>NC_141169.1:79171250-80552500 GCF_055505025.1 Bos grunniens
CCATTGAGTCAGTGATGCCATCCAACCATCTCATCCTCTGTCATCCCCTTCTCCTCCTGCCCTCAATCTTTCCCAGCATCAGGGTCTTTCCAATGAGACAGCTCTTTGCATCAGGTGGCCAAAGTACTGGAGTTTCAGCTTCAACATCAGTCCTTCCAATGAACACCCAGGACTGATCTCCTTTAGGATGGACTGGTTGAATCTCCTTGCAGTTCAAGGAACTCACAAGAGTCTTCTCCAACACCACAGTTCAAAAGCATCAAATCTTTGGTGCTCAGCTGTCTTTATAGTCCAACTCTCACATCCATATATGACTACTGGAAAAACCATAGCCTTGACTATACAGACCTTTGTTGACAAAGTAATGTCTCTGCTTTTTAATATGCTGTCTAGGTTGGTCATAGCTTTCCTTCCAAGGAGTAAGCATCTTTTAATTTCATGGCTGCAATCACCATCTGCAGTGCTTTTGGAGCCCCCCCAAATAAAGTCAGCCACTGTTTCCACTGTTTCCCCATCTATTTCCCATGAAGTGATGGGACCAGATGCCATGATCTTAGTTTTCTGAATGTTGAGCTTTAAGCCAACTTTTTCACACTCCTCTTTGACTTTCATCAAGAGGCTCTTTAGTTCTTCATTTTCTGCCATAAGGATGGTGTCATCTGCATATCTGAGGTTATTTATATTTCTCCTGGCAGTCTTGATTCCAGCTTGTGCTTCATCCAGCTCAGCATTTCTCATGATGTACTCATATAAGTTAAATAAGCAGGGTGACAATATACAGCCTTGATGGACTCCTTTTCCTATTTGGAACCAGTCTGTTGTTCCATGTCCAGTTCTAACTGTTGCTTCCTGACCTGCATACAGGTTTCTCAAGAGGCAGGTCAGGTGGTCTGGAATTCCCATCTCTTTCAGAATTTTCCACAGTTTATTGTGATCTACACAGTCAAAGGCTTTGGCATAGTCAATAAAGCTGAATGAAAACTGACCTTTTCCAGTCCTGTGGCCACTGCTGAGTTTTCCAATTTGCTGGCATATTGAGTGCTTATTTAAGTTATATGCTGAGTACATCATGAGAACCATTGGGCTGGAAGAAGCGCAAGCTGGAATCAAGATTGCTGGGAGAAATATCAATGCCTCAGATATGCAGATGACACCATCCTTATGGCAGAAAATGAAGAACTAAAGAGCCTCTTGATGAAAGTGGAAAAGGAGCATGAAAAAGTTGGCTTAAAGCTCAACATTCAGAAAAAAGATGATGGCATCCGCTCCCATCACTTCATGGGAAATAGATGGGAAACAGTGGAAACAGTGGCTGACTTTATTTGGGGGGGGCTCCAAAATCACTGTGACCAACCTAGACAGCATATTAAAAAGCAGAGACATTACTTTGTCAACAAAGGTCTGTATAGTCAAGGCTATGGTTTTTCCAGTAGTCATATATGGATGTAAGAGTTGGACTATAAAGACAGCTGAGCACCGAAGATTTGATGCTTTTGAACTGTGGTGTTGAAGAAGACTCTTGCGAGTTCCTTGAACTGCAAGGAGATCCAACCAGTCCATCCTAAAGGAGATCAGTCCTGGGTGTTCATTGGAAGGACTGATGTTGAAGCTAAAACTCCAATACTTTGGCCACCTGATGCAAAGAGCTGTCTCATTGGAAAAGACCCTGATGCTGGGAAAGATTGAGGGCAGGAGGAGAAGGGGATGACAGAGGATGAGATGGTTGGATGGCATCACTGACTCAATGGACATGAGTTTGGGTAAACTCTGGGAGTTGGTGATGTACAGGAAGGCCTGGCGTGCTGTGGTTCACGGGGTCACAAAGAGACAGACACGACTGAACCACTAAATGACTGATAAAGCTGAAATAGATGTTTTTCTGGAACTCCTTTGCTTTTTCGATGATCCAGCGGATGTTGGCAATTTGATCTCTGGTTCCTCTGCCGTACCTCTTAAAAACAAAAGCCATAGTAAATCCATCTGAGATGGATATCTACAACATCCCTCTATGAGAAAAGTTTGCAGAGCTGAAAGAGAAGATGATGTTAACCCATACTCGCTTAAATTCACTCATAAAGATTTTGAAGGAACTGCCTCCTGACCAGTCCAAGCTAACTAATTCAGAATCAAAGCTTGAGTATCAGAGGCAGGCCTTATTGCTGTCTTCTGTCCAGGTTTCATAGCTATTTGTCTTAAGAATTCATTTTGGCTTCTTATCAATTTCATAATATTAATTTTTGAAAACATTCTGATTGCAAATTTAAGAATTAAGAGCCAATGTCCCATGAATGCTGTGATCTAAAGATGCATGATTGGCCTGAAAATAGAGTTTTACTTCTGTTAATTAACTATTTTTCCTACATGGAGCAGTTGTCATAGGAATACTAAGAAATCATTTTTTTCTTACATGAAATACAGGTACATACATATTCTGTAGGTAATATTCAATAAGTTAACTGCATAATATATATTTATCTTTACCTTTTCAGTTGTAAACTGAACTTAGCAGGATAGTAATGAAAGGAATGATAAAAACATCAAGTAGTCACCGAATGCTGTTTTCTCATTATTTTGCTTTATATAGCACTGTGGCTCAATAGCTTATCATAGTATTTGAGAGGCACAGTGCAAAATAGCCTTGAAGGAAAAGGTCCTTGGGAAAATGGCGAAGGGCCAGAAGTACCCAGGCATTGTGTACTGATAGCTGAAAAACATTTCCTGCCTTTGGCGAGGCTCGGCACCAAGATTTAACAATTAAAACATTAAAGACGATGCTTAAAAAAAAATGGGTATGAGATAAACACATGGGTCGTTAAGAATGTGCTGGTCCTTAAAAGATCTTTTACTGATTATATCTTAACCTTGTACGTGCTCTGCTTACCATATTCTCTGAACTCTTTGTTCCTTGCTCCTATAAAAAGGCTCGACTACAAAAATAAAGTTGTCAGTCCTTACAAAAACTGTCCAAGTGTTGTTCTTTCAAGTTTGCCATTTCCAAGTCCCCCCCAAAAAAATTCCCACAGTAGTCATTTAATAAATAACTATAAAATATTATGCTCGCTGCTGGAAATAAGCAAAAACACCTATTCTGTATCTTTGGAGTTTATAATCTAGTTATAGATGGATATTCAAATAACCACATTAAGGCATTTAAAATTATAACTGTAGTAAGGATTCTGAATAAAAGGGACATAGGGAAATAAACACATATAGCGGGTAACTGACCCGGTTTGGGGGTCAGGTAGGGTCTTTCTGTGGAAGTGTTTCACCAGTGGTCTGAAAGATAGTAAGAGTTAATAAGCTGATAGAGGCAACGGCTTATATGAAGGCCCTGTGAGGCCCCTATAAAGGCATGTAGCAGTTTGTAATAGTGTCCAGAAACCAGAGATGCAAAGCCTTATCAGCCTGCTGAAGGATATTTGTTTTTATCCCAACAACAATGAAAAGCTCTTGAAGAATTTTAAAGGAGGAAGCCTATGACAGGATCAAATTTTCTTTTTCAGAATCTCATTATGGTTGTCCTGTGAGCAATGGGTGAGAGGGCAGCAAGCAGACCTAGAGGGGCTGACACTAGTACAGTCAAGATATGATACAGCCAAAGGGTGGTGTGCAGACAGGGTAACATGGTTCAGACGTGGCTAGTAGAGTTAATTGCAAGTTCTTTCCCTTTTTGACTGCATAAAGGATATTTTCCTTTAAAAATATGATAGAAAATTCTGACTTGCTTTATGCTTTTCAGTTTGCAAAATTTGGTTAAGTAAGGAGGAAGCCTCTGGCAACAAACAGTACCAGAAAAGCTCTTTCCACTCCTGAAGAATGAGATCCAATAATAGTCTCTATTGAATCATCCTGGGGTTTGTACTGTGTATGGGTATATCTACCTCAACATATTTTTTAATGTAAATTAAGCTCTTCTTATGTAGCTATTTTCCTTAACCTTTGGATTTGCTGTTTTGGTAAACTTTCAATGGAAAATTTGAAGAAGGCGATGGCACCCTACTCCAGTACTCTTGCCTGGAAAATCCATGGATGGAGGAGCCTGGTAGACTGCAGTCCACGGGGTCGCTAAGAGTCAGACACAACTGAGCGACTTTCACTTTCATGCATTGAAGAAGGAAATGGCAACCCACTCCAGTGTTCTTGCCTGGAGAATCCCAGGGACGGGGGAGCCTGGTGGGCTGCCATCTATGGGGTCGCACAGAGTCAGACACTACTGAAGCAACTTAGCAGCAGCAGCAATGGAAAATTAAATGCTTGAACTTGACATCAAAAAAAAAAAAAAAGAAAAGAAAAAAGATTAGCTAGGTCCTTGTCCTTGAGGCAGAAAAACAGGGATACAAAAATTTAAATGTTAACTGCCCAGGGTTATCATTGAAGGCCACCTGACCTGCTATGCTCATGTAAGCACGTACAAGCAAGTCTCAAAAAGTATAATAAAGCAGACTTGAGATCAGTTTGGCCACCTTCACCTCATGGTGGTGTTGGTCCCCTAATCCTCTTTGTAACTTTCTTGAGTGTTTCTCATTCTTTCGCTACACCTCGCTTTCAGGAACCTGTGCTGTTGAGCTGGACTCGACATCACCTTCCAATGCAGGGGTTGTGGGTTTGATCCAAGATCTGGGAGCTAAGATCCCATGTGCCTTACAGCAAAGACGCTAAAACATAACAGAAGCAATACTATGCATGTGTGTGTGCTAAGTAGCTTTAGTCATGTCCGACTCATAGATTTTTTGCCTATGCTGCTTGGGCGCCTCCGTCCATGGGGATTCTCCAGGCAAGAATACCTGAGTGGGTTGCCATGCCCTCCTCCAGGAGATCTTCTCCATCCAGGGATCAAACCAGTGTCTCTTATTTCTCCCACTTTGGCAGGTGGGTTCTTTACCATTAGCGCCACATGGGAAGCCCCAAGCAATATTGTACAAATTCAATAAAGACTTTTTTTAAAAAAAGATTGTTATCTGCAAAACAAGAATGTTATTTATTTCATCTTCTTGCATAATTCCCCTGGCTAGAAACTTCAGTACAATGTTGAATAGAACTGACAAGAGGAGGTATACTCTATATTTTTAATTTTTCCTGAAATTATAAAGATAATTGTATTAGCTAGAAAATGTTAGTGGAAATAGTAGTCATCATTTTTTAAAACTTTTGTTAATGACAATGACTGTAATATTTTCCTATTGAACATAAGCTAGTTTGGGGGTTAAAATAAATTCATGTTAAGGAAGTGTCCTATATTCTTTTTCTTTTAATGACATTTTTGATTCAAAAATAGATGTTACATGTTTTATCAAATTCTTTTCAGTCTGTGGAATTGATTTTTCTCAGATCTATTCACAAAATATATGTCCTGGGAACTTCCCTGGTGGTCCAGTGGTTAAGAATTTGCCTGCCAATTCAGGGAACACATGTTCCCTAATCCCTAATCTGGGAACTAGCATTTATTCACATGCTGCAACTACTGAGCCCATGGACACTAGAGACCATACTTTGCAACAAGAGAAGCCATTACAATAAGAAGCCTGTGCACCGCAACTAGAGAGTAGCCCCCACTCACCGAAACTAAAGAAAGCCCCTAAGGAGCAACAAAGAGCCCTTGAACAAAGACCCAGCAGAGCAAGAAAGAATAAAGAATTAAAAAATATATCTGTCATAACATTTAATCATTCTTGTATTCCTGAAATAAATCCCACTTTGTCAAGTCATTGCTTTCTAATATGGCAGAATTTGTTTCCTAATATTTTACTTAGTATTATTTCATCAATATCTACAAGTGAGATTAATAATTAGTTTTTTTCCCCCCTCCAGTCTTTGTCAGATTTAGTATTGAAATTATTCTTGCTTTGTATAACAAATTTGGACAGTTTCTTTCTTTATGTGATGGGATAGCTTAAATTATTTTGGTGTTGTGTGTTCCTGAAAGGTGCAACATAACCACCTATGAGAAGCACCTGGTGCTTTTTTTGTAGTTTCTTCTTTAAATTAAAAAAAAAAATCATTTATCAGAAGTCATTTTACTGACAAAATAGATATATTTTGAATCAATATATATTGAAATATATCGATATATTTTGAAATAGATTTATATTCATATAGTGGTGGCCTCTAAACTTTTTACAGAAAATGTACATACAGACTGTATCTTTGGATATGTACATATTTTATACATTTTACAATTTAACAAATAATTATATTAATAAATACATCCTCTAATGTATTTACTCAGGATGTATAGTTAAGACATTTCTTGTTTGTTTACTTAAGGTATTTGCCTGGTCATCATTGTTGTTGTTGTTTAGTTGATAAGTTGACTCCTTTGGGACCCCATGGACTGTAGCCTGCTAGGCTCCTCTGTCCATGGGATTTTCCTGACAAGCATACTGCAGTGGGTTGCCATTTCCTTCTCTAGGGGATCTTTCTGACCCAGGGATCAAACCCAGGTGTTCTGCATTGGCAGGTGGATTCTTTACCACTGAGCCACCTGGGAAGCCCTTGCCTGGTCACTAAGGATACCCAAACTGTGCAGTCTCATTAGGTAGGGGTCATCCTTCCTCCAGGATGTGTCAGGAGTAATAGTTTATGCAGGAGAGTTGAGGGAGAAAACTAGGTCCCTCATTTTATGGTTCTTTTATGGTAATTAAATTGTTTAGATTTGTTTTGAGATCAGTGTCTGTACATGATATTTTCTTTAAAAAGAATCCATTTTATCTAGAATTTCCAGCTTTTTGCTTTTATTCTTAATTAACTTAGCCAACAGTTTGCTTTTTCAAGCAACCAGCTTTTGGGTTATTTAATTCTACAGTTTTTTGGTTTTATTTTCTAACTAACTGGTTTCTTTTATCTTTTTAATCCCTTCTTTCGGCTTTCTTGGGATTAATTTTGCTGATCTTTCTTTAATTTCACTTGGACACCCATTTCATTTGTTTTCATTCTTTCTTATTAGTTAATATAGTGAAATTTTCTAGCTGCTTTGTGATTTATTCCCCTGTGAATAAGACCTAGCTTGGAATATTTGTAGGGCTAGATTTTAGGATATATTTGTGTCAGAACAACTTGGAATATATGCAATTTATACCTGCTTAAAAATCAAAATTATTTAAGCAGGCACTGATAAAAGGTTGGTCAAACTTAGTGCTTGACGTAACTTTTGTCTGTTAAAGGAAATAGACCCTGAACTTTATGCAAACTTTCTTTGCTGTAATTTACTCCACCTAAGACCCAAACTCCACCCCACATACCTAACCACTGACTAATATTTCCTCCCATGATCTTCCTGTTTTTGCAATGTTTGCCATAGTTCATTAAGGTCGGGACTTTCCTTACCAATTTTAATATACCACTTCCTCTTTTCACAGCCACCTGTCCCATGGTCTCTGCATATAAAGCTGTGCTTGGGCACTCCTTCTCAGAGATGTTTCTGGCTTCAAGTTTGACTATCTCCCTATTGCAGTAGTCTCTTTTAACGAAGTGTTGCCTTGCTAATGTCCAGATTCACAGTTTTGCATTGAAATCAAAATAGTTTGAAAAATACTTTGATTCCTCAAATTACATTGACTTTTTAAAAAATTGAAGTATATTTGGTTTACAATACTAAATTAGTTTCAGGTACACATCCTAGTGATTCAGTATTTTTTTGGTTTATACTCCATTAAAAGTTATTGCAAGCTAATAGCCATAATTCCCTGTACTATACTACAAATATATCCTTGTTCCCTTATCACTTTATGCATAGTAATTTGTATCTATTAATTTCATTCTCCTAATGTCTTTCCTCCCTTACTTCTCCCCTTTGGTAACCACTAGTTTGTTTTCTGGAGAAGGCAATGGCACCCCACTCCAATACTCTTGCCTGGAAAATCCCATGGACGGAGGAGCCTGGTGGGCTGCAGTCCATGGGGTTGCTAGGAGTCAGACATGACTGAGCAAATTCACTTTCACTTTTCACTTTCATGCACTGGAGAAGGAAATGGCAGCCCACTCCAGTGTTCTTGCCTGGAGAATCCCAGGGACGGGGGAGCCTGGTGGGCTGCCGTCTATGGGGTCGCACAGAGTCAGACACGACTGAAGCGACTTAGCAGCAGCAGCAGCAGCAGCAGTTTGTTTTCTATATCATGAGTCTGTTTCTGCTTTGCATATACATTTATTTGTACCAATTTTTAGATTCAACATATTAGTGCTATCACAAAGTGTTTGTCTTTCTCTCTCTGACTTATTTACTTGGTATAATACCCTCCAATTCCATCCATATGGCAATTGACAAAATTTCATTCCTTTTTATGGCTGAGTAATATTCCATTGTATACATATATACATAGTACGTCTTATTAATCCAGTTAATAAGATTGGCTGTGCTGGTATTTTGTTTCAGCACTCGGGCTTCTCTAGTTGTGGCAGGCAAACTTAGTTGCCCCATAGCATGTGGGATCTTATTCTCTGACTAGGGATTGAACTTATGTCCCCTGCACTGGAAGGATTCTTAACCACTGACCACTAAGGAAGTCCCAATCCAATCATCTGCTTATGGTCATTTGGTTTCCTTCCATATCTTGGCTACTGTAAACAGTGCTGCTATGAACACTGAGGTGTATATGTCTTTTTAAATTAGTGTTTTTGTACATTTGCTGGATTATAGGGTAGTTCTTCCCTACTATAGGATTTCCCTGGTGGCTCAGTTGGTAAAGAATCTGCCTGCAATGTAGGAGACCTGGGTTTGATCCCTGGGTCAGGAAGATCTCCTGGAGAAGGGAATGGCAACCCACTCCAGTATTCTTGCCTGAAGAATTTCATGGACAGAGGAGCCTAGTAAACTACTGTCTATGGGGTCCCAAAGAGTATGATACAACTGAGCAATTAACACTTTCATGGCAGTTCTATTTTTCGTTTTTTGAGGAACCTCCATACTCTTTTCCATAGTGGCTGCACCAATTTCATTCCTGCCATGTATAAGGGTTCCCTTTTCTCCATATCCTCTCCAACTCTTGTTATTTGTAAATATTTTGATGATAGCCATTCAGACAGGTGTGAAGTGTTACTTTATTATTGTTTTGATTTTGCATTTCTGGAGGGAATGATGCTAAAGCTGAAACTCCAGTACTTTGGCCACCTCATGCAAAGAGTTGACTCATTGGAAAAGACTCTGATGCTGGGAGGGACTGGGGGCAGGAGGAGAAGGGGATGACAGAGGATGAGATGGCTGGATGGCATCACTGACTCGATGGACATGAGTCTGAGTAAACTCCGGGAGTTGGTGATGGACAGGGAGTCCTGGCGTGCTATGATTCATGGGGTCGCAAAGAGTCGGACACGACTGTGTGCTGAACTGAACTGAACTGAATAATTAGCAGGTTGAGCATCTTCAGCTTCAGGATCAGTCCTTCCAAAGAATCAGTCCTTTAGTATTGACTGGCTGGATCTCCTTGCAGTCCAAGGGACTCTCAAGAGTCTTCTCCAGCACCACAATTCAAAAGCATAACTCTTTGGTGTTCAGCCTTCTTTATGGACCACCTCTCACATCATACATGACAACTGGAAAAACTATAGCTTTGACTAGACAGACCTTTGTTGGCAAAGTGATGTCTGCTTTTTAATACACAAGTTTGTCACACATTTGTTATAACTGTTCTTCCAAGGATCTGGTGTCTTTTAATTTTCTGCATGATTTTAGAGCCCAAGAAAATCTATCACTGCTTCCACATTTTCCCTTTCTATTTGCCATGAAGTTATAGGGCCAGATGCCATGATCTTAGTTTTTGGAATGTTGAGTTTTAAGTCAGTTTTTTCACCCCTCTTTGACCCTCATCAAGAGGTTCTTTAGTTACTTTTCACTTTCTGCCATTGGGGTGTTATCATCCACATATCAGAGGTTGTTGCTACTTCTAGCAATCTTGAGTCCAACTTATGATTCATCCAGTCCAGCATTTCGCATGATGTACTCTGCATAGAAGTTAAATAAGATGACAAGATAATGCCTTGTTGTACTCCTTTCCCAATTTTTGAACCAGTCAATTACAATTATTGATATGAAAGACATGTTTAGTTATGGTTATACCATGTTATGATTCATGTTTTCAAGGTTTACAAATAATTTCCCATGTGAGATTTTGCATGGTTATACATGCATGTCTTCCAATGATTATGAATGTTTGCAATTTTTTGTAATGTCTAATCTCTATTTCTTTAGACATTAAAAGTGCTCTTCTAAAGAATAATTGAATTAATAGCTTTCCTCTTCCTTCTCTCCACAACTTTCCAATTTTAACTATATTATCTTTCTTAATATTTATCTTTCTGTTTAATACTAATGATCCCCACATTTGTTTTAGTTTTAGTCTTAATTATGTGCATTCTTTATGCTATCTCCCCTATGCTTGCTTTCTAGTCATTTCTTTGATATAATGTGTCCACTGGCAGATTGTTCAAGTGAGTTTATGGAAACAATACCCCTAAAACTTTGTGTTTTCAATTTTTTTTTTTTTTTTTTTGCTTTTTACTCAAGAAACAATTTAACTGGTTATAGAATTTCTGGGTCACATCTCTTTCCTTGAGGATTTTGTCTGTATTGCTATATCTACAATGTCTTCTAGAAATGAATATTGTGATACAACACAAAATCCGCCTAAGTCTTTCTCATTATAAGTAATTTACTTTCTTTAACTTTCAGAGAATGCTTTATTTTTGAACATATATTGGCATTAACCATGTGGGATCATTTTTAGATTACTGTATGTCCTTTTACACTTTCAGACTTAAGTCTCCTTTTATTTCTGCAATTTTTTCTTGAATTTTTTTCTTGTTCCATTATTTTTTTTTCTTGTTTGCTTTAAAGATGTAGATTTATGTTTTTCATCAGTTCTCGCAAATTCACAGCCATTATCTGTTTATATATTACCTCTTCCTTCCTCATTATTCTTTCTACTTGGAATGCTATCAAATTGTAGGATCTTATTCTGTCTTCAATGTCCTTTAATCCTTTAATCATATTTCCCATTTTTTGTTGTTTCTCTTTACTGCATTATGGGTCAGTTCTTCAGATATAACTTTTGATTCACATATTCTCACTTGAGTTATCTAATCTAGTTAATCTCTCCACTGAGATTTTTCTGCTGCCAACAATTATATTTCTTATTTCTGATTTCTTTTGGATTGTTTCCAAAATATTTCTACTCATTCCTAAGCATTTCTAGTTGAATGTTCATTTTTTAAGTTTCATGCTTTACTTAAAACAGTTCCCACATATGTGTTTTAATGTTGTATGTGTGTAATTGTAACTCCAATACTTGAAATCTTTGGGAAATTTAAATCTGATGCTTCTTGTTTCTGCTAACTCTCATTTATGGTTATTGCCTTCTTGTATGTTTGATAGTACTGTTTGTGAGTTCATTGCTTGATCATAAACTGTAGGAGTTCTCTGAATCAAACTTGGAGAGCTCTTGTCCAGACATGGTTTGTTTCTATTTCTGTCAGTAACCAAGACCGTCGGTTCTTGGAGTTTTGGCTTAAAGTTTATCCAGGTTCAGTTTATACGTAACAACTGTCATTCTGAGGTTTGGTACCAAAAAGTGTGTTGTTATAGGAATACTTCTTCAGGCTAACACTGTATTTTCTGGTTTCCTGCTCACTCAGGCAGCTTTCTGCTATCCTGGCTGTCTACCGTTTTTTTAAGCCATCAGGGATTTGCTTATGACCCTGTAATTTGTGCGTCAGTCTGTTTGACTTTGACTTCACCTCGGCCAATGGAAATAGATCATTACAGGGATGTTTACGGTGTAAAGTCTCTTCTCCCTGACTGTCACAGATGCAGACTGTTTTCTGTAAATGCAATTTTTCCATGTGATACGTAGGTTGCTACACTTTCTCTGCTTCTTGGAACTGTAAAGGGTCTAGAGAAGCTCCAGCAACCAGCCTGTGAATCTCATTTCTGCTTCTGAAATAAAAGATTTATTTCAGATTTATTTATCTAGTCTCTAACTAGAGATTTAAGTTATGTCCTTAACCTTCCAGCAGTATATTTTGCTACTTAATCCAAACCCTGACATGTATCCAATCCCAAACCCCAAAACTAACAAGAACTTTCTAAAATATGCATTCTTAACATCCTCCCATACTCAGCCCTCCTGCTTATTTGTAATTCAGGGATTTGTCTCAGTTTCTTCTTCTCATTCTACTTGTCACTTTTGAGTGATACTCCCCCCAAAAGGAAAAATTCTAACTTTGCACTACTGTTTTCCAATCTTATGTCCCACTACATCTTTTGAGATACTTTCATTTTTGAATGTACAAGATGCACTTTAAAAACTGTGCCTGGTAGTTTGTTACCACTAACATTCAACTACCAGGTGCAACTCACCTTGGTTTAAAATATTTTTGGTTTAAGAAATTCTTGAGTTCTGTCATTAAATTATTTGCCTAATAGATGACTATATGATTTAAGTACATACATGCAAAGAACCAACTGTCAGGAATGCTTGAGTCATGTATGGTGATATTTCAAGGTGGTGGTTTTATTGCAATTAGCATTGTTCTTTGTCAACAAAATTCCTGACGTAAAACAACTACTGATAAAAATCCATGTTATCTGTACACTGCAGTGATGAAACTTGGCCCACAAAAGTTACTTTCCCTCCACCAGGCTGTGGATGTGATGTGACTGATTTGCCAGGATGCCATGCTATTTTTAAAAATAAACTTCTCGATACAAAAAAAAAATATTTTCACATTATTTTAACTTTTTGTGTTGTGACTATTATGTGGCCTTATATCTTCAGTGTTTTTAAAAAATGCTATTGAGGACTTCAAAAGTGTTTTACTAAAACAAAGACATAATGATGAAAATATAAATGATGTAATATATTATTTCATTATTACAAAGATGTAATGATGTAATATAAATATTAAAGTTCAGAATATCATAAATGAAAAAAAAGAACAGGATTTCCATTTCTAGGTAAATGAAGATACAAATGTGATAATTTCATAGAAAAAAGTGAAAAAGAAAATATAAACACAAGTATAAGACTGATAACTAAAAATTAGCAATCCAGCTATTTTTTTCTCACTGTGTTATCTTCTAAGAAGCTTCATTGAGTTTTGGCATGAAATTAACACTTTCATTTCAACACACTGTGCCTTATGGTAACCCAATAACATTTTTTATTGTTAAAAAATAGAGTATAAAATTAAATAATTCTTTTGCTAAAGTCAAAAGGAAGCCAAAACGGAAGATATTTTATTCAAATTTGCACTCCTTTTACACTAAAACAGGTAGCTCTTACTGTCCTTAAAAAACTTGTAAAAATCATCTGCAGAGTTATTGAAAATCCCCTGAGAGAAAGCAAAACAAACTACTGGCAAAATTCCATTGTCAAATTACATATCATTGCGTTAAGTCAATGCTGTTCATTTTGAAAGAGGCAATGGCACCCCACTCCAGTACTCTTGCCTGGAAAATCCCATGGACGGAGGAGCCTGGTAGGCTGCAGTCCATGGGGTCGCTAAGAGTCGGACACGACTGAGCGACTTCACTTTGACTTTTCACTTTCATGCATTGGAGGAGGAAATGGCAACCCACTCCAGTGTTCTTGCCTGGAGAATCCCATGGACAGAGGAGCCTGGTAGGCTGCCGTCTATGGGGTCGCACAGAGTCGGACACGACTGAAGCGACTTAGCAGCAGCAGCATGTATACTAGGAATAGGAGTATGTCAAGGCATGGATATTTTCACCCTACTTACTTAACTTATATGCAGAGTACATCATGAGAAACACTGAGCTGGATGAAGCACAAGCTGGAATCAAGACTGCTGGGAGAAATATCAATAACCTTAGATATGCAGATGACACCACCCTTATGGCAGAAAGCAAAGAACTAAAGAGCCTCTTGATGAAGTGAAAGAGGAGAGCAAAAAAGTTGGCTTAAAGCTCAACATTCAGAAAATGAAGATCATGGCATCCGGTCCCATCACTTCATGAGAAATAGATGGGGAAACAGTGGCTGAATTTATTTTTTTGGGCTCCAAAATCACTGCAGATGGTGACTGCTGCCATGAAATTAAAAGACGTTTACTCCTTGGAAGGAAAGTTATGACCAACCTAGACAGCATATTAAAAAGCAGAGACATTACTTTGTCAACAAAGGTCTGTCTAGTCAAGGCTATGGTTTTTCCAGTGGTCATGTATGGATGTGAGAGTTGGACTATAAAGAAAGCTGAGCGCCAAAGAATTGATGCTTTTGAACTGTGGTGTTGGAGAAGACTCTTGAGAGTCTCTTGGACTTCAAGGAGATCCAACCAGTCCATCCTAAAGGAAATAAGTCCTGGATGTTCATTGGAAGGACTGATGTTGAAGCTGAAACTCCAATATCTTGGCCACCTGATGCAAAGACCTGACTCATTTAAAAAGACTCTGATGCTGGGAAAGATTGAGGGCAGGAGGAGATGGGGACGACAGAGTGTGAGATGGTTGGATGGCATCACCGACTTAATGGACATGGGTTTAGGTGAACTCCAGAAGTTGGTGATGAACAGGGAGGCCTGGTGTGCTGTGGTTCATGGGGTCTCAAAGAGTCAGACACGACTGAGCGACTGAACTGAACTGAAATGAACTGATGTATACTAGAATATATTTTGTTGGGGGCTTCCCTGGTGACTAAAAGTGTCCATCTGCTAATGCAAAAGCCCTGTGTTCAACCCCTGGTCCAGGAAAATCCCTTATATGGCAGAGCCACTGGGCCTGTGCACCACAACTATTTGAACCTGTGGTCTAGAGCCCGCTGCCCTAGAGCCCATGCCCTGTGGCAGAAGAGGCCACCAAAGTGAGATGCCCACGCACCACAACTGGAGAGCAGCCTGTGGCTGATAGCAGCTAGGGAGGAGCTGGTGCAGCAATGAAGACCTAGTGCAACTGAGAATAAACATAGATACATTTATATTTTTTTAGAAAGAGAAGATTTTGTTTAGAGTTGGATGAAGCCACTAATCACTAGAAAATGAATCAATTCTTGGCATGTGTGGTATATGAAGAAGTGGTAACGTGTTTTTTGTTCTGCTCATTACTAAAAATCCAGTGCTTCTGGAGAAATTTTTTTTCATGTAGATTTTCACTATGTTGTAGGCCATAACATAGACTGGAAAGGGTATGCTGGACTCAGTTCAACGTTACACCAGCTAACTACATGTAACAATGAAAGTTGCACTTAAAGGGCAATGCGTGCATGCATTGCTTTATAAAGAAAAATGGTTGGTCAATAATATGCCTTCTGATCTTATTTAAAGGAAACTGTAAAAAATGTGAATAAACCAAAGGTTGGCAGCTTGTTCATCTTCCCAGTGTGTATAAACCAAATCAGGCTTTTACCTGTATCACTTGTACCTATAGCCCTGCCTCCCTCACCAAACTACAGATTAATTTATCCAATTACTTGAATTCTCTGGTTAGATATTGAAAATGGATACTTAAAATTAACATATCCTAAAGATAATTTTGTTTCTTCCCCCCCAAACCGTGGTCTTTCTGCATTCATTACTATCTCAGTTATGGGACCACCACCGAACCTTTACTTCAACCAAAAACCCATGGGACCTTCTAAACTGTGCTCCTGATTTGTCTCTTATTCCACTACAATTTGCTCTCCACACACAGTTTCCAATCAATTATTTCCTGTTTATACTTTTAAATCTATGAAATATACTTTATATACAGAAGAGTATATATGATAAAGCAAATGTTCATGTATCTACACACAGCTTTAGAAGTTGAACCTTATATGCAAAAGAAATATCAGATTTTCTGCCCCACAGTAAATATAAAATTTAACTTAAAATGGACCAAAAATATGAATGTTTGAGCTAAAACTATAAAACTCTTTGAAGAAAATATATGGATAAATCTTTGTATCATTTATGACACCCAAACTGTAAGCAACCAAGGGGAAAATATATACAAGTTAAACTTCATCAAAATTAAAAGCTTTTGTGCTTCATAAAAATGGAACACTTTCAGAATTTCATAAGGCTACTTCTGCTTATATCTCCTCTCTCCTATCGAGATAACCATAGCCCTTTGGTTTTTTCCTCTTTTTTTGGATCATTCGCTTGCTTTACTTCAGTTTTACCATATATATATGTATATCTTGAAATTATATAAATGGAGTCCACTGTATATGTTCTTTTGTGACTTTCTTTTTTCTCAATATTATGTTCATGAGCTTCATTCATCCTAATGGATATAGCTGTATAAAATTTTATAGTATATATCATAATTATGGGCATATTTATACCATAATTAATGGGCTTCCCTGATGGCTCAGATGGTAAAGAGACTTCCTGCAATGCAGGAGAGCCAGGTTCAATCCCTGGGTTGGGAAGATTCCCTGGAGAAAGTAATGGCTACCCACTCCAGTGGAGAAACCTGTGGACAAAGGAGCCTGGTGAGCTACAATCCATGGGGTTGCAAAGACTCAGAAACAACTGAGCAACTAAAACACACACACACACACACACACAGAGTCATGGACTGTTTTCAGTTATCAACAGTGCTACAATAAACACTTTGATACATGTCTCCTGGTACTTTTGTGTAAGTTTCTCTAAGATCTATATCAATGTGGCTGTAGGTATTGGACTGTCTAATAACCATGAAGTTATGCATCCTCATTTTCCCAAAATAGTTATACCAATTTAATACTCTGACAACTAGTAGAGGGTGAGTTTGCATTGATATTTTCAATGTTTTGATAATGTGTTTTTTTCTACTTTTTACCAAGCTAGTGGCTGATACAGTTATTATTGCAGTTTTAATATGTATTTCCCTGGTTAATTAATAATGAACATTTTTCATGTCTTTATTGACCGTCTGAATTTCCTCTTTTGGAGAACAGCTTTCTCAGATATTTTGTTAATTTTCTGTGTTCTTTGTCTTTTACTATTTTGATTTGTAGAAGTACTTTTAATACTCTAGATACTAAAATCTTCAGTTATTTGTTTTGCAGATACTTTTCCCAAATTTATGGCTCCAAATTGATCTGATCTGTTAAAAATGCCAATCAGATCTGGTCACATGCTTGTTCAAAGACTTCTAGTGGCTCCCAACTGCATTTGGCTATAAAATCTAAACTTTCATGATCCTCAAGGCCCTATATGATCCAGTCTTTACTAATCTCTTGCCTCCCTAAGCTCCAGCAACACTGGCTTTCTTCTTATTTCTTAATTGCATGTGTGAGGTATGTGTGTGAATTCCCTCTCTTGCTCAGCTTTGAATAAGTGCCAATTCTTGGCAAATGCTCACTTGCACTTCTGCAGAAAGTTAGATAGGCTGAGCTGCAAGGTGCATAATACTAGCACTGATAAAAAATGTTTTCTTGCAATTTTGTAAAACCAGAGGGTAAAAACAACAAAAGTAATCTCAACAACAAAAGAGGAAGACAGAGACTACTCAAGTAATGTCTATTGTTAATGTTTGTATCCAATGGAAAAATTTCAACTTATGTAGTAGACTAGATGTTACATATGAGGAGAATTATATAAATCACAGTGGAAGCCCTTCAGATGAGTTAAAGTCCAACCTACTACTGGCTGCAGGTCTATTGGAAGCCACACTTGCTGAGTGACTTGAAGGTTGCATTCCTGGGAAGAAACACCAACAGGGAATATCACACCTGAAAATATAGGGTATAATGTTTCTCTGTCTTTTATTAGAATTTCTGACATTGAGTTACATACCCCTCATTAATAGATATAATATGATTAAGGTCTTTCTATGAGAATTCTCCACTCAATGTGACTCAGTGAAACAAAAAGTTCTTGTGACCAAGAACTTTTTTTGTTTGTCTAGTCTCAAAGCATTTGTATTTATTGTTCTTTTAAAAAATACCAGCTTTGAGATATCATTCATATATCATGCAATTAATCCATTTAAAGTATATAGTTTAATAAATTTTAATATATTCAGAGTTATGCAACTAATATACAATCAATTTTGGGACATCTTTATCACCCTCAAAAGAAACCCTGTAGCCATAAGCAATGCATTTGCTCTTTATGCCTGAATGCTAGTCTCCAGGTTTCATAAGACTGACAACTTCTTTTTTTTTTTTTTTTATGATTTTTCTTTTTTTTTTTTGATTTTTTTAAAATTTTATTTTATTTTTAAACTTTACAATGTTGTATTAGTTTTGCCAAATATCGAAATGAATCTGCCACAGGTATACCCGCGTTCCCCATCCTGAACCCTCCTCCCTTGACAACTTCTTGACAAGTCTCAAGTGAAACATTACCATTTCCAGGAAAGCTAACTTACCTCTCCTTTTATTCCCTGACTTTCTGTGGATGACAGTGTTTGTTGCTTACAGTAACGCCCTGTCCCTTCCTCTTCTCGTGTTTAACAGAACTTTGATTTTGTTCAGGTATCAGGTAGCCATATGCTACAGGGGCAGTCAGACCCATCCCCATCTCAAGACATAAAGTACAACCAACCTAAGCCAAAGGTGATGTCTCATTTCCCTTGATTGGTTTAGTCATGGTACTGCTATAATACAAGGGTACTGCTGGGAATTCTTCTAGGTATCTATTTTGTGCTCTTAGAAAGGGAGATGTGAGAGGGGGGAAAAAAGACCATTTCCCTTACCTCGGAGAAGGCAATGGCACCCCACTCCAGTACTCTTGCCTGGAAAATCCATGAACAGAGGAGCCTGGTAGGCTGCAGTCCATGGGGTCGCTAAGAGTCAGACAGGACAGAGCAACTTCACTTTCACTTTTTACTTTCATGCATTGGAGAAGGAAATGGCAACCCACTCCAGTGTTCTTGCCTGGAGAATCACAGGGACAGAGGAGCCTAATGGGCTGCCACAGAGTCGGACACGACTAAAGTGACTTAGCAGCAGCAGCAGACTCCTTAGTGCAACAATGTATTGTTTAGACCCACAGAGCCATCTTACAAGCCTGAGAGGATGGAGTCACAATGTCATTGGGCCACTGAGTAAGCCCTGAAACCATCTTACTCTGACAACCCATAGTCTAGCTGGGGAGGTGGGAGAGGAATAGTGACATAGATCATTTCTGTGTTAGAAATGAGGAATGCAGAGGTGAGTGTGGTGGTCTGGGTGGGTGGAGAACTGTACTTCCTACTCCAGTTGCACAGAAGACTAGGTAAGCAAGTCTCCTCTGTGCTCTCTCCTCTCCTCTGTGCTCTGTGTGGTGGTGGATTTGTATGAACACTTCATTACATAGGCACAATTGATTAAATCATTGCCATTGGTGATTGATGTCACCCACCCTCTCTGCTCCTCATAGGTTGGGGGGCAGTGGGCTGAAAGTTGCAACCATCTAATCTCATGGCTGGTTCCCCTGGCAGCCAGCCACCATCCTTAGGAGCTTTCTAAAAGTCAGTTCATTAACATCAACTCAAGTGTTAGTCCAAAGGGGCTTGTTATGAATATCAGTGTTACCAAACTCAAGTCCCAGCGCCTAAATCACAGTGAGGCCAAAACAATAGAATTTTGGAGCAAAGATAGATTTATTGTAAGGCCAAGCAAGGAGACAGGTAGCTCTGGCCTTAAAAGCCGGAATTCCCTGAAGGCTTTCAGCAAAGCCCTTATAAAGGCAAGTTGAGGGAGGGGCATGGCTGATTATTGCAAACTTCTTGGTGCTGGTTTTTTTGTTCTTGCAACTGTCCATATAGGTCATGTCATGATGTACCTGTAAACCTCCAACAAGACAAATGTTATTCTCTGTTCAGGTCAGATCATGGTCAGTTTGTCAAGTATATTTCAGGTTATAGGCAAATTCTTTTACAGAAAGTGCAGAGCCAGCATGACTAAGCACAAGCAACAGAGCAAAAAGGTTAAAGTGAGGTTAAAGTGAATATGGTGTCAGATTTGTTCTTTCCTATTTACACAAGATTTTCCTCTGGAGACATTTCAGCAACAAAGTCCAAATACTATTGAGAGAGTCAATTCCTCAGTTCAGTTTAGTTGCTAAATCGTGTCAGACTTTTTGCGACCCCATGGACTGCAGCACTCCAGGCCTCCCTATACATCATCAAGTCCCAGAGTTTACTCAAACTCATGTACACTGAGTTGGTGATGCCATCCAGCCATCTCATCCTCTGTCGTCCCCTTCTAGTCTCGCCTTCAATCTTTCCTAGCATCAGGGTCTTTCCCAATGAGTCAATTCTTCACATCAGGTGGCCAAAGTATTGGAGTTTCAGCTTTAGCATCAGTCCTTCCAATGAACACCCAGGACTGATCTCCTTTAGGATGGACTGGTTGGATCTCCTTGCAGTCCAAGGGACTCTCAAGAGTCTTCTCCAAAACCACAGTTCAAAACCATCAATTCTTCAGTGCTCAGCTTTCTTCACAGTCCAACTCTCACATCCATACATGACCACTGGAGAAACCATAGCCTTGACTAGACAGACCTTTGTTGGCAAAATAATGTCTCTGCTTTTGAATATGCTATCTAGGTTGGTCATAACTTTCCTTCCAAAGAGTAAGCATCTTTTAATTTCACAGCTGCAGTCACCATCTGCAGTGATTTTGGAGCCAAAAAAAAAAAAAGTCAGCCACTGTTTCCCCATCTATTTCCCATGAAGTGATGGGACCAGATGCCATGATCTTCATTTTCTGAATGTTGAGCTTTAAGCCAACTTTTTCACTCTCCTCTTTCACCTTCATCAAGAGGCTTTTTAGTTCCTCCTCACTTTCTGCCATAAGGGTGGTGTCATCTGCATATCTGAGGTTATTGATACTTCTCCTGGCAATCTTGATTCCAGCCTGTGCTTCTTCCAGCCCAGCATTTCTCATGATGTACTCTGCATAGAAGTTAAATAAGCAGGGTGACAATATACAGCCTTGATGAACTCCTTTTCCTATTTGGAACCAGCCTGTTGTTCCATGTCCAGTTCTAACTGTTGCTTCCTGACCTGCATGCAGATTTCTCAAGAGGCAAGTCAGGTGGTCTGGTATTCCCATCTCTTTCAGAATTTCCCACAGTTTATTGTGATCTATACAGTCAAAGGCTTTGGCATAGTCAATAAAGCAGAAATAGATGTTTTTCTGGAACTCTCTTGCTTTTTCCATGATCCAGTGGATTTTGGCAATTTGATCTCTGGTTCCTCTGCCTTTTCTAAAACCAGCTTAAACATCTGGAAGTTCACGGTTCATGTATTGCTGAAGCCTGGCTTGGAGAATTTTGAGCATTACTTTACTAGCATGTGAGATGAGTCCAATTGTGCAGTAGTTTGAGCATTCTTTGGCATTGCCTTTCTTTGGGATTGGAAAGAAAACTGAGCTTTTCCAGTCCTGTGGCCACTGCTGAGTTTTCCATATGTGCTGGCATATTGAGTGCAGCACTTTCACAGCGTCATCTTTCAGGATTTGAAATAGCTCAACTGGAATTCCATCACTTCCACTAGCTTTGTTCATAGTGATGCTTTCTAAGGCCCACTTGACTTCACATTCCAGGATGTCTGGCTCTAGGTGAGTGATCACACGATTGTGATTATCTGGTTCTTGAAGATCTTTTTTGTATAGTTCTTCTGTGTATTCTTGCCACCTCTTCTTAATATCTTCAGCTTCTGTTAGGTCCATACCATTTCTGTCCTTTATCGAGCCCATTGATAAAGGGAACATTTGCATGGAATGTTCCCTTGGTGTTTCTAATTTTTGAAGAGATCTCTAGTCTTTCCCATTCTGTTGTTTTCCTCTATTTCTTTGCATTGATTGCTGAGGAAGGCTTTCTTATCTCTCCTTTCTATTCTTTGGAACTCTGCATTCAGAAGCTTCTATCTTTCCTTTTCTCCTTTGCTGTTCACTTCTCTTCTTTTCACAGCTATTTGTAAGGCCTCCCTAGACAGCCATTTTGCTTTTCTGCATTTCTTTTCTGTGGGGATGGTTGTGATCCCTGTCTCCTGTACAATGTCACGAACCTCCATCCATAGTGCATCAGGCATTCTGTCTATTAGATCTAGTCCCTTAAATCTATTTCTCACTTCCACTGTATAATCATAAGGGATTTGATTGAGGTCATACCTGAATGGTCTAGTGGTTTTCCCTACTTTCTTCAATTTAAGTCTGAATTTGGCAATAAGGAGTTCATGATCTGAGCCACAGTCAGCTCCCGGTCTTGTTTTTGCTGACTGTATAGAGCGTCTTCATCTAGGATCTATCATTTTGTGGTCAGCAGTTTTCATCGGAAAGGGATCTGCTTCCTGTAAAAGCAATTTAAGAATGTGTGTCAGGGCTTTATCTATATCTTTCAGGAAACTGGAAGTTCAGTGATTCTGCTATGTGGCAGAATTGTGGTCTAAATTGTTACCAGTTCCCTAGCCCAACAGCTATTCTTTGTTTCTACATCTTTCATACTTCCCAATCATTTACTCAAGTCAGCATTTTACTTGAAAAGACAAGGACACAGGAGCTTATACACAATTTTACAACTTTTTGGTAAAAGAATGTTGCCCATGGCCTGAAATATACAATATACCCTATCTCAAGGCTCTGACTTTTAAGAATTGGTTCATGTAGAGATACAAAGTTGCAGAACAGAGAATAACGTTTATCCCATTGGAGGTTTACAGGAACATCGTGACCTGCCCTACTGGACAACTGCCATAACAAAGGCTCCAACAACAAGAAGTCTGCAAAATTAACCATGCGCCTGTCTCACCTGGCCTTTAAAAAGGCTTTGCTGAAAGCCTTTGGGGAGTTCAGGCTTTCTCTGATGCATGAGCCATCTTTCTCTTTGCATGGCCCTGCAAAAAACCTTTCTCTGCACCTAACTTTGACATTTCAGTGTTATTTGGCCTGCGTCAGGCACAAAACTCGTGCTTGGTGACACCACCACCACCACCATCTCTAGCAGCACTATTGCCACCAGAAGCACCACTCTTCTTTCTCCCTGGAGGGCACCTTCCACTTGGTTGCAAGGGAGCTGAGAGTGCTAGGTGGGGGCTCTAGAAAGGTATAACCTTTGGGGAAACCACCACCAGACTCAGCTCTGTTCAAGACATGCTGTGATTCATTCCCCATAGCTTCCTCCATTCTTCACACTGCAGCCCAAGTGATACCAATTCCCTTCTTTAAACCTTTAATGGTTTCCATTTCTTTTGTGTGTGTGTGTGTGTGTGTGTGTGTGTGAAGGGAGGAAAGTTGTTAGTTCTGCCTTTATTCACCCTAGTTCATTGAAAATGTACTTTAAAAAGTATTTTAATTTATTTATTTGGTTGCTCCGGGTCTTAGTTGTGGCATGTGGGCTTTTTGATTTTTGTTGTGGCATGCAGGATGTTTAGTTGCGGCTTTTGAACTCTCAGTTGCAGCATGTGGGATCTAGTTCCTTGATGAGGGATCAAACCTAGGCCCTCTGCATTGGGAGCTCAGAGTCTTAGCCACCAGACCACTAGGGAAGTCCAAAAAATGTGTTTGTTTTAAAGGTCCTGTAATTAGAGTGAGTACCCACTAATGTGCTTCCCAGGTGACTCAGTGGTAAAGAATCTGTCTGCTAATGCAAGAGACACAGATTTGATCCCTGGGTTGGGAAGATCCTCTGGAGTAGGAAATGGCAACCTACTCCATTATTTTTGCCTGGAAAATTTCATGGGCAGAGGAGACTGGCAGGCTACAGTCCATGGGATCACAAAAGAGTCAGACACAACTGTGTGACTGAGCACACATGTGCACTTCCACTAATGTGGGATATAAGTCACCCCTCTTAGCTTGGTATTTTTGTCTTTAAAAAGCAGAATTTGTATAGGATTCTGCTTGTATACCTTTGATCACATGGTAGTTGCAAGAATGTCAGATATAATGATGTATACAATCTAAACAAGATAGACCGATTAAAAAGTTATATAATGTAAAAGTATATTTGTTAAAAGTTAGCCATGAGGACAGATGCATGCACTGGGAAGAGTAGTTGATTGAGACTGAGAGCCCGTATGCAGTAATATTGCTTTTTCTTCCTCCAGTACAGTCAGTGCTAGTAATAGGTAGAGGTATTCCACAGACATCTAGCTCCACAAGGGTAAATGGCAACCTGCTACATATATGATCTAAAGTGTGTCTGTGAATCTTCTGTGGTAACTCTCACAAAAATAGCACATAATGCAGGTAGTAGGAAGCACTGGTTATTCTAGTTGGGCTTTGAAAATGTTTAAATTTTGACTTTAATAACTGAAGAGTATCTTTCCTCCTGCATTTTCAAAACTGACATGCACATAGAGTGAAGGAATTTTGATGTTTGTTTGGCCACAGTGATAACTGAAATACCCTTTAAAAATACTTTTTAATAATATGTTTTAGTCACACACAACATAAAACATGGATCGTCTATAGCTTTAAGCTGAAAAGTAGAAGTGCATCTAAATTTTAATGCTTTTGGTTTCAGTAGTCTGTAGTTTTCTACCTTTCTCCTAAAAAGTGAAACTGATGTAACTACTTGTTTAGTTTCCATTTCCTTTTGAATAATATTCAGATTCAGTTCTTTGGTCATGAAGATTTTGCCTCACCTGGCTTCTGGCTTTTCCAATCTTATCTCCTATTATTCCCTCCTCCATACTGACCTCCTTTGGTCCTTCAAACTTTACTAAGCACATTTTTTTGCTTCAGAATGTCAACCGAAAAAATAATACAGGAGGCTGCAAATAAGAAAAGAATTTATTTGGAGTCTTAAGAATTGCAATTCATGAGACACAGATTTAGGTAAACCCAAAGGAGAGTTCTAAGGAAGAGAGTCAGAAGCTTATAAAGACAAAACTCCAGGCTGTTAAAAGTTGCCTAACAAAAATTGTGATTGACTTGGATGTGAGTCAGAAAATATTTGTCCTTAGGAATCACAAGTTGTTTTAAAGTAGTGGTCTAATCAGTAAATAGACTGTCATGAATTGTTTTAGAGTAAGAATCCAACAAACATCTCCAGTTTCTGGCAGGTGTTCTGGATTACTTCATCAGGTCAAAGGTCAGATTTCATCCAGGCTGAAATGTGCAAAAGCCATACTTTCTTAATGATTTCCTGGTTCCGTTTTAGAGAGCTCTCTTAGCCATACTGACTCTATTTTTATTTTCCTTTCAGAAGAGTCTCCTCCCTCAGTCCCCAGATCTCTGCATTGTTAGCTCCTTTTTATAGCTCAAGTATGAAGTGTAAAACAAATAAATAGGGAAACAATTAGATTGTGATTGACTCTAATGCCATGGGGCTTCCCAAGTGGCTCAGTGGTATGGAATCTGCCTGCCAGTGCAGGAGACACAAAAGACACAAGTTCAATCCCTGGGTCAGGAAGATCCCTTGGAGTAAGAAATGGGAACCCACTCCAATATTTTTGCATGGAAAATTCCATGGACAAAGGAGCCTGGTGGGTTACAGTTCATAGGATCACAAAAAGTCAGACATGACTTAGTAACTGAGCACCCACACATGTTAATGCCATGGCAGCCTATTTAAGCAAACCAAAATCTAAGCATGTAAATGTTAAGATTATATCAAAATGCTGAAGACAGCCAATCACAAATAGCCAACTAGGCTTTTAGCTATAGCCAATCAAATAATTTCTTTCTTTGGTTCTGCTCTTTCTCTATGTAAGTCTCTCCTCCCAAATCCTATCAGCAGAACACTCCTAACCACTTCTGGTTTAGCACTGCCTAATTCTAATCAAATTTTTTTCAAATAAACTCTCAAGATTTTTAATATGCTTCATTTTATCTTTTAATAGGTTTTGGCAAAAATATCACAGTCTCAGAGATGCCTCCCATGACTACCCACAGCAAAAGTAATCCCTCTATCATCTCTCCCCTTCCCCCAACACCCTCTCTCTCCTTGATCCTACCCTGTTCTTCATCGTCCTCATCTCCACACATTGTTTGTGTGCTTGTTTTCTATCTCCCACACTAAAATATAAACTCCAAGAGGATATGTTTGCTTACTACTATATGCTACCTGGCACCTAGAAAGCATTAAATATTTGTTTGAATGAATGCAATGGATGGATTTTAAAAAGTCTGACTGTATGACAGAAATATCAAGCATTTGCTTCCATTGTAAGTGACTGATAAATATGAGTTAGGAGTCATGTAATACTGTAAAAATAAAAATAACAGACGAAGCTAACGAGAAAAAGACAAGGTTGTCTTCGCAATGGCTCTCAGCATACTGATGAAGGAAACCAGTTGCCATCTTCTCACTGTTGCAAAACTGATCATTGTCATTTTGGCTTTATTTAACTATTATTCTTATTAGTGTTCAAAATGTTAGTAATATTTAATTACTTTATCTAAAAATCAGTGGTTTATTTATGAATTGGATATTTTCCACTCTGTCCTGTGGGAACTTCCTTGGTGGTTTAGTGAGGTGATAATCAAAACCATCCTCAAGAAAAAGAAATGCAAAAAGCAAAATGGTTGTCTGAGGAGGTCTTACAAATAGCTGAGAAAAGAAGAGAAGCTAAAGGCAAAGGAGGAAAGGAAAGATATACCCATCTGAATGTGGAGTCCCAAAGAATATCAAGGAGAGATGAGAAAGCCTTCCTAAGTTATCAATGCAAAGAAATAGAGGAAAACAATAGAATGGGAAGAACTAGAGATCTCTTCAAGAAAATTAGAGATACCAAGGGAAAATTTCAAGCAAAGATGAGCACAATAAAGGACAGAAACAGTATGGACCTAACAGAAAAAGAAGATATTAAGAAGAGGTGGCAAGAATACACAGAACTATACAAAAAAAGATCTTCCTAACTCAGAAAACCATGATGGTATGATCACTCACCTAAGAGCCAAACATTCTGGAGTGTGAAGTCAAACGGGCCTTAGGAAGCACCACTACAAACAAAGTTAGAGGGGGTGATAGAATTCCAGCTGAGCTATTTCAAATCCTAAAAGATGATGCTGTGAACGTGCTGTACTCAATATGCCAGCAAATTTGGAAAACTCAGCAGTGTCCACAAGACTGGAAAAAGTCAGTTTTCATTCTAATCCTAAAAAGGGCAATAATCAAAGAATGTTCAAACTACCACAGATTGCACTCATTTCACATGCAAGCAAAATAATGCCCAAAATTCTCCAAGCTAGGCTTCAACAGTATGTGAACCGAGAATTTCCAGATGTTCAAGCGGGATTTAGAAAAGGCTTTTCAGCAGAGATCAAATTGCCAGCATCTGTTGGATCATAGGAAAAGCAAGAGAATTGTAGAACATATACTTCTATTTCATTGACTACACTAAAGCCTTTGACTGTGGATCACAACAAACTGTGGAAAATTCTTTAAGAGATGGGAATACCAGACCACCTTTCTTGCCTCCTGAGAAATGGGAATACCAGACCATATTACCTACCTCCTAAGAAACATGTATGCAGGTCAAGAAGCAACAGGTAGAACCGAAGGTAGAGAAACGACTGGATCAAAACTGGGAAAGAAGTACATCAAGGCTGTACATTGTCACCCTGCTTATTTAACTTATATGCAGAGTACATCATGCAAAATGCTGGCCTGGATGGAGCACAAGGTGGAATCAAGATTGCTGGGAGAAATATCAATAACCTCACATATGCAGATGATTTCACCCTAATGGCAGAAAGCAAAGAGGAACTAAAGAGCCTCTTGATGAAAGTGAAAGAGGAGAGTGAAAAAGCTGGCTTAGAACTCAACATTCAAAACACTAAGATCATAGCATCTGGTCTCATCACTTCATGGCAAATAGATGGGGAAACAATGGAAACAGTAACAGACTTTATTTTCTTGGACTCCAAAATCACTGAAGATGGTGAGTGCAGCTGTGAAATTAAAAGATGCTTACTTCTTGGAAGAAAAGCTATGAGAAACCTAGATGCCTTATTATAAAGCAGAGACATTATTTTGTCAACAAATGTTCATATAATCAAAGCTATGGTTTTTCCAGTAGTCAAGTATGGATGTGAGAGTTGAACCATAAAGAAAGCTGAGCACTGAAGAATTGATGCTTTTGAACTGTGGTGTTAGAGAAGACTCTTGAGAATCCCTTGGACTTCAAGGAGATCAAACCAATCAATTCTAAAGGAAATCAGTCCTGAATATTCATTGGAAGGACTGATGCTGAAGCTCCAATATTTGGCCACCTGATTCAAAGAGCCAACTCGTTGGAAAAGACCCTGACTGGGAAAGATTGAAGACAGAAGGAGAAGGGGATGGCAGAGGATGAGATGCTTGGATGGTATCACCGACTCAATGGACATGAGTTTGAGCTAGCTCAATTCAGTTCAGTTCAGTCACTCAGTTGTGTCCGACTCTTTTCAACCCCATGGACCGCAGCACACCAGGCCTCCCTGTCCATCATCAACTCCAGGAGTCCACCCAAACCCACGTTTGCTCAGGAGATGGTGAAAGACAGGGAAGCCTGGCGTGCTGCAGTCCATTGGGTTGCAGAGTTGGACATGACTGAGTGACTGACAACAACAATCCTTCTGTACTCTGGGCTCTAATAAGCTGACCTTTATAGATTGTGTAAACTGGGATCCCTTGACCTCTAACCTCTGGTTAGGTTGAAGGCATGATGGCACCAGCAGATCAAAAGAGAAGATAGAGAATGAGTTAGACTGTTTATTCTTCCAGTTCTCTCCTGTCTGGGTTGCACTTGCTGACTGTGTTCCCTTACTGACCCAGAGGCCATACCTCCTTTTTGGTGGCCTCACCTATGTGAGGTGGCTTCTCTGGTAGCTCAGACGGTAAAGAATCTGCCTACAATGCAGAAGACACGGGTTCCATCCCTGGTTTGGGAAGATCCTCTGGAGAAGGAAATGGCACCCCACTCCAGTATTCTTGCCTGGAAAATCCCACGGACGGAGGAGTGTGGTAGGCTACCGTCCATAGGGTGGCAAAGAGTCGGACATAACTGAGCGACATCACTCACACCTATGTTAATTCTCTTCAGATTCTGGTAATTGCTCCCTCCCTATCCCTTCAGGGCTAGGAGAGGTAAGGGCTTTCTGCTATTGCTAGTCCTAAGGTATTGAAACATTATTATTCCTGTACCCAAACCTTTGTAAACAGCCTCTTTATTAAGGTTTTGCTTTTCTTGTTTGAGTTTGCCCAGCTGTTTCCTGACTTAGATCCAGAATCATACACTATATGCCTCAAATCCATGAGAATTACAAATTCATGGATCTATAGTCTAGAAACAAATTAAATCAAGGATCAAGCTAATGAAAATTTTAACAATGCAGAACTTATGATCATGAGCACTATTGTTTCCAACTTGAAGTAAGACACGAATGAAGTGAAGTGAAAGTCACTCAGTTGTGTCTGACTCTTTGGGACCCCATGGACTATACATTCCATGGAATTCTCCAGGCCAGAATACTGGAGTGGGTAGACTTTCCCTTCTTCAGGGGATCTTCCCAACCCAAGGATTGAATCCAGGTCTCCCACATTTAAGGCAGATTCCTTACTAGCTGAGCCACCAGGGAAGCCCTCTTTCCCAGAAATCCCCAGAAAAATTTTCCTGCTTCTTATTGGCAATGAATGAATCTTATGCCCATGTGACCATTCTTGAATCCATTTGAATGGCTAAGGGAATATTGTAATTTCTTGATTAGTCTAAGCCTGTTAACCCTTGAATCAATAATTACAGTAATCACTGATTAGCCTTAATCTAGACCCATCTCTGAATATGGGGTCAGTCCCCAAACCACATTGCTGGTATAAAATAAGGAAGGAATGAGATGAGTATGTTAAGGCAATTATAATAGACATCAGACCTATCTTATCCAGGAGCAAGAGATTCATATTCTTGGTACAGATGTGGTAAGTATCTGAGAGGCTAGTTTGTAAATTGTAGGCCCTAAAATCTGTAGGAAATCTTTGTAAAATATGTTCTAGTTCTAAGAATTGTGATATCATGAGGATTTGTACATCTTTGACATTTAAAATAATTGGCGAGAAATAACTAGAACTTTGTTATCCCACCTTTTTATATAATTGACATTTCCTTAAAAAACAAAAAAGTTGTGACATCTTCTTTGACTATTTAGAAGAATATAGTTAATCTTGAAGAATGCAGGCACCCAAAGTTGAGTACCTCATAAGACTGGAGCAGTGACCTGCATTTTTCCGGTATTGAAGAATGAAGTAATCAACGGGAAGACCTAGATGGACAGCTGTGTAGCACTCAAACTGGGGATCCCTCAACAAACAGACAGGAAGGACCATGAAGTCTGCTCTTATCTGATCTGTCAAGGTCTTCTAAGGTCTAAACGATCAGAGCAACAGAGGATTCTTCCCCCAGATTACTGAATTCATAAGTAAATACATGTACTATTGCTAGTATTCAATATTTCCGCTAAAAGCAAACCAGCATAACTTCCCAGATCTATAGCTGCAAGCCTATATTTTCCATAGCCCTACAAAATTCAGAAATGGAATGGACCTAACAGAAGCAGACCATATTAAGAAGAGATGGCAAGAATAAAGAGAACTGTACAAAAAAGATCTTAATGACCCAGACAACCATGATAGTGTGATCACTCACCCTGAGTCAGACACCATGGATTGCAAAGTCAAGTGGGCCTTAGGAAGCATGACTACAAACAAAGCTAGAGGAAGTGATGGAATTCCAGCTGAGCTATTTCAAATCCTAAAAGATGATGTTGTGAAAGTGCTACACTCAATATGCCAACAAATTTGGAAAACTCAGCAGTGGCCATGAGGCTGGAAAAGGTCAGTTTTCATTCCAGTCCCAAAGGAAGAATGTCCATACTACTGCACCATTGCACTCATTTCATGTGCTAGCAAGGTCATGCTCAAAATCCTTCAATAGACAACTTCCAGATGTACAAGCTGGATTTAGAAAAGGCAGAGGAACCAGGGATCAAACTGCCAACACGCACTAGATCATAGAAAAAGCAAGAGAATTTAAGAAAAACATCTACATCTTCTTCATTGACTACACCAAAGTCTTTGTGTGGATCATAACAAACCGTGGAAAATTCTTAAAGAGTTGGGAATACCAGACCACTTTAGCTGTCTCCTGAGAAACCTGTATGTGGTCAAGAAGCAACAGTTAAAACCAGATATGGAACAACAGACTGGTTCCAAATTGGGAAAGGAGTACATCAAGGCTGTATATTGTCACCCTGCTTATTTAACTTCTATGCAGAGTGAAGCACAAGCTGGAATCAAGATTGCCAGGAGAAATATCAAAACCTCACGTATGCAGATTACACCACCCTTATGGCAGAAAGTGAAGAGGAACTAAAGAGTCTCTTGATGAATGTGAAAGTGAAGAGTGAAAAAGCTGGCTTAAAACTCGACGCTCAAAAAATGAGGATCATGGCTCTGGTCCCATCACTTCATGGCATATAGATAGGGAAACAATAGAAACAGTGACAGACTTTATTTTCTTGGGCTCCAAAATCACTGTGGATGGTGACTGCAGAAAGTAAAAGATGCTCGCTCCTTGGAAGAAAAGCTATGACCAACCTAGACAGCATATTAAAAAGCAGAGACATTACTTTTCTGACAAAGGTCCATCTCTTGTCAAAGCCATGGTTTTTCCAGCACTCAGGTACAGATGTGAGATTTGGACCATAAAGAAAGCTGAGTGCCAAAGAATTGATGCTTTCAAACTGTGGTGTTCAAGAAGACTCTTTAGAGTCCATTGGCCTGCATGGAGATCAAACCAGTCCATCTTAAAGGAAATCAACCCTGAAGATTTATTGGAAGGACTAATGCTGAAACTGAAGCTCCAATACTTTGGCCACCAGATGGGAAGAGCTGACTCACTAGGAAAAACCCTGAGCTGGGAAAGATTGAAGACAGGAAGAGAAGGGGACAGCAGAGGATGAGATGTTTGGATGGCATCACCAACTCGATGGACATAAGTTTGAGCCAACTCCAAAAGATGGCAAAGCACATGGAAACCTGGCGTGCTGCAGTCCATGGGGTTGCAAAGAGTTGGACATGACCGAGCGACTGAACAACAACAAAATTCACATGTCCAAAATTTAACATCACTGTCTTTTCAAAAAACCTCTCTAATCCTCTCAGCTCATTAAATGCACCACCATATGTCACTCAATTCTCCAAACCTAAATTCTAGAAATTAGCCTTGACTCAAATCTTTCCCCTACACTCCAACCAATTGCTAATGAAATTCAAAAAGAAGTATTGTTCAGCTTTCAGAAGCAGAAGAGCAGGCCTCTGACCTGTCTGGACACTGCCCACATTCTATGCCTGTTTACAATTGTAGCAAGTCAGGCAGTTCTTTAGATAAAAAAGGGAACGTGTCTTGGAATTCTTCATACTCTGGAGGCCTAGCCAACCTCCTGGGATCTAAGAAGTCTTATGACTCACAAGTGTAACAAACAGCATTGTAAAAGTTTGAGTAAAACCATAGCTGCATTTTTTAATGTAAACTGATGATAACATCAGTTTGTAGTCTGGGATTATAAATGGGAGCCCCCAAACTGCAATTTGACATCTCACCCATGGAGTAGATACACTACTTTGGACCTTTTCTCAATTAAGACTCCAGATTTCTCTTAATGTGGAACTTCCCAGTGCTGTTCAAGTCTGGATATAGGTGTTGACTCAATTTGGTGATGAATATGCTGTTCAGTTCAGTTCAGTTCAGTCGCTCAGTCATGTCTGACTCTTTGTGACCCCATGAACCGCAGCACACCATGCCTCCCTGTCTATCACCAGTTCCCAGAGTTTACCTAAACTCATATCCATTGAGTCGGTGATGCCTTATAACCATCTCATCCTCTGTTGTCCCCTTCTCCTGCCCTCAATCTTTCCCAGCATCAGAGTCTTTTCAAATGAGTCAGCTCTTGACATCAGGTGGCCAAAGTATTAGAGCTTCAGCTTGAACATCAGTCCTTCCAATGAACATCCAGACTGATCTCTGTTAGGATGGATTGGTTGGATCTCCTTGCAGTCCAAGGGACTCTCAAGAGTCTTCTTCAACACCACAGTTCAAAAGTATCAATTCTTTGGTGCTCAGCTTTCTTTATAGTCCAACTCTCACATCTATACATGACTACTGGAAAAACCATAGCCTTGACTAGATGGACCTTTGTTGACAGAGTAATGTCTCTGCTTTTTAATATGCTGTCTAGGTTGGCCATAACTTTCCTTCCAAGGAGTAAACGTCTTTTAATTTCATGGCAGCAGTCACAATCTGAAGTGATTTTGGAGCCCCCAAAAATAAAGCCAGCCACTGTTGCCACTGTTTCCCCATCTATTTCCCATGAAGTGATAGGACCAATGCCATGATCTTAGTTTTCTGAATGTTGAGCTTTAAGCCAACTTTTTCACTCTCCTCTTTCACTTTCATCAAGAAGCTCTTTAGTTCTTCTTCACTTTCTTCCATAAAGGTGATATCATCTGCATATCTGAGGTTATTGATATTTCTCCCGGCAAATTGATTCCAGCTTGTGCTTCTTCTAACCCAGTATTTCTCATGATATACTATACATAAAAGTTAAATAAGCAGGGTGACAATATACAGCTTTGCTGCTGCTGCTGCTGCTAAGTCACTTCAGTCATGTCTGACTCTCTGTGACCCCATAGAAAGCAGACCACCAGGCTCCTCTGTCCATAGGATTCCCCAGGCAAGAACGCTGGAGTGGGTTGCCATTTTCTTCTCCAATGCAAGAAAGTGAAAAGTGAAAGTGAAGTTGCTCAGTCATATCTGACTCTTAGCGACCCCATGGACCACAGCCTACTAAGCTTCTCCTTCCATGGGATTTTCCAGGCAAGAGTACTGGAGTCGGGTGCGATTGCCTTCTCCGAATATACAGCCTTAACGTACTCCTTTTCCTATTTGGAACCAGTCTGTTGTTCCATGTCCAGTTCTAACTGTTGCTTCCTGACCTGCATATAGGTTTCTCAAGAGGCAGGTCAGGTGGTCTGCTATTCCCATCTCTTTCAGAATTTCCCACAGTTTATTGTGATCCACACAGTCAAAGGCTTTGGCATAGTCAATAAAGCAGAAATAGATGTTTTTCTAGAATTCTCTTGCTTTTTCCATGATCCAGTGGATTTTGGCAATTTGATCTCTGGCTCCTCTGCCTTTTCCAAAATGAACTTGAACATCTGGAAGTTCATGGTTCATGTATTGCTGAATCCTGGCTTGGAGAATTTTGAGCATTACTTTACTAGCATGTGAGATGAGTGCAATTGTGCGGTAGTTTGAGCATTCTTTGGCATTGCCTTTCTTTGGGATTGGAATGAAAACTGACCTTTTCCAGTCCTGTGGCCACTGCTGAGTTTTCCAAATTTGCTGCCACATTGAGTGCAGCACGTTCACAGCATCATCTTTTAGGATTTGGAATAGCTCAACTGGAATTCCATCACCTCCACTAGCTTTGTGCATAGTGATTTTTCCTAAGGCCCACTTGACTTCACATCCAGGATGCCTGGTTCTAGGTGAGTGATGACACCATCATGATTATCTGGGTCGTGAAGATCTTTTTTGTACAGTTCTTCTGTGTATTCTTGCCACCTCTTCCTAATATCTTCTGCTTCTCTTAGGTCCATACCATTTCTGTCCTTCATCGAGACCATCTTTGCATGAAATGTTCCCTTGGTATCTCTAATTTTCTTGAAGAGCTCTCTAGTCTTTCCCATTCTGTTGTTTTCGTCTATTTCTTTGCATTGATCACTGAGGAAGGCTTTCTTATCTCTCCTTACTATTCTTTGGAACTCTGCATTCAAATGGGTATATCTTTCCTTTTCTCCTTTGCTGTTCACTTCTCTTCTTTTCACAGCTATTTGTAATGCCTACTCAGACAGCTACTTTGCCTTTCTGCATTTCTTTTTCTTGGGGAATGTCTTGCTCCCTGTCTCTTGTACAATGTCATGAACCTCTGTCCATAGTTCATCAGGCACTCTATCAGATCTAGCCCCTTAAATCTATTTCTCACTTCCACTGTATAATCATAAGGGGTTTGATCCAGGTCATACCTGAATGGTCTAGTGGTTTTCCCCATTTTCTTCAATAAGTGTGAATTTGGCAATAAGGAGTTCATGATCTGAGCCAGTCAGCTCCCGGTCTTGTTTTTGCTGACTGTATAGAGCTTCTCCATCTTTGGCTGCAAAGAATATAATCAATCTGATTTCAGTGTCAACCATCTGGTGATGTCCATGTGTAGAGTCTTCTCTTGTGTTGTTGGAAGAGGGTGTTTGCTATGACCAGTGTGTTCTCTTGGCAAAACTCTATTACCCTTTGCCCTGCTTCATTCTGTACTCCAAGGCCAAATTTGCCTGTTACTCCAGGTGTTTCTTGACTTCCTACTTATGCATTCCAGTCCCCTATAATGAAAAGGACATCTTTTTGGGGTGTTAGTTCTAAAAGGTCTTGTAGGTCTTCCTAGAACCGTTCAACTTCAGCTTCTTCAGCCCTACTGGCCAGAGCATAGACTTGGATTACCATGATATTGAATGGTTTGCCTTGGAAACGAACAGAGATCATTCTGTCATTTTTGAGATTGCGGCCAAGAGAAGTTACCCCATGTCCGAGGTCAGGGGCAGCGGCCGAGAGTGCCAGGCTGCGACAGCACAGGAACGGCCGAGAGGAGATACTCCGCGTCCAAGGTCAGCGGTGGCGGCCGAGAGGAGCTACCCTGCATCCGAGGTCAGGGGTGACGACGAGAGGAGTTACCCCGTGACCGAGGTCAGGGGCAGCGGCTGGGAGGAGCTACCCCATGCCCCCACGACCCCTCACCCGAGGCCAAGGGCGGTGGCCGGGAGGACCAACCCCACGTCCAAAGAGCCCTGGCTGCACAGGCGCAGGAGGGCCTAGAGGAGGTATCCCACGTTGAAGGTCATTACTTTGCCAACAAAGGTCCGTCTAATCAAGGCTATGGTTTTTCCAGTGGTCATGTATGGATGTGAGTTGGACTGTGAAGAAAGCTGAGCGCTGAAGAATTGATGCTTTTGAACTGTGGTGTTGGAGAAGACTCTTGCGATTTTACAATGCAGATTTAAATGTCCAATTGTCCGATTTAAAATGTCCAATTTGTCAATGTATTATTCATAGAAGCTTGCACACCTAGTCAAAGGACAATTGGCATGTGCGCAAATATGGCAAATTGATTATATTGGATCCATTAATTTGAGATAAAGGATGTCAACACATGTGTACTGCTGTGGACACCTATTCTGGATATTTAGTGGTCATTCTCTTCAGGAAAGCCAATTAGGCTAAAACTATTAAAACATTGGAGATAATTTATATTATGGTGTTCCATTTCAAACTGAGAGTGACAATGGGTTACATTTTAAAGGTAAGTTAATGCAAGAGTTTGCCCAGGAACATAACATACAACGGATTTTTCATATTCCTTACTATCTCCAAGCTGCCGGTTTGATTTAAAGAAGGAATGGTCTGCTTAAACAGAGATTAATTAAACTTGGAGAGGGCTTTTATAAAAACTGGAGGACAGGTGGCTCAATGGTAAAGAACCTGCCTACTAATGCAGAAGACATGAGTTCAGTCCCTGGGTCGGGAAGATTCCCTGGAGAAGGAAATGGCAACCCAATCCAGTATTCTTATCCACTCCAGAAATTCCATGGACAGGAGGAGCCTGGAAGGCTATTGTCCATGAGGTTGCAAAAGAGTCAGACATGACTTAGCATTTTGAGCATGAGCATGAGGAGAATCAGAAATTCCTTTGATGAGGATGATTATTCCAAATTTACAAATTCATAAAATACACTTTTTTCCTGAAACAACTAAGTATTGGGAAACTTGGAAAAGGAAATTACAATCCACTTCAGTATTCTTGTCTGAGAAATCCTATGAACAGAGGAACCTGGCAGGCTACAGTCCACAGGATTGCAAAGGAGCCAGACATTAAAACTGAGAGAATAAACAACAATAACAAATTGGAAAATTAGCCCAAGAGCATTAGCTCCTTTCCGAGCTACTCCTGAGGCCACAGGACAGAATTTGTACTCTATATGTGAACAAAGACTTACTGAAAGATTGACATGTGCTATTTCAACTGGTCTTGTAATTAAAATGCCTCTCAGACACTTAGGATTAATCAAAGAATGTTCCAGTGTAGCGTTAAGAGGGATCTGTGTCCATGGGGGAGTTACAGATCCAGACTACCAAGGAGAAATCTTAGTAATTTTACAAAATGAAGGAAAAGATGATCTATTTGTTAATAAACCATAATCAAATGGCCCAATTGCTGATTTTTCTAATGTAAATGGAAAAGTACAAAAAGGAGACTCTCCCACCGTACTAACAGAGGTGATAGAGGGTTTGGGTCCACAAACGAAATATATGCAATTGGAGCTAAAGTCTGGGTGAAGCAGTCTAACAGTTCTCCCATACCTGCTGATGTGATTACACAGGGAAAGGATAACACTGTATTAGTGATGATCCCTGGACAGGAAAAATGGAAATATGGGTTAATTTGTGAGAATTAACCCACTGTTAATTCTCACAAATAGATTCTTCTTAAAAGCCTGACTGTAATGCAGATTGTGATTTGCACCTCAACCTTCAAGGATCTTTAGCTGGAGAAACATGAGCTGGACCTGAACCCAAGATAATTTTTCCTGCCGAGCAAATAAGATTGTCTTTTCTTAACTTTGACTTTCTAAGGACAAAATTTATCTGTTTGCTAGATTACACAGCATTTGTAAAGACATAGCTCAAGCCTTGACCATTAATGCTAAGTGGATGCCTACAATATTAAAACCCCATGAACTTAGTTTTAACATACCATAAAGACTTTTATGGTATGTTAAAAAAAAAAAAAAAGCTGAAAGTAATATTTCAGCTATACCAAACTAAATCCTTAACTGACATGTTTGATTGGATTGTTCTATGCAGCTGTTATATTACCTTGCTCAAAAGGATAAGGCCCAAGGAATTTTAATGTCTACTAATGCATACGAGTGGAAAAATTATTTAGAGAATGTTTCCTAAAAATCACTGGGTATTTATTTCTGAAGCATTACCAAATGCACTGGCACCTGGTACCAAGGAGCTCTATACTGTTATTGTATAGCCAATATGAGTTTAATGTGCCAATTTTACCTATTCTTTTTGGAGAATACTGGCTACCTCATTTCACTGGAAATTATTTGGATGTTAATAATTGCACTCACTTACTGATAAACTGTAAAAAGGCTACTGAGGGACTGTTATGTGGACCAACTTTTCACATGTGGGATCCCTGCCTATTGGAGAACTCCATCAACTACTGTGAATGGGTTATCTTCCCTAAATCCTATGTTTTAGAAATAGCCCCTCAATTTGTATGTATTGTACCAATGACGTAGAATATACTTTTATATATCACTTCAGTTCAGTTGCTCAGTCGTGTCTGACTCTTTGTGACCCCATAAATTGCAGCATGCCAGGCCTCCCTGTCCATCATCAACTCCCAGAGTTCACCCAAACTCATGTCCCTCAAGTTGGTGACGCCATCCAGCCATCTCATCCTCTGTGATCCCCTTCTCCTCCTGCCCTCAAGCCCTCCCAGCATCAGAGTTTTTCCAGTGAGTCAACTCTTCGCATGAGGTGGCCAAAGTATTGGAGTTTCAGCTTTAGCATCAGTCCTTCCAAAGAACACCCAGGACTGGTTGGATCTGCTTGCAGTCCAAGGGACTCTCAAGCATCTTCTCCAACACCACAGTTGAAAAGCATCAATTCTTCGGTGCTCAGCCTTCTTCACAGTCCAACTCTCACATCCATACATGACCACTGGAAAAACCATAGCCTTGACTAGATGAACCTTTGTTGGCAAAGTAATGTCTCTGATTTTAATATGCTATCTAGGTTGGTCATAACTTTCCTTCCAAGGAGTAAGGGTCTTTTAATTTCACAGCTGCAATCACCATCTGCAGTGATTTTGGAGCCTCCCAAAAATAACGTCTGCCACTGTTTCCACTGTTTCCCCATCTATTTCCCATGAAGTGATGGGACCAAATGCCATGATCTTCGTTTTCTGAACGTTGAGCTTTAAGCCAACTTTTTCACTCTCCTCTTTCACTTTCATCAAGAGGCTTTTGAGTTCCTCTTCACTTTCTGCCATAAGGGTGGTATCATCTGCATATCTGAGGTTATTGATATTTCTCCTGGCAATCTTGATTCCAGCTTGTGCTTCTTCCATCCCAGCGTTTCTCATCATATACTCTGCATATTATTTAAATAAGCAGGGTGACAATATACAGCCTTGATGTACTCCTTTTCCTATTTGGAACCAGTCTGTTGTTCCATGTCCAGTTCTAACTGTTGCTTCCTGACCTGCATATAGGTTTCTCAAGAGGCAGGTCAGGTGGTCTGGTATTCCCATGTCTTTCAGAATTTTCCACAGTTTATTGTGATCCACACAGTCAAAGGCTTTGGCATAGTCAATAAAGCAGAAATAGATGTTTTTCTGGAACTCTCTTGCTTTTTTGATGATCCAAGGATGTTGGCAATTTGATCTCTGGTTCCTCTGCCTTTTCTAAAACCAGCTTGAACATCTGGAAGTTCACGGTTCACGTATTGCTGAAGCCTGGCTTGGAGAATTTTGAGCATTACTTTACTAGCATGTGAGATGAGTGCAACTGTGTGGTAGTTTGAGCATTCTTTGGCATTGACTTTCTTTGGGATTGGAATGAAAACTGACCTTTTCCAGTCCTGTGGCCACTGCTGATTTTTCCAAATGTGCTGGCATATTGAGTGCAGCACTTTCACAGCATCATCTTTCAGGATTTGAAATAGCTCCACTGGAATTCCATCACCTCCACTAGCTTTGTTCATAGTGATGCTTTCTAAGGCCCACTTGACTTCACATTTCAGGATGTCTAGCTCTAGGTGAATGATCACACCATCATGATTATCTTGGTCATGAAGATCTTTTTTGTACAGTTCTTCTGTGTATTCTTGCCACCCCTTCTTAATATCTTCTGCTTCTGTTAGGTCCATATAATTTCTGTCCTTTATCGAGCCCATCTTTGCATGAAATGTTCCCTTGGTATCTCTAATTTTCTTGAAGAGATCTCTAGTCTTTCCCATTCTGTTGTTTTTGTCTATTTCTTTGCATTGATCACTGAGGAAGGCTTTCTTATTTCTCCTTGCTATTTTTTGGAACTCTGCATTCAGATGCTTTTGTCTTTCCTTTTCTCCTTTGCTTTTCACTTCTCTTCTTTTCACAGCTATTTGTAAGGCCTCCCCAGACAGCCATTTTGCTTTTTTGCATTTCTTTTCCATGGGGATGGTCTTGATCCCTGTCTCCTGCACAATGCCACGAACCTCAGTCCATAGTTCATCAGGCACTCTATCAGATCTAGGCCCTTAAATCTATTTCTCACTTCCACTGTATAATCATAAGGGATTTGATTGAGGTCATACCTGAATGGTCTAGTGGTTTTCCCTATTATCTTCAATTTAAGTCTGAATTTGGCAATAAGGAGTTCATGATCTGAGCCACAGTCAGCTCCCAGTCTTGTTTTTGTTGACTGTATAGAGCTTCTCCATCTTTGGCTGCAAAGAATATAATCAATCTGATTTCGGTGTTGACCATCTGGTGATGTCCATGTGTAGTCTTCTCTTGTGTTGTTGGAAGAGGATGTTTGCTGTGACCAGTGTGTTCTCTTGGCAAAACTCTATTAGCCTTTGCCCTGCTTCATCCTGTATTCCAAGGCCAAATTTGCCTGTTACTCCAGGTGTTTCTTGACTTCCTACTTTTGCATTCCAGTCCCCTATAATAAAAAGGACATCTTTTTTGGATGCTAGTTCTAAAAGGTCTTGGAGGTCTTCATAGACTTAGCTTCAACTTCAGCTTCTTCAGCATTACTGGTTGGGGCATAGACTTGGATTACTGTGATATTGAATGGTTTGTCTTGGAAATGAACAATGATCATTCTGTCATTTTAGGAACCCCTTTTCTCAGATGCCTAACACATATTGATCATTTATATTGGAAGTGATAGTAGTGTGAAAGTGTTAGTCGCTCAGTCATGTTCAACTCTTCGTGACCCCCATGGACTATAGCCCTCCACACTCCTCTGTCTGAGATTTCTCATGTAAGAATACTGGAGTGGGTAGCCAATCCCTTCTCCAGGGAATCTTCTTGAGTCAGGGATCAAACCCAGGTCTCCTGCATTGCAGGTGGATTCTTTACCATCTCAGCTACCAGGGAAGCCCTTATATTGGAAGGGTATCACCTATTTATTTTCTCTTACTCCCCCATGAGAATTCCAGTATTGTGGACTCAAATGTTATTCCCTACTCTTTCTGTTCCCAATATTAGCTTCCCCTTAAGTAAGATTTTGCAAGGAATCAAAGAGTCACAAAATTTCATAGATAAACATAATTGTACCTTGATTCTCTTATTACTGTTATTACTACTATTTCTGCAAATAAGTTAATAGATGTAGGAGTTGATGTACAAACTTCTTGTTCATGGGATTTTTTTCTTTACTAAATCCCCTACTGCTCAAAAATTGTTTTCTGCATTGTTTAACCCATACATGTTTCTTTGATCACTTTGTTTCTATTGACTATCTAGAACTGCTATTAATATTTGATTTATAGAATTAAGAAGACTGCTCATTTTATTTTGCTTTATTCTTGTGCTCTACAGCCTAAACAATCTTGAGGCTGACTGTTAGGAAATTAAAATGGAGGAAGTCGTGTTCAGGCTTCAGAAGTAGGAGAGCAGGCCTCTGACCTGTCTGGACACTGCTGGGATTCTGTGCCTGCCTGCAAGCTCAGCAAGTCAGAAGGCATTTTACATAAGAAAGGGAGGAGTCTGGGAACTCTTGAGTCCCTGGAGGTCTGGCCAACGCCACGGGGTCTAAGAAGTTTTATAACTCACAAGGTCAAATAAATAACATTATAATGTTGTTTATTTATTTTTTTAATTTTATTTTATTTTTAAACTTTACATAATTGTATTAGTTTTGCCAAATATCAAAATGAATCCGCCACAGGTATACATGTGTTCCCCATCCTGAACCCTCCTCTCTCCTCCCTCCCCATACCATCCCTCTGGGTCGTCCCAGTGCACTAGCCCCAAGCATCCAGTATCGTGCATCGAACCTGGACTGGCAACTCGTTTCTTACGTGATATTTTACATGGTTCAATGTCATCCTCCCAAATCTTCCCATCCTCTCCCTCTCCCACAGAGTCCTATAATGTCGTTTAAATAAAGTAAAATCAATCCCTCCCCTACAATGGGCAGAAGCCAGAAGGCTGATAATTAAGATTCCCCAAACATCAGTCTGGAGAAGGCAATGGCAACCCATTCCAGTACTCTTGCCTGGCAAATCCCATGGATGGAGGAGCCTGGTAGGCTGCAGTCCATGGGGTCTCGAAGAGTCGGGCATGACTGAGCAACTTCACTTTCACTTTCACTTTTCACTTTCATGCATTGGAGAAGGAAATGGCAACCCACTCCAGTATTCTTGCCTTGAGAATCCCAGGGACGGGGGAGCCTGGTGGGCTGCTGTCTCTGGGGTTGCACAGAGTCGGACATGACTGAAGCGACTTAGCAGCAGCAGCAGCAAACATCAGTCATGCTGTTACCTCACCACTGACCAATGAGAAAAAATGTCCTCAAGCTGATTACACACCTGCTGCCCTCATCCTTTATTGTTGTTTAGTTGCCAAGTTGTGTCTGACTCTTTGCGACCCCATGAACTGTAGCCCACTAGGCTACTCTGTCCATGGGATTTCCCAGGCAAGAATAATGGGATGGGTTGCCATTTCCTTCTCTAGGGGATCTCCTCAACCCAGGGATCAAATTCATGTCTTTGGCATTGGCCGGCAGATTCTTTATCACTGAGCCACCCGGGAAGCCCACCCTCACCCTCAGGGTTGTCTTTAAGAACTCTTGCCTGAAAGCCATGAGGGAAATTCTGATGTTTGGCAAATCAGTTGCCTGTTTCCCTTGCTTGGAGCCTTGTACTTTCTCTCACCACAGTCCACTGTGGGTAGATTGGCTTGGCTTCAGGTAAGATGAGCAAGAGCCCAGTTCAATTCAGTGACAAAGAATGTCCCACAAAAACGAAAATATGTATACTATTAGTATGTTACTCTTCATACAAAAAATTTGCCTATTTCTTCTTTTATACTTGCCTCTCACCACTCTCCATTGTAGCAACCCCAAACTATTTGCAGTCCCTAACAGACTATGTTTTTCTCTCTGATCTGCTCTCCTCTCCACCCCTCCATGGTGTTTCAATAGAACTAACTCCATTTTAGCATTTAACAGTTATTTCGATTGCCCTTTATTTGTCTGGTTCAAGTGTTCACCACTGAATCCTCAGCACCCAGCACAATTCTTGCCCTCCTTCAGCACTGGTAAAAGTGTGGTGATTGAATAAGCAGCATCTTGAAGAAATGAACAATACTGTCTTCCAACTTTCAAAAGTCTGCAAAAGGAAGACATATAAATGACAAATTAATTTACAAAGAATTGAAAAGTAGCAAGTACTCTGCAGTATAACCAAGTAGAGAGAATTCCACCAGGTGAAAGTTTCCCCTTCTTTAGAATTCTTTCTGATTTGAATACAAGCCCCCTCTATGATGAAATTCTTACTGAGCTTTTTGTAGTCATGTAGTGTTCTCATCTGTAAAATAAAGCTAAATAATTCCAATTACCAAGGGAACATTTCCACAAAGATGGGCACAATAAAGGACAGAAACGCTAACAGAAGCAGAACATATTAAGAAGAGATGGCAAGAATACAAAGAACTATACAAAAAAGATCTTAGTGATGCAGATAACCATGATGGTGTGATGACTCAGCTAGAGCCAGACATCCTGGGGTTCAAAGTCAAGTGGGCCTTAAGAAGCATCACTACAAACAAAGCTAGTAGAGGTGATAGAATTCCAGTTGAGCTATTTCAAATCCTAAAATATGATGCTGTGAAAGTGCTTCATTCAATATGCCAGCAAATTTGGAAAACTGAGCAATGGCCACAGGACTGGAAAAGGTCAGTTTTCATTTCAATCCCAAAGAAGGGCAATGCCAAAAATGTACAAACTACTATACAATTGCACTCATTTCAAATGCTAGCAAGATCATGCTCAAAATCCTTCAAGCCAGGCTTCAACAGTATGTGAACCAAGAACTTCCAGATGTACAAGTTAGATTGAGAAAAGGCAGAGGAATCAGAGATCAAATTGCCAACATCTGTTGGATCATAGAAAAAGCAAGAGATTTCCAAGAAAACATCCCCTTCTGCTTCACTGACTATGCTAAAGCCTTTAACTCTGTGGATCACAACAAACTGTGGAAAACTCTTAAAGAGATGGGAATATCAGACCACCTTACCTGTCTCCTGAGAAAGCTGTATGCAGGTCAAGAATCAACAGATAGAACTGGACATGGAACAACAACTGGTTCAAAATTGGGAAAGAAGTATGTCAAAGCTGTATATTGTCATCCTGCTTATTTAACTTATACGCAGAGTACACCATGCGAAATGCCTGGCTGGGTGAACCACAAGCTGGAATCAAAATTGCATGGAGAAATATCAACAATCTCAGATATGGAAATGACACCACCCTTATGGAAGAAAAGGAAGAGGAACTAAAGAGACTCTTGATGAAGGTGAAAGTGGAGAGTGAAAAAGCTGGCTTAAACTCAGCATTCAAAAAACTAAGATCATGGCATCCGGCCCCATCACTTTATGGCAAATAGATGGGGAAAAAAATGAAAACAGTTCAGTTCAGTTCAGTTCAGCGGCTCAGTCACATCTGACTCTTTGCGACCCCATGGACTGCAGCACGCCAGGCTTCCCTGTCCATCACCAACTCCCAGAGCTTGCTCAAATTCATGTCCATCAAGTTGGTGATGCCTTCCAACCATCTCATCCTCTGTTGCACACTTCTCCTCCTGCCTTTTATCCTTCCCAGCATCAAGGCCTTTTCCAATGAGTTGGCTCTTTGCTTCAGGTGGCCAAAATATTAGAGTTTCAGCTTCAGCATCAGTCCTTCCAATGAATGTTCAGGACTGATTTCCTTTAGGATTGACTGGTTTAATTTCTCTTGGGCTCCAAAATCACTGTGGATGGTGACGGCAGCCATGAAATGAAAAGACACTTGCTCCTTGGAAGAAAAGTTATGACATACCTGCTGCTGCTGCTGCTGCTAAGTCGCTTCAGTCGTGTCTGGCTCTGTGCGACCCCATAGACTGCAGCCTACCAGGCTTCTCCATCCATGGGATTCTCCAGGCAAGAACACTGGAGTGGGTTGCTATTTCCTTCTCTAATGACGTACCTAGACAATGTATTAATAAGCAAAGACATCACTTTGCCCACAAGTGTCCATACAGTCAAAGCTATGGTTTTTCCAGTAGTCATGTATGGATGTGAGAGTTGGACCATAAAGAAGGCTGAGTACCGAGGCTGATGCTTTCGACCTGTGGTGTTGGGAAAGACTCTTGAGAGTCCTTTGGACAGCAGCAGATCAAACCAGTCAATCCTAAAGGAAATCAATCCTGATTATTCATTGGAAGGACTGATGCTGAGCTGAAGCTCCAATACTTTGGCCGCCTCATGCAAAGAGCCAACTCATTGGAAAAGACCTTGATGCTGGGAAAGATAAAAGGCAGGAGAAGAAGGGGGCGAGAGAGGATGAGATGATTGGATGGCATCACCGATTCAACGGACATGAGTTTGAGCAAGCTCTGGGAGATGAAGGACAGGAAAGCCTGGCAAGCTGCAGTCCATGGGGTCGCAAAGAGTTGGACACAACTTGACTAACAACAACAAATTCCGATTTCACAGGATTAAAAGAATATGGTTAACTTTTTATTATTTTTGGTTATGCTGGGTCTTTGTTGCTGCACGCAGGCTTTCACTAGTTGCAGTAGCGGGTAGGAGGCTACTCTTCCTTGTAGTGGCTTCTCTTCTTCTGGAGCACAGGCTCTAGTAAAATAGGCTTCAGTAGTTGCGGCTCACGGGCTTAGTTACTCTGACGCCTGTGGAATCCTCCCCGACCAAGGATTAAACCCATGCCCTCTGCATTGGCAGGCTGATTCTTATCCACGGTACCATCAGGGAAGACCAAAATATGGTTACTTATTGAAAACAGGTAGTTTAGTGCTCACTTTCTTACAGGAAGTGCTCGATAAACGTCACTCTCCAGTCCTCTAAAACACGCCCTTTGACGGTCATGGTTTCTGTATCTAAGAGGGTCTCCGGTGTGCATCCACTAACGCTGGGCCCAGCATGAAATGCACCCCTGTAGTAACAGCGGCCACGCGCAGAGCCGCGAGGTTCCAGGAGGTACTAGAAGAGGTCCGGCACCTGGCTAGCCCACGAGGGAAACCGCCCAAGCCGCGCCGGCGGGACTGCAGAATGACAGCTCACGCAGTCCTTCTCAGAGCCCAAGATTTCCCTCTAGTTTATCACACTGTCTCTCGGACTCAGCATCCAGGGATCCGCCCCGAGGGGGCTACGCTCTCCCTCTGTAGTGGCGAGAGCGCCGGCGCCTGGTCACCGGAAGAGGCGGGTGACGTCACGAGGGACTACGCGTTGCGCTGGAGGCGGGAGTTGACAGACGGTCTCTGGCTGAATCTCCGCGGCCTCGGGACCGCGGAAGAAGCTCCGAAGGGCGGCCGCGATGCCCAGCCCCCAGCGGGTCAGTCAGCTGCTGGATCTGTGAGTTCGCCCCGGCCCGCCTTCCTCTCGCCCCGCCCCGGCACAGCCCGCGCCCGCCACCCATCACGGCACCCCATCCCCGCCCCCTTCCTGCCTCCCATCGAGGAGGTCCACAGGCTGTTTCTGCTCCTGGGTCCGTGATTTTTCCTATCCTGGCTGAGAAAAATCGTGCCAAGTGGGCTGCCCGGCAGGCTTGCCCCTCTGTCCCCCGATAGGTGTCCGAACTCAGCCTTGACAGCTCCTCGCCCAGGCGATTCCTGGCAATGGCCTGTCTCTGGCAGGAGCTAAAAGCCTTAGTAAAATAAAACAAAACACTGGACGGGGCTCTCAAAAGCCTTCAGCAGAGTTACACCCAGTTACTGTAATGGGGATAATTATTGATTCTTTGACACAGCGCTTAAATCCCTGATTGCGCTTGCTGGGTTCAGCTCCCAGGTCTACCATTCTCCAGCTGTATGACTATGGAGAGTAGCTTAACCTTACAAAGTTAGTATAATAACAGTTACCTATCTCATGGCGTTCTGTGCTTAGTCGCTCAGTCGTGTCTGACTCTACGACCACATGGACTGTAGCCAGCCAGGCTCCTCTGTCCGTGGGGATTTTCTATGCCTGTAAAATATTCGTATCAAGTTAAGCTCTCTGAAATTTCTTTTAATACTAGGCAGTCTTCTAAGTATGTTAAATTTACTCCTCCCTGTAACGCTATGGCCTGTAACTGCCTAGTATTAAAAGAAATTTCAGAGAGCTTAACTTGATATGAATATTTTATAAGCATGTCATTGTAGGATGGCTTATAAAGTGAGCATAAGGAAGTTCTTTAACCTTTGCAATGGTTTATGACATTAGGAGTTTACAGATGGTAGGAGATTGGTTAAAAGTGATTAGGCTATTTTAAGAAGATGATTTAAGTTGATTGTCAGAGGCATTTATAAGAAATAAGTTTCACTTATGTTCATGATATAAACTAGATTTGGTTTTGCTTATGTGACTTAACTGGTTTGGTCACTCTGAGGGATTTTTCAAGCCTGGTCTCTATTTATTTTATTTAAAAAAATCCCCAACTTTCAGTCATTCTCTCAGCAAGCTGAGAGTGAACCAATATAGTGTTACTCTCACTGCTCCTTCAGTGTAGGCGTTGGGATGGATGGTTTTGTAATGGCCCTTACTGGTAGTTGCACAGTCACCGTGGGTACTGGCAGTAGGGTCTTTGTGTTCTTCCAGTTGTCTAACACTAATGGGTAACATTTGATGTGTGAGTAGCCGCTGAAGACATTTAGAACTCTAGAGAGGATCCAATGCATTAAGGAGGCTAAGATGATGACTATCAGGAGAATAACAGCCAAGTATTGAAAAGGATTCTCCAGAGCAGAGATTTCCAACTAAATAATCAAGAGAAGTGTGTGTGTGTTAAGTCACCTAAGTCATGTCTGACTCTTTGCGACCCTATGGACTATAGCCTGCCAGGGTCCACTGTACATGGGATTCTCCAGACAAGAATACTGGAGTGGGTTGGCATATCCTTTTTCAGGAGATCTTCCTGATCCAGGGATTGAACCCATATTTCAGAAGTGTTGCCTATTTGATGAAAGATTGGCATCTAGTCTTTCAGATCTTTTTGGTATATTAGCATAGAAACTTTTTTTTTAACCAGTTATGCTGTTAACGAATCACAAGTCCGTGTGCCCAGTGAGGCGCATCAATAATAAAACATTAGAGTTTGAAACAGAGATTTATTACAGATTCATACAAGGAGATGGGTGGTTCATGCTCTAAGAACCCCAAAGTTACTGAAAGCTTTCAGCAAGCTCCTTTAAAAGTAAAAGGTGAGGGAGTGGCGTGGTTAGTTGTTACAAACTTCTTGTGTAAGATCCTTTGCTCTTGAGGTCAGGTCGTGATCAGGTAACAACATTCCTGTAAATCTCTACCAAATGAATGTTATTCTGTGTCTTGACAAGAAAGGGCAAGGTCCCAAAGCACAACTTTCACCCTCCAAGAGCCCAGTTCTGGCTAATAGGAGGCAGATCTCAGTTGGCAGATCTCTCAGGGCCAGGTTCCCACATCCTGCCCAGATGTCATCTCTGAGGGAGCCAGGCACTCAACCCAACTGGCCCTCAGTCTCCTCAAACCACCCAGATGCGGAGACCAGGTTCAAGGCCTGGGCCAAGGCTAGTGGAGGGCCTTAGTAAGGGCTCTGGAGCCCTATAGAAGAACACAGTTCTTAGTGTGTTACCTGGGCGCTCCAGCTCACCTGCTGGCCCAAGGCTGAGTGAGCTGGAGGGCCTCCAGGAGAAGGCCCAAATCTGCCTCTTACTTCACTTTCCACCTAATGACCACCACACCAATGACCCTTGGGTAAATCACTTCCCTAACGGCCCTTCATTGACAGTTACTTGTGGGCAGGGCCTACTGGGGCACTGAGCAATGACTGAGCAAGACCTGTTGCCTAGTAACAGAGTACAGAGTAGTGAGGCACAGCAATGGCTGCCTGCTAAGGGCTGTGCTCATCTTGCTCTCTTACAATAGTACATGCACCTCCATCTTGGGTAGTTAGGGTGTCTAAGGCTATGCAGTTGTCTAAAATAACTCTGGCTAAAGAATTTCTAGATTCTTACTGTGATTATAGTTTTTCAGAGGATAAAGTCTCTCCTAGTGAGATTTAAGTGCAGTTTTTTGTTGGTGTCTTTTCCAATAAACTGAATCTCTAGGTTTTAATATATGAGGCATTGTCTTGTTTTAGAAGCAGACCACAGAAAGCTTTATGGACCTGGTGGAAATAAGCCTTTCAGTATTATATTAGTGTCTTATAGTACTGAACTATGTCATGGTTACTTTGGATGGGATTAACATGAAGATGCCTTATTTTAGGAGGTGGTGTGATAGGTAAGCTTCCATGTAAGTAATCTTCTATATGGTATAAGCAATCAGTTATTTAATAAGTATTACTATGGAAACAAAAGAAAGGCAAAGATTAAAGATTAGTTGGAACAAAGTATAAATGCAGTTACTGAGTCTAGAGAGCAGCCAGTCAAGAAAATTTTTGGAGCTGAGCTTAGATTTTTAGATGGTGGAATGAAGATGGCAGTTTTAAACTGATAGATTTTCCTGGTTTGCAGTTTGAATGTCAGTGATGATGTCATCAGGTGTTCTGCTGAGGTCTGAGTGGCCTACATAGAAGAAGTAAGTATGAAGGTTGATTTTTTGTCTATACATGATCCATTGTGGTGAATTCTCTGAAGTCTATATCAAGACCTATAGCTTTATCTTGTAGTGTTTGAGGAAAAGAACAGTTTTAGTTTTAATTTCAAGTCAGAAGGGTGGGAGAAAATTGAAAATATTAGTTTGAAGAGTTAGCCAGATGTTAGAGAAAACCATAAGAGTTCAGGATCCAGTCCAGTTTACAGTTAGAAACAAAAACCCAAGAAAATAAGCAGGACTAGAATTTGATTATGGGTATGTCAAAGTTTTCTGTTTAAACATAATTTTTCTCTCTATAGTCATTTTTACCAAAGATAATCATAGTAAGTAATTTGTAAAATAAGTCTAGTCTCTTTAAATTTGACTTGTTATTTACATAAGTACAGCAAGAATAGATTTTATGTGCATTCTCGAATATGATATTCCAATCAAAGCTTTGGTAATATTCAAGGTCCTTTATTGACTCTATAGAGTCAACTTTAGGGATTTCTCTGGTGGTCCAGTGGTTAAGAATCCACCTTCCAATACTGTGGACCCAAATCCGATCCCTGGTCAGGAACTAAGATCCCACAGGCCCTAGGGCAAATAAGCCCCTATGTACCACAACTTTGGAGCCCGCTATCTCTGGAGCCTGTGTGGCAACAAAAGATCCCTCGTGCCAACAAAAGATCCCTTGTGTGACAACTAAGACCCATCACAGCCAAAAACAAACAAACAAATATATATATATATATTTTTTTTTTAAGTCAACTTTAGATACTTAAAACTGACTTAACAAGGAAACTCAGGTTACATCTTTAAAAGCTTCTTTATGCTAAGAAGCCAAGCCAAGTACTTAGCAGTTATGTCCTATTACAGTTATGTCCTATTACAGGGAAAACAAATTCTAATTGAATTTATGCAAATATCTATTGCCATGAAAATAGGAATAGTCAATAACATGGTTTTTAAAATTTGTTTTAATTCTGAAGGAATCAGATAAGGAGAAAAAAATGTTTCATTTTTGTTTACAAAAGTATACCAAATTGTTGTAGATTTAGATAACTTAGAAGGAGAGGGAAAAAAAGATTTTAAATCTGGAAAACAAGCATTAAAGAACCAACAATGTTTCAAGAAAAGTCATAAAAGTTAGTTATTTTCATCAGTTCATTTGGGCTCTTGGAATTAATCTTTATTTTCCCTAATCTTGGGTTACCAGTTTTATGAATTAAGCAGTTTCTCCATTAGAGTTCTAGAAATTCTTAGTTTACTGGTGTGATCTTAAAATTATCAGAAAGCTATATTCTAGAGTACTTGTCAGGGTCCTTTCTGTGAATCTACACAAAGACAAAGCATTCTGGCGTATCAGTTCAGTTCATTCGCATCCGACTCTTTGCGACCCCATGAACTGCAGCACGCCAGGCCTCCCCGTCCACCACCAACTCCCACAGTTTACCCAAACTCATGTCCATCGAGTCAGTGATGCCATCCAGCCATCTCATTCTCTGTCGTCCCCTTCTCCTCCCACCTTCAATCTTTCCCAGCATCAGGGTCTTTTCCAATGAGTTGGCTCTTTGCATCAGGTGGCCAAAGTATTAGAGCTTCAGCTTCAGCGCTAAGCTTTCTTCACAGTCCAACCCTCATATCCATACATGACCACAGGAAAAACCATAGCCTTGACTAGACGAACTTTTGTTGGCAAAGAAGTGTCTCTGCTTTTGAATATACTATCTAGGTTGGTCATAACTTTCCTTCCAAGGAGTAAGCGTCTTTTAATTTCATGGCTGCAGTCACCATCTGCAGTGATTTTGGAGCCCAAAAAGATAAAGTCTGACACTGTTTCCACTGTTTCCCCATCTATCTGCCATGAAGTGATGGGACCAGATGCCATGATCTTAGTTTACTGAATGTTGAGCTTTAAGCCAACTTTTTCACTCTCCTCTTTCACCTTCATCAAGAGGCTTTTTAGTTCCTCTTCACTTTCTGCCATAAGGGTGGTGTCATCTGCATATCTGAGGTTATTGATATTTTTCCTGGCAATCTTGATTCCAGCTTGTGCTTCATCCAGCCCAGCGTTTCTCATGATGTACTCTGCATATAAGTTAAATAAGCAGGGTGACAATATACAGCCTTGACATACTCCTTTTCCCATTTGGAACCATTCTGTTGTTCCAGCCTATAGTTGATTGTAAATGCTTTATGAGAAGAATTAGAGTAGAACAATAACCCTCTGTGAATGACAAAAGAGTTAAAAATAGCCATGGTTAAAGATCTGATGAGAGTTCCCTATTTAAAAAAATGATAAAATTGTCAGATAAATTCAGTTATTTCTATGACATACAATATTTTAAGATGACTGATAACATTATACTAGGATGTGTCAGATTTCTAAGAATTTCATGTAATTTCTGGAACACATATTAATAACATTTTGCTGTTGTTCAATCACTCAGTTGTGTCCGACTGTTTGCAACCCATGGACTGTAGCACACCAGGCTTCCCTGTCCATCAGCAATTCCCGGAACTTGCTCAAACTCTTGTCCATCGAGTCGGTGATGCCATCCAACCATCTCATCCTCTGTTGTCCCCTTCTCCTCCCACCTTCAATCTTTCCCAGCATCAGGGTCTTTTCCAATGAGTTGGCTCTTTGCATCAGGTGGCCAAAGTATTGGAGCTTCAGCTGCAGCATCAGTCCTTACAATGAATAATCAGTATTGGTTTCCTTTAGGATTGACTTGTTTGATCTCCTTGCAGTCCAAGGGATTCTCAAGAGTCTTCTCCAACACCACAGTTCAAAAGCATCAATTCTTCTGTGCTCAGCCTTCTTCATGGTCCAACTCTCACATCCCATACATGACTACTGGAAAAACCATAGCTTGAATAGACAGACCTTTGTCGGCGGCAAAGTAATGTCTCTGCTTTTGATTGTGCTGTCTAGGTTGGTCATAGCTTTTCTTCCAAGAAGCAAGTGTCTTTTAATTTTATGGCTGCAGTCATCATCTGCAGTGATTTTGGAACCCAAGAAAATAAAATCTGTCACTGTTTCCAGTGTTTCCCCATCTACTTGCCATGAAGTGATGGGACCAGATGCCATGATCTTAGTTTTTTGAATGTTGAGTTTTAAGCCAAGTTTTTCACTCTCCTCTTTTATTTTCATCAAGAGGTTCTTTAGAGAACCCCATGAACCCCATGAACAGTATGAAAATTCAGACAAAAATTAGTGTAAATAAATAATTTTTTTTTATAAAACCAAAAAGCCTTACCTCTTGTCGCAAAGGTTCAGTTTTCCTAACTAATTACAGACCTGATAAAGATAATATGAAGCATAGGAAATTATTTTGCTAAGACACAGAATCTTTAGTTTCTAGATAGATTACACAAAAGGTAAAGTAAAACCTTTTATAACATTAAGAACAGATCAGTAATCTAAGAAACTTTTTAACACGGGGGACGGGGAACCTCCAATTTGTATCAGTTTATTACTGAGCTCATTTTTTAAACTCTTATAAATAAATCTATTTAAGTTTAGCTAAATTTCACCTTTCAACATGAAATTTATAAACAAGCAACTTTCTATGTTCATTTAGACTTTGTATTAGTCCTTTTTCTGATTTTGGAGTAATCAGTAATTTTACTTTACAAAGTTACTGTATAAAATTACTCCCTTTCTTTCCATAACAGAAACACAACCTATATTCCTGCCTATTCTTCCCAGATAGCTCAGTTGGTAAAGAATCCACCTGTGATGGGGAGACCCCAGTTCAATTCCTGGGTCAGAAAGATCCCCTGGAGAAGGGATAGGCTACCCACTCCAGTATTTTGGGGCTTCCCTGGTGGCTCCATTGGTAAAGATTCCGCCTGCAGGGCAGGTGACCTGAGTTTGATTCCTTGGTCAGGAAGATCCCCTGGAGAAGGAAGCAGCTACCCACTCCAGTTTTCTGGCCTGGAGAATTCCATGGACAGAGGAGCCTGGCAGGCCACCACCAGTGGGGTCTCAAAGAATTGGACACAACTGATAGACTTTCACTTTCATATAGAAATACATCCCATTTCTCATACCTTGTATACAAAGTTGTTTTCTTTCATTTTTGTTTCTAGTGTTTATTTTTATATATTGATTATTAAATTTAACTTTTATTAACATTTATTTTCCAGTGGAAACTCAGAAGCATGCAGTTGATGAACTGTCATATAGCAGCATCCTGTAGTAGATTAGCAAATTCATGAATACATAATTACAAAACATATTTTTAGAGACATTTTTTTTACAGTACAACTTTTTCTCACAGTTTCATTGAGAAATAATTGACATGCAGCACTGTGTAAGTTTGAAATATATTGCATAATGACTTGACTGACATATACAGTAAGTTCAGTGAACATCTGTCATCTTATATAGATACAAAATAGAACAGAGAAAAAAGATTTTTCTCATGATGAGAACTCTTAGGAATTATTCTCATAACAACTTTTATATGTGACATACAGTGTTAATTGTATTTGCTGTGTTGTGCATTCCATCCCTAGCACCTATTTGTACTATAAGTCCTATAACTTAAAGATTAATGCCTTCATCCAATTCCCCCTGCTTCTGGTAATTACAAATCTGATATCTTTCTATAAATTTGTTTTTTGTTTTAAAAGTATAATTGTCCTGCTGCTGCTGCTGCTAAGTCACTTCAGTCGTGTCTGACTCTGTGCGACCCCATAGATGGCAGCCCACCAGGCTCCTCCGTCCCTGGGATTCTCCAGGCAAGAACACTGGAGTGGGTTGCCATTTCCTTCTCCAATGCGTGAAAGTGGAAAGTGAAAGTGAAGTCACTCAGTTGTATCCGACTCTTAGCGACCCCATGAGCTGCAGCCCACCAGGCTCCTCCATTCATGGGATTTTCCAGGCAGAAGTACTGGAGTGGGGTGCCATTGCCTTCTCCATAATTGTCCTACAACACTATATTAGTGTTGTAGTATTAGTGTACACAAAATACTAATACTAGTAGTATTAGTGTACACAAAATAGTGATTCAGTATTTCTACACATTTCAAAGTAATAACTGCAATAAATCTAGTTATAATATCTCACCATATAAAGATATTTTATAGTTATTGATTATATTCTATACACTGTGTATTTCATACCCATGACTCATTTATTTTTCAACCAGAAGTTTGTACCTCTTAATCCCCCTCATCTATTTTTTCCTCACCCCATCCCCTCCCCTCTGGCAGCCATCTATTTGTTCTCTAAATCTATAGCTATATCTGTTTTGTTATGTTCAGTTTTGTTTTTTAGATTTCACATATAAGTGAAATTACATAGTATTTGTCTTTGTCTGACTTATCTCACTTAACCATCATGCCTTCTAGGCCCATTCATATTGTCGCAAATGGCTATATTTCATTCTTTTTAATGGCTGAGTAATATTCCATTTTGCAACATATATCACATTTTTATCCATTCAGCTCTTGGTGGGTGCTTAGGTTGCATCCATATCTTTATTATAAGTAATGCTGCATTGAACGTAGTGTAGTATTTATCTTTTTAAATTAGTTTTTGTTTTCTAAAGATAAATACTTAGGAGTGGAATTGCTGGATCATATGGTGGTTCTATTTTGAGGAATCTCCATACTGTTTTCTATAGTGGCTGCACCAATTTACATTCTCACCAGCAGTGCACATGGCTTCCCTTTTCTTCACATCCTTATCAGCACTTGTTACTTCTTTTTTTGATAATGTCCATTCTAACAGGTGTGAGTTGATATCTCGTGGTTTTGATTCGTATTTCCTTGATGATGAGTGAAATGATCATCTCTTCAGGTGCCTCTTGGCCATCTGTGTGTCTTCTTTGGAAATGTATCTATTCCAGTCCTCTGCTCATTTTTTAAGTTGTTTGTTTTTTAATGTTGAGATGTATGAATTCTTTGTATATTTTGGATATTAAACCCTTATCAGAAATATTGTTTGCAAATATCTTTAAATTCACTAGGTGGCCTTTTGTTTTGTTGATAATTTCCTTCACTCTGCAAAACCTTTTTAGTTTAATTTAGTCTCATTTGTTTATGTTTGCTTTTGTTTCCCTTGCCTGAGGAGAAATAACCCTACAAGTATTGGTAGGACCAATGTCAGAGAGCTTAACTACCTATGTTTTATTCTAGGATTTTTAATGGTTTCAGGCCTTTTGTTGAAGTCTTTAACCCAGTTTGAGTTTATTTTTATATATGGTATGAGAAAATGTTCTACTTTTATTTCTTTAAATGTAACTGTTCAATTTTCCCAGCAATGCTTATTGAAGAGACAGTCTTTTCCTCATTGTATATTCTTGACCGTGTGTCATAGTTTAACTGACCAAAATGTGTATTTCTGGACTTTCTGTTCTGCTTCATTTAACCTAATGTGTCTGTTTTTGTGCCAGTACAATACTGTTTTGATTTCTGTAGCTTTGTAGTACAGTGTGAAATCAGGAAGCATGATACTTCCATCTGTGTCCTTCTTACTCAAGATTGTTTTGGCTGTTGAGGGGTCTTTTGTGTTTCCATACAGATTATCAGATTATTTTTTCTAGTTCTCTGAAAAATGCCAGTGGTGTTTTGATAGGAATTGCATAGAATCTGTAGATGGCCTTGAGTAGTATGATCATTGCAACAATACTAATTCTTTCAGTTCATGAACACAGTGTATCTTTTCATCTATTTGTATCATCCTCAATTTCTTTCATCAGTGCTTTATAGTTTTCTAAGTACAGATCTTTTACCTCCTTAGTTATATTTATTCCTAGGTATTTTATTCTTTTTGATGTAGTTGAACATGGGAGTGTTTTTTTTTTTAATTCCTCTGTCTGATAGTTCATTGTTAATATACAGAAATGCAACAGATTTCTGTACATTGTATCTTGCAAGTTTACTGAATTCACTGATCAAATATGGTTTTTTAGATTGGTGGCTTTGGGATTTTCTATGTGTAGTATCATGTCATCTGCAAACAGTGATGGTTTTAATTCTTCCTTTCTTATGTCGATTCCTTTTATTTCTTTTTCTGTTCTGATTGCTGTGGCTCGGACTTACAATACTACGTTGAATAGACTTGGTAAGAGTGGTATCCTTGTCTTGTTCCTTATCTTAAAAGAAATGCCTTCAACTTTTCACTGTTGAGTATGATGTTAGATGTGGGCTTGTCATATATGGCCTTTATTATGTTACAGTACATTACTTCTATACCAACTTTGTTGAGAGTTTTTACCATAACTAGATGTTAAATTTTGTCAAAAGTTTTTCTACATTTATTGAGAGGATGATATTTTTCTACAATATGTTAATGTGGTATAACACATTGATTTCTTTGTGGATATTGAACTATTCAAGGATGAGACTGATTCATCCCATCCCTGATGACTCTTTTAATGTACTATTGAATTCAGCTTGCTAATAGTTTGATGAGGATTTTCACATTTATGTTCATCAGTGATGTTGGCCTGTAATTTTCTTTTTTGTGATATTTTTGTCTGGTTTGGGTATCAGATTGATGATATTCACTCACAGAATGAGTTTGGAAGTGTTCCTTGGTCTGCAATTTTTTTTGGATTTATTTGGAACAGGTGTTAACTTTTTTCCTAAATTTTTGGTAGAATTCACTTATAAAGCCATCTGGTCCTGCAGTTTTGTTTGTTGGGAGATTTTTAAATTACTGATTCAGTTTAATTCAAATTCATAACTGGCCTGTTCATATTTTCTATAGTGTAATGTTTTTAATCTGCAAGAGGCGTGTTTATTACTCAATCTCAGTAGGGACTTCTCCAGTTGTCCAGTGGTTAAGAATCTGCCTCCCAATTCAGGGGACTCGAGTTCAATCCCTGGTTGGAAAACGAAGATTCCACATGCTGCAGGGCAATTAATCCTGCACGCCACAACTATTGAGCCCGCACACCACAACTAGAGAGAAGCCCTCACACTGCAATGAAGAGCCGTTGTGCCACAAGCAAGATCCCAAGTATTGCAACTAAGATCCAACATAACTAAAAATAATAATAATAAATATTTTTTTAAAAATAAACAATTGTAAAAATTAAAAAGCCAAAAGTAGGTAAAAATTAATGTTTCAGTATATTATCATATTTAGAAGCAGTCTAGAAAAGCTATGATAGGTAATGAATATCCATCATTTAATTTAACTTAGTATAAACTTTTATCTTACATCTATTTAATCTACTTGTTTTTAATAAATATGCTTGGCCTTAAACATTAAACAGCTAATAATCATCTTATATTGTTTTTCTTGCTGACAAATTTTGTAGCATAGAAATAGCACAAACTTCTTTGACTATTAAACCTGGGTAGAAATGGTTGTGTATTTACATTATATTTAATATTGACAACCCTGAGGACAAACCTGTTTTATTAAACTGACACATTTAAGTTGGCTTTTATTTAGAAAAGTTTATTCCAGATAATACAAACTTGAAAAACATGTGGGTCAGTCTCTATAATTTATGTAAATGCTTATTTTCCTTTAAGTAGATTAAATAGAGCTCTTTAAAAATTTTCACATAACATACATGAATTTGTGTATACATGTATCTATATGCATAAATAGACACAGAGATCATATAACTTTCATTTTAAAAATTTAGCCATGCGTCAGGTACAATAATATAAAGCTTAAAAAAAAATAAAATAGCTGAATCCAAATTGTTTCTGACAGATGGAATAAATTAAGGTTACCTGCTTATGGCCAGAGTTTGTTTTACCAAAATTTTTCTGTCTGTGTGCTATAAGAATTCTTTTAGGGAAGATATTTTTGGTGTCATTTTGTCTTTTAGAAGTTTTTGCCTACCATTGTCTCTGAGAAGTTTGGGATATTCTTTTTTTAAGGGTGTCACTAAGGTGGACTATCATATCTAAATTAAAGATTCCCCAAAGTGGCTACTGCAAATCCAGTTATCCTTCATAAAGTTCACCCATTTTTTCAAAAAGTCTCAAGATCTTGGCCTGTGATTTGGAGCAGGTAGAACCCATCTTCACCGTAGATTCTCTAGGACATCTTAACTCTGAGGGGTCCTGTTTTGAACAGCTGTTATGAAACCAGGGGATTACTCCTCCCAACCCCCTACTTTTTGAATAGAGTTGGGTACTTACCAAAAAGTTTCAGTAACAGTTCTTAGTAAAATTGGAGAGCTCAACACAAAAGGGAGTGATGCTTGGATCCAAGAAAGATTTACCATGAAACTCCATGGTCAGTGAGAAAATAGTCAGCACAATGAACTCTATTAGTACTGGCACTTGTTTACTCACCAGGCTCTTGACTAATCGGGGGTTGTCTATAGGTCCCACTTCTGACACCAAAAACTGTCAAAAGGAAATAAAGAGAGATTTGCTTGTTATGAATATTTTTTTGAATGAGGAAGAAGCTACTCATGAACAGAGACTTCAAACTGAAAGTGGTTAGACGTTCAGAGTTATGTAGTTAAAGGATGATTTATAAAGTGAGAATGAGGAAGTCATTTAACATTTACAATGATGGTCTATTACAGTGGAAGTTTACGGATGACAGGAATTTGGTTAAAAATGTTTATCTTATACTATTTTGGAAGATGATTTAAGTTTTGCCTATTGTTATCAGAAGCATATATAAGAAATAGTCTAAGTTAACTTTTGCTTAAGTTCATGAAATAATCTGGAGTTTCACTTATATAGCCTAACTGGTTTTGTTTTCTTGGAGGATTTTGAAGCTTAATTTCCATTTTATTTTAACACTAGCAAGTAATATATCGGAGAAGGCGATGGCACCCCACTCCAGTACGCTTGCCTGGAAAATCCCATGGATGGAGGAGCCTGGTAGGCTGCAGTCCTTAGGGTCGCAAAGAGTCAGACACGACTGAGTGGCTTCACTTTCCCTTTTCACTTTCATGCATTGGAGAAGGAAATGGCAACCTACTCCAGTGTTCTTGCCTGGAGAATCCCAGGGAAGGGGGAGCCTGGTGGGCTGCCATATGGGGTTGCACAGAGTCGGACATGACTGAAGCGACTTAGCAGGAGCAGCAGCAGCAGAGAGACAGAATATGGCACCCTGTCTCTATGTGTCCTCACATGTAGAAGGGCTTGAGATTTCTCTGGAGCGTCTGATAGTTCCCTGGGCTATAGAACGTGGCGGGGATAGAGACGTGACTGCTAATGGGTATAAAATTATTTTTAGTGTATTGAAAATCTTCTGGAATTAGATACTGATGATGGATGCACAACTCTGTAGATTCACTAAAAACCACTGTTATGTCAGTTATATCTTAATAAAGCAGTTACTCCCCAAATGATCCTTTTTTGCTAAGCATTTAACTTTTAGAATAAATGACATAAATTTCTGTTAATGGTAGAGCATCTGATTTCAACATCATAACAGAGTTGAAGAGAATGAGAGCTGAGAGTGTCTAAACTTGTCACCCTTCTTATTCCTTCAGTTCAGTTCAGTTCAGTCGCTCAGTCGTGTCCGACTCTTTGCGACCCCATGAATCGCAGCATGCCAGGCCTCCCTGTCCATCACCAACTCCTGGAGTTCACTCAAACTCACGTCTATCAAGTCAGTGATGCCATCCAGCCATCTCATCCTCTGTTGTCCCCTTCTCCTCCTGCCCCCAATCCCTCCCAGCATCAGTCTTTTCCAATAAGTCTTATTACTTGCAGTCTATTAAATATGAATCACTTAAAAAATGAGAGTAATATCCATGGAGATGTGCTACCCGGATCACCCTTCAAGGAAGGACTTTCTACCCACCTTCAGGATCTACCTCTGCTGACTCTGCAGTCACCTTACTTCAAGTCACACTCTTCCAGGAGCAGCCCACATCGATGGCAAGGATATAAAATCCCAGTCAAAACTAGAATTCCTGTTTAAAACCTAGGGTCTCATGCCTTTATTATGTACAAGTGTATTTTTTCCTCAGATGAAAAAATACCATTTAACTATGCTTTGGAATTTGTGAATATTCATAAGGCCCTATTATGGTCTAAATGTTTTTGTATCATATGTTGCAATCCTACCCCTAAAGGTGATGCCTTTAGTAACTGGAGCCTTTGGGAGGTGTTTAAATCATGAGGGTGGAGCTGTTACTGAAAAGTGTGGGGTCTGGCTGCTCACCGCCCAAAATCCAGTAAACAGGCCGGGTTGGTGGAAAGGAATGTTTGCTTTATTTCAGATGCCAGCAACTGGTAGGGAGGGTGAACATATGCCCAAAGGCCAACTCCCCATCCCAACAAGCAGAGAGTCGGGAGTGGGGGTTGCTACATGGAGAAACTGAAGTAATCTCTGACAGTCATCCTCAAATTGGTCATTAGTGGTCTGACCAGTGTCATCTTGGTTGTTTTCAGTTCAGTTCAGTCAGTCCAGTTGCTCAGTCACGTCTGACTCTTTGTGACCCCATGGACTGCAGCATGCCAGGCTTCTCTGTCGATCACCAACTCCCGAAGCTTGTTCAAATTCATGTCCATTGAGTTGGTGATGCCATCTAATCATCTCATCCTCTGTGGTCCCCTTCTCCTCCTGCCTTCAATCTTTCCCAGCATCAGGGTCTTATCCGGTGAGTCAATTCTTTACATCAGGTGGTCAAAGTACTGGAGTTTCAGCCTCAGCATCAGTCCTTCCAATGAATATTCAGGACTAGTTTCCTTTTGGATAAACTGGTTGGATCTCCTTATAGTCCAAGGGACTCTCAAGAGTCTTCTCCAATACCATAGTTCAAAAGCGTCAATTCTTTGGCACTCAGCTTTCTTTATGGTCCAATTCTCACATCCATACATGACTCCTGAAAAAACCATAGCTTTGACTATATGGACCTTAGTTGGCAAAGTAATATCTCTGTTTTTTAATATGTTGTCTAGGTTTGTCATCAGAGAAGGCAATGGCACCCCACTCCAGTACTCTTGCCTGGAAAATCCCATGGACCGAGGAGCCTGGTAGGCTGCAGTCCATGGGGTCGCTAAGAGTCGGACACAACTGAGCGACTTCACTTTCACTTTTCACTTTCATGCATTGGAGAAGGAAATGGCAACCCACTCCAGTGTTCTTGCCTGGAGAATCCCAGGGACGGGGGAGCCTGGTGGGCTGCCGTCTATAGGGTTGCACAGAGTCGGACACGACTGAAGCGACTTAGCAGCAGCAGCAGCAGGTTTGTCATAGCTTTTCTTCCAGGGAGCAAGCGTCTTTTAATTGGTTTTAATTGGTTGTTTTAGGTACAGTTAATCTTCAGTTCCAAAATCCATTTGTTACCATTTCTTTGAGGCCAGTTCTAGGAATTGTGACAGCTCATGTCATGGGTACAGTCTGGTCACTATGTAGTTAACTTATTCACCCCCATGTTTTAATATCTATAAGACAGTTCACAGGATATGGCTCAGAATATTATCTGTAGCCCTTGAGAAAGAACTAAAAGTCCTTGACTATGCTTAATGCCTACATTATTATTTGGTCTCTTTTGACTGTTTTTCTTTGTTTTCCACATTTCTCACTTCTCTGATTAAACTTTCTCTTTGACTATAGTTTTCCACAGACAAAAGGCAGACAGGACATGGGGTAGGGATAAGGACAATAGGGTCCTGCTCCATTTCAAAAATCTTACAAATTGGATTAGTGTCTTTACAAAGAAGCTCCAGAGAAATCCCTAGCCCCTTCTACCATAAGAGGACACATAGAGAAGGTGCCAGCTGTGGATCAGGAAGAGAGCCCTAACTCAACCATGCTGGCACTTTGATCTTAGACTTCTAGCATCCAGAACTGTGAAAATTAAAGTTCTTTTGTTTAGCAAATCTATCCAATCTATGGCATTTTGTTATTGCAATTCAACCAGACAAAGACAGTGTCCTTAAAGAGGAGGAAAACTCAGACTTTCACCATGAGGTTTGCTTTCACAACACAAAGAACACAGGATTCTCACGCAAAACTACTTCTGCCAAAGAAGTGTTAACAGTCAAAATTTACAAAGTACCTAAAGAACAAAATAGCATGAGAGAGACTCAACAGAAAATAGGACAATTGACACTTTATTAACTTTGGACAGTAGAATAACTTGAAAGATATTTTAAAACAAATATATTGGAAATGTTCAAAAACAAAGGAACAGTTATTCTTAACAGATGAATATAGATAAAATAACAGATAAATTTTAAAAAATTAAAAGCCCTAAGAAAGAAAAATGTAGTCATTGAAATAACCACCTAAATTCCCTTGTATCTTTCGTAAGAGGTGATAGACTGGACTTTGACCACATCCTGTGTGTTGAAATTAACACCTACTGGTTCCCTTCCCCCACTCCACACTTTTTCACAGTTAGCTGAATCTGAGGCCCAGCCTCAAAACGACCTTACTTTTGAGGTCGTTACTGCAGGTCGACCTTATCCTGCTACTTGGAGTACTACTGATATGTCAGGGGACATTCAACTTTAAGGAATCCAACATGTTGTTTTCTTCCTTTGTGTGCTGTTTCTCAAGGGCCCTCTGTTCCTTATGAGTTCCTGGAAAACAGGAATGAACAGAGCTGCACACAGTTCTTAGGTCTGAGGTCATGAGGCAGAGCACATACATGGATTCCCTTCAGTGACCTTTTACTTTAATGTAAACTATTCAGTCATGTCCCTGTTACTCAGATATGGATTGTCTTTTGGCCCTGTGACGATTGTTATTCACCTGGTTCTGTTTTTACTCAACTTTATTTTTGCTGCCTAAAGCTTCCTTGTATGGGGATATATAAGCACACTCTGCCACAAATAAAGCACCCTTGTTTCACTCGAGACTTGGGTCCCCTGCGTCCCTCTTTTCGTCGTCTCCAGTCCCCAGGTCCCAGTCTATAAAGACCACGACATTGATAGTTGTTCACTCACTAAGTCATATATCCAACTCTTTGTGACCCTATGGTCTGTAGCACACCAGGCTCCTCTGTCCTCCACTGTCTCCGACAGTTTGCTCAGTTTCATGTCCATTGAGTCAGTGATGCTATCTAACTACCTCATCCTCTGCCACCCCTTTCTCCTTTGCTTTCAATATTTCCTTGGATCAGGGTCTTTTCCAATGAGTTGGCTATTGATAGTAGCTTTAATTAAGTGCTTTAAGAGACAAATTGAACAGGTTAGGTTTTAGCCTCTGTTGGTCAAATTAAAGTAGCTGATAAGAGTGGCATACTTCCATGAATATTTGAATTAAGCCAAGAACTTATTGGGGTGGATTGTTGGAAGAGGCAATACCATGGACCTGCACATTCTTGCTGAGTATACCAAGAATGCAGGGCCTTGATTACCTAGGCCATTTCTCAAGGTTGCATTTGTAGTAAACAGCCTTGAGAGATGAAGTATTTTTCTCCTTCCAAAAAGAGCAGTCTTGCTTCTGGTTGCTATAAAAATGGTGAACCCCCTCAAGCTCAGTGTTTCTGTCTTGTACAACCCACTACATGAGTAAACATCTATCTGGACCGACCTTCCTACATTATACTGTAGGACCTGGGACATGGATAACCAACACAAACATGAAGCTCCAGCTACTACTCTTTTTCTTTTTTTTAATTTATTTATTTTTGACTGAGCTGGGTCTTTGTTGCTGCCCATGGGCTAGTAGCAGCGACCAGGGGCTACTCTGCTCATTGCTGTGGCTTCTCTTGTTACAGAGCACAGGCTCTAGGATGCACAGGCTCGTGGTTGTGAAGTATGGGGTTAAGTTGCTCAGCAGCATGTCAGTTCTTAATTCCTGGACCAGGGTTCGAACCCCAGTCCCCTGCATTGGCAGGCAGATTCTTAACCACTGGACCACCAGGGAAGATCCCTGGCTACTGCTCTTATCCTGAGTAATAAAGTCATTTTTCACTGACCCAGCATTCTTCTGCCAGCATTCATAAAATGATAATAAAGCTAACTCATAAACTGGTAAGTAGGATCAACTCTCAGATTCTGCGCGACTCTTGACAGTTACAAAAATCTATTACAAGAGAGTTTTTAAGTAAAAAATGAAAGGTAAGGGACTTCCCTGTGGTCCAGTGGTTAAGACTCCACGTTCTCACTGCAAGCAGCATGGCTTCCATCCCTGGTCAAGGAACTAAGATCCCACATGATGCAACTAAGACCCAGCACAGCCAAATAAATAACTATTTTTTTAAAAATACAAGTATTGCAAACTAAGAATTCTACAGATTTAGTAGAAAGAATAAGAACATAGAAGAATTAAAAGATACTAATCAATGAATAATCACATACACAGTGGCTCAGATGGTAAAGAACCTGTCTGCAATGCTAGAGGCCTGGGTTCAATCCATGGATTGGGAAGATCCCTTGGAGAAGGAAATGTATTCTTGCCTGAAAAATCCCATGGACATAAGAGTCTGGTAGGCTACGGTCCATGGGGTTGCAAAGTGTTGGACATGACTGAGAGATTAACACTAACACACATAATATATTTATATGCACATACATGTACATACACAGAGAGAGATATTTAGACACACATATATAAAACACAGAAAGAGAACATTACAACTCTCAGATAGAAAATATACATTTTCTGAATATTTATAGAGCACATACAAAATTAGTTATGTATTTGACCACAAAAATAGCTCATAGATTTAAGTAAAAAGCAAAATAGATAGAAGATATGAATAGATTATTTTGAGGAAAGACTAGATAGCCAGCAACTTTATGAAAAGATTTTAAATTTACTAGAAATTAGAGAAATAAGAATTAAATTAGTAATGAGATACTAGTTTTCACCCATGAGATCTGTCAACATTTAAGAGTAAGCAGATGGTAAAAATCGTGCTCAGTGAAAAACCAAACAAATCTATGACAAATACCTCACGCATAAATTAGAAATACATCCATAGAACAATCATGTTAAAAGGATACATACAACAAAAGGATATACATTAGACATTAGAATGATTTCCTAGAGCTGGGGGATGAGATTGGGAAATGGACATAATGAAAATAAATGGAAAAATAAATAAAATGAACAATAACATCTGTTGCTTAGCGATGTAGAGGAAAGGGAACTCTCCAACACTTCCGATGGAAATATGAAGAAAATAATCTGACAACATATGTTATATCCTAGAAACAGTGGAATGCTCCTCAATAGGGGATGACTAAGTCATCCACACTATGAAATACAATATTTAGCCACTAAAGGAGAATTAAAACTATACTTGATGCTTTAAAGAATTATTATTAAATGAAAGAGCTTGTAGAAAAGTGAGTATACACTGATGCCATTCTAAGAAACAGTGATCTCTCCCCACCCCCACCCTAACTTGTAAAAGTATGTGTGAGAACATAGATACATGTGTGAGTGAATGTGTGTGTGTGTATAAGCACAGGAAAAATAAGAATATACAAGGAATAGCATGAGGAACTAAACTAATGGAAGGGGGAAAGATAGGAGAAAGAAAGGCAGAGGCAACCAAAAGAAGAAAAGAGAAAGAAAAAGACTGCACTAAAAAAATTCAAGTGTGTATATGTGAAAGTATTTGTAGGCAGAAACTAAGAAAGATTTGTATTTATTTAACATACAAGTATCTCAGATAGTTGGGATTTCAGGCCACATATCAATATGAAATATGTTGGTTGTATGGGTCTTGGTTGTTGCCTGCCTTGATAACTCTGTAATATATAATACTGGCACTAAGTTTATTATCTCTGTGATTTGTACTATTTGTGGAATCTTTGTGGTTACAGTTCTTTCTTGGTTCTTATACCTGTACAATTTTTAAGAAAAATAGTGAAAGCGAGTTTGTTGGATTAACACATAAAATTTGTCAATTAATAGGCCCTAGTTTAATGTTTACTTAGGAATGTATGTGACTAAAAGCTTGGTAGTAACTGTATGTCTTAGGAATTGGAGAGACTGACTTAAGAAAAATTCTTTGTCATTCAGAATGCATTTTAGTAAGTGATGGATGCTGAGAAAAAGTTGTAGAGGAAAAGGGCAACTTGTTCATAACTGAGGCTTTTGAATCTTACCAAGCTTAAGTTGTAAATATTCATATAAAATGTGCACCCATTTTTTCTTTCTTACTTATGAAAGAACTAAGTGCTAACAAATGCATTAAACAAATGTTAGAAGTCAATACCTGTATAGTGTAATTTACTGTATTGTATTTGTATTTCAGATGCCTTTGGTGCTTCATGAAGAATATTTCTAGATATATCACAGACATTAAGCCTTTGCCACCCAACATAAAAGATAGACTCATCAAAATTATGAGCGTGCAGGGGCAGATAACAGATTCAAACATAAGTGAGGTAAGAAAATATACAACTGTAAAGCAAGCTTATTATATTTTACTGGTCAGCTATGGTTTCAGATTTTTGGAACAATGTTTTATATTAGGATGAGTAATTTTAGAATATACTAAAGTTATTTTTTTCTCCAGATAACCATAATGTCCTGTGTAATAGCTTCTAAAATAATCTCCCATTGACTTCCCTGGGGGTCCAGAGGTTAAGACTCAACGCTTCCGATGCAGGGGGTGCAGATTTCATTCCTGGTTGGGGAACTAAGATCCCACATGCTGAGCAGCCAAAAAACAAATAAAATAAAAATTAAAAATCTTCTCCCACTGTTCCTTCAGTTATTCCCCTTGTCTTCATGGTACCAACATCCATGAACTGCATATTTTCAAGAAATGTTAAACTTTTGGGTTAAGTATACCTTAGTAAATCTAGAAAAAATTAAAATGCAGAGTGAAAAAACAAATGGCAAAAAAAAAAAAAGACCCACAAGAAGAAATATGAATGTTACATTGTGACTCTAGGACACAAACCACACCTACGTGTAACAGTACAGTGTATAGTACACTTGGATATTTTCTATTTTATTCTAGTGTGTCTTATTTCAATTAAAAAATGTTGTTCATAGCCTACTAGATTGATTTTATCCATTCAAGGATAACAATCAGTTAAAAATCATTCTTCTAAACTCTTTTCATTCTTCTTCTGGCTACCTCACTCCATCTAACTTATACTTACTCCCTTTCCCTATATATATGTTAGTTGCTCAGTCGTGTCTGACTCTTTGCGACCCCATGGACTGTAGCCCACTAGACTCCTCTGTCCGTGGGATTCTCCAGGCAAGAATACTGAGTGGGTTGCCATGCCCTTCTCCAGGCGATCTTTCATATCCAGGAATTGAACCCAGGTCTCCCACATTATAGGCAGATTCTTTACCAACTGAGCTTCCCAGGAAGCCCTTTCCCTAATTAAGCTAAAATTAACAATTCTGTAAGGGAGAATGTATAGTAAAGCTTCTGGCCTGAATAAAAATACCAGCTTTGCCACTCTTTCTGACACTGAACCTCAGTTCTCTTAATTGTAAAATGGGTTTGCAACTATCATCACTCACTGCCTACAGAGATTAAAGACTTGTACCTGCTGAACAAAGAGGCACATAGTTAGAATCTCTCATGATAGTCAGAAACTACTGGAAGAGGATAAGCACCCCACTACCTTGGTTCTGCTTCCATATCTAATGGGTTCTTATTCTGTACCAGCTGTCTCAGTAGAGCTCTGTGTCCCAGCAAGACTTTGGGGACACTATAAGCTGCACCCTCAGTTGGAATTAGACTTGGTTTTTTCTACTTTTTGTATCTGTCTTCACACAAATGCATTTCTGTATTCTTTGCTATAGCCATTTCTCTGTTATGGCCATCAAAACACTAAATATGGAATAAATATTTATGTTTATAGGAAATTTTAATTTTTCAAAATAATGTATGTATTATAGATTTTACATCCTGAAGTCCAAACTCTAGATCTACGAAGCTGTGATATTTCAGATACTGCTCTCCTGCACCTATGTAACTGCAGAAAACTGAAGAAATTAAATTTAAATTCCTCAAAAGAAAACAGAATTTCCATAACTTCAAAAGGTATGTTTATTAACACTGAATGAATTGGTAGAAACTATTCACCATAGTTTTGAAGCAGAGAAGGGGGAAGATATATTAAAAGATAGTATGAAGATGTCAGTCAGTCAGTTCAGTCGCTCAGTTGTGTCCAGCTCTTTGCTACCCCATGGACTACAGCACGCCAGGCTTCTCTGTCCATCACCAACTCCCAGAGCTTGCTCAAACTCATGTCCATTGAGTTGGTGATGCTATCCAACCATCTCATCCTCTGTCATCCCCTTCTCTTCCCGCCTTCAATCTTTCCCAGCATCAGGGTCTTTTCCAATGAGTCAGTTCTAAGAACCCCATGAACAGTATGAAGGTGTCAAAGAAATAGAAACTATATTTATCAATAAAAATATTCAAAATAAGCTAGAGAATCCTAATTAGAATTCTTGCTTATAATCAGTGCTGAAAGTTAGGAAATACATTGTCACTATTTAAATTTTAAACATATTTAAAATAAACATGGCTAGATAAATATTTTAAATATTTTGCCTAGTATAGTGAAACAAGAAATGACCAGTTCATAACTTTGTTAAGACTTTTTTGTTGTAATAGTACAACAGAAAGTTAAATCATAAGCAAATATTTACTAGGTTCTCTCCTATCAGCCTGTATAACACATAGTTTTGTAGCCAGAACTGCCCCATTTTGAGCTGCACAAAACTTGAAACATTTATTTTCCACTCCTGCTGACCTAAGCATGCCTCAAAACTGTTTTAGACAATGACTAATTGACTAAGAAAGAACTAATCTTGCTTGCTTAATTCCAGATACCAACTTCAAGGACATTGGCAGGGAAGCTGAAACAATTTAGACTATAAACCAGTCACATAGCAAAATCACCAAGTTCTCTGAAAGATATAAAGGTCTAACACACACTCCTAAGTTGTTTTCACAGGAAGCAGACCAGATGAAAACTGCTGACTGCAAGCATGTAACTCCCAGACCAGTTGAAACCAGAAGACTGGTGATGTTTGAAACTTTACCTTGATGCCAACCAATCTGAGAACTGTGTATGAACTGCTTGTGTACCTTGCAGCCCCCTCCCTCACATAAGCTTTAGAAGCTTTATCTCCCAACTGGCAACTTGGAGATGCTCTTGAGGATGTCAGTCTACCATCTCCTCAGTTTGCCCCCTTCCTGACTAAAGCAACTTGAAGTTTTCCACCAACACTTGTCTCTTGAGATTTGACCTTCTGAGTGGCAGGAAGCTGAAACTGGGTTTGGTACTGACCTTGTCCAGTTACAGTGTTTTATAACCAGGCAGACTGCATGTATCAGTGTGACTGTTACATGAATTAATGGATTTTTACCATTTTTTAAAAATATAAAATTTTTACTCTTTTCAATATAAGAAAGAGGGAGTTATTTGGCTACCTAGGTTTCTGGAAAATTTTGTAGGTAGTTGGCTCTATTTTACAATTAGCTTGGTTAGCAAGTTAGGATATTCATAATACTGCAAGGAAGCATAAGTTTTAAAATGTTTACACAAATACTGACTCTCTAAAAAGAACTTTCATGCTGAACACTAATGAATAAAGTAAGAGTTCTTTCTTAAGACATAGTAAACAATAAAAATGACCTACACACGAATTTACCATCTTCCATTTTGTGTATTTTGCCCGTAAAGGTGTCTTTTAACAGTGCTATAATGTTTGTCCATGGCTGAAGGGCCCAGGATTCCTTCAGTACTCTTTTTATTTATATGGCACATCATCACATACCTGTCACCAAAGTGCTTTTACATCAGTTTAATTGGATTTAAGGGCCTCTCTTTTCTTGACCCTCGGTAAAATTTAAGATTCGTCCAGGCTAACAGAGAAGGAGCATGGTGGTAGGAAAGGGTAGAATCAAAGAGGGAGGGGAAAACACAGAAACATGGGTATGATTTCTAAGGATAAGCATGAAAGCTATTACTTAAGACATTTGTGGCATTTAACTTTTGATTTTTTTTTTCAGAGTCTACAAGAAAATTAACTTTATTACTTTAAAACTTTTAACAAAAAGGAGAATCATTACTATTTAATTACCTAATTTGGTTCTGAATGATATTTGGTCATTTCTTAAAAGCAAATCTAATCATAAAAAGGCATGTCATTAATTGCAGCTATTGTGAAGACTATACTACAGATTGTATAGAGAATTCTTGAAACATTCTAAAAGAGTTTTAAATAATGACAGCATCACTAGAAAAATAGTATATTCCCCATATGAACTGCTTTGGAAAAGGCTAATTGGATGTATCAGTACTGGTGATTACTAAAATAAAAATCAGTCACATTTCTCATAGATAAACATCTATAGCTCATTGATATGGAATTATATCTTCCCTCAGGAATAAAAGCTGTGGCTTCATCTTGTTCTTACCTGCATGAAGCTTCTTTGAAAAGATGCTGCAATCTCACTGATGAAGGAGTCCTTGCTCTTGCACTCAATTGCCGGCTGTTAAAGATCATTGATTTAGGAGGCTGCTTAGGTATTACTGATGTGTCCTTGCAGGCATTAGGAGAAAACTGCGCATTTTTGCAGTGTGTTGATTTTTCAGCTACTCAGGTAAATGAAATAAAACTTGAAATGTAGAGACTGTATGTATTTATTTGCCCAGTATATTTCCATAACTCATCAGAACACAATTTTTTTGTTGTTGCTGAAATTATTGACTTCATATTTTGATAGTTAAATAATTGCAATATAATTTGGCACCCTCCCCTCAATTGTTTTAAGTAAGGGTGGAAGGTATGTGGTGGCTAAAACACATGTTTGCTAAATGGGAGGAAATAAAACAATATCTAAATAATAATTTTTAGAAAAATATGCTTCCATCATCTCCATTTATGTGCTGTGTTCTTTTTCCCTTTGCTTAGGTATCTGACCATGGTGTGGTTGCGCTTGTTAGTGGACCTTGTGCCAAGAAATTAGAGGTAATTTAAAAATATCTATAAAGATGATGATAATTGAATTTATATTATCCTCAGAAATTCTTTATTAAACCTAGAAGACAACCAGTGCCTTATTCTCAGTTAGGTATTTCCAAGGACTTTTTTCCCTTCCGCCTCTTTATTCCAGAGTGAAAAAAAACTGGTAAAGTTAGGAGATGAAGTATGCTCTATAAAAAACCCATTTTACTTCCAATAAATATTCTTATTTTCCAGAGGTTTTAACTTCTAATACATTTAAGGATAGTCTTATTATGGATAAAGATAATGAAAATTTATCAATGTAAAATGACATCCTTTAGAATTTTCATGTCTGACTGATATTTTTACCAGGACTACTTATGCTCTTGCCAGTGTATTTTTCTTGACATCATATTTATTCTCTCTTGATCATCTTTTTCTAAATCTATGAAGGTATCCAGAATATACCACTGTGGCATAAAGATTATTTTGCACTGAAGATGTCTAAGAAACAACAGAGGTTAAAAAAAAAAGACTTCGTCTGAACCGCCTCCCATCCCCACTCTTTGCCTAAAAGCAGACACTTCGAAAATAATTAAAATGCCTCAAATTCTTTTTAAGAAAGATTTTCAGATGAGAAACTGCATTAAACAGGCATTGTCACAAGATTATCATAACTCCCATCTATTTTCCTAAAGGTCCATTTTGCCTTCCCTAAAAGTCATTTGTATGACTGTTAAGTATCCTTTCTCCCCCTCCTCTTCCCCTGTTAAGATGATATATAAACTAAATTCTAGCCATTTCTTTGAACCACGACCTTTGTGAGCTTGTGAATAAATTTTGCCTTTCCTCTTGTTAATCTTATTGTCAGTTTAATTTAAAGGCTTCCAAAGACAAATATAAGCGGATAGAGAAAAGGTTTTTCCTCCCCCAGAAGCCACATTGTGCAGCTGTTTAAAAAGATCTTAAATTAGTGTTCCTGCTTTGTATTCAATGATAGATGTGGCAGCTATAACCTGTTTCTAAATATTAAGAAGTCTTTTGTCCCAAGATTTTGATTTTTTTTCCTTTCCCAGTTTACAGTGTTTTAGTTTGTTTTTACTCTTAATTAAAAGCTGTGCTTTTCAACAAAAGTGAAGTGAAGTCGCTCAGTCGTGTCCGACTCTTTGCTACCCTGTGGAGTATAGCCCACCAGGCTCCTCTGTCCATGGGATTTTCTAGGCAAGAATATTGGAGTGGGTTGCCATTTCCTTCTCCAGGGGATCTTCCCAACCCAGGGATCAAACCCAGGTCTCCCGCATTGCAGGCAGATGCTTTAACCTCTGAGCCACCAGGGAAGCCCTTTTCAACAAAAAGTCACATCAAATCCTTTTTGGAAGTAAGCAGCCTATAAATGAATTATACATGTTAGTAACCACTATTAGAATGGTGGTGCCATGTTTTTGCCAAAATATTTCTGCTTGATTTATTGCCCAAAGAATTTTTTTTGTGATGTTTATATATCTTCATCCTGCTTATATGTATATATATATATATATGTGTGTGTATATATAAAATAGCATATATATTTTAATGAATCTTTTCATTAAGAAATTTTTTTTTTTTTTTAATGAAGTTCCAAATTCCAAATTGCATTCTAACTGTAGGGGCAATAAACTGCCAAGACTTTTACTGTTTTAAATAGAAACATTTGTTGAGTATTTAATATACTATCCTCCATGCTAATTATCCTCATTAGATTATTTTATTTTTACAACATTATCCTATAATCACCATCAATTTTATCAAAGCTCTCAAACATTTAACCTAGTTTATCACATCCTAATAAAACCACCAGGAAATTAGTTGTTGTGCAGTGGTAGGGAATATACCTACATATTTACTTCAGCTTTATAAAATAAAGAGTACCTAGGCAGACTGAGGAAAAAATCCAATAACCAGTGCATTGGTCATTGTAATGTTATTGAATTTGTCATTTTTTCAGTTTTCCAAAGCTTATTTCTGTAAGTATCAAAATATTTTAATGAAAATCTTTCTAAAATTTGTTAGAACTTAATTCCTTCCTTAAACAAAGGAACATATTTTAACATTTGACTCATTGCATCTTTGTGACCACAATTTCTGACAAATTGAAATGCAAACATCTTCATTTTTTTTTTTTTTCTTTTTTTTGGTGGTTGAATTTATTTATTTTTTTTTTTTTTTCTTGGTTGCAAATTTAATTTCCTCGATATGACCCACCTCCCAGAATATTGGAAATAAAAGCAAAAATAAACAAATGGGACCTAATTAAACTTAAAAGCTTCTGCACATCAAAGGAAACTATTAGCAAGGTGAAAAGACAGCCTTCAGAATGGGAGAAAATAATAGCAAATGAAGCAACTGACAAACAACTAATCTCAAAAATATACAAGCAACTCCTACAGCTCAACTCCAGAAAAATAAATGACCCAATCAAAAAATGGGCCAAAGATCTAAATAGACATTTCTCCAAAGAAGACATACAGATGGCTAACAAACACATGAAAAGATGCTCAACATCACTCATTATCAGAGAAATGCAAATCAAAACCACTATGAGGTACCATTTCACACCAGTCAGAATGGCTGCGATCCAAAAGTCTACAAATAATAAATGCTGGAGAGGGTGTGGAGAAAAGGGAACCCTCTTACACTGTTGGTGGGAATGCAAACTAGTACAGCCACTATGGAGAACAGTGTGGAGATTCCTTAAAAAACTGGAAATAGAACTGCCTTACGATCCAGCAATCCCACTGCTGGGCATACACACTGAGGAAACCAGAAGAGAAAGAGACACGTGTACCCCAATGTTCATCGCAGCACTGTTTATAATAGCCAGGACATGGAAGCAACCTAGATGTCCATCAGCAGATGAATGGATAAGAAAGCTGTGGTACATATACACAATGGAGTATTACTCAGCCATTAAAAAGAATACATTTGAATCAGTTCTAATGAGGTGGATGAAACGGGAGCCTATTATACAGAGTGAAGTAAGCCAGAAGGAAAAACATAAATACAGTATACTAATGCATATATATGGAATTTAGAAAGATGGTAACGATAACCCTGTATACGAGACAGCAAAAGAGACACTGATGTATAGAACAGTCTTATGGACTCTGTGGGAGAGGGAGAGAGTGGGAAGATTTGGGAGAATGGCATTGAAACATGTGAAATGTCATGTATGAAACGAGATGCCAGTCCAGGTTCAGTGCACGATGCTGGATGCTTGGGGCTGGTGCGCTGGGACGGCCCAGGGGGATGGTATGGGGAGGGGGGAGGGAGGAGGGTTCAGGATGGGGAGCACGTGTATACCTGAAATTAAAAAAAAAAAAAAAAAAAGACTATTTGAAATGCAAACATCTTCATTTTTTTTAACTGATTCTTCTCTTTTGGGTAATATATATACCTACATTTTTCAGATACCCCATTTTTAACCTGTTGCTTTTAATTTGTTCAGTTCCTGGAAATTAGGGGCTTCCCTCATAGCTCAGTTGGTAAAGAATCCACCTGCAATGTAGGAGACCTAGATTCAATTCCTGGATCAGGAAGATCCGCTGGAGAAGCGATAGGCTACCCACTCCAGTATTCTTGGGCTTCTCTTGTGGCTCAGCTGGTTAAGAATCCACCTGCAATGCGGGAGACCTGGGTTCGATCCCTGGGTTAGGAAGATCCCTTGGAGAAGGAAAAGGTTACCCACTCCAGCATTCTGGCCTGGAGAATTCCATAGACCGCATAGTCCGTGGGGTCTCAAAGAGTTGAACACAACTGAGTGACTTTCACTTTCATTTTCTGGCAAGTTAAATATCAAGGTTGCTAAATAGTTTATAATTTGAAAATAAATTTGATTAAAAGTCTAAGAACCTCTCTTAAAGATTGCCATTTAGTAAAAACATATGTTACAGCATTTATGGGCTTCCCTGGTGGCTCAGATGGTAAAGAATCTGCCTGCAATGTGGGAGACCTGGGTTTGATCCCTGGGTTGGGAAGATCCCCTGGCGAAGGAAACGGCTACCCAGTCCAGTATTCTTTCCTGGAGAATTCCACGGACAGAGGAACCTGGCAGTCTACAGCCCATGGGGTCGCAAACGGTTGGACATGACTGAGCGCCTTTCACATACACACAGCATTAATTGAATGTCAGTATTGACTCTGAAATCTTTATTGGTCTGAGTTCTCAGTGAGAGCGGATCATTTTGTTCTTCACTCGGTCATCATTCTATACCTAGGTTTAACTACAGTTCCAGTCACACAGTAGTACCTCAATAAATGTTGTCATATTTTAAACTTTATATCACAGTCATTTTAATAGTTTTCCACAGTCTTCATGGTTAAAATTTAATTTGCTGTGAAAGAATTATTCATTTACTAAACAAATATTTATTGGGTATCTGCTAAGTTCTAGGCACTGTCATATCAGAGAACAAAATCTGTCCATGTTATGTATCACTTTTCCTGAATTGATTTTCTGATGTTGGTACTTCAGCTTATTTACAGCTTTTATCTATTGGAAATAATCATATGTTGGGACATATCACCTTTTCTTCTTTTACTGTAATTAAGTCCCTAAAACAACACAAGTGGATCAATTCTATGTCATTGCCTATTGTTGTTCTTCAGTCTCTTAAGTCATGTCCCACTCTTTGTGACCCCATACCATAGCACAGCAGGCTCCTCTGTCCTCCACCATCCCCTACAGTTTGTTCAAATTCATGTCCATTGGGTTGGTGATACTATCTAACCATCTTGTCCTCTGCTACCCCCTTCTCCTTTTGCCTTCAATCTTCCCCAGAACCAGAGTCTTTTGCAATGAGTCAACTCTTCATATCAGGTGGCCAAAGTATTGGAGCTTCAGCTTCAGCATTTGTCCTTCCAAAGAATATTCAGGGTTGATTTCCTCTAGGAAGGACTGGTTTGATCTTGCAGTTCAAGGGACTGTCATGAGTCTTCTCCAACACCACAGTTTGAAAGCATCAGTTCTTCAGCACTCAGCCTTTGTTGTGAGGACAGAGAAGCCTGGGGTGCTACAGAATGGGGTTGAAAAGTGTTGGACACGACTTAGCGACTGAACAACAATAACATACAATGAGAACAACAGATGGAAGGAACAGTGTTCAGCTCAGGTTTCATTTAAAGTATATTAAGGCATTTAAAAAAAGAAAATATTCAATTCTGGCAAATACAGGTCCTAGCAAAAATTTCAAATTCACAACATAAACTTCATGGGAAACAACATAGCAATGTGAATTTGCTGCTGCTAAGTCGCTTCAGTCACGTCCAACTCTGTGCAACGGCATAGAGTTGCACATAGATGTAGGCTGCCATAAATGGCAGCCCACCAGGCTCCTCTGTCCCTGGGATTCTCCAGGCAAGAACACTGGAGTGGGTTGCCATTTCCTTCTCCAGCACATGAAAGTGAAAAGTGAAAGTGAAGTCACTCAGTCGTGTCCGACTCTTAGTGACCCCATGGACTGAAGCCTACCAGGCTCCTCTGTCCATGGGATTTTCCAGGCAAGAGTACTGGAGTGGGGTGCCATTGCCTTCTCCAAATGTGAATTTAGGACCTTTTAAAAAACTCTCACATCTGTACATGACTACTGGAAAAACCATAGCTTTGACTGTAAGAATCTTTGTCAGCAAAGTGAAGTCTCTGCTTTTTAATACACTATCTAGGTTTGTCATCACTTTCCTTCCAAGCAGCAAGCATCTTTTCATTACATGGGTGCAGTCACCATTCACAGTGATTTTGGAGCCCAAGAAAATATAACCTGTCACTTCTTCCACTTTTTGCCGTTAAGTGATGGCACCAGACGCCATGATCTTGTGTTTTTTGAATGTTGAGTTTCAAGGCAGCTTTTTCACTCTCCTCTTTCACCTTCATCAAGAGGCTCTTCAGTTCCTCTTCATTTTCTGCCGTTAGAGTGGTATCATCTACATATCTGAGGTTGTTGATATTTCTCCAGCAGTCTTGTATTCCAGCTTGTGCTTCATCCAGCCTGGCACTTTGCATGATGTACTCTGCATATAAGTAAAATAAACAAGGTGACAAATATACAGCCTTGTTGTACTCCTTTCCTAATTTTGAACCAACCCATTATTCCATGTCCATTTCTAATTGTTGTTTCTGACCTGCATATAGGTTTCTCAGGAGACAGGTAAGGCGATCTGCTACTCTCATCTCTTTAATAATTTTCCACAGTTTGTTGTGATCCACACAGTCAAAGGCTTTAGCATAGTTGATGAGGCAGAAGCAGATGTTTTTTGGAACTCCCTTGCTTTCTCCATGATCCAAAGAATGTTGCCAATTTGATCTCTGGTTCCACTGCCTTTTCTAAACCCAGCCTGTACATCTAAAGTTTCTTTGTTCACATACTGCTGAAGCCTAGCTTGAAGAATTTTGAACACTACCTTGATAGTATGTGAAATGAGTGCAATTGTATGGTAGTTGGAATATTCTTTAGCATTGCCCTTCTGTGGGATTGAAATGAAAACTGAACTTTTCCAGGCCTGTGGTCACTACTGAGTTTTCCAAATTTGCTGGCATATTGAGTGCAGCACTTTCACAGCATCATCTTTTAGAATTTGAAATAACTCAGCTAGAATTCCATCACTTCAACTTGCTTTGTTCATAATATGCTTCCTAAGGCCCACTTGACTTCTCACTCCAGGATGTCCAACACTAGGTGAGTGACCACACCATCATTGTTATCTGGGTCATTAAGGCCTTTCTTGTATAGTTCTGTGTATTTTTGCACCTCTTCTTAATACCTTCTGCTTCTGTTAGGTCCTTACCATTTCTGTCCTTTATCATGCCCATCCTTGCATGAAATGTTCCCTTGATATCTCCCATTTTCTTGAAGAGATCTCTAGTCTTTCTCATTCTATTGTTTTCCTCTGTTTCTTTGCATTGTTCATTTAAGAAAGCTTTCTTATCTCTCTTTGCTATTCTCTGGAACTCTGCATCCAGTGCGTGTATCTTTCTTTCCCCTTTTCCCTTGCCTTTTGTTTCTCTTCTATCCTCAGCTATTTGTAAAGCTTCTTCAAATAACCACTTTGCCTTCTTGCATTTCTTTTTCTTTGGCATGGATTTTGGTCACTGCCTCCTGTACAATGTTATAAACCTCATTTAATAGTAATCTCATATAAATGTCCATAGTTCTTGAGGCACTCTATCAGATCTAATCTCTTGAATCTATTCATCACCTCTACTGTATAACCATAAGGGATTTTATTTAGGTCATACCTGAATGGCTTAGTGGATTTCTCTATTTCCTTCAATTTAAGCCTGAATTTTGCAAGAAGGAGCTCACGATATGAGCCACACTCAGCTCTGGCTCTAGGTATAGAGGTTCTCCATCCTCGGCTTAAAGAATATAATCAATCTAACTTTGGTATTGACCATCTGGTTATGTCCATGTGTAGACTCATCTCTTGTGTTTTTGGAAAAGGGTGTTTGCTATGACCAGTGTGTTCTCTTGACAAAACTCTGCTAACCTTTGCCCTGCTTTATTTGGTACACCAAGGCCAAACTTGCCTGTTATTCCTGGAATCTCTTGACTTATCTACTTTTGTATTCCAATCCCCAAGGATGAAAAGGACATCTTTTTTTGGTGTTAGTTCTAGAAGGTGTTGTAGGTCTTCATAAAATCGATCAGCTTCAGTTTCTTCAGCATCAGTGTTTGGGCATAGACTTGGCTTACTCTGATGTTGAATGGTTTGCCTTGGAAATGAACCAGGATCTTTTTGTCATTTTTGAGGATGCACCCAGGTACTGCATTGTGGACTCTTTTATTGACTGTGAGAGCTACTCCACTTCTTCTAAGGAAGTCTTGCCCACAGTAGTAGACATTATAGTTATCTGAATTAAATTTGCCCATTCCCATCCATTTTAGTTCACTGATTCCTAAGATGTCAATGTTCACTCTTGCCATCTCCTTCTTGTCCACATCTAATTTACCTTGATTCATGGACCTTATGATTCCAGGTTCTTATGCAACATTGTTTTTTACATCATCAGACTTTACTTTCACCACCAGATACATCCACAGGTGAGTGTTGTTCTCCCTTTGACCCAGCTGCTTCATTCTTTCTGGAGCTATTCATAATTGCCCTCCACTCTTCCCCAGTAGCATATTGGACACCTTTCTACCTGGCGGGGCTCATCTTCTGGTGTCATGTCTTTTTGCCTTTTCATACTGTCCATCAGGTTCCAGGCAAGAATATTGGAGTGGGTTGCCAACCCCTCCTCCTGTGGACCACATTTTGTCAGAACTCTTCAGTATGACCCGTCTGTCTTGGGTGGCCCTGCATGGCATGGCTCATAGATTCAATGAGTTATGCAAGCCCCTGCCCCACAACAAGGCTGTGATCCATGAAAGGGTTCATTGTCTGTCACCTTGCCAATTCATATCATAGGATGCCTTTTCCATGTAGAATATGATGCTTTCTCCTCAGTGTTCAAGAATTTTCAATATATTCAAGTTTCCTTTAAGACATGATTAATTATAATAATATATACACCAACATAATACCAACTTTTCAATAGAAAAGAAAAACTACTACCATAAGTATACATATCAATTATTAGCTGAATCTTACTTTCAGAATTGTTAAAAAGTTTTTGATGGCAAATATACATAAAATTTACTATTTTAACCATTTTTAGGGTATAATTCAGTGGATTTAAGTACATTCACATCATTGTGCAGCCATCACCATTAACTATCTCCAGAATGTTTTCCTCATCCCAAATAGAAACTCTTTACCCTTTAAACCATAACTCCCCATTATCCTTTCCCCCAACCTCTGACAACCTCTGTTCTATCTTCTGTCTTTATGAATTTACCATTATAGTGACATTTTTAAAAACCATTCATCCACTGATATGGTTCTACCTTTTGCCTTCTGTGAATATCTCTACTATGAACATAGCTGTATAGACATCTATTTACATCCCTGCATGCAGTTCTTTGGAGTATATCCCTAGAAGTGAAATAGCTAGATAATATTCTAATTCTATATATAATTTTTTGAGGAACTGCCATACTGTTTCCATAGCAACTGTACCCTTGTACATTCTCACTAGCAATGAGAAAGTATTTCAAATTAGAACATTAAACAAAAGATAGAAAATATTTCAAATATATGAAAATGTATAGAAATCTTTATAACAGAGACCTTTGAGCCAACCACAATGTGAATTTTAACATTGCCTGCATTTATTCCAGCGAGTTATTTTTTTTTTAAATTATTAAATGTGATATCTAAAGCTCCCTCCCCTCATTTATTCCCCTTCTTCTGTCAGAGGTAACTGCTCTTCTGAAGATGCCTGTGTATCTTTCCTTCCATGTTTGACTATTTCATCTGTCTTTCTACGTATGTGTGTGTGTATCTGTGACTGTTGTTCAGTCACTCAGTTATGTCTGACTCTGCAGACATGGACTGCAGCATGCCAGGCTTCCCTGTCCTTCACCATCTCCCAGAGCTTGATCAAACTCATGTCCATTGAGTCAGTGATGCCATCCAACTATCTCATCCTCTACTGTCCCCTTCTCCTCCTGCCCTCAATCTTTCCCAGCATCAGGGTCTTACCTAGAATGAGTCATCTCGTCACATCTGGTGGCCAAACTATTGGAGCTTCAGCTTCAACATCAGTCCTTCTAATGAATATTCAGGACTGATTACTTTTAGAATCAACTGGTTTGATCTCCTTGCAGTCCAAGGGACTCTCAAGAGTCTTCTCCAACACCATAGTTCAAAAGCATCAGTTCTTTGGCATTCAGCCTTCTTTATGCTCCAACTCTCACATCCATACGTGACTCCTGGAAAAACCATAGCTTTGACTCTACAGACCTTTGTTGGCAAGGTAATGTATCTGGTCTTTAATATACTGTTTTGGCATAGTTTTTCTTCCAAAGAGCAAGTGTCCTTTAATTTTGTGGCTGCAGTCACCATCTGCAGTGATTTGGGAGCCCAAGAAAATAAAGTCTCTCACTTTTTCCATTGTTTCTCCATCTACTTGCCATGAAGTGATGGAACCAGATGCCATGATCTTCTTTTTTGAATGTTGAGTTTTAAGCCAGCTTTTTAACTCTCCTCTTTTACCTTCATCATGAGGCTTTTTAGTTCCTCTTTGTTTTCTGCCCTAAAGGTGGTGTCATCTGCATATCTGAGGTTATTGATATTTCTCCCGGCAATCTTGATTTCAGCTTGTGCTTCATCATTTGTGATCAGTTCAGTCGCCCAGTCGTGTCCAGCTCTTTGCGACCCCATGGACTGCAGCATGCCAGGCCTCCCTGTCATCACTAACTCCTGGAGTTTACTCAAACTCGTGTCCATTGAGTCGGTGATACCATCCAACCATCTCATTCTCTGTCGTCCCCTTCTCCACTGCCTTCATTGTGATATGTTCATAAACAAGATATTATATTATGTGTTTTTCAGTTCAGTTCAGTCACTCAGTCATGTCTGACTTTTTGCGACCCCATGGACTGCAGCACGCTAGGCCTCCCTGTCCATCACCAACTCCCGGAGTTAAACTCATGTCCATTGAGTCAGTGATGCCATCCAACCATCTCATCCCCTTCTCCTCCTGCCTTCAATCTTTTCCAGCATCAGGGTCTTTTCAAATGAGTCATGTGTTTTTAAATAGTGCATAATAGTTTCATATCATATGTGTTGTTTTACAATTTGATTTTTTTATTCAAAATCGTGTTTTAAAATTTTTTTCAAGCTTTATTGGAGTTTTATTTACATACAATAAAATTCACCTATTTTAAGCATACAATTTGATGAATGTTGGTAATTGTTTTACAATCTTATAACCACTACAATTAAGTATAGAATATTTCCATCACCCCAAGAGGTTTTCTCTCATGTCTTTTCAGTCAGTGCTCTGCTGTGGCCTTCCCCCAAGCAACCACTCATTTATCAATATAGTTTTGCTTTTTCTATAATATTTTATATGAATGAAATCATGCAGTATATCATCTTTTGTTTTTTTACTGTTTTCTTTACTTCTTTCATTTGACATAATATTTTTGATATTCATCCATGTTGTTAAACATGTTAATATTTCATCCCTTTTTTTGGCTGAGTAGTATTCCATAGTCTGGGTATAACACAGCTTGCTCATATATTCACCTTTCAGGTTGTTCCAATTTTAGACTATTATAAATACTGCTGTGGACATTTGCATATGTCTTTATGTAGACATATGGTTTCATTTTGGGGGGTAATAACTAGAATGGAATTGCTGTGTCATACAGTAAGCACATGTTTAGCTTTATAAAATGCTACAACACTGTTTTCTAAAGTGTCTGAACTAACATTATGTTTAAGATTTATGTCTATTAATACAAGTAAATATTTTTGTTTGTAACTGTTTTATCTTATTACAATATATTAATGAACCACCATTTACTTACCCAATCTCCATTTATTTACTATTACAAGTAGTATTTCAGTTGACATATTTATAAGTTGTTTCCTTACACACATGTACAAGCATTTCTCTCTATATAGTGGGTGTCTATATAGCAGTTGGAATTAATTGCTGGCTTCTGGAGGATACTGATACTGCCAGATTGCCTTATAAAGTGGTTGGGCATTTAACTTTTAAAGCTGCTATACCTTCCAAATTACTATAGTCTTTCACTGGTCCTTCCTATAGAGTTTTTCTTGCAAGTAGGTATTGGGGGTTTTGTTATCAGAGTACAGTATTTCCCAAGCATTTCACACTGTTCTTATTGTCCCGTTTTTTCTTTTGATTATACTTTCTTTATTTTTAAACAGGAGATTCATATGGGGCATTGTGTGAATCTGACTGACGAGGCTGTAGAAGCTGTCCTTACTTGCTGTCCTCAGATATGTATATTACTCTTCCATGGATGCCCTCTAATAACAGGTTAGTATAAGGCTGTGTGTGTGTGTGTTAGTTGAGCAATCATGTCTGACTCTTTGCGACCCCATGGACTGTAGCCCGCCAGGCTCCTCTGTCTGTGGAATTCTCCAGGCAAGAATACTGGAGTGGGTTGCCATGTCCTCCCCCAGGGGATCTTCCCAACCCAGGGATCGAACCCATGTCTCCTGAAGTCCGTGCATTGCAGGTGAATTCTTAACTACTGAGCCACCAGGGAAGCCCCTCCTTCTTCAGGGGATCTTCCCAACCCAGGGATTGAACCCAGGTGCCCTACATTGCAGGCAGATTCTTTATACCATCTGATCCACCAGGGTAAGTATGAGGCTGCTTGGGTTCAAATCTTGGTTTCATCTTTTAATAACTGTGTAACCTTGAGTAAATTACTTAACCCATTTCATTATTCAGTTTCCTCATCTGAAGGTGAGTATAATGACAGTACCTACCTTATAAACTTGATCACAACAACACATTTTTTGGTGCCTAGCACATACTGAGGGCTCAGTAAATGTTAATCATGATAATGATGGTGATGGTGGTGATGTCCAAGGCCCAATAAATGCTAACTGTGATGATAAGGACGATGGTGGCAGTAGTAGTAGTCATGATATTAAACATGATGCTTTGTGTAGTCGTTTATAATATTACATCTATCAAGTATGCTAAATGACCTGTTAACTGTAATCACACCAAGATGTAGCCATTGAGATTCAGAATCATTTGGCTGATGTGGTACTTCACTTAATTAGTCACAGCCTTTGGCTTGTGTAAGAGCCATGACACCTCTTTCACATTATTCCTACACATGGGTCCCCTACCACAATATAACCTGGTTCTCATTTGTAAGTCAGTACTTAATGCCCTGCCCTTCCAGCTTATTTTCCTAATTATAGTTTAATAGTTACTGTCCTTTTGACAACTTCCACGTTTTCTGTTTGAACTGCCAATCTAAACTAAGCCTGTAATGGGTTATATTTGGTTATCAAAGACATCTGTAATGAAGACTAAAATCTTATTTTAGGTAGACATTTTTCAGAACACTAACGCCAAAACTTTAGTTGGAAACTATTACCAGTGGGTACCTCTGGGGAAGGTTGTGGAGAGACAAGAGTGGGAAAAAGCCTTCACCATATATCCTTTTGTCCTTTTGAATTTTGTACCATGTGAATGATTTTACCTATTAAAAATTAATAATCATAATTTTAAGAAAATAATTTAGAATCAGAAAAATTCATGTGACTGAGTACAGGGAATCAGTTAATGTGAACACTATTCTGAGGGTTGTGAGAAGGCAGGCAGAAGCTCTCTAATCATCAAACAAAGCAGAAAATTATATTTTAACAAGAAGGCCATTATTGTAAGGTGGAAGAGCCACAATATGTGAAATGTAATTGCAGCCATTTTTGGTAATAGGTCTTCTCAGAATACCAACTAAAAGTGTGTAAATCTACTCAGTGAGGTATGTGTATGTTTAATCAATACACTGAACAAGAAAGTGGTATTCATAAAGTGACTCCATTTTCCTCTCACTATATTAATTACAAATTTGCTCTACAGGAGTTAATTTTTCCCAAACCCAAGTGAAAATCTCAAACATGTGCCACTGACTTTTCTTATCATTCTCATGTAATACTCCAAACGAGTTCAAATTAAAGCTTTTTACTTCTCCAGTTAGCTCAGGTTTGCTGTAGGTGGAAAGGCTGCTGTGTTAAGGGAACATTGTTAGTTTCCCTGTTTTCCCTCCTGATTCTCCTCTTCCTTTCCTAACTCACCCACCATGGTTTCTGATCTCAGCAGTGTTAGTGCAGGGTCGGACTGCAATGAGCAGGAGGGCAGGTAAGGGAAAGAAAAGTCTTCCTTGAGCACTACCGCTGTGATCTAGTGGCAGCACCATGGGCTCAGTGGGTGAGCCGATCCTGATCCATACTCTCACAAAAGCGGGGCACTGTTGAGCTTCTCAGAGTCCACTTTCTGCCACTCCCCTCCTCACTGCGTATATCTCCTATCTACAGTTCTCTTGATTCAAGCAAATGTGTCTCCTGGCTAGTAGCAAGCGTTTTCTTCCTCTGCCCTCATTCCTTTAGCAACGTACCTTCATTTTCTTTCTGTTGAGGTTGCCTCGACCATCTAGGTTGCCTTTCATGAGCAAAATACAAGGCAACCCATGCTAGCCCACATCTGTCCACAGGGAACACAATACTTTAGATGGTGAGAGTGCAGATATTTCCCCGCTTCAGTCCTCTCTTTGGCCACATGGACTCTTAACAGAGCCTGCTTTTTAGTTTTCTTAGGTCTGATGTGTACTGTTTGTGATGTGTATTGTGTTCCCCAAGCTCCAAGGGACATATCAGATTCTCCAACTGATCCCCTTGGAGCCCTCTCTCACTAGGCTTGAAGGGAAGAGCAAGCACCTGCAGCCCTCTTTCTAGAACTCAAATCACAACTGTCTTCAAAGAAATCCTTTCTTTAATTTCCAATTTTCCATCACTTCCCATTTTTACACTTTTATATCTTTGAATGGATAAGGCACCAAAGATTCCAAAATCAGTTTTCAGCCAAGCATTTACAAGTCATGTACAAGTGGTCTGGTATCTCATTTTGGAATGAGAAAGTAGCTGATACCTCCGGCCCATGCAGCCACAGTGTCCCCTAGAACCTTACTGGAATAATTCTGGTTTAATGTTCTGTTGTATTTGTCTCAGATCAGCTTGACTACCTAACACATTATAAACTCAACTTTTGTTAACTTTACCTTGATCATCTTTCTGGTTACAATTTGGAAATAGTTAATTTGGCATTTTGTCTCTACTTTTAATAGAAGTGAAAACAGACTATACACAGTCAACCAGAAAAGCTTCTCCTAGGCAAACTGCTTAAAACAATTATCAAAGACCTTATAGGTAATGAAATATTTAGAAGGTACAACCAAAAACTGAAAATTTGAGTACAAGACCAATATTAAAATGCTTAAATGTGCCTGTATTAATATAGAAATGACTAATGAATATGAATTGAAAATATGTTGCAGTGATTAGTCTGATTTTTAAAGCAAAAAGACAGTTTTGAGATAAATTATATAATTACTGAGATCACTGGAAACCAAAGATATATTATCAGCTGGTAAATTAAAGAGAAATGCCTATCTGGTATGATTATATGATACTGGATATAGATTACTGGAGTGAGTTGCTGTTTCCTTCTCCAGGAGATCTTCTTGACCCAGGGATCAAACCCAGTTCTCCTGAATTGTAGGCAGATTCTTTACTGCTACACCACCGGGGAAGCCCCTGACTGTAGACACAAGGAAAGCTTAATCCCACACTTTTCCTATCCATATAATGACTCAAACACTGAATTTACCAACTCTAATGTGGCCTAGAAAGGGATGACAAATAACCTCCCTCCTCAGTCTCCTGGGAGTTCCCTTACCTTACTTCCTTTTTGAGACTCATACACACACTCCTTTGGAAGTTCTGTTGTATGGGAACCCCCTTCCCTGCAAACCTAGCAAAGCCCTGCCCAAATAAATCTCCTTGTATGCTACTGCGACCTTGTGGTCAGATCTTTTTTCTTGTTCTGCCACACAATCCCTTGCTCAAGGTATGCAACATAAAATATGTTTATATGTTCAAAAAGTTTAGAAAATATATCACTATAATGAATATTCATTTTTCAAAGGCTCTAAGAATTACTATGCTAAGAAACTTTTTTTATCCGAGTGTCAAGGAGTTAGAAATCTTCCCCTACCCTTTTAGATTCTTCTGGCTTATCTAAGAATTAAATTGACAGGAGGCACGTAAAGAGGAGAAAATCCGAATTTACATACATGGGAGAGACCCAAGAGAACTGAGTAACTAGCCAAAGTGTCTGAAACATCTTCAGCAGCTAAAGAGGACATGCAGGGGTAGGGGTTTGGAACTTCAAAAGAAATGAAGGCAATTCACATGGAGATAAAAAAAGCAAATGCTTGGTAGACAAGTATTTGTTGGGCCATGCAGAGACAATGGAACATAAAGGTTCTCTGAACTCTAGGCCCCTCACTGAGTTTCCCCCGCCATACCTAGCCCACATTCTTTGCAGATAATCTCTGATAGGGGTAGGAGGACTTACCTATACTTCCTTTAGGCAGTAAGGGGAAAGAGCAAAGTTTCTTCTTGAGTCTTTTGGGCCTTGATTGTTTTCAGCTTGAAATAATCCTGATGCCAGACACTTTGGGATGGCTACAAAGTTTTGCTCCCCAAACAAGCATTTGTCAAATTTTTTTAACACAGGATAATTTGTGTGTGTGTGCGTGTGTGTGTGTGTTTTATCCCTGCTTTCCCAAAATAGGAAAGTGAGAAACTGAAACAGTACTTGCCCCTTGTGACAGAGTTTTTAATAATAGTGCTAATATGAAGTGAAATGAGCACCAATCCTCAGTGTCAGCCACACATAGGCACTTGCCATGGGAGCCTGCCATCTACCTCTACAAGGATTCAATCTTGTGCTGCTGTAGCTGCTGACCTTCAACACCCGCTGAAAGGAGTTCAGGGTGGAGAAAGGAGGCACTCTGTGCTGGTGGGGAGGGGGAAACTGGTAGGTCAGGTCTTCAGATAGTTAGATATTTTCAGGAGCCGATTTTATACACCCAATTCTTGTATCTCCTCATCTGTAGAAAAGCACTAAAATCTTTCATGGAGACAATTGTTTCTTGTGACTAGCAGAAAGCTTCACGAGGCTTGAGGCAACTTTCTGGGAAAATGTATGCTTGACTGCATATACTCTCCCTTCCCCAAAATCACATATATCCTGACCTTTCCCGCTACATCTTTGGAGCAGTTTCTCTGAGGTAGTGTCTCCTGGGCTGCAGTCCTCATTTTGCTCCCAAATAAAATTTATCTCATAACTCTCACATTATGCATTTTTTTTTAAGTCAGCATTGGTCTCCTCAGTTCAGTTCAGTCGCTCAGTCGTGTCCCAACTCATTGCGACCCCATGGACTGCAGCACGCCAGGCCTCCCTGTCCATCACTGACTCCTGGAGTTGACTCAAACTCATGTCCATTGAGTCGGTGATGCCATCCAACCATCTCATCCTCTGTTGTCCCCTTCTCCTTCTGCCCTCAATCTTTCCCAGCATCATGGTCTTTTCCAATGAATAAGTTCTTCACATAAGGTGGCCAAAGTATTGGAATTTCAGCTTAAACATCACTCCTTCCAATGAATAGTCATAACTGATTTCCTTTGGGATGGATTGGTTGGATCTGCTTGCAGTCCAAGAGACTCTGAAGAGTCTTCTCCAACACCACAGTTCAAAAGCATCAATTCTTCGGTGCTCAGCTTTCTTCACAGTCCAACTCTCACATCCATACATGACCACGGGAAAAACCATAGCCTTGACTAGATGGATCTTTGTTGGAAAAGTAATGTCTGCTTTTCAATATGCTATCTAGGTTGGTCATAACTTTCCTTCCTAGGAGTAAGCATCTTTTAATTTCATGGCTGCAGTCACCATCTGCAGTGATTTTGGAGCCCAGAAAAATAAAGTCTGACACTGTTTTCACTGTTTCCCCATCTATTTGCCATGAAGTGATGGACCAGATGCCATGATCTTCATTTTCTGAATGTTGAGCTTTAAGCCAACTTTTTCATTCTCTACTTTCACTTTCATCAAGAGGCTTTTTAGTTCCTCTTCACTTTCTGCCATAAGGGTGGTGTCATCTGCATATCTGAGATTATTGGTATTTCTCCTGGCAATCTTGATCCCAGCTTGTGATTCTTCCACCCTAGCATTTCTCATGAGGTACTCTGCATATAAGTTAAATAAACAGGGTGACAATATACAGCCTTCATGTACTCCTTTTCCTATTTGGAACAAGTCTGCTGTTCCAAGTCCAGTTCTAACTGTTGCTTCCTGACCTGCATACAGATTTCTCAGGAGGCAGGTCAGGTGGTCTGCTATTCCCATCTCTTTCAGAATTTTCCACAGTTTGTTGTGATCCACACAGTCAAAGGCTTTGGCATAGTCAATAAAGCAGAAATAGATGCTTTTCTGGAACTCTCTTGCTTTTTCCATGATCCAGCGAATGTTGGCAATTTGATCTCTGGTTCCTCTTCCTTTTCTAAAACCAGCTTGAACATCTGGAAGTTCACGGTTCACGTATTGCTGAAGCCTGGCTTGGAGAGTTTTGAGCAATACTTTACTAGCGTGTGAGATGAGTGCACTTATGTGGTAGTTTGAGCATTCTTTGGCATTGCCTTTCTTTAGGATTGGAATGAAAACTGACCTTTTCCCATCCTGTGGCCACTAATGAGTTTTCCAAATGTGCTGGCATATTGAGTGCAGCACTTTCACAGCATCATCTTTCAGGATTTGAAATAGCTCCACTGGAATTCCATCACCTCCACTAGCTTTGTTCGTAGTGATGCTTTCTAAGGCCCACTTGACTTCACATTCCAGGATGTCTGGCTCTAGGTCAGTGATCACACCATCGTGATTATCTGGGTTGTGAAGGTCTTTTTTGTACAGTTCTTCTGTGTATTCCTTCCACCTCTTCTTAATATCTCTGCTTCTGTTAGGTCCATACCATTTCTGTCCTTTATCGAGCCCATCTTTGTATGAAATGTTCCTTTGGTATCTCTAATTTTCTTGAAGAAATCTCTAGTCTTTCCCATTCTGTTGTTTTCCTCTATTTCTTTGCATTGATCGCTGAGGAAGGCTTTCTTATTTATTCTTGCTAGACTTTGGAACTCTGCATTCAGATGTTTATATCTTTCCTTTTCTCCTTTGCTTTTCACTTCTCTTCTTTTCACAGCTATTTGTAAGGCCTCCTCAGACAGCCATTTTGCTTTTTTGCATTTCTTTTCCATGGGGATGGTCTTGATCCCTGTCTCCCGTACAATGTCACAAACCTCCCTCCATAGTTCATCAGGCACTCTATCAGATCTAGGCCCTTAAATCTATTTCTCACTTCCACTGTATAATCATAAGGGATTTGATTTAGGTCATAGCTGAATGGTCTAGTGGTTTTCCCTACTTTCTTCAATTTAAGTCTGAATTTGGCAATAAGGAGTTCATGGTCTGAGCCACAGTCAGCTCCTGGTCTTGTTTTTGCTGACTGTATAGAGATTCTCCATCTTTGGCTGCAAAGAATATAATCAGTCTGATTTCAGTGTTGACCATCTGGTGATGTCCATGTGTAGAGTCTTCTCTTGTGTTGTTGGAAGAGGGTGTTTGCTATGACCAGTGCATTTTCTTGGCAAAACTCTATTAGTCTTTGCCCTGCTTCATTCCATATTCCAAGGCCAAATTTGCTTGTTACTCCAGGTGTTTCTTGACTTCCTACTTTTGCATTCCAGTCCCCTATAATGAAAAGGACGTCTTTTTGGGGTGTTAATTCTAAAAAGTCTTGTAGGTCTTCATAGAACCGTTCAACTTCAGCTTCTTCAGTATTACTGGTTGGGGCATAGACTTGGATTACTGTGATATCGAGTGGTTTGCCTTGGAAACGAACAGAGATCACTCTGTCGTTTTTGAGATTGCATCCAAGTACTGCATTTTGGACTCTTTTGTTGACCATGATGGCTATTCCATTTCTTCTGAGGGATTCCTGCCCGCAGTAGTAGATATAATGGTCATCTGAGTTAAATTCACCCTTTCCAGTCCATTTTAGTTCGCTGATTCCTAGAAATTTGCTACCATCATTGATAAAAATAAATCAGTTCAGTCACTCATTGTGTCCAACTCTTTTTGACCCCATGGACTGCAGCACACCAGGCCTCCCTGTCCATAACCAACACCCAGAGTTGACTCAAACTCATGTCCATTAAGTTGGTGATGCCATCCAACCATCTCATCCTCTGTCATCCCCTTCTTCTCCCTCCTTCAACCTTTCCCAGCATCAGGGTCTTTTCTAGTGAGTCAGTTCTTCGCATTATGTGGCCAAAATATTGGAGTTTCAGCTTCAGCATCAGTCTTTCCAATGAATATTCAGGACAGATTTCCTTTAGGATGGACTGGTTGGATCTCCTTGCAGTCCAAGGGACTCTCAAGAGTCTTCTCCAACACCATAGTTCAATAAAAATAAAATGAGTTAATATATTCACCTTATGTTTATTAATTTCTTTTTTCTCCAAAGAAGACAAATGCTTTATTTTTAACCTGATAAATGAAAGTTCTTTCTTCTTTCCTATCCTAACACTGTATGTGCATCGTCTTTTATATTCATGTGATTTGTCACATATGAGTAGATAAAACAATATGATTTATATTCTGTAAAAAGAAGGTATGTACGGGACTTCCCTGGCAGTCCAGTGGTTAAGACTTCACCTTCCAATGCAGAGGGGTGTGGGTTTGATCCCTGGTGGGGGTTTCCTTGTAGCTCAGTTGGTAAAGAATCTGCCTGCAATGCAAGAGACCTAGGTTCAATTTCTGGGTCAGGAAGATCCCCTGGACAAGGAAATGGCAACACACTCCAGTATTCTTGCCTGGAGAATCCCATAGACAGAGGAGCCTGGCAGGCTACGGTCCATGGGGTCGCAAGAGTTGGACACAATTGTGGTGTTGGAGAAGACTCTTGAGAGTCCCTTGGACTGCAAGGAGATCCATCCAGTCCATTCTGAAGGAGATCAGCCCTGGGATTTCTTTGGAAGGAATGATGTTAAAGCTGAAACTCCAGTACTTCGGCCACCTCATGCAAAGAGTTGACTCATTGGAAAAGACTCTGATGCTGGGAGGGATTGGGGGGCAGGAGGAGAAGGGGACGACAGAGGATGAGATGGCTGGATAGCATCACTGACTCGATTCACATGAGTTTGGGTGAACTCCGGGAGTTGGTGATGGATAGGGAGCCCTGGCCTGCTGCGATTCATGGGGTCGCAAAGAGTCGGACACGACTGAGCGACTGAACTGAACTGAACTGAACTAGGAACTAAACCTCCTCCTCCTCCTCAGGGAGCTAAGATCCCACATGCTTCTAGGACAAAAAACTAAAACATGCAACAGAAGTAATATTGTAACAAATTCAATAAAGACTTTAAAAATTGTCCACTTTAAAAAAAGAATGTATGTATATACATATGTTTGTGCAATTCTAGTATTACGTTATCCTCAAAGCAACCTGAACCCCAAATTGGCAGTTACTCATCTGATTCCCTGAATTAATAAGTTTATCTTCTCCTCCGTGTTTCTAAGTTTTTATAAAATTTCTTAACATTACAATCAGACTGTAAGGAAAACTATACATTATAAATTAGGTATTGAAACTATTAGAAGCATTCTGATTTTATATCTGCAGAAAAGACAAAAAAGCTGCTGTTTAAAATACTGTAAATCATAGACATTATGGAAAACAGGAAAATAATTTTAAAATGTATTATTTTAAATTCAGTTATGTCTGCTATGATTTTCAGTAATATCAACTCATACAGTTTTGTTAATCTCCTTAATTGGACATGCATTTCTATTTCTAACCTTGTCTAAACATGTTTCACAGTATTCACAGCCACCTAGGCTTAGATTTTAGAAGGGCAATAAAGCAATTAGCACAAACATCCTATGTTTATATTGAAAGGCAGGAAAACCCAACAGGAAATCTGCCACTTTTGGTTGACTTGACTCAAATTTTAGTGATATCTGAGGATTTGTTTCAGCTTGATTACTTTACAAGCAAGTTCTTTAGATTTCTGGATAATAAATATGTCAAGATTTACCACATTGAGCCAAGTGGTTTGTTTCAGAGTTTCCTATAATTAAAGCTGATTCCTTGCTTCAAGGACACTTTTTAAATTTCATGTATTTCATTTTCTATATCCTATATTATTCTGTTTCTTCATCATTCTTTAGTCATCTATTACTAATCCAGCATGACAGAACTTCTTTATGCCACACACTGTAATGGCATATTAGAAAAAATGTGCACAGCCTCACTTATTTACCTGTGTATTTTATTAAAATGTGTTAATTACATTCTCCTTGATAATTTGAAAAACTTAGTTTGTTAATTTATATTCCCATAGTTTCTTCTTTTTCTTGGGGCTTCAACAGCTACCATAGTGAATCTCTTTCAAAAAGTGGTCTCCATCTACATTAGTCATAGGTTTTTTAAAAGATGGTAAAGTAAAAGATTCCTCAGAAGTCATCTACACAGTTTAGTGAATTTAGGTGGCTTGTCCCAAATATTAGAAATAGGTACTAATAGAACTGGAAGTAAAAAACCTAAATCACCTAATCCACAATCTCTACTTCTTTTTCCAATAGAGCAATTTCCTAAGCCTTTGGTGTCAAGTGGCTTAACTACTAGTAGAGAGGGAAGGAAGTAGGAGAGTGACATCAAGCATCAGTAATGTGATTTGGTATAAATGACCTTTAGAGTCTTTTTCAGTCCTGAGTCTGGTTTTGTTGAGTAGCAGAATTGTTGTTATTTAGTTGCTTAGTCAAGTCTGACTGCCAGGCTCCTCTATCCATGGGATTTCCCAGCAAGAATGCTGCAGTGGGTTGCCATTTTCTTCTCTGGGGGATCTTTCAGACCCTGGGATCGAACCCAGGTCTCCTGCATTGGCAGGTGTGTTCTTTACACTGAGCCACCAGAGAAGCCCAAGTAGCAGAATAAGCCACCCCAAATATGCCTCTTTGGCATAAGGATTATTTTAAGCCATTTTCCCTGAGAATCAGCAGACACTGGAGGAGCTCTGAAAAGAGAAGTTATCCTTTTGTGAAGAGAGTTTACATTTTTAAAGAAAATCTTCATTTGTAAAATGTCTCCCTCCTTGTCTCCCTCTCTGTACCAAGAGGAGAGTAAAAGTGAGAAGAGAGGGGTGACTCTAAATCAGAATCATATTCAGTGGATAAGGCACTTTAAATCTTCATAGTGAATCTTACTGTTACCAAACTGAAATCGGGTCTCTTCACCCCATGTGCTGCAAAGCCAATCCTGACACCAGGTTGTAGTGAGGGAAGGTGCAGGGTGCCAAGCAAGAAGCATGGACAGCTGATTCTCAAAAGGCAGGAACTCCCTGATAGCTTTCAGCCAAGGGTTATTAAAGGCAACATAAGTGATGAGGGTCACAGGGTGCATGATCAACTCATGCATGTTTTTCTGATTGGTTGGTGGTGAAATAGCAGGTTGATGTTTTGGGAATCTCAATCATCAATCTCCTGGTTTCAGCCAGTCTGGGATCAGCCAGAATGCTGGTGGTCATCATGTAGTCAACATCTTCCACTTGGTGAAAGGGGTGTTAGTTTCTGCAGAAAAACTCAAAGATATGCATCAGATTGTTATCTGTATCCCTTCAGGAGGAACTAGGAGTCCTGTGACTCTATTGTTCAAGCTATTATTACTTTTCTTGCTTGATTGCTTTCTTTGTTTCTGCATTTTCTATTTCTCTAATCATTAACTGTTTAAGTCTATTCTTTGGAACTCAAGGAAGGCCTAATAGACACAAAGTTTTTCTATAAATAAGAAGTGGGAGACAAGGAGGGACTTGTACCTAGGAGGGCCTGGCAGAGTTTGGTTTCATTACCCTGTTAATTGTACTTTTACTGGTAACTTTCCATAACCAGTTTCCCAACAATCCCAACATCTCTCAATTGTCTTTTGCTGAAAATGGTGGTAACTTGGGCCATCTCAAGGAGTTTACTCATTTTTCCTGATTTATCTCCCATATATACATGAAGTATTCTTGTTGATAAACTTCTGTTTGTTTTTCTTTTGTTAATTCATCTTTGGTTACAAGGGGATCTCAGCCAAGAGCTCAGAAGGGTAAAGAATTTTTTTTCCTCTTCCACAGTTTCTACAAAATACTCTGGCAAGAGACCATGAAATACTTAGAGACGCCACAGTTTCTCCCTATAGCATAAGAAACTTACAGGCATCAAATATTCCTACTATTAACTCACTGCCCTGAGTACTCTATATATTTATGAGGAAAAGCTGCCTGAATAGACTGAGTAATGTAACACTGGAAAAGATTAAGGGCAGAAAGAGATGAGGGCATCAGAGGATGAGATGGCTGGATGGCATAAGCAATGCAATGGACATGAACTTAGGCAGACTCCAAGAGATGGTGAGGGACAGGGAGGCCTGGCATGCTATAGTCCATGGGGTTGCAAAGAGTCAGACACAATTAGGCAACTGCCCTCTAGCATCAAAATTTGTAATTACATTAATATACACTGTATACTCAGAGCTAGAGGGAAAAGTGTTTTTCTATATATATATATGTGTAATAGTAGATTCCTACAGAAGAATGACAGAAATATATAATCAGAAGTTAAATATTTACATATATTTGATAATAAATTCATAATTAGTAAATATGCCAAAATAGTCTTAGAAACACCAACTAAAGTATATCAGGAAGTATATGTTTCCCATTTTGTTCTTTTTCAAAACCGTATTGACTGTTCTGATTCCTTTAAATTCCTGTGTAAATACTAGGATTGTTTTGTCAATTTCTTTTTTAAAAATTAGGTGGCATTTTGCTAAGGATGGCATTGAATCTGTAGATCAGTTTGGGGAGTACTGCCATCTTAACGAAAACTCTTCTGATCTATGAAAAAATGGATAATGATACATGAATCATTTATTCTGATCTTTGAATAAATGGACATCTTCACATTTATTAGACCTACTTTCATTTCTTTCAACAGTCTTTTGTAGTTTTCAGACTATCAGCTCAGTTCAGTCACTTAGTCATGTCCGACTCTTTGCAACCCCATGAATTGGAGCATGCCAGGCCTCCCTGTCCATCACCAACTCCCAGAGTTCACTCAAACTCATGTCCTTCGAGTCAGTGATGCCATCCAGCCATCTCATCCTCTGTCGTCCCCTTCTCCTCCTGCCCCCAATCCCTCCCAGCATCAGAGTCTTTTCCAATGAGTCAGCTCTTGGCATGAGGTGGCCAAAGTATTGGAGTTTCAGCTTTAGCATCAGTCCTTCCAAAGAACACCCAGGACTGATCTCCTTTAAAATGGACTGGTTGGATCTCCTTGCAGTCCAAGGGACTCTCAAGAGTCTTCTCCAACACCACAGTTCAAAAGCATCAATTCTTTGGCGCTGAGCTAAGTATAAGTTTTCACTTATTTTGTTAAACTTATTCCTAAGTATTCTTTTTGATGGTAATATAAATGAAATTATTTTCTTAATTTCATTTTGTAACCAAACCCAGGTTTGGCTGCTTGCCTCTCACATGCCAGTAACTCAGGAGGCAAGTGTCATTAGAAAAGAAAGTGCTTTAATCAGAAAGCTTGGAGGAATTCCCTGGCATTCCAGAGGTTAGGACTCCATGCTTTCACTGCCAAGGGCCTGGGTTTGATCCCTGGTGGGATAACTAAGATCCTGCAAGCCGCCTGGTATGGCCAAAATAATATAATAATAATGAAGGAGAGTCTTCTCTTTTGTTGTTGGAAGAGGGTGTTTGCTACGACCAGTGCGTTCTCTTGGCAGAACTCTATTAGCCTTTGCCCTGCTTCATTCTGTACTCTAAGACCAAATTTGCCTGTTATTCCAGGTGTTTCTTAACTTCCTACTTTTGCATTCCAGTCCCCTATAATGAAAAGGACGTCTTTTGGGGGTGTTAGTTCTAGAAGGTCTTGAAGGTCTTCATAGAACTGTTCAACTTCAGCTTCTTCAGAGTTACTGGTCGGGGCATAGACTTGGATTACCATAATATTGAATGGTTTGCCTTAGAAACGAACAGAGATCATTCTGTCGTTTTTGAGATTGCATCCAAGTACTGCATTTCAGACTCTTTAGTTGACTGTGATGGCTACTCCATTTCTTCTAAGGGATTCATGCCCACAGTAGTAGATAAAATGGTCATCTGAGTTAAATTCACCCATTCCAGTCCATCTTAGTTCACTGATTCCTAGAATGTTGATGTTCACTCTTGTCATCTCCTGTTTGACCACTTCCAGTTTGCCTTGATTCATGGACCTAACATTCCAGGTTCCTATGCAATACTGCTCTTTACAGCATCGAACCTTACTTCTATCACCAGTCCCATCCACAACTGGGTGTTGTTTTTTGCTTTCACTTCATCCCTTTATTCTTTCTGAAGTTATTTCTCCACTGATCTCCAGTAGCATATTGGGCACCTACCAACCTGAGGAGTTCATCTTTCAGTATCCTATCTTTTTGCCTTTTCATACTGTTGATGGGGTTCTCAAGGCAAGAATACTGAAGTGGTTTGTCATTCCCTTCTCTAGTGGACCACATGTGAAGAAGAACTAAAGAGTCTCTTGATGAGAGTGAAAAGAGGAGAGTGAAAAAGTTGGCTTAAAGCTCAACATTCAGAAAACGAAGATCATGGCATCTGGTCCCATCACTTCATGACAAATAGATGGGGAAACAGTGGAAACAATGGCTGACTTTATTTTTCTGGGCTCCAAAATCACTGCAGATGGTGGTTTCAGCCATGAAACTAAAAGACGCTTACTCCTTGGAAGAAAAGTTATGACCAACCTAGATGGCATATTAAAAAGCAGAGATATTACTTTGCAAAAGGCCCGTCTAGTCAAGGCTATGGTTTTTCCAGTGGTCATGTATGGATGTGAGAGTTGGACTATAAAGAAAGCTGAGTGCCGAAAAATTGATGCTTTTGCACTGTGGTGTTAGAGAAGACTCTTGAGAGTCCCTTGGAGTGCAAGGAGATCCAACCAGTCCATCCTAAAGGAGATCAGTCCTGGGTTTTCATTGGAAGGACTGATGTTGAAGCTCAAACTCCAATACTTTGGCCACCTGATGCGAAGAGCCGACTCATTTGAAAAGAACCTGATGCTGGGAAAGATTGAGGGCAGGAGGAGAAGGGGACAACAGAGGATGAGATGGTTGGATGACATCACCGACTCAATGGACATAGGTTTGAGTGGACTCTGGGAGTTGGTGATGGACAGGGAGGCCTGGCGTGCTGCAGTTCATGGGATTGCAGAGTTGGACAAGACTGAGCAACTGAACCGAATGAAGGAGAAGAAGAAAGAAAGCAAAAAGTTGGCAATCGAGGAAGATGGTGGACTCATGTCCAGAGACCAACTCCAAGGATTCTGCTCAGCAATGATAGTTTTTAAAGGGAAAGATGGGAGAAAGAATCTTAGTGACACATCAAGGTAGGGGGATGGGTTTTACATCATTCTCCATAGAGTGCAGACTGGCTGACTCTTTCTTCAGAGAGAAGAAAACCTTGCCAGCATGATCTGCCTGCAGGATTGCTAAGGGGACTTCTGGGGTTAAAGAACCAGTCATTTTTTAAACTACTTAATTCTTTACTCTGACTTCTTTTTTATCCAGGAAAAGAATCAACAGGTTAGATAAGGCACAATGTGCACTCAGGAGAGCATAAGTCAGGTATTCATTTCAATTGCTTACTGATTTCATTTCAATTAGTTCTTTTATGATTAGAGGGGAGAAGAAATGGGCAAACATGAAAGGGACAAAGAACTACTTGCAATTTTTGGATTGCTCATTGTTTAGAAATAAATTTATTTTTGTATATTGATCTTATGCACTGCAATGTTTCTGAACTGATTTATTCTAATTTTTAGTAGATTCCTTAGAAAATTCTATAAACTGTATTATTTAACTACAATTTTAAAAAGTTTTACTTTTTCCTTTCCAACATGAATGATTTTTCTTTTTCTTCCCTAATTTCCATAGTTAGAACCTCCAGTGTACCGTAGTATAGAAATGGCAAAAGCAGAAATCCTTGTATTTGTTCCCTGATCTTAGGGGGAAAGTAGTTAGTCTCTCACCAGGAAGGATGACGTTAGTGGCAGCTTTTTCATAGATGCCCTTTATCAGGTTGAAGAAGTTCCTTTCTGTTTCTAGTATGCTAAATGTTTTTATCATGAATGTTGGACTTTATCAAATGTCTTTTCTGTGTCTTTTGAAATGATTATGTCATTTTTATCCTTTATTCTATTAACATGGTATAGCCATAAGCAAAATAATGCCCCCACTCAAATACATCCATGTTATAATGGTTAGAACCTACAAATATACTGACCTTACAATAGGAAGATGATCCTGAGTTATCCAGGTCAGCCCAATACAGTCATTGTTCTTCAGTTGCTAAGTCATGTCCAACTCTTTGCCATGCCATGGACTGCAGCACACCAAATTCCCTGTCCTTCACTATCTCCCGGAGTTTACTCAAATTCATGTCCATTGAGTTGGTGATGCCATCAAACCATCTGGTCCTCTGTCATCCCCTTTTCCTCCCGCCCTCAATCTTTCCCAGCATCAGGATCTTTCCCAATGGGTCAGCTCCTCCTATCATGTGGCCAGAGTATTGGAGCTTTGGCTTCAGCCTCAATCCTTCCAATGAATATTCAGGATTGATTTCCTATAGGATTGACTGGTTTGATCTCTCTTGCTGTCCAAGGGACTCTCAGGAGTCTTTTCTAGCACCACAATTTGAAAGCAACGAATCTTCGGCAATCAGCTCTCTTTATGGTCCAACTCTCACAACCATACATGTTGTTTTTCAGTCACTCAGTCATATCCAACTCTTTGCAACCCCATGGACTATAGCATGTCAGGCCTCCCTGTCTTTCACTGTCTCCCAGAGTTTGCTCAGATTCATGTCCATTGAGTTGGTGATGCCATCCAACCATCTCATCCTCTGTCGTCCTCTTCTTCTCCTGCCCTCAGTCTTTCCCAGAATCAGGGTCTTTTCTAGTGAGTTGACTCTTCCCATCAGGTGGCCAAAGTACTGGAGCTTTAGCTTCAGCATCAGTCCTTCCAATTCAAGGTTGATTTTCTTCAAGAATGACTGGTTTGATCTCCTTGCAGTCCAAGAGACTCTCAAGAGTCTTCTCCAGCACCACAGTTTGAAAGCATCAATTCTTTGGTGATCAGCCTTCTTTATAGTCCACCTCTCACATCCATACATGACTCCTGGAAAAACCATAGCTTTGACTATATGGACCTTTGTTGGCAGTGATGTCTCTGGTTTTTCATGTGCTGTCTAGGTTTGTCATCGCTTTCCTTCCATGGAGCAAGTGTCTTTTAATGTCATGGCTGCAGTCACCGTCCACAATGATTTTGGAGCCTGAGAAAGTAAAATCTGCCACTGCTTCCACTTTTCCCCTTCTATTTGCTATGAAGTGATGCCATGATCTTAGTTTTTTTCAATGTTGAGTTTCAAGCCAGCTTTTTCACTCTTCTCTTTCATGTCCAAGAGGCACCATAGTTATTCTTCATTTTCTGACATTAAAGTGGTATCATCTGCATATCTGAGGTTATTGATATTTCCCCCAGCAAGCTTGATTCCAGCATTTTACATGAGGTACTTTGCATAGAAGTTAAATAAGCAAGGAGACAATATACAACTTTGGCATACCACTTTCCCAATTTTTAACCAGTCAATTATTCGATGTTAGTTCTAACTGTGGCTTCTTGACTCATACAGGTTTCACAGGAGGCAGGTAAGGTGAGTTGGTATTCCAGTGTCTTTGAGAATTTTCCACAGTTTGTTGTGATCCACACAACCAAAGACTTTAGCATAGTCAATGAAGCAGAAGTAGATGTCTTTTCTGGAATTCCCTTGTTTTCTCCATGATCCAACGAATGTTGCCAATTTGATCTCTGGTTCCTCTGCCTTTTCTAAACCCAGCTTGTATATCTAACAATTCTCAGTTCATGTACTACTGAAGCCTAGCTTGACAGATTTTGAGCATAACCTTGCTAGGATGTGAAATGAGTGCAATTGTGTGGTAGTTTGAACATTCTTTGGCATTGCCCTTCTTTGATATTGGAATGAAAACTGACCTGTTCCAATTTCTCTGGCCCCTGCTGATTTTTCCAAACTTGCTGACATATTGAGTGCGGTGCTTTAACAGCATCATCTTTTAGGATTTTAAATAGTTCAGCTGGAATTCCATCACTTTCACTATCTTTGTTCATATTAACAGTAATGATTCCTAGTGAAAGTTGCTCAGTTGTGTCTAACTCTTTGCAACCCCGTGGACTATACAGTCCATGGGATTCTCCAGGCCAGAATACTGGAGTGGGCAGCCTTTCCCTTCTCTGGGGAATCTTCCCAACCCAGGGATTGAAGGCAGGTTTCCTGCATTGCAGGTGGATTTTTTTATCAGCTGAGCCACAGGGAAGCCCAAGAATACTGGAGTGGGTAGCCTATCCCTTCTCTGGCCAATTGTCCCAACCCAGGAATCAAACCAGGGTTTCCTGCATTGCAGGTGGATTCTTTACCAGTTGAGCTACCAGAGAAGCCCTCTAAAGGTTTTGCCTGCTTTAATTTAAGGTTCCAATTCTCACATAATCCAGTGAATACATTCCATTCACTAGCTAACGAGCAATAGGGTGAATCTTCCCATCTAGGAATAAAAACTTCATCAACTTCATCAACCTTAATCTCTTTCTTTTCTGAGTGGCATTTTGTCTCACAGATCCTGCTCACAGCACCAATTAATGTTTTGTGGAAAGTTTTCACTTTCATCTGAGGTTCAAAGGATTTGTTAACAAAATAAGCCACTTATTATATACAGATAAATAATAGATATTTATTAGAGAACTATCTACCTTACTTTCAATATAATAACATTAAAATAAAAGAGAAATAAAAAGAGCAGAGAGTACATCACCAAATTGGGTTTTGACCAACATCCGGACTTAAACTGGAAAGTCCCGTGCCACAGCACATCTGGAGTCCCAACTGGGAAAGGGTCCCAGGCAGCACATCTGCTCCATGGGTGAGACTTCCAATGCTTCCTAATGCCCACTTGATTTCACACTCCAGAATGTCTGGCTCTAGCTGGGTGCCCACACCATTGTGGTTATCTGGGTCTTTAAGACCTTTCTTGTACAGTTCTTCTGTGTATTCTTGCCACCTCTTCTTAATCTCTTCTTCTTCTGTTAGGTCCTTACCATTTCTGTCCTTTTCATGCCCATACTTGCATGAAATATTCCCTTGATATCTCCAATTTTCTTGAAGAGATCTCTAGTCTTTCTCGTTCTATTATTTTCCTCTATTTCTTTGCATTATTCATTTAAGAAGGCCTTCTTAATTCTTCCTCGCTATTCTCTGGAATTCTGCATTCAGTTGGGTATATTTTCCCTTTTCTTCCTTACCTTTCACTTCTCTTCTTTCCTCAGCTATTTGTAAAGCCTCCTCAAACAACCACTTTGCTTTCTTGGATTTCTTTTCCTTTGAGATGGTTTTGGTCACTGCCTCCAGTTCAGTGTTACAAACTTCTGTCCATAGTTCTTCAGGCACTCTGTCTATCAGATCTAACCCCTTGAATCTATCTGTCACATCACTGTATAAGGGATTTGATTTGGGTCATACCTGAATTGCCTAGTGGTTTTCCCTACTTTCTTCAATTTAAGCATGAAGTTTTCAATAAGGAGCTCATGATATGAGCCACAATCAGCTCCAGGTCTTGTTTTTACTGACTATATAGAGCTTCTCCATCTGTGGCTTCAAAGAACGTAATCAATTTCAGTATTGACCACCTGGTGATGTCCATGTATAGAGTCATCTCTTGTGTTGTTGGAAAAGGGTGTTTGCTATGATCAGTGTGTTTTCTTGGCAAACTCTGTTAGCTTCTATCCTGCTTCATTTTGTACTCCAAAGCCAAACTTGCCTGTTACTCCAGGTATCTCTTGACTTCCTACTTTTGTATTTCAATCCCCAAGGATGAAAAGGACATCTTTTTTGGTGTTAGCTCTAGAAGGTGTTGTAGGTCTTCATAGAACCGGTCAACTTCAGTTTCTTCAGCATCAGTGTTTGGGCATAGACTTGGATTACTCTGATATTGAATGGTTTGCCTTGGAAATGAACCAGGATCTTTCTATCATTTTTGAGGATGCACCCAGGTACTGCATTGTGGACTCTTTTATTGACTGTGAGAGCTACTCCACTTCTTCTAAGGGAGTCTTGCCCACAGTAGTAGACATTATAGTTATCTGAATTAAATTTGCCCATTCCCATCCATTTTAGTTCACTGATTCCTAAGATGTCAATGTTCACTCTTGCCATCTCCTTCTTGTCCACATCTAATTTACCTTGATTCATGGACCTTACATTCCAGGTTCTTATGCAGCATTGTTTTTTATATCGTCAGACTTTACTTTCACCACCAGATACCTCCACAGGTGAGTGTTGTTCTCCCTTTGACCCAGCCGCTTCATTCTTTCTGGAGCTATTCATAATTGCCCTCCACTCTTCCCCAATAGCATATTGGACACCTTCCTACCTGGGGGGGGGCTCATCTTCTGGTGTCATATCTTTTTGCCTTTTCATACTGTCCATTGGGTTCTCCGGGCAAGAATATTGGAGTGGGTTGCCAACTCCTCCTCCTGTGGACCACATTTTGTCAGAACTCTTCAGTTAGACCCATCTGTTGGTTGGCCCTGCATGGCATGGCTCACAGATTGAATGACTTATGCAAGCCCCTGCCCAAGTAAGATGGTAGGTGTTGCAAGAGGGCATCAGAGGGCAGACACACTGAAACCATACTCAGAGAAAACTAGTCAATCTAATCACACTAGGACCACAGACTTGTCTAACTCATTGAAACTAAGCCATGCCCGTGGGGCAACCCAAGACGGGCGGCTCATGGTGGAGAGATCTGACAGAATGTGGTCCACTGGAGAAGGGAATGGCAAACCACTTCAGTATTCTTGCCTTGAGAACGCCATGAACAGTATGAAAAGGCAAAATGATAGGATACTGAAAGACAAACTCCCTAGGTCAGTAGGTGCCCAATATGCTACTGGAGATCAGTGGAGAAATAACTCCAGAAAGAATAAAGGGATGGAGCTAAAGCAAAAAGCATACCCAGCTGTGGATGTGTCTGGTAATAGAAGCAAGGTCCGATGCTGTAAAGAGCAATATTGCATAGGAACCTGGAATGTTAGGTCCATAAATCAAGGCAAATTGAAAGTGGTCAAACAAGAGATGGCAAGAGTGAATATCGACATTCTAGGAATCAGCAAACTCAAATGGACTGGAATGGGTGAATTTAACTCAGATGACCATTATATCTACTACTGCGGGCAGGAATCCCTCAGAAGAAATGGAATAGCCATCATAGTCAACAAAAGTTTCTGAAATGCAGTACTTGGATGCAATCTCAAAAACGACAGAATGACCTCTGTTCGTTTCCAAGGCAAACCATTCAATATTATGGTAATCCAAGTCTATGCCCCAAACAGTAACACTGAAGAAGCTGAAGTTGAACGGTTCTATGAAGACCTACAAGACCTTTTAGAACTAACACCCAAAAAAGACGTCCTTTTCATTATAGGGGACTGGAATGCAAAAGTAGGAAATCAAGAAACACCTGGAGTAACAGGCAAATTTGGCCTTGGAATACGGAATGAAGCAGGGCAAAGACTAATAGAGTTTTGCCAAGAAAATGCACTGGTCATAACAAACACCCTCTTCCAAAAACACAAAGAGGAGACTCTATACATGGACATCACCAGATGGTCAATACCAAAATCTGATTATATTCTTTGCAGCCAAAGATGAAGAAGCTCTATACAGTCAGCAAAAACAAGACCAGGAGCTGACTGTGGCTCAGATCATGAACTCCTTATTGCCAAATTCAGACTTAAATTGAAGACAGTAGGGAAAACCACTAAAGCATTCAGGTATGACCTAAATCAAACCCTTATGATTATACAGTGGAAGTGAGAAACAGATTTAAGGGCCTAGATCTGATAGATAGAGTGCCTGATGAACTATGGAATGAGGTTTGTGACATTGTACAGGAGACAGGAATCAAGACCATCCCCATGGAAAAGAAATGCAAAAAAGCAAAATGACTGTCTGGGGAGGCCTTACAAATAGCTGTGAAAAGAAGAGAAGTGAAAAGCAAAGGAGAAAAGGAAAGATATAAACATCTGAATGCAGAGTTCCAAAGAATAGCAAGAAGAGATAAGAAAGCCTTCTTCAGCAATCAATGCAAAGAAATAGAGGGAAACAACAGAATGGGAAAGACTAGAGATCTCTTCAAGAAAATCAGAGATACCAAAGGAACATTTCATGCAAAGAGGGGCTCGATAAAGGACAGAAATGGTATGGACCTAAGAGAAGCAGAAGATATTAAGAAGAGATGGCAAGAATACACAGAAGAACTCTACAAAAAAGATCTTCATGACCCAGATAATCACGATGGTGTGATCACTGACCTAGAGCCAAACATCCTGGAATGTGAAGTCAAGTGGGCCTTAGAAAGCATCACTACGAACAAAGCTAGTGGAGGTGATAGAATTCCAGTTGAGCTATTCCAAATCCTGGAAGATGATTTGTGAAAGTGCTGCACTCAATATGCCAGCAAATTTGGAAAACTCAGCAGTGGCCACAGGACTGGAAAAGGTCAGTTTTCATTCCAATCCCAAAGAAAGGCAATGCCAAAGAATGCTCAAACTACTGCACAATTGCACTCATCTCACACGCTAGTAAAGTAATGCTCAAAATTCTCCAAGCCAGGCTTCAGCAATATGTGAACCGTGAACTTTCAGATGTTCAAGCTGGTTTTAGAAAAGGCAGAGGAACCAGAGATCAAATTGCCAACATCCGCTGGATCATGGAAAAAGCAAGAGAGTTCCAGAAAAACATCTATTTCTGCTTTATTGACTATACCAAAGCCTTTGACTGTGTGGATCACAATAAACTGTGGAAAATTCTGAAAGAGATGGGAATACCAGACCACGTGATCTGCCTCTTGAGAAATCTGTATGCAGGTCAGGAAGCAACAGTTAGAACTGGACATGGAACAACAGACTGGTTCCAAATAAATATGTCAAGGCTGTATATTGTCACCCTGTTTATTTAACTTATATGCAGAGTACATCATGAGAAATGCTGGACTGGAAGAAACACAAGCTGGAATCAAGATTGCCGGGAGAAATATCAGTAACCTCAGATATGCAGATGATACCACCCTTATGGCAGAAAGTGAAGAGGAACTCAAAAGCCTCTTGATGAAAATGAAAGTGAAAGTGGAGAGTGAAAAAGTTGGCTTAAAGCTCAACATTCAGAAAACGAAGATCATCGCATCCGGTCCCACCACTTCATGGGAAATATATGGGGAAACAGTGGAAACAGTGTCAGTCTTTATTTTTCTGGGCTCCAAAATCACTGCAGATGGTGACTGCAGCCATGAAATTAAAAGACGCTTACTCCTTGGAAGGAAAGTTATGACCAACCTAGTAATGTCAAAAGCAGAGACATTACTTTGCCAACAAAGGTCCGTCTAGTCAAGGCTATGGTTTTTCCCGTGGTCATGTATGGATGTGAGAGTTGGACTGTGAAGAAAGCTGAGCACCGAAGAATTGATGCTTTTGAACTGTGGTGTTGGAGAAGACTCTTGAGAGTCCCTTGGACTACAAGGAGATCCAACCAGTCCATTCTAAAGGAGATCAGCCCTGGGATTTCTTTGGAAGGTATGATGCTAAAGCTGAAACTCCAATACTTTGGCCACCTCATGCGAAGAGTTGACTCATTGGAAAAGACTCTGATGCTGGGAGGGATTGAGGGCAGGAGGAGAAGGGGACGACAGAGGATGAGATGGCTGGATGGCATCACCGACTCGATGGACGTGAGTCTGAGTGAACTCCGGTAGTTGGTAATGGACAGGAAGGCCTGGTGTGCTGTGATTCATGGGGTCACAAAGAGTCGGACACGACTGTGCGACTGATCTGATCTGCCCCACAACAAGGCTGTGATCCATGAAGGGGTTCATTGTCTGTCACTTTGCCAATTCATATGATAGAATGCCTTGTCCAATGTAAAATATATGATGTTTTCACCTCAGTTTTCATTAATTTTCAATATATTCAAGTTTCCTTTAAGATATTATTAATTATAATAATATGTACACCAACATAATATCAACTTTTCAATAGAAAAGAAAACTTCTGCCATCAGTTTCAGTTCAGTTCAGTTCAGTCGCTCAGTCATGTCCGACTCTTTGCGACCCCATGAATTGCAGCACACCAGGCCTCCCTGTCCATCACCAACCCCCGGAGTTCACTCAGACTCACGTCCATCGAGTCAGTGATGCCATCCAGCCATCTCATCCTCTGTCGTCCCCTTCTCCTCCTGCCCCCAATCCCTCCCAGCATCAGAGTCTTTTCCAATGAGTCAACTCTTCGCATGAGGTGGCCAAAGTATTGGAGTTTCAGCTTTAGCATCACACCTTCCAAAGAAATCCCAGGGCTGATCTCCTTTAGAATGGACTGGTTGGATCTCCTTGTAGTCCAAGGGACTCTCAAGAGTCTTCTCCAACACCACAGTTCAAAAGCATCAATTCTTCGGTGCTCAGCTTTCTTCACAGTCCAACTCTCACATCCATACATGACCACGGGAAAAACCATAGCCTTGACTAGACGGACCTTTGTTGGCAAAGTAATGTCTCTGCTTTCGACATTACTAGGTTGGTCATAACTTTCCTTCCAAGGAGTAAGCGTCTTTTAATTTCATGGCTGCAGTCACCATCTGCAGTGATTTTGGAGCCCAGAAAAATAAAGACTGACACTGTTTCCACTGTTTCCCCATATATTTCCCATGAAGTGGTGGGACCGGATGCGATGATCTTCGTTTTCTGAATGTTGAGCTTTAAGCCAACTTTTTCACTCTCCACTTTCACTTTCATCAAGAGGCTTTTGAGTTCCTCTTCACATATCAATTATTAATAAGATGAATCTTACTTTCAGAATTGTTGAAAAAAATAGATATTGGCAAATATACATAAAACTTACTATTTTAACCAGTATTAGGGTACAATTCAGTGGATTTAAGTACATTCACATCATTGTGCAGCCATCACCATTAACTATCCCCAGAAATTTTTCCTCATCCGAAATAGAAACTCTTTGCCCTTTAAACAATAACTCCCCATTATCCTTTCCCCCAGCCTCTGGCAACGTCTGTTCTATCTTCTGTCTTTACGAATTTGCCATTATAATAAGTTTTTTAATGTGACAATTAATGTGTCCTGTCACCACAACAAGACTGTCCATGAAGGGGAAAATAGTGTACTACATTAATTAATTCCCAAATGTTAAGCTAACCTTACATTCCTAAGATAAATCCTTTTTCTCTGTTGCTAGATTTGGTTCGCTCTTGTCTTACTGAGGATCTTTGAATATATATTCATAAAAAACATTGACCTGTTGTTCTTTTTCCCTGTGCGTGTAATGTCTTTGTCTGGCTTTTGTGTAAAGGTAATACTGTCCTCATAAAATAAACTAGAAAGTGTTCCTCCCTCTCATAGGTGGGGTATAAACTTCTATACATAGTTTTGTTATAGTTGCTGTCTTTATCCATCCTTTTACTTTCAACCTATTTGAAATCTGCCATTAATCTAAATTTCCTGTAATAATAGACTTCCTGTGTAATAATTAATGATACTTTTAAAACAATGAAAACCCCATTTGTTGTATTTTTGGGCACTTAACAAAATTAGCTGCCAATGTAAACCTTGATTTCACAACTATAATTTCTTGTTTCCAGACACTCTATGGTTCTCTTTCTTATACTAAATCTTAATGTTTGACTTATTTTTGTTTTACTTAAAATAAAATCTAGTAAACATATGTTGGGCCCTCTTTTTTTTCTTTCTTATTGCTGTTGGTTAGTCATGTCTGATTCAGCGACCCCATGGACTGCAGCACGCCAGTCTTCCCTGTCCTTCACTATCTCCCAGAATTTACTCAAACTCATGTCCATTGTGTCAGTGATGCCATCTAACCATCTCATCCTCTGTTGCCCCCTTCTCCTCCTGCCCTCAATCTTTCCCTGCATCAAGGTCTTTTCCAGTGAGTTGGCTCTTTGCATCAAATGACCAAAGTATTGGGAGCTTCAGCTTCAGCATGTGTCCTTCCAATGAGTATTCAGGGTTGCTTTCCTTTAGGATGGACTGGTTTGATCTCCTTGCAGTCCAAGAGATTCTCAAGAGTCTTCTCCAACACCATAGTTCAAAAATATCAATTCTTTGGCACTCAGCCTTCTTCTTTATGATCCAAATGTGACTACTGGAAAAACCATAGCTTTGACTATACGGACCTTTGTTGGCAAAGTGATGTCTCTGCTTTTTAATATGCTGTCTAGGTTTGTCATAGCTTTTCTTTCAAGGAGCAAGTGTCTTTTCATTTCATGGCTGTAGTCACTTTCTGCAGTGATTTTGGAGCCCCCCAAAAATAAAGTCAGCCACTGTTTACATTTTTCCCCCTTCTGTTTGCCCTGAAGTTATGGGACCAGATACCATGGTCTTAGTTTTTTCAATGTTAAGTTTCAAACCAGCTTTTTCACTCTCCTCTTTCACCTTCATCAAGAGGCTCTTTAGTTCCTCTTCGCTTTCTGCCATTAGGGTGGTGTCATCTGCATATCTGAGGTTATTGATACTTCTCTCTGCGGTCTTGATTCCAGCTTGTGCTTCATCCAGCCCAGCATTTCGCATGGTGTACTCTGCATATAAATTAAATAAACATGGTGACAGTATACAGCCTTGACGTACTCCTTTACCAATTTTGAACCAGTCCATGTCTGGTTCTAACTGGTGCTTCTTGACCCACATACAGGTTTCCCAGGAGGCAAGTAAGGTGGTCTGGTATTCCCATGTCTTTAAGAATTTTCCACAGCTTGCTGTGATCCACACAGTCAAAGGGTTTAGCATAGTCTCTTTAAGTCTGAGAACCACTAAGACTAGGTTAGAGATATGTTATACATACAACATAGATTGTTAATTGCTTTACAATGTTTTGTTGGTTTCTGCCAAACATCCAGTCAACCAGCCATAGGTTTACATATGTCCCCTCCCTCTTTAACCTCCCTCACACCTCCCACCCTATCCCACTCCTCTGGGTTGTCACAGAGCACTGCTTGAGCTACCTATGTCATACAGCAAATTCCCACTGGCTATGGCAATGTATGTTTCAATGCTACTCTCTCAATTTGTCCCACCTTCTCCTTCCCCCGCTGTGTCCACAAGTCTATTCTCTATGTCTGTGTCTCTATTGCTCCCCTGCAAATAGGTTCATCAGTATCATTTTTCTAGATTCCATATATATGTGATAATACATGATATTTGTCTGACTTACTTACAGACTCTAAGTTCATCGACCTCACTAGAACCGACCAAATTCGTTCCTTTTTATAGCTGAAACTCCTGAATTTTTTTAAAATTAATTAATTTAATTGGAGGCTAACTACTTTACAATATTATAGTGGTTTTTGCCATACATTGACATGAAATCAGCCATGGGTGTACTTGTGTCCCCCATCCTGAACCCCTCTCCCACCTTCCTCCCCATCCCATCCCTCAAGGTTGTCCCAGTGCACTGGCTTTCAGTGGCCTGTTTCATGCATCGAACTTGGACTGGTCATCTATTTCACATATGGTAATATACATGTTTCAATGCTATTCTGTCAAATTATCACACCCTTGCCTTCTCCCACAGAGTCCAAAAGTTTGTTCTTTACACTGGTGTATCTTTTGCTGTCTCGCCTATAGGGTCATCATTACCATCTTTCTAAAGTCCATATATACGCGTTAATATACTATATTGGTGTTTTCCTTTCTGACTTACTTCATTGTATAATAGGCTCCAGTTTCATCCATCTCATTAGAACTGATTCAAATGCATTATTTTTAATAGCTGAGTAATATTCCATTGTGTATATATACCACAGCTTTCTTATCCATTCGTCTGCCAGTAGACATCTAGATTGCCTCCATGTCCTAGCTATTGTAAACAGTAGTGTGATGAACATTGACCCCAATGTTCTCTTGGGGAGATCCCAACGTGTCTCTTTCAATTCTGATTTCCTCATTGTGTACACCCAGCTGTGGGATTGCTGGGTCGTATGGCAGTTCTATTTCCAGTTTTTTAAGGAATCTCCACACTATTCTCCATACTGGCTGTACTAGTTTGCATTCCCACCAACAGTGTAAGAGGGTTCCCTTTTCTCCACATCCTCTCCAGCATTTATCTTGAAATAATTTTTAAAGTAATAAACTTTTAGCAGTATTTTTACATTAGAAGATATTATAAAACTGACTTTGTAAACATAAACCATATTAAAATCACTCCTATATATTGTGAATAACTGAAAACCATCTAAATGTCTAGTCATATACATTGGTTAAATTACAAGGAATTCATGTAATAGTTATCTATTTAAAATCATGTTTTGTAAGTATATGACATGGAACATGTTCAACAATTGGTTAAGTTGTCCTGTTCTAGTAACTACTCTCTCCCCTGACTTCTTTCAGCATGTTGCAGCTTCCCAAGGTGTTTTACCATACCTTCTGGCTTTCTTTAATCACTCCTTTGTAAACAGTCACTTCATTAACCACTGTTCAAACATGCTACTTTAGTGTGTCATCTAATTCCTGGCAGGACCCTGAGAAAGTTTAACCCTGTTACTGTCTGTTTGATGTAATTAAGATAAAATTACAGGACTTCCGTGGTGGTCTAGTGGATAGGAATCCAGCTGCCAAAGCAGGGGACATGGTTCAAATCCTGGTTAGGGAAGATCCCAGATGCTGCAGAGCAACTAAGCCCATGTACCACAACTACTGAGCCCATGCTTGAGACCCTGTGAGGCCTTGTGCCTAGAGCCCGTGCTATACAAGAGAAGCTGCCACAAGGAGAAGCTCCCTCACTGCAAAGAAGAGTACCCCCCATTCACCACAATGAGAGAAAGCCTCTGAGCAACAATGAAGACCCAGCACAACCAAAAAAAAAAAAAAAGATGAGATTACTGAGAAAACAAGAAATGCCTGTTTTTTTTTTTCAAAGTATTACTATGTTTACTGCAGCTGTGTTAGTCTTTCAGTCATGTCCAACTCTTTGCAACCCCACGGACTATAACCCACCAGGCTTCTCTGTCCATGGAATATTTCAGGCAAGAATACTGGAGTGGATTGCCATGCCCTCCTCTAGGAGATCTCCCCAGCCCAGGGATCAAACCCAGGTCTCCTACATTGCAGCCATATTCTTTACCATCTGAACTACCAGCAGGGAAGTCCAATAATAGTGATGGCTACCATTAATTAAACGTATTTTTAGTTTATACTATGCTTTGTATATCATCTCAGTCTTTTAACCCTATGATGTATAACAGTCATCATCCCCAGTTTATACATGAGGATACATTCAATATCGCTGATTACTGTGTATTAACATATTGTTATTGTTTTCTTTTGTAGATCATTCACGAGAAGTCTTGGAGCAATTAGTAGGCCCGAACAAACTAAAGCAAGTGACGTGGACTGTGTATTGATGCTCACTGAAGCTTATCAGATCTATAATCTTCATACTACTTGCCCTGGAAACAATGGTCTCAGAGATTGGCTTTCCAATAGTATGATTTATGCTTTGAAGTTAACCTGGCTTTTAAACATTTTAATAGTGCTTTTATTTCTATATATAAGTTTGCTGATGAGTGAGTGTTCTTGAAATGGCAGTTATAGCATGCCCTCTGATATATTGGGGAAGGGTACTGTTTTCTTCTTAAATAAGAACGTTTTTAGTTACCTATTTCCGCTGGGAATTTCCTTCTCCTAACTAGATATTTGAGCTACTATAAGAGATATTTATCACTGTGGATAAACAGGAGAATTCTAAGTTATTTCTAAAAGCATAGTTACCTTCCTAGCTGTTTTCTGGCTACTGCCTTCCAAAGTATTTAAATGTCCACTGGCCAAAAAGCAAAGCTGAATATCATGCCTGTATATTCTTCACAAAAATTATTATTTCAATGAAACAAAGAAATGTAATAGTTTAATATCATAATCTCAGATATCATACCTTAGCCATTTAGCATATGAGTGATACTGAGGCCTTTGCCCGGCCACTTATTACATTGGTTTTTATGGCTACTTTCCCCCAATACATGCTATTCATCTACAAACTTTCTTCCTTAAAAACTGCATTCAAGAATGTGTAAGAATGAGTCAATATGAAATAGCATCACAGAGGTTGTATCCTGAAGCTCTACTGGTTTCACATTGTAAAATAAACAGCAGAGATCTTAGTTTTCAAATGCAATATATTACTATCTATAATCACAAAATTCTCTAAAACATACCATGTTTAAACTACCCCCAAATTCACCATATTCCCTATGCCAAAAGCCTTTGTCAGTGGGACCTTCTTAAAGACTTCCTATTTGAACTGTGATACAGTGAATAACAGGGAAAGTATGGTATGGTAGATTACTTGGACATACGTAGAGGGACAGGTTTACATATTCAACTCTACTTCTTCTCCTTACTATTAACTACTTTATAAATGTGCTATGTTTATAGTGTATAGTGTACAATATAGTGTATTGCCACTGCAAAGGTGGTACACATGCGTGTATGTATAAAATGGGTAAGGCCTGTTCCAGCTGTGAAATTTCTTTAAAGACAAATTCAGTAAGATTTAATATTGAACACCTAACCAAGTCACTACCTTTTTCCCCTTTTGAAGAAACTAGTTTCAAGATCTAAAGTGTGAGATTTTTAAGGTCTATAAAGGACTATCATCCTAAAGCAGCTTGTGGCTTGATCTTTTTTATATTACTGGTTATATCAACTATTTTTCAGCACCCTGCTTAAAAGTCTGGTCTCCCATCCCTATCCTACCTATAACTTCACCCTTACCTGTCATTCTGAACTCTGTTTTTCCCCTATCCATCTTTTACCATCTGACATCTTATTTTTTTATTTATTATCTATCTGCCCACCCTAGTATATAAGCTTCATGAAGACAGACATTATTTCTCTTTTTTCACTGCTGTATCTCCAGTACCTAGAACAGTGTCTGGTATCTAATAAGCACCCAAATATTTGTTGAATAAATAGACAAGAAAATAAATAAAAGTAATACCCATACTTCAAGTTTCTGGTCTGTGACATGTACAGAGATTGGAAGTCATCACTCCCACAAGATAAAAGCTGAACAAACTGAAAATCATGAAGCAGTACAGCATTGTTTGAAAGTAAAGTTGTGTTAGTTGTAGATGTACACTGCAAACTCTAGGGCAACCGGTAAAATAAATTTTAATAAATATGATTGACATCCTAAGGGAGGGGAGATGAAACCATATAAAATGCTCAATTACCAGAAAAGGGGGCTTCCCTGCTGGCTCAGTGGTAAAGAATCCGCCTGCCAATGCAGGAGACACGAGCTTGATCTCTGGTCTGGGAAGATCTCACATGCCGTGGAGCAGCTAAGTCAGTGCGCCTCGACTATTGAGTCTGTGCTCAGGAGTCTAAGAGCCGCAACTATGGAAGCTGATGCACCCTTGAGCCCATGCTCCACAAGAAGAGAAGTCACGGCAGTGAGGAGCCCACACACCACAGCTAGAGAAAGCCTAAGCAGCAACAAAGACCCAGCACAGCCAAAAAACAAAAAAAGATAAAGGAGAATTCCCCAGTGGTCCAGTGGCTAAAGACCCTGCACTTTCACTGACAAGCTGCTGCTGCTGCTAAGTCGCTTCAGTCGTGTCCGACTCTGTGCGACCCCAGAGATGGCAGCCCACCAGGCTCCCCCGTTCCTGGGATTCTCCAGGCAAGAACACTGGAGTGGGTTGCCATTTCCTTCTCCAGTGCATGAAAGTGAAAAGTGAAAGTGAAGTCACTCAGTCGTGTCCGACTCCTAGCAACCCCATGGACTGCAGCCTACCAGGCTCCTCCGTCCATGGGATTTTCCAGGCAAGAGTACTGGAGTGGAGCCTGGGTTCTATTCCTGGTCCAGGAACTAAGATCCCACAAGACTTGCAATGCAGCCCCACCCCCACCCCAACCCCACAAAAAAAGATAAAATAAGGAAGAAAAAGTAGAACACAAAAAAGAACAACGGCAAGGAATAGGAAACAGCTATAAGGATGGTAGAAATTAATCCAACTATATCAATAATGTCTTTAAATGTTTAAATGTGAACAATCTATTTGTTAAAAGATTTATTTATTTAAGCTTTTGGCTGGGGTGGGCCTTTGTTGCTGCATGCAGGCTTTTCTCTAGTTGTGAGGAGTGCCAGCGACTCTGATAGGGTGTTCAGGCTACTATGTTGCAGAGCACAGGCTCTAGTCACTTGAGCTTCAGTAGTTGCAGCAAGTGCACTCTAGAGCGCAGGCTTATTGTTGCATCACACAAATTTAGTTGCTCTGCGTTCTTCCCAGAGCAGGGATCGAAACAGTTTCTCCTGCATTGGCAAGAACTCTGAAGAAGATTTAGCTTCGGGACCAGGGACCAGGCTTGATCACTCAAGAGCTTTTGTGTAGCACAGTTTTATTAAAGTATAAGAGGGGACAAAGAAATCTTCTAACATAGACATCACAAGGGGAACGGATAGCACCCCACTTGCTAGTCTTAGCAAGGGAGCTATATACTTTTTAATTGGGTATAACAATAAATCAAAAGAATGTCTCAAGGTTACAAAGATCTTACTAGATCCAGTCCCATAATTTACATTTTCAGATGACACTTCTGTTCAGTTGCTCAGTCGTGTCCGACTCTTTGCAACCCCATGAACTGCAGCACACCAGGCCTCCCTGTCCATCACCAGTGCCTGAGTTTACCCAAACTCATGTCCATTGAGTCAGTGCCCTCAATCTTTCCCAGCATCAGGGTCTTTTCAAATGAGTCAGCTCTCGCATCAGGTGGTGGAACTACTGGAGTTTCAGCTTCAACATCAGTCCTTCCAATGAATACCCAGGACTGATCTCCTTTAGGATAGATTGGTTGGATCTCCTTGCAGTCCAAGGGACTCTCAAGAGTCTTCTGCAACACCACAGTTCAAAAGCATCAATTCTTTGGCGCTCAGCTATCTTTATAGTCCCAACTCTCACATCCATACAGGACTACTGGAAAAACCACAGCCTTGACTAGATGGACCTTTGTTGACAAAGTAATGTCTCGGTTTTTTAATATGCTGTCTAGGTTGGTCATAACTTTCCTTCCAAGGAGTAAGCATCTTTTAATTTCATGGCTGCAATCACCATCTGCAGTGATTTTGGAGCCCAAAAAAATAAAGTTAGCCATTTGTTTCCAATGTTTCCCCATCTATTTGCCATAAGGTGATGGGACGGATGCTATGATCTTAGTTTTCTGAATTTTGAGCTTTAAGCCAACTTTTTCACTCTCCACTTTCACTTTCATCAAGAGGCTTTTTAGTTCTTCACTTTCTGCCATAAGGGTGGTGTCATCTGCATATCTGAGGTTATTGATATTTCTCCCGGCAGTCTTGACTCCAGCTTGTGCTTCTTCCAGCCCAGTGTTTCTCATGATGCATATAAGTTAAATAAGCAGGGTGACAATATACAGCCTTGACGTACTCCTTTTCCTATTTGGAACCAGTCTGTTGTTCCATGTCCAGTTCTAACTGTTGCTTCCTGACCTGCATACAGGTTTCTCAAGAGGCAGGTCAGGTGGTCTAGTATTCCCATCTCTTGAAGAATTTTCCACAGTTTATTGTGATCCACACAGTCAAAGGCTTTGGCATAGTCAATAAAGCAGATGTTTTTCTAGAACTCTCTTGCTTTTTCCATGACCCAACAGATGTTGGCAATTTGATCTCTGGTTCCTCTGCCTTTTCTAAAACCAGCTTGAACATCTGAAAGTTCATGGTTTACATACTGTTGAAGCCTGGCTTGGAGAATTTTGGGCATTATTTGACTAGCGTGTGAGATGAGTACAATTGTGTGGTAGTTTGAGCATTCTTTGGCATTGCCTTTCTTTAGGATTGGAATGAAAACTGACATTTTCCCATCCTGTGGCCACTGCTGAGTTTCCCAAATTTGCTGGCATGTTGAGTTCAGCATGTTCACAGCATCATCTTTTAGGATTTGAAATAGCTCAACTGGATCACCTCCACTAGCTTTTTTTGTAGTGATGCTTCCTAAGGCCCACTTGACTTCACATTCCAGGATATCTGGCTCTAGGTGAGTGATCATACCATTGTGATTATCTGGGTTGTGAAGATCTCTTTTGTATAGTTCTTCTGTGTATTCTTGCCACCTATTCTTAATACCGTCTGGTTCTGTTAGGTTCATACCATTTCTGTCCTTTATTGAGCCCATCTTTGCATGAAATGTTCCCTTGGTATCTCTAATTTTCTTGAAGAGATCTCCAGTCTTTCCCATTCTACTGTTTTCCTCTATTTCTTTGCACTGATCACTGAGGAAGGCTTTCTTATCTCTCCTTGCTATTCTTTTGAACTCTGCATTCAAATGGGTATATCTTTCCTTTCCTCCTTTGTTTTTCACTTCTCTTTATTTCACAGCTATTTATAAGGCTTCCTCAGACAGCCATTTTGCTTTCTTGCATTTCTTTTTCTTGGGGATGATCTTGATCGCTGTCTCCTGTACAATGTCATGAACCTCCATCCATAGTTCATCAGGCACAGTCAAATCTAATCCCTTAAATCTATTTTCTCACTTCCACTGTATAATCATAAGGGATTTGATTTAGGTCATACCTGAATGTTCTAGTGGTTTTCCCCACTTTCTTCAATTTAAGTCTGAATTTGGCAATAAGGAGTTCATGATCTGAGCCACAGTCAGCTCCTGGTCTTGTTCTTGCCGACTATATGGAGCGTCTCCATCTTTGGATGCAAAGAATATAATCAATCTGATTTTGGTATTGACCATCTGGTGATGTCCATGTGTAGAGTCTTCTTTTGTGTTGTTGGAAGAGGGTGTTTGCTATGACCAGTGCATTCTCTTGGCAAGACTCTATTAGCCTTTGCCCTGCTTCATTCTGTACTCCAAGGCCAAATTTGCCTGTTACTCCAGGTGTTTCTTGACTTCCTGCTTTTGCATTCCAGTCCCCTATGATGAAAAGGACATCTTTGGGGGGTGTTAGTTCTAGAAGGTCTTGTAGGTCTTCATAGAACCGTTCAACTTCAGCTTCTTCAATATTACTGGTCAGGGCATAGACTTTAATTACCGTGATACTGAATGGTTTGCCTTGGAAACAAACAGAGATAATTCTATCATTTTTTAGATTGCAACTAAGTACTGCATTTCGGACTCTTTTGTTGACTATGAGGCTACTACATTTCTTCTAAGGATTATTCAGAAGGTTCTTAGGAAGGAGAAATATGTCCTTGAGCAGGATACATTGTTGTTATATAGTCGTGGTACAGAGTTTAAGGAAAAACATATCCTTGAGCAAGATGAGTTGTTTTGTTGTGCAATCATCAGGTCTTGATTTAAAGAAAAAACATTTGTCCTTTATCCTCCTTGACAACTCCAGACTCCTATCGTCTTCTCGGGGACCCTGGACTTCTTATCAACCTACCTAGGAATTGACTCTCAGATTCTCAACAACTGCACCACCAGGGAAGTGCATATGTGAACAGTCTTAATACAACCTGTTTGTTAGCTATTAAGTCATTTCAAGGATCACTGTTATATATATATGGGAGATTTTAAATATTTTAAGTAATATTTGAATATCTCAAACACCTTCTTGTACCCACCTCATAAATAATTAAGAGAAGATAACAGAAACAGGGTTGTAGGTATTTAAAATTAAACCTACTCTTGGCCTCTTCAAGTCAATGTCCAACAGTGCTCCAGAGTATAATTCCCTTTAATTTTCTCCTTCTTTTCCTGCCGAGAAAGACATTACCCAGCAGAATATCCTGAATTTTCCAAGAATATGTCAACAAAACTCTTTCTCCTCAAATACCATCCAATACCACTGTAGCCTATAATTTCCATTAATGTTTACCAATGCGGAATCAAACTTTTGAGTTTATAATTGACCCCCAGTAGACCAATGGAAATTGGATACAAGAATTGATTTATTGGGTTATAATAATCTCTGACTTCTAAATTCAGAAATCAGAGGATCCTCTGTTGACCTCAGCTCCAAAACTCCCATGTAATGATCCTGTTTTCCTATCTAAGCAACAACTTTCTCCTAACTGCTTTCTCTACATTTCTGTTGAATAACTGTAACTATGATCACATCTCCCTGGTATCCTAATCCCATTGGCATGTGTGTATTATTAGAAAGCATATAATGCAAGTGTCATAACCAATTCCTAAGTAGTATGTAAGAACAAGAGTACAGTTGACCCTTGAACAACATGGGTGTGAACTGCACTTTATGTGTTTTTGTTTGGTTGGTCTTCAATAAATACTTCAGTATTATGCAGTCCATCCTCGGATGCAGAAACTTGGATTTGTAATGTAAAGTTATATGTAGATTTTGAATTCTAAGAGGGTGGTTGGCGATTGTCAGCACCCTAACCCCCACATGTATACAAAGTTGCATTTTATACTTCACTTGTAATATGTATTGTGGTCATGTTTTGTTTTAAATTGAAGAACAGGAAATATAGTACATAAAATCAGTACAAAATTACAAGACCCAAAAGTAAAAACTAGGTCTTCCTCCCACCCTCATCCATCAGCCATCTGGTACCCTTTCAGAACACAACCACTCTGACCAGTTTCTTAACTTACCTTTCTGAAGGCATAATATGTCTACTGCAAATAAATATATATGCTTTACACATACATTCATATGTAGGTACATACACATCTTTTTTTTTTTGTCATAAATAGTGGTATACTGTACATATAATCCTTCACATTGTTTCTCGTTTATGTCCCAACATTCTTATTGATATATAAGATCCTGACAACTTGGGATATTTGTGGTATAACAAACTGTTACTGATCTTGAAATGAAGTCGCTCAGTCGTGTCCGACTCTTTGCAACCCCGTGGACTGTAGCCCACCAAGCTCCTCCGTCCATGGGATTCTCCAGGCAAGAATACTAGAATGGGTTGCCATTTCCTTCTCCAGGAAATGACCTTAATAAACCATAAAAATGCATCATAAGGTATCACAGTACTGAGTATGTTGTTGTTGTTGAGTCACTCAGTCCTGTCCGACTCTTTTTGAGACCCCATGAACTGCAGTACATTAGCCTACCCTGTCCTTCCCCAATTCCCAGAGCTTGCTCAAGCTCACATCCATTGAGTCAGTGATGCTATCCAACCATCTTATTCTCTATCGTCCCCTTCTCCTCCTGCCCTCAATCTTTCCCAGCATCATGGTCTTTTCTAATGACTCACATCTTCCCACCAGGTGACCAAAATATTGGAGCTTCAGCTTCAGTATCAGCCCTTCCAATGAATATTCAGGGTTGATTTCTTTAGGATTGACTGGTTTGATCTGCTTGCAGTCCAAGAGGCTCTCAAGTGTCTTCTCCAACACCACAACTCGAAAGCATCAGTTCTTCGGCGCTCAGCCTTCTTTATGCTCCAACTCTCAAAACATCTGTACATTACTACTGGAAAAGCCATAGCTTTGACTACACGGACCTTTGTCGACAGAGTAATGTCTCTGCTTTTGAATATGCTGTCTAGGTTGGTCATAACTTTTCTTCCAGGAGCAACTGTCTTTTAACTTCATGGCTGCAGTCATCATCCGCAGTGATTTTGGAGCCCAAGAAAATAAAGTCTGTCACTGTTTCCTTTGTTTCTCCATCTATTTGCCATGACGTGATGGGACCAGATTCCATGATATTCATTTTTGAATGTTGAGTTTTAAGGCAGTTTTTTTCACTCTCCTCTTACACTTTCATCAAGAGGCTCTTTATTTCCTCTTTGCTTTCTGCCATTAGGGTGGTGTCATCTGCATATCTGAGGTTATTGATATTTCTCCCAGAAATCTTGATTCCAGCTTCTGATTCTTCCAGCCCAGCATTTCCCATGATGTACCCTGCATAGAAGTTAAAATAAGCAAGGTGATAATATACAGCTTTGGGGTACTCCTTTCCCAATTTTTAACCAGTCCATTGCTCCATGTCTGGTTGTAACTTGCTTTTTTTGACCTGTATACAGGTTTCTCAGGAGGCAGGTAAGGTGATCTGGTATTCCTATCTCTTGAAGAATTTTCCAGTTTGTTGTGATACACACAAAGGCTTTAGCATAGTCAATAAAGCAGAAGCAGATGGTTTTCTTGAATTCTCTTGCTTTTTCTATTATTCAGTGGATGTTGGCAATTTGATCTCTGGTTCCTCTGTCTTTTCTAAATACAGCTTGTATATCTGGAATGTCTTGGTTCACATACCATTGATGCCTCAGTTCAGTTCAGTCCCTCAGTCATGTCCGACTCTTTGCGACCCTGTGAACTGCAGCACGCCAGGCCTCCCTGTCCATCACCAGCTCCTGGAGTTCACCAAAACTCATGTCCATCGAGTCGGTAATGCCATCCAGCCATCTCATCCTCTGTCGTCCCCTTCTCCTCCTGCCCCCAATCCCTCCCAACATCAGAGTCTTTTCCAATGGGTCAACTCTTCGCATGAGGTGGCCAAAGTATTGGAGTTTCAGCTTCAGCATCAGTCCTTCCAATGAACACCCAGGACTGATCTCCTTTAGAATGGACTGATTGGATCTCCTTGCAGTCCAAGGGACTCCCAAGAGTCTTCTCCAACATCACAGTTCAAAAGCATCAATTCTTCGGTGCTCAGCTTTCTTCACAGTCCAACTCTCACATCCACACATGACCACTGGAAAAACCATAGCCTTGACTCGACGGACCTTTGTTGACAAAGTAGTGTCTCTGCTTTTGAATATGCTATCTAGGTTGGTCATAACTTTCCTTCCAAGGAGTAAGCGTCTTTTAATTTCATGGCTGCAGTCACCATCTGCAGTGATTTTGGAGCCCAGAAAAATAAAGTCTGACACTGTTTCCACTGTTTCCCCATCTGTTTGCCATGAAGTGATGGGACCGGATGCTATGATCTTCGTTTTCTGACTGCCTTGTATAATTATATTCCTATAGCAGGATGAGGGCATGGCAACCCGTTCCAGTATTCTTGCCTGGAGAATCCCTACGGACAGAAGAGCCTGGTGGGCTACAGTCCATGGATTGCAAAGAGTTCAACATGACAGAACAACTAAGCACAGCAGTAAAACTAGAAAAAAAAAAAAACACAGATAGAGATTTTTGCATTTGGCTTACTGTAGAACAAGTTATATGGCAAAGGCTGACAAAATTTTAACCTCATATTTCGAAGCAAGATTTACCATTTAACACAAATTGAACCAGACAGTCTTTTCAGGTTAAACCCAAACATAGCTATATCCCCTATTGGAGGAACTTCAACAGCTCAAGGCTGAAACTGCCACACCGTGCTTATTGTCAGTCCATTGTTATCCTGCCTTGTAGGCTCTGGAAGTGAATATTCTGCTACTTTGTGCAGTTGATGCTGAATGCTATGTCCAGTGAATTGGGGTCGCCCAGGGTCACCAATCAGTACTTGAGTTCTGTGGGTCTCAAAGCAGTTCTTCAGCCATTGAAGCAGACTGTCTGCAAGGTCTTCATCATAAAACATATCTCCAAGGACAACAATGTCCCACTTATCTTGTTCCAAATCCAAAATGTTTTTGATTAAAATGGGAAAAGGATTCAGTTGGTTCAACTCACAATTTAGTGTAATAGCCATTCCTGCAACTTTAAAAAAAAAGGACATGGTGAATTGGTATATGCTAGGTTATTTTCATTTCCTACTGATTAAATAATTTTAGAGAATATCCAATAGGTTTTTTTTCCCTTTTCTGTTGAAAGCTGTTTTTTTAGGTAAAGAAGCCTAAACTATAGGCTATTTCCTACAATGCTCAAATATATGACTATTCTGAAAACCAAACAATACCACACACCTGGAAAAGGAGAGGTTTTAAGGAATATTTGCTTATCTCAACAAGACCATTTAGAACTAACATCAAAAAAAGATGTCCTTGTCAACCTAGTGGGGTGAAATGTAAAACTAGAAGTCAAGAAATACCTGGAGTAACAGGCAAGTATGGCCTTGGAGTACAAAATGAAGCAAGGCAGAGGCTAATAGAGTTTTGTCAAGAGAACACACTGGTCATAACAAACACCCTCTTCCAACAACACAAGAGACAACTCTACACATGGATATCACCAGATCATCATCATCATCACCAATACCAAAATCAGATTGATTATATTCTTTGCAGCTGAAGACTGAGAAGCTCTATACAGTCAGCAAAATCAAGACCTGAATCTGACTGTGGCTCAGACCATGAGCTCCTTATTGCAAAATTCAGGCTTAAATTGAAAAAGTAGGGAAAACCACTGGGTCATTCAGGTATGACCTAAGTCAAATCCCTTATAATTATATAGTGGAGGTGATGAATAGATTCAAGAGATTAGATCTGGTAGACAGAGTACCTGAAGAACTACAGACAGAAGTTTGAAACATTGTACAGGAGGAAGTGACCAAAAGCAAAAGAAATGCAAGAAAGCAAAGTGGTTGTCTGAGAAGGTGTTACAAAAGGTTGAGGAAAGAAGAGAAGCAAAAGGCAAGGGAGAAAGGGAATGATAAACCCAACCGAACACAGAGTTCCAGAGAATAGCCAAGAGAGATAGGAAAGTCTTCTTAAATGAACAATGCAAATAGAGGGAAACAACAGAATAGAAAGACTGGAGATCCCAAAAAATTTGAGACATTAAGGGAACATTTCATGCAAGGATCGGCATGATAAAGGACAGAAATGGTAAGGACCTAACAAAAGCTGAAGAGATTAAGAAGAGGTGGCAAGAATACACCAAAGAACTATACAATAAAGGTCCAAATGACTCGAATAATGACAATGGTGTGGTCACTCACCTAGAGCCAGACATCTTAGAGTGTGAGTCAAGTGGGCCTTAGGAAACATCACTATGAACAAAGCTAGTGGAGGTGATAGAATTCCAGCTGAGCTATTTCAAATCCTAAAAGATAATGCTGTTAAAGTGCTGCATTCAATGTGTCAGCAAATTTAAAAAACTCAGCAGTGGTCTCAGGACTGGAAAAGGTCAGTTTTCATTCCAATCCCAAAGAAGGGCAATGTCAAAGAATATTCAAACTACTGTACAATTGCACTCATTTCACATGCTAATAAGATTATGTTCAAAATCCTTCAAGCTAGGCTTCAGCAGTCACTGAATGGAAAACTTCTAGATGTACAAGCTGGATTTCGAAAAGGCAGGGGAATTAGAGATCAAATTTCCAACATCCGTTGGGTCATAGAGAAAGCAAGGGAATTCCAGAACATTTACTTCTGCTTTATTGGCTATGCTAAAGCTTTAAACTCTGTGGATCACAACAAACTATGGAAAATTCTTAAAGAAATGGGAATACCAAACCATCTTCCCTGTCTCCTGAGAAACCTGTATGTGGGTCAAGAAGCAGTAGTTACAACTGGACATGGAACAATGGACTGGTTCAAAATTGGGAAAGGAGTACACCAAAGCTGTATATTATCACCTTGCTTATGTAACTTCTATGCAGGGTACATCTTGTGAAATGCTGGGCTGGATGAAGCACAAGCTGGAATCAAGATTACTGGGGGAAATATCAATAACCTCAGAACAAAGCTAGTGGAGGTGATGGAATTCCAGTTGAGCTATTTAAAATCCTGAAAGATGAGGCTGTTAAAGTGCTGCACTCAATATGCCAGCAAATTTGGAAACTCAGCAGTGGCCACAGGACTGGAAAAGGTCAGTTTTCATTCCAATCCCAAAGAAAAGCAATGCCAAAGAATGCTCAAATTACCGCACAATTGCACTCATCTCACATGCTAGTAAAGTAATGCTCAAAATTCTCCAAGCCAGGCTTCAGCAATACGTCAACCATGAACTTTCAGATGTTCAAGCTGGTTTTAGAAAAGGCAGAGGAACCAGAGATCAATTTCCAACATCTGCTGGATCATGGAAAAAGCAAGAGAGTTCCAGAAAAACATCTATTTCTGCTTTATTGACTATGCCAAAGCCTTTGACTGTGTGCATCACAATAAACTGTGGAAAATTCTTCAAGAGATGGGAATACCAGACCACCTGACCTGCCTCTTAAGAAACCTATATGCAGGCCAGGAAGCAACAGTTAGAACTGGACACGGAACAACAGACTGATTCCAAATAGGAAAAGGAATAAGTCAAGGCTATATATTGTCACCCTGCTTATTTAACTTATATGCAGAGTACATCATGAGAAACGCTGGGCTGGAAGAAGCACAAGCTGGAATCAAGATTGCCAGGAGAAATATCAATAACCAGATATGCAGATGACACCACCCTTATGGCAGAAGGTGAAGAGGAACTAAAAAGCCTCTTGATGAAAGTGAAAGATGAGAGTGAAAAAGTTGGCTTAAAGCTCAACATTCAGAAAACGAAGATCATGGCATCTGGTCCCATCATTTCATGGGAAATAGGTGGGGAAACAGTGGAAACAGGGTCAGACTTTATTTTTGGGGGCTCCAGAATCACTGCAGATGGTGATTGCAGCCATGAAATTAAAAGACGCTTACTCTTTGAAGGAAAGTTATGACCAACCTAGATAGCATATTAAAAAGCAGAGACATTACTTTGCCAACAAAGGTCTGTCTAGTCAAGGCTATGGTTCTTCTCCATGTATGGATGTGAGAGTTGGACCATGAAGAAAGCTGAGCACCGCAGAATTGATGCTTTCAAACTGTGGTGTTGGAGAAGACTCATAAGAGTCCCTTGGACTGCAAGGAGATCCAACCAGTCCATTCTAAAGGAGATCAGTCCTGGGTGTTCATTGGAAGGACTGATGCTAAAGCTGAAACTCCAATACTTTGGCCACCTGATGCAAAGAGTTGACTCACTGGAAAAGACTCTGATGCTGGGAGGCACTGGGGGCAGGAGGAGAAGGTGACGACAGGATGAGATGGCTAGATGGCATCACCAACTCGATGGACATGAGTTTGACTAAACTCTGGGAGTTGGTGATGGACAGGGAGGCCTGGCGTGCTGTGATTCATGGGGTTGCAAAGAGTTGGACATGACTGAGCAACTGAACTGACTGACTGACCACTCTAATGGCAGAAAGTAAAGAAGAACTGAAAAGCCTCCTGATAAGGATGAAAGAAGACAGTTAAAAATACTGGCTTAAAACTCAACATTCAGAAAAGATCATAGCATCTGGTCCCATCACTTCATGTCAAACAGAGGGTGAAAAGTGGAAGCAGTGACAGGTTTTATTTTCCTGGGCTCCAAGATCACTGCTGATGGAGACTGCAGCCATGAATTTTTTAAAAATGCTTACTCCTTGGAAGGAAAGCTATAACAAACCTAGACAGTGTATTAAAAAGCAGAGACATCACAAAGCAACAAAGGTCCATATAGTCAAAGGTATGGTTTTTCCAGTAGTCATGTATGGATTTGAGAGTTGGACTTTAAAGAAGGCTGAGCACTGAAGAATTGATGATTTTGAACTGTGGTGTTGGAGAAGAATCTTGAGAGTCCCTTGGACTGCAAGGAGATCAAACCAGTCCATCCTAAAGGAAATCAACCCTGAATATTCATTGGAAGTACTGATGGTGAAGCCCCAATATTTTGGCCACCTGATAGGAAGAGCCAACTCATTGGAAAAGACCCTGGTGCTGGGAAAGATTGAAGGCAAAAGGAGAAGGGGCAGCAGAGGATGAGATGGTTAGACAGCATCACCGACTCAACGGCCATAACTTCATTGTCTGGGAGACAATGAAGGACAGGGGAGCCTGGCGGGCTGCAGTCCATTGGGTCACAAAGAGTTGGACAACAATGAAGACTTTTGGTCTGTCATGGCTGTATAAGAGACAGGAAAACAAGGCTTATGTTTGAGCAGGATGACAACTTGGAACTGAGAGTCCTATATATAAGGCTCCTCAAGGGCTAGATCCTCAATGAAAGGGAAGACTAGAGAAAATCAGGTAAAATTAACACTTACCTGTCTCAACTTGGATTCGAATGGAATAAAATCTCCCTCAAATGCCCAGGTCTATCTTCACTTGGGTTTTGGTCAAATAAACACTACCTACATATTTCAGGAAATCCCTAGCCCAGAGATGACCAACAGTAATTGTTCCCAGGTTGGTATCACTTTGGGATATCTGCCAGACACAAATACAAGTCCTCCTGTCAAAAATGCACCATTAACTCAGGCCTTACAGGGTTCCCACAGACAATGTCCCACTGAGTTCACCATATTAGATTATGAAATACAACATGGAAATGGCTTATGGTGTTGGAGCAACTGTAGATATTTATCCTGGAGGAAAAAAAAAAAGATGAGCTCAAAATATTCAAAAATATGACACTTACTAGGGTCTATGTCATTGGCCAAGATCCTTAAGGCTCCACTCATCTTAGCAGCAATGGCTGTAGCTCCACATCCACTCCCAATATCTAACACAGATTTTCCTCTGACAAGATCAGGATTATCCAAAAGATACCTAAATTAGAAAAGGGAAAATATAATCTAAGACAGATGGGAGGCCAGTAAGAGGTGTCCAATATTTTTTCTTTGGATTGATTAGACAAGGAAATAGTGAACCTTAGCAGAAGAATTCAGTCCAACATTGGCAAGTTTGGCCTGAATAGAGTGAGAAAAAAATGTCAGTTTTAAGAGCTGGGCAGAGATGGCAGAGAGAGGACCTAGTCATTTTGGTCTGTTACTTTACCAAGTGCGAAGAGCAGTTCCATACAACTGACTAATCATGCTTTTAAAGTCAACTTTTTAAAGTATTGAGCATTTACTACGAACCAGAAACCACCAACCACCAAAAATACAGACTGACAAAATACTGTTATAATCAGGACTCAGTAAGCTAGATCCAAAATTCACTGTCTCCTTTTCATTGTTCATCAGAAAGTGGTTTTACCTACAGCTTAAACTATATAAAAATGACCTCTCTGGAAAGGTACCATCAAAGTCCAGTTCAACCAAAGAATGTGGACCTGGGCTAAGCAGTTACCAAACAAGTGAAGACGAATGGGCAAACAGTGAAATGATAAATGTCAACTGACACCTGACCTCACTACTGGAAAAATAAAGAGCAGAGGAAATTCCCTGGTGGTCCAGTGGTTAGGACTCCACATTTTCACTGCCAAGGGCCTATCCCTGAGATCCTGCGATCCAAAAAAAGACTAAGGAACAATGGCAAGGCAGGGGTGTAGTGCCCCATCTAAAGGGACAGCTGTTACCCATCTGGAGGTAACAGTTGCCACAACAGGAATTAGGTGTTAGCAGAGATTTGAATCTGATGTTAGCAGAGATCTTTTCTTTTCTTTTTTTTTTTTTTTTTGGCCATGTGTTTTGGCTTGCAGGATCTTAGTTCCCTGAATAGGGATTGAAGTTGGACCAGGCAGTGAAAGTGCCAAGTAACTCCCCAGAGATTCTTATTTTTCAATTGAAGTAAATTTTTACATGCTTCAAGTTTTAAATGATAGCAACTGATTGTTTAAAAGTTTATAAGTAAAACAAGTTTACAAAAACATATCCATTTTTTTAAAACAGAAAACACATCTGTGGATCACCAATTTGTGACCTCTGATTCAGTCTCTTAAGGAATCTGATTGCCCTTATATTTGGAGTTGACACACAATTTGCATAGGTATCACTTGCAAAGATATCACTTATTTTTTTAAATGATACAAGTAAATATAGGAAAATTTGGCAACACAACAACCAGAAAATTGGAATTGATACCACCTGGAAAGTTTTCCAGAACTCAGGATTTTCCAAAAAATTCTATGTTTGCATTTATTCATTTTGCATTTAAAACTATATACAAACTGGACTTCCCTGGCAGTCCAGTGGTTAAAACTCCATGCTTCCAGTACAGGGGATGCAGGTTCAATTCCTGGTCAGGGAACTAAGACCCCACACGCCACATAGCGTGGGCAAATAAATAAATTTAAAAAACTAAATACAATCTGAGTTCTGCTAGACCATACCATTCCTGTGAAAGAGAAGTTCCTTATACATTTCCTTGATGTTCCTTGAAACATCAAGGCATTAAAAAATTAAATCATTTACCAATCTAAGAGCAAAGACTAGATTAAAATGCTGAAAGTTATTGCATTTGTTTCAGCGACTGTTATAATAAAAAGCATTGTGTGTATATGTGAGAAAATGTCCTAAAGAAGACCTTTGCAGTATGGGGAGTTGAAAGGGGGAAACTTAAAAATGCAGATTCAAGTCCACCAGAGTGATGTCCCAATCACTCATATCCCTCATTCTTTGGGTGCTTGGGAAAAGGCAGTGGTGGAGGAGCAACATTTACAGAATTAAACCAGGAGGAGTGGGGGGGCTTTAAGTTCCACCAAGGATCTTCATGGGCATCACAAACCATGAACCTGAGAACAGTGTGAGATTTCTGGATCATTACCAGTTACCTAGGGTCTTGACAGCTAACCTAGGATTTCTCTTGGGGAGAGAACTATATATGGGGAAACACCTTGGTAAGCTTGGAATAGAAGGGAAAACCATGCAACAAAGCAACCCAGAACTGTTCCTAAACTCTAATAAAAGAATATGGTTTCGTGTTTTGTTTTGTTTTGTTTTTGAGGAACAGGGAGAATGTGGAGTTGGAAGGGACAGAAAAGAGAGAGGTGGTGAGGAGCCGTAAAGGTTCCTGCTTCACTTAAGGCCATACATACCTAGACAGGGCTTGGCCCCCTGGCCAGTAGATTGCCCAGTAAGGATCCCTGAGGGGCCACAAGTCAGCTCTCTCCCACCAGAACTTGCATCTGGGGGTCAAAAGCCGCAACCGGATTTCAGGGGTGAGGCTGCCATTGCTGGTGACTTCAGTGTTCTCTTCCAGGAAAGCTTTCATCTTAGGGTCCAAAAGGCTTCCAGTTCCTCTCCAGGGGCAGTGACCCCAGGGAAACAAGGGGAAGCCACTGCTTCTCACAGCCTTCCAGAGGACAACATAGCGGTTCATGGGAAATGATGCAAACACTCTCCACCCTGGGCTCAAAGCCATCAGTCTGGTCCCAAAGCACAGGTATGCTGGTGTTGCTCTTGATAAGAGCTGCTTCTCCTGGGGAAAGAGTTTGGTTGCCAAACTGATCTCAGCTGGAGTCACTAGACCTCTAAAAACATAATAATAATGAAAACACTAACATTTCCAAATCCTATCACATAGTAAGAAAATATTAGTGTACCTCTGTAGCAGATGATGCACAAGTGCAAGGTCACTTTAGATGAAAGTTTTTTTGTGTTAATTTAGGAAAATCCAATCTTCTAAAACATGCCTTTTCATTCTTTGTGAACAACAGAATCCTTTTAATAATTTAGAAAACCAAATATATAAGCATTTGATTTTGATAGAATCCTCAGGAACATTCCTGTTAGATAAAATAAGGTATACCCTTAACATTCTTTCATTCATTTAATAAATCATTTTCCTTTAAGCAGACACTGTTCTTGATAACCGTGAACAAAATAAACAAAAGCCCCTATCTTCAGGAAACTTAGATTCTAGTGATGGAATAGAGCAGGTCATCAGGGCAAACACAGTTCTTGCTTTTATGGAGTCTAGCCAAGAGTTATGCAGATTATCAAACTGTAACTATGGTTAGAGACATATAAATTATACTGACTGGTCAATAAAGATAAGCCTAGCATATGGGGACTTTCCTGGTGGTCCAGTGGTTAAGAATCCACCTTTCAATGCAACAGATTCAATCCCCGGTCTGGGACTAAGACCGCTTGTCACAACTACTGAGTCCTCATGCTGTACAGTCCGTGCACCACAGCTAGAGAAGCCTGCCCACTGCAACAAAGACCCAGCCCAACCAAAAAAAAAATAGCCCTAGTATAAAACATCAATGTAATTAAGATTGTTTTTTCCTAAAACAAACAAAAAATACTATGGATTTAATCGTAATAAAAGAATATCAAATCACTTTCTGTAAATACCTCTGATGAGTCATTTTCACCAAACCTGGACTTAATAGAAAGACATTTTGATTAAGAATAAGTAGGAATGAGGAAGAGAAGTTTAAACACAAATTATACACCAAGTTGTTTGGAACCTTTGGCCTGTTCTGCATAAATATTTTAAATAGTCTTAAATTCACCCAAATATTTAGAGTTGTTCAGTTGCTAAGTCAAGTCCAACTCTTGCAACACCATGAACTGCAGCGCTTCCAGGCTTCGCTGTCCTCCAGAGTTTGCTCAAATTCATGACCCTTGAGTCAGTGATGCCATCCAACCATCTCATCCTCTGTCACCCCCTTCTCCTCCTGCCCTCAATCTTTCCCAACATCAGGGTTTTTTCCAGTAAGTCAGCTCTCCCCATCAGGTGGCCAAAGTACTGAAACTTCAGCTTCAGCATCAGCATGAGTCCTTCCAATGAATATTCAGGTTTGATTTCCTTCAGGATTGACTGGTTTGATCTTGCTGTCCAAGGGTAGGGGGCCCAAACTCAAATGCCTACCTGGGGCCAGACTGGTGATAAATGAGTGATGCAGGCTGGTTGCTGATAACAGAGAGGCTGTGGCAAACTAGAAGGTGTTTCAAAACAGTCCAACGGAGCCAGCAAGCTGCAGCCTGTCCTGGGACATATGGCCAGATCTTTTCATTTTTCAAAATAATCCACAGACTTCCCCGGCAGTCCAGTGGCTAAGACTCCCAATAAAGGGAGCACAATCCCTGCTCCTGGAATTAAGATCCCATCTGCTGCAAGTCCCCACCCGAAAAAAAAAAAAAAAAAAAATTCCCACTTTTAAACGCAGGAATTAATTAAAATGTCAACACAGAAGGAGGGTCAAAATGCCTGTCAGGCCACTAGTCTGTGAACTCGGGATAGATTTTAAGTAGGTGTCAGCCCACATTTATGCCCTTGTAATCACAGGCTCTCTTAACAGCCTGACCTCATTGGACTCATTGCGTAGGAAGGATTGGGTCAGCCCTTGAGTCTAAGGTTTAAAAAGAAAGCAGAGCAAATAGGAGACTATTTTGGACATAGTGTCATCCAAACCGATGCCGCCCCCTCCCACGCCAAGCACCAATGAAGCATCTGTTATGAATATGTGATTAAGGGGGGAACACTGGGTATTTGGATTAATTAGTAAGAAAGTGAAAGTGAGTGAAGTCACTCAGTCGTGTCCGACTCTTAGCGACCCCATGGACTACATCCCACCAGGCCCTCCGTCCATGGGATTTTCCAGGCAAGAGTACTGGAGTGGGGTGCCATTGCCTTCTCCGTTAACAGCGGCTAGGCATATTATATTTACTTGGAGCTGGTATACTTGGTGACAGCCTTAGTGCCCTCGGACGCGGCGTGCTTGGCCAGCTCCCCAGGTAGCAGCAAGACAGGTTTGGAGCTTTTGCAAGCTCCAAAAGCGTTAGCACCTTATTTTCCTCCGAGGAGGAAGGGAGTCAGCCTTAAAGGGGCAGGCACAGTCTTCCTTTTCTCCTTACCTGTCTGTGCTAACACCACCCTGGGGAGCAAAGCATAGGGCAAGTCAGTCACTTTGCCTTTGCACCTCTTTTGGCGCTTTCTTTACAACTGCTCTCGGGATCCAGAATTCCCGGCGTCGCCGGCTACAGCACCCCTGGCCCCGCCCCTGCCCCGACCTCCTGCTCCGCCTTCCTTCCCGGCAGCGCTCTCTCCCTTCACCCGGGCTTCTTAAAGGGACAGAAGTGTGAAACCAGAGGGTGCCCTGACCTCGCTTGGAAAATAAGGGAATGTCAAATACTGATTTCTAAAAAATACGCTCTGAAGCCGTGGAGCATCTGCTTTGTGCCCATCACACTTCTAGGTACTGGGCATAGGGTGGTGAGCCAAATAGACACAGCAGAAATCCTTAATGACACATTCAGCTGAGATTAAATCATAATATGTCCTGATTATAATAATTTTCATACACGTACAATCTTTTTTGTTTCTTTAATTGTAACTTGTCATTTCAATTAACGCTCACTGATTCTATTGTTAGTAATAATTCCTAATAGATATTCAAGATCTAGGGACTTCCCTGGCAATCCAGTGGTTAAGACTCTCATTATCCCAATGCAGGGGGCATGATCCCTCGTCTGAAAACTAAGATCCCACATGCCACACGGTGTGGCAAAAAAAAAAAAAAAAATCCAGATCGGTTTGTCTCAGGATTTTAGTGTTTAACCAGCTAATGTATTCTATCATAGAGACAGTTTTCAAATTGATCTTCTTTCCATTCCTCTTGCCTTGCCCTTAGATCTGCCTTATGATTGCTTGCCTGAATTCCTGCAACTGGTTTCTCTGCAATCCTGCCTTTTATATCCCATTCACTATTGTGCAATTTAAATGTTTTTTTCTGAAACTTTCATTCCATAGTCCAAAAAAAAAGGATTCCTACAAGATAAGCTAAGCAGATAAGCCAAGAGAAACAGACTGTAAGCCCTGAGAAGCAAACCTGGACTTTCTTTTCTATTGTTTGCTGTTGATTTTTTATTTTTATTTATTTATTTTTGTCACAGGGCAAAAATCTTAGTTCCTTGATAAGGGATTGAACCTGTGCTCCCTGCAGTGGAAGCCTGGAGTCTTAACCACAGGACAGCCAGGGAAGTCCCTTTTGTTCTTTTTAATTGAGAGAAAGAATTGTCTCTCTTTTATCAAAACTGACCCAAATGCAACCAAGCAGACCTGTCAATTGTTTGGTAACAACTGAGCTATCTATCTGACCTTGTGATTTTTGCCTTTAAATATCTGCCTACATCTCTGTACACGTTCCAATTCCCTAATAACTGGACACTCTTGCAAGTTAAAAAAAATAAATCTCATACTCAAATTTGTCTTTAAAGTTTTTTTTGAACAAGTTATTTAAGTATACTTATTAGCTGTGTGACCTTGGGCACATTATTAAACCTTCCTAATGAATGGGGATCAGGATATGCCACTGTAGCACAGGAATTGTTTTGAGTGAAAGAGATTTGAGTTTCTGAAATCTCTTATCTGCCTAAAGCAGACTCTCCCCAAAGAACTCAATTGTCATAAAAGCCCTCCTTGAAAACACCCTTAATCTTCTTGGACTTGAAAAGTGGACACCACACCCAAACAGACATTGTCTCAAGATTATCATATCTCTTATCTATTCTCCTAGTAAACCACTTATCTTTCCAAAATGTCATTCCTATAAGCTCTCTTTCCCTATCACCTATGATGGAATAAAATGTATGTTTTTTAAGGCAGGACAAGAAAATTTAAGCATAACACATGCCCTCCTGGACAGGGCTCTCCCTAATCTGCAATGTGCTTCTTCATTATACATTAACCAGACCTCCTCAAACAGAAATGTCTGCTCAACCATAAAGTTCGTTTTTCCCTTCTTCTGACGCCAGCAATGTGACTCCTTAGAAGATAACATTCCTTTCCTAATCCTGTAAGGGGTCATGGTGACCTGCTGCTCCCTTCCTACATGTAGGTCTGGACTTCATGTCTCTGCTGAACTGTAAAATGTCAGTGTACCAGTTTGATGAATGATCCTTTGTCTTAAAAATATATAAATGTGCTTTTGACTTCTAACCAAGGGGAACAGTCTGCAGAGTTATCTGACTGTCTCTAGTGTTATAGCCTTCAGGTTGGCTAGGGAAAAAAAAAAAAACCCTCTATTTCTTCTTTAGATTTACTATTAATTTTTCATCAACACCAACTGAGTTAGATATATAAACACAAAAATTTAACCACTCCCTATGAGCTAGTCATCACTGAATTCTCCTGTGTGTATGGTATGTGTTGCATATATAAACTTGAGTTTTTTTTTTCTCCTGTTAATCTGTCTTTTGTGAGTTTAACTTACAAATCCCAGACAGTGAACATAAGAAGGTAAAGAAAAGCTTTACCTCCCCTACACTAAGTATCAGTTTTCTCATCTGTAAAATAATGATGATAATAACAATGTATTGAGAGGATTTAATGAGATAGAAAATAAAGTGCTTGGCACAGTTGCTGACATATCTGAACAGTGTGATTATCATTGTTGAAACTATGGAGTTAGTGTTGGTATTAATAAGAAACAAGACTGGAAGATGAAGATCGGGTTTTCAGTGAAGAGCGACGGGATCAGATTTGAGTTTTAGAAAACAGTTTTAAACTGTGGGTATCAAAGAGAGAGGTTGGACTGAAGGAGACATCAGTTGAAGAACCTGGTGGTAACCCAAAGAAGAATTAATGAAGGCATGGGAAGAAATGGACACATTTGAGTGTGACTCAGCAAAAGCCATTGGCAGGACTTGGAGACCAATTAAATATGCTTGCTTAACCATGTGCGTGCATGTGCTTAGTCACTCAGTGGTGTCCGACTTTGTGACCCCATGGACTGCACCCCGCCAGGCTCCTCTGTCCATGGGATTCTCCAGGAAAGATACTAAAGTGGGTTGCCATTCCCTTCTCCAGGGGATATTCCCAACCCAGGGATCGAACCCAGGCCTCCCTCATTGCAGGCAGATTCTTTACCGTCAGAGCCACCATGGTTAAGCTAGCTATGCTTAACCATAATGATAGACAATACAAGGGCAAGATGTCATTTTTTTCTTTATCAGCTTGACCTGGGCTCTTAATCACCATGCTATTTGATCTCATTCTTCCCTGCTTGAAATCCTGTCTGACTTCCCAAGCAGTCAATATCAGAGCCAAATTCCTGATCACAGCTTCCTAAGCTCTTGGTAATCAGTCCCTGCTTACCCATCTTGCCTTTAGAAAACCCTTTCTCTCCTATACTTTGTTTTCTTGTAACAAGCCCTTGTCCTCTCACTTCATGCCTTGCTTCCAACAAAGTTACCGGGCCTACCACACATACATCCCCTCCTCACTGTCCCTAACCACCTCCTCATTTTTCAGAATGCAGCTCAGAGTTAAAGCCCTCAGAAACCATTCCCAACACACACACTGATCTTGACATTTCATTAGCTTCCTATGGGCATATCCAGCAAGAATACCATGCAAACTGTCATTGTCTGGCTCCTCTACTGGACTTAGAGGAAGACCATTTCATTCCTCTTTTATCTTCTGCCACAGTTAAGACATTCAATAAATTCAGTTAAGTGAAAGAAAAACCAAATAAAGAAGGAAATTAGCAAATATTACATATCAGTATCTCATTTCCAAATTTTATTTTTAACAGCTTTTTTGAGGTAGAATTGACATACAATAAATTTCACAAATTTCAAGTGTACACTTTAATGTCTTGCTATGAAATTGTCCCCAAAATCAAGAGACTGAACATCTTCAGTGCCCTCTGTTATCCCTCCCTCTTGCCCTTCCGTACATCCTCTCCATCCCCAGTAGCCTCTGATCTGCTTTCTGTCAGTATAGTTTGCATTTTCTAGATATTTATGTAAATGCAGTTTTACAGTATGTACTCTTTTTTTTGGTCTTTTTTTTTCACTCATCATAATTATTTTGAGATTCATCTATGCTATTTCATGCATCAGTTATTCATTCCTTTTCATTGCAAAGTAATTTTCTATTGCATGTATATATTGTTGTTGCTGTGTTGTTCAGTTGCTAAGTTGTATTCAACTCTTTTCAGCCCCACGGACTACAGCACACTGAGCTTCCCTGTCCTTGACTATCTCCCAGAGTTTGCTCAGACTCATGTCCATTGAGTTGGTGATGCCATTCAACCATCTCATCCTCTGTCTCCCCCTTATTCTCCTGCCCTCAATCTTTCCCAGCATCAGGGTCTTTTCCAATGAGTCAGTTATTCCCATCAGGTGGCCAAAGTATTGGAGATTCAGCTTCAGCATCCATCCTTCTGATGAAGATTCAGGGTTGATTTCCTTTAGGATTGACTGAGTTCAAGGAATTCTCAAGAGTCTTCTCCAGCACAATTCAAAGCATCAATACTTCAGTGCTCAGCATTCTTTATGGTCCAACTCTTACATCCTACATGACTACTGGAAAAGCTAGTATGTATGTATAATATGTGTTTATTCATTTATCTGTTGATGAACAATCTGGGGGATTTTGTTTATTTACTATTACAAACAAAACTGCTGCAAACTCTTGAGCACTAGTCTTTGTATGTGCTCAGTCGCTTCAGTCATGTCTGACTTCATGCAACCCCATAGAATCCATGGGATTCTCCAGGCGAGAATACTGGAGTGGGTTGCCATTTCCTTCTCCAGGGGATCTTCCTGACCCAGGGATCAAACTTGCGTCTCTTATATCTCCTGCACTGGCAGCTGGGTTCTTTACCACTAGCATCACCTTCAGAGCCCCAAGTCTTTTATAGACATATGCTCTTTTTTTCATTGGGCAAATACTTAGGAGTGAAACGGCTAAGTCACACGGTGGTGTGATTAACTGCAAACCTCTTCCAAAAGGGTTGTCATTTTACATTTCAATCATCAGCGAATGAAAACCCCGGTCTTTCAAAGAGATGAGAAAAATAATTTCATTTTTCTGGGTTGCTTCAGTTCAGTTCAGTTGCTCAGTCATATCCAACTCTTTGCAACCCCATGACTGCAGCACTCCAGGCCTCCCTGTCCATCACCAATTCCCGGAGTTTACTCAAACTCATGTCCATTGAGTCAGTGATGCCATCCAACCATCTCATCCTCTGTCATCCCCTTCTCCTCTCGCCTTCAATCTTTCCAAGCATCGGGGTCTTTTCAAATGAGTCAACTCTTCACATCAGGTGGCCAAAGTGTTGCTACCTATTCGTTTTACAATATGAAAACACCACTCACACCAAGAGTCTGAACATTTAGAAAAAACTTGAGTTGATGATACCCACAGTAAGTTCCTGCTTTGCTTTCTGCAGGGCACCTTTTAAAATAACAACTTAGAGGAAAGCCTGATTAAAGTTAGCAACCTCTGCCCAACCACCTGGAGTAACAGGTGCTTGCTACCCTGCTCTCCACTTCCTACTTACCTAGCTCTCCTTTTCCACAGCTCAACGTACCCTCCTTGCTTCTGGGATCTGGAAGTAATAATAAATCTTGTGATTCTACTTCCTTTGTGTGGGTATACTGAAACTGCATCTTCACTTAACATGACCCATGGGCTTCAATTCCCCAAACTGGGAGCTTATTTGCTGAGGGAGCTACATACTGACCCTGAGTGACTTTTGCCCCTTCATTATTCAGGTCATAATTTACATATTCTTATATATGTGCATGTGTGCTTAGTCACTCAGTCATGTCCAACTCTTTGTGACCCAATGGACTGCAGCCCACCAGGCTCCTCTGTCCATGGGGATTCTCCAGGCAAGAATACTGCAGTGGGTTGCCATGCGCTCCTCCAGGGGATCTTCCCAACCCAGGGATCAAGCCTAGGTCTCCTGCATTGCAGGTGGATTCTTTACTGACTGAGCCACCATAGAAGCCCATTCTTATATATACATATAATTTACTTTTAGCTGCACTTGGTCTTTGTTGCTGTATGGACTTTTCTCTATCTGCTGCAAGTGGGCACTATTCTCTAGTTTTGGTGCACAGGCTTCTCACAGTGGTGGCTTTTCTTATTGCAGAGCACAGGCTCTAGGGCAAACAGGCTCAGTAGTTGTGGCTCCCAGGCAACAGTGTACACACTTAATAATTGTGGTGCACAGACCCAGTTGCTCTGTAGCATGTGAAATCTTCCTGGACCAGGGATAGAACCTGTGTTTCCTATATTGGCACCAGATTCTTTATTACTGGGCCAACAGGGAAGCCCTCTATATATACTTAACTCAGTACACAAGCTCTGGCTTCTCAACACATTCCACATCCTCATCTACACTTCTTTCTTTCTGATTATAGACATCCTAGGAGGCATGAAGTGCTAGTTCATCATGGTTTTAATTTGCATTTCCTCAAAGACTAACAGTGTCTCAGCATCCAAATTGTTGCATTATTTTTCTGATCTTTCATAATTTGGGCACATTTAAAATAGGCATTTTTTTATCTATGTTTTTCCTCAGTGCTGGAAGAATAGTTCAATAAAGCTAGTGGAATTATCTGGAATTATGAGAGAAAAATAACCTTTTTCAGATAATTTATTTATAAATATAACACAATTGGCAGATGTTTATAAATACTGATTCTAAATAAATTTGTAAATATAGCTATTTTAAAATTATTTTATGTATTTACTTAGTGTTGGCTGCACTGGGTCTTTGTTGCCGTGCGTGGGCTTTCTCTAGTAGTTGTGAGGTGGGGTTTGCAATGCACAGACTTCTCATTGCTGTGGCTTCTCTTGTTGCGGAGCACAGGCTCTTGAGTGCAGGCTCAGTATTTAGTTACTCCCCAGCGTGGGATCTTCCCTGACCAGGGATCAAACCTGTGTCCCCTGCATTGGCAGGTAGATTCTTAACCACTGGACCATCAGGTAAATGCTTGTAAATATATTTCTAATAAAACATTTACTTCAATCAGCCTTGAGATATGAACAACAGATAAATTGTACTTAGGAAAGTGTGATTTGCCTCTGCCATCCCAGAATGTGTTTCTTGCCAGACTTTAAATTAAGTTTGAGGTTTTGGATTTTCTAGAGCTTTGGCTTCCTCTTTTCTCCCTCAAACTGCCCTTGCAAAAAGTCTATAGCACCATGTCTTTTTTAGGCTTCCTTTTCTCAGTTCCTTATCTGCATTTGCAGTCTTCAGTTCGTCACTTGGCAAGCTTTTATTTATTTAATTTTATTTTTTTGGCTGCACCTCACAGCGCATGAGATCTTATTTCCTTGATCAGGGATCAAACCTATACCCCTTGCAATAGGGGCACAGAGTCTTAACCACTGGACCACCAGGGCAATCTCTAGACAAATGTTGAACACCTGTCACTGAATCTTGCCTAAAAATCCTGACATCTGGCCCTTTAAGACCAGTCTGTTATAAAAAAAGATTGTGGGCCCACAGAGATGTGAAATCCTCAACCAACTAAATCCATAGTGCCATCTAGTGGTAATGTAGGTGTCTCCGAGCAAAAATGGTAAAAATTTTAAAATAATACACAAGATTCTCAACCACAATTTGACCAGACACTGGTATACATGTTTAGTTGTACGATGCAACAGAAATACTTATCGCTGATTAAAGTGAAGGCCTAAAATTTATGAAAGAATGGGTATCACTCATGATTCTATCTCTGTCTCACACAAACACACGCACACACACTCCACAACTAACCCATCAGGAAATCCGTAGGCTTTTCCTTCAAAATTTACTAGACTCTGAGCTCTCTTCACCACCTGCAGTGCTTCCCTCCAGTACACCCAGTGTCAGGTGATTATTGTGACAGTCTCTGAACCAGCCCCTAGATTTCTGCCGTCTTCTCCCGGTGATCTATTAACAACAAAAGAGCTAAAGTGATCCTTTGAGAAGGAAGTGAAGTTATCAGCACTTCACTGGAGCCCTCTGACAACGCCCTATTGTTCCTTCCTGGCGTGACTTCCACTCCGACTGCTTTCCCCTATTTTGACGACCTTTCATACACACTCGACCAACTTCTACTGTTTTGTTTTTTGTTTGGCCGTGGTGTGTGGCTTGTGAAATCTTTTTTTTTTTTTCATTACTTTTTAAATTTGTTTTTGGCTTTCCTGCGTCTTCGTTGCTGTATGAGCTACTCTCGAGTTGCGGTGCGCTGGCTTCTCATTGCAGTAACTTCTCTTGTTGTGAAGCATGGGCTCTAGGGCATGTGGGCTTCAGTAGTTGCGGGACTCTGATGCTGGGAGGGATTGGGGGCAGGAGGAGAAGGGGACGACAGAGGATGAGATGGCTGGATGGCATCACTGACTCGATGGATGTGAGTCTGAGTGAACTCCGGGGGTTGGTGATGGACAGGGAGGCCTGGTGTGCTGCAATTCATGGGGTCACAAAGAGTCAGACACGACTGAGCGACTGAACTGAACTGAACTGACTCTAGAGCACAGGCTCAGCTGTTGTGGCACAGGGGCTTAGTCGCTCCACGGCATGTGGGATCTTCCCAGATTGAACCCATGTCTCCTGCATTCACAGGCAGATTCTTTACTACTGAGCCACCAGGGAAGCCTGGCTTGTGAGATTTTAGTTCCCCAACTACGGATTGAATCCCATCCCTTGGCAGTGAAAGCATGTAATCTTAACCACTGGATGGTCAGGGTGTTCCTTCAACAATTGTCTTAAGTGTTTTGTTTGGTTTTTGGCTGTGCTGGTGTTCATTGCTGCAGGTGGGCTTTTCTCTAGCTGTGGTGTGCGGACTCCTCTTTACTATGGCTTCTCTTGTAGCAGAGCATGGGCTCTAGAGCTCTCAGGCTTCAGTAGTTGTGTCATGTGGGCTCTAGAGCAAGGGCTCAATAGTTGCAGCACGTGGGCTTAGTCACCCCGAGGCATGTGGAATCTTCCCAGACCAGGGATCGAACCTGTGTTCCCTGCACTGGCAAGTGAATTCTTGACCACTGGACCACCAGGGAAGTCTAGATTAACTTCACCTGTTTTAGAGTTTCACATAAATGAAATTACACAGTTTTTTGTATCTGGGCTTCTTTTGCTGGGCATAATGTTCTTGAGATTCAGCTACACTGTTGTTTGTATTGTTGTACCTCCCTCACAACTCCCTCCCCAGCCCACCCCTCTAGGTTGTCCTGGAGCACCAGTTTTAGGTTCCCTGTGTCATACAGCAAATTCCTATTGGCTTTCTAATTTACATATGATAATATATTTGTTTCATTGCTACTCTTTCAAACAATCCCACCTTCTCTCTCCCCGACTGTGTCCAAAAATCCGTTCTCTATGTCTGCATCTCTATTGCTGCCCTGTAGATAGGTTCATCAGTACCATCTTTCTAGGTTCCGTGTATATGCATTAATATATGATATTTGTCTTTCTCTTTCTGACTTACTTCATTTTGTATAACAGGCTTTAGATTTGTCCAGTTCGTTAGAACCTTTTTTAATTCCTTTTTATAGCTGAATAATATTCCATTGTGTATATGTACCACAACTTCTTTATCCATTCATCTGTCGATGGACATCTAAGTTGCTTCCATGTCCTGGCTATTGTGAATAGTTCTGCAATGAACACTAGGGTACATGTGTCTTTTTCAGTTATGATTTCCTCAGAGTATTTGCCCAGTAGTGGGATTTCTGGCTCTTACGGTAGCTTTATTCCTAGTTTTTTATAAGGAATCTCCATACTGTTCTCCGTAGTGGGTGTATCAGTTTGCATTCCCACCAACAGTGGAAGAGGTTTCCCTTTTTTCCACATTCTCTTCAGCATTTATTGTTTGTAGACTTTTTGATGATGGCCATTCTGACCCAGTGTGAGATGATACCTCATTGTAGTTTTGATTTGCATTTCTCTAATAATGATTGATGTTGAGTATCGTTTCATATGTTTATTAGCCATCTGTATGGAGAAATGTCTCATCCTTGGAGAAATGCCTGCTTAAATCTTCTGCCCACTTTTTGATAGGGTTGTTTGTTTTTCTGGTATTGACCTGAACGAACTGGTTGTATATTATGGGGATTGGTTGTCAGTTGTTTCTTTTGCTATTATTTTCTCCCATTCTGAGGGCTGTATCTTTTTTTATTTATTCATTTTTAATTGAAGAATAATTGCTTTACAGTATTTGCTGGTTTCTGCCAAACATCAACATGAATCAGCAATAGGTATACATATGTCCTCTCCCTGAAGGTTGTCTTTTATTCTTATTTATTGTTTCCTTTGCTGTGCAAAAGCTTTTAAGTTTAATTAGATCCATTTGTTTATTTCTGTTATTATTTCCAATACTTTAGGAGGTGGGTCAGAGAGGATCTAGTGGTTTACGCCAAAGAGTGTTCTGTCTATGTTTCCCTCTAAGACATTTATAGCTCCTGGTCTTACATTTACATCTTTAGTCCATTTTGAGATTTTTTGAGTATGGTATTAGTATGTCATTTTCATCCTAGGGGACTGAAATGCAAAAGTAGGAGTCTAGGGATATCTAGGGTAACAGGCAAGTTTGGCATGGAGTATAAAATGAAGCAGGGCAAAAGCTAACAGAGTTTTTCCAAGAGAACATGCTGGTTATAGCAAACACCCTCTTCCAACAACCCAAGAGACAACTCTACATATGGACATCACCAGATGGTCAATACCAAAATCAGATTGATCATATTCTTTGAAGCTGAAGATGGAGAAGCGCTATACAGTCAGCAAAAACAAGACTGGGAGCTGACTGTGGCTCAGATCATTAATTATTGCAAAATTCAGACTTAAATTGAATAAAATAGGGAAAACCACTAGATCATTCAGGTATGACCTAAATCAAATCCCTTATGATTATACAGTGGGAGTGGCAAGTAGATTCAAGGGATTAGATCTGATAAAGTGCCTGAAGAACTATGGGCAGAGGTTTGTAACACTGGACTAGAGGCCGTGATCAAAACCATTCCCAAGAAAAAGAAATGCAAAAAGGAAAATGGTTGTCTGAGGAGGACTTACAAATAGCTGAGGCAAAAGAAAATGAAAGATTACCCATTTGAATGCAGAGTACCAGAGAATAGCAAGGAGAGATGAGAAAGCCTTCCTCAGTGATCAGTGCAAAAAAATAGAGGAAAACAATAGAATGGGAAAAACTAGAGATCTCTTCAAGAAAATTAGAGATACCAAGGGAACATTTCATGCAAAGATGGGCTCAATAAAGGACAGAAATGGTATGGCCCTAACAGAAAAGAAGGTATTAAGAAGAGGTGGCAAGAATACACAGAAGAACTATACGAAAAAGATCTTAATGACCCAAGAAACCACGATGGTGTGATCACTCACCTAGAGCCAGACATCCTGGAATGTGAAGTCAAGTGGGCCTTAGGAAGCAATCCTATGAACAAAGCTACTGGAGGTGATGAAATTCCACCTGAGCTATTTCAAATCCTTAAAGATGATGCTGTGAAAGTGCTGCACTCAATATGCCAGCAAATTTGGAAAACTCAGCAGTGGCCACAAGACTAGAATAAATCAGTTTTCATTCTAATCCCAAAGAAAGGCAATACCAAAAAAAGGTCAAACTACTGCACAATAGTACTCATCTCACACGCTAGCAAAGTAATGCTCAAAATTCTCCAAGCCAGGCTTCAACAGTACGTGAACCATGAACATCCAGATGTTCAAGCTGGATTTAGAAAAGGCAAAGGAACCAGAGATCAAACTGCCAACTTCCATTGGACCATAAAAAAAGCAAGAAAATTCCAGAAAAACATCTACTTCTTCTTTATTGACTATGCCAAATACTGTGACTGTTCTTCTTCATTGACTATGCCAAATACTGTGACTGTGTGGATCAAAACAAATGGGAATACCAGACCACCTGACCTACCTCCTGAGAAATCTATGCAGGTCAAGAAGCAACTTTTAGAACTGGATATGGAACAGACTGGTTCCAAATTGGGAAAGGAGTACATCGAGGCTATATATCATCACCCTGCTTACTTAACTTATATGCAGAGTACATCATGCAAAATGCTAGGCTGGATGAATCACAAGCTGGAATCAAGATTGCTGGGAGAAATATCAATAACCTCAGATATGCAGATGATACCACCTTTGTGGCAGAAAAGTGAAGAGGAACTAAAGAGACTCTTGATGAAAGTGAAAGAGGAGAGTGAAAAAGTTGGCTTAAAGCTCAACATTCAGAAAATGAAGATCATGGCATATGGTCCCATCACTTCATGGGAAATAGATGGGGAAACAGGGTCAGACTTTATTTTTCTGGGCTCCAAAATCACTGCATATGGTGTTTGCTGCCATGAAATTAAAAGACGCTTACTCCTTGAAAGGAAGGTTATGACCAACCTAGATAGCATATTAAAAAGCAGAGACATTACTTTGCCAACAAAGGTCCGTCTAGTCAAGGCTATGGTTTTTCCAGTAGTCATGTATGGATGTGAGAGTTAGACTGTGAAAAAAGCTGAGCACCAAAGAATTGATGCTTTTGAACTGTGGTGTTGGAGAAGACTCTTGAGAGTCCCTTGGACTGCAAGGAGATCCAACCAGTCCATTCTGAAGGAGATCAGTCCTGGGTGTTCATTGGAAGGACTGACACTAAAGCTGAAACTCCACTACTTTGGCCACCTCATGTGAAGAGTTGACTCATTGGAAAAGACCCTGATGCTAGGAGGGATTAGGGGCAGGAGGAGAAGGGGACGACAGAGGATGAGATGGCTAAATGGCATCACCGACTCCTTGGACATGAGTTTGAGTAAATTCCAGGAGTTGGTGATGGACAGGGAGGCCTGGCGTGCTGCGATTCATAGGGTTGCAAAGAGTCGGACATGACTGAGCAACTAAACTGGAACTGGAACTGCCCAGTTTTCCCAGCACCACTTCTTGAAGAGACTGTCTTTTTTTCCATTGTACATTTTTGCCTACTTTGTCAAAGATAAATTGCCCATAGGTGGGTGGATTTGTCTCCAGTCTTTCTATTTTGTTCCATTTTTCTATGTTTCTATTTTTGTGCCAGTACCATACTGCCTTGATGACTGTAGCTTTACAGTAAAGCCTGAAGTCAGGGAGGTTGATTCTTCCAGCTCCATTCTTCCTTCTCAAGATTGCTTTAGCTATTCGGGGTCTTTTGTGTTTCCATACAAACTGTGGAATTATTTGTTCTACTTCTGTGAAAAATATCATTGGTAGTTTGATAGGGATTGCATTGAATCTATAGATTGCTTTGAGTAGTATAATCATTTTCACAATATTGATTCTTCCAATCCAAGAACAATGTATATCTCTCCATCTGTTAATTAATTTCTTTCATAAGCATCTTACAGTTTTCTGCAAACAGGTCTTTTGTCTCTTTAGGTGTGTTACTCCTAAGTATTTTATTCATTTCGCTGCAATGGTGAATGGGATTGTTTCCTTAATTTCTCTTCTGATTTTTCATTGATAGTGTATAGGAATACAAAGGAGTTCTGTGTATTAATTTTATATCCTGTGACTACTATTTTCATTGGTTAGCACTACTAATTTTCTGGTGGAATCTTTAGGGTTTCTATATAAAGAAACACGCCATGTGCAAACAGTGTGAGTTTTACTTCTTCTTTTCCAATCTGGATTACTTTTATTTCTTTTTCTTCCCTGATTACTGTGGCTAAGACTTCCAAAATTATGTTGAATGATAGTGGCAAGAGTGGGCACCCATGCCTTGTTCCTGCTCTTAAAGGAAATGCTTTCAATTTTTCAGCATTGAGAATAATGTTAGCTGTGGATTCGTTGTGCTGTGCATGTTAAGTTGCTTCAGTTGTGTCTGACTCTTTGTGATCCTAAGGACTGTAGCCTGCCAGGTTCCTCTGTTCATGGGATTTTCCAGGCAAGAATATTGGAGTGGGTTGCCATTTCCTCCCCCAGGGCATCTTCCCAACCCAGGGATCGAAACCACATCTCTTATGTCTCCTGTATTGGCAGGTGGGTTCTTTACCACTAGTGCCACCTGGGAAGCCTGGGTTTGTTGTATACAGCCTTTATAATGTTGAGGTCTGTTCTTTCTATGCCTACTCTCTGGAGAGTTTTTATAATAAATGGGTATTGAATTTTATCAAAAGCTTTCTCTGCATCTATTGAGATGATCATATGGTATTTATCTTTCAATTTGTTGATATGGTGTATCACATTGATTGACTTGTGTTTGAAGAATCCTTGCATCCCTGGGATAAAGCCCATTTGATCATGATGTATGATCTTTTTAATGTGTTGTTGGATTCTGTTTGCTAGAATTTTGTTGAGGATTTCTGCATCTGTGTTCATCAGTGATATTGGCCTATAATTTTGTGTGTGTGTGGTATCTTTGTCTGGTTTGGTATCAGGGTAATGGTGGTCTTGTAGGATGAGTTTAGGAGTTTTCCTCCCTCTGCAATTTTCTGGAAGAGTTTGAGCACAAAATGTGTTAGCTATTCTCTAAACCTTTGATAAAAATAGCCTGTGAATCCACCTGGCCTTGGGCTTTTGTTTGTTGGAAGATTTTTTATTACAATTTTGATCTCCATGTTGTGGTTGTTCCGGTCATATTTTCTATTTCTTCCTGGTTCAGTTTTGGAAGGTTTTACTTTTCTAAGAATCTGTCCATTTCTTCCAGATTGCCCATTTTATTGGCATAGAGTTGCTCATAGTACTCTCATGATCCTTGGTATTTCTGTGTTGTTTGCTGTATGTTTCCTTTTTCATTTCTAATTTTATTGATCTGAGTCTTTTTTTATTTTTGATGAGTTTGTCAACTTTGTTTATTTTCTCAAAGAATCAACTTTTAGTTTTATTCATCTTTGTTATTGCCTCCTTCCTTTCTTTTTCATTTATTTCTAACCTGATCTTTACAATTTCATTCATTCTACTAATTTTGGTGGGGGTTTTTTGTTCTTTTTTTCTAGTTGCTTTAGTTGTAAGTTTAGGTTGTTTATTTGATGTCTGTTGTTTCAACGTAGGTTTGCATTGCTATAAAATTCCATCTTAGCATTGCTTTTACTACAACCTATAGGTTTTGAATTGTCATGTTTTCATTGTCATTTGTTTCTAGACATATTTTGATTTCCTGTTTGATTTATTCAGTGATCTGTTGGTTATTCAGAAGCATGTTGTTTAGCCTCCATGTTTTTGTGTTTTTTATAGTTTTTTTTTTCTGTAGTTGATGTCTAATCTTACAGCATTGTGATCAGAGAAGATGCTTGAAATGATTTCAATTTTTAAAAACTTACCAAGGCTTAATCTGTGGCCCAAGATGTGATCTATTCTGGTTCCATGTGCACTTGAGAAAAAAACGTGAAATCTATTGTTTTTGGATGAAATGCCATGTAGATCTCAATCAGGTCCAACTGGTCTAATGTATCATTTAAAGCCTATGTTTTCTTGTTAATTTTCAGTGTGGATGATCTGTTCATTGCTGTGAGTGGGGTATTAAAGTCTCCCACTATTATTGTGTTATTGTCACTTTCCCCTTTAATAGGCATTAGCATGTGCTTTATGTGTTGAAGTGTTCCTATATTGGGTGTATATATATTTATAATTGCTATATCTTCTTGGATTGATCCCTTGATCACTATGTAATGTCCTTCTTTGTCTCTTGTAATGGTCTTTATTTTAAAGTCTATTTTATCTGATAAGAGTATTGCTACTCCTGCTTTAATTTGATTTCCATTTGCATGGAATATCTTTTTCCAGCCCCTCACTTTCCTTTTATATTTGTCCCTAGGTCTGAGGTGAGTTTCTTGTAGACACCGTATATAGGTGGTCTTATTTTTGTAACCATTCAGCCAATCTGTGTCTTTTGCTCGTCTGTAAAGCTTTTTTCTCCTTCATGAGATCCTTGCTAGATAGGGTAATTAAGGTTGTAGGTTTTTCCCTTTTATCACTTTAAGTATGTCCTGCCATTCCCTTCTGACCTGCAAAGTTTCTGTTGAAAGATCAGCTGTTAGCCTCATGGAGATCCTTTTGTATGTTATTTGTTGTTTGTTGCTTTTCCCTTGCTGCTTTTAATATTTATTCTTTGTGTTTAATTTTTGTTAGTTTGATTAATGTGTGTCTAGGCATGTTTCTCCTTGGGTTTCTCCTGTATGGTACTCTCTGGGCATTCTGGATTTGGGTAGCTATTTCCTTTCCCATTTTAGGGAACTCTTCAACTATAATCTTCTCAAATATTTTCACATGGCCTTTCCTTTTGTCTTCTTCTTCTAGGACCCCTATGATTAGAATATTACTACATTTAATGTTGTCTCATAGGTCTCTGAGCTTGTCATCATTACTTTTTACTCTTTTTTTTTTTCTTTCTTTACTTTTTTTTTTTTTACTTTCTTTACTTTTTTTTTTCTTTCTTGTATTCTGTTTTAGTTATTTCCACCATTCTATCTTCCAGCTCACTTACGTGTTCTTCCACCTCAGTTATTTTATGGTTGGTTCCTTCCAGTGTATTTGTAATCTCAGTTGTTGTGTTTTTCATTATTGATTGTTTATTCTTTAATTCTTCAAGGTCCTTGTTAAACAGTCTAGTTATCCATGCCTCCATTTTATTTTCAAGATTCTGTGTCATCTTTATTATCATTACTCTGATTCTTTTTCAGGTAGACTGCCTATTTTCTCTTCATTTGTTTGTGAGTTTTTACCATGCTCCTTCATCAGCTGGATGTTTCTCTGGCTTTTCATTTTGTTTAATTTACTGTGTTTGGGGTCTCCTTTCTGCAGGCTGGAAGGTTGCATTTTCTCTTAATTTTGGAGTCTGCCTCCCCTGGGTGGGGTTGGACCAGTGCAATGCCTTGTTTAAGTTTCCTGGTTTGTGGGATTTGTGCCTGCGTTCTGGTGGATGGAGCTAGATCTTGTGTCTCTGAAGGGCAGTGCTGTGTCCAGTAGTGTGTTTTGGGGTGTCTATTGGTTTCGTATGGCTTTGGGCAGCCTGTCTGCTAATGTGCAACGTTGTGCTGTTTTGCTGAAGGATTGGTGTGGGGCATTCAGCACTGGAGCTTGCTGGCTTTTGAGTAGGGCTTTGTCTTAGTGTTGAAAGGAGGCTTTTGGGAGGGTTCTCATGTATTAATGTTCTGTGGGGTCAGGAGTTATTTAGTGGTCCAAAGTCCTGGAGTTGAGTCTTCCTCCTCTGTGATTCAAGCCCAACCCCTTACTGTAACATCAAGATTTCACAGGACACACAGCAGAAGACAAAATAGTGAAGATCACCCAAAGAGATTCACACAGAGAAGAAAAGAGGGGAAAGAGAAGGAAAGAGGGGAAATGAAGAAAAAGATAAGAAGAGTCAAAAGAGAGCAATCAGGCCAATAATTAAACCCCTAAATGAAAATGGATACAAAAAATATTAATAGACTCTCAAAGATAAAAAATCCAAAACAAAAGATTAAAAAAAGCCAAATCAAAAATGTAGAAAAAGTTAGACTCTCAAAGATACAAAATCAAAAATAAAACATCTAAAACAAAAGTTGAAAACTTGGAATTTATTTTTAAAATAGGTCTTAAAAAAAAAAAAGAGGGAAAAGTAGGTTATAAAAAATAAAAATTAAAGGAGTAATGAAGAATGACATTAGGACAGTATGAGGAAAAAAAATAAAAAGGGGGAAAATGGAGGGGAGAATATATATATTGAAAGGTGACAGGAATATAGTCAGAGGAATGTCCAAGTAATTTCTCTGATTTCCTGCTCCAGTTGATTTGCCTACTCAGAAAGTCTTCTAGTATATCTAAGAAGGTCTCTGGATCTGTTTTGGGCAGTGTGGGGGTCTGCTCAGTCTCAGGTCTTGTCTTGCTCCAGTGTGTACTTGCTCTCATAGTCTACAATTGCTCCTAAAGCATAGTTTCCGGCTAAATTCTGGGATTTAAACCACTACAGCTATAACTTCTGGGATGATTTCCCCTTTTTTCCTTTGCTCACATAGACCCTGGTGTTCTGCTTTGGTTTGGGGCCCACCTTTGCTTTTAAATCTCTCCAATATCTGTTCACTGCCCAAACAGGAGTGGGTGAAAGGAGCCACTTATTCAGGCTCACTTGCTCAGTTGTGCTGGAGAGAGGGGTTCAGCAGATTCCGCTGTGGTAGTGGGGAGTGCTTGCCTCAGCTGGGTTATGCAGGAGGTCACCACAGTCTGAGGCAGTCCTGTACTTCCCCAAAGGAGTTGGCTCTGGGCTGTGGGGCAGAACCAAGACCCTTGGGCTCCGAGGTAGACTCTCTGGGGGTTGTTCTACATGCAGGTGATATTTTGATACATTTGTAGGGGAGAAGGTGTTCTCCCCATCCTATTCCTCTGCCATCTTGAAGGTCCCCACCTTTAAGCCAGCTTTTTCACTCTCCTCTTTCACCTTCATCAAGAGGCTCTTTAATTCCTCTTCACTTTCTACCATTAGAGTGGTATATCTGAGGTTGCTGATATTTCTTCCAGCAATCTTGATTCCAGCTTGTGATTCATCCAGCCCAGCATTTTGCATGATTTACTCTGCATATAAGTTAAATAAACAGGGTGACAATATACAGACTTGATGTACTCTTTTCTCAATTTTGAATCAATCATTTGTTCCATGTAAGGTTCTAACTGTTGCTTCTTGACCAATATACAGGTTTCTCAGGAGACAGGTAAGATGGCCTGGTACTATCATCTCTTTAAGAATTTTCCACAGTTTGTTGTTGTTGTGTCTGGCATGCTGCAGTCCATGGGGTCGCTAAGAGTTGAACATGATTGAGCAACTGAACAATAATACAGTCAAAAGCTTTCATGTAGTCAATGAAGCAAAACCAGATTTTTTTCTGGAATTCCCCTACTTTCTCTATGATCCAACAAATGTTGGTGATTTGCTCTCTGGTTCCTCTGCCTTTTTGGAACTCAATTTGTACTTCTGAAGGTCTCAGTTCACACACTACTAAAGCCTACCATGAAGAATTTTGAGCATTACCTTGCTAGCAATATGAAGTGAGCACAATTGTACCGTAGTTTGACCATTCTTTGGCATTGTCCTTCTTTGGGATTGAAATGAAAACTGACCATTTCCAGTTCTGTGGCCACTGCTGAGTTTTCCAAATTTGCTGACACACTGAGTGCAGCAGTTTAACAACATTATCTTTTAGGATTTGAAATGGCTCAGTTGGAATTCCATCACCTCCACTAGCTTTGTTTGCAGTAATACTTCTTAAGACCCACTCGACTTCACACCCCAGGATGAGGGAGTGTGAGGGCTCTAGGTGAGGGACCACTCCATCGTGGTTATCTGGGTCATTAAGACCTTTTTCGTATATTTCTTCTATTCTTGCCACCTCTTCTTAATCTCGTCTGCTTCTTTTATGTCCTTACTGCTTCTGTCTTTTATCATACCCATCTTTGCATGAAATGTTCCCTTGGTATCTCTAATTGTCTTGAAGAGATCTCTAGTCTTTCCCATTTTAGCACTGTTCATTTAAGAAGGCCTTTTTATCTCTCCTGGTTATTCTCTAGAACTCTGCATTCAGTTGGGTATATCTCTTCCTTTCTCCCTTGCTTTTCTCTTCTCTTCTTTCTTCATCTTTTGTAAGCCCTCCTCAAACAACCATTTTGCCTTCTTGCTTTTCTTTTTCTTTGGGATGACTTTGGTTACTGCCTCCTGTGCAATGTTATAATTCTGTTTATAGTTCCTTAGGCACTCTATCAGACCTAATCCTTTGAATCTATTCATCACCCCCCCCACCCCCGTATAATCATAAGAGATTTGATTTAGGTCTTATCTGAATGGACTAGTGGTTTTTCCTACTTTCTTCAGTTTTAAGCCTGAATTTTGCAATAAGGAGCTCATGGCCTAAGTCACAGTCAGCTCCAGATCTTGTTTTTACTGACTGTATAGAGCTTCTCCACCTTCAGCTGCAAAGAATATAATCAATTTAATTTTGATATTGACCATCTGATGATGTCCATGTGTAGAGCTGTCTCTTGTGTTGTTGGAAAAGGACATTTGCTCTGACCAATGTGCTCTCTTGACAAATCTGTGTTAGCCTTTACCCTGCTTCATTTTGTATTCCATGGCCAAACTTGCCTATTATTTCGGGTATCACTAGACTTCCTAGGATGAAAAGGGCATCTTTTTTTGGTGTTAGTTCTAGAAGGTATTGTAGGTCTTCGTAGAACTTCAGTCAACTTCAGCTTCTTTAGCATTAGTGGCTGGGGCATAGATTTGGATTACTGTGATGTTGAATGGTTTGCCTTGGAAACGAACCAAGATCATTCTCTCATTTTTTTAGATTGCACCCAGGTACTACATTCTGGACTCTTGTTGACCATGAGGGCTACTCCATTTCTTTTAAAGGATTCTTGCCCACAGAGATAAAATGGTCATTTAAATTAAATTCTCCTATTCCCTTCTATTTTAGTTCACTGATTCCTAAGATGTCAATGTTCTCTCTTGCCACCTCCTGCTTGACCAAGTCCAATTTACCTTGATTCATGGACCTAACATTCCAGGTTCATGTTATACTGTTCTTCACAGCATCAGACTTTACTTTCACCACCAGACACATTCACATCTGAGTGTCATTTCCACTTTGGCCCAGTCACTTTATTCTTTCTGGACCTATTAGTAATTGACCTCTGCTCTTACCCAGTAGCGTATTGGACACCTTCTGACCTGGGGGCACTCATCTTCTGGTGTCATATCCTTTTGCCTTTTCATACGGTTGCTCATCTTCTGGTGTCATATCCTTTTGCCTCCTCATACGGTTGCTCATCTTCTGGTGTCATATCCTTTTGCCTTTTCATACGGTTCATTGGATTCTCACAGCAAGAATGTTGGAGTGATTTGCCATTCCCTCCTCCAGTGGACCACTTTTTGTCAGAACCCTCCACCATGACCTGTCTGTCTTGGGTGGCCCTTATGACACGGCTCATGGCTTCACTGAGTTATGCAAGCCCCATCACCACGACAAGACTGCAATCCATGAAGGGGTGGGCTCCTTTGCATAGAACTAATGGCGCCTAGTGACATACAAGTTCCACCTTTGGGCAGAGGTTCTAGCATGGTAAGGGGTAAAGGCAACTTTTAGACACTTTGGGTCTTCTGTGCAGGCACTGCATTCATGGCCAGGTGAAACTGGTTCAGGGCAGTTGACTCTGCCCATCTTGGGCCTTTCTGACTCCAGCTGGTTCTGTGGTTTTGCTATGTGTCATCTGCCTTCAGAGAAGGCACTGGCACTCCACTCCAGTACTCTTGCCTGGAAAATCCCATGGACAGAGGAGCCTGGTGGGCTGCAGTCCATGGGGTCGCTAAGAGTCAGACACAACTGAGCGACTCCACTTTCACTTTTTACTTTGATGCATTGCAGAAGGAAATGGCAACCCACTCCACTGTTTTTGCCTGGAGAATCCCAGGGACAGAGGAGCCTGGTAGGCTGCCGTCTATGGGATCACACAGAGTTGGACACGACTGAAATGACTTAGCAGCAGCAGCATCTGCCTTAGTTTCTGTTAAGTGAGCACAGATGTGGGCATAGATTAATGGATTGTGGTGGGAAAAGAGAAAGTAGTTTAGTTTCGTGTAGGTGTGGGTCTCTTCCTGGTGATAGTTTCATGTTAACTTCTGAATTAGCTCTTTCAGGGTTTGATAAACTCTATTTCTTCATCTTCACCATAATCAGACTTTCAGGTAATTATTTTGAAAGGACTGTAGGCATCTCCCAGGCATTTGAGAAATTGTAATTATTATCTATGGAGGAAAAAGTGAACTGCAGAATCTAAGCTTTTTTTTTTTTTTTTTTTTGAGAATACCTGGCATGAGAAATCTCAAGAGGAGCAGTCAATTTAGGGGAAAAGAGTAGAATGTTTTATGGGACTTTAGCAAGCAGAGTGTGTCAAAGTTCAGATTGTTCCAGGAATAGAGAAGAATCATTCTTGAGGATTAGCAACCATATATTTAGCAATCTGCAGTTTGGCTGCAGTGCTGGGAAAGAACAGATTTAAGTCCTGTGTCCAAAGGTTGGGCAGAAGAACTCTTGGGACAAAGACCTGCCAGGTTCTCAGTGGAAAGTTTCTAGTCTTTCTTTTCTAGTCTTGCAGTCCCTCGTTTTGGTTGATGGGGATACTGAGTCTCATATCTAGATCTTACTACATCTTGGCTTGTTCAATTCACTAGATCTATGTTGCCCCTGAAGGCTCAGTGAAACACAGACATTCAGGATTCCCATGACTTTTGCCTTTGTAACTCCAGTCACCTTATGACTGAGTGGTTGCCCAGAGGAGAAAATAGTAAATAATTGTCAACTGTCATGGACTGCCCATTTACATCTCCCCCACCCCCACCCAAATTCAGATTTGAAACCATAATCCCCAGTGTGATGGAATTTAGAGATGGGGCCTTTGGGAGGTGATTATGTCATATGGATAGGGCAATCATGATGGAATTAGTGCCCTTATAAGAAGAGACAGGAGAGAGCTTGTTCTTTCTGCTCAGCACCATGTGAAGATGTAGGTAGAAGATGGCTGTGTGGAAACGGGAAAAGGGTCCTCATCAAGAGCCCTACCTGCTGGCCCCTGAATCTATAGAGAAATAGGATTATATATTAATGTGTTTCTGTAACACTCTCTTTGCTCATCCTTCTCATTTTCCCAAAGTAATAAACATCAAGGGAAGAAACTTTAAGAATTTCATTTTAGCAATAAGAGCTTAAAATTAACACACAGAGAAGAGATAGCCAAGCAAAAGTAGAGAAAGAGACAAAGAGTGTGGCAGTCATTGACTTTAGGTACACCTGGATCCTGATTCCCAGGTCTTGGGTTGAAGTTACCCACAGCTAGCCACCTGCTGCATAGTCTGAGGCTCTTGTGAAAATAGTTTCCTTCATGATGCTTCTGTTTCTGATAAATTTCCTCCCAGTGATGCTCAAGACAGTCTTACACTATTATGATTTTTAATAAGCCAAACTCTCTGGGATGAAGGTCATGCAGAGATTTACCTTTTAGAAAAGTTGCTGAACCCATTTTATAAACAGGGAAGTTCTGCATTCACCCTCACCTTTTGCCATATTGGACTGTACAAGAGCAGCCTCAAGGGTAAGGGTGAGATCCACAGATACTGAAGAGTTCAGTGAGTACCTTACATGGGGATTGTCTATGAGTTCTTTTTGGAGTGACCCTAAAGTCCAGGAGAGCCTTTGGCTGCAGTAATTGGAGTTCCTTTGGTAGTTTCATAAATTACCATTTATTCAATTTTCTCTGAGAACTAATGGTGATAAGGCAGCAAAGTTTATGTGTGACGGAGCCCTAGAGAGTTCCTTAACTATTTCAGCGAATTGGGTTCCTTCATCACTAGACAAATTAGGTGGATTTTCTCCAAGTGGGAACATAAGAACTAAAAAAATTTTACTACCGTCAGAGCAGTTGCTTTACAAGAGAAGGCTTCTATCCAATCAAAAAACAGAGACAGAGTAGTAAGAACACATATAGAATTTCATGAGAAAGAAGCTGAGTTAAATCCATATGTAGAAGTTTAAAGGACATAAATGTTTTTGGCTCACTTCAATGTTCCTTCTTTAAGAGATTTCCTAGGAATACGGTTTGGATGGATGGATCACCTTCCAGAGATATCCTCTGAAATCTTATGGAAGATTTCCTAAAGGCTTATAAAAGACTGTGATATTGTAAGATATATATATTTGGTCATTGTTCCTGGTACAGGTTGTACCTTCACCCTATCTGACAAAATTTGGGTTAACAGTGAGGCAGCTATATTACCTAGTGATAGAAACAGCTCACTAATCTTATAACCCTTTCCTATATGAATCAGGGTGCACTGAAGGGAGGTTCCTGCTAGACTGGTTTTGCTGCCTGCAGACTAAACCAGCAGTGTAGCCAAACCCAATGTTCTTCCAAAGGTATAAAAGTTTGGGTATAAGTAGAGAGGAGGAATAGCACTATAGGAATGAATAAATGAGTTATTAAACAAGGGAATCCCAATATTATATTAATACTCAAAAGAGATTCAGAGCAAGAGATGACATTGTCTCTTAGCTCAATTTATCAGATGTCTGAAAGGATGAAGCCAGGTACCGCTGGCAGTGCTCCTGCTTTTAGAACCTGACAAGATGAAATGGAAGTTTGCAAACTTGAGTGACTTTCCCTGGAGACATTTTTGTACAGTAAGGATTCCAGTCCAGAATAATTATTAATGACAGTCGGTTCTAGTCATGTGCCACATCTCTTAACTGTTAGGATCCTCAGACCTGTGGCATATTTAAAAATATGTATTTGGTCTTTGTCCCCAGTTCCTGGCAAAAAGCTTCTAAAACCCTTGGAATTTCCTGTTATAGGAGCATCTTTTATTACTCATAACAAGCCCTTTTCAACCAACCCTGAGTTTAAGTTGATGAACTGACTCTTGGTAAATATTTAGACAGCTTCAGGATGAGGGCTGCTCATCAGAGGAACAAGCCTTATGACTGGAGGGCTGGAACGTTCAACTCCACTCCCAGAACTCAAGGGAGCAGAGACAGACGAGATGGAGCTAACTACCAATGGCCAATAATTTAATTTATCTTGTCTACCTAATGGAACCTCCATAAAAGCCCCTAAATGAAGGGGTTTCAGAGAACTTCTGGGTTGGAAGACACATCAAGATTGTGGAAAGGTGGTACTCCTAGAGAGGGCATAAAAGCTCTGCCCTCCCTCCCTCCTCAGTACCTTCTACTATATATTTTTCCATTTGATTGTTCCTCAGTTGTAACTAGTGCTGTGCTGTGCTCAGTTGTGTATGACCCTTTGCGACTGGGCTCCTCTGTCCATGGGATTTTTCAGGCAAGAATACTGAAGTGGGGTGCCATTTCCTCCTCCAGGGAAACTTTCTAACCCAGGGATAGATTGCACATCTCCTGCATTGGCAGGCAAATTCTTTACCACTGAGCCACCTGGGAATCCCGATAAGGTAAATCACTTTCTTGAGTTCTGGGGGTTGTAGTGATTTACTGACACTGAGAAAGGGGTTGTGGGAAGCTCTGACTTTGTAGTCAAGTTGGACAAGTGTTGGTAACCTGAGGACTTGGTCCCGGTGACTGGTGTTTGCAGTGAGGGCAGTCTTATGGGACTGAGCCCTTGGACCTGTGGAATCTGATGCTAACTACAAATGGATGGTGTCAGAATATCCCAAGATTCATCTGTCACTGATTTTTATTTCATTCCATTGGAATTAGAGAGCACACTTTGTATGATTTCAATACTTTTGATATCATTGAGGCTCACTGATATCATTTTTCACCCACCATACTGTCCATCCTGGAGAACTTTCCATGTGTACTTGAGAAGGATATATATTCTACTATTATTGTCTGTAGTGTCTATTGCTGTTCAGTAGTTAAGTCTATCCAACTCTTTGTGACCCCATGAACTGCAGCACACTGGGCCTCCCTGTCCTTCACTGTCTCCCAGAGTTTGCTCAAGGTCATGTTCATTGAGTTTGCAACGCCATCCCACCATCTCATCCTCTGCCAGCCTCTTCTCCTTTTGCCCTCAGTCTTTCTCAGCATCAGGGTGTTTTCCAGAGAGTCAGTTCTTTGTATCAGGTGGCCAAAATACTGGTGCTTCAGCTTCAGCACCAGTTCTTCCAATGAATATTCAGGGTTTGATTTCCTTTAGGATTGACTTTTTGATCTCCTTGCTGTCCAACGGACTTTCAAGAGTCTTCTCCACCACCACAGTTTGAAAGAATCAATTCCTTGGTACTCAGCATTCTTTATGCTCCAACTCTCACATCTACATATGACTACTGGAAAAACCATAGCTTTAACTATACGGACCTTTATTGGCAAAGTGATATATCTGCTTTTGAATACATTGTCTAGATTTGTCATAGCTTTTCTTCCAAAGAGCAACTGTCTTTTTATTTTTTTTAACTGGAGGCTAATTACTGTATAATATTGTGGTGGTTTTCACGATACATCAACATGAATCAGCCATGGGTGTACATGTGTCCCCTCATCGTGAACCCCGCTCCATCTTCCCTCCCCACCACATCCTTCTGGTTGTCCCAGAGCACCGGCTTTGTTTGCCGTGCTTCATGCATCAGATTTGCACTGGTCATCTGTTTTACATATGGCAAAATACATGTTTCAATGCTATTCTCTCAAATCATCCCACCCTTGCCTTCTCCCACAGAGTCCAAAAGTCTCTTCTTTATGTCAGAGTCTCTTTTGCTGTCATGCATATAGGGTCATAGTTACTGTCTTTCTAAATTCCGTATATATGCATTAACATACTGTATTGGTGTTTCTCTTTCTGACTTACTTCACTCTGTGTAATATTCTCCAGTTTCATCCACCTCATTAAAACTTACTCAAAAGTGGCCTTTTTTATAGCTGAGTAATATTCCATTGGGTATATGTACCAAACTTTCTTATCCATTCATCTGCCAATGGACATCTAGGTTGTTTCCATGTCCTAGCTGTTGTAAACAGTGCTGCAATGAACACTGGGGTACATGTGTCTCTTTCAATTCTGGTTTCCTCAGTGTGTATGCCCAGCAATGGGATTGCTGGGTCATATGGCACTTCTATTTCCAGTTTTTTAAGGAATCTTCACACTGTTCTCAATAGTGGCTGTACTAGTTTGTATTCCCACCAACAGCATAAGAGGGTTCCCTTTTCTCCACATCCTTTCCAGAATATATTGTTTATAGACATTTTGATGGCAGCCATTCTGAACTGCATGAGATAGTACCTCATTGTGGTTTTGATTTGCATTTCTCTGATAATGAGTGATGTTGAGCATCTTTTCATGTGTTTGTTAGCCATCTGTTTGTCCTCTTTGGAGAAATGTCTGTTTAGTTCTTTAACCCACTTTTTGATTGGGTCATTTATTTTTCTGGTATGGAGCTGCATGAGCTCCTTGTGTATTTTGGAGATTAATTCTTTGTCAGTTGTTTCCTCTGTTATTATTTTCTCCCATTCTGTAGGCTTCTGTTCTTTTCACCTTACTTATAGTTTCCTTCATTGTGCAAAAGCTTTTAAGTTTAATTAGGTCCCATTTGTTTATTTTTGTTTTTATTTCCATTACTCTGGGAGGTGGATCATAGAGGATCTTGCTGTGATTTATGTCTGAGTGTGTTCTGCCTATGTTTTCCTCTAAGAGTTATATAGTTTCTGCTCTTACATTTAGATCTTTAATCCATTTTGAGTTTACTTTTGTGTATGATGTTAGAAAGTGTTCTAGTTTCATTCTTTTACAAGTGGTTGACCAGTTTTCCCAGCACCACTTGTTAAAGAAATTGTCTTTTCTCCATTGTATATTTTTTCCTTCTTTGTCAAAGATAAGGTGCCTATAGGTGCATGGATTTATCTCTGGGCTTTGTATTTTGTTCCATTGATCTATATTTCTGTCTATATGCCAGGGCCATACTGTCTTGATGACTGTAGCTTTGTAGTATAGTCTGAAATCAGGCAGGTTGATTCCTCCAGTTCCATTCTTCTTTCTCAAAATTGCTTTGGCTATTCGAGGTTTTTTGTATTTCCAAACAAATTGTGAAATTATTTGTTCTAGTTCTGTGAAAAATACTATTGGTAGCTTGATAGGGATTGCATTGAATCTATAGATTGCTAGAGATTGCTACTCATTTTCACTATATTGATTCTTCCAATCCATGAACATGGTATATTTCTTCATCTAATTGTGTCATCTTTGATTTCTTTCATCAGTGATTTATTATTTTCTATATAGAGCTCTTTTGTTTCTTTAGGTAAATTTATTCCTAGGCATTTTATTCTTTTCGTTGCAAAGGTGAATGTGATTGTTTCCTTAATTTCTCTTTCTGTTTTCTCATTGTTAGTGAATAGGAATGCAAGAGATTTCTGTGTATTAATTTTATATCCCACATCTTTACTATATTCGTTGATTAGCTCTAGTAATTTTCTGGTGGTGTTTTTAGAGTTTTCTATGTAGAGGACCATGTCATCTGCAAACAGTGAGGGTTTTACTTCTTTTCCAGTCTGGATTCCTTTTATATCTTTTTCTTCTCTGATTGCTTTGGCTAGGGATTCAAAAACTATGTTGAATAGTAGTGGTAAGAGTGGGCACCCTTGTCTTGTTCCTGATTTTCAAGGAAATGCTTTCAAGTTTTCACCATTAAGGATTATGTTTGCTGTGGGTTTGTCATATATCACTTTAATTATGTTGAGGTATGTTCCTTCTATGCCTGCTTTCTGTAGAGTTTTGATTGTAACTGGGTGTTGAATTTTCTCAAAGGCTTTCTCTGCATCTGTTGAGATAATCATATGGTTTTTATCTTTCAGTTTGTTAATATTGTGCATCACATTGATTGATTTGCAAATATTGAAGAATCCTTGCATCCCTGGGACAAAGCACACTTGGTCATGATGTATGATCTTTTTAGTATGTTGTTGGAGTCTTTGCTAGAATTTTGTTGAGGATTTTTGCACTTATGTTCATCAGTGATGTTGGCCTATAGTTTTCTTTTTTTGTGGCATCTTTTTCTGGTTTTGGTATTAGGGTGCTGGTGGCCTCACAGAATGAGTTGGGAGTTTACCTTCCTCTGCAGTTTCCTGAAAGAGTTTGAGTAGGAAAGGTGTTAGCTCTTCTCTGAATTTTTGGTAGAATTCACCTGTGAAGCCATCTGGTCCTGGGCATTTGTTTGTTGGAAGATTTTTTATTACGGTTTCAATTTCTGTGCTTGTGCTGTCTCTGTTAAGATTTTCTATTTCTTCCTGGTTCAGTTTTGGAAGGCTATACTTTTCTAAGAATTTGTCCATTTCTTCCAACTTGTCCACTTTATTGGCATATAATTGCTTATAGCAGTCTCTTGTGATCTTTTTTGTTTCTGTGTTGTCTGTTGTGATTTCTCCATTTTCATTTCTAATTTTATTGATTCTTCTCCCTTTTTTTCTTGATGAGTCTGGCTAACAGTTGGCCTATTTTATTTATCTTCTCAAAGAACCAGCTTTTAGTTATGTTGATTTTTGCTATAGTCTCCTTCATTTCTTTTTCATTTATTTCTGCTGTGATTTTTATGATTTATTTCCTTCTACTAACTTTGGAGTTCTTCTTCTGTTTCTAGTTGTTTTAGATGTAAAGTTAGGTTGTTTATTTGTTGTTTCTCTTGATTCTTGAGGTAGGCTTGTGTTGCTATGAACTTCCCTCTTAGCACTGCTTTTACTGAATCCCATAGGTTTTGGCTTTTCATGTTTTCATTTTCATTTGCTTCTATGCAAGTTTTCAGTGTGTCTGCCCTCTGATGCCCTCTTGCAACACCTACCATCTTACTTGGGTTTCTCTTACCTTGGACGTGGGTTATCTCTTCACAGCCACAGCTCCTTACCTTGGATGGGGTATCTCCTCACTGCTGCCCCTCCTGACTTTGAACATGGAGTAGCTCCTCTAGGCCCTCCTGCACCCGTTCAGCCACCATTCCTTGGACATGGGGTAGCTCCTCCCAGCAGCCGCCCCTGGCCTCAGGTTGAGGGTAGCTCCTCTTGGCTGCTCCTGCGCTGTCACAGCCTGGCACTCTCTGCTGCCGCCCCTGACCTCGGACACGGGGTAGCTCCTCTCAGCCGCCACCCCTGACCTCAGACGTGGGGTACAGCAACACGTGAACCGTGAACTTCCAGATGTTCAAGCTGGTTTTAGAAAAATCAGAGGAACCAGAGATCAAATTGCCAACATGCGCTGGGTCATGGAAAAAGCAAGAGAGTTCCAGAAAAACATCTACTTCTGCTTTATTGACTATGTCAAAGCCTTTAACTGTGTGGATCACAATAAACTGTGGAAGATTCTTCAAGAGATGGGAATACCAGACCACCTGACCTGCCTCTTGAGAAATCTGTATGCAGGTCAGGAAGCTACAGTTGGAACTGGACATGGAACAACAGACTGGTTCCAAATAGAAAAAGGAGTACATCAAGGCTGCATATTGTCACCCTGCTTATTTAACTTATATGCAGAGTATATGATGAGAAATGCTGTGATGGAAGAAGCACAAGCTGGAATCAAGATTGCCAGGAGAAATATCAATAACCTCAGATATGCAGATGACACCACCCTTATGGCAGAAAGTGAAGAGGAACTAAAAAGCCTCTTGATGAAAGTGAAAGTGGAGAGTGAAAAAGTTGGCTTAAACCTCAACATTCAGAAAATGATCATGGCGTCTGGTCCCATCACTTCATGGGAAATAGATGGGGAAACAGTGGAAACAGTGTCAGACTTTATCTTTTTGGGGCTCCCAAATCACTGCAGATGGTGACTGCAGCCATGAAATGAAAAGACGCTTACTCCTTGGAAGAAAAGTTATGACCAACCTAGATAGCATATTCGAAAGCAGAGACATTACTTTGCCAACAAAGGTTCGTCTAGTCAAGGCTATGGTTTTTCCAGTGGTCATGTATGGATGTGAGAGTTGGACTGTGAAGAAAGCTGAGCACCAAAGAATTGATGCTTTTGAACTATGGTGTTGGAGAAGATTCTTGAGAGTTCCTTGGACTGCAAGGAGATCCAACCAGTCCATTCTAAAGGAGATCAGTCCTGGGTGTTCTCTGGAAGGAATGATGCTGAAGCTGAAACTGCAGTACTTTGGCCACCTCATGCGAAGAGTTGACTCATTGGAAAAGACTCTGATGCTGGGAGGGATTGAGGGCAGGAGGAAAAGGGGATGACAGAGGATGAAATGGCTGGATGGCATCACTGACTCGATGGACGTGAGTTTGAGTGAACTCCAGGAGCTGGTGATAGACAGGGAGGCCTGGCGTGCTGTGATTCATGAGGTCACAAACAGTCAGACACAACTGAGCGACTGAACTGAACTGAACTGATGCATATTTTGGTTTCCTTTTTTATTTCTTCTGTGATCTGTCGGTTATTTAGAAACGTGTGGCTTAGCCTCCATATGTTTGAATTTTTAATAGTTTTTTTTTCCCTGTAGTTGACATCTAATCTTACTTCATTGTGATCAGAAAAGATGCTTGAAATGATTCAGTTTATTTAAATTTTCCAAGGCTAGATTTATGGCCCAGGTTGTAATCTATCCTGGAGAATGTTTCACGTGCACTTGAGAAAAAGGTGAAATCCATTGTTTTGGAGTGAAATACCTATCAATAAGGTGCTGATATCTATCAATTGGATATCAACTAGATCTAACTGGTCCATTGCATCATTTAAAGCTTGTGTCCTTGCTAACTTTCTGTTTGGTTGCTCTAACCATAGGTGTGAGGGGGGTATTAAAGTCCCCCACTATTATTGTGTTACTGTTAATTTCCCCTTTCATACTTGTTAGCATTTGCCTTATGTGTTGAAGTGCTCCTGTGTTGGGTGCATATATATTTACAATTGTTATATCTTCTTGGATTGGTCCTTTGATCATTATGTAATGTCCTTCTTTGTCTCTTAGCACGGTCTTTATTTCAAAGTCTATTTTATCTGATATGAGTATTGCTATTCCTGCTTTCTTTTGGTCTCCATTTGCATGAAATATCTTTTTCCAGCCCTTCACTTTCAGTCTGTATGTATTCCTAGGTTTGAGGTGGGTTTCTTGTAGACAGCATAAATAGGGCTCTTGTTTTTGTATCCATTTGGCCAGTCTTTGTCTTTTGGTTGGAGTACTTAGTCTATTTACATTTAAGGTAATCATTGATAAGTATGATCCCATTACCATTTATTTTGTTGTTTTGGGTTCATTTTTATAAACCTTGTCTGTGTTTCCTTTCTAGAGAAGATCCTTTAGCATTTGTTGAAGAGCTGATTTGGTGGTGATGAATTCTCTCAGCTTTTGCTTGTCTGTAGAGCTTTTGATTTCTCCTTCATATCTGAATGAGATCCTTGCTGGTTAGAGTAATCTTGGTTATAGGTTTTTCTCTTTCATCACTTTAAATATATCTTGCCATTCCCTTCTGGCCTGAAGAGTTGCCATTGAAAGACCAGCTGTTATCCTTATGGGGATCTTCTTGTGTGTTATTTGTTGCTTTTCCCTTCCTGCTTTTAATATTTGTTCTTTGTGTTTGATTTTTGTTAGTTTGATTAATATGTGTCTTGGGGTGTTTTGCCTTGGGTTTACCCTGTTTGGGACTCTCTGGGTGTCTTGGACTTGGGTGGCTATTTTCTTCCCATTTTAGGGAAGTTTTTGACTATTATCTCCTTAAGTATTTTCTCATACCCCTTCTTTTTGTCTTCTTCTTCTGGAACACCTATGATTCGAATGTTGGGGCATGTAACATTGTCCCAGAGGTCTCTAAGGCTGTCCTCATTTCTTTAATTCTTTTTCTTTTTTCTTGTCTGCTTCATTTATTTCCACCATTCTATCTTCCATCTCATTTATCCTTTCTTCTGCCTCAGTTATTCTATTGTTGGTTCCTTCCAGAGTGCTTTTGATCTCAGTTATTGCATTGTTCAATATTGATTGACTCTTCTTTATTTCTTCTAGGTCCTTGTTAAACATTTCTTGAATCATCTTAATCCTTGTCTCTAGTCTGTAACTCTATTTTGTTTTCAAGATTTTGGGATGATCTATACTATCATTATTCTGAATTCATTTTCAGGTAGAATCCTTAACTCCTCCTTTTTTGTTGGGTTTGGTGGGTTTTTATCATGTTCCTTTACCAGCTGACTATTTCTCTGCCTTTTCATTTTGTTTATACTTCTGTGTTTGGGATGCCCTTTCTGTAGGCTGGAGTTCGTGGTTCCTCTTTATTGTGGAGTCCCTGTGGGTGGAGTTGGACTAGTGGCTTGTCAAGATTTCCTGGCTGGGGGAGCTTGCATCTGTGTTCTGCTGAGTTTAGCTGGATCTATTCTCTCTGGAGTGCAATGAAGTGTCCAGTAGTGAGTTTTGAAGTGTCTATGGGTTTGGCATGACTTTGGGCAGCCCATCTTTTAATGTTCAGGATTGTGTTCCTGTTTTACTGGAGAATTAGCATGGCACGTCTTTCACTAGAACTTGTTGGCTCTTGGGTGGAGCTTGATTTCAGTGTAGGTATGGAGACTTTGGGGTGAGACGACAATAAACTGTGGAAAATTCTGTAAGAGATGGGAATACCAGACCACCTGACCTACCTCTTAAGAAACCTGTATGCAGGTCAGGAAGCAACAATTAGAACTGGACATGGAACAACAGACTGGTTCCAAATAGGAAAAGGAGTGTGTCAAGGCTGTATATTGTCACCCTGCTTATTTAACTTCTATGCAGAGTACATCATGAGAAACGCTGGGCTGGAGGAAGCACAGGCTGAAATCAAGATTGCCAGAAGAAATATCAATAACCTCAGATGTGCAGATGACACTACCCTTATGGCAGAAAGTGAAGAAGAACTAAACAGCCTCTGGATGAAAGTGAAAGAGGAGAGTGAAAAAGTTGGCTTAAAGCTCAACATTCAGAAAACGATCATGGCATCCGGTCCCATCCTTTCATGGCAAATAGATGGGTAAACTGTGGAAACGGTGGCTGACTTTATTTTTCTGGGTTCCAAAATCACTGCAGATGGTGATTGCAGCCATGAAATTAAAATACACTTACTCCTTGGATGGAAAGTTATGACCAACCTAGATAGCATATTCAAAAGCAGAGACATTACTTTGCCAATAAAGGTCCGTCTAGTCAAGGCTATGGTTTTTCCAGTGGTCATGTATGGATGTGAGAGTTGGACTGTGAAGAAGGCTGAACGCCAAAGAATTGATGCTTTTGAACTGTGGTGTTGGAGAAGACTCTTGAGAGTCCCTTGGACTGCACAGAGATCCAACCAGTCCATCCTAAAGAAAATCAGGCCTGAATATTCATTGGAAGGACTGATGCTGAAGCTGAAACTCCAATACTTTGGCCACTTGATGCAAAGAGCTGACTCATTTGAAAGGACCCTGATGCTGGGAAAGATTGAGGGCAGGAGGAGAAGGGGACGACAGAGGATGAGATGGTTGGATGGCATCACCAACTCAATGGACATGGGTTTGGGTGAACTCTGGGAGTTGATGATGGACAGGGAGACCTGGCATGCCGCGGTTCATGGGGTCATGGGGAGTCAGACACTACTGAGTGACTGAAATGAACTGAACTGAACTTGTCTATTAAAGTTCCCTGGAGTCAGGAGTTCTCTGATGTTCTAAAGTTTTGGAGTTAAGCCTCCTGACTCTGGCTTTTGGTCCTTCTCTTACAGTAGCCTCTAGATTTCTCCATCCATACAGCATAGAAGATAAAACCCCTAGGTCAATGGTGAAACAATTCTCCACAGCCAGGAACAAAGGTTTATATAGAGAAGAGCAAGGAGGGAGAGAGAGGTGACCAGGAGGAGAAAAGGGTGAGTAAAAAGGGGAGAGAGAAATCTAGCCAGTAATCAAATCCCTAAGTGCTCTCCACAGCCCAGAGGCAGAGAGATTCTCAAAGTTATGCAGAGAAGAGAAGAGGGAGGAAGGAGATAGAGGTGACCTGGTAGAGAAAAGGGAGAGTTAAAAGGGGATAGAGCAATCAAGCCAGTAATTAAATGCTTAAGTGAAAATGGATACTGATTAGTTTCTTGAAGGTAAAAAATTGATAACAAATATCAAAAAGCAAAGATTAAAAAGCTAGAGGAGAGGTTCAGTTCAGTTCAGTCGCTCAGTCGTGTCCGACTCTTTGTGACCCCATGAAGTGCAGAACGCCAGGCCTCCCTGTCCATCACCAACTCCCGGAGTCCACCCAAACCCATGTGCATTGAGTCTGTGATGCCATCCAACCATCTCATCCTCTGTCATCCCCTTCTCCTGCCCTCAATCTTTCCCAGCAGAGAATAGAGGTTAGACTCTCAAAAATACATTATAAAAAATACAAAACAAAATCAATCACCAAAATTAAATATATATATATATATATATATAAGGAATTTGTTTTTTAAAAAATAAGGGGGTTTTTTGGAAAGATAATGGTAGGCTATAAAAAAATGAAAGTTAAAGGGGTAATAAAGAATTAATTTTTTTAATTAAGAAGTGATAATAGTAAAAATGTATCTAGGAATTTCTCTGGCGCTGTTGTGGGCAATGTGGGGTCAGTTCAGTGTCAGATAGTCCCTTGTTCTGGCTTGTACTTGTTCTTAAGTTCTATAGGTGTCCCTCAAATGCACAGTCTCAGTATTAATTGCTGGATTTTAATCTGTTGCACCTGTCACTTCCAGAGTGGTTCCCCTTTCTTTATTTATTTTGGCTTCCTCTGTTTGCAAGTCTCTTCAGTATCTAATCTCTGCCCTGACACAAGGATGAAGGTGGCCACTTATTTAGGCTCACTTGTTAGTTGTATTGTGGGGAGAGAGACACTGCAAACAAATACTGTGTGCTGTCATGTGTGGGGAGTGCTCTCAGTGGATGGACCACACTGGGTTTGCCACAACCCAAGCCAGCGTGTACTTCCCAGGTCTCCACTGCTCAGGCTCCAGGGCACTGTCCCAAATGGGCCCTGCATTTTGTGCACTTCGCAGGTCTAAGCTGCTTAGGTTCTTGGCTGCTCAGCAGGGGCACAGACACAGATGGGCTGTGTGTTTTGTGCGCATCCCAGATCCAAGCAGCTCAGTCCACTGGGTGCTTGATGAGTGCACTGTCCCAGGTGGGCTGTGCATCTTATTCACCTCCCTGGTCCCGGCTGCTTGGTTTCCCAGGGGTGCCACGAGAGCACAGTCCCAGGTGTGCCATGTGTCTCTTCTGGGGGCTGATCTTAGGCTGTGACACTCCTGGCAGATGTCAACCATCCAGGATCCCAGGAAGACATGGTTAGCAACTGGGAACCTGCTCACAGTTTGATGGAAGATGCGGTCTCTGGGGCCGAAATTGAAACATCCCCTGGCCTTCCAGCTCTGACTGTCACATGTCTGCCTCTCTGCCTCTGGGGAAGGAGGGCCCTATATGGCAGCCAATTTGCTCTCCCTCGGAGAAGGCAATGGCACCCCACTCCAGTACTCTTGCCTGGAAAATCCCATGGACAGAGGAGCCTGGTGGGCTGCAGTCCATGGGGTTGCTAAGAGTCGCACACGACTGAGCGACTTCACTTTCACTTTTCACTTTCATGCATTGGAGAAGGAAATGGCAACCCACTCCAGTGTTCTTGCCTGGAGAATCCCAGGGACGGGGGAGCCTGGTGGGCTTCCGTCTATGGGGTCGCACAGAGTCGGACACGACTGAAGCGACTTAGCAGCAGCAGCAGCAGCAGTTGCTCTCCCTTGGTATTCGCTCAATTCTTTGTTCTGTGAATGTGCCAGGCGTCACTGTGCAGCATTAGAGCCTATGTGGGAAAGGTCTTTTTTTTCCTTCTCTCTCTGGTAATTCCACAGTTTGGGTTGCAATCTCCCATAAGCTCCCTCAGATTGTCCTCAGGGCATTTAGACCCAGTCTTTATCCTAAGGACTTATCCTACGATGCAGCCCGCACCTCCCTGCCCAGCCCACACTCGCTGGTGGCAGATGCGAACATCTGTGCCACTTCTTGGTCTTTGCTTGTAGTTGCAGTTAGGCACATATTCTGTGGTGAGTTGTTTTTTTTTTTTTTCCTTCTTCCCTCCTGGTTATGTTGCCCTCTGAGATTCCAAAATTCCCCACGGACACGCCTTGAGAGGGTTTCCTACTGTGTGGAAACTTCTCCTCTTTCATGACTCCCTCCCCCAGATGGGTCTCTGTCCCTAAATCTTTTGTCTGTTTTTGTCTTTTATATTTTGTCCTACCTCCTTTTGAAGAGATTGGGCTGCCTTTCAGGGATTTCCTGATGTCCTCCACCTGTGTTTAGAAGTTGTTTTGTGGAAATTGCTCAACATTGAAATGATCCTTTGATGAATTTGTCAGGGAGAAAGTGATCTCCCTGTCCTATTCCTCTGCCATCTTGGGACCACCCCCCCAAAGAGCAACCATCTTAATTTCATGGCTGCAGTGGCTGTCCTCCCTGATTTTGGAGCCCAAGAAAATAAAATCTGTTACTGTTTCAATTTTTTCCCATTTGCCATAAAGTGATGGGACAGGATCCCATGATCTTCGTTTTTTGAATGTTGAGTTTTAAGCCAGCTTTTTCATTCTTCTCTTTCACCTTTTATCAAGAGGCTCTTTAGTTCCTCTCCACTTTCTGCCATTTAAGTGGTATCATCTGCATATCTGAGGTAGTTGATATTTCTCCTAGCAATCTTGATTCCCACTTGTGATTCATCTAGCCTGGCATTTTGCATGATGTACTCTGCATATAAGTTAAATAAGTACGGTGACAATATACAGCCTTGATGTACTCCTTTCCCAGGTTCCAACAGGAACCAGGCTGTTGTTCCATGTCTGATTCTAACTGTTGCTTCTTGTCCTGCATACAGATTTCTCAGGAGATAGGTAAGGTAGTCTGGTATTCCTATCTCTTTAAGAATTTTCCATATTTTGTTGTGATGCACACAGTCAAAGGCTCTAGCTTAGTCAATGAAGCAGAAGTAGATGTTTTTCTCAAATTCCTTTACTTTTTCTATGATCCAATGGATGTTGACAATTTGATCTCTGGTTCCTCTGCCTTTAGTAAATCTAACTTGTACATTTGGAAGTTCTTGGTTCAGATACTCCTGAAGTCTAGCTTGAAGGATTTTGAGCATGTGAAATGAGTGAAATTGTACAGTAATTTGAACATCCTTTGGCATTGCCTTTCTTTGGGATTGGAATGAAAACTGACCTTTTCCAGTCCTGTGGCCACTGCTGAGTTTTCCAAATTTGCTGACTCGTTAAGTGCAGCACTTTATAACAACATCATCTTTTAGGATTTGAAATAGCTCAGTTGGAATTCCATCACCTCTACTAGTTTTGTTCATAGCAATGCTTCCTAAGACCCACTTGACTTCACACTCCAGATGTCTGGCTCTAGGTGATGGACCACTCCATTGTGGTTATCCAGGTCATTAAGATATTTTTTGTATAGTTCTGTGTATTCTTGCCACCTCTTCTTAATCTCTTCTGCTTCTGTTAGATCCAAACCATTTCTGTTCTTTATTTTGCCCATCTTTAGATGAAATATTCCCTTGGCATCTCTAATTTTCTTGAAGAGATCTCTAGTATTTCCCACTCTATTGTTTTCCTCTGTTTATTTGTATTGTCCACTAATGACTTTCTTAGCTCTCCTTGCTATTCTCTGGAACTCTGCATTCAGTTGGGTATATCTTCCCATTTCTCCTTTGCCTTTCATTTCTCTTCTTTTCTCAGCTATTTGTAAGACCTCCTCAAACAACCGCTTTGCCTTCTTGCATTCTTTTTCTTGGGGATGGTTTTGGTAACCACCTCCTATACAGTGTTACAGACTTCCATCTACCAGATCCAATCCCTTGAACATATTCATCACCTCCACTGTATAATAAAGGATATAATGCAGGTCATGTCTGAATGGCCTAGTGGTTTTCCCTCCTTTCTTCAATTTGAGCCTGAATTTATAGATGCCTATTAGGTCTAGTTGGTTTGTAATTAGGTAATTAGGTCTAGTAGTTTGTCTTCTATTTCTTTGTTGATCTTCTGTCTATTTGGTCTGGTTATTGTTGAAAGAGAGTTATCCACACTTATTACTAAATTTTCTATTTCTTTCAATTCTGTCAGTTTTTGCTTCATCTATTTTAGGGCTCAATTATTAGATGTGTATATGTTTGTAATATTAACATATTTTTGATGGGTTGGCTATTTATCATCATATCCTGTCCTTCTTTGTTTTTTGTAACTATTTTTGTCTTAATTGTCTAATACTGTTACAGCCACTCTTTACTTACTCTTTTCATGGAATATCTTTTTCCATTCTTTTACTTTCTTTTATGTCTAAATGTAAAGCAAATCTCTTCTGGACAGCATATAGTTAAATCATGATCTTTAAAAAATTCCTTATGCCAATTTCTGCCTTTTAATTGGCATTTTAATCCATGTAAGTGTATACTGCTAAAGTCAGACTTCTGCCATTTTGCTACTTGTTTTCCCTGTCTCATGTCTTTTTTTTTTTTTCCTGTCTTTGTTCTTCCATTACTGCCTTCCTTTCTGTTAAGCAGATCTTTTCTGGTGCACTATTTTAATTCCCTTGTTGTTTGTTCTGGTATTCATTTTTGAGTTATTTTCTTAGTGGTTGCTCTGGGATTATAATTAATATATTAACTTATAAAACCAGTTCAGATTATGACCAACTTAATTCCAATAGTACCCAAAATTTTTGCTCTTACATAGCTTCATCTCTTCCCCTCTCTTTTGTGCCATTAATGCCATACATATTACATATTCATACATGGTCTGTGCTCATTCTGCCCATGAAGTTCTCCAGGCAAGAATACTGGAGTGGGTTGCCATTTCCTTCTCCAGGGAATCTTCCCAACCCAGGAATCAAACCCAGGTCTCCTACATTGCAGGTGGATTCTTTAATTCTTTACTGTCTGAGCCACCAAGAAGCCTTTCTATGCCCATTAGCATAAATTTATATTTATTGCTTTCTGTAGTTGCCTTTTAAATCATATAGGATGCTGGGAGCGAGCTCCGCCTGTGGCAAAGGTCATGAGGAAGGAGGCTTGGCATACGCAAAGGCGGGATCGAGCCTCAGGAGTTCCCCTGGAAATTCTCGAGCATCTATCCCCCAAACCAGAGTCTGCCTACTTTCTGCTTTTTGCTTTCACCTACACCTCTGACTTTACGGGGGGCTGTCCCCCACTACCTCTCTCTGAAAAAAGAGTTAGCTTACAGCTCCAGTTAATAATTCCTGGGTGTGACACTGTTTCAACCTACAAACTCCTTTGGAAGTCCTCTAGCCTGCCTGAATAGGTTTTTCCAGCCACATGTGATTACTCAGAGCCTCCCAACTGTGAGAGGCATGAGATGTTCTAAACTGTCTCAATACAGATTCCTTTGAGCAGTTAAAAGATTGATTAGAAATTGTATTGGTGAAGGGATTTTCACTTGTTGGGCCAATGTTTGCTGCTAAGTTTCCATATCCCTTACCTGCTGTGTCCCTGGCAGTGTATTGATTAATATAATTGGTGTAAGTAGTAGCTTTAATGTTTGTAACCTGGGACCTTGAGTTAATTCTTTTTCTTGTTATAGCCCACCACACCTTTGCTCTGTAGGAATGCAATTTTATCTAATGCTTTTGGAGGGTGGCTCCTGACCTTTAGAGAAAAATAAGTTTTCTGAAGAAAGGGTCTTAAAATGTTAACAGGCCTCCGGGCCAGAAGATGATGCAAATCACCTAAGCTTTTGCATATGATAAGTTTGCAGGAAGAAAGCCTGGCTTGCTGCATGACTCTACCCCTTCCCCCATTATCCTCTATGCATAACTTAAGGTATAAAAACTACTTTGGAAAATAAAGTAGTTCACCGGGCCTTGTTCACCAAAACTTGGTCTCCCCAAGTCGTTCTTTCTCTCACCTTCTGGCTGAATTATTCAGCCTCTTTTCTCCACTGAATTTCCTCACTGAGCTATCCTTATTTCAGCCTCTTTTCTTCACTGAATTTTCCTACTGAGCTATCCTTATTCTATTATTCTTTATATCCTTAATTAACATTTAATTAAGCAGTTGTTTCCCGATCGTCGCCGATGCCGTCCCCGCTTCGAATTCCCTGGATCCACCGGGGCTGGACCCCGGCAATAGGACAAGAAAAAAAGTCTTACAACAAAAAACACATTTCTAGTGTCCTTTTATTTCAACCTCGAAAGATTTATTTTACTATTCATTTGCTGTAAACAAATTCTCTTGGTTTTTGTTTATCTGGAAATAGCTTAATTTCTCTGACATTGACAAATTTGAACTTCCCTCTGTGATCCAGTGGTTAACAGTCCACCTGACGATGTGGAGTACATGGGTTCCATCCCTGGTTCGGGAAGATTCCACATGCTCCAGGGCAACTAAGTCCGTGTGCCACAAGTACTGAGCCTCAGTTCTAGACTCCACGAGCCACAGCTACTGAACCCACATGTTGCAACTACTGAAGCCCATGGGCCCTAGAGCCCATGCTCCCCAACAAGAGAAGACACCCGACAATGAGACGCTCTGCAACTAGAGAAGAGCCCCCACTCCCTGCAACTAGAGAAAGCCGTGAGCAGCAACAAAGACCTAGCACAGTCATTAATAAATAAATACATAAATAAAATCTTTTCTAAAATAAATACAATAAAATAGATAAGTTCCCTCAGCTCACAACCCACCTTCTTGGTAACCTTTCCTTCAGGCCATAGAAGGGCCCATGCTCTGTTCTAGAGGGTTGTCTCCTCCAGCTTGTCTGCACTGTGACCCTGCCTCCTTCAGATGGCATGGCCTAAGAGAGGAAATGACTGAATTTGGACTTGGAACCAAGAAGACTCCTTGGAACCACCCGCCTCCTAGGAGCTGTCAGAATATATTTCCCACCAAGCGAAATGAACAGTAGATGTATTGAGTAGATAAAGTCATGCATGGAGAGATACAGTGTAACCAGGGCCTATGGAAGATACAAAGAACTATTAAACACTGTTCTTATCCTCAAGGAAGGGACAGGAAAGATAAATTGAGCAAAAGGGAGTTCATATTGTGCCCAGGTCATAAGGTAGTCCCTAAGTCAATGATAAATTAGTCAAAGTCCTCAGGGAACTTATCATCTTATGGAGAAAATTATCAGAAAGACAATCACAGTTTGATCAATTCTAGCACTAAGTATAGGGTGTTGAAAGCACTCAGAAGCAATCTTCCTAATTCAAATTCAGGGCCAGGGAAGAAGCTTCTTTAAGAGAAGCCTAAGCTAATTCTTGGTATAATGGTAGTTAGCATTATTAACAGATCATTGTCTCATTTAATCTTCTCTATAACACTATGCGGCTTCCCAGGTGACCAAGGGGTAAAGAGTCTTCCTGCCAATGCAGGAGACGCAGGAGACACAGATTCATTCCCTGGGATGGGAAGATCTCCAGGAGGAGGAAATGGCAACCCCCTCCCTTATTCATGCCTGGGAAATCCCATGGACAGAGGAGCCTGACAGGCTACTGTCGATGGGGTGGAAAAGAATTGGACATGACTTAGCGACTGAGCACATGCACAACACTATGTGGTAAGTACAAATATTATGTCCAATTTACAGATGAGGAAACTGAGCTTTGGTGAAGTTCAGGGACTTGTTAAAGTTCACACAGCTCTGAAGTGGTAAGCTGAGCAGCTCTAACCAGGCATATTGAGTTTAACCACCCATACTCATAACCACTGTGCTGCTGCAGCTCTCTAGCAGTTCATGGGGCTGGATTGGGAAAGGGGAACGTCAAGTCAAGGGGGTCAGGAGGAGAAAGGCGGATGGGTGAGAGTGCAGAATGTGTTCTGGAACTGAAGTAGTTCAGAGTGGCTAGATTGAGAAAGTGAAGGGGGAAAGAGCAGGAACAGTAGGTTGGACGAGGGACTCATAAAAGAGAACCACTGATGATTTTAAACATCAAGAACTAAGATTTTGAAAGTATGTAGAATGGATCATGGAGAGTGTACGACTACAGTCAAGGAAATCAGACAAGAAATGGTTGCTTAATTCCAGCAAAAATGATGACCTTAATGAAGATTGCAGCAGGAATGGAGAGAAAGAACAGATTCAAGAGACACAGAAACATACTCAGAAATGTGGCAGTCAGCTGTTTTTCTACCTGAGCAACACACTGTAAGAGGCTTTTTCAGGTTCTTGGTAGAATCTAGAAATTTTGTGGAGAACTAAGGCACATGCACTGTAGACTTTTTTCCTTTGATGATAACACCCATCATTCTGACTTGAAGAATTGTATGTGTGCTTAGCTGTGCTTATTCGGTCAGTCATGTCCAACTCTTTGTGACCCCATGGACTGTTGCCCGCCAGGCTCCTCTGTCCATGGGGATTCTCCAGACAAGAATATTGGAGTGAGTTGCCATGCCCTCCTCCAGGGGATCTTCCCAACCCAGGGATTGAACTGAGGTCTCCTGCACAAACCCAGGTCTCCTCCATTACAGGCAGATTCTTTACCATCAACAATGGGAAGTGGCAATACCTCCCTAAGTAGAGAAGTCCAAGAAAAAATTTTGTATGGAATATATAAATTCAGTTTGAGTTCATCTTGAGTTTGAGGTAACTGAGGGAATCTGGGATTAAGGGATATTCTAGAGTCAACTGGATATATTTCTGGAGTTCAAGAGAGTTCTGGTTTGGACGTGGTGTAGACAGTCTGCAAGATGACCAGATGCCCAGACCCAAGAGGTTTCCTGGAACATGAGATTTTCAGTGCTAAAACCAGGACAGTTGTAGGCAGAGCAGGACAGCTAGTCACCCCAGGACAAGTCTGGAACCCCAGAGAGAAAGCTGAGTTAGAAACATATATGTAGGCAGCACCAGTCTATAAGTGACAGCCAGGAAGGGATGGAATCACCCAAGAAACATATTTGTGGTATAAAGAAAAAACTGCCAAGGAACGAACCTTGAGGATTGCTAACACTAAATGAAAAGGTAGAGAAATAAAAAACTGGCTCTCTGTTGGTTGTTTACCCAATAGCCATTCTCCTTTCTTTAATTTTGGGCCACAATGTACTCAGCTGAGGGTGAGCGGTGGACAGTCCAAGCCAGTTAACAGCAATCGTCTCCCCCTTTCCAGGGCTGGGTTTAAAGATGGGCATGTGACCCAGTTCTGATAAATGAGAGTCATTGGTCCCTTCAGCAAGCAAGGACTGATTGCCTACCAGGCACCAAAGCTGTGGGGATACAGGTGAGATGAAAATCCTTAACTTCACGGAGTCTACTTTTTCATGGATAAGAAAGAAAGAAAGGTGTATGTCAGCTATTGACAATCCCTAAGAAGAAAAAGCAGAATAAGGGGAATAAGTTAAAGTGGGTTGAAGTAAACCAAAATTTTATTTGGAGGAATGGAAAGGCCTCAGTGGTAAAATGATATGAAATACATGGGACACTGTCCTGGTGGCAGATACCTACCAGAGATTTCAGCGCCACCTGGTGACCACAGAGGGAGATACCACTGAATCAAGTCCAAGGGAAAGAGCCTGGATTCTTGATGACATCACTCACTGAGCAGCCAAACAGGGGTGGGAAACAAAAGAAGGAAAGGAGGGAAGAAAGTCATAAAGTTTTGTGTCCTAGAAACTAAGGAGAAGGAAAGTTAACAGTTTCAAATGCTACAGGGAGGCTAAAGAAGATAAATGTTTGAAAAGTATCTAATGGTGACCTTGATCAGGGCCATGTTCAGCAGAGCTATGATCACATGATCACACATGTTTTGGGATCCTGGTGTGGAAATGGAAGGTGAGGAGAGGACACAACCGCCAGATGAGGGATATAAACCAGAGGATGACACTCATAAATCCATAACTACATCTAAGCTTGTTTTACATTGAGGAAAAGTAAAAAACAATAGACCAGGAAAGCTAAAGACATGGGAGTTAATTGATAAAGAGTATTCATGGGCAGGGAAACCACAAATGTACAAACTGCTTTTCTTCTCATAGAAAGCCAAGTCTTTTGGGCTTTCAAGGCCCCCATACAGCTCTGCTCCCGTCCCCAGCCCCCTCCCCGCACCACTCTGAGGCTTCAGTCCCGGCCTTCTTGCTGCTCCTCCCTCCAGCTGCTCATCGTTCTTCCCCCAGATATCTAAGTTCTCCCTTCCTTCCTTCTATGCTCTGCTCACAGATCACCTTTTCAAGGAGTCTCCTTGACCAACTGATATAAAATAACACTGCATGGGCACTCCACACTCCCAATCCCTTGCCTAATTTATTTTCGTTGCACTTTTTACCACCTGATCTACCATTTGTCTCACCCTCTTAATCATCCACTGCCTGTCTCCCCACAACTAGACTACAAGCTCCACAAAAACAAGGCCTTTGCTGTTTTCAGCACTGAGTACACTGTGTGGCACATAACAGGCACCCAACCAATATTTGTGGAATGAATGAATATGTGGCAAACAAGCAGCGGAGACAACATATGAACTTAGAACATATGAACTGCTGTGACACGGTGGTCAGAAAAGGCTCAGGTCCAAGAAGGCAGCATGAACAATAGGAGGTCACATCCTGCCCACTAGATTTTGTTCTAAGTACTTTACATAAATTTTCTTTAAGTTTCAAAATGGATCTAGAATGTAGGTATTCTTGTGACCTCTGGAGGCACAGAGAGGGTAAGTCATGTACTTGAAATCTCATACACAATTCACAGCAGAGCTGAGGCGACAGACATAGGCAGCCTGGTTCCAGAACTACGCACATAAAGACCAGGTTCTAGTCCCTTATCCTTTAAGGATTTAGAGGATCTCCTCTCTCACTTGGGGGTGAGAGAGGAGAAAGATACTTCGGGCACAGAGTGAAAGGCCAGAATTTACAAGTACATTATGGAAAGAATAAAGAGCCCAGTCTAACTGTAGAGGAGCATTCATGGGCTCCAGGAAATGGGAGACAAAATTAGAAAGACAGGGTGGGGCCAGCTGGTGGACAGCTCAATTGCCAGACTTAGAAGCTTAGATTCCATTAGGAATTTCAACTGGTAGACATGTGATCAGAGGAGTAACAATATGTCAACAGCAGTGCAGTGGGCATGTCAACGGCCTCTGAAAATAAAGCAGACACAGCTAGGAGTATTGGGAGGGTGAAAGAAAAGCTTTCTTGTCACCAAGCTCAAACTACTCTGTGTTTTAATTATGTGTTTTAAACAGATAAAAGGGTAGACTGACAATCCTCACCAACTTTCCTGTCTCCAGCAGAGTCGGGCATGACTGAGCGGCTTCACTTTCACTTTTCACTTTCATGCATTGGAGAAGGAAATGGCAACCCACTCCAGTGTTCTTGCCTGGAGAATCCCAGGGACGGGGGAGCCTGGTGGGCTGCCGTCTATGGGGTCATACAGAGTCGGACACGACTGAAGTGACTTAGCAGCAGCAGCAGCAGCAGTCCATAACTGGGATTCCCAGGTGGTGCTGTGGTAAAGAATCTGCCTTCTAATGAAGGACACAGGTGATGCAGGTTCAGTCCCTGGGTGGGAAAGATCCCCTGGAGGAGGGCATGGCAACCCACTCCAGTATTCCCGCCTGAGAAATCCCATGGACAGAGGGTCTGGCAGGCTGCAGTCCATGGGGTTGCCATGTGAATAGTGATGACGCAGTCATAACTGGTAGCACCTGAGTACTGCATTTAACATCATTTACATAAAGTACTTCATTTAATCTGCATAGCAACCTGTTCATGAGAGGAAACGGATGCTCAGTTCTAGAATCACAGACTGTTAAAATGTAAAGGAACTTTACTATCATCCATGCTATTATTTCGTTTTCTCTACAACATCTGAAACTCACCAGAGTCTGGCCTGTCCAGTTCTGGCTGCTACTGAGAAGAGGGACGGGCAGTATTTCATAAAGTCAGTCTCTCACTCTCAGCCCAAAGTAGTCCTTAGAAGCTTAAAGAACACTGAAGAAGAGACATCCCTGGCAGCTCAGTGGCCAAGACATAGAGTTCCCAATATGAGCAAGGGGCCCTGGTCCGATCCCTGGTTAGGGAACTAGATCCCGCAAGCGGTAACTAAAGATCCCGAGTGTCACAACTAAGAGCCAGCACAGCCAAATAAATAAATAAGTACATTTTTAAAAAATCAAATAAAAATATCACAAATAGCTCAAGCATAGTAAGTGTTGTTACTTCAGAAATTAAAAAATATATATCTTTACATAGAAACATTGTAATAGATAATATTTAGTTCCTAGGCCCTCAAACAAAAGACTGTTTAAGCCATGCAGTCACTTAAGACTTTCATGTTTGCAGTTTAAAAACAAATTTAAAACCATTCTTTGGGGAGGGAAAGGGGAGAGAGGTTCAGAAGGGAGGGGATATATGTATACCTATGGCTGATTCATGTTTAGGTTTGACAGAAAACAACAAAATTCTGTAAAGCAATTATCCTTCAACAAAAGAAATAAACCATTCTGTTGTAATAGTAGAAAATAACAAAAAATTATTCTAAATATAATCAGTAGCTTTTTATTTATCTTGAAAGTTGACACTTTAAGAAAAAGAAAGTAGACTTTTACATGAATGAAAAGGACTATGGAAATTCCTGACAAGGTGAAAAGAAACATCTGGGTACTTGAAAGGCTTTGGAAGTTGACACTGTATGTTTTTAGAAAGTCTTATTTCATTCAGGACTTATATGGCTTTTGTCCCCAGTCACTATTAGCAATGGTTTTGCACCTGTGCATGGAATTACAAGAAACAGAAGAAGACATTTTCCTTAAAACAATATGTATACATGTGGAAGAAAAACCTGGAAGGCAAGTAAATCCATTTTAAGGGAAAAAAAAACCAAAAAAAGATAGACTCTCCAAAAAGAAAAAGGAAATATTATAACAGTTATTGATTTTCAAGCATTGTACATTCAAACCTACACTTTTACATGGTAAACGATAGTACTCAGCAAATAATGGAGTTGGGCTCTTGTCCAAAGGTTCCTGCCAGCCAGAAGTACAGGGTGCCATCTGTGGCACTGTTTGCCCATGTGATTTAATACTTTACTGTTTCCTCTTATTTTATTTTTTATTTTTTGCCTTTTTAAGTTTATTTTTAACTGGAAGATAATTGCTTTACAATATTGTGTTGGTTTCTTACAATATTGTGTTGATTCATCAACATGAATCAGTCATAGGTATACATATGTCCCCTCCTTCTTGAAACTCTCTGCCCACCTCCCACCCATCCCACCCCTCTAGGTTGTCACAGAGCACTGGTTTTGAGCACTCTGAGCCATGGTTTTCCTTTATTTCAATGAAAAAAATCAAAGAAAATTTTAAAATGAAAACAACATGTAGACCACATTCAGTTCAGTTCAGTTCAGTCGCTCAGTTGTGTCCAACTCTTTGTGACCCCATGAACTGCAGCACGCCAGGCCTCCCTGTCCATCACCAACTCCCAGAGTTACTCAGACTCACATCCATTGAGTCAGTGATGCCATCCAGCCATCTCATCCTCTGTCATCCCCTTCTCCTCCTGCCCCTAATCCCTCCCAGCATCAGAGTCTTTTCCAATGAGTCAACTCTTCGCATGAGATGGCCAAAGTACTAGAGTTTCAGCTTTAGCATCAGTCCTTCCAAAGAACAGCCAGGACTAATTTCCTTTAGAATGGACTGGTTGGATCTCCTTGCCGTCCAAGAGACTCTCAAGAGTCTTCCCCACCACAGTTCAAAAGCATCAATTCTTCAACGCTCAGCTTTCTTCACAGTCCAACTTTCACATCCATACATGACTACTGGAAACACCATAGCCTTGACTAGACGGACCTTTGTTGGCAAAGTAATATCTCTGCTTTTGAGTACGCTGTCTAGGTTGGTCATAACTTTCCTTCCAAGGAGTAAGAGTCTTTTAATTTCATGGCTGCAGTCACCATCTGCAGTGATTTTGGAGCCCCCCCAAATAAAGTCAGCCACTGTTCCCACTGTTTCCCCTTCTACTTCCCATGAAGTGATGGGACCAGATGCCATGATCTTCGTTTTCTGAATGTTGAGCTTTAAGCCAACTTTTTCACTCTCCTCTTTCACTTTCATCAAGAGGCTTTTTAGTTCCTCTTCACTTTCTGCCATAAGGGTGGTAGACCACATTAATAGAATACAATTGAGACAGAGAGGGTTCTCAAAAGAGCACCTCCTGAGTTTCAGTTGAATCCTCACTAGTCGAACTATGAAGGAAAAGAAAAAAAATTAAAGAATATGAGCCAAGTATTAGAAGTAAATATTTGAAGAGTGTGAAATAAAATTAAAGATTTGTTAGTTCTCTTTAGTTTTAACAACTAAAACTCCCATAACACATAAGTTCATATAGAGTACCTAAATCCCACTTTCAAACTTTTGATCCTCAGAAATGCTGCATTGTAAGTACAAGAGTAAAGAGATGGCCAGTACAAAGCAAGGAAGCACCTGTGCCAGGTGATTCCGCAGGGTGGCCACCAAGGGGCACCATCAGCTCATTCATAAATAACTTGCTCAGGGAGCTGCAAGTGAGGAACGGCTGTTTCTAGTGTGGTTTAATAAGGAGCTGTTTCACGCTTTCATTCAGTTGGGATTTGTACAACTTAGTATTTGTAGCTGAGAGACTGCCAGAGATTCAGAATGTAACTTGATTTTTGCTATGTCACTGAATACATCTCCTGTGTAAATGTAGTCTTGATTCTCACTTCTCCATTCTCTGAAGGGCTTATAGAATTATTCCATTTCTGACAAGGCCCCAGTAGCTTCATCTGCTAGAGTGGATTCTTTTATCTTTTTGAACTCTGAAACACTGAATCTAAGTAAGAATCTGACCTTAGATTTTTTATTTAAATTAGATAAACTGTTGCACTTACATTTATCTGCATAAGTGCTATTTGTGTCAAGACAGGAGGCAGATTCTAGACCAAACTAAACTCTCAGTCAAGAAAATGGCAGCCACGCAGCCCTCTTGATTCCCATGGCTCTGGTCCCAGGAAGACACTCAGTGTTGCTGAGTGATCTTGCAGTAATTGCTGTCCATCTTGCAGTAATTGCTGTCCAGCATGCTTTCCCTTTTCAGGTATTTCCTGTTGCTGACAATCTGCTATTTTAAGGCCTAAGTTACTATAAACCGTTTAAGACAACTTGGTGTGAGAAGCTTTGGCTGGTAAGACTTGCTGCCTGCTAAAGAGGGTCTTCCTGGGAAGCAGAGAGCTGGTGGGAACCTCACATTCAGGATCTAGCCCCAAAGTCAGCTTTGACAAGACACAAAGATAGAGACTTACACCGCCACATTCCCAAGAGTCTACTGTACAAAGAACAATACACTGTGATTTATTACAGCATAATGAACAAACAGGGCAGAGGAACACTGACGGAGGCTCCTCCATGGTTTGATGAAAAGAGCTCTTCTTGAGTTGTTTCAACTGATGGTAGCCTGATACATTAGAAGCAAGTTTTGTTTGTTCATTTCTCAAGGGGCACGTCATTTCCACATATGGGGAATGCATTTTCCTGTAATGTCCCTCACATACTAGAGTGTGTGTGTGTGTGTGCATACACACACTTAGTCGCTCAGTTGAGTCCACTCTGTGATGCCATGGACTGTAGCCCACCAGGCTCCTCTGTCCATGGAATTCTCAAGGAAAGAATACTGGAGTGGGTAGCCAATTCCCTTCTCCAGGGTATTTTCTCAACCCAGGGATAGAACCCAGCTCTCTTGCACTGCAGGAAGATTCTTTACCACCTGAGCCACCAGAGAAGCCCTTTAAGGTTAAAAGTAAAAGTGTTAGTCACTCAGTCATGTCCAACTCTTTTGTGATCCCATGAACTGTAGCCCTACCAGGCTCCTCTGTCCATGGTATTTCCCAGGCAAGAATACTGGAGTGGATTGCCATTTCTTCAGTGGATCTCCCCAACCCAGGAATCAAATCCATGTCTCCTGCAGGAGATCCTGCATTAGCAGGCAGGTTCTTTACCACTGAGCCACTTAGGAAGCCCAGGGAAGCCCTTAAAACAGTATGAATATATATGCCTTATTGTGCAGTCACTCCCCACACTGTACACCCTACACGCTGTTCCTCCTCATGTTGAGGTGGCCCCTCTTTCCAATGAAGAGTAAGGATGATCGTAGCATGGTGTTAAGATAGTTAGGCTCTGCCAGGTAACAAATAAACCCTGAACTCTCAAGGGCTGAATAGTATAGAAATTTGTTTCTCGATTGTGCTGATGTTCCTGATCAGAGGCTTTTCTGGGACAACTGTTCTCTAAGCAGCAACTTCCAGGATTGGCGCTGCTCCTATCACACACCTCTGCCATCTCAGAGTCTTCACTTTCAGCCTCACAGATGGAGAGACAGCCCAACTAAAAGAGTATGAGGAATTTTATATATGGGGTCCTGGGAAATGTAGCGGAGAAGGCAATGGCACCCCACTCCAGTACTCTTGCCTGGAAAATCCCATGGATGGAGGAGCCTGGTAGGCTGCAGTCTATGGGGTCGCTAAGAGTTGGGCACGACTGAGCAACTTCACTTTCACTTTTCACTTTCTTGCATTGGAGAAGGAAATGGCAACCCACTCCAGTGTTCTTGCCTGGAGAATCCCAGGGATGGAGGAGCCTAGTGGGCTGCCCTCTATGGGGTCGCACAGAGTCGGACATGACTGAGGCAACTTAGCAGCAGCAGCAGCAGCAGCAGGGAAATGTAGACTTGCTGCGAGCTCAAAAGGAAATGAAATGATTTGGTCAACACACAGAATCAGCTCTGCCATGATCATGAATCATTATTTTAAAAAGGAACTTTCTGTAAACATCAAATTCATCTTCCATTTTATTTTATTTTTTTTATTTAAAAAATTAATTTTATCTCTAAAATTTAGAACATAATTTTCCCTCTGGGTCGTCCCAGTGCACCAGCCCCAAGCATCTAGCATCGTGCGTTGAACCTGGACTGGTATCTCGTTTCATACATGACATTTCACATGTTTCAATGCCATTCTCCCAAATCGTCCCACCCTCTCCCTCTCCCACAGAGTCCATAAGCCTGTTCTATACATCAGTGTCTCTTTTGCTGTCTCATATACAGGGTTATCGTTACCATCTTTCTAAATTCCATATATATGCGTTAGTATACTGTATTGGTGTTTTTCCTTCTGGCTTACTTCACTCTGTATAATAGGCTCCAGTTTCATCCACCTCATCAGAACTGGTTCAAATGTATTCTTTTTAATGGCTGAGTAATACTCCATTGTGTATATGTACCACTGCTTTCTTATCCATTCATCTGCTGATGGACATCTAGGTTGCTTCCATGTCCTGGCTATTATAAACAGTGCTGCGATGAACATTGGGGTACACGTGTCTCTTTCCCTTCTGATTTCCTCAGTGTGTATGCCCAGCAGTGGGATTGCTGGATCATGAGGCAGTTCTATTTCCAGTTTTTTAAGGAATCTCCACACTGTTCTCCATAGTGGCTGTACTAGTTTGCATTCCCACCAACAGTGTAAGAGGGTTCCCTTTTCTCCACACCCTCTCCAGCATTTATTATTTGTAGACTTTTGGGTGGCAGCCATTCTGACTGGTGTGAAATGATATCTCATAGTGGTTTTGATTTGCATTTCTCTGATAATGAGTGATGTTGAGCATCTTTTCATGTGTTTGTTAGCCATCTGTATGTCTTCTTTGGAGAAATGTCTATTTAGATCTTTGGCCCATTTTTTGATTGGGTCATTTATTTTTCTGGAGTTGAGCTGTAGGAGTTGCTTGTATATTTTTGAGATTAGTTGTTTGTCGGTTGCTTCATTTGCTATTATTTTCTCCCATTCTGAAGGCTGTCTTTTCACCTTGCTAATAGTTTCCTTTGATGTGCAGAAGCTTTTAAGTTTAATTAGGTCCCATTTGTTTATTTTTGCTTTTATTTCCAATATTCTGGGAGGTGGGTCATAGAGGATCCTCCTGTGATGTATGTCAGAGAGTGTTTTGCCTATGTTCTCCTCTAGGAGTTTTATAGTTTCTGGTCTTACGTTGAGATCTTTAATCCATTTTGAGTTTATTTTTGTATATGGTGTTAGAAAGTGTTCTAGTTTCATTCTTTTACAAGTGGTTGACCAGATTTCCCAGCACCACTTGTTAAAGAGATTGTCTTTAATCCATTGTATATTCTTGCCTCCTTTGTCAAAGATAAGGTGTCCATATGTGCGTGGATTTATCTCTGGGCTTTCTATTTTGTTCCATTGATCTATATTTCTGTCTTTGTGCCAGTACCATACTGTCTTGATAACTGTGGCTTTGTAGTAGAGCCTGAAGTCAGGTAGGTTGATTCCTCCAGTTCCACTTTTCTTTCTCAAGATCGCTTTGGCTATTCGAGGTTTTTTGTATTTCCATACAAATTGTGAAATTATTTGTTCTAGCTCTGTGAAGAATACTGTTGGTAGCTTGATAGGGATTGCATTGAATCTATAAATTGCTTTGGGTAGTATACTCATTTTCACTATATTGATTCTTCCAATCCATGAACATGGTATATTTCTCCATCTATTAGTGTCCTCTTTGATTTCTTTCACCAGTGTTTTATAGTTTTCTATATATAGGTCTTTAGTTTCTTTAGGTAGATATATTCCTAAGTATTTTATTCTTTTCGTTGCAATGGTGAATGGAATTGTTTCCTTAATTTCTCTTTCTGTTTTCTCATTATTAGTGTATAGGAATGCAAGGGATTTCTGTGTGTTGATTTTATATCCTGCAACTTTACTATAATCATTGATTAGTTCTAGTAATTTTCTGGTGGAGTCTTTAGGGTTTTCTATGTAGAGGATCATGTCATCTGCAAATAGTGAGAGTTTTACTTCTTCTTTTCCAATTTGGATTCCTTTTATTTCTTTTTCTGCTCTGATTGCTGTGGCCAAAACTTCCAAAACTATGTTGAATAGTAATGGTGAAAGTGGGCACCCTTGTCTTGTTCCTGACTTTAGAGGAAATGCTTTCAATTTTTCACCATTGAGGATAATGTTTGCTGTGGGTTTGTCATATATAGCTTTTATTATGTTGAGGTATGTTCCTTCTATTCCTGCTTTCTGGAGAGTTTTTTATCATAAATGGGTGTTGAATTTTGTCAAAGGCTTTCTCTGCATCTATTGAGATAATCATATGGTTTTTGTTTTTCAATTTGTTAAGGTGGTGTATTACATTGATTGATTTGCGGATATTGAAGAATCCTTGCATCCCTGGGATAAAGCCCACTTGGTCATGGTGTATGATCTTTTTAATGTGTTGTTGGATTCTGATTGCTAGAATTTTGTTTAGGATTTTTGCATCTATGTTCATCAGTGATATTGGCCTGTAGTTTTCTTTTTTTGTGGGATCTTTGTCAGGTTTTGGTATTAGGGTGATGGTGGTCTCATAGAATGAGTTTGGAAGTTTACCTTCCTCTGCAATTTTCTGGAAGAGTTTGAGCAGGATAGGTGTTAGCTCTTCTCTAAATTTTTGGTAGAATTCAGCTGTGAAGCCGTCTGGACCTGGGCTTTTGTTTGCTGGAAGATTTTTGATTACAGTTTTAATTTCCGTGCTTGTGATGGGTCTGTTAAGGTTTTCTATTTCTTCCTGGTCGAGTTTTGGAAAGTTGTACTTTTCTAAGAATTTGTCCATTTCTTCCTCGTTTTCCATTTTATTGGCATATAATTGTTGATAATAGTCTCTTATAATCCTTTGTATTTCTGTGTTGTCTGTTGTGATCTCTCCATTTTTGTTTCTAATTTTATTGATTTGATTTTTCTCCCTTTGTTTCTTGATGAGTCTGGCTAATGGTTTATCAATTTTATTTATCCTTTCAAAGAACCAGCTTTTGGCTTTGTTGATTTTTGCTATGGTCTCTTTTGTTTCTTTAGCATTTATTTCTGCTCTAATTTTTAAGATTTCTTTCCTTCTACTAACCCTGGGGTTCTTCATTTCTTCCTTTTCTAGTTGCTTTAGGTGTAGAGTTAGGTTATTTATTTGACTTTTTTCTTGTTTCTTGAGGTGTGCCTGTATTGCTATGAACTTTCCCCTTAGGACTGCTTTTACTGTGTCCCACAGGTTTTGGGTTGTTGTGTTTTCATTTTCATTCGTTTCTATGCAAATTTTGATTTCTTTTTTGATTTCTTCTGTGATTTGTTGGTTATTCAGCAGGGTGTTGTTCATCCTCCATATGTTGGAATTTTTAATAGTTTTTCTCCTGTAATTGAGATCTAATCTTACTGCATTGTGGTCAGAAAAGATGCTTGGAATGATTTCTATTTTTTTGAATTTACCAAGGCTAGCTTTATGGCCCAGGATGTGATCTATCCTGGAGAAGGTTCCATGTGCACTTGAGAAAAAGGTGAAATTCATTGTTTTGGGATGAAATGTCCTATAGATATCAATTAGGTCTAACTGGTCTATTGTATCGTTTAAAGTTTGTGTTTCCTTGTTAATTTTCTGTTTAGTTGATCTATCCATAGGTGTGAGTGGGGTATTAAAGTCTCCCAGTATTATTGTGTTATTGTTAATTTCTCCTTTCATACTTGTTAGCATTTGTCTTACATACTGCAGTGCTCCCATGTTGGGTGCATATATATTTATAATTGTTATATCTTCTTCTTGGATTGATCCTTTGATCATTATGTAGTGACCTTCTTTGTCTCTTTTCACAGCCTTTGTTTTAAAGTCTATTTTATCTGATATGAGTATTGCTACTCCTGCTTTCTTTTGGTCCCTATTTGCATGGAAAATCTTTTTCCAGCCCTTCACTTTCAGTCTGTATGTGTTCCCTGTTTTGAGGTGGGTCTCCTGTAGACAACATATGTAGGGGTCTTGTTTTTGTATCCATTCAGCCAGTCTTTGTCTTTTGGTTGGGGCATTCAACCCATTTACGTTTAAGGTAATTACTAATAAGTATGATCCCGTTGCCATTTACTTTATTGTTTGGGGTTCGAATTTATACACCATTTTTGTGTTTCCTGTCTAGAGAATATCCTTTAGTATTTGTTGGAGAGCTGGTTTGGTGGTGTAGAATTCTCTCAGCTTTTGCTTGTCTGAGAAGCTTTTGATTTCTCCTTCATACTTGAATGAAATCCTTGCTGGGTACAATAATCTGGCCTGTAGGTTATTTTCTTTCATCATTTTAAGTATGTCTTGCCATTCCCTCCTGGCTTGAAGAGTTTCTATTGAAAGATCAGCTGTTATCCTTATGGGAATTCCCTTGTGTGTTATTTGTTGTTTTTCCCTTGCTGCTTTTAATATTTGTTCTTTGTGTTTGATCTTTGTTAATTTGATTAATATGTGTCTTGGGGTGTTTCGCCTTGGGTTTATCCTGTTTGGGATTCTCTGGGTTTCTTGGACTTGGGTGATTATTTCCTTCCCCAGTTTAGGGAAGTTTTCAGCTATTATCTCCTCAAGTATTTTCTCATGGTCTTTCTTTTTGTCTTCTTCTTCTGGAACCCCCATGATTCGAATGTTGTAGCGTTTAATATTGTCCTGGAGGTCTCTGAGATTGTCCTCATTTCTTTTAATTCGTTTTTCTTTTATTCTCTCTGATTCATTTATTTCTACCATTCTATCTTCTAATTCACTAATCCTATCTTCTGCCTCTGTTATTCTACTATTTGTTGCCTCCAGAGTGTTTTTAATTTCATTTATTGCATTATTCATTATATATTGACTCTTTTTTATTTCTTCTAGGTCCTTGTTAACCCTTTCTTGCATCTTCTCAATCCTTGTCTCCAAGCTATTTATCTGTGATTCCATTTTAATTTCAAGATTTTGGATCAATTTCACTATCATTATTCGGAATTCTTTATCAGGTAGATTCCCTATCTCTTCCTCTTTTGTTTGGTTTGGTGGGCATTTATCCTGTTCCTTTATCTGCTGGCTATTCCTCTGTTTCTTCATCTTGTTTAAATTGCTGAGTTTGGGGTGTCCTTTCTGTATTCTGGCAGTTTGTGGAGTTCTCTTTTGTGGCTTTTCCTCACTGTGTGTGGGTTTGTACAGGTGGCTTGTCAAGGTTTCCTGGTTAGGGAAGCTTGTGTCGGTGTTCTGATGGGTGGAACTGTATTTCTTCTCTTTGTTCAGTCGCGCTGTGGGGAGGGAGGGAGGGATGCTGCAAACAAATAACACTGGCGTGCGCTCGCAGTGCCTCAGCCACACTGGGTCTGCCCCCGCTCACGGCGCGTGTAGCCTCCCTGCCCACACTGCTCGGGCTCTAGGTTGTTCCGCCGGGAACAATCCGAGGCTGGCCCTGGGTTGCATGTACCTCCCAGGTCCAAGCCACTCAGGTTCAGGCACTCGGGTAGTCTCTCATCTTCCATTTTAATCTCACCTTTTTGGATTCTATAACGTTTCTAATAACAGGGAGAAATTAAGTCAAAATTTTTCATCCTTGTGATTTTATTGCTTGTATAACCTACATAAGTATCTTAATCTACATAATATTTCACTTAACCTGGAAGAATATTTTAATTACAAGCCACCCTTCATAGATGAAGAACACTGACCACACTGTCACTCACCCTGACATTCCACCTTGAGACTTCACACCATGTTATAGTTGGAACCCACAACCATTTGCAAGGCCTTGCTTCTCCACATTTGCAAAGCTTTAACCCTCCCAAACACAACAGAGAATATTAAACTAAAGTTTTCAAATTCCTGACACATATTAATCTTTGGGATTTAGGCATGAGATACCAGAATTCCCAAGAAGCCCAAAAACCATTCTCCTTAAAATACTGCCAATATTCTTTTTTATTCTCTTTTATTCATGATTATAAATATTGGAAATAAATATAATAATTAATAAATATTAAGTGTAGTGGTATTGCAGAGAACTACAGCCTATGGCAAATATTAAAACACTGAATAAAAGTGGGTGAATGTTAGTAGATAGTATTTTTAACATTCACATCTCCCAGCAAGGTTAACAGCACTATCAGAATCACGTGTGAAAATTGCCAACTTAAGCATTTGTTGTGCTTCCCAAACGTGTTATTTTTGTAATAGCATTCATAGGATTTGTGTAAAGTATATGATGCACATAATTGAACTGATACTTTCTTTGCAAGAATGACAGTTAGCAGCAGATGGGACCATGAATACACACGTATAACATGGCAACAGCTGCAAGCAACATGGCCTGATTAGACAGTGACCACTTCTAAGTGTTGACTCCAGCCTCAGCTCCATGTGTCAGCAAAACCTTACCGAGCAAAGCTCAACAGAATTCTGGCACAGACACAGTGAATCAGGACAAGTTCAGCTAACTCCTGCACTAGACCTGTCTGCTCCCACTGAATGCCAGTCTCTTGCCTTGTGTCTGACTTTTGGTGAGTCCTTTGCCTTCTACCCTCTTCCCAATGCTGACTAATTCCCACCCACTTGGTGAGACCGCCCTGAGCTCTAAATGCTTCTTTCCCCTAGGTGTCCCTTCTCAGGCTCCCTGCCCTCCCCAAGTCCCTGCTTTATCTACTGCTTAACCAGCCTTGGTCCCCCTGCTTAATCCCAGACCTGAGCACTGCCAGCTTCCATTACCACTGATGCCACCCATTGATCCTGATAACTAACCTTCCTATGTGGGCCTTAATGGAAGATACAAGTATAAATAATATTTTAGAAAAGGGAACCCTCCTACACTGTTGTGGGAATGTAACTGGTACAACCACTATGGAAAATAATATGAAGGTTGCTCAGAAAACTAAAAATAGAGTTGCTATATGATCCAGAAATCCCACTCCTGGGCATATCCAGAGAAAACTCTAATTTGAAGATATGTGCACCCCAACGTTCATATCATTATTTACAATAGCCAAAACATGGAAGCAAACTAAATGTCCAAATATATTCAGTGAAATACTGAAATGAAGTGAAGTCGCTCAGTTATGTCCGACTCTTTGCAACCCCATTGACTGTAGCCCACCAGGCTCCTCCATCCATGGGATTTTCCAGGCATGAATACTAGAATGGGTTGCCATTTCCTTCTCCAGGAGATCTTCCTGGCCCCAGGATCGAACCCGGGTCTCCCGCATTGTAGGCAGATGCTTTTACCATCTGAGCCACCAGGGAAGTCCCACTCAACCATAAAAAAGAATGAATGCCATTTGGAGCAATATGGATGGACCTAAAGATTATTATACTAAGTGAAGGAAGTCAGACAGAGAAGACAAATATCGTATGATATCACTTATATGTAGAGTGTAAAATATGATACAAATGAAATTATTCACAAAACAGAAACAGACTCACACAAAACAAACTTACAGTTACCACAGAGAAAGGGGGAAAGGGATAATCGGAAGTTTGGGATTAGCAGATACAAACCACTATATATAAAACAGTCAAACAACAAGATCCCACTGTACATAGCACAGGAAACTATGTTCAGTATCTTGTAATAAACTTGTAATAATGGAAAAGAAAAAGCCAATATATTAAATCTACAGATTGAAATAAAATGCTCCATATATGATCTCAATCTCATAACACATCTGAGAGATGAAAACAATGACAGCATTATTTCCTTAATCTTAAGATGAGAAAACATGATGGCTATGAAAGATGTGATAAATTTAAACAGGTCAACTTTTAATACAGCTGAACCAGAATCAGTGTTTCTTTTTTATTCTTTGAATAGATAAGTGAATGCCTAATAGTGCCAGGCACTTAATGCAGTTTTCATTTTATTTCTTTATATTCTCTAGAAGGGAGTGTGCTTATATCAATGGTGAAGAATAGTGCTCTATCACTATGATATTTTAACCAGATATTTGTAGCAAGAGGTTACAGAGGTAGAGTCTCTGTTGGTTGAATGTTATTTAGAAGCATTAATCATATCTGAGCACTTTCATTAACTGTTTCTTAATGATTGATGCTAAGAGCTAATTCATCCATCTTTGCAGCCAAGAGAGGAAGGCTTGAGGAACTGTCAGAGAAAGGAACTTTCAGCATGTTCCAACTTATAAAGTGTCACTAACATATCCTTTAATATAATCCTCAATTTTCTGAAGGAATATGGCTAGGATTATCTTTATTACATAAATGAAACAAAGACAGGGGCATAAAATGAAATCCAAGGACAAACCTACTTTTTCACTCTTGATAAATTTTGGAACAGTCTTTGTGGAAATCCCCCTGCAGGTCAAGAATGTGGCAAGGAAGTGATGGTGATGAAATATTCCCAAATTTAGTTTTACCCAACTGACAAAGACAGGTTAGTAAATCTTTCAGTTTGGAGAAACCCATCCCAGTTTTTGACAATACATAAAGGCTTAGACCGACTGTACTGACCGCATTTGTTTGTTTTTGGCTGTGCTGGGTTTTTGTTGCTGGGTTTTGGCTGCATTCAACATGCCAGCAAATTTGGAAAACTCAGCAGTGGTCACAGGACTGAAAAAGGTCAGTTTTCATTCCAATCCCAAAGAAAGGCAATGCCAAAGAATGTTCAAACTACCGCACAGTTGCACTCATCTCACAAGCTAGCAAAGTAATGCTCAAAATTCTCCAAGTCAGGCTTCAACAGTACGTGAACCATGAACTTCCAGATGTTCAAGCTGGATTTAGAAAAGGCAGAGGAACCAGAGATCAAACTGCCAACATCCATTGGACCATCAAAAAAGCAAGAGAATTCCAGAAAAACATCTACTTTTTCTTTATTGACTACACCAAAGCCTTTACTGTGTGGATCAAAACAAACTGTGGAAAATTCTGAAAGAGATGGGAATACCAGACCACCTGACCTGCCTCCTGAGAAATCTGTATGCAGGTCAAGAAGCAACCGTTAGAACTGGATATGGAACAACAGACTGGTTCCAAATTGGGTAAGGAGTATGTCAAGGCTATATATTGTCACCCTGCTTATTTAACTTAAATGCAGAGTACATCATGCAAAATGCCAGGCTGGATGAAGCACAAGCTGGAATCAAGATTTCCAGGGGAAACATCAATAACCTCAGATACGCAGATGACACCACCCTTATGGCAGAAAGCAAAGAACTAAAGAGCCTCTTGATGAAAATAAAAGAAGAGAGTGAAAAAGCTGGCTTAAAACTCAACATTCAGAAAACTAAGATCATGGCATCTGGTCCCATCACTTCATGGCAAATAGATGGGGAAACAGTGGAAACAGACTATTATTCTGGGCTCCAAAATCACTGCAGATGGTGACTACAGCCATGAAATTAAAGGACACTTGCTCCTTGGAAGAAAAGCCATGACCAACCTAGACAGCATATTAAAAAGCAGAGATATTACTTTGCCAACAAAGGTTCGTCTAGTTCCAGTGGTCATGTATGAATGTGAGAGTTGGACTATAAAGAAAGCTGAGCACTGAAGAAATGATGCTTTTGAACTGTGGTGTTGGAGAAGACTCTTGAGATTCCTTTGGACTGCAAGGAGATCAAACCAGTCCATCCTAAAGGAAATCGATCTGGAATATTCATTGGAAGGACTGATGTTGAAGCTGATGTTCCAGTATTTTGGCCACCTGATGTGAAGCACTGACTCATTGGGAAAGACCCTAATGCTGGGAAAGATTGAAGGCAGGAGGAGAAGGGGGAGACAGAGGATGAGATGGTTGGATGGCATCACTAATTTGATGGACATGAGTTTGAGGAAGCTCTGGGAGTTGGTGATGGACAGGGAAGCCTGGTGTGCTGCAGTCGATGGGGCTGCAGAGTTGGACAAGACTGAGCAACTGAACTGAACTGACTGGTTTTTGTCACCGCCCTCTGGCTTCTCCTGTTTTGGCATGGCTCAGTAGTTTCACCCACTGCATTTGTTGCTTCAAGTTAGCAGCACTTTGTACTGTGTTCCTACTGTGTTTATACCACAGGGAAGCTTTGCAACAGCCTGGATTCTGCTGCACAAAGTTCCTGGGTGACCACCATTGCAGTCTCATCAGTAACCACTGAAAATCCACATAGCAGCAAGCATGTAGCCCACTCAACTCCTGTGGTTAAAACCAAAAAGCAGCCGGGGTAATACTGAACTTGCCACTGGAAGATGATACAGAGTTGAGATTGAGAGTTTGGGACACTGAGCCCAGACAGCTCAAAATCTGGCTTCACTATTCACCAGTGGTGCAACTTGAATTGCGACCTCCTCTGTGATTCTGGTCCTTATCTGTACATGGGTAACTAATAGCACAGCCTCAGAGGTGGTGGTGAAGATGAAGGGCGGCAGAGTATGCCTGCTCAAAACAGGCCACTTTGGCCTGAGGATTATTTTGAGCTGGGGGCTTCCCTGATAGCTCAGTTGGTAAAGAATCCGCCTGTTATACAGGAGATGTGGGTTCGATCCCTGGGTTGGGAAGATCCCCCGGAGAAGGGAAAGCTTACCCCCTCCAGTATTCTGGCCTGGAGAATTCCATGGACTGTGTATTCTCTGTACTTGGGTAACTAATGGCACAGCCTCAAAGGCGGTTGTGAAGATGAAGGGTGCCAGAGAATGCCAACTCAAAACAGGCCACTTTGGCCTGAGGATTATTTTGAGCTAAAGGTACACAGCAAGTGAGCTGACCAGCTCTCTTTTCTTCCTAAAAGTGGGAGATAAACTGCCCTATGGCTTTCCCGATGGCTCAAGCAGTAAACAATCCACCCTGAATGCAGGAGACACAGGGGACTCGCGTTCGATCCCTGAGTAGGGAAGATCCCCTGGAGGAGAAAGCAACAACCCACTCCAGCATTCTTGCCTGGAAAATCCCATGGACAGAGGAGCCTGGCGGGCTACAGTCCAGGGGGTTGGCCACAACTGAGCACACACACACTGTTGGAATTGGAAACCAGCCTATGAGAGATGTCCTCCTACTGAAAGGAAACAACCTTATCATCAAGGGTGGGAAGGTGAAGGCAAGAGACTTCTGTGCAAAAAGACCTTGTTAAAATAACTCTTATCTTTCTTTAGCCTCCCTGTTTATTTTAGTTAGTTTTCCACAATTACCTGTCTTTGTTCATTAGGTCTTTGTTTCCTTATGAGGGCTTTCCTGTCACATTAAAATTATACTACATAAATATGTATGCTTTTCTCTGGTTAATCTCCTCATGCAAATTTAAATCTAATGCCCAGATGAAAACTCTAAGTTGTTCAGTCACTAAGTCGTGCCGTACTCTTTGCGATCCCATGGACTGTAGCACACCAGGCTCTTCTGTCCTCCACTGTCTCCCAGAATTTGCTCAAATTCATGTCGATTAAGCTGGTGATGCTATCTAAACATCTTATCCTCCACCGCCCCCCTCCTCCTTTTGCCGTCAATCTTTCCCAGCTTCAGGGTCTTTTCCAACAAGGCTCTTCATCTCAAGTGGCCAAAGTACTGGAGCTTCAGCTTCAGCAACAGCCCTTCCAATGAATATTCAGGGTTGATTTCCTCTAAGATTGACTGGTTTGAGCTCCTTGCAGTCCAAGGAACTCTTAAGAGTCTTCACTAGCACCACAATTCGAAAACATCAATTCTTCACCCAAAGGTTAGGTAAAATTTTGCCTCCTCTACAGGAATTAAATAGGATAACTATGTATCTGAAACACCTTAATATGAAAGAAATACTATTATTACATGTGCATATATGTGAATGTAAATGCCAAAAAAAAAAAGTGCTCTGGAAAGGAGCACACAAAAACGGTAGTAGTTGTCATTCTAAGGAAGGGGAGTGAGATTCAGGGGAAGGGTTGGGATTGATGGGTGACTTTTACCATTAATCTGTATTTTTCTGAATTTTTATTTTTTTCAATGAGGATTTCTTTATCAATGAATTATTTGTGGAACTTTAAAAGTGATATATAGGGAATTCCCCAGCAGTCCAGTGGTTAGGACCTCGAGCTTCCACTGCAAGGGGCATGTTTGATCCCTGGTAGGGAAACTAAGGCAATGGCACCCCACTCCAGTACTCTTGCCTGGAAAATCCATGGATGGAGGAGCCTGGAGGGCTGCAGTCCATGGGGTCGCTGAGAGTCGGACACGATTGAGCGACTTCACTTTCACTTTTCACTTTCATGCATTGGAGAAGGACATGGCAACCCACTCCAGTGTTCTTGCCTGGAGAATCCCAGGGATGGGGAAGCCTGGTGGGCTGCCATCTATGGGGTTGCACAGACTCGGACACAACTGAAGTGACAGCAGCAGGGAAACTAAGATCCCACAAGCCTCATGACCCAAAAGCCATGTGACACAGCCAAATTAAAAAAAAATTTTAATTAAAAAAATGACATATAAAAGTCAGCCTTTGCAGTAGTGTTAGAAAAACCACATCATGTACTAAAAGTACCTATCATTTAATCAAGTAAAACTGGTTTTGTATTTTCTAAAATAACCTGAATATATCTTTTAAAAAATACAAATCTGATTTTTTTAAAAAATCATATCGGTTTTACCATAGGAGAGGATTGCCTTAGGAAGTAGCTAAAGCAGTGTCATAGGAAAGTCTATTAATGTGCTCCAATCACAACATCTTAGAAACCTCTTGTGGTGTAATTATAATGGAAGTTCTTACATGACGATGCCAACCTTTTTCATTACTGTGTCACTGTCTAGAGTGGTCATTGCTTTTAGTCTTCTGCAGTCATATCATCATGATTATTTGAGTTTCCACACCATAAACATATTTATATGACAAAAAAAAAGAAACATGCTGCTGTCGTTACTTCACCTAGGCCACAGCCATGCATTATTATATAGGACACGTTTTATTATAGGTAATAAAAGTCACAACAAAAATAAACTTTTAAATGTAAAGCCAATATTCTGCACTAGCCCAGAATATTTCTGGTGACTTTTGTGCCTCTTATTTGGGAATATTAAAACAATAATTTACCTGAGCAGTTTATCCCTTATTTCAAGGGTGTAAACTCTGGGAAGAGAAGCTGTGGTAGAGATGGTGCTTCTGGAGCTCCTATTCCCCCAGACGGAGCCTAACTGTACCCACGGAGGCCTCTGCTGACCCTTCCTCCGTTTCCAGGTATATAGAGAAAGCGCAGGGATGGTAAAGGCTGAAGCTTGAGATTCCCCAGCTGGTGAAATTAAGTCAAAGATAAGTTAAGTTAGAGGAACTTGTTCAGTATGGTCAACCATTCACACTATCCCAAAGGAAATAAAGCCTTTTCCAGCGGGGGCGGGGGTTGGGGACAGATGTGTATGGGGTGGGGGGTGGTAAAGAATCGCCTTGCCAATGTAGGAGACGGGGTTCAATCCCTGATCAGAGAAGGCCCACATGCCGAAGAGCAACTAAGCCCAAGGGCCACAACTACCGAGCCTGTGCTCTAGAACCTGGGACCTGCAACGACTGAGCCCATGTGCTGCAACTATTAAAGCCAGTACGCCCTAGAGCCCAGGCTGCAGAACAAGAGAGGCTACCACAATTAGCAGCCACCACAATGAGAAGCCCTCCCACCGCAACTAGAGAGTAGCCCTACTCACCACAACTAGAGAAAAGCCCGAGCAGCAATGAAGACTCAATACAGGCAAAAAAAGAAAACAATCAAAAACGTCTGCCTTAAAAAAGAGAGCGAGGGGGAAGAAAGGGAAGGAGGAGGAATGGTAAACTGAAAAGGGGCAAAGGAGTGGCCTTTGAGGAAGCAGCCCAGATGAAAGTTCCTGCGATTGCATAAGGTAACCACCAGGTGGCGCATGGGAAAGCATCAAACTTGGGCCCTCGGCGGACTACAGTTCAGTTCACTCAGCCCCGTCCGCCTCTTAGTGACCCCATGGACTGCAGCACTCCAGGCTTCCTTTCCGTACCAAATCCCAGAGCTTACGCATGTCCATCGAGTCGGACTACAGTCCTGCGTTAAAGCCACCAGCCCCTTAGGTTCCCACCAATAGTCAAACAAAGCAAGGGTGGTCTCGCTTTGGCAGCACAGACTCGATGGACGTGAGTCTGAGTGAACTCCGGGAGTTGGTGATGGACAGGGAGGCCTGGCGTGCTGCGATTCATGGGGTTGCAAAGAGTCGGACACGACTGAGCGACTGATCTGATCTGATCTGATTCTAAAATTGGAACGATACAGAGATTAGTATGGCCCCTGCGCAAGGATGACACGCGAATTCCTGAAGCGTTCCATATTTTGTGCCCTTCCCCACCGTCCAGACACCGTTTGCGTCTTAGCCCCCAAGGAAACGCTCTTTGTCAAAACCACAATGCCTGGCACTTAATTCTGAACTTGTGATTTTTCACTATAAAAAATAAAGCAAGGGTAACTGTAAACGCCGTGGAATTGTGCCGCATAGATAGGAGGGAATTGGGAGGGACTCATAAAAGGGTTTGGGTTTCTGTTAGATGATTTAGGGAAGAGTTCAAAATGGCAACCCACTCCAGTACTCTTGCCTGGAAAATCCCATGGACAGAGGAGCCTGGTAGGCTACAGTCCACGGGGTCTCAAAGAGTCGGACACGACCGAGCAACTTCACTTCGCTTCACTTCGGTTCATCAGGGTGAGGCTTGCTCTGGACCAGGTGTGGTCAGAAAGGAGGGGTAATTTGGTGATTGAGTATCTTAATGATTTTCATCAAAGATATGACAGGAACAGGATCAAGCTAACGCCCTCATTCAAAAAGAACCATAAGGAAGCGGTAGTTACTCGTGTTAGCTAGGAAATGGTGGGGGGGGTGAGGGCGCGGGGCAGGAGGCGCGGGAGTTTGGTTGTTTCTGTGGTTCTAAGAGAAGGAAGTGGCAAGAACACTGGAGAATCCCAGAGACGGGAGAGCCTGGTGGGCTGCCGTCTGTGGGGTCGCACAGAGTCGGACACGACTGAAGCGATTTAGCAGCAGCAGCAGTGGTTCTAAGAGCTGCTTTGGTTTGTGCTGAAGGCATGGTTGCAGAATGGTCTCTGTCTCACTCCACAGAGGGCTCTCAGGAGACAGTGCCTTTCTGAGAAAAGGTTTGTGATTGGTAGGTACTAAACCAGTTCCCAGCTGTGGGGGCCAGGCCGGTTGCCAGCTGACAGCGGTAGAAACTTTTGTTTTCTTCCACATGCTTCTTATCCTCAGGTTCCCTGCTGTCAGAAGGAGCATCCTAGGAGGTCATCCCAAGGGAAGCCTGTGGCATGGTAGCTAAATGGCTGAACCATGGCTTCAGACTGACCTGACTGTGCTGCTCAAGTCTACCATTCACACTGGCTATGGGACCTTGGAGAAGTTATTTAACTTCTCTGTGCCTGTTTCCTCTTTTGTAAAAGAAAATAAAAATAGTACATGGAAACTGGGAAACTGGGAAAATGAAATGAGATAGCATATGTTAACCACTTACAACAGTGCCTAACACATGATAGGCATTTACTACTACTGCTAAGTCACTTCAGTCATGTCCGACTCTGCGCGACCCCATAGACGGCAGCCCACCAGGTTCCCCCATCCCTGGGATTCTCCAGGCAAGAACACTGGAGTGGGTTGCCATTTCCTTCTCCAATGCATGAAAGTGAAAAGTGAAAGTGAAGTCGCTCAGTTGTGTCCGACTCTTAGTGACCCCATGGACTGCAGCCTACCAGGCTCCTCCATCCATGGGATTTTCCAGGCAAGAGTACTGGAGTGGGGTGCCATTGCCTTCTCCATGATAGACATTTAACTTAGACTAATCTACCCTGTTTTGGAGGAGGAAATGGCAACCCACTCCAGTATTATTGTGTGGGAAATCCCATAGACAGAGGATCCTGACGGGACTACAGTACATGGGGTCACAAAAGAATCCGACACAACTTATTGACTAAACAACAACAACCCAGTTCATTATTTGTCAGAGGTCACAATGCTCAATGCACTCTGGAAACCCATCAGGGGACTGAAGAATCAAATAATATTCAGTTTATAAAAACACTTCTACTATCAGAAGATGCTCATGCATATACCACTACTATATGTAAAGTAGATAACTACTGATAATAAGAACCTACTGTATAGCACAGGGAACTCCATCAATACTCTATAATAGTTTATATGGGAAAAGCCTATATGGGAAAAAAGAAGGGATATATGTATTCACTTTGCTGTTCACCTGAAACTAACATGACATTGTAAATCAGCTATATGCCAGTAAATTTTTTTAAATGTATTCATTACATAATATTTTTATTTTTTCTGACAACTTGAAAATAAAATCAGAATATTAAAAAGAAAAAAAAAAGATTACTCATAAATGAAGTTAAAGGGTTCTCTTTTATTTCTGGTTTGTCCAAAGCATATCTATTACAGACTTAGTAAGAGACTTGTATTCAAAAAGATTATGCAAGGGGGGAAGGAAAATACTGCAGTGAGAGAAGGCTGTGACATAGGTATGCTGCAAGCATCTTAGAGTTGGGCAAAAAGATTTTCCCTCTGTTATAGAGAGGAGTCAGAGGAGTCAATGGCACCCCACTCCAGTACTGTTGCCTGGAAAATCCCATGGATGGAGGAGCCTGGAAGGCTGCAGTCCATGGGGTTGCTGAGGGTTGGACACGACTGAGTGACTTCACTTTCACTTTTCACTTTCATGCTTTGGAGAAGGAAACGGCAACCCACTCCAGTGTTCTTGCCTGGAGAATCCCAGGGACGGGGGAACCTGGTGGGCTGCTGTCTATGGGGTCTCGCAGAGTCAGACACAACTGAAGAGACTTAGCAGCAGCATAGAGAGGAGTAAACAAGGCTGGGAAGAGCCAGACTCAGGGAAGTGGGATGAAACAGTGGTGTGAGGACTTCCCTGGTGGTCCAGTGGTTAAAAATGTGCTTGTCAATGCAGGGTACACGGGTTCAATCCCTGGTCCAGGAAAGTCTCACATGCCACAGAGCAACTAAGCCTGTGTGACACAACTCTAGAGCCCAAGCCCCACAACAAGAGAAGCCACAGCAATGAGAAGCCACAGCAATGAGAAGCCTGTGCACCGCAACTAGAGAGTAGCCCCTGCTTGCCGTCACTAGAGAAAGCCAATGAGCAGCAATGCAGACCCAGTGCAGTCAAAAATAAATTGGGGGGAAAAAAAAAAAAGAACTTAAAAAAGAGTGGTGTGAATGGATGGTAGATTAGAGAATGTTTGACCCTGTTCTCAGAAGCTGTGTGTTGTGCTGTGTGTTCAGTCACGTCTGACTCTTTGTGACTTCATGGACTGTAGCTCCCAGGCTCCTCTATCCATGGGATTTTTCAGGCAAGAATACAGGACTGGATTGCCGTTTCCTTCTCCCAAAGGATCTCTCTGACCCAGGGATCAAATCTGCATCTCCTGTGTCTCCTGCACTGCAAGCAGATTCTTTACCACCGAGCCACTGCGGAAGCCGTTTCCCAGAAGCTGTAGCAAAGTGAAGTGAAGTTGCTCAGTCATGTCTGACTCTTTGCGACCCCATGGACTGTAGCCTACCAGGCTCCTCAGTCCATGGGATTTTCCAGGCAAGAGTACTGGAGTGGGTTGCCATTTCCTTCTCCAGGCAATCTTCTCGACCCAGGGATCGAACCCAGGTCTCCCGCATTCCAGGCAGACGCTTTAACCTCTAAGCCACCAGGGAAGCCAATTTTTTTACCAAAGTATTGTCATAATTAGCTTGAGAAGAAGGTTTTACCTACTTTTAGAAAACACAAGATTCAAATCCATAATTTTTCTTCCCAACCCAGGGATTGAAACCAGGTCTCCCGCAGACGCTTTACCATCTGAGCCACCAGGGAAGTCACTGAGGGTGGGCCAAAGTTCAAGGACCTAGAGGAAGGAGAGAGCTTAACCAAAGTTTGGTTAACATTACTGTGTTGCATTTATTGGTGGGGACAAGCAGTTCAGCTAATCATTTATGAGGCAAAGAAAGGAAATCATGAGGGTCTATGTCTGGCCTTGTCACAGTGAACAAGGGACATCTTGTCTACATTGGCCAGGAAAGGACGGGTCTTAGGATTAAGCAAAGGCTGCTGGGGGATTTCTTAATCCTCACCAATGTTTTCCAGGATAACAGGGCTCAGGTAAGATTCAGCATTTATTCAGGTTGCAAATTATAATACATGTTTCCTATTTCTTAAATTGCTGTGTTTCACATAAAGGATGAAATATCCTGAGAGATCATGGATCCTTACATAGTGGCACAGGTCTGTAAGGCACAAGGGCCAGGGAAGGGCTGGTTTATTTGCAAAGCTCTTGGCAAACTGACTGTATAGAGCTTCTCCATCTTTGGCTGCAAAGAATATAATCAATCTGATTTTGGTGTTGACCATCTGGTGATGTTCATGTGTAGAGTCTTCTCCTGTGTGGTTGGAAGAGGGTGTTTGCTATGACCAGTGCATTTTCTTGGCAAAACTCTGTTAGTCTTTGCCCTGCTTCATTCCATATTCCAAGGCCAAATTTGCCTGTTACTCCAGGAGTTTCTTGACTTCCTACTTTTGCATTCCAGTCCCCTATAATGAAAAGGACGTCTTTTTGGGGTGTTAGTTCTAAAAGGTCTTGTAGGTCTTCACAGAACTGTTCAACTTCAGCTTCTTCAGCGTTACTGGTTGGGGCATAGACTTGGATTACTGTGATACTGAATGGTTTCCCTTGGAAACAAACAGAAATCATTCTGTTGTTTTTGAGATTGCATCCAAGTACTGCATTTCGGACTCTTTTGTTGACCATGATGGCTACTCCATTTCTTCTGAGGGATTCCTGCCCACAGTAGTAGATATAATGGTCATGTGAGTTAAATTCACCCATTCCAGTCCATTTGAGTTCGCTGATTCCTAGAATGTCGACATTCACTCTTGCCATCTCTTGTTTGACCACTTCCAATTTGCCTTGATTCACGGACCCGACATTCCAGGTTCCTATGCAATATTGTTCTTTACAGCATCGGACCTTGCTTCTATCACCAGTCACATCCACAGCTGGGAATTGTTTTTGCTTTGGCTCCATCCCTTCATTCTTTCTGGAGTTATTTCTCCACTGATCTCCAGTGGCACCTACTGACCTGGGGAGTTCCTCTTTCAGTATCCTATCATTTTGCCTTTTCATACTGTTTATGGGGTTCTCAAGGCAAGAATACTGAAGTGGTTTGCCATTCCCTTCTCCAGTGGACCACATTCTGTCAGCTCTCTCCACCATGACCCGCCTGTCTTGGGTTGCCCCATGGGCATGACTTAGTTTCATTGAGTTAGACAAGGCTGTGGTCCTAGTGTGATTAAATTGACTAGTTTTCTGTGAGTATGGTTTCAGTGTGTCTGCCCTCTGATGCCTTCTTGCAACACCTACTGTCTTACTTGGGTTTCTCTTACCTTGGGTGTGGGGTATCTCTTCACGGCTTCTCCAGCAAAGTGCAGCCGCTGCTCCTTACCTTGGACTAGGGGTATCTCCTCACCGCTGCCCTTCCTGACCTTCAACGTGGGATAGCTCCTCTAGGCCCTCCTGCGCCCGCACAGCCACCGGTCCTTGGATGTGGGGTTGGTCCTCCCGGCTGCCGCCCCTGACCTCGGACATGGGGTAGCTTCTTATTGCCAAATTCAGACTGAAATTGAAGAAAGTAGGGAAAACCACTAGACCATTCAGGTATGACCTAAATCAAATCCCTTATGATTATACAGTGGAAGTGAGAAATAGATTTAAGGGCCTAGATCTGATAGATAGAGTGCCTGATGAACTATGGAATGAGGTTTGTGACATTGTACAGGAGACAGGGATCAAGACCATCCCCATGGAAAAGAAATGCAAAAAAGCAAAATAGCTGTCTGGGGAGGCCTTACAAATAGCTGTGAAAAGAAGAGAAGAGAAAAGCAAAGGAGAAAAGGAAAGATATTCCCATTTGAATGCAGAGTTCCAAAGAATAGCAAGAAGTAAGAAAGCCTTCCTCAGCTATCACTGCAAAGACATAGAGGAAAACAACAGAATGGGAAAGACTAGAGATCTCTTCAAGAAAATTAGAGATATCAAGGGAACATTTCATGCAAAGATGGGCTTGATAAAGGACAGAAATGGTATGCACCTAATAGAAGCAGAAGATATTAAGAAGAGGTGGCAAGAATACACAGAAGAACTGTACAAAAAAGATCCTCACAACCCAGATAATCACGATGGTGTGATCCCTGACCTAGAGCCAGACATCCTGGAATGTGAAGTCAAGTGGGCCTTATTAAGCATCACTACGAACAAAGCTAGTGGAGGTGATGGAATTCCAGTGGAGCTATTCCAAATCCTGAGAGATGATGCTGTGAAAGTGCTGCGTTCAATATGCCAGCAAATTTGGAAAACTCAGCAGTGGCCACAGGACTGGAAAAGGTCAGTTTTCGTTCCAATCCCAAAGAAAGGCAATGCCAAAGAATGCTCAAACTACCACACAATTACACTCATCTCACATGCTAGTAAAGTAATGCTCAAAATTCTCCAAGCCAGGCTTCAGCAATATGTGAACTGTGAACTTCCTGATGTTCAAGCTGGTTTTAGAAAAGGCAGAGGAATCAGAGATCAAATTGCCAACATCCGCTGGATCATGGAAAAAGCAAGAGAGTTCCAGAAAAGCATCTATTTCTGCTTTATTGACTATGCCAAAGCCTTTGACTGTGTGGATCACAATAAACTGTGGAAAATTCTTCAAGAGATGGGAATACCAGACCACCTGACCTGCCTCTTGAGAAATTTGTATGCAGGTCAGGAAGCAACAGTTAGAACTGGACATGGGACAACAGACTGGTTCCAAATAGGAAAAGGAGTATGTCAAGGCTGTATATTGTCACCCTGCTTATTTAACTTCTATGCAGAGTACATCATGAGAAACGCTGGACTGGAAGAAACACAAGCTGGAATCAAGATTGCCGGAAGAAATATCAATAACCTCAGATATGCAGATGACACCACCCTTATGGCAGAAAGTGAAGAGGAACGAAAAAGCCTCTTGATGAAAGTGAAAGTGGAGAGTGAAAAACTTGGCTTAAAGCTCAACATTCAGAAAACGAAGATCACGGTCCCATCACTTCATGGGAAACAGATGGGGAAACAGTGGAAACAGTATCAGACTTTATTTTGGGGGGCTCCAAAATCACTGCAGATGGTGACTGCAGCCATGAAATTAAAAGATGCTTTTTCTTTGGAAGGAAAGTTATGACCAACCTAGATAGCATATTGAAAAGCAGAGACATTACTTTGCCACCAAAGGTCTGTCTAGTCAAGGCTATGGTTTTTCCATTGGTCATGTATGGATGTGAGAGTTGGACTGTGAAGAAGGCTGAGTGCTGAAGAATTGATGCTTTTGAACTCTGGTGTTGGAGAAGACTCTTAAGAATCCCTTGGACTGCAAGGAGATCCAACTAGTCCATTCTGAAGGAGATCAGCCCTGGGATTTCTTTGGAAAGAATGATGCTAAAGCTGAAACTCCAGTACTTTGGCCACCTCATGCGAAGAGTTGACTCATTGGAAACGACTCTGATGCTGGGAGGGATTGGGGGCAAGAGGAGAAGGGGACGACAGAGGATGACATGGCTGGATGCAACACTGACTTGATGGACGTGAGTCTGAGTGAACTCCGGGAGTTGGTGATGGACAGGGAGGCCTGGCGTGCTGCGATTCATGGGGTTGCAAAGAGTTGGACACGACTGAGCGACTAAACTGAACTGGCAAACTGAACTGTTTAGAATGTATAACTTGTGTGGCTCTTGCATTTCTTCCGGCCTACAACTGAATCCTGGTGACTCAGTGGTGAAGAATCCACCTGCTAATGCAAGGAGACACAGGAGACATTGGTTTGATCCCTGGGTCGGGAAGAGCCCCTGGAGAAGGAAATGGCAACCCATTCAAGTATTCTGCTGAGATAATCCCATAGACAGAGGAGCCTGACAGGCTTCAATACATAGGGTCACACAAATGAGTGACTAAGCATGCACGCACGCACAAGTGGATCAATAAAAACTAAAACTTGAAATGAGGCAACATCAGCACATATGTTGAAACCGCATTTTAGTTCAAACTCTGTTGAGGGCCCAGCTCTCTTCCAGGGCTTTGGGGAGTCTCAGTGTTACAATGCTGCACAGCCCACAACCGCTGCAGGGTGATTGCTGTGCTGCTTACTTCCCTTTGCCTGTAAGGAGTCCAGCCTGCATGTAGACCATCTCCCTCTCATTCTGTCCTCTCCTTTCAGAGCCTTTCCATCTGCAGTGACACAGCTTGAAGCTGCTCACATGTTCCACTGTGGGGCTGGGCAATCTTGTAACTCCTGCATTTTGCAATGTGTCCTGGAGCAGCCTGGATCTGCGGTAGACCTGAGAGGCTCCCCACGCCTGCCCTCCACCTCAGGGAACGTCTTTATTACACGCTCTTGTCAGGTTCTGAGAAGTCAAGCTTTGATTTACTTTCCCTTCCTAGAGCCAAGGGAATAAAACTGTCAAGTACAAGCTGATGATTTGAACTAGTTCTGAGGATTTATGAAAATGCTCAAAATCCATGCAGGGCAGGAGGAGAAACAGCCTGACGTCCTCAGCCAGGAAGTGCGTGCAGTGGGTCTCACCACCCTCCCCACTAGAGCACTCCTTCCTCTTTCCTGAAGAGATTCCTCTCCCCCTCCTCCCCACCATGTCAGGAGACAATGCTCTCCCCGTCTTGAAAACAAATCCAAACCCTGCCTGTTCTTATAAAGAGGATGTGAATCAGAGGATCCCGTAACTGGAAGGAGCTTGACCAACTTGTCTGGTCCCCTTCCCTCCTTTGGGAAACTACTTGTGGCGCCACATTTGGAAAGTTAGCTCCCGCCCTTTTTCTTTACAGCTGCTACTACTGCTGCTGCTAAGTCGCTTCAGTCGTGTCTGACTCTGTGTGACCCCATAGATGGCAGCCCACCAGGCTCCCCCGTCCCTGGGATTCTCAAGGCAAGAACACTGGATTGGGTTACCATTTCCTTCTCCAATGCATGAAAGTGAAAAGTGAAAGTGAAGTCGCTCAGTCGTGTCCAACTCTTAGCGACCCCATGGACTGTAGCCCACCAGGCTCCCCCATCCATGGGATTTTCCAGGCAAGAGTACTGGAGTGGGGTGTTCTTTACATCTAAGAAGGTTCTAATTATGAATCTTTCTAGGGGCTTCCCTGGCAGATCAGACAGTAAAGAATCCACCTGCAATACGGGAGACCTGGGTTCAATTCCTGGGTTGGGAAAATCCCCTGGAGGAGGGCATGGCAACCTACTCCAGTACTCTTACCTGGAGAATCCCCATGGACAGAGGAGACTGGTGGGCTAACAGTCCATAGGGTCGCGAAGAGTCAGACACAACTGAGCTACTTAAGCACAACTGCAGGTGTCCACACACACTCAGTCCTCTCTGGTTCCTTTCTTCACGTAAGCTCAGACAGCGTTGTGTGTTTAAATTCAAAATAGATGAATGGTTAAGTATTAGTTTTACTTGAAGATGAGCAGAGCTTACAGTGGGGGATTGACAGGAAGCAAACTAGAGAATGAGCTAAGAAAGCAGAGGAGGACTTCCTCAATGAATGGCCACCTATTCAGATGAAAGGCAAAGTAAAATTCCTCCCAAAGAGAGACAGGAACAGTTGGAGAACAAAATCCTTCTAAGGCTTGCACCTTGACAAACATATAGACTTTCCGAGGCACTGCAAACTGTATAAACTGTTTCAGTCCTTTTAGGAATGCATTTGTTAGCATTTAGAGAAAAGAAAATTTTACCTTTGGACCCACATTTTAAATACCTGTTAATAGCTAACTATCACAAGTTGTAGAGCTTAATATAACCATTTTTTTTAAGGATTTATTTATTTGGCTGTGGTGGGTGAGTAGGGGCTATTCTGTTGCAACATGCAGGCTTCTCATTGTGGTGGCTTTTGTTGTGGAGGCTCGAGGCACATGGGCTTCAATAATAGCAGCTCATGGGCTCAGTAGTTATCGCTCTCAGGCTCTAGAGAGCTGGCTTAGTAGTTGTGGTACATAGGCTTAGTTGCTCTGCAGTATAGGGGATCTCCCTGGACCGGGGATCAAACCAGTGTCCCTTGCATTGGCAGGTGGATTCTAAACCACTGGACCACCAGGGAAGCCCTTTTCAACCATTTATTTTGCAAGTGTTTTTACAGGTAAGCAATTTGAGGACTCCACAGGGCAGTCTGTCTGCCTGGCTTCATGTGGGGGCAGCAAGGTCTAGTGATAGCCTTCTAGGTGGCGTCTTTGCTCATGTGTCTGACGTCTCAGTGATCCTTGGGCTCTTCTTGATGCCCACCTGGGGCTTCAGACCCCAGGGCTTCTTCATGTGGCTTGAGCTTCTCATAGCACGGTGGTTTCGAGAAAGCTGCACTTTCTAGAAGTAGGAAATAGATGTTACTAAGGCCAATTAAGGGCTATACCTGAAACAGGAACAGTGTTACCACTGCCGTATTCTAACAGTCAAAGTAGTCACAGAGCCCATTGATGTTCAAGGGGAGTGTCAAGTCCTTGTTGCAGAAGAGCAGTGGGGTTGGGAGATATTATGTGGCCATCTTTAGAACATACAACCAATCACAACTCATAATCTTTTTAGGAATATATCGCATGGAAATTATGCCAGAGAAGTACAAAACAGAAGTTCATCACAGCTTTTGTAGGAAAAAACCTCCAAACAGTGGAAACAATCTACAAGTCTACCAATAGGTAAATGACTAAATCAGTTGTCACACACCAACTCACAGGAATAAAAAGCCATAATAATTGAAAAGATTATGAAATAACATGAATAAGTGTTACTCGTAGCTCAGTTGGTAAAGAATCTGCCTGCAGTGCAGAAGACCCGGGTTCAATTCCTGGGTTGGGAAGATTCCCTGGAGAAGGAAATGGCAGTCCACTCCAGTATTCTTGCCTGAAGAATCCCGTGGACAGAGGAGACTGGCAGGCCAGTCCACGGGGTCACAAGAGTCGGACATGACTTAGCGACTAAACTACTACTACTATAAAAGGAGAAAATGTAAAATTGAAAAGCATATGTACTATGATGGTAATTATGTAAAACCCTGCACACATCTGGGTAAAGTCTGGAAGGAAATATGCAGAAATGAAAAGTATTGCCTTGAGGTGGTAAGATTCTACATACCTTCCATCTTCCTCTCTATTGTTACAGCTTCATGAAAAATGAAATTGAAAAGAAGTAAAGCTTTAATTGTCAGTGCTCAGTGCTTGGCAGGTGCATGTAGATGTGCAAGGAAGATACAGGGAACACACAGCTCTCCCTGTAATTCACTCATTCAGATAAACTGCCAGGTCACAGGATCCACAGATATTCTCGTTTATAATTAACTTTATGCTTTGACCTCTCATTTTCAGAATGCTAATTGTCATGGAGGTAATAATTGTCATATTAGCCCTGCTATGTTCTTAAGGCTGATCATGATATGAGATTATAAATACTTTAAAAAGCTACTATAACATAAAACATAAGGTGATATGTTTTTCATAATAACTCCATCTACCCCTACCCCTACTTCTAACCCTGTCTCCCATGAAACACTCCCAGTAGTGAAGCCTCTGTGCAGTCTCTTGAATCTGGGCTGACATTGTTGACCCTATTAACCAATAATATATGCCAGAAGTGATGCTGTGCTAGGTCCAGGCTTCAGTCTTGAAACGATAGTAGCTTCCACTTTTTGCTCTTGGGAGCCCTGAGCTGCCATGTATGAAATCCAATTACCTGGTTGTAGGGACCACATAAAGCTGGGAGGTCAGCTGACCAGGGAGCTGGGAGGCCTCACTCAGTATACCAGCTGATTGCAGATACACAAGTGACCACTGGTAAGATCAATAGAAAAATCACTCAGCTAAGCCTAGCCCAAGTGAACAGTTGTTTTACAACATTAAGTTTGGGGATAGTTTGTTATGCAGCAACAGAAACACCAGATACCTGTGCCTTTTATTGATGTACTCATTCCAAAATATTTATTGAGTCTCTTGTTGTTGTTGTTCAGTAGCTAAGCCATGTCCAACTTTTTACAACACCATGAACTATAGCATTCCTGGCTTCCCTGTCCTTCACTATCTCCCTGAGTTTGCTCAAACTCATGTCCGTTGAGTCAGAGATGCTATCCAACCATCTCATCCTCTGTCGCCCCCTTCTCCTCTTGCCCTCAATCTTTCCTAGCATTTGGGTCTTTACAAATGAGTCGGCTCTTCACATCAGGTGGCCAAAGTATTGGAGCTTCAGCTTCAGCATCAGTCCTTCTGATGAGTATTCAAGGTTGATTTCCTTTAGGATTGACTGGTTTGATCTCCTTGCTGTCCAAGGACTTTCAAGAGTTTTTTCCAGCACCACAGTTCAAAAGCATCAATTCTTCAGCACTCAGCCTTCTTCATGGTCCATCTCTTACATTGGTACATAACTACTGGAAAAACCATAGCTTTGATTATATGGACCTTTGTTGGCAAAGTGGTATCTCTGCTTTTTAATACACTGTCTAGGTTTGTCATAGCTTTTCTTCCAAGGAGCAAGCATCTTTTAATTTCATACCTGCAGTCACCATCTGCAGTGATTTTGGAGCCCAAGAAAATGAAATCTGACACTGTTTCCATTTTTTCCCCATTTATTTGCCATGGAATGATAGGACCAGATGCCATTATCTTCATTTTTTGAATGTTGAGTTTTAAGCCAGCTTTTTCACTCTTTTCTTTCATCTTCATCAAGAAACTCTTTAGTTTTTCACTTTCTGCCATTAAAGTGGTATCATCTGTATATCTGAGGCTGTTGATATTTCTCCCAGCAATCTTGATTCTAGCTTGTGTTCATCCAGCCCAGCATTTTGTATGAGGTACTCTGCATATAAGTTAAATAAGCAGGGTGACAATATACAGCCTTGACATACTCCTTTCCCAATTTTGAACCAGTCCATTGTTCCATGTCCAGTTCTAACTGTTTCTTCTTGACCTGCATACAGGTTTCTCAGGAGGCAGGTTAGTGGTCTGGCATTCCCATCTCTTTAAGAATCTTCCACAGTTTGTTGTGATCCACACAGTCAAAGGCTTTAATCTCTACCAGTGCCAGTTCTAGGAACTGGATACAGTGGTGAAAATTAACAATTAAACAAATAGATAAACACTTCCTAAGGAAGTTGGTTTTGAGTAGAGATCTAAATGATTAGATGGAGCCAACTATACAAAGATTAGAAGGAAGCATGTTGCAGAGATGGTGAAGAGATGAAGTCAAACAGGTAGGCAGGGACTAGATCATGTTTTGGCCCTGAAGGAGTTCGGATTTTATTCTATGTGTAATGGGGAGTTTACTGGAGAGTTTAACAAAATGGGATAATATTGTCTAATGTGGTCTCTTAAAAAGATGATTCTGGCAGTCATGTGGAATAAAAACTGTAGGGCCACCAGAGAATTAGCCAACTCTTGTCATAGTCCAGGTAGTATTTAAGGATGGTTCAGACCAGGGAAATAGAGCTCAAAGTATGGTCTTGGTAGTTTCGTGTTTCCTTAAAAAACTAAACATTGATTTGCTATATGACCTAGCAGTTCTACTTCTTGGTGTATACCCAAGAAAAGGGAAAACACATGTCCACACAAAAGCTTGCACACTGATGTTCATAGCAACATTATTGATAATAGCTAAAAAGTGGAAAGAACTCAAATGTCTATCAACTAATGAATAAATAAAATGTAGTATATATCCATGTAATGGAATATTATTAAGCCATATGAGTAAATGAAGTACTGATAGATGCTACACATGAACTCTGAAAATACTATACTAAGTAAAAGAAGACCACTGAATTGAAAGTCCAATTCAGTTTTTATAAAGCACCCAGAATTGGCAAATCCTTAGAAAAAGAAAGTAGATCAGTGGTTATCAGGGGTTGGTATGAGAGGCAATGGGTAAAGATTGCTAATGCAGAGATAATTGCACGACTTTGTAAACGTGCTGAAAACTACTGAACCATCGGTCTTTCCTTTTTTTTTATTTTGGCCTCACTACACATCTCATGTGCTCTTAGTCCTTCCACCAGGGATTGAACCCAGACCCCCAGCATTGGAACCTTGAGTCCCAACTACTGGACCACCAGGGAATCCCCTGTTGATCTTGAAAGGGTGAAGTTTATGGTATACAAAGTATAGCTCCATTTTTTTTTTTAATGTTAAAAAGTGCTTTCTGGGGAGCCCTGAAGATCCCTCTGAGACATTCTTGTGGGTTTGTAAGGTCAAAAGTACTTTCATAATAGCAGTAAGACATTACTTGCCTTTCTTATTCTCATTCTTTCATGAGTATACAGCAGAATTTTCCAGAGGCTATGTGACATGTGATATTGCAGCAAATTGAATGCAGAAGTAGCTATGAAAGAAAATCCAGCCTTTTTGAAAAAAATCAGACATTAAAGAGATTGGCAAAAAAAGTAAAGCAATGCTACTATTATCACTAAATTTGGGGGGATATGGAGAAGGCAATGGCACCCCATTCCAGTACTATTGCCTGGAAAATCCCATGGATGGAGGAGCCTGGTAGGCTGCAGTCCATGGGGTCACTAAGAGTCGGACACGACTGAGCGACTTCCCTTTCATTTTTCACTTTTCACTTTCATGCATTGGAGAAGGAAATAGCAACCCACTCCAGTGTTCTTGCCTGGAGAATCCCAGGGACGGGGGAGCCTGGTGGGCTGCCGTCTATGGGGTTGCACAGAGTCGGACACAACTGAAGCGACTTAGCAGCAGCATGTCTATTTGAAAAGTGTATTATTTATATTAACATGATACAGACTTATTTTTTAAAGGGTAAATAAATATTTTAAATTGTTTCAGCTCTGATTTCTAATGATAAATATTAATACAACTCACATAAACATAACAGGTCTTTGGAGTCCAAAACAGGAATTTCCAAGAGTGTGAAGGAACCCTGAGACCAAAACGTTTGAGGATTGCTGAAGTAGAATGCTAGCAATGGAGATATTAAAAAGTGGTTTGAAATAAGCTCCATTGCTGGGGATTTAGATGTTAGTAGTAAGAGGAAGAAAGAATCAACGATGGGTTCTGGTTGGGGGCCTAAGCAAGTATGTATGGTGGGGCCATGAGCTGAAATCAGGAGAACTTCAATATGTCAGCAAATTTGGAAAACTCAGCAGTGGGCACAATACTGGAAAAGGTCAGTTTTCACTCCAGTCACAAAGAAGGGCAATGCCAAAGACAGTTCAAACTACCATACAGTTGCATTCATCTCACATGCTAGCAAGGGTATGCTCAAAATTCCTCAAGTTAGGCTTCAGCAGTACATGAGAACTTCCAGATGTAGAAGTTGGGTTTAGAGAAGGCAGAGGAACCAGAGATCAAATTGCCAACATTCGTGGGATCATCAAGAAAGCAAGAGAATTCCAGAAAAAATGCCTACTTCTGCTTCATTGACTACGCTAAAGCCTTTGACTATGTAGATCACAAGAAACTCTGGAAAATTCTTAAAGAGAGCAATGCCAGACCACTTACCTGTCTCTTGAAAAACCTGTATGCTGGTCAAGAAGCAACCATTAGAACTGGACATGGAACAACAGACTGGTTCAAAACTGGGAAAGGAGTATGTCAAGGCTGTATATTGTCACCCTGCTTCTTTATAATTTATGTGCAGAGTGAAGTGAAGTCGCTCAGTTGTGTCCGACTCTTTGCGACCCATAGGCTCCTCTGTCCCTGGGATTTTCCAGGCAATAGTCCTGGAGTGGATTGCCATTTCCCTCTCTAGGGGATCTTCCCAACCCAGGGATCGAACCCGGGTCTCCCACATTGTAGACAGACGCTTTACTGTCTGAGCCACCAGGGAAGTCAGTATGTGCACAGTATATCATGCTAAATGTCGGGCTGGATGAATCGCAAGCTGAAGTCAAGATTCCTGGGAAAAATATCCACAAACTCAGATATTCAATACCACTCTAAAGGCAGAAAGTGAAGAGGAACTAAAGAGTCTCTTGATGAGGGTGAAAGAGGAGAGTAAAAAGGTGGCTTGAAGCTCAACATTTAAAAAAAAACCAAGATCATGGCATCCAGTGTCATCATGCGTGTGTGCTAAATTGTTTCAGTCGTGTCCGACTCTGTGCGACCCCATGGACTGTAGCCCACCAGGCTCCTTTGTCCATGGGATTCTCCAGCCAACAATACTGTAGTGGGTTGCCATGCCCTCCTCCAGGGGATCTTCCCAACCCAGGGGTTGTACCTGCATCTCTCATGTTTCCTATATTGGCAGGCGAGTTCTTTGCCACTAGTGCCACCTGGGAAACCCTCTGGTGCCATCAGTTTGGTTTAGTTCAATTACTCAGTCATGTCCAACTCCATGGACTGCAGCATGCCAGGCTATAACCAACTCCTGGAGCTTGCTCAAACTCATGTCCATCAAGTCGCTGATGTCATCCAACCATCTCATCCTCTGTCGCCCCCTTCTTTTCCTGCCTTCATTCTTGCCCAGAATCAGGGTCTTTTCCAATGAGACAGTTCTTCACATTAGATGGCCAAAGTATTGGCACGTCAGCTTTAGCAATAGCCTTTTCAGTGAATATTCAGGTCTGATTTCCTTTAGGATTGACTGGTTTGATCTCCTTTCAGTCCAAGGGACTCTCAAGAGTCTTCCACAACACCATAGTTCAAAAGCATCATTTCTTCAGCCCTCAGCTTCCTTTATAGTCCAACTCTCATACACATACATGACTACTGGATAAAGCATAGCTTTGACTAGATGGAGCCTTTGTTGGCAAAGTAATGTCTCTGCTTTTCAATATGTTGTCTAGGCTGGTCATAGCTTTTCTTCCAAGGAACAAGTGTCTTTTAATTTCATGGCTGCAGTTACCATCCACAGTGATTTTGGAGCCCAAGAAAATGAAATCTGACACTGTCTCCACTTTTTCCCCATTTATTTGCCATGAAATGATAGAACCATATGCCACGATCCTAATTTTTTGAATGTTGAGTTTTAAGCCAGTTTTTTCACTCTCTTTCACTTTCATCAAGAAGTTCTTTAGTTCCTCTTCACTTTCTGCGTTAAGGATGGTGTCATCTGCATATTTGAGGTTATTGATTTTTCTCCTGACAGTCTTGATTCCAGCTTGTGCTCATCCAGCCTGGCATTTTGCAAGATGTTTGCCCATCTTTGGATGAAATGTTCCCTTGGTATCTCTAATTTTCTTGAAGAGATCTCTAGTCTTTCCCATTCTATTGTTTTCCTCTATTTCTTTGCATTGATCACTTAAGAAGGCTTTCTTATCTCTCCTTGCTATTCTTTGGAACTCTGCATTCAGATGGATATCTCTTTCCTTTTCTCCTTTGCCTTTCGCTTCTCTTCTTCTCTCAGCTATTTGTAAGGCCTCCTGAGACAACCTCAGACAGCCTTTTTGCATTTCTTTTTCTTGGGGATGGTCTTGATCACTGTCTCTTGTACAATGTCATGAACCTTGGTCCATAGTTCTTCAGGCAGTCTATCAAATCTAATCCCTTGATTCTATTTGTCACTTCCACTGTAAAATCATAAGGGATTTGATTTAGGTCATATCTGAATGGTCTAGCGGTTTTCTCTACTTCCTTCAATTTAAGCCTGAATTTTGCAATAAGGTGCTCATTATCTGCAGAGAAGGCAATGGCACCCCACTCCAGTGCTCTTGCCTGGAAAATCCCATGGATGGAGGAGCCTGGTGGGCTACAGTCCATGGGGTCGCTAAGAGTCGGACACGACTGAGCGACTTCCCTTTCACTTTTCACTTTCATGCATTGGAGAAGGAAATAGCAACCCACTCCAGTGTTCTTGCCTTGAGAATCCCAGGGACGGGGGAGCTTGGTGGGCTGCCGTCTATGGGGTTGCACAGACATGACTGAAGCAACTTAGCAGCAGCAGCTCGTTATCTGAGCCACAGTCACCTCCTGATCTTGTTTTTGCTGACTGTATAGAGCTTTTCCATCTTCAGCTGCAAAGAATATAATCAATCTGATTCCAGTATTGACCATCTGGTGATGTCCATGTGTAGATCTTTTCTTGTGTTGTTGGAAGAGGGTGTTTGCTATGACCAGTGTAGTCTCTTGACAAAGCTCTGTTAGCCTTTGCCCTACTTCATTTTGTACTCCAAGGCCAATCTTGCCCGTTACTCCAGTTACCTCTTGACTTCCTACTTTTGCACTCCAGTTCCCTATGATGAAAAGGGCATCTCTTTTTGGTATTAATTCTAGAAGGTCTTGTAGGTTTTAATAGAATTGTTCAGCTTCAGCTTCTTCAGCACTAGTGATTGGCACATAGACTTGTATTACTGTGATATTGAATGGTTTGCCTTGAAAACCAACAGAAATCATTCTGTTGTTTTTGAGATTGCACCCGAGAACTGCATTTCAGACTCTGGTTGACTATGATGGCTCCTCCATTTCTTCTAAGGAATTATTGCTCACAGAAGTAGATATAATGATCATCTGAATTAAATTCACCCATTCCAGTCCATTCGAGTTCACTGATTCCTAAAATGTCGATGTTCACTCTTGACTCTTGCCATCTCCTGCTTGACCACTTCCAATTTACTTTGATTCATGGACCAAACCTTTCCTATGCAATATTGTTCTTACAGCATCGGACTTTACTTCCATTACCAGTCATATCCACACCTGGGCATTGTTTTTGCTTTGGCTCTGTCTCTTCATTCTTTCTAGAGTTATTTCTCCACTCTTCTCCAGTAGGATATCAGGCATCTACTGACCTGGGGGAGTTCATCTTTCAATATCATATCTTTCTGTGTTTTTACACTGTTCATGGGGTTCTGAAGGCAAGAATACTGAAGTGGTTTGCCATTCCCTTCTCCAGTGGACCCCATTTTGTCAGAACTCTCCACTATGACCCATCCATCTTGGGTGGCCCTACATGGCATGGCTCATTGTTTCACTGAGTTACACAATGCTGTGGTCCATTTGATCAGTTTGGTTAGTTTTCTGTGATCATGGCTTTCATTCTGTCTGCCCTCTGATGGATAAGGATAAGAGGTTTATGGAAGCTTCCTGATGGGAGAGACTGACTTTGGAGGTCACTGGTGCCTCACTTCATGGCAAATAGAAGGAGGGAAAGTGGAAGTAGTGACATTTTATTTTCTTGCGCTCCAAAGTCACTGTGAACAGTGACTGCATCCATGAAGTTAAAAGACCTTTGCTCCTTGGAAACAAAGCTATGATGAACCTAGACAGTATAGTAAAAAGCAGAGACATTACTTTGCTGACAAAAGTCTTTATAGTCAAATGTATGGTCTTTCCTGTAGTCATGTACGGATGTGAAAGTTGGACCATAAAGAAGGCTGAGCCCAAAGAATTGATGCTTTCAAACTGTGGTGCTGAAGAAGACTCTTAGTCCTTTGGACTGCAAAGAGATCAAGCAGTCAATTCTAAAGGAAATCAACTAAATACTCATTGGAAGGGCCGATGCTGAAGCTGAAGCTCCAATACTTTGGCCACCTGATAGGAAGTGCCAACTCACTGGAAAAGACCTTGAGGCTGGGAAAGGTTGAGGGCAAGAGGACTTGACAGAGGATGAGATGTTTGGATAGCATCTCATCAATGGACATGAGTTTGAGGAAATTCCAGGAAATGGTAAAGGACAGTGAAGCCTGGTGTGCTGTAATCCATGGGGTCACAAAGTACTGGACATGACTTAGCAACTGAACAACAGCAACATGTGAGGAAGAAGTTGGGCAGAGTAAAATTAACTTCTACATCAGAAATTTAGATACTTAGACATTGAAGGATGACCTTATTTAATGCTTTCTCTAATCTGATGAATTATTTTATCTTCATTTTACATATGAAGATGTTATAACTCAGAATTTGCCTAGAAAGCAAGAGATGAATCCTGCTCTGCACCAGGTCAGACTGAAATCCATGCTGATCTCAGTTTCCCTAAACTAAATTCACCTAAACTCCCAAATGAGCTTCCCCGGTGGCACAGTGGTAAGAATCTGCCTGCTAATGCAGGAGGTGCAAGAGAAATGCGTTTGATTTCTGGCTCGGAGGATCCTCTGGAGTAGGAAATGGCAACTCATTCCAGTATTCTTCCCTGGAAAATTCCATGGACAGAGAAGGTTGGAGGGCTACAGTCCATGGGGTCGCAGAGTCAGACATGATTGAGTGCATACACACACACACACAAACTCCCAAATAGGAGGAAATAATAAAGGGATTTAGGTAAAAGTGATATTTAAAGTGTGTAGCCACCATTTTGGTATCCTATGAAGGCTTCAGTTCCCACAAGCAGCCATGGCAGGTTTCCTGTGAGATGGTACAAGATGAGGGACCAATTGGGCATCAAGCATGTCTACTAGGTGTGGGCCCATCAGAGACCAATCCTGCCCCAGAGAGGGCCAGAGAAGCCAGGGGCTAGGTAAGGGGGAGGAGGAGGAGGAAGTGCTAGGGGGAGTTTTCACCTTTTAGGAAGAATTTTAATATTTTAACAGAGTGCAACAACTGCAGTGTAAAGCCAGCTGAAAGTCAGCCGTGATGTTAGTAAGGTTGGTGTTAAAATATTTCCCCTTTCATTCTGGATTCAGAGAAATTGTTTTCAAAATCAGAGATTGGGTTTCAGTTTTGCCCTTTTTGTTGTCTTACAAATAATCAACTTGCTCTATTTTTAATCCTTGGATAAAATTAACCACCTACGCAACAAATCTATCAAATATGGGAATGTGATTTATAAGATATATTCATTTTAACATAATTTCAGCATAACAAAATAATACATGGAGACAAACTCAAAATTCAAATTCCTGAAAGTTCAATCTGAAAAAATGTTTGTATTACTATTGTTATCTAAGCTAGGTAACTATCAGTAAGACCTTAATATTGCTTACTGTATATTTTTTGGTATTAAAGTTTTCGTTTTTTCACATTTGTAAATGGCATTATGATTGTGCTTTTTAAAAAAGAGTCAATATTTTAGATGTACATACTATAGTATTTCTGATGAGATATTTTATATCTGACAGTTAATTTCCAATAATCTAGTGTAGTGGAGTGTGGGGTTATAAATGAAACAAGATTGGCCATATAGTGATAAATATTGAATCCAGGTAATCAGTACATAGCAGCAGTTTAGTCGTTAAGTTGTGTCCGACTCTTGTGACCCCAAGGACTATAGCCTGCCAGGCTCCTCTGTCCATGGGATTCTCCAGGCAAGAATACCGGAGTGGATTGCCATTTCCCTCTGCAGGGAATCTTCCCAACCCAGGAACTGAACCTGGGTCTCCTGCACTGCAGGCAGATTCTTTTCCAACTGAGCTACGAGGGAAGCCCAGTACATAGCTATGAGGGAATCAGTACACAGGGGCTCATTATTCCATTCTTTCTACTTTGTCTATGTTTGGAAATTTCCAAAACAAAAAATTTAAGAAAAAAGTTCAATATTTGTGTAGTCTTTGGAGAGTGCTGCTGTTCAAAAAAAAAGGACACAGGATACCAGACAGTAAATTATTTTCTGTATTTCACCTGCTTTAGGTTCTCTTTTTTTTTTTTTTTCTTGAAAGGGTTCTGTGAAATTGTACATTTCAAGATGAATAAAACGTAGTATGTATTTATCCATAATTTCCTTTTAGTGGTTTCTGGGTGTCTCCTATATACTTCCAATTATAGCAATGAGAGTAAATAATTCCCCCTAATTTGGTCTTAATGCTCAACTGCTGTCACATTAATTGGTACCTTTGTGTAGCTGCTGCCTAGCAATACATTACTAGACAAGACAGATATTTTAGAATCTAAATTCGGATATTAACTTAGCAAGTTTTTCATTTCTCATTAATTTACTTTTTTAAGGTGAAAAAATTTTAATTCTGTTATTGGCTTAGTTCTTTATTATAATCTGGTCACATTTCGTTTTAGAGGAGTCTCCAGAACTTTTACCCAACAATGTTCGAAAGATGGTTCCGCAATATTTTAACATTTCTAGCTATCAATTATTTTCTATGTCCCTAAATAAGACACTCTTGCCACCCTTACCACCAACACCCTTCACCACCATGTGAAGAGATAACTTGAAGATGGCTGTCTGCACACCAGAAAGACCACTCTTCCCAAACCACTAAGCTGGCCCTTTGCTTTTGGATTTCTCAGCCTTCAAAACTGTGAGAAATAAATTTCTATGCTTAAACCTCCCAGTCTATGATAATTTGTTACTTGCAGTCTTAACTAAGACATGGAGTTTGGTGTTTTATAAGCCTAGATAGCAATTCTGTAAAATGATAAAAGTTAAGCAAACAATTAAATTTAAGGACAGAACAGCTAAATACAGAGAGTTGAAACTATATTATCTAGCTGAAACCTTGAAGAAATGGGAGTGTAAAATTTAAAATTGTTATTTCCTGCCCTTGGTTCTTCAGTACTAGACAGTGTTCTTTCCTACTCTTAGTTAATAACATGCATATCTAAAATTAAGCCTCTTGTGTTGCCTTGGATTCTGTTACTTTAAATAGGCACCCACCAGATTATAATTTTTACTTGTTTGAAGATTGTTGGCGTCTGATATTAATTTCTTTCCTGCCAAAAAATCACAATGGGCAAGCTGGAAGTCAGAGACAATTATTCAGTATAGTACAATTAAATTGGCTTTTCTCCCAGCATCTTTCTTGTTACCTTTAATTATCGTTGGAGTCTGAAGTTCAAGGAAATAGTTATAGGAGAAGAATTCTTTTACAAAAAGAGGGGGAGAGGGAGAGAGGTTGTGAGAGGAAGAGTCCGTAGTTTCCCTAAAGCAGAAGCGGTGCTTTCCACAATGTATTCTAAAAACTGTTATGTAATCTAAAATTGCTCCCTAGAAATGACCGAGGGAGTTCTAAGCTTGGAGGATAACAGTTGCTTAGAAGCAACTAAGGTTAATAAACATCCTACGATTTCTTTCTAAGATTTCAAGGCTAATTCAATGATGTGGTTATGTCTAAATTGCTAAGCTTAAAATAATTGCCTCATGAATAGTCTTATTGATTATGACTGAAAAACACAGAGTATCTGTGTTCTATTTTTAGTTTAAGCATATGCTCTTTGTCGAGGAAGCCGAGGAATGCATTTAGTCAACTTTCTGAAAGAGTAAACTGTGATGTGTGGATGTGAGGAGAGAGAAAACAGTTCCTAACCTCCATAAGCTCTCAGCTACACAAGTTAGAGGAAGAAGATTTATATATATGAATTAATTAATATTGCGAGAATAAATTATGTAGGACTAATTACAAATGCTTCTGAATTCAGAGTGGGAGAAAGTAGATGAGTGAGAGTTTTGTGATTTAGAGAAGGTATTCGAAATTGTATACGAAGTCTGAAACTGAGAACTCGGGTTTAAATTCCGGCATGTGGTAAGAGTCTAAAAATGGTGGATCCAAAATACACCCAAATCAAGATTGGTAGTTTTATTTAGTTGGCTCTTCAATTTGGTGGTTTCAACCATGAAATTTATAGTTGAAACTGAGGAAGATTACACATTTATAACATGAAATCGAGTTCATTACTGAATAGCCAAATTAGTTTTGATTGAAAATTATGCATACATAAACATTACACCCTGCTACATTTCAACATTTATAGTTACTTATATTCTTAAGACTATTTTGGATCTCCTTATGTGCAACACTGTAAATCTATAGGACTCTTTGACATATCACTAGAACACTGCCTGACATACAGTAGGCATTCAGTAAGAATTCTTGAGGACTTCCCTGGTAGTCTAGGGATTGGGAATCTGCCTGCTAATGCAAGGGACATGGGTTTGCTCCCTGCTCCGGGAAGATTTCACATGCCTTGGAACAACTGAGCCCGTGTGCCACAACTACTGAGCCCACATGCCCTAGAGCCCGGCCTCTGAAACAAGAGAAGCTATCACAGTGAGAAGCCTGTGCATTCAACTAGAGAAAACCCGCATGCAGCAATGCAGCAATGAAGACCCAGAGCAACCAAAAGTAAATAAGTAAAATTATTAAAAAAAGAATTGTCAATTCATTCTCCATTATGCATGCATGTGTGTATATGCATATATTCAATATTACTTTATCTATAGTCATTTGAATTACCCTTAAGAATAAGTCAGTAAAATAGTTACAAGTGTGAGTTATGTATATGAGAATGACTATGATTCACAATGTTGATAATCTTTTCTCACAGAAAAATACACATACACACTTAAAAAGAAAGATTTTGAATTACAAAAAAAGCAACAGATGCCTGTTGTGCAATTTTTAATAATTATAAATTTAATATTCAGAGATATGAAAAATAAAAAGTTACGCTTTTCATATTTTTTAAGCACAAGCATTTGTATAGTTTATTTTTAACACAGAATCATACTACATATTTTCTTTCTTGATTTTCCATTCAACCATATAGTGGATAATTTTTTTTTCCATCAGTGCAACTTCTTTCTTAGCATTACCCCACATAAATATACTATAATTTATATAACTATTTCCTCTTGGTAGAAATAAGATTGTCTCCATTTTTTTTTAATATCATAAGCAATGTTTCAGGTAATATCATTGCACACAGTATCCTTTACTTGTGTGTTTTTGTAGCAGAGGTTCTGAGAAGCAGAACTGTTGAAACAAAAGGTAGGAGTGTTCTAAACTTTGATGGAAGATCTGTATTTTAATCACTACTCTTATATTCTCAATCTTGGCTTTGTGACAAGGAATCCATCCAACCAAAGAAACTATCAATTTCCTCCTCATTCTATGGGCCCTGATTCTCAGTGGGGAGCCTGCCCTAGCTGCCCGAGATTCTAGTGGCTTATTGTTACCTCCTTGAGAAGAGATAAGGCTGGGTTGTTTTTTCCTCCAAAATATGGACTTACATATTCTTTCCTTTTAGGTTTAGAATATACAGATCAATCCCCTTATTTGAGGGGGCATACTTTTAGTTGCAAGTAAAAGAAAAATAATTCAAACTGGCTGAAACACTAAAAGGAATGTATTGGCTCACATTAACTGATAAATTTCAGATACTGAGCTGGCTTCTTGTGTGATTTGACCCAGAGTTCACGATACAATCTGCTTTTCAGAGTTTCTCTACTCTCTGCACTGATCTGTATGTTGGCTTCATCCTTGGTCTGGCTTTCCCCCATAGGGCCAGCAATTCTGTATTTTTCCTTACTAACATCCAAGATGAGAAGATGGTGCTCCTTTCTCCAACTGTCAAACAAAGGTTCTGAACCTGACACTAAGTAGACCAGCTTAGGACAATTGTACATCTCTAAATCATTAACCCTTGAAAGGTCATAGGTTCACAAAGCCTTACCCTAGAGTTAGTGGTAAGGCCAATCCCACCCAAACAACATCCAGGCTACACAATGAAGGGAGGGGAATGGATTCTGATTAAACAAACACTCCTTAGGGAGGAACTTCCTTTCCTCTTGCCTCATGTTTCCATAAGGAGGGACTTCTTCTACTGTAACACTCGTGGCCTCTCCCTTACCCATTGCTTACTGTTCTCATGGGTGAGGGATAGCAAAATCTAATGTTCATGGTCCTCATTTCTCTGATGGAAGAAGCTAATCTAATTAAATGTTGCAAGCATTGAAGATTTGGCTGTTTTCTTTCCTCCTGGAACTTACATGGGATGGCAATACTAGGTTAAACGTAGTTGCTCTGCAGTCTCAAATGTTCCCTTCTGTGTGCTGTGTCAGGGTATGGCCTGGGGGAAGATTTCTGAACACAAAATGCAATCTATCAACAATTGAGGAAATAAATTTATGATATTTTAAATATAGTTTGCTATTGTTTCAAGAAGTAGACAGATAAGGTACACTTAGTTTCTATAGGTTTGTGTCTTTATGGTTATATAGAGATCTTGAGGGCTTCCTAGGTAGTGCTAGCAGTAAAGAACCTGCTTGCCAATGTGGGGAGATGTTAAGAGACTCGGGTTCGATCCCTGGGTTGGGAAGATCCCCTGGAGGAGGGCATGGCAACCCATTCCAGTATTCTTGCCTGGAGAATCCCATGGACAGAGGAGCCTTGCAGGCTGCGGTCCACAGGATCACACACAGTTGGACACGACTGAAGTGACTTAGCACGCACGCACGCAGAGATCTTTAAAACATACAGAAATACAGCTTCTCTTCATATCTTCTGAATCAGGGGCTGAGTGGATGTATAGACAAGTCTTTATACTTTTTAGCCTGGGGTAGCCTGAGGGTTTTGCCCAATTCTTCCTATCAACATTCTCCAGGCCAAATCACACTTAAATATGTGCTCTTTTGGCTGCAAGTGGCAGAATCCCAACTTAAATTACCTTAGGCAAAACAAAAGTCAAATTTACCATAATAGTAGAGGATGTTTGCTCCATTTGTCTTCTCTGTCCTGGGTGTCAGTCTCATTCTTCTCTCTCGCTGCAGATTATTTTTCTTCACATAACAGAAATATGACCACTGGTCTCTCCTGAGGTTTTCAGCTTACAACACTGGCCATCTGCAGAGAGACCACCTCAACTCTCTGGGCCCTAAGGCCAAGACCAATGGGGAATCACTTATAGGCCCAACTTGAGCCATAAGCCTTCTTCTAGACCAATCAATTCTTCTGAGAGGAGTGTGTGTGTGTGTGTGTGTGCGCGCGCACGCATGTGCGCATGTGTGTGATGTTGTATCATATCATTGTAGCTCCTGAGAGAGCAATTTGGTTGGAATGAAAGGAAGGAGGTTCTCAGAAGGAGGCAGTCCTGAGAAAACAATTACACGTAAATCTACTAAAGTATTATTGGAAAAAAGAGAAAGAACAGGACTAGATGATGAAAAGGAACTAATGTTGGGTATTTTATGTGAGGTAAAGGCAGAAAAGAAGGTCTAGATATTTCACTGAGAAAGTAAGGAAACATTTATGTGAAACTTTAGATAGGACAGACATACTCAAAATGTTGACTCATCTTGTGCTTTATTTACTTTCAAATACTTCAGTAAAACGGAGGAGGAAATGGCAACCCGCTCCAGTTTTCTTGCCTGGAGAATCCCATGGACAGGGAAGCTTGGTGGGCTATAATCCACAGGGTCACAAAGAGTTGGACACAACTGAGCAACTAAGCACCCATGCACTTCAGTAAAAAAACAATTAAATGGCAAAATGTTAATATTCAAACTGGGTGATGGGAGAATAGTCAAATTCATAGAATCATAAAGTACCCTGGTAGATGGTAGGGGCAGGAGGTTGGGACAGGGGAGGGAGAATGGGTAGTTGGTGTTCAATGGGGACAGAGTTTCAATTTAGGAAGATGAAAAATTCAGGAGGATGATGGTATAACAATGTGAATGCATTTAGTGCCCCTCAACTATACTGTTAAATATGGTTAAAATAGTATATTTTATATAATGTGACTTTACCATAACAAAAAATTTTTAAAAACTAAGTGGTGGGTATACAGGTGTCCATTATTCTAGTCTTTATGTATGCTTGAAAAATGTTCCATCACAAAAGAAAAAATAATCAAATTCTGAAGTGGACCTATGACGAGAAGTCATAAGCACACAGAGGGAAAAGATTAGTCAACTCAGGTAGAGAGATTTCATGGACTAACAGACATCAGAGGGCTTCCCAGGTGGCTCAGTGGTAAAGAATTGGCCTGCCAATGCAAGAGACTCAGGAGACACAGATTCGACCCCTGGGTCTGGAAGATCCCCTGGAGAAGGGAATGGCAACCCACTCCAGTTTTCTTGCTTGGACAGTTCCATGGACAGAGGAGCCTGGGGGACTACAGTCCATGGGGTTGCAAAGAGTCAGACATGACTGAGTGTGTGTGCACACATACACACAGACATCAGAGCTGAGAAGGCCTTAGATAGTCTACAATCCAGTCTTTGGTTTTGTTCCCGGTCCTACCACCGACAGTGTGTGTTTGGGTAAGTCACAAAAATTCCGTGGAACTTAAGACATTTTTATTTGTAAAATAAGGGAGCTAGCTTTGTTGATTTCAAATATTCTGTGTTAAACTCATTCAAAGCTAGCTAAGCCGAGCTCTTCAGAGATCAGATCAGATCAGATCAGTCGCTCAGTCGTGTCCGACTCTTTGCGACCCCATGAATCGCAGCATGCCAGGCCTCCCTGTCCATCACCAACTCCTGGAGTTCACTGAGACCCACGTCCATCGAGTCAGCGATGCCATCCAGCCATCTCATCCTCTGTCGTCCCCTTCTCCTCTTGCCCCCAATCCCTCCCAGCATCAGAGTCGTTTCCAATGAGTCCACTCTTCGCATGAGGTGGCCAAAGTTCTGGAGTTTCAGCTTTAGCATCATTCCTTCCAAAGAAATCCCAGGGCTGATCTCCTTTAGAACGGACTGGTTGGTTCTCCTTGCAGTCCAAGGGACTCTCAAGAGTCTTCTCTAACACTACAGTTCAAAAGTATCAATTCTTCGGCGCTCAGCCTTCTTCACAGTCCAACTCTCACATCCATACATGACCACAGGAAAAAACATAGCCTTGACTAGACGGACCTTTGTTGGCAAAGTAATGTCTCTGCTTTTGAATATGCTATCTAGGTTGGTCATAACTTTCCTTCCAAGGAGTAAGCGTCTTTTAATTTCATGGCTGCAATCACCATCTGCAGTGATTTTGGAGCCCAGAAAAATAAAGTCTGCCACTGTTTCCACTGTTTCCCCATCTATTTCCCATGAAGTGATGGGACCAGATGCCATGATCTTCGTTTTCTGAATGTTGAGCTTTAAGCCAACTTTTTCACTCTCCACTTTCACCTTCATCAAGAGGCTTTTTAGTTCCTCTTCACTTTCTGCCATAAGGGTGGTATCATCTGCATATCTGAGGTTATTGATATTTCTCCCAGAAATCTTGATTCCAGCTTGTGTTTCTTCCAGTCCAGTGTTTCTCATGATGTACTCTGCATATAGGTTAAATAAACAGGGTGACAATATACAGCCTTGACATACTCCTTTTCCTATTTGGAACCAGTCTGTTGTTCCATGTCCAGTTCTAACTGTTGCTTCCTGACCTGCATACAAATTTCTCAAGAGGCAGGTCAGATGGTCTGGTATTCCCATCTCTTTCAGAATTTCCCACAGTTTATTGTGATCCACACAGTCAAAGGCTTTGGCATAGTCAATAAAGCAGAAATAGATGTTTTTCTGGAACTCTCTTGCTTTTTCTATGATCCAGCAGATGTTGGTAATTTGATCTCTGGCTCCTCTGCCTTTTCTAAAACCAGCTTGAACATCAGGAAGTTCACGGTTCACATATTGCTGAAGCCTGGCTTGGGGAATTTTGAGCATTACTTTACTAGCGTGTGAGATGAGTGCAATTGTGCAGTAGTTTGAGCATTCTTTGGCATTGCCTTTCTTTGGGATTGGAATGAAAACTGACCTTTTCCAGTCCTGTGGCCACTGCTGAGTTTTCCAAATTTGCTGGCATATTGAACGCAGCACTTTCACAGCATCATCTTTCAGGATTTGGAATAGCTCAACTGGAATTCCATCACCTCCACTAGCTTTGTCCATAGTGATGCTTTCTAAGGCCCACTTGACTTCACATTCCAGGATGTCTGGCTCTAGGTCAGTGATCACACCATTGTGATTATCTTGGTTGTGAAGATCTTTTTTGTACAGTTCTTCTGTGTATTCTTGCCATCTCTTCTTAATATCTTCTGCTTCTGTTAGGTCCATACCATTTCTGTCCTTTATCGAGCCCATCTTTGCATGAAATGTTCCTTTGGTATCTCTGATTTTCTTGAAGAGATCTCTAGTCTTTCCCATTCTGTTGTTTTCCTCTATTTCTTTGCATTGATTGCTGAAGAAGGCTTTTTTATCTCTTCTTGCTATTCTTTGGAACTCTGCATTCAGATGTTTGTATCTTTCCTTTTCTCGTTTGCTTTTCGCTTCTCTTCTTTTCACAGCTATTTGTAAGGCCTCCCCAGACAGCCATTTTGCTTTTTTGCATTTCTTTTCCATGGGGATGGTCTTGATCCCTGTCTCCTGTACAATGTCATGAACCTTATTCCATAGCTCATCAGGCACTCTATCTATCAGATCTAGGCCCTTAAATCTATTTATCACTTCCACTGTATAATCATCGGTATCAGCAAAACCAAGAAAGTGAGTCACCCCTACTGCCTGGCATTCAGGGCTCTTCATGCTCTGGCTCCAAGTGAACTCTGTCCTCTATACAGTCATTTCTTCTGTGCCTGAATGTTCCCTCCCAGTTCTACCTCCTATTTCTCTTATAAGACCATCTCAAATATGACCGCTTTTGTGGTGTCATACTGGATTCCTTAATAAGATCTGACTTCTGTTCACTATATCCCACATATTTATAGAATGTATCATGTGGAATATACAATATTTTACTTTTTACTATTTCTAATGGTATTTGAATTAGTTTTAAAAAATATTTTCCTTCCTTGTTGTTGTTCAGTTGCTCAGTCGTGTCTAACTCTTTGCAACCCCATGGACTGCAGCATGCCAGGCTTCTCTGTCCTTCACTATCTCCTGGAGCTTGCTCAAACTTATGTCCCTTGAGTCCGTGATGCCATCCAACCATCGAATCCTCTGTCATTCCCTTCTCCTCCTGCCTTCAACCTCTCCCAGCATCAGGGTCTTTTCTAATGACTTAGCTCTTCACATCAGGTGGCCAAATATTGGAGTTTCAACTTTAGCATCAGTCCTTCCAATGAATATTCAGGACTGATTTCCTTTAGGATTGACTGGTTTGATCTCCTTGCAGTCCAAGGGACTCTCAAGAATCTTCTCCAACACCACAGTTCAAAAGCATCAATTCTTCAGCACTCAGCCCTCTTTATGGTCCACTCTCAGATGCATACATGACTACTGGAAAAACTATAGCTTTGACTAGACGGACCTTTGGCAGCAAAGTAAAGTCTCTGCTTTTCAATATGCTGTCTAGGTTGGCCATAGTTTTTCTTCCAAGGAGCAAGCATCCTTTAATCTCATGGCTGCAGTCACCATCTGCAGTGATTTTGGAGCCCAAGAAAATGAAGTCTGTCACTGTTTCCATTGTTTTCCTGTCTATTTGTCATGAAGTTTACCCATCTATTTTCTTTCCTGCTAGACTATAAACTCCTGAAGAAGAGGGATTGTGTCTTATTTAGTTTCATATTCTCGGATCATTAGCATAATGACTTAGACAAAAGTTTTTTTATAATCTTAGACCCATCATTTAAGGTGGAAACAGATTTATGCAAAACTGTGAGTTGGCTGTTTTGCTTCCAAACTCTATTTTTTTTTTTTTTTTGGTTGCATTGGATCTTCATTACAGTACAAGGGCATTCTCTAGTTGTACCTTGCATGGGACTTCTGGTTACAGTGCTTGGGCTTCTCGTGTTGTGGAGCACAGGCTCCAGCTTGCATGGGCTCAATAATTGCAGAATACAGGCTAATTTGCCCTGAGGCATGGGGGATCTTAGTTCCCCAACCAGGGATCGAACCCATGTCCCTTCATTGGAATGTGGATTCTCAATCTTTGGACCACCAGGGAAGTTCTGCCACCAAACTCTTAATGGCATAAACTAATGCTTTTTCTGAAACTAATGATGAGGGAATATGATTATTGATTTTCCAAATAATTTTTCATTGTGGTAAGATTTTCCCAGAAACCTTTTTAGCTGGCAGAAGAAAAATTTTGCTCAAAAAAATTCTGCCACAAAAGAGAATTTTTTGTTGGAATTGTGATTATTTGGCATGTTTTGTGCTATGAGATTGTTGCCTCCACTGTAGGTTTCCAGGTGGGCAGCATATGTGCCAGGAACAGCAGCAGAATGGAAGGCAATGCTGTAAGTATTTGAGCAATGATCTCTAAAGGACTCTCTGGTAAAACCTCCAATGGAGGGGATGACTTATGTGTGGAGAGGTTCAGCCATGCCAGGGTTTGCTGCCTGCAGGAGGCACAGGAATGAAGAATTAACTGATTACTGCTAACCTGGCATAACATATGGTGACTCTGACTACTAGTAAAGCGTGGTCCAAGGAATGTGTAGGGCTCTGAGTAGTTTCTTTAGCAATCCTGTCTCTCTTGGTTATGAATATGTGTAGATGACATGGTGGAAAGGAAGAATGGTACCAACAAGGGTTATCTTAGCATGGAAATAGAGATATGATCTCTCCCCTCCTCAACACAGTTTAAATACCTTGTAAGATTTAAGTCATTTTATAAGCAACTTCTGCAGCTCAATTCCAGAAAAATAAACAACCCAATCAAAAAATGGGCCAATGAACTAAATAGACATTTCTCCAAAGAAGACATACAGATGGCTAACAAACATATGAAAAGATGCTTAACATGACTCATTATCAGAGAAATACAAATCAAAACCACTATGAGGTATCATTTCACGCCAGTCAGAGTGGCTGCGATCCAAAAGTCTACAAGCAATAAATGCTGGCAAGGGTGTGGAGAAAAGGGAACCCTCTTACACTGTTGATGGGAATGCAAACTAGTACAGCCACTATAGAGAACAGTGTGGAGATTCCTTAAAAAACTGAAAATAGAACTGCCGTACGACCCAGCAATCCCACTGCTGGGCATACACACTGAGGAAACCAGAATTGAAAGAGACACGTGTACCCCAATGTTCATCACAGCACTGTTTATAATAGCCAGGACATGGAAGCAACCTAGATGTCCATCAGCAGATGAATAGATAAGAAAGCAGTGGTACATATACACAATGGAGTATCACTCAGCCATTAAAAAGAATACATTTGAATCAGTTCTAATGAGGTGGATGAAACTGGAGCCTATCATACAGAGTGAAGTAAGCCAGAAAGAAAAACACCAATACAGTATACTAACACATATATATGGAATTTAGAAAGATGGTAATGATAACCCTGTATTCGAGACAGCAAAACAGACACAGGTGTATAGAACAGTCTTTGGACTCTGTGGGAGAGGGCAAGGGCAGGATGATACAGGAGAATGGCATTGAAACATGTAAATTATCACATGTGAAACGAATCACCAGTCCAGGTTTGATGCATGATACAGGGTGCTTGGGGCTGGTGCACTGGGATGACCCAGAGGGATGGGTTGGGGAGGGAGGTGGGAAGGGGGTTCAGGATAGGGAACACATGTACTCCGGTGGCAGATTCATGTCAATGTATGGCAAAACCAATACAATATTGTAAAGTACAAAATAATAATAATAAATAAATAAAAATGTCCTTTTAAAAAAAGATTTAAGTCATTTTATTCACTTAGCTAATTTATTTCTGAGTCATCATTTTAGAGCAAAACATATGTGCATTGATGTATAGTTAATTCTTTTTTTTTTTTTTTTTTTTGCTGAGGTCTTCATCATGCAGGATCTTCTGTTGTCTTAGACTCTCTAGCTGTGGCACACAGGCTTAGGTGCTCCAAGGCATGTGGGATCCTACTTCCCTGACCAGGACTTGAACCCGCTTCCTCCGCATTGCACAGCGGACTCTTAAATACTGTACCACTAGGGAAGTCTCTCTTGGTTATTCTTTCAACTTTGCTTTATTGCAGTTAATGCAGAATATACCACAGTGTTGCTCTGAAGTGATAATTAGGAACATACCCAGGTATTTTCAAATTAGAGTTTTAACCTTGTAACGTGTGATAATTCTATTGAAAGCTTTAGGGAAGATTTTAGCCACAACTAAAAGATCCCACATAGCACAACTAAGATCCAGCACAGCCAAATAAAAATTTTTTTTAAGTCAGTTACTTTTCAAATCAACAAAAGTACCATATCCCTTGGCTAGTTCAAACAGTGAATTAGTTTTCTATTGTCCTCTATTAATCTAGAATCAAACAAACATTCTGTAAGGATCTACCGCAAAGATAGGAGAAACATACACATCCTCCCCTCATTAATGAATTGTTTTACATATTTCAGTTCTGTCTATATGAGAAAAAGCAATCATTTCATAATAGCAAATAAGCATATGTTCATAAATATGTCACAGATAGAGTTTCTGTATTTTCCTAGTAGCATCAACAACTTGTTACTACCGAGATAACCACCCTTCTTTCATTCATTTAATAAACATGAATTGAGGGGCTAGGTGGACCAGAGTTCTGCTAGACACTAAAAGTAGAAACAGGCTGAACCTAGCAGGATCCTGACTCCTGCTCTGTGGAGCTTACAATCCAGTTGAGCAGACAGACATAGAAAAGGTCATTGAAAGTGTTTTGAAGGAAAAGTGAAGGGTGCAGTAGGAGCTAAAGGTGCATTACCCAGGCTGTGGCTCATTCTGATTTTTTTCTTCTTCTTACTCTTCAAACCCGAGGAAAAAGTGAGGGTACAAGCCACAGTACATGATGGTATGTGTGTGTGTGCTCCATGGACCGCAGGACATCAGGCTCTTCCATGAGATTTTCCAGGCAAGAATACTGGAGTGGGTTGCTATTTCCTTCTGTGAGGGATCTTCCCAACCCAGGGATGGAGCTTTTGTCTCTGGGGTCTCCTGCACTGGCAGGCAGGTTCTTTACCACTGAGCCACCAGAGTGAGTGAGTGTTCAGTCGCTCAGTAGACTCCAACTCTTTGCAACCTGATGAACTGTAGCCCGCCAGGCTCCTCTGTCCATGGGATTCTCCAGGCAAGGCTACAGAGTGGGTTGCTGTGCCCTTCCCCAGGGGATCTCCAGACTCAGGGATCAAACCCTTGTCCCTTAGTCTCCTACATTGGCTGGTGGGCTCTTTACCACTAGCACCACCTGGGAAGCCCACTGAACTTCCATACATATCTTTCAGAGAACATTTTCCAGTCAAATAATTGAGCTTCGGTATCTCAGTCCACCTCCCTGGAATATCTGCTAGAGTGTCTACCGGAAATGTCACCATGCACACCCACATGCTCCCCCCCCCCCCAACCCCGTACCTTATACCCAAATCCCTAAAAAAGAGTGCCAAAGTGGTGTGGAAGGGATGACCATGTGGAGATAGTATGGATTTAGTTGTCACTTTTCAAGGGATAAAGAGTAGATCTGTGATGTCGTTGTGAAGAGTGGTAAGTCAGAGGAAAGAGCAGGGTAAGAAAGCCATAGCCTTGTGAAGAGAAGAGTTCAGGGTTTAATTCCTTTTGCCTTATCAGCCGCCGATTGTACCTGCTGGAAGAGCAGATAAGTTCAAATGAGTACAGAGCTGGGGAACTGGAGCGCCTTGACTACATTACACTGACCTGGAAAATGTCAGGATAAATTACGGAATGGGTCGGCTAGGGGAAGTTGGTAATTGTGGTCATTGTAGGTCTTAAAGCTTTGTGGATATTGAGTGGGTTTTCTGTTTTCTTTGTGCCATTGAGTAGGCACCAATTCGGTGAGGAAGGATGGCTTGTGAGCGGGGTTGACCGCTGGTGGAAGGATTCAAGGACTATGATCTTAAAATAAGATGGACATCCGCACTTGTCAGTTTAAAATATGTTGATGGTCCAGATCGTTGTGGGAAATGATTTCGGAGCAGCCGTTAACCTTTCCCCAAGCTGCATTTCTTTTTTAAAAATTCAGGATAGGAAGCATCCCCTCTGCGGCTTTGCCTCTTGTTGGCAGCCGGAGGCGCGTGTGTGGGGTCGCCCTTGCGCCTCAGCCCCGGCCGCCAGGCTGGCACGAATCCCGCCAGCATCCGGCGCTCCCTTCCGAGCCCGCTGGACGCGCGCGCACGTACTGCCGGGACGCGCGCTCCCGCCCCTCGCGAGCGCGCCCTCCCCTCCGCGCCCCCGCCCTCCCCGCGCTCCCACCGCCAGAGCGCCGCTCAGCTGACCGGCGGGCGCCAGACGGCGAGGCTCCCAGCTCGCGAGCGCAGCTGCGGCGACGCGGGCCTCTCACGGCGACACTCCCCCCGCGTGCCCCTCCCCCGCCGGGCACCGGGAGCGGGACCGACCGGGCACGAGCTCGAGGCCGCTTCCCCGGCGCCGAGCGAGGAGCGAGGCTGCGCTAACGAGCGGCGGCTGCGCGGCCATGGGCTCGCCCGGATCGCCCTAGGGCGGGCGCGCGGAGACCGAAGCCCGAGCGGCAGCCTCGGCAGCGAGTCCTCTCAGGCGACGGCGGCGACAGGAGCAGCGCGGCCGGGATGAGCGGGAGCGGCGCGGCGCCCGGCCCGGCCTCGGGCTCCTCCCCGGCCGCCTGCCGCTTTGCGCACTACTTCGTGCTGTGCGGGATCGACGCGGACAGCGGGCTGGAGCCGGACGAGCTGGCGGGTAAGGCCGGGCTGCGGCAGCGCGGGGTCCCCTCAGGGACGCGGGGGACGCGCGGGAGGCGGGGTGCCGGCTCCAGACAAAGTCAGTTCCCGGCGGCGCTCGCTCGCTGGCCGGCCAGGCTCTCGGGCAGCGATTTAATGACATTGTTATTTATTCCGCGTGCAGGGTGCTCTGCTGAGCCCGCGGGCGCCCGCAAGCCGGCCTCCTCGCCCGCAGCTGCCGGCGGAGGCGGCCGGTGAGTCACCGGGCGCGTTAACTCCCGGCCTCGCTGTGCTCCCGCCCCCCACCCTCAGCCCGGACCTCGAAGTTTTAGCCTCTGCACGTGACGCGGCGCCCCGACCCTTCGGGGAGGGGGCGTCGGAGGCCGCGGGGCCGCGGGGCGGGAGTCCACCCAGGCGGCGGCGGCCCGCGGGGCGAGCGCCGGGCGGGAGGCTGAGTGGACTTCATCCTTGAGTGTTCGCGGTCTGCGCCGCCTCCGGCCTCGGGTTCTGCGCTGAAGGTGGAGTCACCTTTTGGAATCCTGTCGATTTGGCAGTATCGCGGGGGCTGGCGAAGATCTTTGAACCTGGGGACTTAGGACGATGCTTTGTTGATACCGCCTATAGGGTTCTGAGTTTAAGTAGTTAGACATTTCCACTCAGTTGGGTGCACCGAGTGTTGCTGCCTGGGTTTTCCCGGAGGGGCATCGTGCGTCCTCTTGACTCATTATTTGATGGCGCAGTGCGGGGCTGAGCTGGGGAGCAGCCGCTGGAAAGGGGGCTGTTAAAGGCTGGTGGTGGAGGGGGCAGGGGTGTGTGCGCAGTGTCAGGAGGAGCCTGGGGAGAAACGACTGATTTCATTTTTCACGCCTGTTTCTGCTTGCCTTCTTGGGTTCTGAATCTCGATTTTTTTTTTTTTTTTTGTACGTGTGAGACAAGTGACATCTACCGCTTGAACTTTATCTGTGTCAGTGTTAGACACTTAGGTCATAGCCTTTCAGAACAGCTTTTTTGGACATAGCATTCTTGATTGCACCAGTGTGTGTGTGTTTCTTTTCCTTTTTTGGCGGGGAGGGAGTAACTGTGAAGAATGTATTAAATAATAAACAGTAGTAAACAGAACTGTTCAGCCTTTAGAACAATACCCATCAACTCAGCTCTTGGCTAAATGAATATCTTAAGTCAGTTTCACAGCAAAACCTTTTCAACAAAAGCTATGAATAATTTTACTTAAAATTTTTATATGAAAAGAGAGATGAGTACCAGGCTATGTGTAATTATATATTCCTGTCCTTTCTTCATGTACGTATTAGGAATGGCTTTGTTAAGGGTTACGGAGTTAGAAAAAAGAAATGTTTGGAGAGATTCCTCTTTCAGGATTGGTGAAGGGTTATTTTAGATTTCTAGAATCCCTTTCCCCCTAAACATTTCCCTAAACATTTATGACACTGAGTCACTTGGAGACCTTCCGTCAGTGGCTACTGATGACTGGAAAAAGCCTGTATTTTTTTCTTCATCAAGTCTGTATGCCTAGTAAAGCTAGAAGAACACCTTTAAGTGTCACCTGAGTCTCTTTGGGCATAGTGCAAATGGCTTTAACAAAACAGGAAAAAAACATTTTAATGCATTCATTCAGTAAGTAGTTTTGAAAGCCTTTAGGTGTAGATTGTGTTCTAGGCACTGGGCTCAGCTGTAATCAAAGCAGTCAAAAAAATCACTGCCATCATAGAGCTTACATTATAGTGTAAAGAAATAATAAACATATGTAGTTTTGTCAGAGGTTATTAAGTGCTGTGAGGAAAAATACATCTGGGAGATGAGAGTAGGGCAGTGCCAACAGAATGATGGAATTTGTAGGGTTGGATTGATTTTAAATAAGATGGTTAGGGAAGGCCTTGCTGATAAGGTAATGTTTGAAAAGAACCCTCAAGGAGGAGAGGAAGCTGGCCATGTGTGTTGTCCCAGGGTACAGCATTGTAGGCAGAGGAGACAGCATGTGCAAAGACCTGAGGTGGAAGAGTTCCTAGTTTTGTGGTAACAGCAAGGAGGCCAATACTGAGTAAGAAGGAGAGTAGTAGCTGTCATCATTGAGAAGAAGTAGGGCTTCATAGACTGTTAGACTTATAGATGGGAAACCATATCACTAGGCTTTGAGCAATGTAATGAGATATGATCTACCTTCTAAAAAGTTGGCTATGGCTGCCATGTTGACTAGACTATATCAAGGGCAAGATAGAGGCAGACCAGTTAGGAGGCTCTTTTTCACTCTTTGAGGCAAAAGTTGTTGGGGGTTGGATCAGGTTATGTGGTTAGAAGCTGAGTATATTTTGAAGGTAGAGCCAGCAGAACTTGGTGATGAATTGAGTATGGTATTCATAATAAAAGAAAATGATAAAAAAGAAAGGACTCCCAAGATTTTCTCTCTAAACAATTACAAGCACCTGTTTACTGAAATTGGAAGACTGATGGAGAAGCTGGCTGGAGAAGATTAGTTTAGCTTTGGGCATACTAAATTTGAGGTGCCCATTAGACATTCAGATAGAAATACCAAGTAGGCAAGACATCTGTCAGGGCCCCTAACTTTATTTTTAGGTGTAAGTTGAAAGCCTTGAAGTTAGGTGTCACCCAGGGAGTGGATGTAGATAGAAAAGAGAAGAGGTTTGAGGATTGAGTCCTGGGGATATTGCAACATTCTGAGGGGAGAAAGATGAGGTGGAAACAACCAAGGAGTTTAAGAAATGCGGCTAGTGTGACAAGAGGAAAACAAGAGAATGTAGTATCATGAACCCAACTACCAACTTCTTAACTTTTTCCACAGAGCTACATTTAGGGATCAGGAAACAAGGCTGGTGAGTTAAGCAAATTAGTCACAAGGTTGTTTCTGTTTTGCTGCATTAATTTCAGAGTTAATGATAGTTAGGTTTCTATTTTACTTTTCTGGAACTAATCTATTTTTATCCTACTGTTTCTTAGCAAGTTGTCACCCCACCTGTAGAAGATCTTAATTGACTTCTGTTAAACATAAACCAGTTGCTTTATAGACTTGTTCTTAACATATACATATTCCTAGAACTTACACTTTGCAGGTGGTGGGTCATTGTTATCAAATGAAGGACACGAACCATATGATGAAGTAACAGTTAAATAGACTGAGATCTTATGAGAAATGAGATCTTGTAATAAAGTGATCTGGGCTTTACCTTGCTTTTAGACACTCCTTCGGTAAAGCTTTGCTTTACCAACAATGGAGAAGACGTCTTTCATCGCATATAGGTCTTTTAACAACTGAAAGTAATTTGAACATATATAAATTTAAAATATGGAGGTCCTAGAGATTTTATGGAAGTGTCTCTCTCTCTATGTATACTGATACAGCAGTATTGGGCTTCCCAGGTGGTGCTAGTGGTAAGGAACCCATGTGCCAGTACAGGAGACATAAGAGATGTGGGTTCGATCCCTGGGTCAGGAAGATCCTCTGGAGGAGGGCATGGCAACACACTCTAGTATACTTGCCTGGAGAATCCCATGGACAGAGGACCCTGGCGGGCTACAGTCCATAGGGTCGTAAAAAATCAGACACAACCAAGTGACTTAGCACGCATGCACGCACAGCAGTATTGCCTGTTGTTCTTCTCTGCCATGTCTTAGCTGTTGTGCTTCTCCTACTCACTGTGTATTTTCAAGATGTATTTGATCCATAAACAAATATGTCCCTTAAATGTTAAAGCATAAATATTTAAATTTCCTTTAATGTTAAAGATAAGATGTTTCAGACTGACTATTGCATAAAGAAGAAAGGAGGTGTAAATAGAAGTCACTGGAATTAGTTGATGTGAAGGGAAGTAGGTATCATTTTGAAATTTTCCATTATGTCTCTCATTTCCTCTAAGACCAAGCTGTAGGAATTTATGTGGCTTGATTTACAGCAACAGATCTTTTAGGCAGTAGAAAAATGAAGGATATAATTAGACCTTTATTCAAGTAACGTAAATATGCAAGCCCCCAAATATTCCTTCCCCTAAGAGGGAAAGAAGCGTCTTTGTTGCTCTCTTTCATAGTACCTTGTACATAGTGTTTAATAAGTGAATATAAAGTTTACAAATGAGTCTGCAAATTGTGTGGTGACCAGAATATTCTTAAAGCTTTTCCATGGTAGCTTGGATTCAGGAATGCTGATAGATATGGAAGTCTGATGGATGAGATCCCTGCTTTGTTTCAAGATCTTCCTTGGTGCCTCCAGCTGTTTATTTTTAGCCTTGGTGTCTTGGCTGTGGTTTAGAGCTTAGAGGCAGTGGAGACCATGTTCTGAATTCAGATATAAAATTTTGTTAAAACTGACAGTATCATGCTGCAGTAGTACTGGAAGGGACCTTAGACATCATTTAGAGTGGAGAAACGAAGACTGAGAGTTTAAGATCTCAGAGATCCCATTTGATCAGAGCAGGCACCAGACTAAAGCCTGGTGGTTCTTTTTTTTTTCGGCCGTGCCATTCAGCTTCCTCAACCAGGAACTGAAACCAGGACTCCAGCAGTGAGAGCAGCAAGTCCTTAACCACTGGACCACCAGGGAATTCCAAGCTTGGTTGTTGTAATGCACAAAGCTGCATAGTTATTTAAACTCAAAAAAAGACGAGCTTAACGTGAGTTCAGCAAGCATTTCAGGATTACTCTCGATCCAGACTGAATGTCATGGTCAAGGCTGTGCTAAAGTCTTTTAAAAACCATGGCCAGGTGTACAGAGGTGGATGGGATAGGAGCTTCCCTGATCTGACCACAATTGGTACTGCCTGAATTGTTAACTTTGCTGACATCCTTGGTCCACAGTAGATTATGTGTGGGAGTTTGCAAGGTCTGCCCTGGTAACTGGGGTGCTGGAGAAGGAATAATACAAGGATCAACTTCCGTTTGAATGGGGCCAAAGAAGAGTCAAGGTCTAATTGCTGTGGTATAGTGATACTTGGTTTTAAAAATCCACTTGGAATAAAATTCTTTACAGTGAAATTGTCCCAACAGTGAGGGCAACTAAGTCCTAGGGCTCAGGCATCTCCTGCACTGGTTCATGCAGGACATACCAGCATAGGAGCTCAGAAGAGCAAAGATGAGATAGTTAGGAAAGAGGGGAGGAGGGAGGAACATAAGTGTCTTTGGAGGAGAAATAGTAACAGAAAGGGGAAGAAAGGGGATGAGAAGATAAAAAGGAGGCTGGAGGAGGGCAGGTACATATATCCAGTGCGGAGGAGTTGAGACAGACTGTCCTGACATTTCTGAGTATATTCTTTGATTTGCATTTCCACTTCTGGTCACAGACACTCTTGGAGTAATAGAAGTAAATGTCTAGAATATAATGCATTGTTAGTCATAATTTCTATTGAACTCCATATGGAAGAAAACATTTTCTTCTATGATTTGTTAGAGGGTAGAGGCAGTTCCTACATAAGGGACTTCAGTCAACTATACTTCAATTTTAAAAAATAGGTACTTTAGGAAACAAGTGCCGTATGTCCAAATCCTTAACAGTTTTGATTAGGCTTTGGATTAATTATTCAGTGTTAAATGCTTATAGTGTGCCAGGCTGAGGAGTATATAGGTGACAGTCACTGTTTTGAAAGAATCTACAATAAAATAGCAATAATAAAATAACTTTCTGCATGCCAAGCACTAGCTAAATGCTTCATAACTATTACCTCATTTTATCCTGACAACAACCTTAGGAGATGGCACTATTTTCTCTATTTTACAGATGAGGAAACTGAGTTTATCAAAACAAAAATTAAAAAAAGAAGAGTATATATTTGATACTATACCTGTTCTTATTAATGAATGTTAGATATAATGGAAGTATAAGATATTTACTGCACAAATAAAAACACTACTTCCAAAAAATGTTAATCCTTTTGTTCTTCTTATTGGGTTTTATACCTCTCTTTTCTTGGCATAAATTACCTGTCCTTAGATAAGTTTATAGTTTTTAAAAGGAATGTTGCTTGCTTGTGAAACCTTGGCTGGTGTGGCTGTCAGTACAATTGTTAAAGCTGTATGCACAATCAGAAGCTGAGAATCCGGTCCTGGATCTGTTATTTAGGACAGCTCTGGGTCTCAAGTGTTTTTATATGTATTGATGGGGTTGAATGAGGTGCTTGGTTTCTGAATTTACCACTCCTCTCCTTATGGGTTGGAAATTGTTTTTGAATGAAAAACTAACTGTATCAGTTTTTTAAAAGATTAATCCTAAATGACATAGAACATGAAGACTGAATATACCCCATATTTCTACATGAGGATTGATGAGTAATTATAATCTCAGCCACAAGGAATGGAAAAAAATAAGTTAGTCTGTGCCGTGCAGTTTTTTAATAAGCGTTTTGAAATGTTCATGCGCGCTCAGTTGTTATCTGCATGGACTCTTAGAAATCCAGAGATCTCTGTTTGAAATGACCATGTTAAGTAATCTCTAGAAGTCTGTACTCTAGCGGTGTAGTTGATACTGCCAGTTCTCCACAAAATAGCCAGTGGGATCTTAGAATAATTTTTTCCACTTAAAATTCTTCAGTAACTGTCTTTGTATTCAGATCAAGATTCAGATTCTTTATTGGTATCTTAGTTTATTCAGGCTACTATAAAAGAATACCATATACTGGGTTGCTTATAAACAAGAGAAATTTATTCCTCACAGTTCTAGAGGTTGGGAAGTCGAGATGAAGGTGCTGGTAGATGAAGTGCTGGTGAGGTCCTACTTGCTGATTCCTAGATGACTGTCTTGTATTGAAAGAGGTGAGGGTGTGTCTGAGATCTCTCTTATAAGGATTATGTATAAATTCCATTCACGAGGGCTCCACCCTCGTGACCTAAGCACATCCCAAAGGCCCAAGCTCCAAATATCATCACATGAGGGATTAAATTTCAACATAGGAATTAGGGGGGTGGGACACAGATTTTCAGTCTGTTCACCTTTGTTGGCAGAGCCCTTCATAATGTGCTCTCTGCCTGTATTTCCAACCTTTTCTGATTGGAACAGTCTTTCCTGTTACATTGGTTTTCTTAAAGGTTCTTAAACAGGGCAAGCTTCTTATCTCATGACCTGTTTATCTTCTGTTCTCTCCCTAGAACCTCTTCCCCTAGACCACCATGGTCCATTATAATTATTAATATAATGTGAGACATGTTTATAGTTTTAAAATTTCGAGCCACATTTAGAAAAGTAAATAGAAACAGGTGATATTAATTTTAATGATATATTTTATTTATATATCTAGGAGATTATTTCAACATATAATCAACATAAAAATTATTCGTGAGATATTTCACATTCTTTTATTCTTACAAAATCTTCAAAATCCGGTGTGTATTTTATGCTTACAGCATATCTCAATTGGACTAGCCACATTTTGAGTGTTTGGTAGTCATGTTTCAAGTGTTCAGTAACCACATGTGTCAGGTAGCCACCCTTTGCACAGTGTAGCCCTACATCTTTGCAAGATTGGCTTCTTTCTGTTCAAGTTTTTGCACAAGTGTTGCCTTCTCAGAGTAGCCTTCCCAGACCATCCTATATAAAGTTGTGTCCTTCCTCTCTCTCCCTGCCCAACCCTTGCAGTCTCCCTGCTTTATTTCCACATTATTTATTTCCAGGTATATTGTACTTGGCATGTCAATATTTCCCATTCGATTGTCGATTGTTAGCTCCTGGAGGGCAGGACCATGTCTCTCTAGTTTAGTTTTGTATATCCAGTGACTAGATTGTTTGAATAAATGAATGAAATCCCTTGAGATAGGCTTTCCTGATAGCTTAGTTGGTAAAGAATCCACCTGCAATGCAGGAGACCCTGGTTTGATTCCTGGGTCAGGAAGATCCCCTGGAGAAGGGATAGGCTACCCACTCCAGTATTCTTGGGCTTCCCTTGTGGCTCAGCTGGTAAAGAATCCATCTGTAATACGGGGAACCTGGGTTCGGTCCCTGGGTTGGGAAGATCCCCCTGGAGAAGGGAAAGGCTACCCACTCCAGTATTCTGGCCTAGAGAATTCCATGGATGGTTTAGTCCGTGGGGTCGCAAAGAGTCAGACATGACTGAGCAACTTTTGCTTTCACTTTCACCCAGTGAGTAGATTGTTTGAATAAATAAATGAAATCACTTGAGATGGATAAATATAGAACTTTTATTTTTGTTACCAACAATAAAAGTTAGTATGTTTGGTTTATTTGTGGATTTTTTAACCTCTAAAGTGGACTAGCGTTTTTTGTTGTTTTTTTTTTTAATTGGAAATTTGAAATTGATAAAAAAGCAAGAGAGTAGAAGAATGATTAATCTTTTAAAAGGTTTATGTCAGCTTTGTGGAAAGCTATTGTGGAAGCTATTGCGTTCCATTTCCTTCTTTGTGGACATCCACATCGGTTTTGGGCCTGGTCAGCCAGGACAGTTCTCTTTTTCTATAAAGTTTAATCCTTTGTAATTTTTCCCCATTTATATTTTGTCTTTATCATACCTTATGTAATGTTCTCTTATGCCTGAGACTTGACTTTTTAAGATTTAATAACCTCTTAGCCAGAGATTCCAGAAATTTTCAGTATGAGGCTACTTTTCAAACAGCCACTTTTCTACACTACTTTTCAAACAGAATGCAACGATAGCTGTTTTAGTGTAAGGAGATAAGAACTGAGAGTTCTAGGAATAAAAATGGAAATGTTTTATGTACTGCTGAGACAGCACATCATGAGGCTAGAATAATATGAAACAGTTCATTCCTGCACCTTTCCCAAGAATCCATGATTTTTACTAACTGTATTCTGAATTAAATATTGTAACTATTTTAATTAATGGATTTCTTAAGTTAGTGCCTTTTATTTTCCTTTCATAAATTTTTATACATCACTGGTGTAGAAAGTTAAGTTTGAAATGTAGAAAGTTAAGTTTGCTTTTTTAAAATGACTTTCAAAGATACATGCTAGCACTATTATGTCAGAAGTATCTCCAGGAAATCCCCTTTATATAATGAAGTTGTGAAAATAGTTAATGTTTATTGGGCCATGAACTGTGGTTGATGATTTATAAACATTATTTTGAATCCCCACAATAACTTGAATGTATTACTATCATCACTTTATAGGTGAGGAGGCTGAGGTTTGCTGAGTTGCTGCCCAGAGTCACAGACAGTAAAGGCCAAAGCTGGAATTGCATCCTGGTGGCCCTCTTCCACTGTGCCCTGCTGCCCCTCCAAGTCCTCCAGACCAGCTGTCCTCAGCTGGTGGGTGGTGACATATTTCCAGGCCTGGCGGCTGTGAACTGGGTCACAATTAATTATTAATAATAGTTGAGGACTTTCTGGTGGTCCATTGATTAAGAATCTGCCTGCCAATGCAGGGGATACAGATTCGATCCCTAGTCCAGGAAGATTTCATGTGCCGTGGATCAGCTAAGCCCATGTGCCGCAACTACTGAGCACGTAGCCTAGAGCCAGAGCTTCGCAACAAGAGAAGCCACGGTAGTGAGATGCTCTCGCATGAAACAGAGTAACCCCTGCTTGCTGCAACTAGAGAAAGCCTACTGACAGCAATGAAGGCCCAGCATAGCCAAAAATTAATAAAAAATAGGTGAAATACTGAGATTTTAAGTGGTATTTTTAAATAAGTGGAATTAATTCAATATCTGCCCTCTAAGGATGTCATTCTCACTTCCATTCCTATGTGCTTTTATTAAGTGGTGGAAGAGAAAGTTGGCGTTACATGCACTATACCAGCAATTGTGAATAGCCCCACACAGGATGGGAAATCTGTCTTGTTAATGCTACCACCAAGCTGGTTATTCATGAGCAGTGAATAGTTTCCATATATTTCTATTCTATTAGGAATACCATTGCAAAAGTAGTCTGTTTGCTTCCCTTCCCTGTAGATTTTTTTTAAAAAATTATTCATAGTTCAAGGGCATGTATAGGAGTATGTTTTTGAACTCTTCATGCTGATCTAGATTGTTTCTTGATACTTTTCTCAATTATGAAATGTGACAGTGTTTTGCCAAAGAGCTTTCTAAACTATAGGATAAAAATATGAGGTAGAATTATAATTTTAGAGTTGTAGAATTTTTTAAGTTCAACCCTGCTGTGGACTAGTAGGCTGAACCCTTAAATACAGCTTGTAGACCTCTAGGTTTTAAATGGAGAAGGCGATGGCACCCCACTCCAGTACTCTTGCCTGGAAAATCCCATGGATGGAGGAGTGTGGTGGGCTGCAGTCCATGGGGTCGCGAAGAGTTGGACACGACTGAGCGGCTTCACTTTCACTTTTCACTTTCATGCATTGGAGAAGGAAATGGCAACCCGCTCCTGTGTTCTTGCCTGGAGAGTCCCAGGGACGGGGAAGCCTGGTGGGCTGCCGTCTATGGGGTTGCACAAAGTCAGACACGACTGAAGCAACTTATCAGCAGTAGGTTTTAAATATGAAACCCAGTTTAGAGATATTTAAAATTTTTTTTTTTTCTTCTATATCTCAGAGGCCTTATGATGTAAATCCATCTGTCTTGCGTAATTTTCTGGTGCTCTGGCTGAAAGAATCCAGGTTTCTGCTATGAAGATCTTGTTTTCTTGCCTTCTTTGTCTTCCTCTTCTAGTACAAGACACTCCTACTGTCATTTATTTAACACAGAAAAGTATTCTATAGTTTGAAGAAATATCATATAGAACTGGTATCTAAATTAAGTTTCAGATAGTCATCATGGCACAAGTTTGCTCACAGGCTAGGTTTTTGTACTTTTTTTTCCCTAATTTCTTCTTCAGAGATCACCCTTTTTTTCACTTTAGTTCTCATGAAGCCACAACCTGCTCTTTTGGTTCTTTTTTTCTGTAATAACAGGGAGAAGACTTTTTTTGGCAAAAATTTTTATTGTCATTAAAATCTCATAGGGAAGAAATTCTAAGGTCTCATTGAATCATCTAGTTACCTTCATCCTTAGAAGAACAAGGAGGAGTTTTTATTATTATTTATTTATTTTTTTTGGCTGCACTTTGTGGCTTGTGGGATCTTTATTCCCTGACCAGGGATGGAACTCCAGCCCAGCAGTGAGAGCACCAGGTCCTAACCACTGGACTGCCAGGGGATTCCCAGGAGGAGTTCTTATTTCCCACAGTTATTCATACTTTCATATGAATACCTTTCAAAGGTTTCATACTTTCTGTTTCTAGTATCCTTTCCATTTCCCTCCTTTTTCTTCCCTCATAGTCCTTTGGGAAAACAGGGACAGTCTGCTAGATCAACAATATTCTTTCTATATATTAAAATTATATATATATTTTTTCTCCCAGGACTAAAATAACAGAGATCGTTTCCCTATAGGCAGATGAAACATGATTGTTTCATAATCATCCCATAATCTCATACAATTCCCAGACATGGAAGTCCTCCCTGTCATGACTCAACACCAACATATCAACTGTAATTCCATGACAATAAGGTATTGACTTTAATAAGAGTAGTTTGGGCAGTAGGAATTTAGGACTGTAGTTGAGTTTGATCCCTGGGTTGGGAAGATCCCCTGGAGAAGGAAACAGCAACCCACTCCAGTATTCTTGCCTGGGAAAGCCCATGGACAGGGCAGTGGGTGATAGTCCATGGGGTTGCAAGAGTCGTGTCGACCGAGTGACTAAGAACAACAACATATGTTTAAAGTTTATGGGTGATGCACTTCTAGCACCACGTTTTGTTTTACTTTCTTGGTTAATTTTCTTCACTTTAAGTTTAACCCTAACTTTTAAGGAAATTTAAATGGCTGGGGTAACAAGATAATAAATTATTTAAAAATATTTCCCCATCATGTCAAGTATGTTCTTTTTCTTAATAAATAAACTTTTGTCCAGATTTTAAAATATTCTGGCTCAGCTCCACGGAAATGAGCTTTGGTACTTGACTGTTTGCTTCATGCCATTGTTCATTAGAACAATGACTGTAATGTCACAGTTTATTAAAACAAAAGCATTGGTACCATTGAGGTGATTTGATTATGCCAAAATAGGTTATTTTGTTTAGTTGTTCTCACTCCTGTCTGGCAGTGCTTATTTTTCCATTGGTAGCCCTGTTGTAATTCTATTTTAAATAAATACCTGAAAGCTGTGTGGGCTCGAATATAAAATCTTGCGTGTTCCTCACAGTGAAGGATTGAGAGGCCTCATTTACTGTGAAGCACTGGGAAGCTGTCTTGTCCCTGGTGGAAGGAGCCACTGGGGAGAGAGGCAAAGTGTGTGTGTATAGAGGGTGGAAGGTGACAGAAAACAAAAAGTTAAAACCGTACTTATTATTCCAAAATCTTCGTTTCCTGATCCTGCTGATCCGGTACTGTTACCCTGTCTTCTGTGTGGAATACAGTTTTGTGGTTAGAGTGATAAATGGTACAGAGATAGCCAGACAGATGCCCTAGATCCTGGAGTCCCCACAGTACTTGTGTGAGAGAAGTCATTACAGAGTCTCCTGTACAAATGTCACACCTGCTGAAAGTCTAACAGTCATATTCACTCTTCCCTGGAATGAAATCTCCTGTAACAGAAATAAAAATGTTGCTTTTTCTGAATGTGGCCATAAGGTCAAGAAGTAGACATATTTTGTTGAATCATTAGGGAGTAGAAGCCTTGCTGTGAAATATCTGTTGACATGTATGCATATTTAGTATTTATTTCTGTGCCCCAGTGAACCCTGTTGAATAGATCAGGTGACAGCTTTTATCTGAAAGTCAGTCTTTGAGGGGCAGCTGAAGCGTGGGTGTGTGAGTGTGAGGGATTGGTGTTTTTTTCAATGTCGGGCAAAGAAGTAACTTCTTAAATTCCTTGCTCTTAAAAATAAGGAATACTTTCATAAAATTCAGATTTGCTCTGGGACTTAAAGGAAATGGTTGTATTATTTTAGTGTGTGTGACTGAATAGTTTTTTAATGTCTTCTGAAATAATGAGATATAGGCTCCTCTCAAGTGTGGGAACTGTTTTGCACCCTGTTCCCCTGTTCGCTGACCTCTGCCTTTTGACCCTGTTGCTTTGTGATGAGATTATGGGCCTTTGGGCTTTTCACCAGTCCACCCAGACTTAGGTTTCGTTATACAGAAACATAAAGCTTTAAAGCTTCCTTAAAAGGTGTTTTTAGAATTGAGGCGAACATTCAGATTTAATTGTGGGCATGAGTTTTTGTAAATATTTTTTCTTTAAAATGTTTGTTTTTTTCTGTCCAAAGTATTATATATTTTCTAATAGGAACTTTAAAGTTTTGTGGATATGTATATGACTAAATATGTTTTTTTCCCCCCCTTCAGAGTAAAGTGTCACAAAGTAACAGTGTGTATTTAGAGAGAGACTTAAAATTCAAGTTTTCTAGCTTAAGGGAACCAAGGGAGACCCAACTATTTGCTCTCCATTGTTGGCTTTTTAGGCATGAGAAGTTAAAAATCTGTATTCAGAGAGTGTTATACAAGAGCAACAAATCAAATATTTCCAGAGAGAATCAATGCTTTCACCTGCTTATCTTACAGTAAATACTTTTTAGACACCTTGCCAGATGCCCAAAATAGAGAAGGAAGAAAATCAGGAACAGACAAAAGGAGAAAAACTCATTTAGTTTTGCTGCTTGTTTGTAATTAATGTGATAGTTTTTGTTTTGTTTTTGGAAAGAGCGTAAATTTAGTGTCAAAAATAAAGGTTTGTTGATTGTGTATTTTATTATTGTTTTATATACTGTCTTCAAGATTATACAGAAAACTATGCATTTGCTCTGTTTCAAACACTGTGGTAAGACTTTCTGAAGAATGTTTATTTACATGCTGTCCAAAGGATTTATAATAATGAAGCTTTTGGACTTTTGTTTGCATGGCACTTTCCTGCTACTGAATACCCTACCAGAAGTGAGGATAAGCAAAACAATTGACTTGAGATAATGAAAGACAAACTGCTTTTTTTAAAAAAATGTGGCTTTTAAATTATAAAAATAATGTGTGTTCAATTTAAAGACTGAAGTAGGTGGAGGATTGTATTAAAGAAAACAAGCATTTGTTATCCCAGAGAGGTGGAATTTAAAATAAGAATAGAAGTTCTAATTTCTGATCACTAGGTAGAAGCCACAGAGATTGTTTTACTAAAGTGTTGTGGTTAAATGCCCTGGGCAGTAATCTGAGAAACACAGTAGGATTTTCTTTTGTCCAAGGCATTGCCATTGACTTAGTAAGACAGTTGTGATGACCTGTGTGAACTGTTATTTGAGGGAGTGAATGAATAAATAATACGGAATTGTCTACCTCAGCTGTTTACTTTGAGGGATAAAAATTAAATGCTTAGTACTTACAACAGAATTTTTAAAAAACAAAAATCCTCTATAAGGTGAGTAATTACAATGAAATAGGAAAAGAAATAGTGGCTTTGAATCTTAAGAGTTTGACATTAATATGTATTTTTTCATTATGGAAAAAGAGAAAAGCGTTGGTGACAAATAAGATAGGTAGAGGAAGGAGAAACTGGTAAGCAAAAGAGGCGGCTCGGTGACAAATGAGATAGACTCTTGATCTCCATCTTACTGGGAATCCAGTTTGTTTATAGTCACATAGCGGAATGGAAATATGTTTAGATGGCATAAGAAACCTCTGGTGGAAAAGGTGCTTGTCTCCCCTCAGGTTGCTGAGCCTAGAAGCAGCAGCAGATCCGACACTTGCCCCTCACAGCTCCTGGCCTGCCTCCCATGTAGGGACTGTGTAAACATTTCAGGAGCAGCGCTGGCAATGGCTGCAGAGGATGCAGAGAGGGCTTGCTATTTCCTTTTTCATGTAGCAGAATAAGGAGAATAGGGACAGTCTTTTGATTGTCTTGCGGTGTTTTGGCTGTTCTTTTAGATCCTTTCTGTTAACTACTTTCCTCCTGCTACTGCTGCTAAGTTGCTTCAGTCGTGTCCAACTCTGTGCGACCCCATAGACAGCAACCCACCAGACTCCCCCCATCCCTGGGATTCTCCAGGCAAGAACACTGGAGTAGGTTGCCATTTCCTTCTCCAATGCATGAAAGTGAAAAGTGAAATTGAAGTTGCTCAGTCATGTCTGACTCTTAGAGACCCCCATGGACCGCAGCCCACCAGGCTCCTCCATCCATGGGATTTTCCAGGCAAGAGTACTGGAGTGGGGTACCATTGCCTTCTCTGACTTTCCTCCTAAAAGATAATCAGATGTTAAAAGTCATATGTTTAACTAACCAACCAGAGACCTAAACATACCAAAGAGGGGATGTTTGTCATCCTAACTGAAAAAAACTTTACAAGAACAGATGTGCTTCTCTCATTTTCTTTAAACCTGTCCGTTTCCTGCCATGAATGTGAGTTTTGTCAATAATAACTATGCATTCGAAAAATTGTATGAGTAAATGAGGCAAAAGTCTTCCTCCAAAAGAAATTTTTTTAGGGGGAGAGAGAGACAGATAAGGAGGGAGGGAGGGGGAGAGGGAGAGAGGACTTTAGTTCTTATCTGGAGAGGTATTATTTGCATTTTTGTTTCGGTTTAGTTATTTTAATTTTTTTAGGATGGGCTGAATTGAGGTGAATTTTGGTTGTTCTAAGATCTGTGTCTAGCAGTGATTCTTGAAATTTTTTTTTGAGAATATTAACACATTCACAAAAGAAAGTAGAGAGGCAAACCATGGGGAAGAGAGGGTTTATTTATGCCCAGGTCTCTGCCCCCACTTTTTGTTTTTATAACTGGATATGTACCTTACACACTTAGAAAGAGGTGTATAGACTAGCTGCCTTTAAGCATTTCATGCAGTGGAGATGAGTCTAGCTTTTAGAAGTTTTTTTCTGTCAGTTAGAATACTTGTGACTACAGGTCAAAGAGGACCTAAGAAATGAAGGGATTTGGCTGGTTCACACAACAGTTTTCTTCGGGTGGAGGTGATCAGGTATAGTTTAAACAGAGCGCTTGCTCCAGTTCACTGCAGTTCTGTATGCTCTGTCTGTCCCAGTGTTGACTTCCTCTTCAGTTTGGCTTCCTTCATGGTATTAAAATGGCTTCACATTTGCACTTCACATCTTCCCTAGAGGAGATTTAACTTTTCCTTCTCCACTCCCCACTCATGTCTGAAATAAGAATCTGGGTCTTTGCTATGACTGGTCCATTTTAGGTCACACTGCCCAGAGGGCATCCTTGAATCGTTAGTGTGGCCAAGGAAAATGGGGTTAAGCTGTTTAGAGACCAGTTTGGGATGAAAGTACAGGACTTGTTCACAGTGGAAGAGTGGAAGATTGGCTGCTGGAGTGCAGCCTCTTTGAATGCTAGACTTTGAAGGCAGAACATGCTTCTGGGCTGAGTTCTAGGAATATTACTCTGGATGAGGGCTTAGAATAGAATCAAAGTGGGGAGAAACTAGAAAAGGGGAACCAATTAGATTGTTTTACAAAACAAACTAGAGAGGAAGGGCCTGAATTAGGGTAGTGGTGGTGGGAGTAAAGAAGCAAGGATGGATGTAGGAAATAGAATAGATATAGGAAGAATTGAACTTGACGACTTCAGTGTGTGTAAGGTTAAAGGGGAGGTGAGACGCACAGGACTAGACTTTGCACCCAGGCAACAGGGCCATAAGAGTGTCATTCATAGCAGGAACCCAGGAGGATATAAGTTTGAGAGGATGGAGGTGAGTTTAGTTTTGAATTTGTGGTAGTGATGGTGCTGGTATGATGTTATTTTTCTTTACATTGGGGTGGACTAAAACCACATTCTCCACATCTTATTATAACAGTAATGATTAACTGTTAAAGGGTGTGTGTGTGTGTGTGCAAGTATTGGAGCCAGAACTTGAATTCAGGGCTTCAGACCCAGAATTCCATAGTCTTTATATTATGTCACACTTAACACTGTTTATAGACATAACTCATGCATTATTCTCCTTTTCTCTCCCTCCTCCCTCCTTTCTTTTCTTCCTCGGAGCCAAGAATATATATGTGTTCATTAAAATCTCTGTTTTTAAACATGAAGTATAAAAAATACCATAGGGACTTCCCAGGTGCTCCAGTGGTTAAGACTCCGAACTTTCACTGCAGGGGGTAGGGATTGGATCCTTGGTCAGGAAACTAAAATCCCACATGCTGTGCGGTGCAGCCAAAACAAAGCAAAATTATTATTAAGGAAAATATAGAAACTGCCCAGGACACAAGCTGAGAGACGTATTTTTGAGTTACGAAAATTCATTGGACATTAATTAGTAAATAATTTACCTTTCTCCCCAGCACTTCAGTTTGTAGTTAAATGCACGGCTTTTGTGGCAGGCTTTAGTAGAGCATTTAGAATGCATCTGTATTCTTCAGCTGTGAGGCAGTGAACCATATGCTGCATAAACTCCCTGGAGTTTGTACAGCAAACAACTCCCTCACCAGTTTGTACGTACTTGTACAGGGTTCTAGGCATTCCCACCTGGAGCATTCAGGCCCTGTGTTACTTGCTGTAGCACTCTGCCTACCAGTTGGCTGAAACTGCATGTATGGTGCATACTGTAGAGGCTGGTAAGATATAATTGCTCAATAAACATGAGCTACTACCCTTATTAACATATCTATTGGATTAAACCCCAGACATGGATGAGGTTTAAGATGTTTCTGGAACTCTCCTTTAGACATTAAAAAATAGTCCCTAGGGCTGTGCCCTTTTTTTAAAATGACAGCTAATTTTATCCATTATTTTTATTTTGAAATGTTTATTTATTGATTGATTTGGCTGCCTCGGGCCCCTGTTGTGTTATGTAGGATCTTTCATTGTGTTGTGCAGACGCTCTAGTTCTGTGTGTGTGTTTCAGTAGTTGTGGCATGTGGGCTCCCTTGTTGTGGCACACAGGGCTTCGTTGCTCGATGGCCTCTGGGATCTTAGTCCCCTGACAAGGGATCAACCCCTCATCCTCTGCATTGCAAGGTGGATTCTTCACCACTGGACAGCCAGGGAAGTCCATATTCATTATTTTTGAAATAGATAATATACTCATTTGGTATCATTTTTAGAAGATACAAAAAGATTATGTTAAACAATATGTCCCCTTTTCCAGCTGTCTAGTTCCTTTCCTCAGATGCAACCTTAGTTATCACTTTCTTGTGTGTCCTTCTAGAGATATACTATGTTCCATGACATGTTTCTTATCAATTTCAGAGTGTACTCTTAACCTCTGAACTTTGATATATTTCTCTTACCCATGTTAACTGCCCTTTTACCCCACTTTAATCAGTAACATTAATGATAAAGATATTGCCCAAGTTATATTTTTTATTGCTTATAGCAGGTCAGGTACTAACTCTAGCTTGCTGTCGGCAATCATGTTCAGAGATTTTAAGTACTATGCCTAAATTTGCATTGCTTGTGGTAGAAAAAGAACCAGAAAGGGTCTTCTGGGTCCAAATTCAGGCCCCTTTTCCTAAAGAAGAACTTAATGGGTTTCATGAGTAAAAGAGCCCACCCCTTTAATCTGATGGAAAGCAGGGCACTTACATTGCACTTAAAAAGAATCATAATAAACTCATTAAACTTAAATCACATTAAACGAACACAGGACCAACTTTGGGCTGTTGTACACATGAGAATTACAGATTTTATTGGTTGGCCGTCTGTTTTAGGGGTAGATTATCTACACATACAGACATAAATTTTGTGTGTGTGTGTGCACTTTGCTTTATTATTTTTCACCTTATGAACTTTTTTTTTAACCCTGTGTCCAGCAAATCTGTTGATGCCATTTTTCCAATAGCAGCTGCTCACTTTCTGTCCCTTTGTCACATTTGGTAATTGAAATATTTCAGACTTTTTCATTATTACTGTAATATTTGTTATGGTGATCTGTGATGTATCTTTGATATTACTATTGTAATTGTAGCACTAACCAAGCCCATATAAGATAGAACTTAATCAATATATGCATGTATTCTGACTGCTGTATAAATCCACTCTTCCCCTGTGTCTCTCCCTCTCCTCAGGCCTCCCTGTTTCCTGAGACACAGCAATATGGAAATTAGGCCAGTTAATAACCCTACAGTGGCCTCTAATGTTCAAGTGAGGCCACTTGAACATTAATGTTTAAGTGATGAGTTGCATGTCTCTTGCTTTAAATCAAAAGCTAGAAATGACTAAGCTTAGTGAGAAAGGCAAGAGCCGAGGCAAACAGAAAGCCAGGTCCTTGTGCCTAACAGTTAGCCAAGTTGTGAATGCAAAGGAAAACTTCCTGAAGGAAATTAAAGTTCTCCTCTAGTGAATGCGTGAATGATAAGAGAGTGAAACAGCTTTACTGCTAATGTGTAGAAAGTTGTAGTAATCTGGATAGAAAAACAGGCTGCAACATTCCCTTAAGACAAAGCCTAATTTGGAGCAAGGCCTTAACTCTCTTAAATTCTCTGAAGGCTGAGAGAGGTGAGGAAGCTGCTGAAGAAAAGTTAGAAACTAGCAAAGGTTGGTTTATAAGGTATAAGGAAAGAAGCCATCTCCCTAACATAAAAGTGCAAGGTGAGGAAGCAAGTGGTAATGTAGAAACTGAAGCTATTTATCCAAAAGATATCGCTCAGATAATTAATGCAAGTAGCTACACTAAACAACAGATTTTCAGTGTAGATAAAGCAGCTTTCTATTTGAAGAAGATACCATGTAGGACTTTCATAGCTAGAGAGAAGTTAGTGCTCGGCTTCAAAGCTTCAAAGAATGGGCTGACTCTCTTGTTAGGGGCTGATGTAGCTGGTTTTGAAGTTGAAGGCAGTACTCATTTACTATTCTGAAAATCCTGGGACCCTTAAGAAAAATCTACTCTGCCTGTGCTCTGTAAATGGAACAACAAAGACAACATCTGTTTACAACATGGTTTACTGATTATCTTAAGTCCACTGTTAAGACCTAATGAGAAAAAAAGATTCCTTTCAAAATACTGCTGCTCACTTGACAATGCACCTGGTCACCCAAGAATTGTGATGGAGTTGTACAGTGAGATTCATGTTGTTTTCGTATCTGCTAACACAACATTCATTCTACAACTTAGGGATCAAGGAGTCATTCTGACTTTCAAGTCTTATTATTGAGAAGTACATTTCATGAGACTATAGCTGCCAAGAACAGTGTTTCTTCTGATGGAACTGGGTAGAGTCAATTAAAAACCTTCTGGAAGGGATTCACGGTTCTAGATGCCATTAAGGACATTTTTGATTTATGGAAAGAAGTAAAAAATACCAACATTTATAGGAGTTTGAAAGAAGTTAATTCCAGCTCTCAAGGATGATTTGATGAGAAATTAGCAAGAGAACTAGAATTAGAAGTGGAACCTGAAGATATAACTGGGTTTCTGCAATTTCATGATAAAACTTGGACAGATGAGCAATTGTTTCTTATGGATAAACAAAGTGGTTTCTGGAAATGGAATCTACTCCTGGTGAAGATGCTGTGAAGATTGTTGAAATTACATATTACATAAACTGAGTTGATAAAGCAGCAGCAGGGTTTGAGAGAATTAACTCCAGTTTTTAAAGTATTCTCGCTATGGGTAAAATGCTATCAAACAGCATTGCATACTACAGAGAAATCATTCGTGAAAGGATGGGGCAAACTTTACTGTTGTATTATTTTAAGGAGTTGCCACAGAAAATTCCATGGTGGTCCAGTAGTTAAGATTCCGAGCTTTCATGGCTGAGAGCATGGGTTTGATCCCTGGTAGGGGAACTAAAATCCCACAAGTCACGCAGTGCAGCCAGAAACTAAAACAAAAGAAATTGCCACAGCCACCCCAGCCTTTAACCATCCACCACCTGATCAGTCAGCAGCTATCAACCTTGGGACAAGAACCTCCACAGAAAAAACATTGCAACTCACTGAAGACTCAGATGATGGATAGCACTTTTAGCAATAAAGAATTTTTAAATTATGGTATGTACATTGTTTTTTTTTTTAGGCATAGTGCTGTTGCACGCTTAGACTACAGGATAGTGTAGCTGTAACTTTTATATATGCTGGAGAACCAAAAATTTCATGTGACTCACTTTATTGCAATACTAGCTTCAATGCTGATAGTCTGGAACCAAACCTACAGTATCTCTGAGGTATGCCTCTGACTGACCAAAGACACCCACATACACAAGACATATGTATGTATGTAGGTCAAAAGGGCTCAAAAACGTAAATGTAAAAGGACTCAATAGATATAATCCTTTCTTTTTTTCCCTTCATATTAAGTATCTTCATGGCTTCCCCAGTAGCTCAGCTGATAAAGAATCCACCAGCAGTGCAGGAGACCCCAGTTCAATTCCTGGTCAGAAAGATCCCCAGGAGAAGAGAACAGCTACCCACTCCAGTATTCTTGCCTGAAGAATTCCATGGACAGAGGAACCTAGCAGGCTACAGGCTCAGTCAAAAGGGCTATATGTCGGACAAAAGGGATCAATGACATAAATGTAAAAGGACTCAATAGATCCTTTCTTTTTTTCCTTCATTTTAAGTGTCTTCATATTTATTTATTTTTTGTTTATAGTGAAAGCCCAGTAGTTGCAGGAGCATAGTTTTAGACAAGCATATTGTTTCAGATTCCATTTCAAATTACAGAGAAATGCCTGGAATCTTATTAACTGTGCTTTAACATATTTAACACAAATTTTCATGCTTATGCCTAACTGCAGTTGCATCCTTCCTTGCTGACACCAATATCCCCTGAGTGGGCCTCAAAGTCTATGAGACTGGCTGGCCAAGTATGGCAAAAAAACAAAGGACTGGAAAATAAGATAATTCTTTCTTTTAATAGATCCTTGAAAATAATTCAGAAGTAGAACTGCACATGCTACATTAATGAAAATTTTACTTTAAAAAAACTTTATTATCAGGAATTTCCTGACTGTCCAGTGGTTTCACTGCTGAGGGCCTGGGTTCAGTCCCTGGTTGGGACCAATATCCCAGGAGCCACACCTTGCAGCCAAAGCAGATAATCTTTATTATCTAAAGAAGTACAATATACACATTTGATTAACCTTTTTCTTTGGTAAGATGCATTTCTATAAATTATATGACATTACCTTGATTTCATGGAGTCTTGGTATCCTGAGTGGGCGTTTTGGTGGATTTTGGTAGTTAAGTATGAAATTAGTCAGTGTAGAGTATATTTTGTTTTCTCTCCTTAGGAAAAAAAAAAAACACCAAAAACAAAACAAAAAATAAATCCCTCATTAGTATGGAGAGTTTGAAACATACTTAAGAAAGAGTAGTTTAATGAACCCTCATGTGCCTCCATGGACAGAGGAGCCTGGTGGGCTGTAGTCCATGGGGTCGCAAAGAGTTGGACATGACTGAGTGATTAAAAATGCACAAACATTTGTGCCCATCAGCTTACTGGAATATTATTTTAGCTCCCCACTCCTTCCTCCTACCTACCAGTATAGAATTAGTTGAAATAAATGCCATATATTGTCATTTCAATCACAATCTTTTAGAATGTTACTCTAAAGATTAGTACTCTTTTATGTACACTTTTAGTAAAGTGAATTTTGGTTTTCTATTTAATCTTCAGATCCCAGTTGCAAACAGTTTATGTGATGGATAAACAATATGAAATGTCTCAATAACGAAATGCAGTAATTAAATCTAGAAGTAAATCTTTTAACATTTTGAAAATTAAATTGACAGATTTTAAAGATGTGACTAATTTTTTGGGGGGGCCACACCAAGTGGCATGTGGGATCTTAGTGGCCAGACTAGGACTCAAACCTGTTCCCCCTGTGGTGAAAGTATGGAGTCCTAACCACTGAACTGCCAGGGAATTCCCAAGATGTAACTAATTATTAAAAGCACTAGTGTTATTCTGGCTTAGAAATTTAGACTTTTTTTTGCTGGTCTTTTTCTACTTTTTTTAAAATTGAGATTTAGTTGATTTACAGTATCATAAATTTCAAGTAATTTTCAAGAAAATTAGGAATACCAAGGGAACATTTCATGCAAAGATGGGTACAGTAAAGGATAGAAATGGTATGGACCTAACCAAAGCAGAAGATATTAAGAAAAGGTTGCAAGAATATACTGAAGAACTATACAAAAAATATCTTAATGACCCAGATAACCACAACGCTGTGATCAGTCACCTAGAGTCAAACATCCTGGAATGCGAAGTCAAGTGGGCCTTAGGAACTACAAACAAAGCTAAGGGAGGTGATGGAATTCCAGTTGAGCTATTTCAAGTCCTAAAAGATGATGCTGTAAAAGTGCTGCACTCAACATGCCAGCAAATTTGGAAAATTCAGTAGTGGCCACAGGACTGGAAAAGGTCAATTTTCATTAAAATCCCAAAGAAAGGCAGTGCCAGAGAATGTTCAAACTACCACACAATTGCACACATCTCACATGCTAGCAAAGTAATACTCAAAATTCTCCAAACCAGGCTTCAGCAGTACATGAACTGAGAACTTCCAGATGTTCAAGCTGGATATAGAAAAAGCAGAAGAACCAGAGATCAAATTGCTACCATCCATTGGATCATCAAAAATGCAAGAAGAGTTCCAGAAAAGCATCTACTTCTTTATTGACTAAACCAAAGCCTTTGATTGTGTAGATCACAACAAACTGTGGAAAATTCTTCAAGAGATGGGAATACCAGACCCCCTTACCTGCCTCCTGAGATATCTGTATGCAGGTCAAGTAGCAACAGTTAGAATCAGACTTGGAACAACAGACTGGTTCCAAATCAGGAAAGGAGTATGTCAAGGCTGTATATTGTTATACAGCTTATTTAACTTATATGTAGAGTACATCATGAGGAATGCTGGACTGGATGAAGCACAAGCTGGAATCAAAACTGCCAGGAGAAATATCAATAATCTCAGATATGCAGATGACACCACCTTTATGGCAGAAAGAGAAGAGGAACTAAAGAGCCTCTTGATGGAAGTGAGAGAGAAGACTGAAAAAGCTGGCCTAAAACTCATCATTCAAAAAACTAAGATCATGGCATCCACTGTCATCATTTCATGGCAAATAGATGGGGAACCAGTGGAAACAGTGACAGACTTTATTTGCTTGGGCTCCAAAACCACTGCAGATGGTAGCTGTAGCCCTGAAATTAAAAGACGCTTGCTCCTTGAAAGAAAAGTTATGACCAACCTAGACAGCATTTTAAGAAGCAGAGATAATACTTTGCCAACATAGGTCCGTCTAGTCAAGGCTATTGTTTTTCCAGTAGTCATGTATGGATGTGAGAGTTGGAGCATAAAGAAAGCTGAGCGCCAAAGAATTGATACCTTAGAACTGTGGTGTTGGAGAAGACTCTTGAGAATCCCTTGGACTGCAAGGAGATCAAACAAGTCAATCCTAAAGGAAATCAGTCCTGAATATTCATTGAGACTGATGCTGAAGCTGAAATTGCAATACTTTGGCCACCTGATGCAAAGAAAGGAAAAGACCCTGATGCTGGGAAAGATTGAAGGCAGGAGAAGGGGGCGACAGAGGATGAGATGGTTGGATGGCATCACCTACTCGATGGACATGAGTTTGAGCAAGCTCCGGGAATTGGTGATGGACAGGGAAGCCTGGTGTGCTACAGCCCACAGGGTCACAAAGAGTCAGACATGACTGAACAACTGAACTGAACTGAAAGAATATGCTTCACTTATAGTTATTTTGAAATACTGACTATATTCTTTGTATTGTAAATAAGAGGCTTTCTATTAACATCTTGTTATAAGTAAGCTGTCAGTAGGGCCACTTGCTTGTATTATTTAACTATTGCCATGGAACAAATTATCCTAAAATTTAGTGCTGAACAGAAGTGTTTATTATCTTGCATACTTTCTGAGGGTCAGAAATCCAGGGGCAACTTAACTGGATGGTTCTGGCTCAGAGTCTGTCTATTACAAGGTTGCAGTCAAGCTGCTGGCAGGAGTGCAGTCACCCCAGGGCCCTGCCCAACTGTGGCTGAAGAGTCTGCTTCTAAACTCAGTTGTGTAACTGTTAGCAGCCTGTTTCTTACCACTTGGGCCTCTTTGTAGGCTGCCTGTTCATCCTAATTACATGACTGCAGACTTCCCTCAGAGCAAGTGGTGAGAGAGACAGACAATCACAGATAGACAGATGGAGAGGGGGCTCATGATGGAATCTGTGGGGTTTTTTATACCTTATCTCAGAAGTGGCATACCATGGTTCCTGTCTTATGCGTAGGACCCACAGTCCTGCCCGGGTTCACTGTGAGAGGGTATCCTCAGGGCTGTGAATGTCAGATAACGGGGATTGAGCTATCTTGCAGGTTGGCTACCACAATGATTTTGGCAATATTAAAGCCTTTAAATTTCTTTTTTTTTTTTTTTAATTTTTTTTGCTTGTTCAGTAAGTTTATTATTGTCTTATCTGAAAAATCTTGATAGAAAATGTGGTTTGGTTTAACTCTCAGCAGCTCGTTCCTGAGCTCTAAGGAAGCTTGCCTTCTTCTGAGCTACCCGATCTTTCTTCTGGGCAAGTGACATTTTGGGACAGTTCCACCTCTTCTTTTTAACTTCTTTCTTAGGCTTCTTCTCATACACTGGATTCTCTCATATTGCAGCATGAGCTTTCTTATACATCTCCTCCATCATGTCTGGAGTTACGTTGTTCTTTATGTACTGAGAGAATTATTTCTGATTTAGGACTTAAAACTTTCAGCAGTGATTTTAAATAGAATGTGTCAAAGCTGTGGTAGTAGTGTGCAGGATTTTGAGCAATCTGAATTTGAAAGAGATAATACTGATCTGTTGTTTCAGAGAGGCATAGCAAGCAGAATTTGAGTGCAGGCTCTGAAGCAGACTGCTTTGGGCAAGGTACTTAAATGTCCTCTACCTAATAATAACAGAACTCTAACTGCTCTTGGGATTTGCTGGTCAAATGCTTAGAACAGTGCGTGGCACATGAAAATGAAAGTGAAAGTCACTCATTTGTATCCAACTCTTTGTGACTGCTTGGACTGTACAGTCCATGGAGCTCTCCAGACCAGAGTACTGGAGTGGGTAGCCTTTCCCTTCTCCAGGGGATCTTCCCAACCCAGGGATCAAACCCAGGTCTCCCGCATTGCAGGTGGATTCTTTACCAAGTGAGCTATGCTGGGCACACAGTAGGCGCTTAAATCTTATTTGCAATTTTAATTTTTATTGTTAAAAGAGCTTGAGTGAACTCTGCTGCTTTTGTCTCTGAAACACGGGTTAGAGTGTTGGAAGATGAGTCTGGAGAGGTAGGCAGGGACCTGTGTGCTCTGCGAAGGATGAAGCTTCACCTCTGCTAGCTAAGCAGAGCTGATTTGTATTTATGCCTGGTAACGCTTGGCAATTAGTGTTTATTTTAAACTACTTTGTTTAGAAAAGAGTGGTTAGGGTTTTGTAGCACTTCCTTTGTTCATTTTTGCCTCACTAATAACACCTAGACTCATACTTTGGCCTCAGCAGTACAGAGGATACAGGTATTGTTTTCTTTAAAAAAAAAAAACAAAAAACAAAAAACAGTCCCATTTGAAAGAGAAACAATGGTGGTATTGCTCTTTAAAAAAGGAAAATGAAAAAAGAAAGAACGAAAAGGGTGGTAGTAGAAGGGAACTGAAAAGTGCTTGATAAATTATGTAAGGAAGCATTTAGCTTTGGTTGGAAATTTAGTTGTTAGCCAGCTGCAAGCAACCCATCTGGCACCCTTTTTCATTGTTCTTCTGAAATATTCATGGACTCCAACAGCCCTGCCTTGTTTCCATTAGTTCCTCCCATATTCTTATGCTTGGTGGCCCATCTGGAGTTGCACTGAGTTGCCCTTGTTTTGTTTCCTTGTTGCTGTCGATGTAATCAATAAAGAATAGACATTCATGGAAAACTTTGTGTATACTCAAATTCTCTTGAAAAATAAACTGTGAGCCAAATTAAATAATGTAGGATTTGAACAAAATAATCACTACAGTTCATTATGCTTAAAAGTATCTATGATACTCTAAGCGTTTCTGAATTATGCATCTCATTTGATCATCAGCAGTACCCTTCATTTTCATTAAAGAAATTTTATTTTTTATTTAGAGAGCATTAGTAAAGTAAACTTTAAAAAAAAGTTTGTAAAAGGTATTTGCATGTTTCTTATTTCTCAGAGATCTCTTGAAGTCATTTAGAATGTAGATCAAGAAAGCATAAGGAATCCTTTTATATTTTAAAATTAGCTTCTTTATTGAAGTATAGTTGGTTTATAATATTAATTGCAGGTGTAATATAGTGATTCAGTATTTTTACAGATTGTACTCCATTTAAGTAATGGCTGTATTTCCTTGTGCTGTACACTGTATTCTGTTGCTTTCTATTTTATACAAGTAGTTTGTATCTCTTAGTCCCAGACTCCTAACTTGTCCCCCTCCTCTTTCCTCTCCCCACTGGTAACCACTAGTTAGTTTTCTGTGTCTGTAAGTCTTGTTTCTTTTTTGTTATATATATTTGTTTGCTTTATTTTTAGATTCCAGGTATAAGAGATAAGAGCATTTGTCTTTCTTTGTCTAACTTGAACATTAGAGTGCATGTATCTTTTTGAACTAGTGTTTTCATTTTTTGGATATATACTCAGGAGTGGAATTGCTTGATTATGTGGTAGTCCTATTTTTAGTTTTCTGAGCTATCTCCATACTGTTTTCCACAGTGTCTGTACTAGTTTACATCCTTACCATCGGTGCACAAGGGTTCCCTTTTCTCTACATCCTTATTTCTTGTCTTTCTAATGATAGCCTTTCTGACAGGTGTGATGTGATATCTCACTGTGGTTTTGATTTTCATTTCCCTGATGATTAGTGATGTTAAGTATCTTTTCATGTGCTTATTGGCCATCAATATGTTTTTGGAAAAAATGTCAATTCAGAGCTTCTGCCCATTTTTTTAAATTGGATTGTTCAGAGTTGTTTTTTTCTATGTTGGGTTATATGAGCTGTTTATATATATTGGATATTAACCCCTTATCAGTCATATCATTTGCAGATATCTTCTCCCTTTCAGTAGGTTGTTTAATTCTTTTATCCCAGATCATTGATGTTGGAATTGTTTTTAATATTTAAAAAAAGGTTCTGAAAACTGGTCTTATAAATTTCTCTCCAGGTTCACGAAAGTGCTCTTTCTACACATCTATTATAGTTATTCCTACTTCTCTTTCTCTCCCTTTTTTTTTTTTTGGCTTGCTGTTACTGCTTTATCTCAAATTCCTTATAATGTGGGCTTTAATGGAGGGATATCCAGAATTTTGGAGGGGATGTTGATGTCTTAAAAGGTCTGTCTTGTGAGAAACTTAAAGAGCCCCCTTACTCCATGCTTCTTTTTAAAAAAAATTTTTGTTTTTATTTTTTTCTTTTACCTTTTGACTCCTTTCAGCAATTTCTCTAACTCCCCCCCCCCCGCAACCCCTGCCACCTCTGGCACCAGCAATCTGTTCTGTGAACTTGGGTTTATATATACATGTATGTGCATGTGTGTGTATACACATATGTTTATAATATATATTATATATAATTTTTATATATTATATATAATTTTTATATATACTATATGGGCTTCCCTGATAGCTCAGCTGGTAAAGAATCTACCTGCAATGTGGAAAACCTGGGTTCAATCCCTGGGTTGGGAAGATTCCCTGAAGAAGGGAAAGGCTACACACTCCAGTATTCTGGCCTGGAGAATTCCACGGACTGTGTGGTTCATGGGGTCGCAAAGAGTTGGACACAACTGAGCGATTTTCACTGTGTAAGTTTTCTTGCCTGGGAAATCCCATGGACAGAGGAGCCTGGCAGGCTATACAGTCTGTGGAGTTGCAGAGAGTCAAACAGGACTGAGCACACACATGTATATACACATATATGTGTTTGAGTAGTTTTTAGATTCTGTGTGTAAAAGACATCATACAGTATTTGTCTTTCTCTGTCTGACTTTCTTCACTTAGTATAGTGCCCTCGAGATCCATCCATGTTGTCATAATGGTAAGATTCTATTTTTATGGCTGAATAATATTCCATTATATGTATATGTGTCTTTGTGTGTATGTCTCTCACAGTTTCTTTATTAATTTATCGGGTGATGGACACTTAAGTCGTTTTCATATGTTGGCTATTGCAAACAATGCTGCAATTAATATTGGGGTGCAAATATCTTTTCAAGTTAGTGTTTTCATCTTCTTCAGATAAATACCCAGAAGTGGAATTACTAGATCATATTGTATTTCTGTTTTTACTTTTTTGAGGAACCTCTATACTATTTTCCATAGTACTTGCACCAGTTTAACTTCCTTTATTTTGGCTCCGCTGCATGGCTTAGAGGACCACCCAGGGAATTCCTGTCAGTGCAGTTCAGTCCCTCAGTAGTGTCCGGCAACCCCATGGGCTGCAGCACACCAGACTTCCTTGTCCATCACCAACTCCTGGAGCTGCTCAAACTCATGTCCATCGAGTCAGTGATGCCATCCAGCCATCTCATCCTCTGTTGTCCCCTTCTCCTCCCACCTTCAATTCCCAACATCAGGGTCTTTTCATATGAGTCAGTTCTTCATATCAGGTGGCCAAAGTATTGGAGTTTCAGCTTTAGCATCAGTCCTTCCAATGAATATTCAGGACTGATTTCCTTTAGGATTAACTCGTTTGATCTCCTTGCAGTCCAAGGGATTCTCAAGTCTTCTCCAACACCACAGATCTAAAGCAACAATTCTTTGGCGCTCAGCTTTCTTCATAGTCCAACTCTCACATCCATACATGACTATTGGCAAAGTAATATCTCTCCTTTTTAAAATGCTGTTTAGGTTGGTCATAGCTTTTCTTCCAAGGATCAGGCGTCTTTTAATTTCACAGTTGCAGTTACCATCTCCAGTGATTTTGGAACCCAAGAAAATAACGTCTGTCATTGTTTCTACTGTTTCCCCATCTATTTGCCATAAAGTGATGGGACCGGATGCCATGATCTTAGTTTTTTGAATGTTGAGTTTTAAGCCAGCTTTTTCACTCTCCTCTTTCACTTTCATCAAGAGGCTCTTCAGTTCCTCTTGACTTTCTGCCATAAGGGTGGTGTCATCTGTGTATCTCAGGTTATTGATACAACCTCAGATTATATCAGTTTGTGCTTCATCCAGCCTGGCATTGCTCATGATATATTCTGCATATAAGTAAAATAAACAGGGTGACAATATACAGCCTTGACGTACTTCTTTCCCAATTTGGTACCAGTCTGTTGTTCCATGTCTGGTTCTAACTGTTGCGACTTGACCTGCATACAGATATCTCAGGAGGCAGGTAAGATGGTCTGGTAGTCCCATCTGTTGAAGAATTTTCCATAGTTTGTTGTGATCCACACAGTCAAAGGCTTTGGTGTAGTCAATAAAGCAAAAGTAGATGTTTTTCTGGAATTCTCTTGCTTTTTCTATGATCCAGCAGATATTGGCAATTTGATCTCTGGTTCCTCTGCCTTTTATAAATCCAGCTTGAATATCTGGAAGTTCTCAGTTCACGTACTATTGAAGTCTGGCTTGGAGAATTTTGAGCATTACTTTGCTAGTGTGTGAGATGAATACAATTGTGCGGTAGTTTGAGCATTCTTTGGCATTGCCTTTCTTTGGGATTTTAATGAAAACTGACCTTTTTCAATCCTGTGGCCACTGCTGAGTTTTCCAAATTCGCTGGCATATTGAGTTTCACAGCCATTTCACTTTCACAGCATCATCTTTCAGGATTTGAAATAGCTCAACTGGAATTCCATCACCTCCACTTGCTTTGTTTGTAGTGATGCTTCCTAAGGTCCACTTGACTTCGCATTCCAGAATGTCTGGCTCTAGGTGAGTGATCACACCATCATGATTATCTGGGTCATGAAGATCTTTTTTGTACAGTTCTTCTGTGTGTTCTTGCCACCTCTTCTTAATATCTTCTGCTTCTGTTAGGTCCATACCATTTCTGTCCTTTACTGAGCCCATCTTTGCATGAAATGTTCCCCTGGTATCTCTAATTTTCTTGAAGAGATCTCTAGTCTTTCCCATTGTATTGTTTTCCTCTATTTCTTTACATTGATCACTGAGGAAGACTTTCTTATCTGTCCTTGCTGTTCTTTGAAACTCTACATTCAAAATGGTATATCTTTCCTTTTAACCTTTGCCTTTAGTTTCCTGAGGGTTCTCTTTTCTTTACATTCTTGCCAGTGCTTGTTGTTGTTGTTCTTTTTGAAGTTAGCCATTCTGACAGGTGTGAAGTAATATCTCATTGTAGTTTTGATTTGTATTTCCCTGATGATTAATGATGTTGAGCATCTTTTCATGAACCTGTTGGCTATCTGTATGTCTTTGGAAAAATGTCAGTTCAGATCGTCCCCCCATTTTTAAATTGGATTTTTTTTTTTTGCTATTGTAAGAGTTCTTTGTATATTTTAGATATTTACCCCTTATCAGATACATGATTTGCAGATATTTTTTTCCATTCAGTAACTTGGCTTCTCATTTTGTTGCTGGTTTTCTTTCTTGTGCAGAAGCTTTTTGTATGATATAGTCCCCCTAATTTATTTTTGATGCTCTTGCTTTTGGTGTTAGATTTTAAAAAATCATTGCCAAGTACTATGTCAAGGAGCTTACTGCCTATGTTTTCTTTTGGGATTTTAATGGTTTCAGATCTAATGCTCAGATCTTTAATCCACTTGATTAAATCCATGAATGGTGGATTTAATCCATGCATGGCATAAGATAGTGGTTGAATTTCATTTATTTGCATGTGGCTGTTCAGTTTTCCCAGCATGGTTAGCTGAAGAGACTGTCCTTTCCCTGTTGTATATTCTTGGCTCCTTTGTTGTAAATTAATTGATCATTTATATGTGGGTTTGTTTCTATATGTTCTCTTCTATTCCATTGAGCTGTGTGTCTGTTTTTATGCCAGTCACATGCTCTTTTAATTGCTATAGCTTTGTAATATAGTTTGAAATCAGAGAGTATGATGCATCCAGCTTTGTTGTTCTTTCTCAGGATTGCTTTTGCTATTCAGATTTTTTATGTGTGTGGTTCCTTATAAATTTTGGGATTATTTGTTCTGTTTCTTTGGAAAATGTCATTGGAGTTTTGATAGAGATTGCAGTGAATTTATAGATTGTGTTAGATAGTTATCATATTTTAACAGTCTTGATTCTTCCAATCCATGAGCATGGAATATCTTTCCATTTATTTGTGTCATTTTCAATTAAAAAAAAAAAACTTCAATATATAGATCTTTGATATACAGATGTTTTCAATATACAGATCCATTTATTTGTGTCATCAATTTTTTTATTACTGTCTTTGATATATACAGAAAATTTTGATATATAGGTCTTTTTCTTCCTTGGTTAAATTTATTCTAGGTATTTATTCTTTTTGATGCAATTGTAAAGGGGATTGAATTGCAGGTTTTTTGTATATTGATTTCATGTCCTACAACCTTACTGGATTTGTTTATTAGTTCTAGTAGAATTTTGATGGCTTCATCAGGGTGTTCTATACATACCTACTTCTTTTTAAGAAGAAACCTTGCCACTATTTAGAGATATCTTCAGTGGTCATATATGACATTCTTCTATTAGCTCCCTGTTTTACATGGGAAGAAAACTCTTGTATATATTTTAAAGGAGATTGGCAGTTTTAATGCATACCAACTGCTGAGATTTTACCTACTTGAATGATAGATTAAAATTTTTAAAACAGAGTGAGGTCAGTCTTTTCATTTTTGTAGGTTAGCATTATGACAGTGATGTTAATTAAAAAACAGGGGCTGTTTGTGTCACAAATTTGTGTGATATGGATTTTAATGTTTGTATGATCTTCCTTTGGTTTCTCTTTTAGCTTTGGCTCCTTTGTCTGCTCTGGTCTTGCAAGATGAAGAAACATAATGACTTTTTTGGGGTCAGTGCTTCCCAGAAACCTGGCTGGCTTTATTGGTCAATAGGACCCATTTGCTACCTTTTAAACAAAGGATTTGAAGGCCTTGCAGGCTGCCCATCTGTCCTAGGAAGCTTTGTATGGCTAACGTCTAGAAAGAAGTTTTACTTAGAGGCAGAAGGAAGCCTTTTCCACATAAGTATTTAGAATTTATGAAAAAAGTTTCTAGGTAAATACATAAAGTGACTTTCAGTTTTGTTCTATATTCCAAATCACCTGATTCTGTTTTCATGTGTTAGGAAGAGATAAGTTGAACAGAACTGAAGGTCTTGTCACTGAAGGAATTAAATTATTGCAGAGCAGTCTTTTTAGAGTAGAAAGGACTTAGTTGCTTTTATGTGTTATTTTTGTTCATTTTATTACTCATGTAAAATCATTATGTGCAAGCCATTTATTTCTTTAAGTTTGTCCTTTAGGGAGTAATTCTGTACTGTAAGATGTGTGCATTCTTTACCTGTGTGTACTTAATTTGCCATTTTTATTTTCCAGGTAGACTTTTGGGCACTAATGAGGTGGAGCTGGCCACATGTATTAACATCATTTCTAAGCTCATTTTTCTGTCCTCCAGACTTGAAGCTAGTCGAGGGAAACAGTTTAGCATAGCAGTTGAGTATATGCGTTCTGGAGTTTGAAGTACCTGAGATTAAACCCCAACTCTGACACTTGCTAGTTTTGCTTCTTAAATTTTCTAAGCTCTCATCTCTAAAACAAAGAAGTTTAACTCATAAAGTTTTACGTTAATAAAGGAGATAATATGCACTGTTTGGGATACATAGGAAACAATAAATATAATATATTATTTACTTTTGTAACCCCTCAGCATCTAGTACAGTGCCAGAATGCATAATCATTGTCAATATAATTGTTAAGTATGCTTAAAAGATCAGTCCTGGGTGTTCCTTAGAAGGACTGATGCTAAAGCTGAAACTCCAATACTTTGGCCACCTCATGCGAAGAGTTGACTCATTGGAAAAGACTCTGATGCTGGGAGGGGTTGGGGGCAGGAGGAGAAGGGGACGACAGAGGATGAGATGGCTGGATAGCATCACTGACTCGATGGACGTGAGTTTGAGTGAACTCCGGGAGTTAGTGATGGACAGGGAGGCCTGGCGTGCTGTGATTCATGGGGTCACAAAGAGTCGTACACGACTGAGCGTCTGAACTGAACTGATGCTTAAAAGAAAAGCAAATGCTTATGATTTGATGTTTGTATCTTATTTTGACTGTAGTCACTACACTCAAGGTCATATCAGCTCCTTTCACAGACCTGACAAATAATTAGGTACCCAAGATGTGTTTGAACACGTTGTTGATTTTTCACCTGTCCTTGAAATGTCAAGTTTTTCTGTTTGTCACTTTATGTTATACTAAACAGACTGGAGCTTTCGGTGTCCTTTTTGAAGACTGAAACTATAAATTCAGGACGTTAGATGCTGTCTAAGATTTCAGAATGGTGATGAGTTTTGGTTTTGTTTTTTGTTTCTAAAGCTGATCATCTCAGCTTTAGGTTTTCAGGTAAAACAAACTGTTATAGGTATATAGCTCTAGCAGAAATTATTGTTTAATTCATTTGCATTTACCTGGCATTGAGATGTATTTCCTTACTGTTTCTCTTTTGCCATGTTTGGGTAAGGAAATGCTTGCTAAGCTTTAAGTTATATTTGATTTGCCTTTTTTTCCCCCATGAAACTCTTACATTAGTGTGTACCAGGTATATATATGTGACTCAGGGCCTCTGAGTATAGATCTTGGTAATAGAACTCTTCCTTTCTTTGTCCTTTGCACAGAGTTCTTCAAGTCTCTAAACATGACTGGAGTCTTGACAAAAGGTTCCAGCTAATCTCTTATTCCATTTTCTCATGGGAATATACTCCTAGTTCTAGTACTGTCTTCCACAGTCTTTGGAAGGTGAAATGAGTTCACTGAGGGTGAATTTCTTCCTCCCTTTCTCCTTTCTTTCCTTCCTTCCCCCTATATTAAGCATACTGCCCAGGATAGGCCTCACTGAGAAGTGATCATTGAGCAAACACCTTAAGGAAGTAAGGAAGTTAACCAAGTGAACGTTTGGGATAAGTGCCTTCCAGGTAAGAATTTTTATTCCATTTTACTTATGTTAAAGTTAGATTTAGTGAGGTATATTTCCACAAGGTAAAATTAAACCACTTTAGCTCATCAGTTCAGTTCAGTTCAGTTCAGTTGCTCAGTCGTGTCCGACTCTTTGTGACCCCATGAATCGCAGCACACCAGGCCTCCCTGTCCATCACAAACTCCCGGAGTTCACTCAGACTCACGTCCATCGAGTCAGTGATGCCATCCAGCCATCTCATCCTCTGTCGTCCCCTTCTCCTCCTGCCCCCAATCCCTCCCAGCATCAGAGTCTTTTCCAATTAGTCAGCTCTTCGCATGAGGTGGCCAAAGTTCTGGAGTTTCAGCTTTAGCATCAGTCCTTCCAAAGAAATCCCAGGGCTGATCTCCTTCAGAATGGACTAGTTGGATCTCCTTGCAGTCCAAGGGACTCTCAAGAGTCTTCTCCAACACCACAATTCAAAAGCATCAATTCTTTGGCGCTCAGCCTTCTTCACATTCCAACTCTCACATCCATACATGACCACAGGAGAAACCATAGCCTTGACAAGACGAACCTTTGTTGGCAAAGTAATGTCTCTGTTTTGAATATGCTATCTAGGTTGGTCATAACTTTCCTTCCAAGGAGTAAGCGTCTTTTCATTTCATTGCTGCAGTCACCATCTGTAGTGATTTTGGAGCCCAGAAAAATAAAGTCTGACACTGTTTCCACTGTTTCCCCATCTATTTCCCATGAAGTGATGGGACCGGATGCCATGATCTTCATTTTCTGAATGTTGAGCTTTAAGCCCACTTTTTCAGTCTCCACTTTGACTTTCATCAAGAGGCTCTTTAGTTCCTTTTCACTTTCTGCCATAAGGGTGGTGTCATCTGCATATCTGAGGTTATTGATATTTCTCCTGGCAATCTTGATTCCAGCTTGTGTTTCTTCCAGTCCAGCATTTCTCATGATGTACTCTGCATAGAAGTTAAATAAGCAGGGTGACAATATACAGCCTTGACGTACTCCTTTCCCAATTTGGAACCAGTCTGTTGCTCCATGTCCAGTTCTAACTATTGTTTCCTGACCTGCATACAGATTTCTCAAGAGGCAGGTCAGGTGGTCTGGTATTCCCATCTCTTGAAGAATTTTCCAGTTTATTGTGATCCACACAGTCAAAGGCTTTGGCATAGTCAATAAAGCAGAAATAGATGTTTTTCTGGAACTCTCTTGCTTTTTCCATGATCCAGTGGATGTTGGCAATTTGATCTCTGGTTCCTCTGCCTTTTCTAAAACCAGCTTGAACATCAGGAAGTTCACGGTTCACATATTGCTGAAGCCTGGCTTGGAGAATTTTGAGCATTACTTTACTAGCATGTGAGATGAGTGCAATTGTGTGGTAGTTTGAGCATTCTTTGGCATTGCCTTTCTTTGGGATTGGAATGAAAACTGACCTTTTCCAGTCCTGTGGCCACTGCTGAGTTTTCCAAATTTGCTGGCATATTGAGTGCAGCACTTTCACAGCATCGTCTTTCAGGATTTTAGCTCATAGTGTTGTGCATTTTAACAAGCTCATACAGTTTCATAAACACGGCCATAATCAAGACACAGAACAGTTCCAACATTCCCCCCAACTCCTCAGCACTTGGCAATCACTGATCTGTTTTCTGTCACTATAGTTTTGACTCTTGTAGAATATCATGTAATGTATGGCTGCATGCATCAGTTTATTCCCTTTTCTTGCAGAGTAGTATTCCATTGTGTGAATGCAACATAGGTTGTTTATCCATTCACCCAATTAAGAACATTTTGCTTATTTCTGGATTTTGGCAGTTATGAAAAAGGCTACTACGAACATTCTTGTACAAGTTTTTGTGCAAACATAAGCTTTGAAAACCAAAATTTTGACAGGTAATTTCTGTATTTACAGAAAATAGAAAGCAAAGAAAAAGGAGAGGGGAAAAAAAAAAACATTGAAGTCTGAGATGAACATTCCAAGGAGCGTCTCTTCACAGAGTGTTTCATAGTAGGAAGTAAAAGAGTTTCTAAGGATGGGTAGAAAATCTGATGATGTTTGAGGGCCTTTCCAAAGAAGGAGGATAATCCTTAACAAAACTGGAAATTGGGAGTAACAAAAGCAAATAAATTGGTTTCAAGATGAAAAGAGAGAACAAGAAGAGCACGGACTCTAGGTGTGGTTCTGGTGGTGGTCTGTGACTCCAGGGAACCTTAAGGAGCCTGGAAGAATGAACAGGAAGAAGGATAGCAGGAGAGGAGGGCAGAAGTGTCAGTATACAGTCCATGGAATTCTCCAGGCCAGAATACTGGAGTGGGTAACCTTTCCCTTCTCCAGGGAATCTTCCCAGCCCAGGGATCGAACCCAGGTCTCTTGCACTGTAGGTGGATTCTTTACCAGCTGAGCCACAAGGGAAGCTCCAGAAGGGTCACATATGAGGTCAGATCCTGAAGGGTCACATATGAGGTCAGATCCTGAAAGGCCTTGTATCATTGAAAGGGCTTTGGCTTTTAACTGTGAGAGATGAAGAGCCATGGCAGGGTTTGAACAGAGGAGAGACCTCTGACTTAGTTTTAAAAAGATCATCCTGGCAGCTGTTTCAAGACTGAACTGTAAGGGTACAAGAGTGAAAGCAGGAAGGTCTGTTAGGAAGCCTGTAGTAATCTAGGTAAGAGATGGTGGTAGCTCAGAATACATGGTGAGATATGATTAGTTTTTGGATATATTTGGAAGATTGAAGCAATAAGATTTCATTATCAAATTGTGGGATGTGACAGAAGGGTAGGAATCAAGAACAACTTCAAAGGTTTGAACTTCAGCAACTTGAAAAATGGAATTGCTGTCAGCTTAAATGGGGGAAGACTGTGAGTTACAAAGGTTGGAGGAGTGGCAGTGCAGATCAGGACATGGACATGCTGAGTTTGAAATGCTTATTAGATATCTTGGTCAAGTATGTTATTAAGTGTATGAGTTAGAAGTTAGAAAAGACTGAGCTGAAATTAAAATATAATTATGCATGTATTTAAATCCTTGAGACTGGATAACACTACCTAGAGAGAATTATAGATAAAGAAGAGAAAAAGAGCCAAAGATAGCTCGTGGACACTCAAACGTTAATACTGTATCAATGCTGCTGCTGCTGCTAAGTCGCTTCAGTCTTGTCCGACTCTGTGCAACCCCATAGACGGCAGCCCATCAGGCTCCACTGTCCCTGGAATTCTCCAGGCAAGAACACTGGAGCGGGTTGCCGTTTCCTTCTCCAATGCATGAAAATGAAAAGTGAAAGTGAAGTCGCTCAGTCGTGTCCGACTCTTAGCGACCTCATGGACTGCAGCCTACCAGGCTCCTCTGTCCATGGGATTTTCCAGGCAAGAATACTGGAGTGGGGTTCTGTATCAATAAGCACATATAAAACATTTTAGGGAAAAATTATGAGTATTTTTTAAAGAATAGGATAATAAAGGAGGGTGGCTGTACTCAGAGACTGAACTTTAGGGGTTCTTTTTTCTTCCTGCTCTTCCTTCGTTTACAAAATTCTTAAAAAATTTTCCTTTGGTAGTAAGCTGAAGGTCAGAGTGAACCTACTCAGTTCAGTTCAGTCGCTCAGTCATGTCTGACTCTTTGCAGCCCCGTGGACTGCAGTATGCCAGGCTTCCCTGTCCATCACCAACTCCTGGAGCTTGCTCAAACTCATGTCCATCGAGTCAGTGATGCCATCCAACCACTTCACCCTCTGTCTTCCCCTTCTCCTGCCTTCAATCTTTCCCAGCATCAGGGTCTTTTCCAGTGATTCAGTTCTTTGCGTCAGGTGGCTGAAGTATTGGAACTTCAGCTTCAGCATCAGTCCTTCCAATGAATATTCTGGTCTGATTTCCTTTAGGATTGACTGATTTGATCTCCTTGCAACCAAGGGATTCTCAAGAGTCTTCTTGAACACCCCATGTCAAAAACATCAATTCTTTGGCGCTCAGCTTTCTTTATGGTCCAACTCTCATATCCATACATGACTGCTGAAAAAACCATAGCTTTTACTAGATGGACCTTTGTTGGCAAAGTAATGTCTCTGCTTTTGAATGTGCTGTCTAGGTTTGTCATAGCTTTTCTTCCAAGGAGCAAGTGTCTTTTAATTTCATGGCTGCAGTCACCATCTGCAGTGATTTGGGAGCCCAAGAAAATAAAGTCTGTCACTGTTTCCATTGTTTCCCCATCTATTTGCCATAAAGTGATGGGACCGGATGCCATAATCTTAGTTTTTTGAATGTTGAGTTTTAAGCCAACTTTTTCACTCTCCTCTTTCACTTTCATCAAGAGGTTCTTTAGTTCCTCTTCTCTTTCTGCCATAAGGGTGGTGTCATCTGCATATCTAAGGTTGTTGGTATTTCTCCGGGCAATCTTGATTTCAGCTTGTGCTTCCAGGCCAGCATTTTGCTTAATGTACTTTCCATATAAGTTAATTAAGCAGGGTGACAATATACAGCCTTGACATACTCCTTTCCCAATTTTGAACCAGTCTTTTGTTCCATGTCCAGTCATCTAAAGGTTGCTTCTTGGCCTGCATATAGATATCTCAGGTGGCAGGTAAGGTGGTCTGGTATTCTCATCTATTGAAGAATTTTCCACCGTTTGTTGTGATCCACACAGTCAAAGGCTTTGGCATAGTCAATAAGGCAGAAGTAGATGTTTTTCTGTAACTCTCTTGCTTTTTCGATGATCCAACGGATATTGGCAATTTGATCTCTGGTTCCTCTGCCTTTTCTAAATCCAGCTTGAACATCTGTAAGTTCTTGGTTCATGTCGTGTTGAAGCCTAGGTTGGAGGATTTTGAGCATTACCTTGATAGCATGTGAAATGAGTGCTAAAATATTTGTGTCTCAATAATTTTATGTACTTTGGAAGGAATGATGCTAAAGCTGAAACTCCAGTACTTTGGCTACCTCACACGAAGAGTTGACTCATTGGAAAAGACTCTGATGCTGGGAGGGATTGGGGGCAAGAGGAGAAGGGGACGACAGAGGATGAGATGGCTGGATGGCATCACTGACTGGATGGACGTGAGTCTGAGTGAACTCTAGGAGTTGGTGATGGACAGGGAGACCTGGTGTGCTGCGATTCATGGGGTCGCAAAGAGTCGGACACAACTGAGCGACTGAACTGAACTGAACTGAAGCAGTATTCATAATGAATGATGGAAAGTAGCTGATCTAGCAGCTGGAAAATTCTTACTGATAATTTTAGTGAGTTGAGTGGAGCTGATTCTGAACTATAATGTGGCTTAGAGGGCCATATCCTTCTTTCTTCTCTCTTCTTCCATTCTGTGTCCAGTTCTTGAGCTTGTCTTTGAATTTGTTGAGGAAAAGTAACTTACAGAGAGTAGTTTGACTTGCCATCAGTTCATTTCGTCTACTAATTGTTCAGCTAAAATTGTTCAGCTGGAGACTGATTATTTTTCCTTCACTCAGTAATAAGGATTATCAGTACTAAAATGATAGAAAGTTTGCTTTTCATTTTTCACCTGTTGTTAAAAATTCCGTTCTAAATGACATACTTACCATTGAATGAAGGTATATTTGGTGATTGAATGTGTGATATTTGGGAAGACTTTTTTTCCTCTCCTCACAGATAATGCTTCAACCATGCTGATTAAGTTGGTAGTTAAGAGTCTTTAATCACTCCTAATGAGGAATGAAATTGTGTTAGTTGCATTTGTTAATAAAAATCAGTAACAGACCATATTCATGAGGTTTCTAGAATCATGAAGAATCACAGATTTTCAAATACTAAAACTTTCAAAATGGATGTGTAGTCGATTCTTAGTCATTAGGCTGATTGGTTTTGGGACTTTACTTCTATAATTAAGCCAATCCTTTAGGAGGAGGGAAGCAGAGGGGAGTTGATTTAAAGTACTGTACAAAATCATTGGAGGTATTTTTCTTCTTTTATGCATGAAGTCATGGGTTCAAAGAAGTTTTAGTAAAATGCCCAGTTTTATTTCCAAAGTCAGAATAAACTTTGAAAATAAGTTTGTAACACTTGGGTACAAACTGAAAGTCTATGGAAGGAGGTAATTTGGATCTTGCATCTAAAATTTAGAAGTTCTAAGGAAAACTTTCTGTCTGATTTTGGACATCTGTAAGTCTCCATAGGTCAAAGAGCTGGGGTTCAGTTTTCTTCTTTTGCTATTCCTTCACTTTCACTGCAGTAATCTTTGTGAAATGGTATCATTGCAATTGTTTTTTGTTCCAAGCCCAGGAAAAAGAAAAAGAAGAGGGAGAGAGAAGCTCGCTTATGTGTGTCCAACTCTCTGTAACCCCATGGACCATAGCCCGCCTGACTCCTCTGTCCATGGGATTTTCTCAGCAAAAATACTGGGGTGGGTTGTCGTGTTCTCTTCCAGGGTATCTTTCCAACCCAGGGATTGACCCTGCATCTCCTGCACTGCAGGCGAATTCTTTGCCACTGAGCCACTAGGGCAGCCCCATTGATGTATCATATGTGAGGAAATTTAGAACTGCCCTTTGTGAGGAATTATTGAAAATACATTTTCAGTAATTTTGCTGTAAATATCACAGTAAAGCTTTGTGATATGTTTCCATATAACTTTAGAGCAGGTTCAGTGTCTGAGGATAACCAAAGCTAGATTATCGTGATGGTGAGCTCCTGAGACTGGTCTCTGTGGTTGCTTTTGTTTTGGGTGGGGTGGTGGACTTAGAAGCAGCTTCCCTTGTGCTGCTTCTGCTGTGGTAAAAGTGGTGAGCATCTCTCTAGTGAAACAGGTTGCTCATTGTTCCCACTCTTTCGGTTGATTTTCTCATTTCTCCTTTTCCCTACCCCCCAAGAGATCTGAAATGTAGTAGAGAGGTGGGGAGGGCTTTGTGCTTTTATTTTATTTTTTCCATTGTTAAGCTTCCTTATTCATTCTAAGCCTTGAATTTGCACTTCTACTCTTTGCCTTTAAAAATGAATATATTGGACTTCACTGGTGGTCCAGTGTTTAAGACTCTGTGCTTCCACTGCAGGGGGTCTGGGTTCAGTCTTGGTCTGGAAAGTTCTGCATGCCTTGTGGTATAGCCAAAAAAAGAGAATAGTATTTTTAAACTGATTATAAATATATTATATATGGTTTGTAGGAAATTCAAGCAGTACAGGGAAATATAAAGGAGATAAAAATGAAAAGCAGCCCAACAATTGAGATAACTACTGATACATTTTATTGGACATCATATCTATATATACATGAAGATACAACATATAATAAATTATTTAATATTAATAGTAACTTTAATATATATGATTTAAATGTGTCATTTAATATATTTTCATAATGTTTTTTTCATTGTATAAAAACAATGGGAGGGCACTAGTGGTAAAGAATATGCCTGTCAATGCAGGAGATGCAAGAGATGCAGGTTCAATCCCTGGGTCAGAAAGATCGAGAAATAACAACCCACTCCAGTATTCTTGCCTGGGAAATTTCATGGACAGAGGAACCTGATAGGCTACAGTCACAGGGTTGCACGAGTCAGACACGAGTGAGCAACTAACACTGTTCTTTTAATAGTAGAATACCATGTGTTTTATCCATCCAGTGAGATGGCTGGATGGCATCACCAGCTCAATGGAAGTGAGCTTGAGCAAACTCCAGGAGGTGGTGAAGGACAGGGAAGCCTGGCGTGCTGCAGTCCGTGGGGTCACAGAGTTGGACACGACTGAGTGACTGAACAACAACAAAATATATTTTATAATGCACTTATTTATTTACATATTATCTTCCAATAGGTTCTTAGGTTGTTTTGAATTTTTTATTTATAAACAGTATTGTGGGTTGGAGCGGGAGAGAAACTCAAGAGGGAGGCAATACATGTATACTTATGGCTAATTCATGTTGTTGTATGGGAGAAGCCAGCACAATTGCTTACAGCATTGTAAAGCAATTATCCTCCAGTTAAAAGAAAAACAGTATTGCATGAAACTGCCTAGTAGGAAAATCTGTGCACATGTTGTAAATTATTTCTTTAGGTCATTTTCCTAAGGGGGAAGTTACTGGGTCCAGTGGTATATATATTTTGTTTTTTAATGTATTTTGCCAAACTGCCCTCTATAAAGGCTATACTTGTTTACCAGTATTATTTTTACCTGTATTCTTGAAAGAATATTAATGGTTTTGACATTTTTTTAATCCTCCACTATTTATTTTATTAAGAAAACACATTCCACTGAAGGTTTCAGAATCTCTTTATTCTGTAGAAGATGGATTTCTTAATAGTGTCCTGCAAAACCTCTGGAATTTCCAGGTGCTGTAAAGTTCTCTCTGAAAATTAAGAGGGGCCTCTTAAAGAAACTCATTTGGCCAAAAAAATTTTTTTTAAGAAATATGTAGATAACATTAATTAGTATTTGCCTTCTAAAATACTTTTAATAATCTTAGGTTTTGTGCACAACTTTCAAAATTATAATTCCTTTTCTTAGAATGAAGAAAAAGAAGTTGGTGCCTTTTTAGTGTAATGGAGGAGACTTGGTTATCATTGCTGATGCAAGTGGATGATACATTTTAACTCATTTCTGAATTTTCTTACTGAAGCCACATTAGAAAATGAGTTTGGCTTTCAGTACTGTGCTTATTGATCCTACGATGAAAGGCTTAAGTTTTCAGTTGCACCCAATAATATATTCTCTGCATAAGGAAACTGTTGTACTGACCTTTCAAAAATACATAACCATAAATTAATTAAATTGGTTCCCTTGAGGGCACTCTTGCTCAAAAGGTTCATTCTTTTACACAAAGAAGGAGGAAGTTTGATTAATTTACAGATTTTATTGTAGCATATTATATAGTATTTGGAAAAATGTCAGGCTCTCATGAATTTAAAAAACCTATACTATGGGAAATTCACTTACTTGTTAATTGAATTAGTTTCCAGAAGGATGTGAAAGCCTCAGAAGGTCTTGTGATGCGAATCAGGTTTGTTGAGAGGCAGTATGTCATGTAAGAAAAAAAAAAAACCTGATCTCAGAATCAGATATTCTGGGTATTATTCCTGTGGGGAGACTTACTTGATCTCTCTCAGCCTCAGTTTTCTCAACTGAGCAGTGTTGGTTCCGTTTCTGGGACTTCAGAGAGCATGCCTGTCTTGGGGACAGAGTCAGTTCAGTAGTTCTGGGCTGGGTCTGAAGTTCTGCCTTTTCAACAAGCTCCTAGGTAACGCCAGTGCTTCTGGCCCAAGTCTATTTCAGTAGCAAGGAATATATAATAATCTGTGTTTCTTCCAGCTTCAAAAGTCAAACTGGGGCTATAATAGTGTGCATACTCAGTCGTGTCCGACTTTCTGTGACCCCCCTGGACCATAGCCCGCCAGGCTCCTCAGACCATGGAATTTTCCAGGCAAGAATACTGGAGTGGGTCGCCATTTCCTATTCCTGGGGATTTTCCCAACCCAGGGGTGAAACACACATCTGTTTCATTGCCTGCATTGGTAGGTAGATTCTTTACCACCAGCACCACCTGGGAAGCTATAATAGAGATTGTTTAATATCTTAACATTTAAAATTTTTTTTGGCCATGCCACACTGCATGCAGAATTTTAGTTCCTGTAACCAGGGATCAAACCCAGGCCCCCTGCAGTGAAAGTGAAAGCTGGGATCTTAACCACAAGACCACCGGGAAGTCCCCAATATAAGTGTTTTTAATATTTTTAGCTTTAAGTGAAAGAAGAGATGTATCTTTACAAATTTTAAGTTTGCTAATGAGAGACTTTCTTCTGATCATGTCCAAGATTTGTTTTCAAATAGTACAGTATTCACTCCCTCCCTTAAAATGTTGCGAGGGTGGGGCATGGGGAATAGATAAAACCAGAATAACAAATGTTGGTAATTGTTGAAGCTGGATGACGGGCACATAGGGGTTAATTATACTTTTCCCTTACTCTCTGTCCTTATGTGAATGTTTGAAAATTTATTTTTAAAAAAGAAAGAAAACACAAGCAGTAATAAATTTGAATTTGCCAGGATCGCAGGCTGATGATATAACTACATACATGTATGTATAGCTTTAGGCACCATTTCTCAGTACTAACTTGTCTAATATGAAACAACAGTGGCAGTGACCTGAGAGAAGCTCTTTGAAGGAAGAAAAGCACAATAGTTAATGAAGCACATTTGCTGGAAAGAAAGAACTCAGAGCTGCCATTCTCCATGTGCAAGTCTTAGGCTGTTTGTTTCTTTTAAACATTGCAAATATGCTTCTGCCAACTAAACTTCAGTGTGTTAAAATGATATTTTTGGAAATTGACTTTACAAACTGTAAACTCAGAATAAATTTTGGTTGCTATAGTTGGGTATATCAGTCAAATATTGTATTTTTTTAATAGAACAAAGATACTTAAATTAGTGTACAGGAAGTACACATTCAACAAATGTTTCCCACAAATCCAGGGGCTTTTAGATATGGGGTTATAATGTTGTTTTTAAAGCTAGAGTGATTTTAAAAAACTTGATTCCCACTAAACATGCATTTTTCAGGGAGGAGTTGAAAACAAAATGGAGAAAGAATATGAGAGCTTTGTTTTGGTAGGATTTCAAGGAAGTGATCAGAAAATAGTTCTAGAATGGTGCCCTATTTAGGAAATACATTTTCATATGAGATAAACAACTATCTAGATTAGTTATTATATAGATCATAATATAGTTTATACTTTGAAAATAAATACTTAAAAAACACAAATTTTGCTGTTAATAACAAAAACTAGGAAAAAAAATATTTAGAAGTATAAACCCCAGGTACAACCATTGTTAATATTTCTTTGTATGTCTGTTTTTAATGTGATTTTATATAGTTTTTCTCCTTTATAAATCCTTTTATCCTGTTTTTTTTTTTTCATTCAACATTGTAAACTATGCACTTTTGTTATTATACAGTCTTTTATAAATATAACCTGAGTAAAGTAATTCTCTGTCAGATCAGGATAAAGACCTTCATGGTTCTCAAATGGATAGTTTAGAAGTATCCACTTTGATTAGGTCTAGGTTATCTATTATGATGAGTGAAATGGAGAGAGAAAGTAATTTTCTGTTGGAAAAATCAAGGCAGTTGCAAGGTCTATTCGGTATTTTGAGTTTTAAACTGACAGAAATGTCTATATTCATCTGAGAAAGAATGTAATCCCGGGTTGAACGGAGCCACACTGGACTTTTATAAAGTCCAGACAAGTGACAGCTCTGATGCCAGGATTCAGCACTTGAAAGGCTCTTCGTAGGGAAGTCACACTTCTGAATCAAACCCCAAAGTGAACCTTTGAGGATAAATAGGATACGATACTGGTGATTCTTGTCAGTCCAGGGAGTTCAAGTCTCAGCAGAGGACAAATCAAAACAAAAAGTCTGTATACACAAACATGGATTAAATGAACTGATATCAATATAGTGCTTAGAATAATTCTTACCACATAGTAGGAATATAAATGTTAGGTACTGTGTAAAGAACTGAAGAGAGTTTAAGACAGCTTTATGTTTAATGTTAAAAGTAGTGTAAGTAAAAGTTTAATTTCTTTGAACACTGAATATGCTGAACCAAGTTGAAAATAATGATTAAGCCCGTTTGCCTCTCCTTCTCTTTCATGTTTTATCCCTATTACTGAGGACCTTTCTCAGTGTTACCTATTTCTCTATTTTAAGTCTTCTTTTAGATTCCTAGAGTAGAGTAGGAGGTGAATCTTAGCTAATAACCTCACTGGTAACTGAGAGCAGTAACTTAAAGTTAAGGTCCTAGGCTTCTGTTTCTTTAAGGTTTAAAGTTTTCAGAAGTAAATGTACTTGCTCTGTTAAGAAAATTCTTTGGAGCATGTTTTTCATTAGAAAATTTTCCTGGCATCTAAACCTGACCTGAACTTGACAAATTTCCCTTACTATCAATGTAATTGCTTTTAAAGGTGTGAAAGTATATTCTTTTTCTAAAATTCAATAAATTTTTCAATCCTGACACATTCAGCTTGTGATTTATTTTGATTTTCAAATCTTTAGTGATGTTAACTTTCAAACCTGAAAGTTTAAACTATGTTAAGATCATGGATCCCATTGAAAATAAAATATCTGAACCTTCTTTCTGGAAAGATGTATGTACATTCAAAATGTTGTATATAGTGTGAGACTTTTCACAAATATCCTGAAACTTATCCATATATTGTTTTTAAAAACTGTTGCTCCTCCTAAGTTAAAAAAAACAAAGATTCCTTCTACCAGGATAAAACAACAACAACAACTGTTGCTCTTCCTTAGATATATTACTAGTCTATTTCCATTTTGTTAATGTCTTATTATATTAAATTTTAAAATTGAACTACAATGCTATAGTATTTAATTTGCATAATACAAAAGTTCTAGATTGTCTATTTGTAAGTAGTAATAAAATAGAGGAAGGCTGCTGCTGCTGCTGCTAAGTCGCGTCAGTCATGTCCGACTGTGCGAGGAAGGCTAGTTGGGCCCAGTGGATTTCTTTTGAAGGGTGCAGAATTCAAAGCAGTGACTACTAAGGCAAACATAGCTATCCTTATTTTATATGATTTCCCTGGTAGTTCAGCTGGTAAAGAATCTGCCTGCAATGAGGGAGACCTGGGTTTGATCCATGGGTTGGGAAGATCCCCTGGAGAAGGAAAAGGCTACCCACTCCAGCTTTCTGGCCTGGAGAATTCCATGGACTGTATAGTCCATAGGGTCACAAAGAGTCGGACATGACTGACTTTCCCTTGTTTTATATATATAAATACTTTATATATTTGTATATATACTTTATATAGATATATATATATAAAAAGTACATATATATATACTTTATATATACATATATACTTTATATGTACTTTATATATTTGTATATACTTTGTCTTACTTTTTAAAATGTAGTATTAGAGATTCTAAAACAAAATTCTTGACATAATTTTATGTAGGATATTTTTTTAAGGGTATTCTCTTGAATGATGGATATTTGTTTTTGTAGCAGTTAGAAGGCTATGTAGCAGTATGTATTGTAAAATTTGGGAAGAAACCAGAAGATCTTCCAAGATATTAAGTAAGCTAGGCTTTTCTTCATTGGATCCAGTTTCCTTAAGGAAATGCTAATAGCTCCATTTCATCTTAGGATGACTGAGGTTATCAAATTTTCTTTGGTTCTTTTCTGCCCTGATATATATGTACCACTTGGTGATTTTATAGGCATGCTGTAACTGTCTTCTTCTTTGGTGATTTAGTCCAGTATCATGACTTTAATATGATCTAATATTAGCACTCTACTGATTAAATTTATATCTCTAACTCAGAGTTTTCTCCTGAAATCCGGACTTGTATCTAATTGCCTTCCTAACATCTCCATTTTGAATTACCATCTCAAAATCAGTATGTCCAAAACTGAAATTCTGTTATTTGCAGCTACAATTTATCTTTCCCTTCTTAGCCAGTGATGTCAGTCTCAAAGCCTTGGGGTCATTCCTGATTCCTCTCTTTCTCTCGCACTTCACATTCTGTTTAGTCTATCAGTACTTATTGCCTCAACCTTCAAAATATACCCAGAATCCAACTGCATCTCACTAACTCCACTGCTACCACCCTGGTTAGAGTTACTACCATCTTTTACCCAGATTACAGCTTCTGTAGCATCTACAGCTTCTACTTCTTCGTTTGCCCTCTCTAATCTATACTTAAAACTTTTTTCCTGCAGATTCTTATTCTGAAAAATATCACATCTATAGAAGAGTTGAAAGAATAGTTTAATAAAAACCCATAAACCCTTCCTGCTAGATTCACCTGTTGGTAACAATTTGCTATATTTGCATGTTACCTAGTGTGTGCTCTCTTTTTCTCTCTCTGTGTTTGTTTTTGCTGTACAATTTAAAAGCAAGTTACACACTTTATTCTTTCAGCATTTAACCCCTAAGAACAGGGTATTACCCTGTAACTGCAGTCCTATTATCACACCTAAGAAAATTAACGTTAATTCACTATCATCTGGTCTTCCCTAGTGGCTCAACTGGTAAAGAATCACCTGCACTGCGGGAGACCTGGGTTTGATCCCTGGGTTGGGAAGATAGATCCACTGGAGAAGGGAACGGCTACCCACTCCAGTATTCTAGCCTGGAGAATTCCATGGACTATATCATCCACGGCATCGCGAAGAGTCGTACACGACTGAACGACTTTCACTTCCATTTTCAGTCTCATCTAATGTCTAAGAAATGTCTTTCTATGCCGTTTCCTTCTGTAGTAGGCTGAATGATAGTCTTTTAAAATGTCAGATCCTGGAACCTAAATGTTTCATTATTTAGAAAAAGCATTTTTGCAGTTGTGATTACATTTAGGATTTTGAGATGGAGATATTATCCTGGATTATCCCAGTGGACTCTAAATAAGAGGGAGGCAGAGAGCGACTTCACACACACACACACACACACACACACACACACACACACGCAGAGAAGAGGAAGTGATGTAAAGACAGAGGTAAATATTGCAGACTCTTAAATAAGAGGGAGGCAGAGAACGACTTCACACACACACACACGAGGAAGTGATGTAAAGACAGAGGTAAATATTGCAGTAATACAGCCAACAAGCTAAGGTATGTGAGAGCTACCAGGAGCAAGGAACAGATTTGCCTGTGGAGGGATTATGGGCCTGTCAGGACCTTGCTTTCCACCCAGTGATGCTGACTTCTGCCTTTAGAACTGTGAGGCATTCCATTTCTGCTGTTTTATGCCACACAGTTTGTCATAATTTGTTACAGCAGCCATAGGAAACAAATACATGCCCCCTTGAGGATTTGAGTCAAGGTTGTTCGTTTTGCTTCGTTGTTATGACTCCTTTAGTCTAAAATAGTCCCCTCACCTTTTTTTGTTTGTTTGTTTTTCATGACAATGACTGTTTTAAAAAGTCCGGGCCTGTTGTTTTGTAGAATGTCCCATATCCTAGAATTACTTGATTGTTTTCTCATGGCCAGGTTGAGGCTAAACATTTTTTGACAAGACTATCACACAGGTGATGTTGTGTAAAGACTGTTCTTAGTACAACTGCCAGAGCCATCCTTGTTTTAAAACAGTGAGTTGGAGCATTGTACTCAGTGTGGTCTCCAGTGGCCCCCGTTTTGTTCAGAGGAAAAGCCAGAGCCCTCCTGTGGTCTGGCTCCTGAGACCCTCTGCCCTCCCGCCCCCTCCTCCCTCCCTGTTCTACCTTCTCACTGACTGTTGTGCTGCTGTCTGAACAAGATGGGCTGCTTCAGTCTTGGAACCTTTGTTTGATCTGCTCCTTGGCCTGGAAAGCTCTTCCAGAGAATAGCCTTGCCCTGCCCGCCCCTCCCTTACCCTCGCCAACCTGGTCCACATGTCAGCTTCTCAGAGAGGCCTTTCCACACTACTGTTTTGAAAATTCCAACTTTTCCTCCCCTTCTCTACTTCCGGTCTCCCAGACCTGCTTTACTGTTGTGTTTTGTCATAGCACTATTACCTTCTCACACATCATATAACTTACTTTTAAAATATATTATTTATTGTTTACTTCTCCTACTTGGAATGCAAGAGCCATAAGGCAGAAATCTTTATTTTTCGTTCACAGAGGCATTCCATGATCTTATGTTCATAGCAAGTACACAATAACATAAAAGAACTTTAGATGAATGTATCTAACTTTACCTTAGTCCATACATATGGAGCCTACTTTTTTAAAAAAGTAACCAAACTCTTTATTTTGAAATAACTGTAGATTTGCAGAAGAGTTTCTAAGACAATACAGAGTTCCTATACACTTCACCCATCTCTCCAAATGTTAACATTCTACATGACCAGGGTACATTTATCAAAACTAAGAAATTAACATTGGCATAATACTGCTTACTAAACTATAGACTCTATTTGGATTTCACTAATTTTCCGCCACCCTCCTCTTTCTGTTCCTCGGGCCAATCTAGGATACCACATATTGCATTTGGTTGTGTCTCTTTGGTGTGCTCTACTCTGTGGAGAGGCTGATTCAAAAAGATAAATCTTTCCTAAGAATACTACCTTGTGTAAATTATTGTAAAATACTGCAGCTTGTTCATTGTTTGAGCAAGTGGCTATGTCAAGAGAAAGAAAGATGGTAAAACCCAGGAGCCCTAGATTGTGTAGCCACGGGCATTGTTAAACTTCAGATCACAAGATTTGACAGTACTTTCTGGTTTTGATGCAGAATATACCTGTCTGGTCCATTTTCTTCTGCCATCAGAACTTCCCACCCCATCCATATTATCACTATGAAGAGATGAATCCTAGATGAATCCTAACCATTTGTGACTTTTTAACAGGTAAATTCGACTCAATATGTTTAACTTGCTTCGTATTATTTGCCTGTGTCTCTCTTTGAGGGTAATTAATTCTGTAGTGCACTAGAGTAGAGAGATGTTGAGTACCTACTCTGTAATGCATTGTGTTAGGTCTTGGGAGAGTGGGTGCAGAAAATTCAAAGAAGGGTAACAAGTTTTTTACTGTTCAGAAGCTTGCATTCTGATATGGGTAATGAAGTAATGGAGTATAATAACAACTGGTTTGACAGTGTGGAGGAAATTATTAATTTTTCCTAGGTAAGGTAAGAAATGGGGGAGGATCATATTTGAACTTGCCCTTAAAGTACACATAGAGCTTTTTAAAATTTTTTCTTTTTTAATACCACATTTTAATTTTTATTTATCTTTTTGGCACACAGCAGGGCATTCAGGATCTTAGTTCCCTGACCAGGGGTGGAACCTTTGCCCCCTGCAGTGTAATCACAGAGTCTTAACCACTGGACTGCCAGAGAAGTTCCTGCATAGAGCTTTTAACACAGTTTGAGATGTAATTCATATACCCTGTGCACACCACACATACCATTTAAAGCAAACAATTCAATGGCATTTAGTATATTCACAGGGTTATGAAACCATAAGCACAAATCGGTTTAATAACATTTTCATTAAGCTGAAGAGAAACCCCATATCTGTGTTGGCTCCCTATTCTCCCCTCCTCTCAACTCCTGGTGACTACAAAGCTATGATTTGCCTACTCTGGCAATCCATATAGGTGAAATCATACAATATGTGTCTCACTTCTCTCACTCGGGCTTCCCTGGTAACTCAGAGGGTAAAGTGTCTGTCTGCAGTGCAGGAGACCTTGGTTCGGTTCCCAAGGGAATAGTCCCTGGAGAAGGAAATGGCTACCCTCTCCAGTACTCTTGCCTGGAAAGTGCCATGGACAGAGGCATGACTATTAGGCTACAGTCAGTGGGATCACAGAAAGCTGTACATGACTGAGCAGTGTCACTTCTCTCACTCAGCATAACATTTTCAAAGTCATCTGTTTTATGGTATAATTTAACATTTCTTTCCTTTTAATTGCCAAACATTATTCCATTGTATTGGAAATACTGTATTTTATTTTTCCATTCATTAGTTGATGAATGTTTGAGTGTTTCTACTTTTGGACTATTATGAATAATATTGCTGTGAATAGTCATGTACAAGAATTTGGGGGGACATATATTTTCAGTAATTTTGGGTATTGAAACTGGGAGTGGAATTGCTGGGTTGAAGAACTGCCAGATTGTTTTCTAAGGTACTGTTTACATTCCTGCCAGCAGTCCATGAGGATTCCAGCTTCTCCACATCCTATCCAACATGTGTTGCTTTTTATTTTAGCTGATCCATGCAGCTTGTAGGATTTTAGTGCCCTGACCAGGGATTGAACCCAGGCCTTGACAGTGAGAGTGCAGGGTCCTAGTATCTCCGGGACTTAATTCCCTTTTTGTTTTTGTTTTGTTTTAAATTTACTAATCCTAGTAAATGAGATCATAGAAAAAACACGAGAATTCCAGAAAAACATCTGCTTCATTGACCACACGAAAGCCTTTGACTGTGTGGATCATAACAAACCGGAAAATTCTTAAAGAGATGAGAATATCAGACCACCTTACAAATAAGAATACCAGACCGCCTCCTGAGAAGCCTGTATACAGGTCAAGAAGCAACAGTTAGAACTGGACATGGAACATCAGACTGGTTCAAAATTGGGAAAGGAGTACGTCAAGGCTGTATATTGTCATCCTGCTTATTTGACGTATATGCAGAGTACATCATTTGAAATGCCAGGCTGAATGAAGCACAAGCTGGAATCAAGATTGCTGGGAGAAATATCAACAACCACAGATAAGCAGATGACACCACTCTAATGGCAGAAAGTGAAGAAGAACTAAAAAGCCTCTTGATGAGGGTGAAAGAGGAGATTGAAAAAGCTGGCTTAAAACTTCACGTTCAAAAACTAAGATCATGGTTTCCAGTCCCAGCACGTCATGGCAAATAGATGGGGAAACAATGAAAATAGTGACAAAATTTATTTTCTTGGGCTCCAAAATCACTGTGATGGTAGCTGCAGTGAAAGTGAAAGTTGCTCAGTCGTGTCCAACTCTTTGCAACCCCATGGACTATGCAGTCCATGGAATTCTCTAGGCCAGAATACTCGAGTGGGAAGCCTTTCCCTTCTCCAGGAGATCTTGTAACTGCAGCCATGAAATTAAAAGATGCTTGCTTCTTGGAAGAAAAGCTGTGATAAACCTAATGTGTGTGTCTTAGTCACTCAATTGTGTCCAACTCTTTGTGACCCCTTGAATTGTAGCCCATCAGGCTCCTCTGTCCAGGCAATTCTCCAGGCAAGAATACTGGTGTGAGTTGCCATTCCCTTTTCCAGGGGATCTTCCCCAGGAATCGTACCTGGGTCTCCTGCATTTAAGACATACTCTTTACCATCTGAGACAGCGTATTAAAAAAGCAGAGACGTTGCTTTGTTGACAGAGGTGTATATAGTCAAAGTGATGGTTTTTCCAGTAGTCATGTAGGGATGTGACAGTTGACCATAAAGAAGGCTGAGAGCCAAAGAATTGATGCTTTCGGGCTGTGGTGCTAGAGAATGTTCTGGAGAGTCCCTTGGATGGCAAATCAACCCCGAATATTCCTTGGAAGGACTGATGCTGAACCTGAAACTCCAATACTTTGGCCACCTGATGCAAAGAGCTGACTCATTGGACAAGACCGTGATGCTGGCAGAGACTGAGGGCAAGAGGAGAAGGGGGTGACAGAGGATGAGATGGTTGGATGGTATCACTGACTCAATGGATGTGAGTTTTAACAAACTCCTTGAGATGGTGAAGGACTTAAAAGCCTAAAGTTCATGGGGTTTTGAATGAAGAGTCAGACAGTACTTAGCAACTGAATAGTAACCGTGAATGTGAAGTGGTTTTGATTTGCATTTCCCTAATGACCTAATGACCTAATTAGGAAATTGCATTTCCCTAATGACATAATGTCTAATGACTGCAGATGATGACTGCAGCCATGAAATTACAAGACGCTTACTCCTTGGAAGAAAAGTTATGACCAACCTAGATAGCATATTCAAAAGCAGAGACATTACTTTGCCAACAAAGGTCCGTCTAGTCAACGCTATGGTTTTTCCTGTGGTCATGTATGGATGTGAGAGTTGGACTGTGAAGAAAGCTGAGCGCCGAAGAATTGATGCTTTTGAACTGTGGTGTTGGAGAGACTCTTGAGAGTCCCTTGGACTGCAAGGAGATCCAACCAGTCCATTCTGAAAGAGATCAGCCCTAGGTGTTCTTTGGAAGGAATGATGCTAAAGCTGGAACTGTAGTACTTTGGCCACCTCATGCGAAGAGTTGACTCATTGGAAAAGACTCTGATGCTGGGAGGGATTGGGGGCAGGAGGAGAAGGGGACGACAGAGGATGAGATGGCTGGATGGCATCACCAAGTCGATGGATGTGAGTCTGAGTGAACTCCGGGGGTTGGTGATGGACAGGGAGACCTGGCGTGCTGCAATTCATGGGGTCGCAAAGAGTCGGACAGGACTAAGTGACTGAACTGAAACTGAACTGAATGACTAATGATGCTGAGCATCTTTTCATGTGTTTATTGGTCATTTGTAGGTCTTCTTTTGAAGCATAGAATTTTAATAGGTGAAGAAAGGAGAAAGGAAAGGAACACTTCAGCCTAAGATAACAGGGTCAAAGACCTGAGAAATGGTGCTGCTGCTGCTGCTAAGTCGCTTCAGTCATGTCCGACTCTTAGCGACCCCATGGACTGCAGCCTACCAGGCTCCTCTGTCCATGAGGTTTTCCAGGTAAGAGTTTTGGAGTGGGGTGCCATTGCCTTTTCTGGAGAAATGGTGAGGAGTCAGTAAAAGTAGATAGTAGGGTCTCCAGATGAAGGGAGTGAGAGAGAATACTGGAAATTTTAGATATGATTGAGTCTGTTTTCTTGGGCTTCTCAGATGGTAAAGAATCTGCCTGAAATGCGGGAGACCTGGGTTTTATCCCTGGGTTGCAAAGATCCCCTGGTGAAGGGAATGGCTACCCATTCCAGTATTCTGGCCTGGAGAATTCCACGGACAGAAGAGCCTGATGGGCTACAGTCCATGGGATTGTAAAGAGTCGAACATGACTAAGTGATTTTCACTCCCTGAGTCTTTTTATTTTTTGATGAGTCAAGTCACTCTGTCCTTTGCTTATCTTAAACTTACATTGGTTGAATTTCAAGGTTATTCCTTCTTTTGTAAATGTCAGAGTGTTGTGGCTAGCTCACTTGATTGATTCATCCAACCTTATGTAAAAAATTATTGAGGGCTTACTTCATTCTAGGAGTTCCAGGCCTCAGTTAGTGAGGGGGTACATCAGAGCAAAAGCAGGGAAGGTCCTTGCTTTTCATGCACCTTATTTTCTAGTGGGGCGATTTTTGTACCAATGAAAACCTGCCCATTAGAGGCTGCCTTTATCCAGCATTTCTAGGCTTGTTAAGCAAATCCGGTCTATTTTGCTCATGCTGTTGCTGATTTTGTTGGCTTGGGTCATAGCATCTTTCAGCTTTCACTTTTTTCAGACCTACGTTTTAATTTTTAATAATCTCTTACACAGCAGCAGCCTGAAATCCTTCTTGGCATCCTTGTTCCTCTTTTTGGTAGTGTTATACTTGTTTGTAGGAATTACTCAAAAAGTCTGATGAAGTATAAAGAAAAGTTACATAAATATTTTAAACATTTTCTCTTAGAACATACTATGTGTATTTCATAGGTGTTTTGTTTTAGGACCAAGGCTTTTCATTTGAATAAGGATCTGCTGACTGTAATTTTCTGTGTTATATTTGTTTTTTAAAATATTTATTTATTTGGCTACATCGAGTCTTAGTTGTGGATCACAGGCTCTTGATTGCCGCACATAGGCTTCTCTAATTGTCGCAAGCGAGTTCTATGATGTTTCTTATGTAAACCTCACATAAAAAATGAATCACCTATGGTTTTTGATTTCCATTTCTTTACAGTAGAGTGAGAATTTAAAGCCATTTCAAAGAAATCTGAGTGCAAAATCTATTTAGATTTTTATGATTTTTCCACCCTCATCTAATTAGATAGCTTATTACTTTTGTAGCAACTTGCCTATGATTTAGCTTCATTTTTATAGAAATTCTGAATCCTTTCACAGTCATATTTCATAATTTATTTACTGATTAAATTATGAATTAAGTATCATATAAGACTGCATAAACAGGTTGGGAATGGCTGTGGCAAGCAAATTCAAGGACAGGAAGCAGAAGTGCTACTGACTATGATCATTTTTGGCCCACTGTGGCTGTCAGCCATAATGTTTTATAGGAGAAGCAGTATTAGTTCAATCCAGGCTCTTGGTTAAGGAGAAATTGGTTAGGATTGTTGCTTTTATATATTCCAGGCTCAGTCCTCTTCCACTGTTTTCTCCTAGTACTCTATGGAGACCTCTTTTATAACACTTACACTGCTCTCTAGTCATCTACTTGTCTTCTTTATGGGATTTCATAGTCTTTGAGGGAAGGGTATACTCTCTTGTTGTTACATTCATAGTTTCTAGTATATTCTTGGCATATAATTATTCATTCACTTTTAAAAAAGAATTGACTGTAAGCTCAATATAATTCAATAATACGACCAATTCAGTGTGATTCCTGGGTTGCACTTAGTTGTTTATAGTGTTCAGAATAGTTCCACTGTGTTCATGTTGTGTTGAACTAGGGTCATAGATTTTAAGATACATGTTGACTAACTTGAGCACATCCCTTAAAAAGTTAATTCAGTGAGACTGTGTCTGTTTTATATACTGCTGTATCTCCAGTACCTTATAAGATAGAGTATTAATGCCTGACAGACCAAAGGTGCACAGTTTTTTAAATTTTTAAATTACTGAATCCAAACAATGGAGAATAGGATGGTGACATTTCTTTAGTATTTCTTGAGGAATGGTAAAATGAATAGGGTGTGCTTCCTTACAAGAGGAAATCGAAGGCCTAGTGATACAGAAGAGAATGTGGATCTCATTAGCTCTAGAACTGAACTGGAACTAGAGAATATAAATGGTAGAAAAGCAGATTGTATCTTAACTTTTTTCTAATTATTAGGACTTAATAAATAGAAAAATAGAATGAATTGTTTTATGAGGTCACTGGAACAGAAGTGTAATAACTTATTCCAGAGATGTAAAAAAAATAAATTTTTGTATGAAGTGTGAGACTGGTTTATCTAGACAAGCCAAATTCATCCTAATCTAGGCCCTGTAATCTCTTGTTTCAGTCTTCCATTGAATTAATATTCTTCATCAGTCATTTATCTCATAAGATGTTATAGGTCTTTGGACATTAAGGAGAAAAAGTGACTTTTTATCTCCCCATTTAATTTCTAACTTTGATGGAAAGCAGATACTATATCATCAATTCAGTTCAGTTCAGTCGCCCAGTCGTGTCCAAGTCTTTGCCACCCCATGGAGTGCAACACACCAGGATTCCCTGTCAATCACCAACTCCTGGAGCTTGCTCAGACTCATGTCTATCATGTCCATGATGCCATCCAATCATCTCATCCTCTGTTGTGCCCTTCTCCTCCTGCCTTCAATCTTTCCCATAATCAGGGTCTTTTGCAGTGAGTCAGCACTTCACATCAAATGGCCAAAGTGTTGAAGCTACAACTTCAACATCAGTCCTTCCAATGAATATTCAGGGTTGATTTCCTTTAGGATTGACTGGTTTGATCCCCTTGCAGCCCAACAGACTCTCAAGAGTCTTCTCCAACACCACAGTTCAAAAGCATCAATTTTCCAGTTCTCAGCTTTCTTTATGGTCCAACTCTCACATCCATACACTACTACTGGAAAAACCATAGCTCTGACTAGGCAGACCTTTGTCAGCAAAATAATGTCTCTGCTTTTGAATATGCTGAGTTGGTCATAGCTTTTCTTCCAAGGAGTAAGCGTCTTTTAATTTCATGGCTGCAGTCACCATCTGCAGTGATTTTGGAGCCCCCCAAAATAAGTCTCTGTTTCCATTGTTTCCCCAATCTGTTTGCCATGAAGTGATGGGACCGGATGCCATGATCTTAATTTCTTGAATGTTGAGTTTTAAGCCAACTTTTTCACTCTCCTCTTTCACTTTTATCAAGAGGCTTTTTAGTTCCTCTTTGCTTTCTGCCATAAGGGTGATGTCATCTGCGTATCTGAGGTTATTGATATATCTCCCAACAATCTTGATTCCAGCTTGTGCTTCTTCCAGCCCAGTGTTTCTCATGATGTACTCTGCATATAAGTTAAATAAGCAGGGTGACAATATACAGCCTTGACATACTCCTTTCCCAATTTTGAACCAGTGCTTTGTTCCATGTCCAGTTCTAACGGTTGCTTCCTGACGTGCATACAGATATCTCAGGAAGCAGGTAAGGTGGTCTGGTATTCCCACCGTTTGTTGTGATCCACAGAGTCAAAGGCTTTGGCATAGTCAATAAAGCAGAAGTAGATGTTTTTCTGGAGCTCTCACTTTTTCTGTGATCCAGCGGATGTTGGCAATTAGATCCTCTGCCTTTTCTAAACCCAGCTTGAACATCTGAACGTTCTTGGTTCAGGTACTATTGAAGCCTAGCTTGGAGAATTTTGAGCATTACTTTGCTAGCATGTGAGATGAGTGCAGTTATGCGGTAGTTTGAGCATTCAGTTGGCATTGCCTTTCTTTGGGATTGGAATGAAAACTGACCTTTCCCAGTCCTGCCACCACTGCTGAGTTTTCCAAATGTGCTGGCATATTGAGTGCAGCACTTTCACAGCATCATCTTTTAGGATTTGAAATAGCTCAACTGTAATTCTATCACCTCCGCTAGCTTTGTTCATAGTGATGCTTCCTAAGGCCCACTTGACTTCACACTCCAGGATGTCTGGCTCTAGGTGAGTGATCACACCATCGTGATTATCTGGGCCACTAAGAACTTTCTTGTATAGTTCTTCTGTGTATTCTTGCCACCTTTTCTTAATATCTTCTGCTTCTGTTAGGTTCATACTGTTTCTGTCCTTTTTTGTGCCCATCTTTCTATGAAATGTTCCCTTGGTATCTCTGATTTTCTTGAAGAGATCTCTAGCCTTTGCCATTGTATGGCTTTCTTCTATTTCTTTGCATTGATCACTTAGAAAGGCTTTCTTTTTTTAAAAAATTAATTTATTTATTTAATTGGAGGCTAATTACTTTACAATATTGTAGTGGTTTTTGCCATACATTGACATGAATTAGCCATGGGTGTACATGTGTTCCCCATCCTGAACCCCACTTCCACCACCTTCCTCATCTCATCCCTCAGGGTCATCCCAGTGCACCAGCCCTGAGCACCCTGTCCCATGCATCAAACCTGGACTGGTGATCTGTTTCACATATGATAATATACATGTTTCAATGCTATTCTCTCAAATCATCCCACCCTTGCCTTCTCCCACAGAGTCCAAAAGACTGTTCTTTACATCTGTGTCTCTTTTGCTGTCTCACATATAAGGCCATCATTACCATCTTAGAAAGGCTTTCTTATCTCTCCTTGTATTCCTTGGAACTCTGCTTTCAGATCGATATACCTTTCCTTTTCTCCTTTGCCTTTTACTTCTCTTCTTTTCTCAGCTTTTTTAAAGCCTCCTCAAATAACCATTTTGCCTTTTTTCATTTCTTTTTCTTATGGATGGTTTTTATCACAGCCTCCCGTACAGTGTGTTACAAACTTCTATCCATAGTTCTTCATGCACTCTGTCTATCAGATCTAATCCCTTGATTCTATTTGTCATTTCCACTGTATAATTGTAAGGGATTTGATTTAGGTCATACCTGAATGGTCTAGTGGTTTTCCCTACTTTCTTCAATTTAAGTCTGAATTTGGCAATAAGGGGTTCATGAGCTGAGCCACAGTCAACTCCCTGTTTGTTCTTGCTGACTATATAGAGCTTCTCCATCTTCAGCTACAAAGAATATAATCAGTGTGATTCTGGTATTGACCATCTGGTGATGTCCATGTGTAGAGTCTTCTCTTGTGTTGTTGCAAGAGGGTGTTTGCTATGACCAGTGCATTATCTTGGCAAAACTCTGTTAGCCTTTGCTGTGCTTCTTTTGTACTCCAAGGCCGAACTTGCCTGTTACTCTAGATATATCTTGACTTCCTTGACTTCCTACTTTTGCATTCTGGTCCCTATGATGAAAAGGACATCTTTTTTTTGATGTTAGACCTTCTAGAACTGGTCAAGTTCAACTTTGACACCAGTGGTTGGCGCATAGACTTGGATTACTGTGATATTGAATGGTTTGCCTTGGAAACGAACAGAGATCATTCTGTCATTTTGAGATTGCACCCAAGAACTGCATTTCAAACTCTTGTTGACTGTGAGGGTACTCCATCTCTTTAAGGGATTGTTGCCCACAGGAGTAGATATAATGGTCATCTGAATTAAATTTGCCCATTCTAGTCCATTTTAGTTGGTGATTCATAAAATGTTGATGTTCACTCTTGCCAACTCTTTTTGGAACACTTTCAATTTATCTTGCTTAGTAGACCTAACATTCCAGGTTCCTATGCAATATTGTTCTTTACAGCATCGGACTTTACTTCCATCACCAGTCACATCCACAGCTGGGTGCTGTTTTTGCTTTGGCTCAGCTTCTTCATCCTTTCTGGAGTTATTCTCCACTCTTCTCCAATAGCATATTGGGCACCTGCCGACCTGGGGAATTCATCTTTCAGTGTCATATCTTTTTGCCTTTTCATACTGTTGATGGGGTTCTCAAGGCGAGAATGCCGAAGTGGTTTTCCATTCCCTTCTCCAGTGGACCATGTTTTGTCAGAACTCTCCACCATGACCCCTCCATCCTGGACCCTACACAGTATCTCTTGGTTTCACTGAGTTAGAGAAAGCTGTGATCCATGTGATCAGTTTGTTTAGTTTTCTGTTTTTGTGGTTTTCATTCTGTATGCCCTCTGATGGATAAGGATAAAAGGCTTATGGAAGCTTCCTGATGGGAGGGACTGGCTGTGGGGGAATCTGGATCTTGCCCCTGATGGGCGGGGTCTGTGCTCAGTAAATATTAAAACCAATTTTCTGTTAATGGGTGGGGCTGTGTTCCCTGTTTTCTGTTGATGGTTGGGGTGGTGGTGGTAATTACTAGAGAAATGCAAATCAAAACCACAGTGAAGTACCATCTCACACCCATCAGAATGGCCATCATCAGAAAGTCTACAAATAATAAACGCTGGAGAGGCTGTGGAGAAAAGAGAACCCTCTTACACTGTTGGTGAGAATGCAAACTGATATAACCACTATGGAGAACAGTATGGAGATTCATTGTGGTTTTAATTTGTATTTTGTGTGCATTGTGTGTGTGTGTGTGTGTGCATGCTCAGTCTTGTCTGACTCTTTGCTACACCACGAACGGTAGCCCATCAGGCTCCTCTGTCCATGGGATTTCCCAGGCAAGAATACTGGAGTGGGTTGCCATTTCCTCCTCCCGGGAATCTTTTCTACCCAGGGATCAAACCCATGTCTCCTGCTTAGCAGGCTAATTCTTTACCATTAAGCCAGCTGGGAAGTCCTAATGACTAATGATGTTGAGCGCCTTTTCATTCGCTTATTGGCTTTTTGTATATATAAAATTTATTCTCTTGTTCAGCTCTTTTGTCCATTTTTTTTAATGGGTTGTCTTTTTTAAATTATTGGTTATTATAGGAATTCTTTTATTATTCTGGTAAACAAGTCCTTTGTTAAATATAAGGACTTTTGGTTTTAAAAATTAATAAAATATTCAATTTAGATGTTTCAAGATTCTTTGGGCATCAGAGTAATAGGTCAATTTATTATTGGCAGAAATTCCATTCCAGTTCTAAATCTAGGGTTCCAGAAGAAAATTGGTTAGGGATATGTGGATTTTCTGGTTATCTACTGCTGTGTAACAAACTATCCCATAGTGGCTTAAAGCACAGTGATTTGCTATTTCTCACAATTTTCTGGGTAAGTTAGGCAGGTTCTCTGTTTCACGTGGTGCCTACAGGGGTTGCTTATTTGGCTTGATGTCCCAGGATGGCTTCTCTCACTTGATTTGGGTGGCTGTAATGGCTATAGACTAGGTCGGCTTCTGCTTCTCCATGTCATTTCTCATTATTATTTAGTAGTTTAGCCCAAGTCTCTTTTTGTGGTAGCTTAATTCTAAGAGAGAACAAACAGGAGCTGTTAGGACTGTTAAGGGCTAGGTGTAGAACTGACACAGTGACACTTCTGTCGCATTCTGCTGGTTAAAGCAAATCACAGGGCCAGCCCAGATTCAAGGGAGGAAAATACAGCCCTTCTTTTGATGGAAGAGGCAGCATGTACACTTTCAGGAAAGGGGAGAATTTTTGGTGGTCATTTTTTGTGATATTTTATTACAGTGGAGGAGATGTTTAGAATTCCCTAATAAAAGATGATTTCATTAAGAATATAATCTGTAAGTTATCCCTATATTTATTTCTAAGTATCTTTCTAATTTGTTTTTATTTCATGCATTTATTTATCCCTACTGCATATACTCTGCTACCAGTGTTTCTCAGACATGATTCAAAATTGGAGATGATTAAAAAAAACTCAGTAGTTTTCACTTAAAAAACAACAAGGAGGCTTACTGAGCTATTACAGATGTTAATTAGGGTTCATTTCCTTTAATATGCTAGAGAGAAGTTATGATGCCACTTTACTGATGAACAAAATGAGCTTAATCATATCCTGGGTGCTAAATATTCTGACATTATAATCTTTTCTCTCAGAGCCCATCAGAGCAGTCTTAGCATTCAGGATAAGGTGCTGGGTGACATTATAGGCACAAGTGTGTCACATACAAACAGTGAAGGAAAGGAGGACGGCCTTGGCAGTCCTTGTCTCCTCATGTACTTGTTTTTCACTTTCAAAAATTGGGGTAAAATTCCCCTAACATAAAGGTAACCATTTACCATTTAAAAGTACACAATTTAGTTGCATTTAATATATTCACAGTATTTTATGTCTCCTCTCCTCTTACTTTATAAAGGAAGCATTTATTTCAGGGAAATGAACAATAAAATTCAGGCCTCCCAGGTGATGTTAATCCACCTGCCAATGCAGGAGATTCAGGTTTGATCCCTGGATTGAGAAGATCCCCTGGAGTAGAAAATGGCAACCCACTCCAGTATTCTTGCCTGGGAAATCCCAAGGACAGAGGAGCCTGACAGGCTACAGTACATGGGGTCCCAAAGAGTCAGATACAATTGAGCACACTCTCAGGAAAAGTAGGGCAAAACAGACTAATAAGATGTCTAAACATTAACTCAGAAAGAACTCTTCTTTGGTGGAATGCTTTAAGAGATATGCTGGGACCACTGCCTTCCCACTGAAGTGCCAGTGTCTGGTCAGCAACAGCATGGCCTAAGCAATCGCCTTCTCATCTCCTGCCAGCCTCCTAAATCCTCCAGAATTGCAAGATTAGTTCAACTTTATCTTACCTTCTTTATTCGAGGAACGGTAAGCATTCTCAGGGAATTCACTGCATTGGTCCTCTGTATCACAAGACTTGGGAGTTTCACAGATCTTTATTCCAGATCTGAGAGAAGCGGCTTTCCTGGGAGCAGGGATTGTGGGCATCGTTAGCCTCTCCTGGTCCTTTTCTCTGCCTCAGGATGACTGACACACAATTGTCCTGAGGGCCAAGGCCACCTGCAGTAAATCTAAAGTTTACTTGAAGAGGCCCTGCTCCCTTTTCCCCTAAAAATGGAAAGATATTTAGATGTTTTTGTCATTGGTGATTTACTGGGACCTGGTTAAGACCTGAACAGATACGGTAAGTCATTTGAGATATAAAGATGTCTTAAAAATTTAGCTATACTTGCCCTTATACACTTAAAATAGTCTCAGGACTTAGCTACCACCTCCCTTAACCTAAAAAGGGGTAGGGAGAAGGAGGAGACATCTGTGAGGAAAAAGAGATACTTTGCCAAGAAGAATCAGTCATTCCAATATCTTAATGGTTAGAATAAGATGAAATAGAAGCAAGAAGATTAAAGAGAATATAACCTCCTTGCTGCTGCTGCTAAGTCACTTCAGTCATGTCTAACTCTTTGTGACCGCATGGACTGTAGCCCTCCAGGCTCCTCTGTCCATGGGATCCTCCAGGGAAAAATACCAGAGTGGGTTGCCATGCCTTCCTCCAGGGGATCGTCCCAACTTAGAGATTGAATTGTGTTTCTTAAGTCTCCTACATTGGCAAGTGGTTTTTTTTTTTACCACTAGTGCTTTGGAAGGACTGATGCTAAAGCTGAAACTCCAGTACTTTGGCCACCTCATGCGAAGAGTTGACCCATTGGAAAAGACTCTGATGTTGGGAGGGATTGGGGGCAGGAGGAGAAGGGGACGACAGAGGATGAGATGGCTGGATGGCATCACTGACTCGATGGACGTGAGTCTGAGTGAACTCCGGGAGCTGGTGATGGACAGGGAGGCCTGGCGTGCTGCGATTCATGGAGTCGCAAAGAGTCGGACACAACTGAGTGACTGAACTGAACTGAGTGCCACCTTGGATAGTAGTAATCCAGTAATTTTTTTTTTTCAACAAGATGTTGGAAAAGCAGTGCTGATGATTATGGGGCACACCAAGAATAATATTAGCAACCTTACTAATTAAAATGTAATACCAGTCATAACTTATTTGATATTTCCCTCATCTATGAAATGGAGATCTGCCTTACTCCCAGAGAAAGGTGCATTTAGGACTGCAGAGTACAGCAAGTTTTAGTTCTCAATAAGACCATGGTATCCTGAGAAATTTCCAGAGGTATTTTGACCTTGATTTTAGCCTTCTGTGATCACATTGTAGACAAAGCCTTGTAAAATTTGACTCCATTGCATACCGTGTTAGGTGTTGAAAAAGAAGGTTTAGCAAAGTGCATCTAACATTCCCTGGCAGCATTTCCCTGAGATTGTATCACTGAAATAGGAGCAGATGTTTGCTAACTTGGCAGGGATTGAGGGGAGAATGTCTTAAACTGAGTGAAAATATTTGTAAAGGCAGAAAGGGGTAAGAATGTGACAGAAGTAATTCACTCTAGCTAATGTGGGAGGGAAGAAGATGAGTTGTTAGTAGAACTGGAGAGGTAGTCAGGGACCAGATGTACAAGTTAAGGAATCTGGAGCTTCCCAGGTGCCCCTAGTGGTAAAGAACCCACCTGTAGGAGACACAAGGGACTCAGGTTCAGTCCCTGGGTCCGGAAGATCCCTTGGAGGAGGACATGGCAACCCATTCCAGGATTCTTGCCTGGAGAATCCCATGGACAGAGGAGCCTGGCAGGCTACAGACCATAGGATTGCAAAGAGTCCAACACGACTGAAGCAGCTTAGCATGCACACAAGGCATTTGGGTTTTTATTCAGCTTTAAAGGGCCACTGAAGGATTTCATGCCCAGGATTGTAACCATCAGACTAGAATAATAACAGCAATGTAGAGGCCAGATTAACAAGGAGGCCAGTTCAGAGTCTATGCATACCTTAACTAAGGCACTCCTTACATTGCATTAAAAGAGAAGCTGACTTCAGGAATCTAATGCTGTGCTGCTGAGTATGGGGGCACTTAGCCAAACATGGCTACTGAGCACTTGAAACTTGACTATTGCAAAGTGAGATATGCTATAGATGCAGACACTCACCAGATTTCAGAGGCTTGGTGTCTCAGCAGAATGTTCTTGTATATTGATGATGAGTTGAAGCAATATGTTGAATATATTGGATTAAGTAAAATATATCAGTACAATTAATTTTTCCTGTTACTTTTTACTATTTCAAGAATGTGGCTACTAGAAAATTTTAAACTACATATATGGCTCACATTGTATTTTTACCTTTTTCATTGCTGACTGAATTTATTTCAGTTTAGTTGCTTGCCTAATTTGCTTGCCTAGTTGTTGCCTAGCTGTTTGACTAGAAAATGTTTCATTTTAATTTGTAATAGGTCTGAAAACTGCAGTCATGCAAAATGAGTTTCATATATTTGGGAAACAAGGTTGAAAAGCTCTGTAAGACCATATTTTTATTAATTTGTTTATTTTATTAATATAAACCTTAACACTTGAGTATCTGCAGGAACCTGGCTTTTGCAGATGAGGTCACAGTGCATTTTGAAATCCATTGTTAGATAATGTTTATTCACTCTTCTACAAATAAATTATTTTTACAACAAATGTTCCAAAGCTCATGCACTGATAAGACTAGACTAGAGAAAAAGTTTATCTGAAAAACATTTTTTGAGACTTTTTAGGTGTTGTCTAAACACTCTAGAATTTTTCCTACCATGTTCCAGTCGATAAGGCCAAGAAATGCATGCCCTCACAGGTAACAAACTTTCATAGCTAACAGGGATGGCTATTATGTCAAAAACTCTTGTCTACTCACAGGTACAGAGGTTTTTTTTTTTTTTGAAATGATGAAACGTTCTAAGATTAGATAGTGGTTATACAACTCTGTGACTATCCCCCAAATCTCTGAATTTTATACTTTAAAAGGATGAATGTTAGTGTATATGAAACATGTCTCAATAAAGCTGTTATTTAAAAAGCTCAGTCTTTACATGCACATCTATTGCGGTTACTGATTTCCTAGTCATTTAATGAGAATTATGTGAGCAGACACACAAAAAGCAACCATATGTTCAAAAATTACTGTGATCAGACAAAAAACGGTGTATCCTGTTTTTGCTTCTGTACTAGCCTCACAGATCTGGTGGTATATAGGGAAGCCTAGTAGCCTCCTTTGGTGAGTACTTATGAAGCTATTAAGCATTGTTTAGCTTAAGAGAGTGAAAGATTAAGTTCTCATTCATGTTCTAGTACACGATGGATGTGAGTAGAAAAAATAATACTCTGATATTTGATCATTTGATGTTGAGGAATTTCTTAGTTTTTAGACAGAGTTCTAAGAGTTGGTTTATATGTACTGTGGATTTTGTTAGGCACATTTCCTGTTTCTTGTATCTTGGTTCATCCTGTAGAATACCATGCCATCTGACTCACTAGATACCCAGAGAACAGCCATGGAGTGTTTTCAACTCAGAAACTGGCAGAGGATGCCTTACTATTTCTTTTCCATTTGCTACCATCTGAAGGAGGATTTTCTGGCTCATCACCACACACCTATCATCTCAGAAAGGAAGAAGCAGGGTGGATTTGGTGCATCTTTTTTTCTCTCTACAACCTCTTTCCGAGTCATTTCCACAGAACTGCCTTGGTACAGGAGAGAAGCTGGGTGCCAGTTTTTCTGTCAAAAGCAGAGCGCTTCAAATAGATTTTTACACAGCTGCTGCATTTGTCCTAATCCTTTTCCTTGCAGCCTTGTTACTGCGGCCTTGCTCTAGAGCTGCTTTCAGCAACCTCTCTGACACAGGTTTAATGCTGATTAGTTCCCAAACGATTCTAGGGCAGAGCTCCCTGCCAGGGTAAAGAATGAACAAAATTGGTTTGCACACAGGCCAGCTGCAGTTGCTCCAACTTGAGCCTGTCAAATACGGACCATTTTCTTGTTTACCAAGATGAGGTTAACTTAGCACAGCATGAAGCAAAACAGATAAAAAAAAAAAAACAAAATTAAAACTAGCCATGCTAGTTGAGTAGGATGCAGTGAGTGTGGAATTCAGGTGACTTTAAGTTAGTTTGGAAAGGTAAGGTAGTATACAGCACTAAAAGCTGATTAAAAGTCACTTGACAGATTTGCTTGCTCTATATGGGGCGGGGGTGGACTGTATAAGTGGACTGTATAATCTTTGAAAGATTATTCAGGTCTAGCACGGTATGAATTACTCATTTATGAAGTTATTTTCTGAAATATTTGAATCAGGTTTTATGTGTTTATAGAGCGATCTCTGGCAGACAGACTTCCAGACTAGATGAGAAAGCAAGGTGAACTATGTAATAAGAGAACCCCAAACCCAAGAGGTCTCTGACTTCCAGAACTTAAGTATACGAGACCCCCTTCCTCTTTTTTTGTGCAGAGCCTGTGCACAGATCCTCTCTTGCGAACCCAAAACTTCCATCCTTTACATTCAGGGCAAGTTGAGGGGAAGAGGTGGAGTAACTAGCTGAGGACTGGAAGAAGTATAGGAGTGGAAAAGGAAGAAAAGGCACATACAGAGAAGAGTGTGAGACAAAGGTACAGTGTCTCATCTGACTCCCGAGCCCCCGTCCTTCATTATCTGTGGGCATGAGAGCTCCAGACCTTCTCTTTGCTCTGACTTTCCCAGGTTCTTGTCCTAGGTTGTTAGGTGTTTTACCCCTGCTAGTTTAGGGCTGGAGAGAGAGAGACACTTAACCACCTATAACATTGTTCCTAAGGGAAATGCATTCTCTTACAGACCAGTCCCTGAGTATAACCATTAATTAAATTAAGGCTATTAAACTGCAGGTTGTGTGGTAGAGAGAGGTCTTTTTACCAACTGTGCACTTCTCATTCAGCACTGTACTGTACATTTCACTATCCATCACCTCCACTGAGATAATGTACCTAATGTCTCAAGACAAGGAAGCAACAGTAGTATTAAGACACAGCAGCATAATCAGCATGTTACCTACTCACAGGCCATTATCAGTTCAGGCTGAAGGGAACTCACAGAAAAAATAAGATCTGCCTGTATTGGAAATAAAGTGGGTTGGATTTAGAGAAAAAAGGAATCATTATGGACTGTAGTAGGGTAGTTTATAATTTAGACTGTGTCCTGAAGGAGGAATGACTGAGCAAGGGTGGACTAGTGTTCTAAGTTCCAGGCCTAAAGGGGTCAGGGAGGGACATAAAGGAGACTTTTTATCTCTAAAGTTTTATTTTTGTCTTTAAAAAATGATGAAGAAGCTATAGCAACATGTTAACATTTGTTAAATTCAGGTGGAAGATATCCACACAAGTGTTGATTATTTTTCTTTTACTTTTCTCTGTGTTTGAAATGTTTTTTAATTACAAAAAGGAAAATAAATACCCTTAGAGCTGGGCAGTGGAGAAGGCAATGGCAACCCACTCCAGTACTCTTGCCTGGAAAATCCCATGGACGGAGGAGCCTGGTGGGCTGCAGTTCATGGGGTCCCTAGGAGTTGGACACGACTGAGTGACTTCACTTTCACTTTCATGCATTGGAGAAGGAAATGGCAATCCACTCCAGTATTCTTGCCTGGAGAATCCCAGGAACAGAGGAGCCTGGTGGGCTGCTGTCGATGGGGTCGCATAGAGTCGGACACGACTGAAGCGACTTAGCAGCAGCAGCAGCAGAGCTGGGCAGTACAAGAGAAAAATGGGCTTCCCAGATGACTCAGTGGTAAAGAATCTGCCTGCCAGTGCAGGATGCAGGTTCAATCCCTGGGTCAGGAAAATGCCCTAGAGGAGGAAATGGCAACCTATTACAGTATTCTTGTCTGGGAAATCCCGTGGCCGGAGGAGCCTGGCAGGCTATAGTCGTGAGGTTGCAAAGAGTCGGATATGACTTAGTGACTAAACAACAGCAACAAGAGACAAATGAAAGAACTTAAATAACATACAAGTCAGTAACCAACTCTTGAGTAGGGAGGTGGTGATGGTAGTCATTTTATCAAGGGTCTTAAAGAAACATACAAGTAGTATATTTTTCTCCAAGCAAAGAACTGATAAATGATTAAAATCATCCATAATGAAAGATCAAATTAATTAAAAAGTAAATAACTAACCAAAGCATCTTCATGGCTTGGGCTTAACCACCTTTAGGTCTGGAGGTATGCTAACACGGAAAATACATTGTGTATCATTGGAGGAAGTGAATTGTTGTTCAGTCGCTCAGTTGTGTCCGACTATTTGTGACCACATCGACTTCAGCATGCCAGTCTTCCCTGTCCTTCACCATCTTCTAGAGCTTGCTCAAACTTGTGTCCTTTGAATTGGTGATGCCATCCAACCATCTTGTCCTCTGTCATCCCTTTCTCCAATAAATTATATATTTTAGTCACTATAATCAAAAGGAGCAAGTTTAGGAGCAAAGGAAGAAAGCATAACCACTTGGTTTTCACACATATGTTTATCATGAAAAGTAACCATGAGCATAAGAATTGTTTTTTTGAGAGATTGGCTTTAATATATATATATATAGGGATTCCCTGGTAGTCCATTGGTTAGGACTCTGTTCTTTCATTGGCAGAAGGCAAGGGTTCGATCCCTGGTTGGGGAACTAAGATCTGATATGATACAGTCCCACCTCGAAGACCATATATTTAAATTCTGTAAAAATATACTGTATTGCCTCTCTTTTTCTGATATAATTGTCTCTCTTTACCAGCTTGAACTATTGCCCTCCCAGGAATTTCTTCTATAAGCATTGAGGGGAAAACCATTACTAATAATCTTTCTGTATTCCTAATATGCTTGATTAATTTTATAGAAAGAGCTAGATATATTTGTTGGTTGGCAATATAGAATTGTGAGCAGTATATTAACTACCAGTTATACTGTGTTCTGGGCTTCCCTGGTAGCTCAGATGGTAAAGCTTCTGCCTGCAATGCGGGAGACCCAGGTTCGATCCCTGGGTCAAGAACAGCCCCGGAGAAGGAAATGGCAACTCCAGTATTCTTGTCTGGAAAATTCCATGGACGGAGGAGCCTGGTAGGTTACAGTCCACGGAGTCGGATGCGACTGAGCGACTTCACTTTCACTTTTCACTTTCATACTGTGTTCCTAGTGAATAAAACAGTTTAATCTTAGTGCGAAAACTATGTCCATGTAATGTAGTTTTTCAAATTGACGCACTACTGAATATACATAACTGAATGAAGTTTGAATTTAATGGATTTTTGTTCATTCATTCATGCAAAATGGAAAGGCCTTTAAAATTCATCCTAAAAGTACCTCTCTCCTATTAGGATGTCTTCTTTCGAAAAACCAGAAACAAGGAATGTTGGTGAGGATATGGAGAAACTGAATAATTGAGTTAATTAGAATATAGAATGGTACACTTGCTATGGAAAGCAATGTGACAGTTCTTCAAAAAATTAAAAATAGAATCACCATTTGATCTAACAGAGGGCGTATACCTACCTGAACGAATTGAAAGCCAGAGTCTCAAAGAGATATTTGCGTCAGGTTCACAACAGCATTATTCACAAGGGCTCTAACAAGAAGGCAGCCCAGGTGTCCGTCAGGGGATGAAAGGATAAACACACTGTGGCTTACGCCATACAAGGGAATTATTCAGCTTTCAAAAGGAAGAAGGTTCTTCAGTACGCTGCAACATAAATAAACTTTGAGAACATTATGTTTAAGTGAAGTAAGCCAGGCATAAAAACACTCTGTGATTCTATTCATATGAGGTACTTAGAGTAATCAGTCATTCATATGAGGTACTTAGGAGTAGCCCTCATAGTCAACAAAAGAATCTGAAATGCAGTAATTGTGTGCAGTCTCAAAAACCACAGGATGATCTTGGTTTGTTTCTAAGACAGACCATTCAACGTCATAATAATCCAAGCCTATGCCCAAACCACTAATGCCGAAGAAGCTGAAGTTGAACGTTTCTATGGAGACCTACAGTCTTCCCTGGTGGTTCAGATGGTAAAGAGTCTGCCTACAATGCAGTAGAAGTGGGTTTGATCCCTGCGTCAAGAAGATCCCCTGGAAAAGGAAATGGCAGCCCACTCCAGTATTCTTTCCTGGAGAAGCCTACGGACAGAGGAGCCTGGTGGGCTACAGTCCATGGGGTCACAGAGAGTCAGACATGACTCAAAGACTTTCATTTCACCTCACTTCATTTCATGAAGACCTACAAGACCTTCTGGAACTAACACCAGAAGAAAAAAAAAAAAAAATGTCCTTTTCGTCATAGGGGACTGGAATTCAAAAGCAGGAAGCCAAGAGATACCAGGAGTAACATGCAAGTTTGGCCTTAAGTACAAAATGAAGCAGGGCAAAGGCTAACAGAATTTTGTCAAGAGAACACACTGGTCATAGCAAACACCCTCTTCCAACAACCCAAGAGACGACTATGGACATCACCAGCTGGTCAATACCAAAATCAGATTGATTATATTCTTTGCAACCGAAGATGGAGAAGCCCTATACAGTCAGCAAAAACAAGACTGGGAGCTGACTGTGGCTCAGATCATGAACTCCTTATTGCAAAATTCAGGCCTAAATTGAAGAAAGTAGGGAAAACCACTAGGCCTTTCAGGTATGACCTAAATAAAATCCATATGATTAAACAGTGAAGGTAATTAATAGATTCAAGGGATTAGATCTTATAGACAGAGTGCCTGAAGAACTATGCATAGAGGTTCATAACATTGTACAGGAGGTGGTTACCAAAACCATCCTAGAAAAAAAGAAATGCAAGAAGGCAAAGTGGTTGTCTGAGGAGGAAGACTGAAGACAGAAGGAGAAGAGGGCGACAGAGGATAAGATGGTTGGATGGCATCACCGAATGAGTGGTGAGTTTGAGCAAACTCTGGGAGATAGTTAAGGACAGGGAAGCCTGGCGTGCTACAGTCCATGGGGCCGCAAGTACTCAAAAGCTATATTAGTGACTGAACGGCAACAGCAATAGTAATCAAAACCATAGAGATAGTAGAATGATGATTGCCAGGGACTGAGGGATAGGAGCAAATGCGTAATTTTTCTTTTAAAGGGGATAGGGTTTCAATTTACTAGATGGTAAGAATTATATAGATGGATTGGAGTGATGGTTGCACATTATAAATGTGTGTAATGCTACTGAGTTGTATACTTAAGAATAGTTTAAATGGTATTTTTTACATTATGTGTATTTTGCTATAATGAAAAAAATTGAAGGAAAAAATTAACCCTAAAAAGAATTTGACTTGTATTCTGTCACAGAAATACAAACATTTATGGCAATAAAATTTAACCACAGTACAAGTATATCTACAAAATTGTATGTATCTGTAATGGTCATGGCAGGAGTACAGAATCCATAATGTGCTTCCCTGGTTATTTCTCACCTATTTCTGCATAGTTAGTTCAGTTCAGTTGCTCACTCATGTCTGACTCTTTGCGACACCATGGACTTTGCGACCCCATGGACTTTGCGACCCCATGGACTGCAGCACACCAGGCTTCCCTGTCTATCACCAACTCCTGGAGTTTACTCAAACTCATATCCATTGAGTCGGTGATGCCATCCAACCATCTCATCCTCTGTCGTCCCCTTCTCCTCCCACCTTCAATCCTTCCCAGCATCAGAGTCTTTTCAAATGAGTCAGTTCTTCGCATCAAGTGGCCAAAGTATTGGAGTTTCAGCTTCAGCATCAGTCCTTTCAGTGAATATTCAGGACTGATCTCCTTTAGGATGGACTGGTTGAATCTCCTTGCAGTCCAAGGGACTCTGAAGAGTCTTCTCCAACACCACAGTTCAAAAGCATCAATTCTTCAGTGCTTGGCTTGCTTTATAGTCCAACTCTCACATTCATACATGACTATTGGAAAAACTATAACTTTGACTAGATGGATCTTTGTTGGCAAAGTTATGTCTCTGATTTTTAATATGCTGTCTAGGTTGGTCAGAACTTTTCCTCCAAGAAGTAAGCATCTTTTAATTTCATGGCTACAGTCACCATCTGCAGTGATTTTGGAACCCAAGAAAATAAAGTCTCTCACTGTTTCCACTGTTTCCCCATCTATTTGCCATGAAGTGATGGGACCAGATGCCATGATCTTAGTTTTCTGAATGTTGAGCTTTAAGCCAACTTTTTCACTCTCCTCTTTCACTTTCATCAAGAGGCTGTTTAGTTCTTTGCTTTCTGCCATAGGAAGGGTGTCATCTCCATATCTGAGGTTACTGATACTTCTCCCAGCAATCTTGATTCCAGCTTATGCTTCATCCAGTCCAGCATTCCTCATAATGTACTCTGCATATAAGTTAAACAAGCAGGGTGACAATATACAACCTTGACGTACTCCTTTTCCTATTTGGAACCAATCTGTTGCTCCATGTCCAGTTCTAACTGTTGCTTCTTGACCTGCGTACCAATTTCTCAGGAGGCAGGTAAGGTGGTCTGGTATTGCCATCTCTTGAAGAATTTTCCACAGTTTGTTTTGATCCACACAGTGAAAGGCTTTGGCATGGTCAATAAAGCAGAAGCAGATGTTTTTCAGGAATTCTCCTGCTTTTTCAACGATCCAGCAGATGTTGGCAGTTTGATCTCTGGTTCCTCTGCTTTTTCTAAATTCAGCTTGAACATATGGAAGTTCACAGTTTAGGTACTGTTGAAGCCTGGCTTGGAGAATTTTGAGCATTACTTTGCTAGTGTGTGAGACAAGTGGAATCATGTGGTAGTTTGAACGTTCTTTGTCATTGCCCTTCTTTGGGATTTTAATGAAAACTGAACTTTTCCAGTCCTGTGGCCACTACTGAGTTTTCCAAATTTGCTAAGTTTTCCAATATTGAGAGCAGCACTTTCACAGCATCATCTTTTAGGATTTGAAATAGCTCAACTGGAATTACATCACCTCCACTAGCTTTGTTCGTAGTAATGCTTCCTAAGGCCCACTTGACTTCACATTCCAGGATATCTGACTCTAGGTGAGTGATCACACCATCGTGATTATCTGGGTCATGAAGGTCTCTTTTATATAGTCCTTCTGTGTATTCTTGCCACCTCTTCTTAATATCTTCTGCTTCTGTTAGATCCTTACCATTTCCGTCCTTTATTCTCATCTTTGTATGAAACATTCCCTTGGTATCTCTGATTTTCTTGAAGCAATCTCCAGTCTTTCCCATTCTATTGTTTTCCTCTATTTCTTTTTGTTGATCACTGAGGAAGACATTCTTATCTCTCCTTGGTATTCTTTGGAACTCTGCATTCAAAATGGTTTATCTTTCCTTTTCTCTTTTGCCTTTCACTTCTCTGCTTTTCATAGCTATTTTTAAGGCCTCTTCAGACAATCATTTTGCCTTTTTGCATTTTTTTTTCCTGGGGATGGTCTTGATCACTGCCTCTTATACAATATCACGAACTTTGTCCATAGTTCTTCAGGCACTCTGTCTATCAGATCTAATCCCTTGTATCTATTTGTCACTTCCACTGTATAATTGTAAGGGATTTGATTTAGGTCATACCCAATGGTCTAGTGGTTTTCCCTACTTTCTTCAATTTAAGTCTTAATTTTGCAATAAGGAGTTCATGATCTGAGCCACAGCTCCTGGTCTTGTTTTTGCTGACTGTATAGAGCTTCTCCATCTTTGGCTGCAAAACATATAATCAATCTGATTTCATTATTGACCATCTGGTCATTTTGTTACTGACAGACTGAAAACCACAATTACAGAAAACTAACCAATCTGATCACATGGACCACAGCTTTGTCTAGCTCAGTGAAACTATGAGCCATGCCAGGTAGGGCCACCCGAGATGGATGGGTCATGATGGAAAGTTCTGACGAAACGTGGTCCACTGGAGAAGGGAATGGCAAACCACTTCAGTATTCTTGCCTTGAGAACCCCATGAACAGTATGAAAAGGCGAAAAGATAGGACACATGATAGATGAACTCCCCAGGTCGGTAGGTGCCTGATATACTACTGGAGAAGAGTGGAGAAATAACTCCAGAAAGAATGACGAGGCTGAGCCAAAGCTAAAACTGCGCCCAGTTGTCAATGTGACTGGTGATAGAAGTTAAATCCAATGCTGTAAAGAGCAATATTGCATAGGAACCTGGAAAGTTAGGTTCATGAATCAAGGCAAATTGGAAGTAGTCAAACAGGAGATGGCAAGAGTGAACGTCAACATTTCAGGAATCAGCAAACTAAAATGGACTGGAATGTGTGAATTTAACTCAGATAACCATTATATCTACCACTGTGGGCCAGAATCCCTTAGAAGAAATGGAGTAGCCATCCTAGTCAACAAGAGTCTGAAATGCAGTACTTGGATGCAAGGCAAACCATTCAGTATCACAGTAATCCAAGTCTGTGCCCTGACCAGTAATGCTGAAGAAGCTAAAGTTGAACAGTTCTTTGAAGACCTATAAGATCTTTTAGAACTAACACCCAAAAAAGATTTCTACATAATATTGTGAAAGAAACAAATACTTTTACAATAATAGTAGTGATAATTTTTAATACTACTACAAAACTGTTTTCCTAAAATTGGTACAAACATGATAAAAATCTTTACACAGTGTCAGTAGTGGCTCATATTCTTTCTGCTAGACTGTGTTCATACTAGTTTGCTTAATTAGTGATCCTTGAGTTCATGTATCCTTGGCCCTGTGTAAGCCCTGGAGATTCAGTAGTGAGCAACTTTTACCTTCACAGAGCTGCAGCCTTTTCCAGAAGAAATGACTATAAGCTTAGATCTGAAGGGTGGTCAAGAATTTACAGGTGGGCTATGGAGTGGGGGCAGTACTAAAAGAAGTGTTTGTGGCAGACAGGCAGCATGTGTAAAAGTCAGCTAATGTGAGAGTGCGTAGTAGATATGGTAAACAGCATGACTGGAGTACAGAATGCAAAGCATATGAAAAATTCTGCAGAAAGGGTTAAGACATAAGCAGTCAGGTTGTGAAAAATTTTGAAGTGATACTAGGCAATTTGAGATTTAACATCAGGATAATGAAGCAGTATTGAAGGAAAGTATTGGATTTGCATTTAGAAAGATTTCTTGGCTGCATTACAGAGTAGTGTTGGTAGGGAGTAAGCCTGGAGGCAGAACACATTTTTAATCATTCAGGTGAGAGATGGCATTGGATTAGATTAGAGCAGTGGCAGAGGGGATGGAGAGAGCTAGACAGAGTTAAGAAAATAGGAGGTAAAATCAATAGGATGAAGCAACTGATTAGATGTGGGCAATCAGAGGGAAAAAGGAGTCAAAGATGACTGCAGCTATCCATCTTGAGCCTCTGGTTAAAATGGTTGTACTAATTGAGCTGGAGAAATTACAGCTCAGGGCTTTGAAAGTGATTCCCTGTTTGATCTCTAAGAATTGTCCTATTGTGAGGAACAGTTCTCATAAATCTAAGAATTTGTGATTCTTAACTCTTCTAAGGAAGCTCATTATATATTCTACAGATTAGATCATTTTATTGCCATTTACACGAAAGTCATCCTGAGATGTCCATATCTTTAATTACTCTTGGAATTCATTGTTAGAGCTCATTGGCTTTTTTGTTAAAGAGAATATTGTTTTCTGTAGACAGTGTATACTCCAGTGTCCTTGCCTGGAGAATCCCAGGGACGGGGGAGCCTGGTGGGCTGCCATCTCTGGGGTCGCACAGAGTCGGACACAACCGAAGCGACTTAGCAGCAGCAGCAGGCAGTGTATAATTTTGTCTGGTTGCATATATAACTGTTATGTATAACCCTTTGTAGGCAACATAGCCATGTATCAAATCACTCTAAAATTAACTGTAATGATAACAAAGCCACTGTTGACAAGGATGACAACATAAATATATCTGAATAAGTTAATGTTAAAAGTAAACATTTGACAATTCTCATTCATTGCCAGTGGAAATGCAAAATAGTATAGCCATTTTAGAAGTCATTGTGACAGTTTCTTACAAAACTTAACATATTTACCATGTTCCGTTAGTCACACTTCCTGTTATCTATCCAAAGGAATTGAAGGCTTACATCTACACAAAAACCCTTACTCATGAATGTTTCTAGCAGTTTTATTCTCAATTGCTCAAATTTGGAAGCATTTAAGATATCCTTAAGTAGGTAAATGGATAAATAAGTTGTGATATGTTCATACAATGGAATATTATTCACTGCAAAATTGAAAGGCGCTACCAAGCCTTGCAAACATGGAGGAAACTTAAATGCATATTACTAAGTGAAAGAAGCCAGCCTGAGAAGATTTCAATTGTGTGACTTTCTTGAAAAGACTAAACAATAGAGATGGTAAAAAATGGTTATCAGAGATTAGAGAGGAGATGGGAATGAATAGGCAGAGCACGGAGGACTTTCAGTGCAGTGGATTGTTCTGTACCATACTACAACAGTGGATACATGGCATTACAAATTTATAAAGGCCCCTAGAATGTACATAACCAAGAGTGAACTCTATTGTGAACTATGGACTTTGGGTGATATTGATGTGTAAATCATCTCTTATTCAGGGTTACCTTTTATTCAAACACACACACACAAATTAGGCAAATGGTTGTCTGAGGAGGCCTTACAAATAGCTGAGAAAGAAGAGAAGCAAAAGGCAAAGGAGAAAAGGAAAGATGTACCCATCTGAATGCAGAGTTCCAAAGAATAGCAAGGAGAGATAAGAAAGCCTTCCTCAGGGATCAGTGCAGAGAAATAGAGGAAAACAATAGAATGGGAAAGACTGGAGATGGCTTCATAAGGAATGCTGGACTGGATGAAGCACAGCTGGAATCAGGATTGCCGGGAAAAATATCAATAACCTCAGATATGGAGATGACACCACCCTTATGGTAGAAAACGAAGAACTAAAGAACCTCTTGATGAAAGTGAAAGAGGAGAGTGAAAAAGTTGGCTTAAAACTCAACATTCAAAAAACTAAGATCATGGCGTACGGTGCCATCACTTCATGGCAAATAGATGGGGAAACAGTGGAAGTAGTGAGAGACTTTATCTTTTGGGGCTCCAAAATCACTGCAGATGGTGACTGCAGCCATGAAATTAAAAGATGCTTGCTCCTTGGAAGAAAAGCTATGACCAACCTAGACAGCATATTAAAAAACAGAGACATTACTTTGCTGACAAAGGTCCATCTAGTCAAAGCTATGGTTTTTCCAGTAGTCATGTACTGCTGTGAAAGTTGCACTATAAAAGAAGTGAGTGCCAAAGAATTGATGCTTTTGGAACTTGGTGTTGGAGAAGACTCTTGAGAGTCCCTTGGACTAAAAGGAGATCCAACCAGTCCATCCTAAAGGAAATCAGTCCTGAATATTCATTGGAAGGACTGATGCTGAAGCTGAAACTCCAATACTTTGGCCACCTGCTTCGAAGAACTGACTCTTTGGAAAAGACCCTGGGAGAGCTAGCTTTGTATGCCAAGAATGCTTTTTAGACATACTTGCTATTGTGTTCTCTTTTCCTAGCATTTGGAGGAGGATTTTTAAAATAACCTTTATAATATTTATAATTTTATGGTATAACTTCACTCATCATTGCATTTTCCTTTCTGGAAAACACAGAAAAACTTAAGTAGTTTACCCAAGGTCACATATGGCTTGTTCATTGTATATATATATGTATTTATGTTCCAGAAACAGAAAGCTAAGATTCATTCCCCACATTGTGGGAATGTTGAACTCTCTTCATTTCAGAAAATACTTTGTATGCTAGATGAAATCTGTTTATATTCATTCTGTTTTTTCAACCTTTTTCAAGAGAATAGAGTCAATCCCAGGTCTTGACTTGGGTGATTCTTGGTCTGTCCAATAAGATAGCTATTAGAAATGTATCTTATGCAGCCGAGGAACTGAATTTTAAATTTTATTTAATTAAAATGTAGATATCCATGTGTTAATAGTGGCTACTGTATTGAACAGTGCAGCTCTAGCTTACCAGTTAGAAGACAGGACCATGTTAAACTCTAGTAGGGAGGCAGTCAGCACAATTCAGACTGTGGGAAACTGTCAGGTTTCTTCAACAGAGAAACTCCAAGCAGGGAAAAAGATGTGGAGGGGAAATCCTAAGATTAAAAGAGACTTAAAGGGCATATCAGCAAATCACAATGTATGGACTTTATTTGAGTCCTGATACAAACTGTTAAAAATATTTATTACATTTATGAAATAATTGAATAACAGCTAGATTTTTGGTATTAGGAAATTATTGTATTTTTTTAAGCATCATATATTGTAGTTGTCTAACAAAAGGAGAAGGGTGAGTCATTATCTTTTAGAAAGATGTTGAAGTATTTACTTCTGCCCTTTGAAGCTAGGCTTATATTTACTGCATTTTTCATCAATGACCTATTTTCTTTTAGCATTGATTAAAAAAAAAAAACTTTTTTTTTTAAATTTTATTTTATTTTTAAACTTTACATAATTGTATTAGTTTTGCCAAACATCAAAATGAATCCGCCACAGGCATACATGTGTTCCCCATCCTGAACCCTCCTCCCTCCTCCCTCCTCCCTCCCTATACCATCCCTCTGGGTCGTCCCAGTGCACCAGCCCCAAGCATCCAGCATCGTGCACCGAACCTGGACTGGCATCTCGTTTCATACATGATATTTTACATGTTTCAATGCCATTCTCCCAAATCTTCCCACCCTCTCCCTCTCCCACAGAGTCCATAAGACTGTTCTATACATCAGTGTCTCTTTTGCTGTCTCGTACACAAGGTTATTGTTACCATCTTTCTAAATTCCATATATATGCATCATTATACAGTATTGGTGTTTTTCCTTCTGGCTTACTTCACTCTGTATAATAGGCTCCAGTTTCATCCACCTCATTAGAACTGATTCAAATGTTTTCTTTTTAATGGCTGAGTAATACTCCGTTGTGTATATGTACCACTGCTTTCTTTTTTTTTTTTTGTCTCGTACACCGGGTTATTGTTACCATCTTTCTAAATTCCATATATATGCGTTAGTATACTGTATTTATGTTTTTCCTTCTGGCTTACTTCACTCTGTATAATAGGCTCCAGTTTCATCCACCTTATTAGAACTGATTCAAATGTATTCTTTTTAATGGCTGAGTAATACTCCATTGTGTATATGTACCACAGCTTTCTTATCCATTCATCTGCTGATGGACATCTAGGTTGCTTCCATGTCCTGGCTATTATAAACAGTGCTGCGATGAACATTGGGGTACACGTGTCTCTTTCCCTTCTGGTTTCCTCAGTGTGTATGCCCAGCAGTGGGATTGCTGGGTCGTACGGCAGTTCTGTTTCCAGTTTTTTAAGGAATCTCCACACTGTTCTCCATAGTGGCTGTACTAGTTTGCATTCCCACCAGCAGTGTAAGAGGGTTCCCTTTTCTCCTCACCCTCTCCAGCATTTATTATTTGTAGACTTTTGGATCGCAGCCATTCTGACTGGTGTGAAATGGTACCTCATAGTGGTTTTGATTTGCATTTCTCTGATAATGAGTGATGTTGAGCATCTTTTCATGTGTTTGTTTAGCCCTCTGTATGTCTTCTTTGGAGAAATGTCTATTTAGTTCTTTGGCCCATTTTTTGATTGGGTCGTTTATTTTTCTGGAGTTGAGCTGTAGGAGTTGCTTGTATATTTTTGAGATTAGTTGTTTGTCAGTTGCTTCATTTGCTATTATTTTCTCCCATTCTGAAGGCTGTCTTTTCACCTTGCTAATAGTTTCCTTTGATGTGCAGAAGCTTTTAAGTTTAATTAGGTCCCATTTGTTTGTTTTTGCTTTTATTTCCAATATTCTGGGAGGTGGGTCATAGAGGATCCTGCTGTGATGTATGTCAGAGAGTGTCTTGCCTATGTTCTCCTCTAGGAGTTTTATAGTTTCTGGTCTTAACGTTTAGATCTTTAATCCATTTTGAGTTTATTTTTGTGTATGGTGTTAGAAAGTGTTCTAGTTTCATTCGTTTACAAGTGGTTGACCAGATTTCCCAGCACCACTTGTTAAAGAGATTGTCTTTAATCCATTGTATATTCTTGCCTCCTTTGTCAAAGATAAGATGTCCATATGTGCATGGATTTATCTCTGGGCTTTCTATTTTGTTCCATTGATCTATATTTCTGTCTTTGTGCCAGTACCATACTGTCTTGATAACTGTGGCTTTGTAGTAGAGCCTGAAGTCAGGTAGGTTGATTCCTCCAGTTCCATTCTTCTTTCTCAAGATCGCTTTGGCTATTCGAGGTTTTTTGTATTTCCATACAAATTGTGAAATTATTTGTTCTAGCTCTGTGAAGAATACTGTTGGTAGCTTGATAGGGATTGCATTGAATCTATAAATTGCTTTGGGTAGTATACTCATTTTCACTATATTGATTCTTCCAATCCATGAACATGGTATATTTCTCCATCTATTAGTGTCCTCTTTGATTTCTTTCACCAGTGTTTTATAGTTTTCTATATATAGGTCTTTAGTTTCTTTAGGCAGATATATTCCTAAGTATTTTATTCTTTTCGTTGCAATGGTGAATGGAATTGTTTCCTTCATTTCTCTTTCTGTTTTCTCATTATTAGTGTATAGGAATGCAAGGGATTTCTGTGTGTTGATTTTATATCCTGCAACTTTACTATAATCATTAATTAGTTCTAGTAATTTTCTGGTGGAGTCTTTAGGGTTTTCTATGTAGAGGATCATGTCATCTGCAAATAGTGAGAGTTTTATTTCTTCTTTTCCAATTTGGATTCCTTTTATTTCTTTTTCTGCTCTGATTGCTGTGGCCAAAACTTCCAAAACTGTGTTGAATAGTAATGGTGAAAGTGGGCACCCTTGTTTTGTTCCTGACTTTAGAGGAAATGCTTTCAATTTTTCACCATTGAGGATAATGTTTGCTGTGGGTTTGTCATATATAGCTTTTATTATGTTGAGGTATGTTCCTTCTATTCCTGCTTTCTGGAGAGTTTTTATCATAAATGGGTGTTGAATTTTGTCAAAGGCTTTCTCTGCATCTATTGAGATAATCATATGGTTTTTATTTTTCAATTTGTTAATGTGGTGTATTACATTACATTACATTACATTACATGGTGTATTACAAAAAAAACTTCTTATATGGAGAATTTTGAACACATGCAGGTGGATAGAGTAGTACAGTGAATCCCCATATACCCATTATCCATATTTAAGAATTATCAATTCATGACCAACATTGTTTCCTCTTCACATCCCCATATTATGTTTTATAAGCAAATCCTAGACGTTTTATGATTTTATTTGAAATATCTCAGTATATATCTCTGAAAAGTAAGGCTGTAAACAGATAAGGTAAGGAGTTCCTGAGAAAGAGAGCCAAGCATTGCTTTCGTGACATAAGAGAAGCCATTTTTGGCCTAAGCCATTTTTGGCCTAAGCCTGTCCTAGTGCTTGTCCTTGAATAGGTCTCAGAAATGATCTCGAAGGGACAAAAATAACACAGAAACAAACTGTTATCAGGCGAAAGAAGTAACTTTGCTGTTGTTGGAAAGATATCAGTTGTAAACATTGCTAATTCTGTTGAAGTGGTGTAAATTAGTCTGAAGTGCTCAACCACTAGATCAGCTGGAACTCAAAGGATAAATATGTTGAGCTTTTCTGACCTTCCTGACTTCAATCAGGAAGCTTGGATTCTGAAGACCTATCAACTGCCCAAGCCTTTTCATGAATATGCATGTATCTTTAGCCTAAAACTTCCCAGTTTTGCTGTTCAGGAGACACTGTGTTGGGATCCTTGGTGTTCTCCTTGTGTGTATGTGTGCTAAGTCCCTTCAGCTGTGTCCAAGTCTTTGCAACCCCATAGACTGTAGCCCGCCAGGGTCCTCTGTCTACTCCAGGCAAGACTACTGGAGTGGGTTGCTGTGAGCTTCCTCAGGGGATCTTCCCAACCCATGGACTGAACTGTGTCTTAGCCTCTTGCACTGGCAGACAGGTCTTTACCACTAGTGCCACTTGCTGTAAATAGTGGGTCCTTTTCCCAATCTTGGCTTGACACCCACTGAGAGGCAAACCCAGTTTTCAGATAACAAGACTTCTTTGGTTTTCCATTTCTTCAGTACAATTACCAAACGTAAAATTTTTAAATAATATTATTTTTTAAATATCATTATTTTATATTCAAATTCCACTTGCTTCAAAAATTTATAGTTTACATCTAAATGACCAAACATGACAATTCTGTAAATAAACCAAGTTACATGATCCATTTTATGTTAACATGATGCAGTGTGGTATCCTGTATGGGATTCTGGAACAAAGAAAGGACCTTAGATAAAAAATATGAAAACCTGAATAATGTGTGAAAGTGTTTAGTCACTCAGTCATGTCCGACTGTTTGCAATCTCATGGACTGTAACCCACCAGGCTCCTCTATCCATGGAATTTTCCAGGCAGGAATACTGGAGTGGATAGCCATTCCCTTCTCCAGAGGATCTTCCTGACCTAGGGATTGAACCAAGGCCTACTGCATTGCAGGTGGATTCTTTACTGTCTGAGTCACCAGGGAAGCCCTGAAAAATGAATAGATTTGGTTAATAATAATGTGCCAGTATTGCTTCATTAATTATAATGTAATGCTTACTGATAGGGGAAACTGGTTGGAGGGTATATTGGAACTCTGTACTTGTCTTCCCAATTCTGTAAATCTAAAACTATTCCAAAAACTAAAGTTTACTTTGAAAAAAAAGTTAGCCATGAAGTCCTGGGTTCAGAGCAAAGAATAATAAAGTTCTGGTTGTGTGATACCACCATGGGCAAATGATATGATAATAATATCCTTAAGTCTTACGTTTGACATAAGGTAGGTATCAAATTTTAATGTATAAGTTGGTACAAATTAGAAAAGAAATAAAATGTTATAAAGAAAATGGACTAATTTTATTCCTTTACTTATATTACTTTTCAGTTTATATAGTCAAAGTTTGGAAGTGAATCATTTTCACAGCTATCAGTTCTTTAAATAAGTTTTCCAAATTCTGGAGTATATAATTCAGGTCCAAATACAGTTTTCATTTTCATTTATCCATTTATGTAGCAAACATTAATGAACATATGTACCAGGCACAGTATTAAGTAGGTGCTGAGGATGTAAGAATGAATAATATGTTGTATAGATTAAAGTCTAAAGGAGGAGATAGGATTGAACAGTTTTAATACAGTATGTTAAGTGGATAGCAATATGCAGAGCAATTATGAGAACAGAGTTCCAAAACCTAAACAGTTCTATTTCTTAAAAAAAAAAAAAACATTATATTTACATATTATGTGTCAACCAAGAAGAAAAATGCAGTGTCCTGAGCCTTAATATCAAGGAAAGTTTTTATTTTAACACATCAACTAATACATATTTAGTACAATGTTTGTACAATAGTGATTTACTTAAAAATTAAGCTCTTGGAATTTAAAAGATGTTGGACCATAAAACTTATCTGTTCTGATTAAGCTTTTATGTTGAAAAAACTCCTTACTCTTTCTTTGCTTAAAGACCTTGTGAGACCTGGAGCAAAGGAACTGTTGGGCCACACTGTGCCCAGACTTCTGACCCACAGAAACTGATAAGAAGTGTGGGTATTGTTCTAAGTTGCCAAGTTTGTCATAATTGATTAAGGGGGTAATAGAAAATCAAGATGGAAGAAGACATTCCAGACACAAGACCACAGTACTTAAAGGGAACTGCCAGTCATTGAACTTAAGTGCAGATGTGTAGGCAATGGGGAGATTCAGAACCTGAAGCTGAACATGTAGGCAAGGGCTAGATCACAATGGTCCTCAAGTGCCATCTCAGGAATCTGGGCTCTGGGTGACAGGGGTCTGAACTCAGGAGACTGGTGTCTTAGTTCACTTTGATTTTCCTGAGAGAGAAAATTAATTCACTTATCTTCACTTGAGTCTCTGCCCAGATATCATCATCTTAATAAGACCACCTGACCTCCCTATTTAATATTGCAACTAGTGCTCTGTACTGCCCTTCTTACTCTACTCTTTTCTTTAACTTTCCTTGCACTTTTTGTCTTTCAACATATTGTATAATTTAAATTTATTATTTTTATCTCCTCCTAGAATATAAACTCCATGAGGACAAGGATTTTTTTTTTTTTTTTTTTTTTGCCTTTTTGTTCACTGTTTGTTCCAGTTATTTATTATTGCATCGCAAACCAGATAGAAAACTCTCTGCTTAAATGACGGTCATTTACTTTACTCACAGATCTGCAGTTTGGGCAGCCCATGGTGATGCCACCTTGCCTGTGCTCCATGCTGCATCAGCTGAGTGGCCTGACAGGGCCAGAGGACACACTTGCAGGTGGCTCACTTCCAGGACTGGCAGGCTCTGCTCACTGTTGGCTGGGCCCTCAGTTTCTCTCTTCCCACAGCATGTGACTGTGTTGTAAGGGCATGTGTCCCAAGAGAATATGGTGGAAATGCCTGGCATTTTTTATGGCTTAGCCTTAGAAGCCATAACCTCATTTCTCTGGTATGCTTATGTTTGAGGAAGTCTTAAGGTCCTTCCAGCTTTAAGAGCAGGGAACATGGACTCCACCTCCTGATGGAGTTTCAGAAGAACATGTGGATAGGAGATATTGTTGTGGCCATCTTTGGAAAATACAGTCTGTGTGCTGTGTATCCCCAAAGCTAGAACAGTGCCTTGGCTGGTAGAGCTCTATAAATGTTCGTTGAGTAAATGAGTAAGTGAGAGAAAGAGAGAGAGAGAAGGAGGAATTAGAAGGGAATTGTGTACAGTGTGTGGCAGGGAGACTAGAATTTTGGAAACTGTAAGTATTCTGAGCCTGGCTTGAGATTCAAAATTAACAAAGTGGCAGTGAAAATAGAAAGGAAAGGCTGATTGGGAGGGATAGTAAGGAAGCATAAATTATAAATTTTAATGACTGTTTGAATATGGAAGGAAAGGGGTGGGGTCCAGATGAGGGAAGGGGGAGAAATCTAGAATCTAAATCTAGAATGACTCCTAGTCAGTCAGCTATTCAAGCTATGTGCCGAGTACCAGAATAAAAGTAGTGAATGTGATACCTTTTTGATAGAATTATTCTTAGTGTTAAATTCATCCCTCTTCAGAGATGATTAGTAGATAGTAATATTTGAAAACTACATGGATTATGGCACTGTTAACAGCAGAAAACCTTTAGGGGAGAAGAGTTAAGCTTTGAAAATGAAGTTCAGCCTGCCGGTACTGAGATAGATGAGTGGAGAGTCTTGGTGAGAAGTAAGAATTGTGAATTGAAATGCAGGGCTAAGAGATCATCTTGAGGGTTTTCTTCTGTTTTTCTGGTGGAGAGAGGAAGGAAGAGATTGTTTTTCCTATAGAGAAGAGGAAAATTCTACTCCTCCCTCCCATTTTTATCCTTCTTGGTGGGTTTTGTTTCATGTTAATTTTGAAAACTTCAGAAAGTGATTGAAAGGACTTTTTTCCCCACCAAAGCTGATTTTCTTCTTTCGTAATATACTAGATAGTAGCTTTAGGAATCAGTCCCTTGTAGAAATGGGAAAGTCTAGTCATCATATAGGTCACATTCCCTCTGACCCCCAGCCCCACCCACCCCTAGTGTATGTGGACCATTGTATCTGTGCTCAACCTCAGTACCATTTTAAAACAGAGTTTAGTTAGTTCATTTTAAAGCCTGAGTGTTCTAGCTCACACTCAGCATATTAGCGGAGGCCTGGAAGGCCTTTGGCGAATGTGCACACCAATGCAGAGAGACTCAGAGGTGGTCACATCAGTGGAACATTCTAGCTACCAGCAGCTTCAGGTAATTGTTGGAATAATACTTCTTCTCTTTGATTCTTGTAGGAATATTCTCTTTCCCAGTGAATCCTGTTACCGATACTTATTTTGCCTGATTTTGCTGATGTTAGAACAATTTCATATACCATGGGGCAGTAGTGTTAGTAAAACAAATGTATCCTTCCTTGTCTTATAATTTATATATCTCCTTCAGAGAACATTATTGATTTCTTATGCAGGAATTTTTTTGTTTTTGAAAAGTGTAGGAGGAATAAACGGAGAAGGCAATGGCACCCCACTCCAGTACTCTTGGCTAGAAAATCCCATGGACGGAAGAGCCTGGTGGGCTGCAGTCCATGGGGTCGTGAAGAGTTGGACACGACTGAGCGACGTCACTTTCACTTTTCACTTTCATGCATTGGAGAAGGAAATGGCAACCCACTCCAGTGTTCTTGCCGGGAGAATCCCAGGGACGGGGGAGCCTGGTGGGCTGCTGTCTATGGGGTCACACAGAGTCAGACATGACTGAAGCGACCTAGGAGCAGCAGCAGCAGCAGCAGGAGGAATAAAGTGGTGTTCCTGTGAGAGTTAATTGCTACTCCTGTGTAAACTAAATGTGTCTGTATAGGTGAGTATAGTAATGAAAGAAAATGGAGGGAAAAGTCTGCTTTCGCTTTGTACAGATAGTGCTTCATTGAGTCACACAGTAGAAAACCTTCAGTTTGAATGTCTCAGAACTCTAGCTCTGTAGTATTACTTGTCAGCTATAAATATTTTAACAGTGGTTGGCTTTCTTTTGTTCCTAAAGGCAAAGGGTGGCTCTCTTGTAGGCTCTTTAGCAGAGAATAAGTTCTTTAGCAATAGGGGAAGATTCGTTTTATTTTGTATAGTAAAAAGCAGCATGAATAGTAACATTAAAATGCTTTTTTTGGATAAATGATTCTCACAGCAGATAGATATCTAATAACACTACATGCTAAAAATGTGTTGTTGCAGTAATAAAATAATCTGTATTTTATGTATGAGGATATTTTTGCTCGAAGAAATTGTGATTTGCCCTAGACTACTAGAACTAGAACCTTGTTTTCTTGGGTATAATTATTATTTGAAAATCACTTGTATATAAAAATAATAAAAATCATTTACTAAACACTAGTGAACACATAGGAGAAGGCAATGGCAACCCACTCCAATACTCTTGCCTGGAAAATCTCATGGATGGAGGAGCCTGGTGGGCTGCAGTCCATGGGGTCGTGAAGAGTCAGATACGACTGAGTGACTTCACTTTCCCTTTTCACTTTCTTTTTTTTATTTTATTTTTTTTAACTTTGCAATATTGTATTGGTTTTGCCATATATCAACATGATCCACCACAGGTATACACGTGTTCCCCATCCTGAACCCTCCTCCTCAAAGGAAATGGCCACCCACTCCAGTGTTCTTGCCTGGAGAATCCCAGGGACGGGGGAGCCTGGTGGACTGCAGTCCATGGGGTCGCTGAGAGTCAGACACGACTGAGGGACTTTACTTTCACTTTCACTTTCATACATTGGAGAAGGAAATGGCAACCCACTCCAGTGTTCTTGCCTGGAGAATCCCAGGGATGGGGGAGCCTGATGGGCTGCTGTCTTTGGGGTCGCACAGAAACGGACACGACTGAAGTGACTTAGCAGCAGCAGCAGCAGTGAACATATGACACTTATTTGATTATTAACCTAAAAATTATGGACCCTTTCCTCTTAGAGAGTTTCATGATATCAGTTATACTATTTCAATGGCTTTTTAAAGTTTTTTTTTCTTGGTTCATAATTTTATTGCAAAAGGAATATTATGACAAGCATGGGTTAGGATCAGAATGGTTTGTTATTTCATCTTTAGCAGAGGACCATAGAACCTGGTTTCATTATTAAGATTTTTTACAAGTAAATAATATACTGTTATATTCTTTGCTTGGTGGTAGGAGGCACAGTGCCTAATAAGAATTTATCTGGTCTTTGTCCCATGTTCTGGAGCAAAACTTCCAGAACCCTGAGGATTTCCTGGTAACAGGAGTGTTATCCTAATGAAGCAACTACTAATGGGCTCCTAGATAACTTCAGGTAGGGCTTGGTCACAGAACCAACCTAGCAGAGGGAAGGAGGTTGGAGATTGAGTTTCGGTAACATGGCTATGATTTAACAAGTCATGCCTATGTAATGGTGCCCTAATAAAAACTTTAGACACCAAAGTTTAGTGGCGCTTCCTGGTTGATTAACACATTGGTGGGAGTAGGAGTGTGACACACCCTGATTCCACAAGGAGAGAGCATGAAATTCTCTGATCTCAACCTGTGTATATCTTCATTTGTCTAGTCCTTCTGATTTCTATGCCTTAAAATAAAACTATAATCATAAGTGTAGTGCTTTCATGATTTCTGTGAATTGTTGCTGTTTAGTCGCTAAGTTGTATCTGACCCTTTGTGACCCCATGGACTGCAGCATGCCAGGCTCCTCTGTCCTTCACTGTCTTCTGGAGTTTGCTCAAATTCATGTCCTTTGAGTCAGTCATACTGTCTTAACTATCTGATCCTCTGCCACCCTCTTCGCCTTTTGCCTTTAACCTTTCCCAGCATCAGGCTTTTCCAGTGAGTTGACTCTTTGCATCAAGTGGCCAAAGTATTGGAACTTCAGCTTCAGCATAAGTCCTTCCAATGAATATTCAGGGTTGATTTTCTTTAGGATTGACTGGTTTGACCTCCTTGCTGTCTAAGGGACTCTTTAAGAGTCTTCTCTAGTATCACACTTTGAAAGCATCAGTTCTTTGATGCTCAGCCTTCTTTGTAGTCCAACTCTCACATTTCTACATGACTGCTGGATAAACCATAGCTTTGAGTATACAGACCTTTGTTGGCAAAGTGATGTCTCCACTTCTTAATATGCTGCCTAGATTTGTCATAGCTTTCCTTCCAAGGAGCAGGCATCTTTTAATTTCATGGTTGGAGTTACCATCTGCAGTGATTTTGGTTATTAATTGCCAAACCTGAGGGATTTGTGGGAACTTCAAGATATATATCCAGTCTGTGAGTAGTGCAGGTGGCCTGGGGAACTTCTGAAATCAGGGCAGTCTTATTGGGAACTGTGCCCTTGGAGAGTTAATACCTGCACTAATGCCAGGATTATTGGGATACCTCTGGTTGAGTTTGAAGCAAAATATCTGTATTGTGTACTGTTTTGATTCCCAGTGAATAAACTTCAGTATTACGAGTCTCTTAGAAATTAACAACTTACTGGATTGCTGTTGATGTACTTTATTAAGCTCTTAATCAAGATAAACTTTTAGGATTACCAGAATTCAGGTTTCTTTATCCATGAACATTCTTCAGTAGGGCCTATGAATTTTCAGAGACTCCTCTACCTTCTTTTGCTTGATTTTCTTTGTGACCAGCAGCCTATACCTGCAAGATTGCAAACTGGATTTAGAGTTTATAGATTTAGAATGACTAATAGGCCCATCATGAATTAATGCCTCTGGTCTTGATTAGTAGCTTAGTGATTGGTATATGAAAGATAAAGAGAATTCACAGAAAATGGGCTAATTCTATCCCGTATTTGAAGAACTATACTTATCATGTATTTGAACCCAGTAGCTTTTCACTTAAATGCATTGGAGAAGGAAATGGCAACCCACTCCAGTGTTCTTGCCTGGAGAATCCCAGGGACGGGGGAGCCTGGTGGGCTGCCGTCTGTGGGGTCGCACAGAGTTGAACACAACTGAAGCGACTTAGCAGCAGCAGCAGCAGGCAGTGTAGAACATCATCAAGGAAGTGAAGGTGGTATATAGTCAGGGATTGACATTAGAGTCAGAAGGTCAAGACTAATGCAAGTTAAAACTCAGGCTAATCCAGAAACATAAAAATAGCTAACTCCTGTAATAACAACCGTAGACTATCAGTGGCTCAAAACAATAGAAACTTACTTCTCATTCGTTGTTTAGTCTAATGTAGGCCAAGGTGGAGAGAGGCTCTATTTTGCAGAGACATTCAATGACCCAGGTTTCTTCCATGTGTGACCTTCCATCTTTACAGCCCCATTTCCATTTGCATTTAGCTGGTGAGTCACAGAAGAAAGACAGATTGTGTGCCTCAGGCTGGAAGTGATACACATCACTTCTGCTCACATTTCATTGGCAAGAGCTAGTCTTTTGGCCCCAACCCAGATGCAGGGATGTTGGGAAGGAGAGGAGAATAGGGATGTTGGTGAGCACCTGCTGTCTGTCATAAATTCAGGATCAGTGATAGCTCTTCCCTGGTGCTAAGATAATTGGCATGGCTTATCCAGTGAGAATGATTTGGGGTTGTTTCAAGAAGTGCCAGAGGGAGAAAAGATGCAATCCCTTATGGATTCAGTGTCCCGTATAAATATTACCAAACTCAGGTTTGGCTGCTCAATGCTTGAAAGCCAGTACAGGTGCTGGTAGGAATGGAAGTGTTGCTGCATTCAGGAGGCCAGCAACTTTGGACACAAGCAGGCTTGTGTCCAAAAACCAGCTCCAGGAATTTTTCTCTACCATGAAATTTTTTAAAGGGAGAATTACTCGGGAAGGGGTTCAGCATCTTTGTTGTCTTCCACAGGGTGCAGACTTTCTTTTGATTGATTGATGATGAGGTAACAGGACAGTGTTCCATGACTCTGGAGCTCAGCCTGGAGTTACCGTTCTCCATCTAGGTGGGGGCTTTAGTTCCTGCTGTTGCTGCTGCTGCAATCATGTCCGACTCTGCACAACCCCATAGACGTCAGCCCACCAGGCTCCCCCGCCCCTGGGATTCTCCAGGCAAGAACACTGGAGTGGGTTGCCATTTCTTTCTCCAATGCATGCAGAGGAACTCAAAGGTGTTTTGTTATGTATGTTCCTTGTGGAGGAACCAGACACAGTGTAGGCACAGTGGAAATGTTGCTTGAATGTGTTAACATTCTCCTGTCTTTAAGAAAACAAAATCTGAAACCCTTCCCTCAACCCCACATTCTCCTCCAGTATTATCACTTATCATCTTTCCAACAGAACTCCTCAAGGGTTAATTATACTCTCTGCCTGGACTTCCTCTCTTTTGCAGTCTTTCTTGGAACCATACCAGGTAGGTTTTCACCCCCACACCCTGCAGAAATCTCTTTGTTCAGGTCACAGTGACTTCCTTGTTGTTGACAACCTGCTTTAACTTGGTTTCCATGATGCTTCTGGTTTTCTCTTATTTTACTGACTGCTTTTTCTCTTTTACCTTTCTGCCAGTTCTTTTTCCTCTTCCCAGCCTCTTAATGTTGCTTGAGTCCCGGGGGGCTCTGACCTCAGCCTCTGTCTCCATCTGCAGTCATTTCCTAGGTGACGTTATCCAGCCCTGTGATGTTAAATACTGTCTTTTTTATGTAGACCCCTGAGTTTCTAAACTTTTCCCTTGAATTTAAATTCATATATCTAAATGCTTACTCAAAAATGTCTCTTGGATGTCTAGTAGGCTTCTCAGACTTACCATATCCAAAACTGAATTCTTCATTCCAGCTGCCTGACCACTATCCTCCCCCCAGCAAAACCTCCATCTTCTTTCTTTCAGTAAGTAGCTACACTGTTAATCCAGGTGCTTAGATCAAAATTCATGGTATCACAATATCCTTCTTGACTACTTCTTTCTCTCACATCTCATTCATCAGCAAATCATTATTTTATGCCTTCAGGATATGTTTAAAATCTTATCACTTCTCACCACCCTAGCACTTACTATCTCTCTAATCTGTACTGCCATCATATCTTACCTGGACTGTTGCAGAACGTCCTAACTGATCACTTTCCTTCTACTCTTGCCCACTATAAACTGTTCTCTCAGCTGGCAGGGTGATCTGTGGAAGATACTCCAATTATTTCCCACGATGTGTGCTAAGTTGCTTCAGTCGTATCCAACTCTGCGACCCTGTGGCTATATAGCCTACCAGATTCTCTGTCCATGGGATTCTTCAGGCAAGAATACTGGAGTGGGTTGCCATTTCCTTCTCCAGGGGCTTCCCGTGATACTTAATATAAAATCAGAAATCCTCACCATTGCTTACAGTCCTCACCTGTTTTATCTGGCTCCTGGGAACCTCTGACTTCATCTTCTACCACCTCACTAGATGCATCTATGTCCTGGTCTTACTGCAGCTCAGTGGGGACAAGCTCACTTGTACCGTTGGGATTGTCCACTTGCTATTTCCCTTGGCAGAAATACTCTTTCCTGAGATGACCTCGTACATAGAATTAAGAGCACAGACTCTGGGGTTAGACTGCGTAGGTTTGAATTTCCTTGTTATCTGACCTGAGCAAGTTATTTAACCTTTTTGTGCCCCAGTTTCTACATCAGTAAAATGAGAATGGTAATAGGATCTACTTCATATAGTAATTATGATGATAAAATGGGTTAATATATGTAGAGCACTTAAGCACCTGCCTGTAGTAAGCTCCGAGTGTTAATTGTGTGATGGTCACTACTTCATAAGGTCTCTACTTATACATTGCCTGTTCAGAGGTGTTTAGTTGGAGGATCATCAGAATGAATATTGAATATGCAGCCTCCTAGGGCACCTACTTTGAAGAGGACAGCTTACTGTGGTGTAGAGACAGCACATGTGTAGCAAATGTCTTTCTATGAATGTCACAGAAGTGCCCCCTTATTTTATTTATCACCCTGATGGTGCCCTCTCCCCCTCACCCACACCTGCTTCTCTTTCCCTGTGAAAGTGAAGTCAGTTGTGTCTGACTCTTCGCGACCCCATGGGCTGTAGCCTACCAGGCTCCTCTCTCCATGGGATTTTCCGGGCAAGAATACTGGAGTGGGTTGCCATTTCCTTCTCCAGGCGATCTTCCCGACCCAGGGACTGAACCCGGGTCTCCTGCATTTTAGGCAGACGCTTTACTGTCTGAGCCACCAGGGAAATCCCACTGCTGCCCTAGTGTTCCCCTTCCCAGCTCCCGCTTATGCCAATTCAGGTTGGGTCTTGGGAGGCAAACATTTGGAGACCTTTGGAGGTAGACATGGGAAGGAGGAGTTGTCACCACCACATCGTCCCTTTTTCTTTGCCTCAGCATGGGTTTCATCATAGGTAGCATCCAGTGTCTCCATTTACTTCTGTCACCTTTGTTATCATACTGAGGAAGATTTACTGATTGTGAGCATTCTGTCCACGTGTGTGTGTCTATGTTTTAACTTCCCTTTAGAGAGAAAAGGAATAAAATGAAAAAAAGACAGGGTGGAAGAGATTACCTGTTTCAGCTTCCCTTCTGTTTTCATTGTTCCCATCAACAAACTTTCTTTAAAACATCTAGACTTCAGTGACATCCTTCAGGGATAGGCACATAGGGAAGTATTGGGAGCCTTGGCCTTGTTTTGTGGAGAAATACCCTGCTCAGAAATAGGCTGTGGTGGAAATGGATAATGAAGAAGGGAATTCACTGGGGCCCTAGGAGTGAGAAGGTTCAGAGAGGAAATGAGTGAAGAAATACATAACGGGGACATTCAGCCTGAGAAATAGCTCCGAGATTCACAGATCTCTCTCTGCTTACAATGTCATGCACAGACTAGAGAAATCCTCACCAGTGGCTGGAGCAGGGGCAGTGTCCCTGCTCCCATTGCCAGTTGAAAGGAAACGTGGAGCTTCCAGAAGGTCAGACCTTGTGCTCCCAACCACAGGGGAAAGAGGTATATTATTGATATTCTGACGTCATCTACAAAGTGAAAGGAGGCTCAGACACTTTATAATATGCCATATTTCAGAAACTGTGAGAGTTTAAGAAGTGTTAGAGCTCAGTCCTTCTGGACCTGCCTGTATACATTTTTGTATGTTAAGTGAAATATTATTCACATTTCTTTTGTAGTTATACATTATCTTTTTTAATATATATGCTATAAAGTAGACTGCAATCCAAATTTGGTCTAATGGTGATTCTCATTATAGCTTTGCATGAAGCAGATGCACTTATTTCACTGGAAGTTCTCTCAATTATTTAGACCATAGTTAATTGGATTTTGGGATCTGGAGGTAGTGATAAAATAATTGAACCTCAAATCTATTAACATTATTTTTGCTTATGTACCATTTTCTGTATAACTGGTCAGAATAAAATGATCTAAAATAACTTTCGTATTTTTTTATTTTTGGCCAATGAAACCAGAAACAACGGCTATATGAAATAATTGGGACTGTTGGTAAATATAATGGCAGCGATACTCTGAACACAACCAAGAGTTTCTACCTTTATCAGGGCACATTTAGGCTTTAGATGAGAGCTGGGCAGAATTGTCAGACCATTGAATGGATTAGTTTCCCTGCTTTGTGTCTCATTTTTATAAGAAGGATATTCAGTATCAGTAGTAAAGTTTGTGCTCACTTTTCCAAACGGGCAGATTTTTTGCTGCTTGGAGTAGTCCAATATTATTCTACTCTGCTACTCCCCTCTCTAATTTGTAGTTGTTATTCTTTTGACCCAGAAAGAGGAAATGCCATAGTATATATTTAGTCACAGAGCTCTACTGTAAATTCCCCCCTTCACCCCAGGTGTGAATATTTTAATAGCTTGTGTCCTCATTGTAGTAAAACTTTTCCCCAAGAGTTGATATTTCTTAAAGTACCTAAGAGGATAGTTGACTAATGGAATCTTTACTGAGCAAACTTCAGCTTGTGTTTGCATAGTAATTTACAAAAGATAGAATAATTAAAATATTGGATGTAATATATGTTTTTGTCCTTACATTAAATCATTTTTTAATTAAAAAAATTTTTTTTAATTTAAACTTTACAATTTGTAAAAGTTTTAAAGACTTGTTTAAAAAAATTTTTAAACAGACTTGATTTTTAGAAACAGTTTTAGATTTACAGAAAAATTGAGAAGCTAATACAGAGTTCTCACACACAACCCCCCATCCATGCACATAGTTTTCCCTATCATTTACAACCTAGGGTGGTGCCATACATGCGTTGTAATTAATGAATCAATATTATTGTTAACTAAAATCTATACTTTATTCAAATTTCCTGGTGTTTACTCTATGTCCTTTCTCTGTTGGAGGAGCCCATCCAGTATACCACATTACACCTTTCTTCTCTCCTTAGGCTCCTCTCAGCTATGATAGTTTCTGAGACCTTACTTGTTTTTGATGACCTTGACAGTTTTGACAAGTATTCATCCAGGTGTATTGTAGGTTGCTCCTCTTGGAATTTGTCTGACTTTTTTCTACTGGTTAGACAGGGGTTGTAAGATCATATGGACTATGTTTAGCCTTGTAAAAATTGCCAAACTGTCTTTCCTAAGAGGTTATACCTTTTTGCATTACCGCCAGCAATTTATGAGCGTTCTGTCTCTTTGCATACTTATCAGATTTTGGTATAGTCAGTTTCTTGAACTTCAGCCAATCTGATAGGTTTACAGAAGTTGGGATGCAATTTCCATAGTTCGTCATTTAGTCTTACTATCATATTTTATTATATCTGGCATTAGCTTTCTGCTGATACTTCTTTTTAAATTAGCATTAAGAAAAGAACATGCACCTTTTCCCATATGAATAATTGTTACAGATGTTTAAATGGCATTTCACTTATTACATTAAAATGCAATTACTTATTCTCTTTGCTTTCTTATCACTAATAGCCTATAAGCTACATACTATTGGTGTTGTGTTCTGTTGATGTTAATGTCTCATGTTTAATTGCTTTTGTTTAATTTTTTTAATTCTTATTTTCCATTCTTCAAAGTCATTATTGCTTTTTTGTTTGTGTTTCTTTGTTCATAAAAGCTTTTTTGTTTCTATTACATTATGTAGTTTTGTACCAATGGCTAGAAGCAGATCGTCATGGCAAGAGCCAAGATGCTGCAAATACGACTTCAGGTAAAAATAAAAAGTTGAGGTGTTAGAAGTTATTATTTTAATTCACCCCAAGTCCATCATAATTGTTTCATTATTCAGTTTTGCTTAGGCAAAAAAATTTGTTATTTTGTATTTCTGTTCTCTTATTTGCATCTTAATTTTTGTAAAGATCTCATTTGCTTCAAGCCTTGAAGAAATTAATTCATTAGTCTTTAAGCTCTCTTGGCAGATATGTTCTATTTTCTTAGGAGGAAAGGTTTAATTGTAGTTTAAGTTTAGTAGGAGGTTATTTGGCAATATTACTTGAAATTAAGTCTACTTGTTGTGGGGGATATTAATAATTGCACAAATTTATAATCCTTGTTTATTTCAGGATAGTGTTTGAAAGGTGGATTTTAGGTTAATTAAAGCATCCTTATGTAATTTCCATTTCCTTGGAATCCAGATTCTTAGACTGGTTCATTTTTCCTGTTAACCTAACAGTAAATTCTAAGTTAGAGGTTTATGGGTTCAAAATGCAAAGGTTAGGTTCCCCCGTCTCACATCTCCAAAAGTCATCTCAAGGATTCTTTTATTTGACTGATATTAATAGGAATAGCTGCATTTACTCACTTCTAGATCCTTAACAGTGTTGTCAGAATTTTCAGTCAGCTTCTCTCCACATTTTCTTCAAAATAATATTTGCCAAGACAGCTGTATATATAGCAATGATCTCCCCGCCTCTTTTAGAGCAGTCTAATAAGAAGTGGTGGTGGTAGTGGTGGCAGTGGTGATGATGGTTCTGTTTTTCTTTTGTTAGATTTGTATTTCTGTTTCATGGGGTTTTGTTTTTGTGAAATTCTTTTTCTCTCAAGGTGGTTTTCTTTCTCTCTTCTGGTTGATTCATTGTTCCTCTAGGGTGTGGTGTTCCTTAGTTAACAGGACAATTATGTTGAAAATAGCAGTGTCATGACTTTTTCTGATTTATTTCCTGTCACATTAATAACTTGATATATGAATGAAGATAAAGTTACTATTTTAACCAAACTCAGGCAGAAATCCATTAAAAGGTAAGTGTTGCAAGGATTTATATCCTCATTATATGCTGTTTCTTCTGCCCCTGCAGTATTTCATATTTTATTTACATTTGTGAATGATAAAATAAGCATTTTTGGTATTTGAGGGCAGGTAAAGGAGAGGGTTTCTTGATGGCTGGGTATTATCTAAGGTGAGATTATCCTTTTGCTGTGTCACTGGCACAGTCAGCAGCATAAACCTTAGAACCAGGAGAGAATTCTAGTTTTGCTTTTTCTCTGACTTAAACTGAAGTGAAATATAACCTTTTTTTTTAATGAAGAAGTAAATAATCTAAAAATTCTTAGTGTTTACATAAGAATCTAGTACCAGCTAAAGATACCATTTACTCTTTGTGAAATCAACCGTGAACCCTGACTCATTTCTTCGGACATAGTGACTCTTGAACGGTTTCGTATTGTCCACTGACTTTTCCCATGTTCACATACCCTAGAAGCATGGTGCAGAAATTGATAAACATTCACTGGGGACACCTTTGACAGTTTCTCTTCTAGAAGTGAAAGCTCTTTACTGTGTCACTTAGAAGATGAAAATATGAGGTAGAAAGATAGAGAGATGGAGTGCTTGCCTAAATAACTAAGAGGAATCCAAAGGAAAAAGATTGTTAGCCAAAGGCCTAAATTAGAAGTAATAGGTTAGTTGTTGCAACAGATCTGTTTAAATTATGTGCCTATATTCAAAACACTCCTGTGTGTTTTATATTGCATTCTCCAACAAAATTTTAGAGTGTGACTTTTCCCTGCATCTGAGATCTGTTAAGTTTCTCACTGAAAGGTGTTTTAGGATACATCTTTTAGATTTTTACCAGAGATGGAAACTGAATCTAACTAGGTGTCCACATGTGACTCATGAATTGTTTTATGATATTTTTGTTTGTACAATTACTGGTAAGTAGCATTTATCTTTGAATATATCAGCTTGTGTTTTGTAATTAGAACTTAAAAAGTAGAAAAAAACACAAGAGACAGATGGTATTGCTCCCAAGGTCTTTCTAATTCCTTAATCTCAACTTTTTGACACTGAGAATTTAAGATCTGTCCATATTAAAATATTTTATGAAACTAAGGCATTTGGAGGCAGCAGGTCTCACGGAAGTTAATTTGGTTAAGACTTTAAAGAACTGAGCTGACAGCTTTACTGAATTTTGTTATATGTAATGATCAAAGCATAGCCTTTTACCTTTTCAGGATTTTAACAGGTGATTAATTTGGCTTAGAATAGCTTCTTTTTAGAGGTTAGTGTTCTTTAATGTGTCCTGTTTACTAAACCAGACAACTCAGTAATGATGTTTCTGATTCTATTAATTCTTGTAGAAGCGTGGAGATGCAGTCACGTTTATCAGAGGATTTTGTGAAAACTCAAGCAAACTTGCCTCCTTTGGGCACTGCACCATTAAGTTTATATATGTAAAAAATTTCAGAATCTTAGTTACAGTTAGTTTATTTTGAAATGTTTCTTTAGTGAGTTAAATGTTTCCAAATAGGATTTTTTTTTTTTTTTTGGTCATCATGTGTTGAAATGAGGACAGTAATTAGGTCACAGCAAGGATTATTTTAGCGTATCTTGATTTTTAGTATTAGTTGTCTAGCCAGGATTTTAAAATTTGTATTATGAAGTTTTAAATGCACGTCTCTTATTAAAAGTTCCTTTTTAGTTGTCCATGGAAAAATTTACAAGCCAGACTATTAGAGGTAGAAAGTGAATCAGATTTCAACACTATCACTCAATGTATTTACAAAATAAAAATAAAATTATGACATGCTTTTGAAAAAATTCTGCATATTAACTAATTATTAATTATCTGTTGTAGGTGAAAATTTTGACCAGAGTCCTTTGAGAAGAACATTCAAATCCAAAGTTCTGGCCCACTATCCTCAGAATATAGAATGGAACCCTTTCGATCAAGATGCAGTAAACATGGTATGTGGTTTTTTTCTCCTCTTCAAGGCCTTCTTTTTATTTTATTAATATGACAGTTGTGACTATATTTTGAATTTGTACATTATTTCATTTCATTTAAGCCTTTAAATAAAAAAATTTTTTAAATAGTATTATCCTTACTTTACAGCTGTGGAAAATGAAGCTCAGAGAAGCTAAGTAACTTGCCTAAGATCCCCATAGCTAATTAGTACATACAACAGCCCCTAAGCAGCCTGTTTTCTTTTCCTGCCATTAAGCTGTGTGGTGAATTTGCATTAATTAATACATAGATTCTTTGACAACAGTGATAATAGTTTGTTTCCTGGAGAGGAGCCTGATGGAAGGTACATGATTACAGTTTTCATATTTCAAGGAATGTTATATGATGGGTCTGTAATTTATTATGTTCACAAAGTAAGGTAGGAAAGGAACTTAAGTGCCTCATTTAGATGTTAGTAGGAATTTGTTTATAAGGAATTTAAAATAATGTAATGAGTTACCAGTGGTGATTGTAAGTCCCATTAGAGGTTCTTAAAAATACAGTCGGTCATAATTGTCCCATTAGAGGTTCTTAAAAGTAGTCAGTCATAATTTTCAGGTCAGTTAGGAACAGTTCTTCTTAGAAATCTGGAAAATATTTTGTACCTCCATGAACTCTGCAGTTATAAAAATCAGGGGGTCCCAAAGTGAGCAAATCAGAGATCAGGCACCATAGGGACAAAAATGATTAAAGGTAGACTAAGACACATAGATGTGGTTCTTTATGAGTATTTTAAAGGTGGAACCAAAGGATCCCATTATGATGTGATACTCTAAGGGAAGAAAATATTTAGTAGATACCTGTTAGGTCCCTTATATGTGTTACTTTCACATACTTGCTTACACATACCAAGTGAGGATTATTATTCATATTTTACAGAGATTAAGTTAGTTGCCCAAAGTTGTACAGGGAGTCTCAGAGATTAAATCCAGATTATTTTTACTGTCTAGTTCACTTTTTTCCCACCTGCATGCTACTTCCCCCAAAGAAAAACTATATGTTTTTAATAACTTGGTTTTCACCTGCTCTCAGGGATATGATATTTCTATATCACAGTAAACCCATTCCAGTCTGATGTTACTCCAAGAAGGGAATTTCATGGTACCTTTTCTAAGGACAGATGACTAAGGCATATGGTACTTCGACTTTGATTCTTTACAGAGCATGGTATAGTTACTTCTCTAAACTGTTGCCCTATACTAGAGTAACAGGAGATGTCACTTTGCTAGAAGTTAATACTGTAGGGCCTAGCCTCATCTTTGGTGAAGACAGTGCTGTAGGTATTAAGCAGAATACAACTGTTAGTCATATTTATGAGACTTGGAGAAGTGCAGACAAGCTTCTTACTAAAATAGTCAGCAAAAAGCAGTGACAGAAAAGAAATTATCAGCTGCTTATGTCAGAAAATTAATGGAAAGATATTAATGATATAAAAGAGTACCTAATGAAACATTGGAAGAATGGATAAGAATGTAAATGGATTATAACACTAATTTTCTTAAATTAGTGATATGTTTCAAAGTATTTATAAATTATTATGTGAGAAGTCAGAATGGTGTCCAAAACTAGATTCTTATTATCATATGAATCCATAGTCATTTGAAGAAAATGCCGCACTTGATGTATTTTATTACTTTTAATCATTTGGATGTCTTAATAGTAAGATATCTGTGTTAACCTTTGCCTCTGTCTAGCATTTATCTTTTGGAGAAGGAAATGGCAACCCACTCCAGTACTCTTGCCTGGAAAATCCCATGGATGGAGGAGCCTGGTAGGCTACAGTCCATGGGGTCACAAAGACTTGGACACGACTGACCGACTTCACTTTCACTTTTCACTTTCATGCATTGGAGAAGGAAATGGCAACCCACTCCAGTGTTCTTGCCTGGAGAATTCCAAGGGCTGGGGAGCCTGGTGGGCTGCCGTCTGTGGGGTCGCACAGAGTCGGATACAACTAAAGTAACTTAGCAGCAGCAGCAGCATTTATCTCTAAAGCAATTGTCTGCTTCCTTGACTGTCTTTAATATTTTCTTTACCTGTTGTCTCTGAGTTATTTTATGTAAACAGGAAACATTTCCCTCTGAAGAACAGACTTGTAGGCTTGTGTTTTGATGCTTAAACACAATACAGCATTTTGTTTTTTGCTGCAGATCTAAAAGGATTTACTAGTACTCCTTGAAAATCTCTGTAAAGCATTCCATTAAACTAGTATGCATTTGGGTCATAGATTTACTGCCCTTAATTTCCTCTTTGATTTATTAGTAAGTGCATTTGTATGAATCTATAATTTATTCCCACCTAAAGATAGAAAGCTTTGTTGTTAGCTTTAGCAAAATTCCACTCCAGTAAGTTACTGCCTTCTATAGTATCACTCATTCTGCTAAACAAAGTGGAGCTTTAAATAAGGATCATTCAGTTCAGTTCAGTCTCTCAGTCGTGTCCGACTCTTTGCAACCCCATGAACTGCATCATGCCAGGCCTCCATGTCCATCACCAACTCCCGGAGTCCACCCAAACCCATGTCCATTGAGTCAGTGATGCCATCGAACCATCTCATCCTCTGTTGTCCCCTTCTCCTCCTGCCCTCAATCTTTCCCAGCATCAGGGTCTTTTCAAATGAGTCAGCTCTTCGCATCAGGTGCCCAAAGTATTGGAGTTTCAGCTTCAACATCAGTCCTTCCAATGAACACCCAGGACTGATCTCCTTTAGGATGGACTGTTTGGATCTCCTTGCAGTCCAAGGGACTCTCAAGAGTCTTCTCTAACACTACAGTTCAAAAGCATCAATTCTTACTGAGCTCAGCTTTCTTCACAGTCCAACTCTCACATCCATACATGACCACTGAAAAAACCATAGCCTTGACTAGATGGACCTTTGTTGACAAAGTAATGTCTCTGCTTTTTAATATGCTGTCTAGGTTGGTCATAACTTTCCTTCCAAGGAGTAATTGTCTTTTAATTTCATGGCTGCAGTCACCATCGGCAGTGATTTTGGAGCCCAGAAAAATAAAGTCAGCCACTGTTTCTACCGTTTCCGCATCTATTTGCCATGAGGTGATGGGACCAGATGCCACGATCTTAGTTTTCTTAATGTTGAGCTTTAAGCCAACTTTTTCACTCTCCTCTTTCACTTTCATTAAGAAGCTCTTCAGTTCTTCTTCACTTTCTGCCATGAGGGTGGTATCATCTGCATATCTAAGGTTATTGATATTTCTCCCAGCAATCTTGATTCCAGCTTGTGTTTCCTCCAACCCAGCGTTTCTCATGATGTACTCTGCATTTAAGTTAAATAAGCAGGGTAACAGTATACATCCTTGACGTACTCCTTTCCCAATTTGGAACCAGTCTGTTGTTCCATGTCCAGTTCTAGCTGTTGCTTCCTGACCTACATATAGGTTTCTCAGGAGACAGGTCAAGTGGTCTGGTATTCCCATCTCTTTCAGAATTTTCCACAGTTTATTGTGATCCACACAGTCAAAGGCTTTGGCATAGTCAATAAAGCAGAAATAGATGTTTTTCTGGAACTCTCTTTTTCCATGATCCAGTGGATGTTGGCAATCTGATCTCTGGTTCCTCTGCCTTTTCTAAAACAAGCTTGAACATCTGGAAGTTCACGGTTCGTGTATTGCCTGGCTTGGAGAATTTTAAACATCACTTTACTAGCGTGTGACACTAATTTCATACAAATTAAGTCCCCCAAAGCAATGAAACTTGTTAAACAACAACAAAAAATCCCGTATATGAGTGCAATGCATATGTAACAGCAAATAAGTATGTGACATTTGAAATTTTCTGAATTAATTGCTTTTGAAACAGGTGAAAAAAAAAAAAAAGAAAACTATATAATTTGAACTTTTAACTATCATGCTTAATTTCTCAAAGGAAGGCAGTTAGTCTTGGAACTTCTATTATTTGTTGTAGTAAATCTCCTGTTCATTTAAAACTTTTCCTCAATTCTTCCTTTTCTTTGGGTTTGGATGTCCTATAGTCCAGGTAGGGATATATATTCATAGATCTGTATTCTAATCTTGTACCTTCTACTATATTGCTTAGAGCAATTGCTTATAAACTTAATGTTATTAAACTTTTTAATGTCACACCACTATCAATAAAATATTTTTGAGTGTGCAAAAAAAAAAATTGCTTTTATATCTCTTTTGGTTGTGGATTCACAGATTTTTGTGGGAAAAAAATGGAAGTATCATAAAGCAGAGAGAAAAAAAAAATCATATACCCACCACCAAGAAGTAACAGATGTCAACATTTGACAAATTTGCTTCAGAGCCATACCTTACCTCTTAAATGAAACAAAGCAATGCAAATGGAGCTGAAGTCCCCCCCCCCCCATTTCAGATCTCCTAATGAAAACTGTGTATTAGCGTCTGTGACTGTCTATGTAATGTTCTAGTAGACAGAGCTTATACTTAAGAATGTGGTGAACCTAGGAATGGTTAGGAAGAAAATGTGGTCAGTAGCTTTTTAAGCATGTTCTGTGAAATATTAAGATTCCATTTTGTGTATATGTCCTAAATAAAACATCTGATATATAAATTTTCAGATAATTGAAGACTAATAACTATTATATAGCTGTTTATAAAGCTCAGTTTACTGTTTACTTTGATCCCAAAGAAGAGTGGAGTGGAATGAAGAGTAAAGAGTAAAGGAAACATTGTAACTGACCCCCTGCTGCCTGTCTTTTTCATTCTCCACACTACAGCTTCTGTTTCTGCTTTCCTTCCTCTCTGAAAGGAAGACATTTTCCTGTCTCTCTTCCACTTCTTCCTCTAGTGAATTCTTCATATTGACATTTCAGATTTCATTTTAAACATGATTTCCTCAAAGAAGCCATCCCTGACCACCACCTTCACCACCCTTCCAACATTTAGCCAGGTCCCCTTAAGTTCTCTTGGCACCATGTACCTTTTTGTAGCACCATTACAGTTACAATTAATTAATTATATAGCTGGTTGTCCTACTCCTTGTCTCCTGCTATAAAGTAAGAGCCATTAGGACAGGAACACACTCTTACTGATTGTGATAGATGGCTCAGAGTTAAAGAATTCGCCGGCTTAGCAGGAAATGTAGGTTTGATCCCTGGATCGGGAAGATCCCTTGGAGAAGGAAATGCAGTCCCCTCCAGCATTCTTGCCTGGAAAATCCAACAGGCAGAGGAGCCTGGCGGTCTACATTCCATGGGGTTGCAAAGAGTCAGATACCACTTAGCGACTAAACCACCATATCCTTAGCTTTGCACATAGTTGAGGTTCAGACCATTAAATAAATGAAGGAGTATATGCTTGCTTACAGAACTTCGCTTCCCCATCTTTGATCAGGTATCACCTCTACTGCAAAACTATCTCTTAAGCAGGAATAGTTAGGTGCTCTGTCTTCTCTGTTCCTGAAACATGTTGAACACTCTCTGTAGCAATAGGGATCACATTATTTTGTAACTGTTGGTTTATATGTCTCTGTTTCCCTATTAGAGTGTAAGCTCCCAGAGGTAAAAAATTATTTTCATATTTGTCTTCTGAGTTATCAAGATCTAATGCAATATATGACATAAAGTAAATGTTTATTAAATGAAGAAGGGAAAGAGAAGGAAAGAAGGAAGGAACAGAAAACTAACCGACTCATTAAGAGTTTTCTCAATAGCTTTTATTTGTAACATAAGAGAAAAGGAATGGGATTGATAGAGCCATAGAAAATGGGGGGAAAATTGTTGCAGTTCTAGCCACACTGACTAAAAGAATACAGAGAGATAATAAGGATATTTGGTCACTCAAACCAAGAAAGGTACACAGACAGCATTGTGAGCCTACTGTGACTCGAGTAATCTAGCCAATGACAATCTGATTAGCAGTGACAGCTCTTAAGTTTTTTAGTTGTCGTGAGAGTGGGGTGGGGAGAGGATATTGTTAGTAAACATCAGTATTAGAGGATAAAAGATATTGATTGTCATGGTGAGCAAATCTTGATTTATAGTTTAGAATTATGAAAAATAAGTCATATGATTCTCACTTTTAAAAATGAAGAACAATAGCATTTTCCAACTATGGTTCCCAGATTAGAAATATAATTCTTATTTTTTTTTTTTTTTATTTGTAGGAGAGTTTAAGAATTCCTACATCTGCTATCTGTAGCATAGAAAGTCATTCTTCCCTTTGGGCATAACTTTTGGCAAGCTTTTCCTGTAAATGTCTGAATGCATGCTAAAGAAAGCTACAGACCCTTAAGGGAATATTTGGCAGCTCTTCAAAAACAGTTTGAACTTGAATTTAATGGTTTATGATGTCAGGAAAGCCTGTCAATTAAATTAAGTCTTTATGTTGACTTTGGAGGTCACTGTGTATTGCCTACTTGATATAAGAGAACTATGGACTGAATGAAGAGATGAACTAAATCTGATCCTGTTCCCTGAACTGTTGTTTTTGATTGTTTTCTTGTTCGTTGATTTATTCATTCATTTAAAAGACACTTATGTATGCCACGCACTATGCTGTGCACATTTGAGCTTAGCCTGAGGCAAGACTGATTCACATCATCCTTCCTATAACCTTTATTGACTCTAGTAAATGTGTCAGATGAATTTTCATTCATAATCAGTAGAGGATCTCATTGACTTGTTATAATGAAAGCAACCTTAATCTAAAGGCCTAATTATGAAAATATCCTGCCATGGCCTTTTTTCCCCCAAGATTAGGAATAAGCAAAATTTCCCCCCAACAAATCCAGATATTCATGTGTTTTATCTAAATCTGTATCTTATTCTGCCCAAATATACACATTAATTTAATTTTTGTCAACATACATATATAATAATGATTAAAGCTACTGTCAGATCAGATCAGTCACTCAGTCGTGTCCGACTCTTTGCAACCCCATGAATCGCAGCATGCCAGGCCTCCCTGTCCATCACCAACTCCCGGAGTTCACCCAGACTCACGTCCATTGAGTCAGTGATGCCATCCGCCATCTCATCCTCTGTCGTCCCCTTCTCCTCCTGCCCCCAATCCCTCCCAGCATCAGAGTCTTTTCCAGTGAGTCAACTCTTTGCATGAGGTGGCCAAAGTACTGCAGTTTCAGCTTTAGCATCATTCCTTCCAAAGAAATCCCAGGGCTGATCTCCTTCAGAATGGACTGGTTGGATCTCCTTGCAGTCCAAGGGACTCTCAAGCGTCTTCTCCAACACCACAGTTCAAAAGCATCAATTCTTTGGCACTCAGCCTTCTTCACAGTCCAACTCTCACATCCATACATGACCACAGAAAAAACCATAGCCTTGACTAGACGAACCTTTGTTGGCAAAGTCATGTCTCTGCTTTTGAATATGCTATCTAGGTTGGTCATAACTTTCCTTCCAAGGAGTAAAGCTACTATAGCTGTTTCCAATTCTCATGTTCAGTGATGTGAAATGTAAAGACATTTTCACTGAGATATTTATGCTGAGCTTCACAGTTTTTGCTTTTTACCTTTATCAGTCACCATTTATTATGGCCCAAATACTGCATTGTTCCATGTGTGGTACTCTTGAATGGTTAAAGCTATTACCAGTGCTTGAGTAGTTTTTCAGTCTAGAGATGAAACAAAATTAGAGAAACTACTGATGTGTGTCATACATATGCAATGTACATATACTGTGGTGCAAGGCTTTAACTGCTTCATTCAATAAAAGCTTTTTAGAGGAGAAGTGACATTTTAATGGCATTTATGGGATGAAAACACTATTTTTTTAATGGAAAAATAAATTAAGGCCTCTTTAAGGTAGTTATATGGAGACTTACAGGAAGTAAGGAACTGTTTTGGGTAAGCTGCATAACAAACCATCTCAGTGTTACTTAAGTGACTTAAAACATAGACTTGCTGTTTTTTTTCCCCCCACACAAAGGGCCAGATAGTAAATAGCTGAGTGTTGTGGGACGTGCAGTCTCTGTCACAGTGATTCAGCTCTTGTTGTAGTGCAAAACCAGCTAGACAGTGCTTAAAGGGAGTGCGATTGTGTACCAATAAGATTTTACTTTCAAGGCATGTGGCAGATTGGATTTGACCTGTTGTTTTAAAACAAAGCCATCATTCTGCTTACAGATCTGCCGTTTGGGTAGGGTTTGGCAGAGTGGCCCTCCTCTGTTGTAGCAGGTGTCAGTTAGGGTGGATTGAAGGCTGAGGACTAGGATTGTCTGAAGACCCACAGCAGAGTAGGTGAGCTGAAGTGCAGTGGAGGGTGGAGCAAGAGCTGCTGGGGCCGAGTGATGTAGGGCCTCACAGGGGCCTTGTAGTGTGAAGATTTCACCTTCTAACAATATGAGAGACCATTGGAGGGTTTTGAATAGTGGCAAGATCGAACATATTTTTTTAAGAATCACTTTGGCTGCTCTATGAGGAGCAGGTTATTGAGGACAAGGACAAAAGCAAGGAGATGGGTTAACAGGCTATTATATTAAATAGTCATCCAGATGAGAGAATAGTATGGCTTAGATTAGAGTAGTAAGAGTAATGATGGAGGTAATCTGCTCCTGAATATATATTTGAAAGTAGAACTGGTCTTTTTTGATGGATTGGGTAATGGAGTGAGCGAGAAAGAAAGGAGTCAAGGGTGACTCCGAGGCTCTGAGCATTCCTGCTGCCTGCTTAGAACCTCTGGGGAAGCCACCGCCCTCACATGCCGGAAGGTTGATGTGCTAAGCAGCCCTCTGTTTCTGTACCTGTGCTGCTGAAAACCCTCCAGAGGTTTCTCATACCCCTCCTCAGACTTATGCTGTGACTCTCCAAGGCCCTTTGGGGTTCAGTATCTCCTGCAGTCACTCTCCTCCCCACACCTTTCATTCTGCTCCCCACCCACAGTGAACCTCACGTTCTGTCTTCTGGGCTTTTGCCTATGCCCTCTCTGCCTTCATTTCATCTCATTAACACCTGTACTTACCTCAGGTCTCCACTTGGGCTTCCTTCATTTTTTCCCCTGGTCATTTGTTATTTTTAGTCACTACGTCATGTCCACCTTACCTACCTCCTGAGACCACCTTACTTACCTCCCGAGAAATCTGCATGCAGGTCAAGAAGCAATAGTTAGAACTGGACAGGGAACAACAGACTGGTTCCAAATCGGGAAAGGAGTACGTCAAGGCTGTATATTGTCACCCTACTTATTTAACTCATATGCAGAGTACATCATGCAAAGTGCTGGGCTGGATGAAGCACAAGCTGGAATCAAGATTGCCGGGAGAAATATCAATAACCTCAGATATATAGATGACACCACCCTTATGGCAGAAAGCAAAGAGGAACTAAAGAGCCTCTTGATGAAAGTGAAAGAGGAGAGTGAAAAAGCTGGCTTAAAACTCAACATTCAAAAAACTAAGATCATGGCATCTGGTCCCATCACTTCATGGCAAATAGATGGGAAAACAATGGAAACAGTGAGAGACTTTATCTTTTTGGGCTCCAGAATCACTGTGGATGGTGACTGCAGCCATGAAATTAAAAGATACTTGTTCCTTGGAAGAAAAGCTGTGACCAACCTAGATAGCATATTAAAAAGCAGAGACATTACTTTGCTGACAAAGGTCCATCTAGTCAAAGCTGTGGTTTTTCCAGTGGCCATGTATGGATGTGAGAGTTGGACTATAAAGAAAGCTGAGCACCGAAGAATTGATGCTTTAGAACTGTGGTGTTGGAAAAGAGTCTTAAGAGTTCCTTGGACTGCAGGGAGATCCAATCAGTCCATCGGAATGTTCATTGGAAGGACTAATGCTCAAGCTTTGGCCACCTGATGCGAAGAACTGACTCATTTGAAAAGACCCTGATGCTGGCAAGGATTGAAGGCAGGAGGAGAAGGGGACAACAGAGGATGAGATGATAGGATGGCCTTACTGACTTGATGGACATGAGTTTGTGCAAGCTCTGGGAGTTGGAGATAGACAGAGAGGCCTGGTGTGCTCAGTCCATGGGGAGTCAGACACGACTGAACGACTGAACTGAACTGAACTGAAATCATGTCTGACTCTTCTGCAACCCCATAGACTGTAGCCCACCAGTGCTCCTCTGTCCATGACATTTCCCAGGCAAGAATACTGGAGTGGGTTACCATTTCCTTCTCCAGGGGATCTTCCTGATCCAGGGATAGGACCTGTGTCTCCTGCTCTGACAGGTGGATTTTTTATCACTGATCTGCCAGGAAAGTGCCTTTTCTGGTAGCTCCCTCTTTTCTCATTTATGTCCTCCTATTGTGTTTTTCCTAGCAGCCTATGTTTGCCCTATCACAGCACTTCCCATAGTTTATAGTTTATATATATTTTTAATAGTCTGTTGTCCTTATTGCACTGGTAACTCCAGGGGAGCAGAAACTATATTTCTCACCGTTTTATCACTATCATAGGGCCTGGCTCAGAAAGGCGGTTAATAAGTGTTTGTTCACAATTTGAATGAAAGTCATAACTCTTAAGGGAATTAAATTTTTTTATAATGTGGGGATTTGGGAGAACTTCTAAATTTTATACCAGATCAATTATTAAATCTGAAATAAAAGAAAAAAAAGTCATATGGTAAAATTATTTCTATGCAGAAAGCATATTGTAATACAAAGTAGAAAGGAATAACAGAAAAATTAATAATCATGATTTTAGGATAGTTGAATTACAATTCTGTTTTCCTTAGTACATTTCAAATTTTCTATAATTTTTCTTGTTTAAAATGTTTTAGACTCAATTCTAATTTTTTTGCTTTATAAAGTATCTTAAATATAGCATCTTTAAGTCTTCAGGTAATTTTATTCTCAAATTTAACTCAATCCTGGTTGGTTCCCAAGACCTGGGGCATAATCTCTGCTGGAAGTAATCTGAAGTGTCTTGGTTCTACCCTTCTGCTTCAGTAAAGAAAAATCAATCCATTTTTAACATTTATTTTTTCTAAGGACAAAGTATCATATTGTTCAAAAGAGCAAAAATTATACTTTTGTTTTTATTATTCTGTTTTAACTTTTTTCCATTTATCAAATGAACCTTCACCTGCTTCTGTATTCCTCTGAAACATTATCGACTTTAAAAATAGTCCTTAAATATTTGTAAAGTGTCTTTGTCTTAAGGTCACTGATGCCGCAGATGTCATAGATAAAGAAACTAAGGCTCAGAGAAGTTACATGACTTAATGAAGGTCATAAGCTCAGATAGAACTTCACAACCATTTTTCTCTGGTTTGAATTTGTTCATATATTGCCTTCTGATGCTTTTCTTCTCCTTCCTCCACAGTTGTGCATGCCTAAAGGGCTGTCTTTCAGAACACAAACTGACAACAAAGACCCTCAGTTCCACTCATTTATAATTACCCGGGAAGATGGATCTCGTACCTACGGTTTTGTTCTCACTTTTTATGAAGAAGTTACAAGTAAGCAAATCTGCACAGCAATGCAGACACTCTACCAGATGCACAATGCAGAGCATTACAGCAGCGTGTACGCTTCATCCTCCTGCAGCATGGATTCACTGGCGAGCAGTATTGACGAGGGAGATACAACTTCCCTTTTGAAACTCCAGCGATACAACTCCTATGACATCAGCAGAGACACCCTGTATGTTTCAAAAAGTATATGTTTGATCACACCACTGCCTTTCATGCAGGCCTGCAAGAAATTCCTCATCCAACTTTACAAGGCAGTTACCTCACAGCAGCCACCACCTTTGCCTCTTGAGAGCTACATCCATAATATTCTCTATGAGGTGCCCCTTCCACCTCCAGGAAGATCACTGAAATTTTATGGTGTTTATGAACCTGTCATCTGCCAGAGGCCCGGGCTCAATGAACTCCCCCTCTCCGATTACCCTCTCCGAGAGGTCTTTGAGCTCCTGGGCCTAGAGAACCTGGTGCAGGTATTTACCTGTGTTCTTCTGGAGATGCAGATCCTTCTCTATTCACAAGGTAGGTCTGCCCTAAAGTTTAGGTCTCCCAAAACCAACTGCTTATGCTCTCAGCTACTGGGGTGTATTATTAGAGCCAAATAATTGATGGTCAGAAGTCTTTTCTGTCTTGTGTAAAAGGAGAGAGTTTTAGGTAGGACCAGATGCCAAGAGGTTACTTCTCTTTTAGGTGACAGTGGCTGTAGAGAAAAAGAAGGGAAGAAATATAAAAGCATTAACTTGGCTGATTTGCATATGTTTATTTTTTTTAATGGAAGTAACCCTTTTTTCCTGATAATACATATTTATTGTAAAAGAAGCATATTTCTCTTTATAATAAAAGTGAGAGAATCCTCTTACTACCAAGACCATGTAGACTTCGCTCTCTCTTTTTTTTTTTTTTTTTACAGATTAGTAAAGGTTCACATAAAAACTCAGCTGACACTGGAAAGGGACAGACAGGATTGTTAACTCTGACGCTTTCTAAGGTGATCACCTTTGGATCTTTGCCTATGGGTGATTTCATAGAGTGAGAGAAGGGGTACAGGCGTGTGAAACAGACATGATTCTCCTAGGTCTAACAGTTCCACCAAAGTTATATGGAGTTTTTGTGTTTTGTTTTTAATCCCAAAGGAAGCTATCGTTGTGATGCTTTTCATTCAGAATTCTCCCAAAACATACTTTAAAAACAAACAGAATTTGGGTTTTATTTTACCAGTGCATCTGCGATGACTAATGTTGAGCCTAGACTAAAGCACTGGTTCCAGTCTGAACCTGAATTTGCAGAGGAGATAGAGATGCTGTGTTTTTTGGATAATGAATTGACAGAAAATATAAAATAATACCTATGCATTGATGGGTTTTTCGAAAAATGTGGCACAAATATTTAGTTTAGTATTTTGCTAACTTGTATTTAGGCTGGCAGAACTGTAGTGCAGTCTTCTGACTGTGGCTGTTAAGCTTATTTTACCAGTTCCCTTTTTTTCTTTTCTATTTTAAATTATAAATGAGACTGAGCCAAGTAGGCTGTATTTGTACTTCCCCATCTTGTGTGTATGTTGACACTGTTTGTGTGTTGACAGCCCTTCACGAGGTTGTATTTTCTTCAGTTTATCCTCATCATGTTCTCTGATAACGTGTTCAAGTGTCTCAGTTTTTGTTGTCCGGAAGTTCTTCTCTAATGACTAATTTAAATTCTTTCCCGTCCTCGTGCTCTTACTTTCTTAGTGCTGGTCGTTACCTGAAGATCACCCTTTGGTATCCGAAATATTTAATGTTAAGTAATTCTCTCTTCTTTTCAATGTCTTCCTTTTTTCCCTGAAAGGATTGGGATTAGAGAGTTGCTTGGAGGGGCAAAGGCTTGGAGCTTAATACTTTCAGCTTTATTAGCTTATTAGTAAAAAGAATTTTAGATCCTAAATTTTCAAGAGATCTTCCCAATCATTTAGTTCCATGTCCTATTCTACCTAGAGAAGCAATTTGCTATTGGAATAATATTGATTTTTGAAGTGAAAATAATCATGAGTTCAAATCTCTGTTCTGTAACTTGCTAACTGAACCTTGGACAAGATACATAATCTTCCTATGTGTCCATCAGTTCATTTTTATGGAGATAACAGGTTTTTTTCCTTCCTCTCTCACTGATTTATTCTGACGAAGTGAGAAATCTGTGCTGACTAAATGATAGCCAATATTGTTGTAATTATTATCAGCTTTATCAGTCCTACATAATCCTTTATAAATTATGCACATCTTAAGTTGTGAGAATCTGACATATTCAGTTCAGTTCAGTTGCTTAGTCATGTCCGACTCTTTGCGACCCCATGGACTGCAGCACGTCAGGCCTCTCTGTCCATCACCAACTCCCGGAGCTTTCTCAAACTCATGTCGATCGAGTCAGTGATGCCATCCAGCTATCTCATCCTCTGTTGTCCCCTTCTCCTCCTGCCCTCAATCTTTCCCAGCATCAGAGTCTTTTCCAATGAGTCAGTTCTTCACAACAGGTGGCCAAAGTATTGGAGTTTCAGCTTGAGCATCAGTCCTTCCAGTGAATATTCAGGACTGATTTCCTTTAGGATGGACTGGTTGGATCTCCTTGCAGTCCAAGGGACTCTCAAGAGTCTTCTCCAACACCACAGTTCAAAAGCATCAATTCTTCAGCACTCACCTTTCTTTATAGTCCAACTCTCACATCCTACATGACTACTGGAAAAACCATAGCTTTGACTAGATGGACCTTTGTCAGCAAAGTAATGTCTCTGCTTTTTAATGTCTCTGACATATTACTGCACTTAAAATACTAACTGTTAAATAGTCCAGGCATTTGTTTCAGGGTTGAGAACTTAATAAACTTTCTCTTATACTGAAAGTCATGCTTTTTAAAGAAAAAAACCCTTCATATTCACACTTCCTGTCTTAAATAGCGCTTTATGTCTTGGTGCTTTTGCACTGTCTTTCTGCTTATTCCATTTAGTTTATGGAGTCTGTTGAAAAGTTACAGTTGATTAATATCTACACATTTATTTCAATTTCAAACTAAGAAGACAATATTTATTAGCATGTTATTGTACTCAAATGAGTTTAGTTTTGTTTTTTTTTTTTTGTAACTTGATCTTTGATGCTGAGAAGAGTGAATCCTGAGATTGTAGAATTCTACATATATATATTTTTAAAGTGTCATACAAAAAAAACCTTATAATTTTCTAATCATTCACAGAAATCACTTTGTATTAGGAATTATAATTTAATTAGGTTAAAATGCCTTGTACATTTTGATTTTTCTCCCAACACTTAATCCTCTCAACAGTGAGTTATTACTGCCCATGCTTTTAATGGAGAAGGAAATGGCAATGCACTCCAGTACTATTGCTTGGAAAACCCCATGGACAGAGGAGCCTGGTAGGCTACAGTTTGTGGGGTTGCAAAGAGTCAGACATTACTGAGCAACTACACTTTCACACTTTCATGCTTTTAATGAAGGGGGAAATTAATGCTCAGGGAAGCTTGGTAACCTACCCAAGATCACATAGCTGTTGGGTAATGTGGTAGAGCTGAGAATGGGCTTGGATCTGTTTTTCTCCAGAATTCTTACCCACATGTTAGCTGTATTGGACACTGCACTTAACTTCTTCTTATCTAGCTCATTATTTATTTTTATTTTATTTTTTATTTTTTGGCCACACTGCCCAGCATATGGGACCTTAATTCCCTGATCAAGGATTGAACCCATGCCTCCTACAGTGGAAACTTGGGAGTCTTAACTACTGGACCGCCGGAGAAGTCCTTGTGTCTCAGTATTTATTTTTAAATTATAAACTCACCTCTGAGGGTCTTTTGTAAAGGTTCCATATTAAATAATTGTAGATTATCTGTGTAAATGCAGATTTTAACAGCAGGAGATCCCAGTTCGATTCATGGGTTGGGAAGATCCACTGAAGAAGGAACAGGCTACCCTCTCCAGTATTCTTGGGCTTCCCTGGTGGCTCAGCTGGTAAAGAATCCGCCTGCAATGTGGGAGACCTGGGTTTGATTGTTGGGTTGGGAAGATCCCCTGGATAAGGGAAAGGTTACCCACCCCAGTATTCTGGCCTGGAGAATTTTTTGGACTGTATAGTTCATGGGGTTGCAAAGAGTCTGACATGACTGAGCAACATTTACTTCACTTTACTTCACTTCTCCCATTAGAGAAAGAAAGGAATGAATTAAAAGTTGTTGGGTTGATCTGTACTCTGGTGCCATTTTTCATTTCTCCTGACTATATTTAGGGTTTTTAATAATATCTGATCATTTCTTGTTCACTGATGTCATACAATTTTAAAACATTGCAAATGTTGAACAATTACTATGAAAACCCAAAGTGAATAAAAGTATAGATGGATTTCAGTGATGAAGATGTCTTTCTAGACTGATTTGAAATTCTTGTCCACAGCCCATATAAATCTATCCAGTCTTTTGTTTCAAGAGTGTGTAAATCAGTCACTTTGTAGTGGTAACTGGCTAGACATTTTAGCGGAGAAGAAATCCAAGAGGTAAAGACTCTTTTTTAGAACCCCGAATCAGAAAAGAGTACTTTTCTTTGAGGCCTAGAAATACTTGGAGCAAGACAGTGGGAAGATTGGAGTCTGATCATCTTTTCAAAGAAACAGTGGAAGAATAAAAAGAATTTAAACAGCAGGGTCTAACTTTTGATACCAGTAATTAAAGTCTCAGGACACTTTTGGACCTTGCTTACGTCCTTTGATTCTTCACAATGGAAATAAGCAGTTACTCACAGCCCACGCTGGGCTGGCTGCCTGTGAACCTTCACAGTGCTCCTCTCCCTCTCCTCCCTTTGCAAGCTGGGCATGAATTAACATTTTCAGAAAGTAGAAGCTGCTTGAAATTTTCTTGAAGAAGTTGGGAGCCTCCTAAACACAGGTTGCTAGTTAGGCTCAACTAAACTTTATAGCTTATTTATTATGGAGCTGATAAATCATAAAAGCAGATTTGATATTTTGATGGCAAAAAATGGATTCCCCTGACCAGTATCCAAAAGCATTAGAATTTTAACAGCTTAGGCCAATATCTTTATACTATTAGTTTTACCTTGTAGTAAATGAAAACTTAATATTAAGAAATTTTTCTTAATAAATTTTTATTACATATTCAAGAAACTTGGTCAGTTACATGACTAACACATATCTCCTTCCAGTTTGTGTTCTTAATTTTCTTTTAGGGATCTTTTGATGAATTGATACTCTTAATTGAAATTAAAAGATGCTTACTCCTTGGATGGAGAAGGCAATGGCACCCTACTCCAGTACTCTTGCCTAGAAAATCCCATGGATGGAGGACCCTAGTAGGCTGCAGTCCATGGGGTCACTAAGAGTTGGACACGACTGAGTGATTTCACTTTCACTTTTCACTTTCCTGCATTGGAGAAGGAAATGGCAACCCACTCCAGTGTTCTTGCCTGGAGAATCCCAGGGACAGGGGAGCCTGGTGGGCTGCCGTCTATGAGGTCGCACAGAGTGGGACATGACTGAAGCGACTTAGCAGTAGCAGTACTCCTTAGAAGGAAATTTATGACCAACCTAGAAGGCAGTGGCACCCCACTCCAGTACTTTTGCCTGGAAAATCCCATGGATGGAAGAGCCTGGTAGGCTGCAGTCCATGAGGTCGCTAGAGTTGGACACAACTGAACGACTTCACTTTCACTTTTCACTTTCACGCATTGGGGAAGGAAATGGCAACCCACTCCAGTGTTCTTGGCTGGAGAATCTCAGGGACAGGGAAGTCTGGTGGGCTGCCGTCTCTGTGGTCGCACAGAGTCGGACACGACTCAAATGACTAAGCAGTAGATAGCATATTGAAAAGCAGAGACATTACTTTGCCAACAAAGGTCCGTCTAGTCAAGGCTATGGTTTTTCCTGTGGTCATGTATGGATGTGAGAGTTGGACTGTGAAGAAAGCTGAGCGCTGAAGAATTGATGCTTTTGAACTGTGGTGTTGGAGAAGACTCTTGAGAGTCCCTTGGACTGCAAGGAGATCCAACCAGTCCATTCTGAAGGAGATCAGCCCTGGGATTTCTTTGGAAGGACTGATGCTAAAGCTGAAACTGCAGTACTTTGGCCACCTCATGCAAAGAGTTGACTCATTGGAAAAGACTCTGATGCTGGGAGGGGTTGGGGGCAGGAGGAGAAGGGGATGACAGAGGATGAGATGGCTGGATGGCATCACTGACTCGATGGACGTGAGTCTCAGTGAACTCCGGGAGTTGGTGATGGACAGGGAAGCCTGGAGTGCTGCGATTCATGGGGTCGCAAAGAGTCGGACATGACTGAGCGACTGATCTGATCTGATCTGATCTGATCTCTATTCTGAGTTCATAAAAATGGTCTACATTTTTTCCTAAATGTTTTAAAGTTACGTTTAGCATGTAAGACCTTAGTCTGTAAGAAATCAATTTTTGTTTATGTTGTGAGTAAGAAATCAAACTTAATATTTTAGAAATATCTGTAGCTAGTTATTTTATGCTAGTTATCAGATAAACCATTCTTCTTTACTCTGGTCTGCAGTGCCACCTCTGTCTTGTGTAAATTTCTGTATATGAAGTTCCTGTATGAATTTCTAGACAGTTTATTCTGCCAGTTTTTTGTTCCCTGTACTAAATTACAGTGTTGTAATTACTACAGCTTTACAGTAAGTCTCAGATTCTTGTACGATAGTTCTCTTCACCACCTCTTTTTTACTGAAGTTTCATTGAATCTAGTTTTGAGACAATTAACATATTTAGAGTATTATCCTCCCTTTCATGAGAATGGTATGTCTCTCCATTTATAAAGGCTTTCTCTATTGTCTCTAGGTAAAGATTTATGACAACAAAGTAAATGATAAGGTACAAATAATGATGGTTTTATTTCTTAACTTTCTATCTTTGTCACCTTTTTTTCCTTGTCTTATAGTCCTAACTAGGCTTTTCAGTACTGTGCAGAATGGAATTGATAGTAGCAGGAATCCTGTCTTTTTCCTGATGTTATAAAGAATCCTTTTAATGCTTCACTCTTAACATTTGCTGTGGTGTTTCTGGTAAATATCTTGTACCAAATTAAAGACTTTTAATTTATCTCTAGCATGTTCAAAGTTTTTAAAAATCATGAATCCATGTTGTATATTATTGAGTATTCTTTCTGCATCAAGTAAGATGATCTTGTTTTTCTCACTTTAATCATTTAGTAAGATGAAAAATGTACATTCCGCCCTTATATTCCTGAGACAAACCTGCCTTGGTCATGATTTTCACATATGGCTTGCTAATATTTTGATTAGAAGTTTTACATCTATGTATTTTATTGATTTGGCTTATTTTTATTTCTTGTACTGTCTTACCTGGTTTTTGGTATTAAGATTATTCTAGCTTCATAGAATGAGTTGAAAAGTATTCCATTTTGCTCTGGAAGATAAAATGAAGAAGAATTCATTTAAGATTGTCATTGTTTGAACCATGACTATTTGAGGGAACCTGTCAGTCTGTTTGGTCTTGTTGGAAAGATGTTAAGTACCAGTGCAGTATCTTTAATGGTTTATTTAGGTTTTTCTATATCAGTAACCTCAGATATGCAGATGAAACCACCCTTATGGCAGAAAGCAAAGAACTAAAGAGCCTCTTGATGAAAGTGAAAGAAGAGAGTGAAAAAGCTGGCTTAAAACTCAACATTCAGAAAACTAAGATCATGGCATCTGGTCCCATCACTTCATGGCAAATAGATGGGGAAACAATGGAAACAGTGAGAGACTTTATCTTTTTGGGCTCCAAAATCACTGTGGATGGTGACTGCAGCCATGAAATTAAAAGACTCTTGCTCCTTGGAAGAAAAGCTATGACCAAGCTAGACAGCATATTAAAAAGCAGAGATGTTACTTTGCCAACAAAGGTCCATCTAGTCAAAGCTATGGTTTTTCCAGTAGTCATGTAGGATGTGAGAGTTGGACTATAAAGAAAGCTGAGTGCCGAAGAATTGATGCTTTTGAACTGTGGTGTTGGAGAAGACTCTTGAGAGTCCCTTGGACAGCCGGGAGAGCCAACCAGTCAATCCTAAAGGAAATCGGTATTTCCTTTGAATATTTAATTTGAATTCAGGGAATCAGTATTCCCTGACTATTCACTGGAAGGACTGATACTGAAGCTGAAACTCCAATACTTTGGCACCTGATGCAAAGAATTGACTCAGATGGTTGGATGGCATCACTGACTCAGTGGACATGAGTTTGAGTAAACTCCGGGAGTTGATAATGGACAGGGAGGCCTGGCGTGCTGCAGAGGGCGCAAAGAGTTGGACACGACTGAGCAACTGAACTGAATTGAAGTGATTTCTCCTCTCCCATCTCCCTCCCACTCCTCTGTCATCATTATCATCATTATCATTGTCACTGTCATCAACTGGGGACAAAAGTCAAATATTTTTGTTATACCACAGACCATTCCCTGGTCTTTGACTGTGATCCCTTATAGCACAAGGATCCTAACAGTTAAGACAGTGTTGGCATATTACTGGTCCCATTGTTATTACTGCTTAGTTCAGTCTGTCATCCTGTTGTATGAAAATGTCTCCCAGGGCATTGCCCTGGGAAGCACAGAGGTATCTGTATAGTAGTTGAGTGTGATTACACACTTGCAAAGGCATATAAGTCAGCCCTTTATGCTTTTGTCTGTCTCACCCTTTTAGACAGCGCATGTTTCAACTGCCTGTTCTAATTCTCAATTAAGCCATTACTGTAGGGTGATAAACAGCATCATCGTATGTCCGTTTGATGTGGTATCTCTTTACCCACTGTTGGACACTGTGTGCAGTGAAGCATGTGTGTCCCATACTCTGAAAATGTGTAACTTGGCAGCCCACATTGGTAGAGTATCTTCTGTTCCACTCCTCTCCTAGTATTTTAAGCATTTGCATCTACTTCAGACCGCAAAGCCCAGTCTGAAGCATCTATTCCTGGTGGGACCCATTTACAGCCCTCCCACCAGGGCCGCTGGCATTAATCCAGTGTAATCTACTTGCTGGCTATGTGTAGCAGGGCCTTCCCCCCTGGAGAATCTTCCCACAGCCATCTGCAGCCTCTCTCTCTCTTGTTAGCAGACAAAATGGTTCTTGTTGGCAATTTGTGCCTCAGAGGTTATAAGAAGATTATGTATAGATTCAGCCCATCTGTGCATTGCTGAAGTCCTCTAGGTGGGCACTTCAAGGGAGTATACCAAAAGGTCCACTTGGGGGTCACAGTTACCTCCCAAACCTGAAAGCGGGTTCTTCTGATGAGCGTTAGCATGTCCTATTTAATGTGGTCCGTGGATTCCCAGAGGGATTTCCATATGGCTGCACCTTACACAGACATCCTTTTAGTAGTCCAGTTTTCCACTGTGCATGAGTCAGTAAAAACCTAAGCATATGTACTTTTGAGTTTCCCAGGTGGCTCAGCAGTAAAGAATCCGCCTGTAATGCAGGGGGCTCAGGAGCTGCAGGTTTGATCCTTGGGTCAGGAGATCCCCTGGAGGAGGGCATAGCAACCCACTCCAGTATTCTTGTCTGGAGAATCCATGGACAGAGAAGCCTGCCGGGCTATAGTCCATGGGGCCACAAAGAGTTGAACACAACTGAAGCGACTTAGCACACGCACACGCATGGACTTTTACCATTGTTTAGTTCTTCTATCACTGCTAAGAAAACAGCATGCAAGTCAGTCCACTGAGCCCATTTGTATTTACCTGCTTCAATCAAAGTAATGGCCATTCACCTTGAATCTGTCACTCATAACCAAGAAGCTCTATGCTTGTCAGTTGAGAAGTATTTATGCTGTCCAAGTGACAATATAATCTGGTATCTCCTCACTCAGTTCCAGAGTCAGTTCTCTGGGAAAAAAAGCTCTTGGTTGTATCTCCTCCTCCTATTTTCCTCCTAACAAGATTCTATATAAACTCTTGTGTGCATTGTCTTCCTCATTAGAGTGCTTTTCTGATCACCCGAGACACCATGATTATATAGGGTTTCAGTATCATTTTGTCTTTCAGTTTATAGGGGCAATTTAGACTAATGTGCAGTAGCAGGCTAGTGATTGCCTCTCAAATGGAAGTTCTCCAGTCCAGAATCTCAGTTGTTTTTTGTCACGGGGAGTCAATCACAGGCTTTTGCCATAAGTGCCAGTCTGTGTTCTCTATAGAGCTGCTGTACAGAGCTTGTCTCCAGGCTCCAGCTTCTTGTCTGCAACACTGTATGGGCTCAGGCAGTCTTGTTCTCATTTAGCATGATGTCCAATTAATATTGCTTGGAGGGCAGTTGACATGCCATCTGTTTTATGTTGGGGGAAGCCATAGTATCTTTAGTATAGTGTCTATCTTTAGTATCTATAGATAGTATTTATCCCATTTAGACATAGTATCTATTCCTATAAACCACTGAAGTAAGCCTGTGGATGACTCTACACATGGGCTTCACCAGATGGTCCATACTGAAATCAGATTGATTATATTCTTTGCAGCCGAAGATGGAGATGCTCTACACAGTGAACAAAAACAAGCCCTGGAGCTGACTGTGGCTCAGATCACCAGCTCCTTAATTCAAACTTCAGGCTCAAATTGAAGAAAGTAGTGAAAACCACTAGGCCATTCAGTGAATGTGAAAGTGTTAGTTGTTCAGTCATGTCCAACTCTGTGTGACCTCATGGGCATAAGACACCATGGACTGTAGCCCACCAGGCTCTCCTGTTCATGGGATTCTCCAGGCAAGAATACTGGAATGGGTTGCCATTCGCTTTTTCACTAGATCTTCCCGATCTGGGAATCAAACCCAGATCTGCTGCATTGCAGGCAGATTCTTTACCATCTGAGATAGCAGGGAAGCCCCCAAAACATATGGGATTAAAAAAAAAAAAAAAAAGAATACTGGAGTGGGTTGCCATTCCCTTCTCCAGGGGGTCTTCCCAACCCAGGGATCAAACCTGGATCTCCTGCATTGTAGGCAGATTCCACTGTCTGAGCCAACAGGAAAGCCTAGGCCATTCAGATATGACCTAAGTCAAATCCCTTATGATTATACAGTGGAGGTAATGAATAGATTCAAGGAATTAGACTTGGTAAACAGAGTGCCTGAAGAACTATGGACAGAGGTTCATAACATTGTGCAAGAGGTAGTGATCGAAACCATCCCCAAGAAAAAGAAATGCAAAAAGTCAAAGTGGTTGTTGAGGAGGTCTTACAAATAGCTGAGAAAAGAAGAGAAGCAGAAGGCAAATAGAAAGGGAAAGATATACCCAACTGAATGCAGAATTCCAGAGACTAGCAAAGAAAGATAAGAAAGGCTTCTTAAGTGAACAATGCAGAGAAATAAAGGAAAACAATACAATGGGGAAAAATAGAGATATTTTCAAGAAAATTAGAGATACCAAGGGAACATTTCATGGAAAGATGGACACAAAAAAAGGGTAGAAATGGCAAGGACCTAACAGAAGAAGAAGATGTTAAGAAGAGGTGGCACGTATACACAGAACTGTACAAAAAAGGTCTTAATGACCCAGATAACCATGATGGTGTGGTCACTCACATAGAGCCAGACGTCCTGGAGTGTGAAGTCAGGTGGGCCTTAGAAAGTATCACTATGAACAAAGCTAGTGAAGGGGATGGAATTCCAGTTGAGCTATTTCAAATCCTAAAGGAGGATGCCTTTAAAGTGCTGCACTCAATATGCCAGCAAATTTAGAAAACTCAGCAGTGGCCACAGCACTGGAAAAGATCAGTTTTCATTCCAGTCCCAAAGAAAGGCAATGCCAAAGAATGTTCAAATTACTATACAGCTGCACTCATTTCATATACTACCAAGATTATGCTCAAAATCCTTTAAGCTTGACTTCAGCAGTCCATGAATGGAGAACTTCCAGATGTACAAGTTGGATTTAGAAAAGGCAGAGGAACCAGAGATCAAATTGCTGACAACTGCTGGATCATAGAAAAGGCAAGAGAATTCATGAAAAACATCTGCTTCATTGACTATGCTAAAGCCTTTCACTGTGTGGATCACAGCAAACTGTGGAAAATTCTTCAAGAGATGGAAATACCGTCTTACTGCCTCCTGAGAAATGTGTATGCAGATTAAGAAGCAGTAGGTAGAACCAGACATGGAACAACAGACTGGTTCAAAATTGGGAAAGGAGTACATCGAGGCTGTATATGGCCACCCTGCTTATTGCATTTCTATGCAGAGTACATCATGCGAAATTCTGGGCTGGATGACTCACAAGCTGGAATCAAGATTGATGGGAGAAATATCAACAACCTTAGATACACAGATGATACCACTCTAATGGCAGAAAGTGAAGAGGAACTAAAGAGCCTCTTGATGAAGGTGAAAAAGAGTGAAAAAGCTGGCTTCAAACTCAACATTCAAAAAGCAAAGATCATAGTATCCAGTCCCATCACTTTATGGCAAATAAGATGGATGAAAAGTGGAAACAATGACAGACTTTATTTCCTTGGGCTCCAAAATCACTGTGGATGGTGACTGCAGCCATGAAATTCAAAGACTCTTGCTCCTTGAGAGAAAAGCTATGACCAGCCTAGACAACATATAAAATGAAGAGACATCACTTTGCCGACAAAGGTCCATATAGTTTTTCCAGTAGTCATGTATAGATGTGAGAGTTGAACCATAAAGAAAGCTGAGTACAGAAGAATTGATGCTTTTAGATTCTGCTGCTGGAGAAGACTCTTGAGAGTCTCTTGGACTGCAAGCAGATCAAAGCAGTTAATCTTAAGGAAATCAACCCTGAAAATTCCTTGGAAGGACCAGTGCCAAAGCTGAAGCTCCAATACTTTGGCCACCTGATGTGAAGAGCTGACTCACTGGAAAAGGCCCTGATTCTGGAAAAGATTGAGGGCAAGCAGAGAAGAGGGCAACAGAGAATGAGATGGTTGAATGGCATCACTGACTCAATGGACATGAGTTTGAACTAACTCTGGGAGATAGTGAAGGACAGGGAAGCCTGGCGTGTTGCAGTCCATGGGGTGGCAGAGAGTTGGACACAGCTTAGAGACTGAACAACAACAACAAAGCCTGTTGAAAGATTCAGTTTTCACCCAGACTTTCACCTTAATCCAATCAACCTTAACTTTTTTCATATTCTCTCAATCTAATTGTAGCCTGTGTTAAGACTTCACCAGAAGATTTTGGTATCATAGTCCATGTGGTCCCATCTAAGTAAAGGAGTCCCAGAAACTTCTCTTCCCTGATCATTTTAGCCAGCAGGGGGTTTGAGCCAAGAGACTTCGGTCCTTCTTGTCAGTCTTCATCTCAAATAATCTGCCTGTTATCCTGTACAGTTTCTCATTATAATCATTGCTTTCCCTGTGTCTTAAATTTGTCCAAACTGGGGTAGATAGACTCAACTAGTTTAACGCCGTTTTATATAAGGGTACTATCAGGGTCCCCGGAGAAGGCAATGGCACCCCACTCCAGTACTCTTGCCTGGAAAATCCCGTGGACGGAGGAGCCTGGTGGGCTGCAGTCCATGAGGTTGCTAAGAGTCGGACACGACTGAGCAACTTCACTTTGACTTTTCACTTTCCTGCATTGGAGAAGGAAATGGCAACCCACTCCAGTGTTCTTGCCTGGAGAATCCCAGGGACGGGGGAGCCTGGTGGGCTGCCGTCTATGGGGTCGCACAGAGTCGGACATGACTGAAGCAACTTAGCAGCAGCAGCAGCAGCAGCAGGATCCCTTTGATCCACCCAGTCTCTGGTCCAGTGGTTAGGGATCTACTTTGCAATGCAGGGGACATGATTTTGATCCCTGATGGAAGAGCTCAGATCCCACATGGGTTTAGTAAACCTGAGTGCTGCAACAAAGGCCCAAGGAGCCAAGTAAATAAATAAAAATATATATTTTTAAAAAGACCTTTGTTTCAACCCCATCAATGCCCATTTTATTCATCCCATTTCTTAATAACCATCCACAGAGTTCCATCCTTCCGGGATGAGTCCTGTGATGCCTTTCTTTCTTTTTCCTCTTTTTCCACTCCTCTTCTGCTGCCGCTAAGTCGCTTCAGTCAGGTCCGACTCTGCGACCCCATAGACAGCAGCCCACCAGGCTCCTCCACCCCTGGGATTCTCCAGGCAAGAACTGGAGTGGGTTGCCATTTCCTTCTTCCAATGCATGAAAGTGAAAAGTGAAAGCGAAGCCGCTTACGGGGTGAATTCATCTGGGGTGTTCTACTTCACATTTTTAGAGGGAGTCAGGCAGTCCCTGTTCTTTGTGTAAACATAGTAGCTTTTATCCAGTTCACTAGGCTGGCTGTTCTCTCAGGGATAACCCACTGTGTTGTCTGTGTCATGGATAGCCATCTGTGATTGTCCCATAGTTAGCTGTGGTCCTGCATCAACCCTTCCACTCTACAGCATTTAAAAATGAATATACTGCTCCTAAATTTCTTTCTTAGTCCTTTAGTAAAGCTTCTTCAGGAAGCTGGTGGTGCCAGTCTACAAAGGAAATGATAGTTCCTTCACAGTAAGCCCCTGTTCTCAGTAGTTTCTTGGTTTTGCCCTTCCCACCCCCAACAGTGAACCTTGGTGACGTTTGTCCCCAGATAATTGTTCCCTTTGGGGGCAGCTTTGAAGCTAGATTGCCCAGCAACAAAATTTGACCTTGCAGTCTTTTTTAATTTTGTTTTAGCTGTTCTAGCTAAATCAATCAAGGAATTGCGTGTGTCACTTTTTTTCTTACTGGTTTCTTTATGCATCCATTGAAACAACTCCCCAGGAGTTAGATCCATCAGTAAATTCCATTGATAACTTTTACCTTCGTAATTTATCTCAGCACAGCTTTTGCTGTATACCGTGATTAACCATGAGGCCTCCCAGGGGTCAACAGTTCCTCATATCCTGCCCTGCTCCTCATCCTTTCTCTCCCCAGACCACATGTTTCTACAAACCTAAGTCATTCTATTAGCTCCCACATTTTCTGACACTGAATGAGAGTTTTTTTCCTTTCCTGACATCCATCAGACGTGATACTGGCAACTCAGTTCACTTCTGACACTAACCAGCTGGATTTAACATCAGGTTTAAAGTTTTGGTCCTGCAGAACTGCCCTCACTTCAGTCACCAGCCACAAATAGGGTGATCAGGTTACCCACATTTCTGTCCAGCCAACTGTGAATTCAGGATTTCCCATGACCCTTCTTTCAGGCTCCATAATTCACTAGAGCAGCTCATAGAACTCGGGGAAGCACTTTACTTACTGTCACCATTTATCACAAAGGCTACAACTCAGAAACAGCCAAATGGAGGAGATGTATAGGAGAACATATGTGAGGAGGAACGCATAGCTTCCGTGCCTGGAGGGTGGCCTCCTCCCCCACCTCAATGTGTTCGCCAACCTAGAAGCTCCCTCTATTCCTTCTTGAATCAATTTTTGTTTATTTCTGTTTTATCTAGGAAAAATTCTCTTACCTTTCAGTTTATTGACATAAAGTCTTAATTATATTTCCTTATCATCTTAATCTCTGCTGTCTGTAGTTTTGTTCCCCTTTTCATCCCTAATGTTATTTATTTGTGCCTGCTCTCTTTTTTCTCTTGATTATTTTCTCATAAAGTGTGCCAGTTTTACTACTCTTTATAAAGAACGTTTACCTTTGTTTGTATTTTCTGTTGTATCTTTATTTTGTATTTTATTAATTTATGGATTTGTTTTTTATTTGCATTGGGCCCACCCCACCCCCAAATATTAGCATCTTAAGCGTTTGAGTGCTGTTTTAGTTGTACCCTACAAGTCTTCAATTCAGTTCAGTTCAGTCACTCAGTTGTGTCTGACTCCTTGCAACTCCATGGACTACAGCACGCCAGGCCTCCCTGTCCATCACGAACTCCCAAAGTTTACTCAAACTCATGTCCATTGAGTCGTTGATGCCATCCAACCATCTCATCCTCTGTCGTCCCCTTCTCCTCCCGCCTTCAATCTTTCCCAGCATCAGGGTCTTTTCAAATGAGTCAGTTCTTCGCATCAGGTGGTCAAAGTATTGGAGTTTCAGCTTCAGCATCAGTCCTTCCAGTGAATATTTAGGACTGATTTCCTTTAGAATGGACTGGTTGGATCTTCTCTGCAGTCCAAGGGACTCTCAAGAGTCTTCTCCAACACCACAGTTCAAAAGCATCAATTCTTCAGTGCTCAGCTTTCTTTATAGTCCAACTCTCACATCCATACATGACTACTGGAAAAACCATAACTTTGACTAGACAGACCTTTGTTGGCAAAGTAATGTCTGTGCTTTTTAATATGCTGTCTAGCTTGGTCATGGCTTTTCTTCCAAGGAGCAAGCGTCTTTTAATTTCATGGCTGCAGTCACTGTCTGCAGTGATTTTGAAGCCCCAAAAAATAAAGTCTGTCACTGTTGCCATGTTTCCCCATCTATTTGCCATGAAGTCTTAGTATCTGGTATTTTCATTATTTAAATTCTAATGATTTTAAAATTTTTACTTATTTTAACCATTTGCCTTTATCCTTTTTTCTTTTTTGCCTTCTTTTGAAATAATTGAAAGATTTTTCTCATTCATTTTTTAAATTTAATTATTGTAGATGTGATTTGCTTTGTTTCCCTTTATTAATGATAAGCTTTGAGATTTTAATGTGAATACTCAGTATTATGTTAATAAGAATCTTTAAAATACAGATACTCTAAAAATGCTTTGACTTCAGCCACCCCCATCATGGCTTACTTATTATAGTTGTTCAAAATTTTAATAATCCCTCAAGTTAGATATGGGAGAAGGCAATGGCACCCCAGTCCAGTACTCTTGCCTGGAAAATCCCATGGACGGAGGAGCCTGGTGCGCTGCAGTCCATGGGGTTGCTAGGAGTCGGACACGACTGAGCGACTTCACTTTCACTTTTCACTTTCCTGCATTGGAGAAGGAAATGGCAACCCACTCCAGTGTTCTTGCCTGGAGAATCCCAGGGATGGGGGAGCCTGGTGGGCTGCCGTTTATGGGGTTGCACAGAGTCGGACATGACTGACGCGACTTAGCAACAGCAGCAGCAAGTTAGATATATTTATTTGCTATACTTGATTTTGCTTAAACTTACTCATAATTGCTCTTTGTTGAAAATTCACATTCCATTTTGTATCTTAAATATTTCTTCTGGGATTAGTCTCCTTATTCCTAAAGTTTATCCTTACAAGTTCCTTAAGTGAGGTGACGTTCTCTATTAGATTTTGTTCATCTAACAGTGTTTTAAATTTGTCCTTGTTTTTGAAAGATGGTTTCATTAGATATTAAATTCTGTACTGAAAGGTTTGTTTTCCTCTCCCTCTTAGCACATTATATTCCAATATCTTCTTGAAACCGTTCCATTCTCATTTGAATGAGAAGTCATTTATTACAGTCACTCTCATTGTCATTCCTTGGCCAGAAATCTTTTTTCATTCTGGCTCTATATATGATTTTCTGTTTGTCCTTGGTGTCCCATATTTTTACTGTGATTTATCTAGATGAGGGTTTCTTTATTTGTCCTGGTGTGATTCATTGTGTTTCCTGAAATCTAGGATTAATATTTCTCACCAGTTTTGGAAAATTCTCAGTTTTCTTTCTGAATTTTACTTCCATATGTCTTTTTTCTTTTTTTATCGTCTTGAAACTTTAATTAAATGTGTTACTCTGTCTTGCTTAGTCTTCCATATCTTTCGACCTCTTTTTCTGTCTGTCTCTTTGCTGTATTCTGATTAATTTATCTCTCACCTTATTCTCCTTTTGCCCATGTTTAATCCATAGTTAACCCTTCCTTTGACATTTTAATTTCAGTGGTCCTATAAATAGTTTTACTCCTAATTTTTCCCTTAATTTCCTTAAATACATTAAACATACACATCGTATATTCTTTTTCACATAAATTCAGTATCTCATGAGTTGAGGATTGAGGATTTATTCCTTCAGGGAGGGTTTAGTACCTGAATTCACTGGCAACACAGATTAGTTTACTTTAAGTTATAGTTTTCACTATGAGTCTTTCTTTGGGCCTTACAAATAGCATGACAGCCCTAAACACCTTTGAAAACTAGACAGTAGATAGGAGTTTGCAGGAAGGCTTTTTTCTACCTTCCTCCCTGGGCCTGGGCCAGGGCCAGGTCCAGAGCAGACAACTTTCGTTGGCAATACAGACTTTGTTGTAATCATTTTTGTTTCAGTTTTTCCTTTCTTGGTCTCCTTTCCCTGAGTTTTTTGCCCTTTTTAGATCTGACTTTTTTGCAAGAGGATCTACCATTTTAATTCTAGCCCTTCTTGAACTTTATCCCTCAGCATGCACAAAAGTAATACTGACGCTCTAGGCCACCTTAGTTCAGTAAACACTCCAAAGACAGCCAGACATTTCAGCTTTACCACACTGATCTCTCGCTCCCATTTTGTTCCCGGCCTTCAGTGACTTCCTTTATATTTTTTTGTAAATTCATATGGTCATGTACTGGGTGTTTAATTGTTATTTCATTTACCATTTTATAGATTAGTTTTGGAGCCCTAGTCCATAACACTGTCATAAATAAAAATGTTTAAAACAGATCACTGAACTAAAAATGAACAGACTGTGACAGTTATTACAGAATATAACAAATGCTAGGTATGATATAACTGTTAGTAACATAAAAAGGGAAATAATGCAGATCTTTTTTCTCTTTTACCAGCAATTACCAATAACCTACATTAAATAATTTACACAGTATGCGTGTAAATATTTCATTTTTGTTTTAACCATTGTTGAAGCAATAAAAGATACTATTCACAGATCCTCATGAGTGTTAGAAAATTATATTTTTATGAATAAAGATATTTATACAAAGTACATTTAAAATTATGAATTAAACAAGACCTTTAATATAGGAAACAATTTCATTGAATATATATTTCATTACCTATTTTGCAAGCCTATTTGTCTTTGAAACCTATATATACTTTAAAAAGTGATCTCATATCAAATAAAAAATCATTTTCAAGTCAGATTCAAATTATTTATTCTTATAGATCCATTTTGGGGGGGATTCCACTTCCCAGATTATTTCCATATAGATTAGATTCAGTAAGTTTTTAAAATTGTAGTAAGAAAAAAAAGATGTATGAATTTACCATCGTAACTACTGCTTAGTGAAAAATTCAGTATATTCACATTGCACTAAGTATATTTAGATTATTTTGCAACCAGTCTCCAGAGGTTTTTCATCTTGCAAAACTGAAGCTCTATACCCATTCAACAGTAACTCCCCATTTCCTAGTCCTCTTAGTCCCTTCCTGACAACCACCATTCTTCATTTGTTTCTATGAATTGACTGCTTTAAGTACCTCATCTAAGTGGAATTATACAATATTTGTTTTTCTGTGACTCGCTTATTTCACTTAGCATAATGTCCTTAAGGTTCATCCACATTGTAGCATATGCCAGGATTTCCTTCCTTCTTAAGGCTGAATAACATTCCATTGTATAAATTTTTTTTAAAAAGAAAAGCAAAAAAGCATTCCGTTATATGTATATACCACATTTTGTTTATCCATTCACCCATTTTGTTTCCACCTTGGCTACTGTGAATAATGGTACTATAAACATAGACATTTGACTATATCTTCAGCACTCTCCCTTCAGTTCTTTGGGTTCAGTTCAGTTCAGTCACTCAGTCGTGTCTGACTCCGACTCTTTGCAACCCCATGAATCACAGCACGCCAGGCCACCCTGTCCATCACCAACTCCCAGAGTTCACCCAGACTCATGTGCATTGAGTCGGTGATACCATCTAGCCATCTCATCCTCTGTCGTCCCCTTCTCCTCCTGCCCCCAATCCCTCCCAGCATCAGGGTCTTTTCCAGTGAGTCAGCTCTTTGCATGAGGTGGCCAAAGTATAAGAGTTCCAGCCTCAGCGCCAGTCCTTCCAATGAACACCCAGGAATGATCTCCTTTAGGATGGACTGGTTGGATCTCCTTGCAGTCCAAGGGACTCTCAAGAGTCTTCTCTAACACCACAGTTCAAAAGCATCAATTCTTCAGCGCTCAGCCTTCTTCACAGTCCAACTCTCACATCCATACATGACCACTGAAAAAACCATAGCGTTGACTAGACGGACCTTTGTTGGCAAAGTAATGTCTCTGCTTTTCAATATGCTATCTAGGTTGGTCATAACCTTCCTTCCAAGGAGTAAGCATCTTTTAATTTCATGGCTGCAGTCACCATCTGCAGTGATTTTGGAGCCCAGAAAAATAAAGTCTGACACTGTTTCCACTGTTTCCCCATCTATTTCCCATGAAGTGATGGGACCAGATGCCATCTGAATGTTGAGCTTTAAGCCAGCTTTTCACTCTCCTCTTTGACTTTCATCAGGAGGCTTTTTAGTTCCTTTCACTTTCTGCCATAAGGGTGGTGTCATCTGCATATCTGAGGTTATTGATATTTCTCCCGGCAATCTTGATTCCAGCTTATGTTTCTTCTAGCCCAGCGTTTCTCATGATGTACTCTGTATATAAGTTAAATAAGCAGGATGACAATACACAGCCTTGATGTACTCCTTTTCCTATTTGGAACCAGTCTGTTGTTCCATTTCCAGTTCTAACTGGTTCTCTGGGTATATGTACCCAAAGTACCCAAATTCCCTAAGGGGAATTTCAGCAAGTTTTTAGTACCTAGCTGCTTCCTACTGCTGTCAAACACATTTTGGTTTTCCATGGTAATAATATAGATATGCTCTTAATAGCTTTAATATTTCATTATATAAGTGGCCATAAATCTAACCCTTTTGTTAGTTACTTAGGATATTGTGAATAGTTTACTGTTACAAATAACATTTTATACACTTTAAGCATCCATGTACATATGTTTTTGTTTATTTATGTGATAAATTAACTAGATTTTCTGGGTCAGATGATCTGTTTATTTTTAAGCTTTTGAAAAATATTGCCGAGTACGGAGGTCTAGCAATTTATGCCGCCTTTATAAGACAATGTATGAGAATACTCTTTCCTCCACATTTTTGCTGTGCTTTTCTTTTTTAATCTTTGTCAATCTGATAAGCAAAATATAGCTCACTCTTCAGCCATCATTGAGGGTAATTTTTAAAATGCTCATTTGAATTTGTAATCTGCCTTTTGAGATATCTTTGTGAACTAGTCAGGTCCAAGGCCTCAAAGCCAGTCTGGCTCAGTCAGTAACTAGTCACTGCCCTGGGTTAGTACATGTGTAATCTTCCAGCTTTCATCAGGATGTTCACCAAAGGTATGCTGGACACCACCATCTTCACACCTCTATTGGCAGTGCTTCGTAATATGTAAACCCCAGTAAGAGCGGCCTTTCCATGGGCTGTTGCACCACCAGCCAGCACTGGACCTGACCTGTGTCACTCAGCCATCTCCTAAGGCTGTAGCCTGGGTCCTGTGCTCCCAATCTCAGTTCCAGCCTCAAGCTATTTGACTGTCCCCATAGGGCAGACCTTATTCTCCACAGTGATGCTGGCAGACAGTTGCCAAATCCCAGGGATGAGATAGCAGAGGCCAGGCCATTTCAGGGTCTGTGCCTTTGCCACTGGTAGGCAAGTTTTTGACTGTGTTTTATTGTAAAACATGGTCAAGCATAATGTCCGATAGTTTTATTTCATTTTACATGCCTTAGATGTTCACATAATAATTCCTCAGTGTACATTTGTTGACTATTCACAATGTAGTAGGCCAGGTTCCAAGTGCTGGAAACTCTGAGATTAAAAATATAGTTATTGGTGCTCTAGCAAATGATGGTTAGCAGGGAAGAGAGGAGAGACACATAAATAGATAATTATAATAGAATTTTGATAGTTTTATTGGGAGGAATAATTACTGTGATGAAAATAGAGGTGGGATACTGTGGAAGCATGTGGAAGGGACTGTAGTGCCAATAAAAAGTATTTAGGGAATGCTTTCCAAAGGAACCACTGCCTAAAGAAAAAGTGGAACTTAGCCAGGTGCTGCAAGGGAAAGAGACATCCTGGGCAGAGGGAAAGGATTACAGAGGCACAGGGACCTGTCATGTTCAGAACTGAATTGCTAGCATATGATTTGGCTACATATGTGGTGGTGAGAAATGAGGCAAGAAAGGACCAAATTATGAAGCTGAGATATATCTTAAATATGGAAACTTACTACACATTCATCATGTTGAGTATCAAAGAAAAAATAATTTTCCCAAGTTATTTAATTAAAAAAAATGTTTAGAGGAGAAAACTAACTTTTATTTCTTGATTCAGTTAAAAAATTGCCTTGTTTCTGCTAAGTAACTGCATTATTAAAAAGCATGTGGTATTTATATTGTCCTTGAGAAAGCAGAACTAGATAGAAGAATAGACATGGAACACACGTAACAAGTGGGTAGAATTGTGGCGAAGGAAAAATAAACTATGTATATCAGTCTTTCATGTCTGCTAGAAAGGTGGAAAACATATAATTTGTTTTCACTTCCCCATGTGAAAGTTTTCCATAATTAAAGCAAGAAAATAGCCTAAGATGGCTGGTTGCCATTCCTTAAAGAAGTTATTTTTCCTTTGAGATTAAACATTTTCCCATTAACAGTAAATAAAGTAGCCAAGCTGCTAGGGATTTGATTTGAGTGCTTAAAACCCTCTGCCTTTCAGCATTGGTCCAATCAGGAGACAGGTTAAACCACACAGTAACTTAAATAGAGGAATGTGATGTGAAGAATTATTAAGCTATAATAGGAAAGTAACTATAAAGACATGAAGAACACTCTAAAGGGTATCCTAGGAAGGACCAACTTGGAAGGAGGCCTACTTCCCAAGGCTAAGGTTCATACTTCATTGAGGAAGGTGTGGTTACAGCTCATTGGATGGTGGAGGCCAATGGGTTGCTTGGGCTGGAACTGATCCTCAGTCAGACAAGCAGAAAACAAACCTTCCAGGTCCAAGTGAGCAGTCGCTGTGAGATATGAGTATGCCCTATCCTTATTAGGAGGGTCTAGTCACTGAGACTGCCCACTCTAGGTGTGTGGCCAGGAAAGTGGACCATCAGACGTCCTTACAGATCCACACCACTGATCAGCCATGCAGTGGGAACAAAAGCACACAAAACACTGCACCTTATCCACTGTACTCCAAAACCATTAAGAGAAGCCCTTCCTCCTGCAGTGTCTCTCTAGTTATCTCTACTGGCAAAGCCTCACTGTGTGCTCACTGTAAAAGAGAACATGCTAACTGGCCAGTCCATTTTCATAGACCACCTGCAGAGTGAATTTGGAGCTCAGTAAATAGATCAGTAGATAACTGGCACACAATCTGACTGCTTAAAACCCTGAACATTTCACCTGTGTCTGGCATATAATTGAGAAAGAAATTTTAAAAACCCTGAAACCCAGGAACTGATGTAGCTCTCACAGCTCAGCCTTCCTGTTACCACAGACTGATGGGATGCTCACAGCTGAACCATGCTGTTCTGTTGAGTATAAGCAGCCCCACGGGACCATCCACTACAAGCAAGGTCACTGTGCAACCCACGAAATATGAAGCACCCTCTTTCTTCAAGCTGCCTGGTATATATTTTTTAGAAGTGCTCTGCTAAGCAGGTTTTCACCTAACACTTAATAATGAATCAGATGAGGGAATTTTTAAATACATGTAGGCTGTGGGTAGATGATAATTCATGACCAAAATCCTATTGTAGACTATTAAAAGTAGTCATTTACAGATTATAAAACAACACAAGAAAAATTTTAATGGAAAACATCTTGCTTGTGTGTTTTGGGTGTTCTTTGAGTTGATATGAACCAAGTAGCATCGGCTCATTTCCCTTAACTTTTTAAAAAAGTCTCCCCCAAAGCCTGCTCCCTCAGATTTTACTGTATTTGTGCACAGTGAATTCTGTGAGAGAATTATTACAATTCTACAATATCCATTCTGAAGACCAAACATTTTTTGGTAACTCATTTATTAGTAAAATTAGATCTGAACCAGCGTGACCCTGTTTAGATTCTTTGGGTATACTCGGACACTCATATAGTTTGCTGCAGAAACATTAACTGATTATAGGGTGCTGCCCTAGGTAGTTCACGTATGTGTTGTATGCACAATATTACCTTTGTAAATTAAGTTATGACATGTGTGCCTCCAAAGGTTTAAATAGGGATTATAGACATATGTCTGTACCACTGGTGGCTCCTGCCAATTGCTGGAAATGCAGGTTCTATCTCTGGGTTGTGAAGACCCCCTGGAGAAGGAAATGGCAACCCACTTCAGTATTCTTGCCTGGGAAATCCCATGGATAGATCAGCCTGATGGGCTACAGTCCATGGGGTCGGTCATAAAAGAATCCGACAAGACTTAGCAGCTAAACAACAAACAACAGTAGACATATGTATGTATAGCATCCATGGCAGAGTGGTTTTAGAGGGTACTTCATTTGTAACTATGTGAGTTAGTGAATATTAGCTGAACTTATTGTGGTAATATATTTTCCTGTTTATGCATATATCAAATTATCATGTTATATACCTAACACTAATATAATATTATATGTTAGTTATATTTCAGTAAAACTGTGAGGAGGAAAGAGGCATTTTAATATTGTGGACAGTTTTTAGTTTTGATAAATTAGCTCATGGTTTACATGAGCTAAAACAATAAGAAAAGCAACCTTTAATTTTCCAGTAACTTTCCATTTTGTCTCTGAATTTCAGTTGGAGGTTAACTTAGGAAGTGTAGACTGTGTGTATCCCCGAAATGAAGGCTAAAATAAATATAATCAGGACAACTATAGGCTATAGCCATGATCATTTATACAAGAAAAAAAGAGCCTCTGAATTGAGGATTGCTTAGATAATACGTGTATATAAAAAGGGATCAATAGCAGTATTCTTGGAGAAGGAAATGGCAACCCACTCCAGTGTTCTTGCCTGGAGAACCCCAGGGATGGGGGAGCCTGGTGGGCTGCCGTCTATGGGGTCGCACAGAGTCGGACACGACTGAAGCGACCTAGCAGCAGCAGCAGCAGCAGCAGTATTCTTACACATTTTCAATGGAAGAAATGTCAAGAACAATTTTATTAGTTCTTGTTTGCTTTGCATTTTAAAGGAATGTCAGTTCACATACCAGTGTTTTCATAAACAAAAGTTTGATGATGTTTCCCACCTACTCATACACCCCTGAAAATCATTCAAGTGAAACCTTTCAGCTCTTTGATTATGGTGGGATAGAACTGACTTCTTTTCTGTGTGGTCATGAAGAAGCATTTTAGCTCAAGAATGTAGCACAAGAATGTTAGCACTTTAGGATTTTAGCACAAGAATTTTTCTGGAAATTGATGTTTTTAAGCTGAATGCAGTGATCATGTTTTGACTTGGAATCTTGCCCTCCGTTTCTGTTCTTGTTGTTCTGTACAGATTATCAGCGCCTGATGACTGTGGCTGAAGGCATCACCACACTTCTGTTCCCATTTCAGTGGCAGCATGTTTATGTGCCCATCCTCCCTGCTTCTCTGCTACACTTTCTTGATGCTCCTGTCCCTTATCTGATGGGCCTTCAGTCAAAAGAAGGAACTGACCGTTCTAAGCTAGAACTTCCTCAAGAGGTAAAACTTTAAATGAATGATGCAGCATTTGCTCTTTGTTAATTTAGGTCAGGGCCACTTTTGTTAGATAACATTGTCTTTGTCCAAACGGCGTCTCTGGCTATTCTGAATCTTCCCAGTAGGTCTAGGGCAGACATTTGGCCATAGAATTCAGATCCTGACTTCTAATGGCTATTATAAGACATAGTCAATAATGAAACATGGTTCAAAACAGAACAGTGGCAAATTTTCACAGCTGTAAATTTGTGAAGATGGAGTGATAGTAGTATTATCTTGTTGCTTTATTATTCTAATAATATTTTATTTCTTTATTCATGTTTTAAATTTTGTTTTTAAGTGGTACAGAGCAGTTTTAAAATCCTTCAAAAGTATTGTATTAATTGAAGTGAATTTGATTCTTGACCTCTGTCAAATGAAAAGTAACATCTTTCTGCAAACTAAGGGTCATGGAAATATTAAATATTTAGTCTTTGTTTTCAGACATAAGACCAGTTATCAACTTTTTCTGAATGTCAGCTTAGCTAGCTGGGTGAGATAAAAATTCTAACCCTTAGCTTTTAGGCCACCTTAAGATTACTTTCTGTGTGTTATATTTCCCATTGTTGTTTCAAAAGAAAATAAACAGGAATTTTTGAAAGCATTTTGAATCTAATTTTTAGCTGTTTTGATAGTACTCAGAATTGAAATGTAAAGCCTTTGAATTGAAATATTGATGAGAGAGCCATGGCCTATTAAAAAACATAAAATGGTTAATTACATTATATTATTAGCAATTTAATTAGCACCTTTCTCAGTAAAATTTTTCATGCTGTGCTTCACTTTATTTGCTCTTATTTCCCATAGAGATTCTCATTTTAATAAGTGAATTTAAAATAACACATTAAGCCACAGCTGTTATACCCAGAAATGATTCCTGTAATCATCCATTGCTTGCTTTATTGTAATGAATGTTTTCTTACCAAAATGAACATTTTTGTTCAGGGGAAAGTAGCCGGTTCAGGTCATATAGAATACACATGCAAACTGTCTTGCTCCTTTTGAGCTTGTGCATGCTTTCTGCTTCTTTCTCGGATACCTCTTTTTTCTTATAACTGAACTCTCACTTTCTCTTTTATTAAATTAATGTAAGTGTTTTGTTGGTTCAAAGACGTAAGCCCTTTAAATTTTCAAGGAAAAAGAAATAGACTAACCAAATACAGTTTGGTTTAAATATTTAAACTGTGATATGTTTTAGTTTCTTGTTGAGTATCTGGTCTATTTGTATGTTAATTAAATTATATTTGTTTAGACACATATTACATTTCCATTTTTGCATGAGTAATAATTGTTGAGAAGTTTTTATTTATTTATTTACTTTTATAGAATTTTAAATGCCAGCTTGATGTGTTATTAGGAAATCTTTCTGTTTCTCTGTGTCTATGTGTATCCTCTGTGTGTATGTGTCTATGTGTATCCTCTGACTCTAAAAATGAACATACTTAAATACTCTGAAAGCTGTTATAGTAATATCTGTGATTTTCTGATTTTTCATTTACTAAATCAGTACTTTAATAAGTATACATACTTATCTATTCATAGAGTAGAATAATATTCAATAACCTGAATCAGCTGTGAAAATAGTAGTGCTTCTGTATAGAAAGTATACATGTGTGCATTACTGACTTAGAAGAAAAGGCTAATGGCATATCACTTTGCTCTGCTGTTGTTTTACAATGAGATGAAATAATCCACACACATAATTTGGAGGAGGAAGTGGTTATAAAAATAATCATTGTTTAAGAGTGGCTAGTAATATTCCCCTTTCCCTAAAAACTGCAAAATAAAATAATAGCTAAAAATAGTGAGAGGGTTTCTTAGAATAGTTGTGAAAATAAGTTTACAAAATGATTATTTTAAGAAGATATGACTTTAGTTGTTAGCTAACTAATGTAACTACATAGGCTTATAATTAACTATGCACTCACTAGCCCTATGATTCCAAAATGATAGGCACAGGTAGCTGTTTCTGTATTACATACAGAAACAATAATTACATACAATAAGCAATGTGTTGTTTTTGATGGGGTATAGGAAAGTGATGGTGCAAGGATGTAGCACTGAGAATTAGTTGTATAGACTGGTACCTCACTTTCTACCATCTTTACAATGAATAGTAGATGAAAAGCAAGAGAAAAGCTGAAATAGCATTGCTTTTGCTATTTTCTTTTTGTTAATATCTTGCTTTTGCTACTTTCTTGTTGTCTTGTTGTTTTGTTGTCATATCTTGCCCTAAAATTCTATGAAACTGTTAAATTTTCCTGACATACACTTATGCCAGCTTAACTTCAGCCATTGAGAAAGCTGAACTCTTAGCAAACATGGAGAGAGCTGCCCTGGCCTCACGCTTTTGGATACTTTATCCTATCGGCTCCATTTTTAAGGTTCCATAAAATGACAATCTCCTTGAGCCTTATTCATTCATTCAGCAAACAGTTGTCTCATACCCTACTAGTGTGTGATATCCTGGGAGACATCTAGAGGAAAAAAGTCACCTTTAAGAGGTGTTCTGTTTTCCAGAATAAGACATTTACAAATATCAATAGCAGAGGCTAAAAAATATTAGAGGAATGAAAGATCAAAGAATGTATTCAAAGGAAATCAAAATGCCTTTAGTATTGGGACAGGCTTCCTGGGAAAAGAGATCATTAAGCTTCAATCCTTTGTCCCCTTTTGAAGGAATGTTTGTTGTTTTTAATTGGTAGTAATTACATATCATGAAGGCTTCTGGCAGGTTTATTAGTGAAGTTATAGAAGTATTTAGTCCTAAAACAACATTGGATTGAGATGTTGAGTATATTTTTCATTCTTGAGTTTTTTAATTTTTTTTTTAGATTTTTTTTTTAATTTTATTTTATTTTTGAACTTTACATAATTGTATTAGTTTTGCCAAATATCAAAATGAATCTTCCACAGATATACACGTGCTCCCCATCGTGAACCCTCCTCCCTCCTCCCTCCCCACAGCATCCCTCTGGGTCATCCCAGTGCACCAGCCCCAAGCATCCAGTATCGTGCATCGAACCTGGACTGGCATCTCGTTTCATACATGATATTTTACATGTTTCAATGCCATTCTCCCAAATCTTCCCACCCTCTCCCTCTCCCACAGAGTCCATAAGACTGTTCTATACATCAGTGTCTCTTTTGCTGTCTCGTACCCAGGGTTATTGTTACCATCTTTCTAAATTCCATATATATGCGTTAGTATACTGTATTGGTGTTTTTCCTTCTGGCTTACTTCACTCTGTATAATAGGCTTCAGTTTCATCCACCTCATTAGAACTGATTCAAATGTATTCTTTTTAATGGCTGAGTAATACTCCGTTGTGTATATGTACCACAGCTTTCTTATCCATTCATCTGCTGATGGACATCTAGGTTGCTTCCATGTCCTGGCTATTATAAACAGTGCTGTGACGAACATTGGGGTACACGTGTCTCTTTCCCTTCTGGTTTCCTCAGTGTGTATGCCCAGCAGTGGGATTGCTGGATCATAAGGCAGTTCTATTTCCAGTTTTTTAAGGAATCTCCACACTGTTCTCCATAGTGGCTGTACTAGTTTGCATTCCCACCAACAGTGTAAGAGGGTTCCCTTTTCTCCACACCCTCTCCAGCACTTATTATTTGTAGACTTTTGGATCGCAGCCATTCTGACTGGTGTGAAATGGTACCTCATAGTGGTTTTGATTTGCATTTCTCTGATAATGAGTGATGTTGAGCATCTTTTCATGTGTTTGTTAGCCCTCTGTATGTCTTCTTTGGAGAAATGTCTATTTAGTTCTTTGGCCCATTTTTTGATTGGGTCATTTATTTTTCTGGAGTTGAGCTGTAGGAGTTGCTTGTATATTTTTGAGATTAGTTGTTTGTCGGTTGCTTCATTTGCTATTATTTTCTCCCATTCTGAAGGCTGTCTTTTCACCTTGCTAATAGTTTCCTTTGATGTGCAGAAGCTTTTAAGGTTAATTAGGTCCCATTTGTTTGTTTTTGCTTTTATTTCCAATATTCTGGGAGGTGGGTCATAGAGGATCCTGCTGTGATGTATGTCAGAGAGTGTCTTGCCTATGTTCTCCTCTAGGAGTTTTATAGTTTCTGGTCTTACGTTTAGATCTTTAATCCATTTTGAGTTTATTTTTGTGTATGGTGTTAGAAAGTATTCTAGTTTCATTCTTTTACAAGTGGTTGACCAGATTTCCCAGCACCACTTGTTAAAGAGATTGTCTTTAATCCATTGTATATTCTTGCCTCCTTTGTCAAAGATAAGGTGTCCATATGTGCGTGGATTTATCTCTGGGCTTTCTATTTTGTTCCATTGATCTATATTTCTGTCTTTGTGCCAGTACCATACTGTCTTGATAACTGTGGCTTTGTAGTAGAGCCTGAAGTCAGGTAGGTTGATTCCTCCAGTTCCATTCTTCTTTCTCAAAATCGCTTTGGCTGTTCGAGGTTTTTTGTATTTCCATACAAATTGTGAAATTATTTGTTCTAGCTCTGTGAAGAATACTGTTGGTAGCTTGATAGGGATTGCATTGAATCTATAAATTGCTTTGGGTAGTATACTCATTTTCACTATATTGACTCTTCCAATCCATGAACATGGTATATTTCTCCATCTATTAGTGTCCTCTTTGATTTCTTTCACCAGTGTTTTATAGTTTTCTATATATAGGTCTTTAGTTTCTTTAGGCAGATATATTCCTAAGTATTTTATTCTTTCCGTTGCAATGGTGAATGGAATTGTTTCCTTCATTTCTCTTTCTGTTTTCTCATTATTAGTGTATAGGAATGCAAGGGATTTCTGTGTGTTGATTTTATATCCTGCAACTTTACTATAATCATTGATTAGCTCTAGTAATTTTCTGGTGGAATCTTTAGGGTTTTCTATGTAGAGGATCATGTCATCTGCAAATAGTAAGAGTTTTACTTCTTCTTTTCCAATTTGGATTCCTTTTATTTCTTTTTCTGCTCTGATTGCTGTGGCTAAAACTTCCAAAACTATGTTGAATAGTAATGGTGAAAGTGGGCACCCTTGTCTTGTTCCTGACTTTAGAGGAAATGCTTTCAATTTTTCACCATTGAGGATAATGTTTGCTGTGGGTTTGTCATATATAGCTTTTATTATGTTGAGGTATGTTCCTTCTATTCCTGCTTTCTGGAGAGTTTTTATCATAAATGGGTGTTGAATTTTGTCAAAGGCTTTCTCTGCATCTATTGAGATAATCATATGGTTTTTATTTTTCAATTTGTTAATGTGGTGTATTACATTGATTGATTTGCGGATATTGAAGAATCCTTGCATCCCTGGGATAAAGCCCACTTGGTCATGGTGTATGATCTTTTTAATGTGTTGTTGAATTCTGATTGCTAGAATTTTGTTAAGGATTTTTGCATCTATGTTCATCAGTGATATTGGCCTGTAGTTTTCTTTTTTTGTAGGATCTTTGTCAGGTTTTGGTATTAGGGTGATGGTGGCCTCATAGAATGAGTTTGGAAGTTTACCTTCCTCTGCAATTTTCTGGAAGAGTTTAAGCAGGATAGGTGTTAGCTCTTCTCTAAATTTTTGGTAGAATTCAGCTGTGAAGCCGTCTGGACCTGGGCTTTTGTTTGCTGGAAGATTTTTGATTACAGTTTCAATTTCTGTGCTTGTGATGGGTCTGTAAATTTTTTTTTTAGATTTAATGGTATTAAAAATGAGAAACTGACTTACAAGAATACCCTATTGTATGGAGTTCTTTTCTGTTGTAGAAAAAGGGCTTTTTGGTTTGTCTTCAATAAATTTTTATAACACAAGTTTACACTCCCTATCTCTTCTTTGTAATAAAACCCCAATTTGGACCCTTTCAAGCCTGCATAGGAGGGTGAGAGAGAATCACAGGAATATGGAGAGAAGCCAGTAACTTCAGTGCAGGGACACCCACCTTGCCGTACATTTTTGGCTCAGTAGTGATTACGTGTGGAGAAGGAAATGGCAACCCACTCCAGTGTTCTTACCTGGAGGATCCCAGGGACCGGGGAGCCTGGTGGGCTACCGTCTATGGGGTCGCACAGAGTCGGACACGACTGAAGCAACTTAGCAGCAGCAGCGCCAGTGATTGCGTGAGCATGACAAGCTTTAAAATTTCCCCAAATGTATCATTTTTCTCTTTTTATGGGAGAAGGAGAGGGATAGAAAAGGATAGCAGGAAGGCGTTAATGATGGAGACAGTACAAAATCTAAGTGGTGAGAGGTTGCAGGTTAACATTTAGATTAGCAAGTTAGTGAATTTTTTTCTTCCATTTTTAAAGATATTGAATCATCCATGTGAATTATGGTGACCTAGTTTCTCCCTTTAAGCCTTACAATACATCCTACTTTCTAGAGACTGTAGAAACATATATAAAGATGTGGATTTAAATAAAGCTGCAAGTAGCACTACTGTCTTCAGTAAGATATGACTTCAGCTCTTACTTTATTTTGAGAAAACTATTAACATTGGAAATGAAGCATAATGGAAAAGAGAAGAATCCCTTAAGCCACCAGGCTGTTTGAAGATGCATATCTGGAACAGGTGCTGGGAAATCATGTCTGTTCTTGGGCCTCAGTTTCATCTACAGAATTAAAAGATTGGATTCAAAGGTTGTCTTAGGCTTAAAGAGTCACTGTTGATTCTCTGGTTTTGGATAGTAGAAAATCTTGAGCTTTTGTTGATCTTAACTGTGGAACTCTGCTGTACTTCTTGCTTATCAATATCTAACACGAAGAACAGGGATCAAAAGAGAATAACAGAGACCCAATTGTTTGCTCTCCTTTTTTCATCTTGGTGGTGGTGGTTTAGTCGCTAAGTCGTGTCTGACTCTTCCAACCCCATTGACTGTAGCCTGCCAGGCTTCTCTGTCCATGGGATTCTCCAGGTAAGAATACTGGAGTGGGTCGCCATTTCCTTCTCCAGAGGATCTTCCCAACCCAGGGATTGAACCTGGGTCTCCTGCATTGCAAGCAGATTTTTTACTGACTTAGCTACGAAGCATGTTAGCATTCAAGATCAAAGGATAGTGTGAATTCTGTCTTTGTTGACCTTGGAGGTGTTGTTGGCGGGCAGGTAGAGGGAAGTATGAGCTGAGACTTCCTATTCTGTTTACTGACTTCACCTTATGCATACTAATACAATCAGAATCAGTTTTATGTGATGGGCTACCTTGCCCTCCTCCTACCCCCAAATTTAGGAGCCCAATTTTCCTTTACTCTGACAACCTTGTTCTGACTAAGAGGGTATGAACAATAAAGGTAAAATGCTTTTTTTTTTTTGCATGTATTGTCATCAGGTACCTGAGGGATAATCCAAATTTTATGCAGGTACTTAGCCCCTTGAATTTTCTTTATCTACTTGAAAGATATTTAAAAGTCTTTTAATTCAAAATCTTGAGTGTAAGCAAATTAAAAAAAAAAAAAAGCCATTTTCTCTTATTTCAACCTCTTCTTTTCCTTGACTCAAAAATATTCAAGTCAAGACTGAATTACTCAAGGGTCACTTACCTTTGTCTAGGCACTAACCCCACCCGTCTCTGTCTCCTGCTCTTTGTCCTGGCTTCTGAAATGGTCTTGCTGTATAAGAGGTTGAAGCTAATTTTGGATAAAGTGAAAATTTGTGGATTTTCTGTGAACTGTAATGCTCTTTGCCAGTTTCTTTCCATTTTGGAATACTATAGCTGCTAAGTTTTAGCAATTATTAATTCTAAATTATAAATGGTGTTAGAGCAATGGAATGGCATAGAAAGTTCAAGCTCAGTGAGCATTTTACCCTGTGCCTCCTATTTGTAAGGTACTATGAATCTGTGCACTTTTACCTGTTTAAGGAATACTTACTGGATGCCATATATTGCAGAGTCGTATCCTCATCAGTTATAATAGACTGATGAGACCTGGAGGAAATGATTTATATATATGTTAAATATATATATTCCTTTGCATAGGGGAAAGTGCTGGCAACAGGGATTTATTTTTAAAGAATAAAAATTTCTTAACTCTGAGAAGGTTAGCATAAAAGGCTGTGGAAACCTGTGGTTTTGTTAGTAATAGCTGGCAAGAATATTTTAGAACATAATATTCCTTTACTTTAAAACCTTTGTCCTTCTTTTTTCTCTTTCAGGCTAACTTGTGTTTTGTAGATATTGACAACCATTTTATTGAGTTGCCTGAAGAATTTCCACAGTTCCCCAATAAAGTGGATTTTATCCAGGAACTCTCTGAAGTTCTTCTTCAGTTTGGGATCCCTCCTGAGGGCAGTCTACATTGCAGTGAGAGTGCCACCAAGCTCAAGAATCTGGTTCTGAAAGACTTGGTCAATGACAAGAAGAATGGCAATGTCTCTGCAAATAGCATCAGCATGTATGAGTTACTGAAGGGCAACGAAACCATAGCTCGTCTCCAGGCTCTGGCCAAGCGGACTGGTGTGACTGTGGAAAAAATGGACCTCTCTGCCTCTCTGAGTGAAAAAGAAAAAGACTTAAAACTGCAGTGTGAAGATGCAGAACTAAGGGACTACCAGCTCAATGTTCAGCTCCGAGAGGTCTTTGCCAACCGCTTTACACAGATGTTTGCAGATTATGAAGCGTTTGTGATTCAGACTGCCCAGGACCTGGAATCCTGGCTGACCAACCGGGAACAGATGCAAAACTTTGATAAAGTAAAAACAACCAGAGTTTCCCTTTTTGTGGTTCTTAATAGGCTATATGTTATTGATTTTGTTAACTTTTTTAAATACAGATTTTCCCCCCACCCTTCCCCTTAAGAACTTTTTTTAACCACTATTTTATAATAGATAAAATAATTTCACAGGAAAGTAAATGAACTAGCTCATTAAGCTGCTCACTGAATCATGTGTTAAATTGCCTTTAACCTCATTTTTAAATTTTCTATACTTTGAAGATACTTGAAATAGAAACTCTTAAATTTCATTCATTTTCCAAATCTGTTAACACTACCTCACCTTGTAAGAGTTTTATTTACTCATATTTTAGGATCAAGTCTAGTTAAATGAAGCCTATTCCTTTCTAATAAAGCCTTAGATTTTTGTCTTCCTCCCACAGTGAAGTCACAACTTGCCCATATAAAGGTAACAAACAAGTTTATTTTCAGAAAGTAAATTTTTATCTCAGCATCAAAAGAGAAAAAATGAGGTTTTATGGAAAAAATAAGGTTTTATGACTGTTAGACTATGTTCTGAAGTATCAGAAAAGGAAGACAGAAAGTGATATTAGCTTTTGATTGTCCTGCTGAAGTTGAGGCTTCTTTCTAAGGTCCAGTATGTTCTTCTGCCAGTTTTTCTGGACATATTCACCAGATTTCTTCCCCTCCCCACCATCACTCCCCCTGCCCAGGACAAAAGCACTTAGGGGTGTACATTAACTTTCAGGTCAGTAGGATGTAGTTCAGTCCCTTGCCTTTATGGTTGCCAAGGCATGATGTTGCAATTAGAATAAATTATGGCTTTTTGCTAAATGGTATCTTTGTGTCATGGAAGACCTCTCAAAGAAGCTAATATGTTCCAAGAGGCTAATCTACCATCTTGGAGCATCTGCCAAATAAGTATTAACAAAATATTTCTGTAAAGGTGGGTAGTATAAAAGATTTTTTTCTGACTTCATCAGGTATTTTTTAGATAGTTATATAAACTACATTTAACAGTTAAGTTCTGATGCACTTTATGTTAGAGAAAACTTCTTTAATAAATTAAGAGGCCTTCACCTATCCAAATGTATTCCTGCTGTTAGGTTCCTTTCTCATTAAGCTTAACCATTTCTGCACATTTTTTCCTAGCCAGCTTGGAACTAATCTGTGTATACTCATGATTTATCCTTGGAGCAATTCAAATTCTTATCTAAATCAAGCACTGGTACATTCTTCCTCTTAATCTTTATGTAGCTTCAAACTATAAATGGAATTCTTTTTATATAACCCCTAGAGAAATGAAAGTTTCATGTTGGATTCCAGAAGGCTTGTAATCATCTCATTTTTCAGTAGGAAAATTTACAGAACTATCACATACTAGTCCTGCAAGCCAAGTCTTTGCTGACTTAAAGTGATATAGCCCACAAGGATCTGAATATCAAAAAGCCAGACATTTGGTCCATTTAGGAAAAAAGGCTGTTTGCTCTATGAAAAGTAAAGTTGATGTTTATCTCTAAAATACCTTTTTAAGAGGTGTGCTGACTTCTGGAAACTGCTATGAACCATTCTTTGGCTATTTGGATTTGTGTGACTACATCTAAGCTATAAAGGCACTTAAATTGAATAAGTGGATTTCTGTAAGGAAGTCTTTCAAAGACATCCTAAATATCAGAATTTGTTTCCTAAATAAATATGCTGGGAGAAAGCTATGAGTATTGAGGAGAGTAACAATAGGTCAGAACGTATACTTCCACCTTTCCCCTTCTGGCTTTTGCCACATTGCACTCAATCAAAAGAATGAAAAGCAGAGGCATCCCAGTAGCTGAAATAGTAGTCCACTTCCAAATTTTAGCTAGTTCCAAGTTGTGACTAGAATTCCTCTACATGCATGGACCTGAAGAACCAAAGGAAAGAAATGAACCCTTTGAATTAGAAGCTGATTACAATTTCCTGAGCCATTCCATTCACGCAGACAAGCTGGTAACAGGGACATGTGGCTGGTTGTACATGTTTTCAACAGGCTTGGCTTGCTTTGGATGGTTTTCCAGGCAGTGACTTTTTTAGTGGTTAAGGCCCAGACTATTCTGTTAGCACAGGTTTGGATGGAGTTTGATCTTGAATTAGTACTCATCCATCAGTTTCTAACTGTGGGCACCTAGGAAAACATCTACTTGAAGAACAGATGATTTTACTTATAAGCACAAATTCCATATTGTTGTTTTTTTTTTTTTAAGAGAATTGCTTATGTATATATTAATGCTATTATTGTATCCATTAATCGCCTGGCTGCCTATGACTTGGGGGTATTTGGCATAGTCTAGGAATAGAGAGTGGAAAAAATTACAGCTCACTGGGGAAAAGGTGTCAAATTTAACGGCAAGTGAAGAGAATAATTGACGTTCGTGTAGCGACTGATCCTTGGAGAAGGAAATGGCAACCGACTCCAATGTTCTTGCCTGGAGAGTCCCAGGGACGGGGGAACCTGGTGGGCTGCCATCTATGGGGTCGCACAGAGTCGGACACGACTGAAATGACTTAGTAGCAGTAGCAGCAGTAGTGACTGATCCACCATCTTTCATTAACAGTGCTCTCTTTTCTGCATGATGGTCATGAGGACCAGAACGTAAATTAGTTTTGAGAGGTAGGAGCAGCGCTAATGACTTAAGTGACCTAAATTCTATGAATTTAGAAGATGGGGGCGGGGGAGTGAAGTTTTAAGGATTTTTTTAATATCATACATTAGTTTGCATGTTATTGAAAAGGAATGACTTTAGCGACAGATAATTTTGGGGTTTATCATGTAGTATTGAGATGATCTCTTTGCACTACTAATTGCCTGATTGTCTCATTACAGGCTTCCTTCCTGTCTGACCAGCCAGAGCCGTACCTGCCATTTCTTTCACGCTTCATTGAAACACAGATGTTTGCCACCTTTATTGATAACAAAATTATGTCTCAATGGGAGGAGAAAGATCCTTTGCTTCGAGTCTTTGACTCTCGGATTGAGAAGATAAGACTGTATAATGTAAGGGCACCCACCTTGAGGACATCTATTTACCAGAAATGCAGCACTTTAAAAGAAGCAGGTACATTTGTCATGCCTTTAAAAACTAACTTAAAATCCACTATCATTTCTTTTTACACATTGTTGACCTCATAAACCACAAAATTAATTTTCAGTTTTAGACTTCCTGGTTAATCCTTGTGCTATATCAAGAGATGCTTTCTGTAGTTTTGTTTCGTTCTGTTTTGTGAGCTCATGTCTGTCCTATTCCCACTTGACATTCCTCTTCCCTCAGAAGACGAAAAACAGTAACAAACTGAATGGATTAGAACTATTAGGTTGCTGTAATTTCTGTCTTATTCTCTTTATTACCTTAATGAAAAAATATTAATTTTTGTTTTGCTGCTTATTTTGCTCTTTTTGCTTTTTACCTTTTCTTCTCTTCATCCAAGGAAAATAAGTATTAATTTAACATAGTAAATTTGAGTTGCTACCTAATTTACATAATTAAAACTATTTACTTTAGTGGTACCATTAATTAAAATAGCTTCGTCTATTGAAATTAAACCTCTAGATTCTTGTATTCAAATGAGAGCTTCCCAACCCTGATGTTAGTTTTTCTCTCAGAGAATTGTGAGTCTTGGCCAATCTTGTCTGGCAGTGTAATACTATAGTCAGTTAAATAAATAATCATATTAATAGTGTTTACTGAGTACATACTCTTGCTGTTTTATGTATAGTTTTGCATTTGATCATAATAATGAGGAGGTATAGACACATTTTATTGTCTGTTTTACTGCTGCCTTCATCTTACAGTTGAGAAAACTGAGAGGTGAAGTCACTTGCTTGTGATTGCATAGCTAGTGGTTGGTTAAGCCCTGATTTGAACCAGAATTTGACTGATTCTAGCACCTGGAGTCTTAACACATTAAGCTGTTCTTTCAATAAATAAACATGTAAAATATACCAGTCCACATAGTTTTATACTTTTATACCCGATTCCTAACTCTTTCTTAGTTTATTTCTCTGCCAGTAAACTGACTTTTATAACTTGAGTGCCCCTTCCTTTTATTTCTTCCCCTTCAAGTGTAAAAGCTGTTTGAGAGCAACCTTCTTTTCTTTTTTTTTTTTGAGCAAAAAGCAGCAAATGTGGATTTTCTTTGCTCTGCTTCTGTTGCTTGCCTTTCTCTCTTCACTTGAGGTAGAGCAGAATTACAAGAGTGTGGTGATGCTGTAACCAGCATGTTTTAAGGAAAGAAGTATATAAATGATGTCTCTTGTGTAGCCTTCAGAGGTTTCTGATAACTTGAGGAAACATCATTCTGTTGTATCCCACTTATGAGGGTAGATCCTCGGAGCCCTTTAGGAAGTGACATTTGCCTCTCTGTTTCTGAAAGTTGGGGGAGCAGAGTGATCAAAATTGTCTATACCTGTTCAGAAAGTAGTATGGCTTTCAGTGCTTTAGTAGCCATGTAAAAGTACAATGCCTTCTTGAGCAAATTTTATTCCTCCCTTCCTGACAGAATTTTTAAAATGAAGCTAAGTACTGATTGCTTTATTCATATGCTTCTAGAAAATTTTTTCAATTAAAATAGATTGTTGGCCTCTCAGAGTTTGGTACTTGTACTGTCATCACAAAAATTATATAATAGTTTTAAAAATGTACCATTATAGACTTACCATATTTAAAAGAGATTAAACTAAGTTTAGGAATAGTCTCCTAGGAACTTAATTTATCAAAGACTTTCTTTAAAGGGAAGCAGTTGGCTGTGACTATATCTATCTCTCATGAATGGTGCAGTTATTTCTTTTATCAGGTAAAAGATAATAGACTTTGATCTTTTAAAAGACTTACCTCACCCTCACTCCCAACAGAAGCTGTAGAGATTGGGATTTTGTTGTTGACATTGAATTTTATTGTGTATCTTTTTTTTTTTTTTTTTGGTCCTTTGTTGTTTTGCTTTTGTTTCTATTTTGCCTCTAACTAAAAAGAATTCTGATTTGCAGGTGAACGCTTTAGGCAGAGGCTATCTGCTGCTGATATTGTGGCACCAGAACCTCATGATTTCTTTGCAGAAAGACCACAAGTTGCTAGTAACGCAGAGTTTTCTTATTCCTTACCGATCACAGAAAATGAGTTTTGGCACAATCCCTTGAAAGTCTAACAACAGGCCTATGATCTCTTGAAGCAGGCATTTAATAATTTCTGAATGTTCAGTATTCACTGATGGTATAGTCACTGAAATGTAACATTGCATTGTGCTCCCTGTGGCAATCTTATAAACCCAGATAATTAATTGTGAATTGTGATTTTTGTTTCTACAGAGCTTCCTAACTAAAGGAGAATAACTCAATATCAGATGGGTTTTTCTATCATTTTAAATCCAACAGAAAAACTGACACTACTTTTCTTTTTTTCCTTTTGGGAGGGTAGAAGCACTTTTTGGCAGAGGTGAAATTTTGTAGTAGTTCATGGAACATAAAATTGGCAGGGACTTCAGAGAATTCCGCACCATGAATCTAAGCATTATTTGCCTAAACCTAATTGTGTTTTATAAATATTGGGAAGCATTAAGAATATATATACTGTTGTGGCAAGTCAGAGGGCATCATTGAAAATTAAATATCACTACATTAAAGCATGACACCCTTTTGCCCAATCCAGAATATATGGCCTGTATTTTGAGAGAAGTTACAAGTTACACATTAAAATGAAATTTTAAAAAGTTCTGGATAAATTCATATGAGTTATAAAGAAAAATTAGGAAAGCTTAAAGCAGATGTCTCACACTTTGAAGTTTAGTGTAATAATGCCTCTGTACACATCTCTTAATTCTGCAAACACAAACACTGGCTGGGAGGCATCAATCTCACATAAGGTGATCTTAAGTAGGTTCTTTTGACTAGAGTGAAATGTGTCATTCACAGACCTCTTCCCACCCCAAAAGATTTTCTTTAGAATATATATGGAGAAGAACCAGCAATACTCAATCTGCTGGTATTGAATAGGGCAGAGTAAACTGATTCTATGAAATATTTATAAGAAAATACCTTTTTACTTCTCTCAGCTCCCAAGATTGGCAGTGCCCACAATGTGTTCTGTTTATGACACAAACACAGTTACTGCTTGTTCTCCCTAGCAGTAATCTCTAGGCACGGGATGGGAGACCTAACCTTGGTTACAAGTATTATGTTTTCTCTTATAAGTGTAATTGATAAAGACATTTAAGATCAGGTTTTTTTTTTTAAAGGAGACTTGCATTTTTATTTTTATTTTTATTTTTATTTATTATTCATTTTTTAGCCACACTGCTGGGGCATGTGGAATATTAGTTCTGCAACCATGGATTGAACCCACACCCCTTGCAGTGGAAGCATGAAGTCTTTTTTTTTTTTTTTTAATTTTATTTTATTTTTAAACTTTACAAATTGTATTAGTTTTGCCAAATATCAAAATGAATCCGCCCAGATTTTTTTTTAACCAGAGAAATAGTTCACTGTTTCTTTCCTGAGCCTTTGAAACATCTCCCAACTTTCAGTGGTTTTAAAATAGAAATATTGAGTAATTTCTATTTTTTAACTCTGGCCTATGTTATTCTTCAAATGGGAGTTTTTTATTCTCTGGACATTTTCTAAATGCCTGCTTATTTTATTTTTCTCTGCATTACTCATTTTGATCTAATGAACACTTTTAAATAACTCCTAATGAGAATGAGACTGTTGCTAAACGTGAAGGTAATAAACTACACAGTTCCTTGTTTTTTACAAGTGGAAAAGCATGAATATTTAATGGATCTTTGCACAAAGAAATAAAGTAACATAGGGCTATAGAGCTTGCTTTTACCTCCCCTAATTTGTCTTTCAGCTCAAGGAAGATATTTTATTTGCCATCATTTACTTTAATGTTGTACTTAGAACCGTATTTTCATTAAGAATATGAATTTCGCACTCATGGGAAACTGTTTCAGTACTAAATTATAGATTGTTTTTTAACCCCACTGCCCTGCTTTTGCCACATGCAGAAAATAGTATGAAAATTCATTATCTAGTATTTACTTAAAACTAACCTTTTTATACTTACATTATACTGATTTCTGAAGAGCTTTTGTAAAAATCTATTTCAGACTATCACAAAGATTGAGTTTCTTGTCACTGCATGAGTAGAGGAAGCATTATCTTTTAAAGTTTAGCCAGTGAAATGTTTCTAACATGTTATAAATTTAATTTATAGCCCAGTCAATTGAGCAGCGACTGATGAAAATGGATCACACCGCAATCCACCCACATCTACTTGATATGAAAATTGGTCAAGGCAAATACGAGCAAGGATTTTTTCCAAAGTTACAGTCTGATGTCTTGGCAACAGGACCAACTAATAACAAGTAAGTATGTTCTTCATTTGAGTCGTTGACTGAAGGAGTGAATGAAGGGAACAGTGGGGGACAGTGCTCTGCACCTCTTATGGGGACTGCTTAACTATTAACGGAGAAGGCAATGGCACCCCACTCCAATACTCTTGCCTGGAAAATCCCATGAATGGAGGGGCCTGGTAGGCTGCAGTCCATGGGGTCGCTAGGAGTCGGACATGACTGAGCGACTTCACTTTCACTTTCCACTTTCATGCATTGGAGAAGGAAATGGCAACCCACTCCAGTGTTCTTGCCTGGAAAATCCCAGGGACGGGGAAGCCTGGTGGGCTGCCGTCTATGGGGTCGCACAGAGTCGGACACGACTAAAGTGACTTAGCAGTAACTATTAACAATTTTATCAATCACTACTTTTTCGAAAACCAAATTAATCCACTTGAAATATGAGTTGACAACAAGTATTTGACTTTTAATTCCATCATGTAAGAAAATGCAAAAGAGATTTTTTCTTATTGAAGTAATGTGCGCTTAGGAATAGTTTTAAATGACTGTTTAAATATAATGCTAATACTGTCTAGTGGAATTAGAAAAGTTATGCCTTCACTGTCTGTATTAGTTTCCTAGGACTGCTGTAACAAAGTACTACAAACTTGGTGGCTTAAAATGACAAATTTATTCTTTCATAGTTCTGGAAGCTGTAAGTCCAAAATCAAAATGTTGGCAGCGCCGTGCTCCTTCCAAGGCCTGTAGGAGAGGATCCTTTCTTGTGTTTTCCAACTTCCTGTGGCCCAGGCAGTATTTGGCTTATAGTAACAGAACTCAGTCTCCACCTCTACTTCACATGGCTACTATCCCTCTATGTCTGTGTTCAAATATCTCTTTTCTTATAAGGACACCAGTCATGTTGGTTTAGGGCCTACCCTAATGGCCTCATCTTAACATCTGCCAAGATCTATTTCCAAATAAGATCAAACTCACAGGTGTTGGGATTAAGATTTCAGCATTTATCTTAGGGAGACACAATTCGACCCATGCCACCGTTTTGTACTTTTAAGTATCAGGTGCAGAAATTACAAAACAACCAAAAATAAAGACAAACCCTATCATTCTTTATGGTAGATGATCCCATTCAGAAAATATTTGAATATGGTTAGAATTGAAAACACTTATTTGGGTTTAAGGGAATTCTTGATTTTAGATGAATGCCTGTATGTATCTCAGTCCTGTCAGATTCTTTGCAACCACACAGACTGTAGCCCATTTTCATATGGTTCATGGGGTTCTCAAGGCAAGAATACTGAAGTGGTTTGCCATTCCCTTCTCCAGTGGACTGCATTTTGTCAGAACTCTCCACCATGACCCATCCATCTTGGGTGGCCCTATACAGCATGGCTCATAGTTTCATTGAGTTAGACATAGTTTCATTGAGTTAGACAAGGCTGTGATCAGATTTGTTAGTTTTCTGTGATTATGATTTTCACCCTGTCTGCCCTCTGATGGAGAAGGATAAGAGGCTTCTGGAAGCTTCCTGTTGGGAGAGACTGACTGAGAGGGGAAACTGGGTCTTGTTCTGATGGGTGGGGCCATGCTCAGTTCAGTTCAGTTCAGTCGCTCAGTTGTGTCCGATTCTTTGCGACCCCGTGAATCAGAGCACACCAGGCCTCCCTGTCCATCACCAACTCCTGGAGTTCACTCAGACTCACGTCCATCCAGTCAGTGATGCCATCGAGCCATCTCATCCTCTGTCGTCCCCTTCTCCTCCTGCCCCCAATCCTTCCTAGCATCAGGGTCTTTTCCAATGAGTCATCTCTTCCCATGAGGTGGCCAAAGTACTGGAGTTTCAGCTTTAGCATCAGTCCTTCCAATGAACACCCAGGACTGATCTCCTTTAGGATAGATGGGTTGGACCTCCTTGCAGTCCAAGGGACTCTCAAGAGTCTTCTCTAACACCACAGTTCAAAAGCATCAATTCTTCGGCACTCAGCTTTCTTCACAGTCCAACTCTTACATTCATACATGACTACTGGAAAAACCATAGCCTTGACTAGACAGACCTTTGTTGGCAAAGTATTATCTCTGCTTTTCAATATACTATCTAGGTTGGTCATAACTTTCCTTCCAAGGAGTAAGCGTCTTTTAATTTCATGACTGCAGTCACCAACTGCAGTGATTTTGGAGCCCCAAAAAATTAAAGTCTGACACTGCTTCCACTGTTTCCCCATCTATTTCCCATGAAGTGATGGGATGGGATGCCATGATCTTCGTTTTTTGAATTTTGAGCTTTAAGCCAGCTTTTTCAGTCTCCTCTTTCACTTTCATCAGGAGGCTTTTGAGTTCCTTTTCACTTTCTGCCATAAGGGTGGTGTCATCTGTGTATCTGAGGTTGTTGATATTTCTCCCAGCAATCTTGATTCCAGCTTGTGCTTCTTCCATTCCAGCTTGTGCTTCTTCCGGCCCAGGGTTTCTCATGATGTACTCTGCATAGAAGTTAAATAAGCAGGATGACAATATACAGCCTTGACGTACTCCTTTTCCTATTTGGAACCAGTCTGTTGTTCCATGTCCAGTTCTAACTGTTGCTTCCTGACCTGCATATAGGTTTCTCAAGAGGCAGGTCAGGTGGTCTCGTATTCCCATCTCTTTCAGAATTTTCCACAGTTTATTGTGATCCACACAGTCAAAGGCTTTGGCATAGTCAATAAAGCAGAAATATATGCTCTTATGGAACTCTCTTGCTTTTTTGATGATGCAGCAGATGTTGGCAATTTGATCTCTGGTTCCTCTGCCTTTTCTAAAACGAGCTTGAACATCTGGAAGTTCATGGTTCACGTATTGCTGAACCTGGCTTGGAGAATTTTGAGCATTACTTTACTAGCATGTGAGATGAGTGCAATTGTGCAGTAGTTTGAGCATTCTTTGGCATTGCCTTTCTTTGGGATTGGAATGGAAACTGACCTTTTCTAATACTGTGGCCACTGCTGAGTTTTCCAAATTTGCTGGCATGTTGAGTGCAGCACTTTCACAGCATCAGCTTTCAGGATTTGAAATAGCTCAACTGGAATCCCATCACCTCCACTAGCTTTGTTCATAGGGATGCTTTCTAAGGCCCATTTGACTTCACATTCCAGGATGTCTGGCTCTAGGTCAGTGATCACACCATTGTGATTACCTGGGTCGTGAAACTTTTTTTTTTGTATAGTTCTTCTGTGTGTTCTTGCCACCTCTTCTAAATATCTTCTGTTTCTGTTAGGTCCATACCATTTCTGTCCTTTATCAAACCCATCTTTGCATGAAATGTTCCCTTGGTATCTCTAATTTTCTTAAAGAGATCTCTAATCTTTCCCACTCTATTGTTTTCCTCTATTTCTTTGCATTGATCACTGAGGAAGGCTTTCTTATCTCTCCTTGCTATTCTTTGGAACTCTGCATTCAAATGGGAATATCTTTCCTTTTCTCCTTTGCTTTTCTCTTCTCTTCTTTTCACAGCTATTTGTAAGGCCTCCTCAGACAGCCATTTTGCTTTTTTGCATTTCTTTTCTATGGCAATGGTCCTCATCTCTGTCTCCTGTACAGTGTCATGACTATATCAGGCACTCTATCAGATCTAGTCCCTTAAATCTATTTCTCACTTCCACTGTATAATCATAAGGGATTTGATTTAGGTCATACCTGAATGGTCTAGTGGGTTTCCCTACTTTCTTCAATTTAAGTCTGTTGGCAATAAGGAGTTCATGATCTGAGCCACAGTCAGCTCCCGGTCTTGTTTTTGCCGAGTGTATAGAGCTTCTCCATTTTTGGCTGCAAAGAATATAATCAATCTGATTTCAGTGTTGACCATCTGGTGATGTCCATGTATAGAGTCTTCTCTTGTGTCGTTGGAAGAGGGTGTTTGCTATGACCAATGCGTTCTCTTGGCAAAACTCTATTAGCCTTTGCCCTGCTTCATTCCGTATTCCAAAGCCAAATTTGCCTGTTACTTCAGGTGTTTCTTGACTTCCTACTTTTGCATTCCAGTCCCCTATAATGAAAAGAACATCTTTTTGGGGTGTTAGTTCTAAAAGGTCTTGTAGGTTTTCTTAGAACCGTTCAACTTCAACTTCTTCAGCATTACTGGTTGGGGCATAGGCTTGGATTACCGTGATATTGGATGGTTTGTCTTGGAAATGAACAGAGATCATTCTGTCATTTCTAAGATTGCATCCAAGTACTGCATTTCAGACTCTTTTGTTGACTATGATAGCTACTCCATTTCTTCTAAGGGATTCCTGCCCACAGTAGTAGATATAATGGTCATCTGAGTTAAATTCACCCATTCCAGTCCATTTTAGTTCGCTGATTCCTAGAATGTCAACGTTCACTCTTGCCATCTCCTGTTTGACCACTTCCAATTTGCTTTGGTTCGTGGATGTAACATTCCAGGTTCCTATGCATTATTGCTCTTTACAGTATCAAACCTTGCTTCTGTCACCAGTCACATCCACAACTGGGTATTGCTTTGGCTCCATCCCTTCATTTGTTGTGGAGTTATTTCTCCACTGATATCCAGTAGCATATTGGGCACTTAGCGACCTGGGGAGTTCCTTTTTCAGTATCCTGTCATTTTGCCCTTAGTTCATGGGGTTCTCAAGGCAAGAATACTGAAGTGGTTTACCATTCCCTTCTCCAGTGGACAGCATTCTGTCAGACCTCTCCACCATGACCCGTCTGTCTTGGGTGGCCCCACACGGCATGGCTTAGTTTCATTGAGTTAGACAAGGCCGTGGTCCGTGTGATCAGATTAGCTAGTTTTCTGTGATTATGGTTTCAGTGTGTCTACCCTCTGATGCCCTCTCACAACACCTACCATCTCACTCGGGTTTCTCTTACGTTTGACGAAGGGTATCTCCTCATGGCTGCCCTTCCTGACCTTGAACATGGAGTAGCTCCTCGTGGCCCTCCCGTGCCTGTGCAGCCGCTGCTCCTTGGATGTGTGGTTGCTCCTCTCAGTCTTTAATCCAATTTTCTGTTGATGGGTGGAGCTGTGTTCCCTCCCTGCTATTTACCTAGGGCCAAACTGTGGTGGAGGTAATGAAGAAAATGGTGGCCTCCTTCAAAAGATCCCATGCGTGTACTGCTACACTCGGTACCCCCAACCCTGCAGCAGGCCACCACTGACCCACGCCTCTGCCAGAGACTCCTGGAAACTCCGAGGCAAGTCTGGGTCAGTCTCTTGCGGGGTCACTGCTCCTTTCTCCTGGGTCCTGGTGCACACAGGGTTCCGTTTGTGCCATCCAAGAGTCTGTTTCCAGTCCTGTGTAAGTTCTGGCAGCTCTGTTAGGGTTAGGCAACTTCCTCCAAGAGGGCTTATGCATACGCAGGGCCTCTGGGCCCTGCCCCTGCAGCAGTCCACTAGAGACCCATACCTCCACAGGAACACTCAAACAGTTCTGTCTCGGTCTCTGTGGGGTCTGTAGGTCCTGGTGTGCACACAGTTTGTTTGAGCCCTCTGAGCATTTCTGGTGGGAATGGGGTTTGACTCTAAACGCAAATTCGCCCCTCCTAGCACCTTGCTAGGGCTTCACTTTTGCCCTTGGACGTGGGGTATCTCCTCGCAGCTACTCCACCGCCACGCAACCACCACTCCAGCACCTACTGTCTTGCTGGGGCTTCTCTGACCTTGAACGTGGGGTACCTCCTCACAGCCATTCCAGTGCCACACCAAAGCAAAAACAATAGCCAGTTGTGGATGTGATTGGTGATAGAAGCAAAGTCCAATGCTGTAAAGAGCAGTATTGCATAGGAACCTGGAATGTTAGGTCCATGAATTGGAAGTGGTCAAACAGGAGATGGCAAGAGTAAACATCAACATTTTAGGAAACAGCGAACTAAAATGGACTGGAATGGGTGAATTTAACTCAGATGACCATTATATCTACCACTGCGGGCAGGAATCCCTTACAAGTAGGCAATAGCCATCATAGTCAACAAAAGAGTCTGAAATGCAATACTTGGATGCAATCTCAAAAACGACAGAATGATCTCTGTTCGTTTCCCAGGCAAACCATTCAATATCACAATAATCCAAGTCTTTCCCCTGACCAGTAATGCTGAAGAAGCTGAAGTTAAATAGTTCTGTGAAGACCTACAAGACCTTTTAGAACTAACACCCAAAAAAGATGTCCTTTTCATTATAGGGGATGGGAATGCAAAAGTAGAAAGTCAAGAATCACCTGGAGTAGCAGGCAAATTTGATCTTGGAGTACAGAATGAAATAGGGCAAAGGCTAATAAGTTTTGCCAAGCCTTTGTGTGGATCAAAACAAACTCTGGAAAATTCTGAAAGAGATGGGAATACCAGACCACCTGACCTGCCTCTTGAGAAACCTATATGCAGGTCAGGAAGCAACAGTTAGAACCGGACATGGAATAGCAGACTGGTTCCAAATAGGGAAAGGCGTACGTCAAGGCTGTATATTGTCACCCTACTTATTTAACTTATATGCAGAATACATCATGAGAAACACTGGGCTGGATGAAGCACAAATTGGAATTAAGATTGCCGAAGATTGCCGGGAGAAATATCAGTAACCTCAGATATGCAGATGACACCGGCCATATGGCAGGAAGTGAAGAACTAAAGAGCCTCTTGATGAAAGTGTAAGAGGAGAGTGAAAAAGTTGGCTTAAAACTCAACATACAGAAAGCTAAGATCATGGCATCGGGGCCCATCACTTCATGGGAAATAGATGGGAAAACAATGGAAAGAGTGAGAGACTTTATTTTTGGGGGCCCCAAAATCACTGTAGATGGTGACTGCAGCCATGAAATTAAAAGACGCTTGTTCTTGGAAATAAAGTTATGGCCAGCCTAGACAGCATATTAAAAAGCAGAGACATTACTTTGCCATCAAAGGTCCATCTAGTCAAAGCTATGGTTTTTCCAGTAGTCATGTATGGACGTGAGAGTTGGACTATAAAGAAAGTTGAGCTTCAAAGAATTGATGCTTTTGAACTGTGGTGTTGAAGAAGACTCTTGAGAGTCCCTTGAACTGCTAGGAGATCCAACCAGTCCATCCTAAAGGAAATCAGTCCTGAATATTCATTGGAAGTACTGATGCTGAAGTTGAAACTCCAATTCTTTGGCCATCTGATGGAAAGAACTGACTCATTTGAAAAGACTCCGATGCTGGGAAAGATTGAAGGCGGGAAGGAAGAGAAGGGGTTGAAAGAGGATGAGATGGTTGGATGGCGTCACTGACTCAGTGGACATGAGTTTGAGTAAACTTTGGGAGTTGGTGATGGCCCTGCCTGGAGTGCTACAGTTCATGGGGTCTCAAAGAGTCAGACACCATTGAGTGACCAAACTGAACTGAACTGAGCTGTAGCCCACACAGGTTCCTCTGTCCATGGGATTTCCTAGGCAAGAATGCTGATGGGTAGCCATTTCCTTTTCTAAGGGATCTCCCCAGACCAGGGAGCAAACCTGAATCTTCTGCTTTGGCAGGAGGTGAATACAGATGTGTAATAAAGGAGTATTTTATAAGAAGAGAACTCAAAGACTAGTAATGGGGAATATGTTAAGTTGGAAAGGTTTTGAATTGGAAATTGGCAATTTTGAAATTTAGTTCATTCCTGACCACTTAGAATGCTTGCACATTTGGAATCATTTGCCTCTTTTCTGATCTGAAAACACACTAACATTCTATAACATCTGTGATTTTCTTAAAGATGCTCAGAGAAGAAAAGGGAAAAGCCAAGCAGTGGCAAAGAAATGGTAAAAGACTGATGGAGATTGGGTGCACAAAATGGAGTGGTAAACGAAAGGACGAAAGAGGGTGTATATGAATTAAGAAAGGCTTCTCTGGTGAAAGGGAAAGTTGCTCAGTCGTCTCCAACTCTTTGCGACCCCATGGACTCTTCAGTCCATGCAGTTCTCCAGGCAAGAATACTGGAATGGGTAGCCTTTCTCCTCTCCAGGGGATCTTCCCAACCCATAGATCGAGCCCAGGTCTCCCACATTGTAGGCAGATTCTTTACCAGCTGAGCCACAAGGGAAGCCCAAGAATACTGGAGTGGGTAGCCTATCCCTTCTCCAGTGGATCTTCCCAACCCAGGAATCAAACCAGAGTCTCCTGTATTGCAGGCAGATTCTTTACCAACTGAACTACCAGGGAAGCCCCATCAGTAAAGAATCCATCTGCTGATATAGGAGACAAAAGTTCCATCCCTGGGTCAGGAATATCCCCGAGAGTAGGAAATGGCAACCCTCTCCAGTATTCTTGTCTAGGAAAATCCCATGGACAGAGGAGCCTGGCAGGCTAAGTCCGTGGGATTGCAGAGTCAGATGCAGGAACTTCGCCAGTGGTCCAGTAGTTAAGACTCTGTCTTCCAATGCAAACAATCAGACACAACTTAGTGACTAAGCAACAACAACAATGAATTAAGGAAAATAGTCACAATACTGTATATATCACCATTTCCTTTGCTTTCAGAGTATAGTACAGGCATACCTCAGAGATACTGTGATTTTGGTTCCCGATTACCACAGTAAAGTGAATATCCCAATAAAGCAAGAAGTTTTCGGTTTGCCAGTGCATATATTTACACTATGCTGTTGTCTCTTAAGTGTGCAATAGCATTATGTCTAAAAAAACAATACAGTTACCTTAATTTAAAATACTTTATTGCTAAAAAATGCTAAGGATCCTCTGACAGCACAGGTTGCCACTTTCAATTTGTATAAAATGCAGTATCTTTGAAGTGCAATGAAATGAGGTATGCTTGTATTTATTATTATAAATATCCACCTCCTTTCAGATCTCAGTCAAAAAATTTGGAAATTTTCATCATTGCTTTACTTAATTATCCTTCCTTGTAGCCCCCCCCCCTTTTTTTTCCCTGCTTTCAAAAGCAGTGCCTCTGCTGCCAGTGGAGCCTTCTCCATGCCAAGAGAGTGTTAGTTGTGGAGATACTGCTGATAATAGCTAGTATTATTAAGCTGGTCTGCACTAGCTTCTTTGCTGACTGCATTAAGTATATTAGTTCTTTGATCCTTATATAAGCATATCCCTACATATAAACCTATATTGTACCCATTTTATGCTGGAGGCTCAGAGATGATCAACAGCTTGCTTTAGGATCACACAGCTAGGAAGTGGTGAAACTAGGATTCAAACTTAGGTCTACTAATTCAGAGCCCAAGCACTTAACCATTGTACTATATATACCTGGCTCTGTCACTCTAATACAAAGGTGATGTGTGCCTTTTGTTGCTATTGAGCTGGATGTTTTACTTTGGTAGCCCCCTAAGAAATTTTGAATAACCTAAAATACTGAATATAAGAGAGTTCAGCAACAGCCTGTCATACCAATCTGATGAGGTCTTTCAGAATGAAAGAATTCTCAGATGCCTCACCCCTGCCTCACCCTGGGCTGTGTGAAGAGGGTTGGACCCAAAAGAAGATAAGATAATACCCTGGGAAGCAAGGTACATTCTCAGGTGCCATCTTGCTTCATGAAGAGTTTCATGAACCAAAGATTGAGATCAAAGAGCCTAACCCTGAAACAGTGTCATCATTACCTGTTGGTAAGTGTACAAGCTTGGATTAGTAGCAGAGTTAGGATTAAAACCTGGGTTTCCTTATTTCTCAGAGAAGGCAATGGCACCCCACTCCAGTACCCTTGCCTGGAAAATCCCATGGGCGGAGGAACCTGGTAGGCTGCCGTCCATGGGGTCGCGAAGAGTCAGACACGACTGAGCAACTTCACTTTCACTTTCCACTTTCACGCATTGGAGAAGGAAATGGCAACCCACTCCAGTGTTCTTGCCTGAGAATCCCAGGGTTGGGGGAGCCTGGTGGGCTGCCGTCTATGGGGTCGCACAGAGTCGGACACGACTGAAGTGACTTAGCTTAGCAGTTATTTCTGGCACCATGTTCATGATGTCTAATTCATAAGGACTGTGGAAAGGTGTGGAAAATCTTCGGTACCAGCATTCTTTTACATATTTGGAAAAAGAATACTATGCAGTAAAGTGAACTGTGGATTTTTAAAAGGCTTTATTTGATTGAACTCTCTTATTTAAGTAGGTTGCTTCAACTCTAATGAAGACAGTGAAAGAGGATGATTTACTAGAAAGGTGGAAAAGTTATATGTTCAGGATGAAATCTTTCTTTCCTGTAGAAATGCAAGTGTTTATACTAAAGTCTTGGGGAGGAAGGTTGCAGAGAGAATTAATACGCCGCTTATGAGATGGAAGTAAATAGCTATTGACTGAAAATTTTACTCACTTACTTACCTTAGTTAATTTGTAGAGTTTTACCCTCCAGTGAAGAGCTATCCTTGTTTTATAAACACTGAACTTGAAATGCACTAAGAGATGTTGACCATTATGGGGATTCAGACTTTCCAGATGATTGTACTAGAAACAGTGTTTTATTTTTCACAAGTGGATGACTAAGTCATCAGTTCATTCATTTTCTCTCATGTTTATAAATTATCCTAATTTTTTGAATCAGTTTGACATGGGCAGATACTTAATTTAAATGGTTTTTATTTCCTTTTGATAGCATTAGAGTGCTCATTCATGCATTTGGAAAATATTTATGGAACCCATACTATATATGACACTGTCCTGTTCATTGGGAGTTTAACAATGAACAAAATAACAAAAATCCCTGCTTTCAGCATGAGAAAGCAAACAAGGAACTTATTAATATATAAAATAAATAATCTATCAGAAAGTGATAAGGTTTGTGAAGAAAAATAAAGTAGGGAAAGGAAGCAAGGAGTGCTTAGGAGGAAAGATTTCAGGTTTAAAATCTTCCTGCCATATTTTATTGCTTTTAATCTTACATATAATCTCAAATTTTCCCATTTCCACACAGAGCATCAAGAATTACATTTTTAGCTGAGTTGTAGTCTGAAAACATTACGTTTTCACCTAGATTGTAGTCTGACTGAAAGAGAATAGATCTCAGAATCGGTTACAGGGTAAAGGGATTTATAACCATGACTATGCAAATGATTGATCAACTGTTAGAAACTCATATGCTACTTACAAAACAAAAACAAATAAGCAGTCTTTAGTATTTCAGCAAATGTACTCTTCTTTGGTAAGATTATACTTAATAAATGAGGTTTAATAATGTAAAGAAAAATGATTTAACAAGATGAGGAATGTGTGGACTTCATAGTAACTTTTTAAGCAGATGCCCATTTCCCTGTTTGGAAAATAAAATTAAACTGGGCATTTTTGTCTCAAAGAATGAGATGCTAGTTATATCCTGAAAGTTAATATTTATCCTTGTCTTTTGTGCTTTTCCATTTTGCCTACTAGGAGAAATGTTCAGCCATGTGTATTTTGCTCCTTCCTTTATTCATTATATAAGTTCATTAGCTGGTGTTTATAATCCACCTCATATTTTTACTATTTGTTTAGTAATCCTAATTTTTTAATCTGAGCAAATTTTAGTATCATACATGACAGGGTTTGTTGTTTTCTTTTTTGGCTACAGGGATGTTTCCAAGGCTTCTAAGTCTTTATATATTGTGTTACTTATATTTTACCCTTCCTCTTTATTTACTACATAAATTCATCAGCTAGTATTTATATTTTGCTTCCGAGTTCTTAAAAAAAATTTCATGACACTTGTTGAAGAGGGTTCCTTTATTTAAAGTATAGAGACCACTGCAGTGGAGTCTTGCAGTGGAGAGGGAGATTAGAGGCTTCTCTGAATATTACATGGACACATGGGAATTTATCACCAAGGAGCAGAGTGGAGATCAGTGAGTAGGAAGTTACCAAGAGGGAACATCAGGGGTAAAGGGGGATTCTGAGTCAGCTGACCTAATAGGATTCTTGCTGAAGACAGACCTGAGTGATTAGACATCACCTGGGGGATGGTGGAGAATTCAGAACTTGATCGGATGTCCAGAATGATCATATAATGAGAGGGAAAATGGTTTATGCTAAGCTGACTTAGCAAGTTTCTTACTAGAACTGAATTTTACAAAGAAATCCATAGATAGGCTTAGGAGAAGTTCCAGGGGTCTGATTAAAGTTTGATGAAGCAGAGAATCTTTTTCAGTGTCTTGATAGGATTTTTTTTTCTGAATCTTCCTTTTCAATATCCTTTTTACAGTCTTATACAGTCTTACATTGATCTTTTGCTTTAGGGACATTTCCAAGGATTCTACTTCAAAGATCTGTCACTAGCTCTTTGCATTTTTTTCTCAGTATAAACCTATTCTTTAAAAAAAAACACAAAAACTATTTTAAGAGGGGCTACTTTACTTTGCAACCATTTTTATCATAATTATTCAGTGTTCCTCTAAATAGCAGACTGAAATGAGATGATTCATCAGTTTGAAACCAAAGGCATGCATAAATTATTTAAAGAGCAACAAAAGAAGCAGCACTCTGATTTTAAGCTTTTTGTAAATTGGATACTATATTAATAATACATTTTAAATCATCAGTTGTCGGTCATGCAGTGTGACTTGCTGGATGGTAAAAGTATAAATTCACTTCTTGTGTACAGCTCTGTGCTCTCAGGGATATATCAAGAGTAAATAGTTCTAGAATAGGGCAATGAATGCAGTCATGGGCATGATAAACCAAGAGCTGAGAAATCTTTTAAAATACTTTGATATATGAAGAAAACATAGAACACTATTTGACATAAATTGTAGCAGTATTTTTTTGGATCTGTCTCCTGAAGGAAATAAAACAAAAATAAATAAATGAGACCTAATTAGACTTAAAATTTTTGCATAGCAAAGGGAGCCATCAAGAAAACCAAAAGACAGCCTACTGAATGGGAGAAAATATTTGCAAATGATATGACTGATAAGGGATTAATATCCAGCATAAATAAATGGCTCATCCAACTCAACATCAAAAAAAAAAAAAAAACCCAATTAAATATGAGCAGAAAGTCTGGATAGAAATTTTTGCAAAGAAGACACACAAATGGCCAACAGGCACAGAAAAAGATGCTCAACATCATTAATCATCAAAGAAGTGTAAGTTAAAACCACAGTGAAATAACACCTCATACGTATGTCACTTGGTCATGTCCAACTCTTGTGACCCTATGGACTGCAGCCCACCAGGCTTCTCTGTTCATGGGGATTCTGCAGGCAAGAATACTGGAGTGGGTTGCCATGCCTCCCTCCAGGGGTTCCTCCCAACCCAGGTCTCCTGAACTACAGGCGGATTCTTTACCATCTGAGCCAGCAGGGAAGCCCAAGAATACTGGAGTAGGTAGCCTATCCCTTCTCCAAGGTATCTTCCCGACACAGGAATCGAACCAGGATCTCCTGCCGGGGTCTCCTGCATTGCAGGTGGACTTCATGAGCTGAGCTACCAGGGAAGCCCCAAATATCACCTCACACTCGTCAAAATGGCTGTCATCAAAAAGACCACAAATAACAAATGTTGGTGAGTAAATGGAGAAAAGAGAACCCTTGTACACTGTTGGTGGGAATGTAAATCAGGGAGGTCACTATGGAAAACAGTATGGGTGTTTCTCTAAAAACTAAAAGCTATTTTATAGTTCTATTGCCATATTTTATAGTAGTTCTATTTCTGGGTATTTATCTGAAAAAAAAAAAAAAAAACAGAAAAGGCTAATTGGAAAAGATACATACACCCCAGTGTTCATAGAAACATTATTTATAATTGCCAAGATATGGAAGCACCCTCAATGTCCTTCAATAGATGAATGGATAGAGAAGATGCAGTATCTGTACGTATACACAATGGAGTAATACTCACCCATAAAAAAAGAATAAAATTTTGCCATCTGCAACAACACAGATGAACTTGAAATCAGTACAAGAAATAAGTCAGAGAAAGACAAATACTGTATGGTATTACTTATATGTGAAATCTAAAAAGTAAGACAAATTAGTGAACATAAAACAGAAACAGATTCACAGATACAGAGAACAAACTAGTGATTATCAGTGGGGAGAGGGAAGGGGAGGAAGAGACAAGAAAGGGGTAGGAGATTAAGAAGTACAAACTGCTATCTATGAAATAAATATACTACAAGAATATAGAAGAATGTAGGGAAAACCACTCGGCCATTCAGGTATGACCGAAATAAAATCCCTTATAATTATACAGTGGAAATGACAAATAGATTGAAGGGATTAGATCTAATAGAGTGCCTGAAGACCTATGGACAGAAATTTGTTACATCGTATAGGAGGCAGTGAACAAAACCACCCCCAAGAAAAAGAAATGCAAAAAGGCAAAGTGGTTGTCTGAGGAGGCCTTACGAATAGCTGAGAAAAGAAGAGAAGCAAAAGGCAAATGAGAAAAGGAAAGATATACCCATCTGAATGCAGAGTTCCAGAGAATAGCAGGGAGAGGTAAGAAAGCCTTTTTAAGTGAACAATGCAAAGAAATAGAGGGAAACAATAGTGGGAAAGACTAGAGATCTCTTCAAGAAAATTAGAGATACCAAGAGAACATTTCATGTAAAGATAGGCACAATAAAGGACAGAAATGGTATGGACCTAACAGAAGATACTAAGAAGAGATGTCAAGAATACACAGAAGAACTGTACAAAAAAGATCTTCTTGACCCAGATAACCATGATGGTGTGATCAGTCACATAGAGCCAGACATCCTGGAATGTGAAGTCAAGTGGGCCTTAGGAAGTATCACTATGAACAAAGTTAGTGAAGGTAATGGAATTTCAGCTGAGCTATTTCAAATCCTAAAAGACGGTCCTGTGAAAGTGCTACACTCAGTATGCCAGCAAATTGGAAAACAGCAGTGGCCACAGGACTGGAAAAGGTCAGTTTTCATTTCAGTCCCAATGAAAACTGCCAGAAGGGCAATGCCAAAGAACATTAAAATTACTGCACAGTTGTACTCAAAATTGTACCGCACAATTGAATTCAAAATTATACCGCACAGTTTTACATGCTTGCAAAATAATACTAAAAGTCCTTCAAGCTAGGCTTCAACAGTATGTGAACTTCCAGATGTACAAGCTGGGTTTACAAAAGGTAGAAGAACCAGAGATCATATTGCCAGCATCCATTAAATCATAGAAAAAGCTAGAGAATTTCAGAAAAATATATGCTTCATTTTCTACACTAAAGCCTTTGACTGTGTAGATCAGAACAAACTGTAGAAAATTCTTCAAGAAATGAGAATACCAGACCACCTTCAATGGACTGGTCCAAATAGTACGTCAAGGCTATATATTGTCACCAGGCTTATTTAACTTATATGCAGAGTACATCATGTGAAATGCCGGACTGGATGAAGCACAAGCTGGAATCAAGACTTCCAGGAGAAATATCAATAACCTCATATATGCAGATAACACCACCCTTATGGCAGAAAGCAAAGAGGAACTAAAAAGCCTCTTAAATGAAGGTGAAAGAGAGTAAAAAAGCTGGCTTAAAACTCAGCGTTCAAAAAAACAAAAAGATCATGGCATCCAGTTCCATCACTTCATGGCAAATAGATGGGGAAACAATGGAAACAGTGACAGGTTTTATTTTCTTAGACTCCAAAATCACTGCAGGTGGTAACTGCAGCCATGAAATTAAAGGATACTTGCTCCTTGAAAGAAAAGCAGTGACAAACCTAGACAGTATTTTAAAAAGCAGAGATATTACTTTGCCTACAAAGGTCTGTATATTTAATGCTATGGTTTTTCCAGTAGTCATGTATGGATGTAAGAGTTGGACAATAAGAAAGGTTGAGTGCTGAAGAACTGATGCCTTCAAATTGTGGAAAAACCTCTTGAGAGTCCCTTGGACAGCAGGGAGATCAAACCAGTCCATCCTAAAGGAAATCAACCCTGAATATTCATTGGAAGGACTGATGCTAAAGCTGACGGTCCAGTACTCTGGCTACCTCATGCAAAGAGCTGACTCATTGGAGAAGACCCTGATGCTGGGAAAGATTGAAGGTAGGAGGAGAAGGGGACAACAGAGGACAAGATGGTTGGATGCATCACCGACTAAATGACATGAGTTTGAGCAAGCTCCAGGAGATAGAGAAGGACAGGGAATCCTGGCGGGCTACAGTCCATGGAGTTGCAAAGAGTCTGACACTACTGAGCTACTGAACAACAAAAACAACAAAGATATATCGTACAGCACAAGAAATGCAGCCAATACTTTATAATAACTATAAATGAGATATAACTTAAAAAAACTGTGAATACTTTGTTGTATACTGAAACTTACATTGTATATCAGCTATACTTCAATTAAAAATTAATTGAAAATAAAAGGAAAACCACTTATAATGCCATCACCATGAAATGTTAACTTTTGGTATTATGTCTTTCCATTGCACGGATCCTGATATGTGTGCATGTCCATACTTATTTTGTTAATTAGAAAATTTCTTACATGTATCCAGCTTTTTCATTCACTACTGTATCATGACCATGTCCCATATTATTGATATTCCTGAAAGTGAAAGTCTTAGTCACTCAGTCGTGTCCAACTCTTTGCGACCCCATGGACAGTAGCCCACCAGGCTCCTCTGTCAGTGGCATTTTCCGGCCAAGAATACCAGAGTGGGTAGCCATTCCCTTCTCCAGGGGATCTTCCCTACCCAGGAATCAAACCCAGGTCTCCTGCATTGGAGGCAGATTCTTCACCATGTGAGCCACCCTGGAAGCCCCATTGATATTTCTGGTAACTTAATTTTTTAAATGACTATATGGTCTTTCATTATATCACCCCCTACTGTTGAACATTTAGGTTGCATTGAGCCATGAAATTAAGACGCTTGCTCCTTGGAAGAAAAGCTTTGACCAAGTTAGACAGTATATTAAAAAGCAGAGACTTTGCCGACAAAGACCTCGTCTAGTCAATGCTGTGGTTTTTCCAGTAGTCATGTATAGATGTGAGAGTTGGACTATAAAGAAAGCTGAACACCGAAGAATTGATGCTTTTGAACTGTGGTGTTAGAGAGGACTCTTCAGAGTGTCTTGGACTGCAAGGAGATCCAACCAGTCAATCCTAAAGGAAATCAGGCCTGAATATTCATTGGAAGGGCTGATGCTGAAGCCGAAACTCCAATAGTTTGCCCACCTGATGAAAACAAAGAACAGACTCATTGGAAAAGACCCTGAACCTGAGAAAGATTGAAGGCAGGAGGAGAAGGGGACGACAGAGGATGAGATGGTTGGATGGCATCACTGACTCGATGGACATGCGTTTGAGCAATGTCCAGGTGTTGATGGACAGGGAATCCTGGTGTGCTGTAGCCCATGGGGTCGCAAAGAGTTGTACACAACTGAGCAACTGAACTGAACTGAGCATGTTTACTTGATTCTGAGTAACTGTTGATTGTAAGATCTGCTATTAATTCAAAAGCTTTTTGGAAAAATTATACTTTAAACTTGTATATGACATAGAAGATTCATCCTAGTTTCAGAAACATTTAAAAGCCAAAATGTGAGTCTTGTGTGTGTAGTCACTCAGTCATGTCCAACTCTTTGCTGCCTTTTGGACCGTAGCCTGCCAGGCTTCTTTGTCCATGGGATTCTCCAGGCAAGAATATTGGAGTGGGTTGCCATTCCTTTCTCCAGGGTATCTTCCCAACCCAGGAATTAAACCCTCATCGCCTGTGTTTCCTGCATTACAGGCAGATTCTTTATCCACTGAGCCATTGGGGAAGCCCCAAGTGTGAGTGACTAACTCATTCAAAATGTGAGTCTTAGAATAAAGGAAACTTAGAATTCGTTATTGCACGTATGCTGTGATGAACATCTGTAAACCTAAATATTAGACTGTCTCTGATTACATTTATTTAAGGTGTATTTATAGAAAGAATAGGTGATGTAGTTGACTCTGCAGATAAATGGCTTACAGACATCAACCCTTCAAGCATTTATAGCAGAGAGGATTGTATAGAAAATAGACTTAAGTTATTATAAAACACTGTGATAAATACTGTAATTGGAGAGTATGAGAGGGATAGCTAATTTAAATTTGGAGGAATTATAGAACACTTTCTATGTAGCACCTAAAGCTGTCTGAGAGATGAATAGAAGTTAGAAGAAAACTTCATCTTCCAAGGCTCAAATGTGAGAGATCTTACCCCATTGGGATCACTGAGGTATTTGAAGACAGCTGGAGGTTTAAGGTAGAGAGAAGGATCAGCAGAAACTGTAAGTAAGCTAAAAATTGAATTACAGCCATTGGATTGGCAGTTAGGGCTATAAATGGCTTCATCAAGATCAATTTCAGGGAAAGAAGCTGATTTGAGATGAACAAAAGATCCAAAGATAATTAAGCAGAGGCCTTACATGTAAACTTTTCTTAAGAATGTTTACGTGAAAGAGCAAAGAAACAGATTGAAATGTAGTGTCAGAGAGACCAGCATACTTGTAAGCTGAAGGGCAATACTCATTTGAGAGAAAAAAAAATGGAGATATGGCACACGAGATTTCTAATAGAGAAAATTGGAGTAGGCAAGAGAGGACTGGTCAGGGATCCTGGTGGAAGAAAATTTTGAGCTGTGGCCAATATATATTACACTTTGTAATTAGAAGAAAGATGAGTGGGGGGTGGGTCTGTATGTGTGTATCAGTCAAGTAGAGAGTAGCAGGAGGGAGGCAAGGCTGGGTCATCAAGTTGAGTAGAGGCACTTGAGGACAAAGGGAAAGGTTTGGTAACAGTCTTGAAGAGAAATGGGAGAACTTGATAAAGGGCAGCAGGTTCAGTGATTCTTGGTAGTCATGAGGGAAATCAAGAACTAATCTATTCATACATGGATATGATAAAGGAAAGTGCTACAGTGGTCTCTATCCAGGCTTGGGGCTCTGTTGGGCAGGTAGGTGGAAAGGAGAGAATCATTACAGACACTGTACATTTTTTAACCTCAGTTTGAAAGCAGCATTGATTTTGGTGAGGGTTGCACCTCTCTGTGAATATGCTAAAAACCACTGAATTGGATACTTTAAATGAAAAGAATTATATGATATCTCCTGGAGAAGGAAATGGCAATACTTCTGTATTCTTGCTTTGAAAAATTTCCATTGTCAGGGGAGCCTGGTGGGCTATAGTCCATGGGGTTGCAAAGAGCTGGCCGTGACTGAGCAACTGAGCCAATATCTGGTATCTAAATTACATCTCAATAAAGCTGGTATATACTTGTTTAAAAAGAATCTATTGAAAAATAAGTATTGCTGGTCTTTAGTTTTCAACCGTACGTCCTTTCTATTTTAAAGACATGTGAGATCACATTTTATTTTTTCGTTTGATTGTTTGTTTTAACCTACCCCCTTCTATTCTTTCAGTCGCTGGGTGAGTCGGAGTGCCACTGCACAGCGCAGGAAAGACCGCCTTCGCCAGCATTCCGACCACGTTGGGCTGGACAACGACTTGAGGGAGGTATGTGTGTTGCCTTCCTGGGATGCCTTGATGCGGGAACTGTAAGCTAGGCTTACTTAGTCCAGCAGGTATCATTGCGTAGGTTCTCTTGCATTCTTCTAAAAAAAAAATAATTGTTCAATTTATGTTTTAAAATAGTAATTCTCTTATACTGACTGACATAGCTGAAACACCTTTTTTTTTTTCCATTTTGTAATTTTTATACATCTAAAATAAGGCTGTAAAACAAGTCTCCCTCTGGACCACATCAAGTAAAGGCTGAGCTTAAGATAAAGTTTTGGTCAGTGTATCTCCTGCAGGGGGAAAAAAGTATAAGAAGCATAGACTTTCTAAGTTTCAAGCATAATTTAAACTTAGTAAATATGTATTTGCCTGTGATTTGTCCTTGGCTTGTTGACACCATTTTTAGGAGTGTTTTAAAATTACTTTAAATTAATATCCTTATGCTTTATTTGTACTATTTGAAAATAAAACTAATTATACATTTGAATAATGATAGGTAATTTTTTTTTCTCTCTATTTTTTCTTGTGATCAAAAAAATGCAGTCAATTATCTGTTAACTCTTTTCTAAACTCAAATGGGTTAAAAAAAAGCAGAAAACATCATTCAGAATATATATATTTCTTTTTGTTGATTTGTTCATACGTACATGGTTTTAAACATTTTCTTAAGAACTGAAGCATAGCCTGTCTACTGCTTTTCGTTGTGCTACTGTATTTCTCTCCTTTCCCTTCTGCTGTGACTTTATCATATGCATGCTTGTTTTGCTTGTCTCTTTCTCCCATCCTTTTCTTTTTTGCTTTTCTGTCATATACACTTCTCCATCCTCATAGCCTTCCGGGGAACTTGTGGTCTGTCAGAACTCCATGGCATTCTGGGAGTGGGATCAGGGTCCACCTCCTCCTGCACGACTTCCTAAAAAATCCTTCTCTGAGTGCTGCCTGGTATGTTCTTTGCCTGAAAGTCCTTTGCAGATGTTCCTGAATCTTGTCTGTGGTGTTCCTTGAATCATCCACATGTGTGAGTGCACATACTAGAGGCTTCACATCACCTTGTGACGTGAAATCTTAGCTCTCCACTTGTGACTTGTACCTCTTTGTGGTGGTGTGTGCGCTAACAAGAGTATTCTCTACATTTGGCAGAGAAAACTGATTATTTGAATCCCAAATCAGTGGTATTTTTGAGGGAAAAGAAGGGGACTAGATTTAGCACATTGTTTTTCTTCCAAAAAGGGGAAATATTTAAGTATTCAAATTTTCTTTTACTTAAGCATTTTGCAAAAGTGCATAAGTGATTCATTTTCAAACAACTTTTCTTTTGCTGAGTTTATCTGTTCCTGGTCTGTATTTTATATGGTCAGAAAATCAGATCACCAATATAGAATCTTACTGCTAAAAGAAACAGTTGAGGTATCTTTGTCCAGCTTGACATGATTTAACTGAATCCAAGTGTTAGTCGATCAGTCATGTCTGACTCTTTGTGGCTCCATGTTCTGTAGCCTGCCAGGCTCCTATGTCCATGGAATTTTTCAGGCAAGAATACTGGATTGGGTAGCCCTTCCTTTCTCCAGGGGATCTTCCTGACTCAGGGTTTGAATCTGGGTTTCCCACATCGCAGGCAGTCTTTACCGTCTGAGCCACCAGGGAAGCAAGTCCAAAAGGCTTTGTCTAAAGTCAAATGGACACACAGAGGCAGGGCTAGGCCCATAGGCCAGGCCTCCTGACTCCAAGCCAATACTCCTCCCAGGAACCCTGCATACTGGGTTGCACTGAACATTACTCACCTGAGGGCCAGAGTTACTTAGGACTTTTGGTTGTATTTTATCCCATTATGACATAGTAAGATAAATTTACTTAACTTTACATTGCTCTGCTCTTCACATGCTCCATGTTGGTTAGAGGGACAGGGTATTATTAGACGAAATCCTGCACTGAAGAGCAATTATTTCAGTGTTGATTGAATAATAGGATATGTTTTTATAGATAGTTCCTACTGTTTTGGGCTTCCCTGATAGCTCAGTTGGTAAGGAATCTTACCAATCTTATAATGCAGGAGACCCCAGTTTGATTCCTGGGTCGGGAAGATCCGCTGGAGAAGGGATAAGCTACCCATTCCAGTATTCTGGCCTGGAGAATTCCATGGACTATTAAGTCACATAAGAGTCACATAAGGGTCACAAAGAGTTGGACACAACTGAGCAACTTTCACTTTATTCACTCACTTTCCTACTATTTTTGGCTTAGAAATGAAGAAGAGCATAGTAGAAATCTCAGAAGAAACCTGGGGTGACTTCCCTGTGTAGGAAAATGGACTTTATTATGAAACCACTCCCTATGAAAGATTTCTTCCTTCTCAGTTTTTTATCTTAAAATACACCTTTTCCTCCAGTTACCCCAAAGAAAGCACGTCTGTGTTGTCACTTGTTTATTGTAAGGGCACTGCTTTGTTTTTGCAATATGCAGAAGCAACCTCACTTCTTGGTATGAGAAGGGTTCTTTAGCCACCCCTGTATTCATTCTGCACATGTCCATGGAATGTGGCTTGTTTTGTGGCTTCAACAAAGTGCTCAGAAGGAGAGTTTGCACGTGGCCCTGTGGAATTCATTGTTGGCTAATACTGTATCTGCCTCGTATGTGCTGGCTGATCAGCGAATATGGCCACTCAAAGGACAGTCCCATTCTAGCTTGCTGTCATTTATATTATAAAATAGAACCTAAACTTTAAACAGTGGTTAATTTTTAATCCAATTATTGACTTTTAAAAATCTATTCATATATTTCAGAGAAAAGGAAAAATGCCTGAGGCTTCTTCCTGTCCTCTTGCTTTGTCATGTACTCACTTCTTGCATTGTAGCCAGTGTATTCCTTCCTAAGCCAAGTGTGATACTTCACTGTCCTTGAGAATTGGGTCTTGTAGTGGTTCTCTCTATATTTGCACAGTCCTAAAGATGGAGAAATTGAGGCCTGGGGAGAAACAGAACCCTTTTAACATTAGTAGTTAACATTTGTTTTTACCAACCATTTATCTCTAAGTTGTAATGTTCCAAATAACATTAGTACTACCTGAAATGATAGGAAATGGAGGTAATTATAGTCTCATATATGATCCCTGTCTTATATCTCAGGTTTATTTTTCTGAAATTCTTCATTTCCTGCTTTTATTTATAGTAACCTTCAGGATGTTTCACACAACTCTGTTACACTTAATTTCCCTGGTGGAGATTGTTGCCTCTCGTTGTCAATTTTCCCTCTTCCTTTTACCCTCTAAAAAGGATTTGAAGCAGGAAGAAATATACACAACTAACCGTGTGCAGAGTCCATTTACTTTTTAAATCCATCCTTAAAATAAGTACACTGGAAAAGAGATTATTTTGTAAATGCTGCCTTTTGTCAGGAGGGTCAGGAAGTAGAAGGTAAATGTCTTTGTTGAATCCCTAATTGGTGAGATTTTTAACAATTGTACTAAATTTAGCAGGTTATTTTTCTTCCAAAGGGAAAATGTGTTAAATGTGCAAAAACTCTCTTTTATTTAAAGAATGCAAAAGATTTTACACATATTTTTCTTATACTATCAAATCTCCCCTTAAGATAGTAAAGATAGATTTCACATATGTGTCTGTGGGAGGATGTGCTGACTTGCAGTCTCTCTCATTCCAATAAACTGCTGGTTTTACTATGTAATTAGAGCAATTATTCTCTAAATACAGACCTAAGACACTTAGACTTCTTGGAGATTCTGCCCTGCAGTCCTGACACCAACATAAGGTATCCGGATGAGCTTTCACAGGTGCCACAGAAAGAAGAAAGATAACAGCTGTCCTAATTACATGTAGTGCTTCTCTTATTGGAAATTCACTAACCAAAGTTCAAGAGCAGTGGTCTGAGTTTCTGTGGTCCTCTCTGAGCCGTCGATGTCTCCTAAAATAACATGATATTTCTGATTTCTTTTGACCATGGTACAAGGCAAAGTAGGGATGTCGCAAAGTGTCTTGGAAATAAGAGGTCACCTCCTACATTGGGAGTACATGATACTTTTCAGAGTGATCGCCTAGCCTTTGTATGAGGCAGGTGGGCTTGTTTTATGCCCATTTTATGAATAAGCATGTATGCCTGAGGTCATAAAATTTATTGCAGCCATTTTCCAGAGCTGATTTAATTTACTCTTGTGACTTGATTAGAACAAAGGACAGCACTCCCCAAGAGGCTGGAAGCACCTCAAGGCTCTTGATCTGTGGGGAAATAGGTGGAGGAAACCAGTAATCACTGGGTTTCTGGAAAACCATGGGTTTGATATTCATTCAGACACCCCAGTTCTTCCATCCCAGCCATGATCCCAACTAATCACACACTGGGTATTCCCAGTAAAAAGACTGAATGAGTTTTTATTTGCTGTGGCTTCTGTCACTCTCATTTTCACAGGACTAACAGTAGAGGGAGTGTGACTACCCTCTGCCTTTCAGTGTACTAAACCTGAATATATACGGCCTTTTTTTGCATTTTGTTCCTGCACTTATTTTTAAGTTTAAGTAGGTTAGAAGAATATCTGATGTTTATGCATTAAAAATACTCTTTAATTTTTAGAAATACATGCAAGAGGCACGAAGTTTAGGAAAAAACCTGAGGCAACCCAAATTGTCAGACCTCTCTCCTGCGGTGATTGCACAAACCAACTGGAAATTTGTAGAAGGCTTATTAAAAGAATGTAGAATGAAGGTACGTATTACTCACTGGTGCAAGACAGTGCGCATTCATGTTCACTCCATGTGTGAAGCTAAAATGAACTGAGCCAACCCCCACTTGAGCTTTAGCTTCACTAGAAAGACACTTAATACTGGGGCATAAACCTCATGTGCTCTTTATTTACTAAAGTCATGAACCTCTGCGGGTTCTGTCTGTCACCCACAGAATCAATGACATGGGAGCCCTGCTCAGTTTTTCTCACCTTTCAACTGTTGCTGTCTTCCTCTCCAACATGGACAGATATTAAGCCAATCAGAAGTTCTGTCAGGGATGTTGTAAACTTATGTGAAAGGCAGCACATTTTTTGTATGTGTTTGTATGTATCTCTGTGTGAACCTGTGTAGAATCTCATCTGTGCCCATATGTGTGTGCATATACCCATAAGGAAGAAGATCTTAGCTGTGTTGTAGATTTGTGTGTTATATACATGAGTCTCCTCTCAGATATCTGTGTTTATCAGAGGTAGCACTACAAGTTGACAAAACTCAGAACATCATTTTAGGCAATAATTTCATTCATTTATTTGACAGTCATTTCTTGAGTACCTTCTCTGTGTTGAGTAAATGCACTATGTTAGCATCAGCTTGCAATGCTGAATCACACAGACATGGTCCTTGCCTAAAGTAACTAGATTCTCTCTCACTTATATTTTATGAGGACAGTTAAGTCTGCTGTAAGTTACCGTACTTGAAACTGATTTCCTTTCCATTTTCTGGTACATACTCATTCCAGAGAAAAGATGAAAGGGAAAATGAAGAAGGAAAAAAGAGGTCTGTTTCACTTACAAATTAGAGAATTCTGAAACAATTTAGAACTGCCTGTTTGTATTGTGGTTTTTGCCTAAGTGCAATCAAAACTTAAGTGTGAATATCTTTAGTGTGCTAAGATGGAGCATGAGTGGTGGTGGCAGGATGGAGTTTCAGATTCTGTGATATATAGTAGATCTGGTGTAATTGCCCAATGTTATTCAAGTTAGTAATCTGAAAATTGTTGTACATAAGCATTTTCATGAGGATGCTTCAAAATAGCATCAGAATCTCTCTTTAGTGGCTCTCTATTTCTCTGACAGAATAGTTATACATGCTATTATTCATTGGTTGCCCACAGAGAGTAAGACACTTTCCCCAAGGTGATTCAAAATCTGCAGTTAGAAATATAGTGAAGGGAACCCAGGTGTTGACTTGATGGCTTTTGGCCTCATTGCTGGAATAACACTTGAGACCACATGTGATATTTTCAGACGAAACGCATGTTGGTGGAGAAGATGGGACACGAAGCAGTGGAACTGGGCCATGGAGAAGCCAACATAACTGGCTTGGAGGAGAACACCCTGATTGCCAGCCTCTGTGACCTGTTGGAAAGGATATGGAGCCACGGCTTGCAAGTCAAGCAGGTAACAGGTTCAAGAAGCCCTGCTGACAGGACCAGTTAGAAGTCCTGTTAAGAAAAGTAACAAAAAGGAAAAAAAACATGAAAATGAAAGGATAAGTCCCTTTGTCACAGGATAATGAGAAATATACCACAGACATTTTAATTCCAGAAAAAGAAAATACAACCCATGATTAGCAAGTAGTTTGGGGCTCCTTTCCTGGTAAACAGGAAAAGATAAAAGAACACATTCACTGCAGGGACTGTATTCACTGTAGATTCCATTAAGTATCTACTTTCATCACAGTCTAAGAAAAAAATCTAAATATTAGTCAGAATTAACAGTTCTTTGCCATTTTAAGTTGTCTGGTAATTCAGGGTGAAAAAGTTAGATGCTTTCTCTGCTTTTGTCCCTCTTATCTCCCTTTCTTTTTTTTTTTTTTCCTGCTGTGTGCATCTTTCTTTCTTCCTCATCTTTTCTGTTTCTCCTCCTACCCCACTTTTCTTCCCTCATTGCTCCTGCATATATCCAAACATGTTTTGCGTACACAAATACATTCTGTGCTGCTAGAGCCTTTAATTCCACACTGACTAATGTGGCCAGTATAGACAGCCCTAGTTACATACAGTGAAGTACCAACCCAGCTGAAGTTGGAAATTTCCATGCCTGCACTTCTGGCCTTTACTTAGCTGACCTTCCCCAGGCTGCTGCCAGCCTTGTCAGTGAGGCAAAGGACCCTCACTACACATGGAGTGGGATGCTCAGGATGTCACACAGCTAGGAATGGATGAACTTCAGTTTCCCAGCTTCATAATCAGCATTTCAATGTCAATGGTTTGATGAGAAGTTATTTTTTAATGAATTGTTTCTTATAAAATGAAAAATTGTATATACCTTGTACTTTCAGGGGAAGTCAGCTTTGTGGTCACATTTAATTCAGTTTCAGGACAGAGAAGAGAAACAAGAGCACCTTGCAGAGTCGCCAGGTGAGAATTAATTGGTTTGATTGTTTCTACAGCACTGGCAGCAGTGGACCATGTCAAAAATCAGTCGCTATGGCTTTGTCTTCACCTCTCTCTCTCAAACTGCCACTCACCCTGTCTTGCCAATAGTGGGTAGAGTAGGAGGAGGAATATTACTAACTCTGAGACCTGGGGAAAGTCCCTTGACCTTTTGATCTTCAGCTTCCTCATCCACAGATTGGGGAAATAATATTAGCCATGCCAAGGCTATAATGTTGATCAAATCAGATAACATTTGAAAACCTCTAATAAGGTGTATAGAATCATATAAGTAGTATTCCTACTCTAACCAGTATTAGGGTATGGTGTATACTGATTTTTTCTTGAATAAAAGTTTTATCACATTGTTAATAATCTTTCAGAGGAGAAAACATGTGTGTGTGTGTGTATATATATATATATATTTCAAAAATTTCAGAAATCATATTCTTCAATTTATGAGACATCTTATGTTACACTGTCATGATTCATTAGCTCTTTAATTATATAGGATTCATAGATGCTCTACCTATTGTGTATTTTTCATAAAAAGGAGCTTGTTTTTCTTTAAGCAAAATAAACATCTATTTCATAAAAAGTAGAAGTAATAGTAGAGAGTTAGTAGAGATAAAATGTTTTATACTGAATCAGCTATTTGGGAACATTTTCTAAAATTATGAATTAGATATTGAAAAAATATTTTTTAAAGGCTTATTTAAAAAAAAAGAACTCATGAGCCAACCACTAACTTTAGAAATACAGCACTGCAGAGACTTCGCTGTGGTCCAGTGGCTAGGACTCCATGCCCCTAATGCAAGGGCCTGGGTTCAGTCCCTGCTCAGGGAACTGGATCCCACATGCCACAACTACAGATCCCACATGCAGCAACAAGGATTGACAATCTTATGTGCCACGCCAAAGGCCCCGCACAGCCAAAAAAATAAATATTTTTTGAAAAAGAAGGAAAAGAAAGCATTGCATGATTGAAATACAGTATTTCCATTCCGCTCACTGCCTCTAGAGGGCAATACTACTCTAAAAGTGGTGTTTATTATTGGAAACCTACTTTTTCAATGTATCCAATGAGACAGCTAGGAATAGGAACTGGATACTACATTGCCCTGCTGCTGCTGCTAAGTTACTTCAGTCGTGTCCGACTCTGTGCAACCCAATGGACGGCAGCCCACCAGGCTCCCCCGTCCCTGGGATTCTCCAGGCAAGAACACTGGAGTGGGTTGCCATTTCCTTCTCCAATGCATGAAAGTGAAAAGTGAAAGTGAAGTCGCTTAATCGTGTCCGACCCTCAGCGACCCCATGGACTGCAGCCTTCCAGGCTCTTCCGTCCATGGGATTTTCCAGGCAAGAGTACTGGACCACCTCTAAACAGAATGTCAAAGTTTTAATGTCCCATGATGTAACCATATTTATAATGATTAAGATCAAGTTTAAAAGCATTCTCTAGTGTCCATTTGTCCTTTTTCCTACTGAAAAAGTAAAAATGCATTAGCATATCTGAAATTATCTCTAATATTTACCCAAGTTCATAGAAAATTTAGCAGTTCGGACATAAGACCATATTCAAGGTAGTTTACCCTAATTAGAATAAATTCCTAGGAAGAAATAACCATTTGTAGGATGAAATGTTGCAAAACCAAGCTTTGTTAGGCAGGGAGGCATTTGACTTCTACTAAACAGGCATGCGAGAATGTCCATCTGTTAAGAGTAAGCAGCTACCAGGCAACACCAGGAAGTTCATGGCTTTGAATAACCAAATCATGGGTGGTTGAGCTAGAGACCAGAGACTCAGCCATTTGCAGGGTGCTTCAGGCAGTCAGTAATGACACTAGTAAAACTCAAGTCAGGGCTCAGAAATACGGAATGTGTCAAAGCCTCATGCAATCATTGTACTGCACTGCCAAGTGTCAGTGAAGCGCTGGTGATCTAAGAATAAACATAAGCTAAATATTATACTGATCCTAAGTAGGATTAATGTAAGCTGTGTAGCTTTTGAAATCAAATTTACTGTCTGTTTAGAGGGGTGGATTTGATAAATATTGCTCTAACACTTGTGATGATTCAGCCCATGAAGTTAGGACTTAAAAATATGACAGTGTGAAATGTATATAAAAACATCAGTTTAAAAATAAAATTCATTATTGAGAAACAGTATGTTCTAATTATACAAAAATTAGCAGTTCCCTGACTTTAATGATTTTAAATCTGGTGTTTTGTTTTTTTCCAAAAAAATAGTTTGTTTGCCAACTACTTAGCTTCCTAATTAATGGCAGTAAACAGTATGTGTCTTCATATTATGCAAAGATCCTCCAAGTCCTTAGAGATTCACAATGGATTTGAACACAGCTCTTACTAACATTGAGCCGGGAAGCAGCCCTAAACAAGAATCAGACATTTTAAGGATTGTAGAAGAATGGAAAAAGTCTGTCTTAGCAAGAGGACCATAGCAGGGTAGACTGTCTTAAAATTTTTTGATAGATTTTATTTTTCTAGCAGTTTTAGGTTCATGGCAATATTGAGCAGATGGTTCAGAGATTTCCCCTAAACCCTCTGCCCCGACACATGCATAACCTCCCTCATTATCCTGCTTCTTCACCAGAGTAGTACCTTTCTTACAGTTGTTGAACCTTTGCCGACACATCAGCACCCTAAGCCCATAGTTAATTTACATTAGGATTCACTCTTGATGTGTCATACGTACTATGGGTTTAACAGATACGTGTTAATGACATGGATCCACCATTATAGTGTAATATAGAGTAGCTTCACTGTCCTAATAATTGTGTGTTCCACCTATTCATCCATCTCTCTCCTCTAACCCCTGGCAACCACTGATCTTTTTAACTGTCTCCATAGTCTGGCCTTACCTAGAATGTCATTTGGTTGACATCATGTGGTATGAGGCCTTTACACATTGGCTTCTTTCACTTAGTAATATGCACTTAAGTTCCCACCATGTCTTTTAAAACTGTCTTAATTTTGACCTCATTAAATTTTGACCAAGTTACTGTACCTAGTAGTTAGAAGTCCTGTTTAGAGAGAGGATCTCAGAATGCAGTTGATTCTAGAAAGAGGACCATTCTTAATATATCACCCAAAAGTTTCTACCTTTAAAAATGTGGACCAGCTTACACATGGGTGTTGTCTCCAAACCTTGCATCCTCAGATAAGTTTCAACTAAACTTTAAATGCACTTTTAAAACAGTTGGCAAGGAGTGCGGAAGAATGCAGAAGGGAATAGAAATAGTAGTTTAAATGCTTATTCTAGACCTGGCCAAGAATTTGGAGTCATTCTTTAAAGGTCTTATCCTCATCAAGTTTCTTTAATTACTTACCTGCCCGTGGGTATATTATGACTCTATAAAACAATACATATAGTCTCTATGCTCTGTGTACTTGCTGTCTATGCGGTAGCATTCTTGCAGGCAGAATACAAAGGACATTTTTGTGGCTGAGTATTAAACCAGTGTTTGTATTGAAGGGGAAAGTAACCTGTTACATTTGAGTATAGCGAATTAAGAAATACTAAGAAGAAGTTCCCTTTTGAACTAGTGGTTAGGATTCCAGACTTTCACTGCTGTGACCCAGGTTCAATCCCTGGTGGGAACTGAGATCCTGCAAGCTGTGCGGTGTAGCCAGGGGGAAAAAAAGAAGAAGAAATACTAATAGAAATATACCTTTGAATAGTTTATAAATTTTTCTTCTGTGTAGAAGAGACTTCATGGAAACTTTCTTAGATTTTAGATCTCTAGATTAAAACTATGGCCTCATTCCTTAATTCCTAATCTGCATTTTTGTTCACAGGCTTCTAAACTTTCCTCCAAAGTTTACTAATAAAATACTGTATTAATTTCCTGCAGTTGCCATTATATAGGACCACAAATGGGATGACGTAAACAACAGACATTTATTGTAGAAGTACTGGGGGGTTTGGACATCTGCATCTTTTTTTGACAGCTAATGCACTGTTATCATCAATCTATCCCATTAGCAGGTTTTTCATAAATCTCTATCTCCAGCCCTAGTTCCTAGACATCCATAGCCCAGCGGGACCTCAAACTCAACTCATCCTGAAACAAACTCATTACCTTAGCACCTCTCCCTCCTGTCCCAATCATACTTTCTTTTTTTTTTTTTTTTTCATACTTTCTTCCTTCTTGTCAATTTCACTTAATGACATCATAACCCTCTTCTCAGTCAGGCAAGCCAGAAAGTCATCCTTAATGTAACAGTCCACTGGACATGACATCAGAATACTCTACCCCTTTTAATTAATGGAATTCTGGTGGCAGATTTCTTAGCCTCTTTAAGCCTCATTTTTTTCATTTGCAAAATCAAGATTAAATAAAGGAAAGTTATGATTATGGAATACTATATAGTAAAACAGTATATGCTGCTGCTGCTGTTGCTAAGTTGCTTTAGTCGTGTCCGACTCTGTGCGACCCCATGGACGGCAGCCCACCAGGCTCCCCTGTCCCTGGGATTCTCCAGGCAAGAACACTGGAGTGGGTTGCCATTTCCTTCTCCAGTGCATGAAAGTGAAGTCGCTCAGTCGTGTCTGGCTCCCAGCGACCCCATGGACTGCAGCCCACCAGGCTCCTCCATCCATGGGATTTTCCAGGCAAGAGTACTGGAGTGGGGTGCCATTGCCTTCTCCGAAAACAGTGTATATTCATACTTAATATTGTTTTGACTCTTGAGTCTTGCTTACCCTTAATCTAGTTATTTAATTCCCCTGCATATTTCTCCTCTTTGTTTTCACTGGCTGCCACTGTCTTAGTTCATCTACAAGCTGGCCTTCCGGAACAACTTCTAGCTCATCTCCCTTGTAGCATTTGTACCATTACACTGGGCTTCCCTGGCTCAGATGGTAAAGAATCTGCCTGCAGTGCAGGAGACCCAGGTTTGATTCCTCAGTTGGGAAGATCCTCTGCAGAAGGAAATGGCTACCCACTCTAGTATTCTTGCCTGGAGCATCTCATGGGCAGAGGAGCTTGGTGGGCTCCAGTCCATGGGGTCGCAAAGAGTCAGAGGTAACTGAGGGACTAAGTGCACACACACACCATCACACTGTCACTCTACTTAACTGACTAAAAAGCAGTAGGGAACTTCCCTGGAGGTTCAGTAATTGAGACTCTGCACTTCCATTGCAAGGGGTGCAGGTTCAATCCTTGGTCAGGAAGTAAGATCCCACATGCCATAGCATGTGGCCAAAAAAAAAAAGCACTAAGAAACATATCATTTCTTTTCAAAATCTCTTTCCCCTCCCTAGGATTTCTGGATGTTTCCAGCTTGCTTTATTTAAGGTTCTGCCATCTGGCCCTAAATAATCTTATCTTCCTCAATGAGTACTTGCTCAGCATTTTGAGGGGCCCTCTGGATATTCTAAGAATAGGATATGACCAAGCCTCAAGAGGCATATAATTTAATAATAAGAGTAACAGAAGTGTTAAATTGTGATTGGTTTGTGATAGAGGTTCAGTATTAAAAGTCCCACAAGAGAAAGGGAATAACTTCTAACAGTGTGCCTAGGGGAGAAAGTATATTCAGGAAAGATTTCACACAGAGGCAAAATTAAAGCTAAATTTCTTTTTTTTTTTTTTCTTTTGAGAGTTTACTTTGTGCCAGGCACCATTATAAGTGTTTTACATCTGTTTGAATAAGGTAGGTATTGGGACTGTCCCCAGTTTGCAGGTAATGAAACAGACCATGCTGCTACTGCTGCTAAGTCGCTTCAGTCGTGTCCGACTCTGTGCTACCCCAGAGACAGCAGCCCACCAGGCTCCCCCGTCCCTGGGATTCTCCAGGCAAGAACACTGGAGTGGCTTGCCATTTCCTTCTCCAGTGCATGAAAGTGAAAAGTGAAAGTGAAGTCGCTCAGGTTGTCTACTTGAAAGTTACACAGTCGTGTCCGACTCCTAGCGACCCCATGGACTGAAGTCTACCAGGCTCCTCCGTCCATGGGATTTTCCAGGCAAGAGTACTGGAGTGGGTTGCCATTGCCTTCTCTGAAAACATGCTTAGACCTGTGAATGTTCTTTTTGTGGATGCTGCTGCTTTTTTAAATGTCAGGCTCCTCTGTTATTTAGTATCTCACCTGTTCTCTGCCCCCTGGGGCATGATTCCTTCTATTGTCCTGTCTTTCCCTGGTCAAGTTGCCAGATTATGGTAACTCAGCCCCTTTCTCCTGCCTCATAGTCTTTTTCTTTTTCTCTTCTCAACCCATTTCTTACCACATGTGTGGCCATCTTACATGCTGTCTAATCATCTGGGGTGTAGAGGCATTCTCTGAGGCATTTCACTTTCTCTCCAATAAGAGGGATGTGCTTTCATTAATTAACACACTTAAGTGGTCATAGTCTCAAACAGGAAGACAAACAGCATATTGCCTGCAAATCTCTGAAATAGTGTCTTCCGTGTCTATTACCTGTTGGGTATTGAGATCAACTAGTGTTTCCAGTGATCCATCGAAAACTCCCTCCACAGACTGCCAAGACAGATGCCCTATTTTTACCTACTTAGTAGGGCAGGCCCTCAAAAGAACTGCTTTAGGTTGGTCTGGCTGCATTCTTTTTGTCCTGGCAACTCCATCAGTGTTCACTTATGTTATACCTGCCAAGTATCAGTTGAGCTTCTTGCCTCAAGTGCCAAAATCTTGCAGAACCTTATCCACCAAAATGTTCCTGTCTTCCTTCAGTGCCAGCTTCATATAAACTTATGTGTTCCAATATTGTATCCTAGCCCCCAAAAGTAGAATGTGTCTAAAAACTGAGAAAATGGAAGTTTAATGTACAGTGAAAACCTCATCCTTAGTTCTCATTTTATGATGTATTTGCCAAGTGTGATGTTGCAATTTAGTTTTCCTTTACAGATGAGGAAATAGAAATAAAGGGCACTGAACTCCACAGAATCTCACTTACAGTGAGATTGAGCAATCCAACAATATTGTTGTTATTGTTTAGTCCCTAAGTCGTATCTGACTCTTTGCAACCCCATGGACTGCAGCCCACCAGGCTCCTCTGTCCATGGGGTTCCTCAGGCAAGAATACTGGAGTGGGCTGCCATTTCCTTTTCCGGGGGATCTTCCTGACCCAGGGAAGATTCTGAATCTCCCACATTGGCACCACTGAGCCACTAGGGAAGCCCAACTACAATATATTAGCCAATAATTGATTGTTTCGCCATTGTTATAAAAAAGAATAATCTTTCCTTCTTACATAAATGTTAGCTCTTCAGGCTTCATAAGAGAATGACTCATAGACATTATACTTCTAACTGTCCATTTAGGTTACTCACTTTGTATGATAAACATATTGTTACTTGGATTCTGAACTTGAAGTAGAAACTTATCAGACTAAAGAATCCAAACTCTTAAGGTTTTCTTTTTAAACGTTTTTTCGAAAGGGAAATTTTATGATTGTAGCTAACGAGACCAGAGATGATTCACGTATTTAGTAGGTTAATTTACAGACACTGCTTTCCTGCAATTATTCAGAGCTATTAGAATGATAACTTTAGAAAATGACTGGCCCTTCTGGCCAAAATGTACACACGTTGTCTTATTTGCTATGTGGGTTCTTATGATTCATTTAAAATTTTCAGATAAAGCCCCATATTAACTAGGAAGAAAATAGCTAGTTTACTGTAATAATAAAGTAGGAATATTTGGGTGAACAAATTTGAGCTTTTCTATTATCTTTAAAATTTGTTCATATCAAAATAGCTTCAAAGTATTTATTTGTGGAATGTGAATCATGTAGATTTTTTTTTAAGTCTCTACTGTTGTTTTTCTAATACTTTGCTGATATTTTTCTGCATAGTTGCCCTTGGACCAGAAAGAAGAAAATCTGACTCAGGAGTTATGTTGCCAACCCTCAGGGTCTCTCTTATCCAAGACATGAGGTATTTGTTATATGTGCTAGCATATGGTGATAACTTTTGAAATATTCATGGTTTTCATATAAATTGCTCAAATAACTGTGACTATGGTATTTTTTGCCTATGTATTCTGAAGAAAACATTTTTTATAATCTCATTTATTTTAATTTTGTACTGTTATGATTTTCCTGACATTAAATCCAAAGGCAAAATGCAATTGAGAAGAGTTTTTTAAATATCCCTAAATTATTTTTACATTTTCTTTTGTTCTGTTTTTTCCTTCTTTAGTATCCTTAAATTCTTACTATCCCCAGATATAAACCAAAATATCTGCAAATAATAGCAAGTTACTCAGCAGAAAAATCTCTGTCACTTAGATTTCCTTTGAAGGAAATGCAAATCTGAAAATTATCACATGCAATTACTGGTTTTAAAAGTGATTAGAAGGCATCAACATACCTAAAATAGATTTACTGAATGAGGAAGGCAGAAGTTTTTTCTTTTGAATATTTTGGGTCCTTTTTAGTTAACTTTTAAAATATATGGGTTTAATGTTACAACATTTATTGATGTTTATTTGATTTATCAAAGGCTTACAACTAAAAAGCATAACTCTTATGGGTAGCGTCATAATACTGCAGTGGCACATCCTGACTTCACACAAGCTGTGTGATCCCAGGCACTTTTTGTAACTTCTCTTTGTCTCAGTTTTTCTTTCTCTTGTTGCTGTTCAATTGCCAAGTTGTGTCCAACTCTTTGTGACCCCATGGATTGCAGCATGCCAGGCTTCCCCCTGTCCCTCACCATCTCCTGGAGTTTGCCCATATTCTTTCTCTCAAAGATAAAAACAGTTGTCTAGTTCATGAGACCTAAACAAGTTAGTCCATTATACTAAAAAGTTTCAAGAAGTTCTTGGCTTATCCTAAGAGTTCAGTAAATGTTGGATTTTGTTTTCTGAATCCATATTTATATCTTAAATGCTCTTATTGCTTGATAGATGAAATGTAGTTGTCCTCATGTAGCTTATGATTCCTTTTGAGGTCAGCAAGAGATGAATAGTTCTAACTATGAGGGGAATGCACTCCCCCTCTCTTAATGGAAACATAAAACCACATGTGTTAATGCCTTGATTTCACAGTAGCCATCATTTTAAGGTGGTGATTGTTGAGAGCTTTGCAACAGTGACCTCAAGGACCAAACTTCTAAAACCTAATTAGGAGATGATCATGTTACATAAGGCTACCCTACTCCTTCCAGTTTCCTGCATATTTACTTTTATCTCCTTTATGTTGTTGGTTTTGTTTGGGGAGGGGTGTCCGGCCTTGATAAACTCCCTTCATTTGATAAAAGGCAGTCTAGCGTGCTGATTAAGAGCTCAGACTGTGGAACCAGCCCACAAGGGTTGCTGTTTTAACTCTGCCACATACTAGGCTCTGTGGCCAAAGGCAATTGCTCATATTCCCAGTTTCCTCACCTATTAAATAATAGTGTTTCTCTTAAAAATTTTGGTATAAATATTCAATGAGTTAATAAAGGTAAAGCACTCAAAATTGTCCTGGAAATAAATGTATGTTTGTGTACTCATGCATACATATACATCTATACTTACTTCTGTTTCTATATTTATTTATATGTGTGTATGTGTACTTTTATACAATTTTTAAGACCATAAATTCATAATGATATCCCTGATTCCAGTTCTGTACCACAGGGATCATGCTAGCCTTCTCCCTTATTTATAATTTTTTTCTCAAACTATGAGAAACCTGGCTCTCATTATCTGTAATATATTCACTTATTTGTACAACCTGTAAGGTAGTTTTGAAATTGCTGCCTCACACCCCTGTAAGAAACAGAGGTACTAACTAAGCACAGTGTTTGCACAACTCAGTTTTGTCATTAACCTTTCGATACCCAGTCAAAATACTGTTTTCCAAAACTTAGGTTCCTTCTTTTTTTCTCCAGCCCCTTCAGTGTGGTCTTATTATTCATTTGTAACAGTGTTAGGTTTATTTGTTACCTTGTATTTCATTCGGGGTTCCCTTCACATCCTAGTGATTTTTGTTTGGGGTTTTGCTTAAATGTATATACAATGAAATTCATTCTTGGTGTGTAGTCGTATATGTTTTCATAAAAACACAATTGTGATGCATCACCCCCTTGTGCTACTGCTTTTGCATCAGCCCCTCTCCCAGCTTCCTACTCTGTGCAGTCACTGATATATTTCCAGGCTCTTTTCACTGAGAGAGCCTAGAAGTAGTAATACCCCAGCAATAGTGAGCACAGCTAGTGCCCACAGATTGGTTTCTGGATATCATTCTCCAATGAAAGGAACCATGGCTATCTAGAGAAGTGATTGATTCCAGGAACTGAGGAAGGGAAAATACAGAATGAACCAAGTGCATCTTTGGTAAGGGAGTGCTCAGAAAGTGTAGGATCACGTAATAAAGACGAGCCAGCCTGAAAGGGCTACAAATGGCCAAAGCTGAAACAATTTGAGCAAAAAAAGTAATTTACAGTAGTAATAAAATGAATATCCAAGAGCCTTTTCCAATATAAATAGTTAAATAAGTGAATACAGTGGAACAGCTTTTTTACAGAAGCACTCGAATTAATAAATATAGAAGAATGAAGTAGAAAAATCAGTGGTTGAAGCATCTAAGCTGAAACAAGAATATTTGCAGTGTCTCAAAAGTATTTTCCCCAAGAATTTATTAATTACAAAGGAAAAAGTATTAAGTTTACAGTAGATTCCCCAGGCAAGAATACTGGAGTGGTTTGCCATTTTCTTCTCCAGGGGATCTTCCAGACCCAAGAATCAAACCCTCATCTCCTGCATTAGCAGGCAGATTCTTCACCACTAAGCCACCAGGGGAGCCCCTTTTTCATAATATATTTACTTATATCTCAGTGGATATGTTTATTTCTGTTTCTAAGTTCTTAGGCAAGAACTTCATTGTAATCTCTAGTTGCAATCTAGATAGTTCATGTGGACATTTTTCCTTAAAGAGAAATACCTAAGTAATATGCTAAACTTTGGCAGATAAACAAAAAATACTTGTTTTCTAAAGATTAGATTACATAGATCTCAGAGTTCACACTCTATTGGCCTCGTGCCCTGCCAGTGACTCCTGTCTCCGAAATTTCTGTCTTGAGGCAAAGACATGGGCAGTTTAGAGACTTTTGAGTCCCTGTAGTTGTCAAGAGTCTTGGTACCAGATTGCTCAGCAGCTGGCATGAGTCCAGGACAGATATGTCTACAGGCTATCCCCTTTATCTTAGTATATCTGACAATTCCCCAGGACTTTCATAGATACTAGGTATCACTGTACTGTCAATAATAGAATGATTTCTTTTCTTCCAAAGAGAAAGGCTTGGGACAATAAATAATTATACAGATTATCTACATATTAAAGAGGAGTATTACCATGCCATTATCATTATTACTAATTTCTTTCCAGAGTAGCTATGCGTATATCATCTAGACATTCAAACCAACTTTTATTGTTAATGACAAAATGTAATTAATAATGAGGGGTATAGTAGAATATTACATGATTGAGGAGATTGTTAGTACTGTTATCTAAGTATAGATATTCTGAATATGTCAACAAATGAGCAGGATGTCTTAAGTATATCCTAGAAGTACTTGGTTTTCCTATAAAGATGGGAATAAATTACTTGACAGTAAACTGGATGGTCACTTTTATCTTTTTATAAATAATGTTTGCATATGTGCTTGTGAACATCAGCTTTATTCTCCACTAAGGTTAAAATAAGCATGATTAATTTTGTTACCCTAGGAAGGAATATTTGAGGAATTTTTATGACTACAGAGTGTGGGCTTAAACTAAAATTGGCTAATTCCTTAATTTCTCGAATAAATATTCCTTAATTTCTCTAATAAAAATAATTTCTCTGGCTTTCACTGGTGATAACAGTGAAATAAAGACCAGTTTTGGATTCGGGAAATTGGATTCAAACTTAGTTGCTTCTACTCTCAAGAATCATTAAGTTTTAGGCAACAGAAGCCTGTTCAAACTAGCTTCACGAAAAAGGAGGATTTATGGGAGGGTTTATGGGAGATATGCAAGGGTATTTCCCAGAATCCAAGCCCAAGAACTGTTGCTGGATTGGAAACAGCTTTGTCCATCTCACTGGAAGTAAATTGTCCCTGCTTTTACCTCCACTTGTGCGGGCTTCTCCTCTCCTCTGCCCCTTTCCCTCCTTTTTTGCTTTACTGTGAACATGCTCTCCCAAGCCCTGGCCTCAACACCTGTCTTATTTTAAGCGTTCAGCAAAGACTGACTCGGTTTTTCAGTGTACTAATTTCCAGTTTGTGTGAGAAAATCTGACTGACTCAACTTAGATCAGGTAGATGCTGCTTATCCATTCAGTTCTAGCTGACAGATAAGGAGCACCAGTCATGGTGGTACCTGGAGTTCTTTCTTCTGGTTCTTCTGGGTCTAAAGAGAGAGAACTTCTCCAAGAATGTGAGTATCATGAAGAAATGCTTGGTAGAAAATGGGTGGCATATAGAATAATATGTATTACCTCTGAGGTCTTGGGTGGGTCACTTAGTCTCTATGAATCTCAGTTTCCTCATCTTTGAAGTGAAATAATGATGGTCTCCCTCTCACTAGATATTGTGACAATCGGGTAAGACAGAATACATAAAAATTAGAAAGCTTTGTACCAGGGTTGGAAACAAATAAAGTAAATAAGGTATTTAAACCACACACTATATATACTTTACTGTGAATTAACAGGATCTATTTTAGAAGTAATGACTTCTAGAATATTATGCTGAATGTCATTATAGTTACCTATAATAAAATTATTCCAATTAAAAACAGATTTGAATGGTATAACTGTACAGAAAAAATTTTAAAAGATTTGAAGTTTAGTAACAGCATAAATTGTTTTAAAGCATAAAATTAGATATAGACTTTTACAAAGCAACAGTTTTCTGAGCTTCTAATATACATTAGGCCTTATAGGGAACAAACAGGGATGCAAGGCTAGTAAGAAGTATTGGGCTCATCATTCTCAGGGAGCTTTTGTCAAAATGAGAAATATGTATACCAGGATAAAATGATAAAATAGTAAACAGTGCATGATAAATGCGAATTAGACTATAGAACTTCATAAATTAGATCATTGAAGGCTGTCAAGGTCAAGGAAAGCTTTCTAGAAGCAGCTGGGATTTCAGAAATGAATAGAATCAAATAAGGAAGCTCAAAGAAAGTAGGTACTTCAGGTAATAAAACACAAGTCTATGAGTTAACTGCTTGGAGTAGAATTTTTTAATAGGAAAATATGTTGAGGCCAAGGCTTCATGGGCCTTGAATGCAAGCTTGAGCAATTCAGATGATATCCTGTGAGCGTTTGAAGATTCTGCAATAAAGCAATTAATTACATTAGGAAGCAGTCTTTTAGGCAAAGAAATTTCCCTAGTGCCAGTAAACAAAGGGCTTGAGAAGAGTCTGGTGGCCTCATCTCTTGACGCCCGTGCCTCCTGCCAAAAAAAAAAAAGTGCAAACATTTTTATGAGGGGAATGCTAATAGCCACCTAAAGAAAATACGTTTCACTTTATGTATTCCAATCCTGCCCATTTTCCTTAACCATACATTGTTTTTCAAATTATTATGTCCCATTTTGACATTCTTGATCTATTATGTCTCCAGTTTAAGGCCAGCATACGACTAATTTCAGTAGATTTTACTGTGTTAGAGCAGTAAGAATATTTAGGAAAAGATTATCCAACATAAGTACTTACCAGACTTCATGTAGATTCATTTTGGGTGGATACACTTTGACAGCGTGGTATTCCTGGATCCTGTGAACTCTTATCTGGCACTGAGCTCATGGGGGGACCTTGTAAGTACTGTGGAACGTTAAGTGGTAAATACCTGAGCATTTTCCAGTGTTGCTTTTAGTCAGCTGTTTCATCTGGGCAATGTCAGGGTTGAGGAAGAGCCAATGCTGTTTCCTAGGCTCATATTGGCTGTGCCCATGTGGGTTGTCCAAGTGCCCACCACTGCTGCCACCACCATAATCAGGGTGTAAATGGGGCTTGCCTGACCCCAGTTTTCTTCATTTGTGACCACGTGTAATGGTCTTAGCCCTTTAAAGATAAATTAAGTCTGTCATAATTTCTGAAAAACATTCTTAGAGGTGAGGTGAGGTTGGTTAACACGAAAATGTCAACAGAATTTTCTTTTATCTCCTCATTCTGATGTGTTTTTCAGCCACTTCTTTAAGCCTCTTGTGTGATGTGATAATGCTTTATTTTACATTTTGTTTATCAAGAGTGTTTGATCAGACGCATGGGAGTCTGCCCCAGACGGGAAGCTGCAGCTGCGAGCCTCCCTAGCTCTGACCCTGCTGGGGGAATAGCCACCACGAGGCTACCTAATAGGGCTGGTTTGACCTGACCAGGTGACCTTAGCAAGGGGTGGGGGGTGTGCTGAAGAAGGCTGGCCTACAACTGGGATCGAGGGGCGTGATCACACTGCAGAAATGGAACCCTCTGCCCAGGGCACACAAGAAAACCAAACCTCAGGACGAAGGAGGGAGGGACACATGCGAACACATGAGGACTCACAAGGCATCCAGACATGGAAGTGCAGTACTGGGGACCACAGGTGACCTGCAGCCGGGCACCCAGCACAGAGAGCATCATGGCAGAGCAGGTGGCTCTGAGCCAGACACAGACGTGTGGGATACTGTGGGAAGAGCTGTGCCAAAGCTATTCTTTCCATCAATCAGGGACAATATATCTTAATATGTATATATCCTCTTCAAGAGGAATATCTACCCACCATCTGGTAGCTGTTCCAGGATGGCTTCTGCCAAAAGATACCTTCATTGTGGGCTACACCGACTCCCACTTCACAGTGGCCAACATCCGCAAGCAGAGCAAGTCCACCCCAGAGAAGGAGCCCAAGCTGGAGGAGTTCTTTGCCCACAGCTCCTACATGGCCAGCCAGTATGATGACGTGGCTTCCTAGGAGCACCTCAACAGTGGCGTGAACGCTCTCCACTAGGGTCTGCAGGCTAGTGCCTCTTCTACCTGGCCTTGCTCCCCAGCGGCTACAGGACTGTCACCAAGAACATCTGTGACACCTGCGCGAGCCAGACAGAACCGTATCATCATGGGGAAGCTCTTTGGGAGGGACCTGCGTATTTCCAACCAGCTGTCCAACCACGCAGCCTCCCTGTTTTGTGAGAACTAGATCTACTGCATCGACCACTACCTGGGTAAGGAGGTAGTCCAGAACCTCATGGTGCTGAGGTTTTGTCAACAGGATCTTTAGGCCCCATTTGGAACCGTGACAACATTGCCTGCATGGAGCCTTCAAGGAGCCATTTGGCACTGAGGGCCAGTGGAGCTACCTCAGTGAATCTGGGATCATCTGGGAGGTGATGCAAAATCCCCTCCTCCAGATCCTGTGTCTGGTGGCCATGGAGAAGCCCACCTCCACCAACTCAGATAACATCCATGATGATAAGGTCAAGGTGTTGAAATGTATATCAAAGGTGCAGGTGAGCAATGTGGTCCTGAGCCAATATATGGAGAACCCCACTGAAGAAGGTGAGGCCACCAGAGGGTACCCAGAGGACCCCAGGGTGCCCCATGGGTCCACCACTGACACCTTTGCGGCTTTTATGTTCTCTGGGGAATGAGAGGTGGGATAGGCTGCCCTTCATACTGTGCTGCGGCAGAGCCCTGAATTAGCACAAGACCGAGGTGTGTCTGCAGTGCCTAAACGTGGCTGGTGATGTCTTCTAGCAGCAATGCAAATGCAACAAACTGGTAATCCATGTGCAGCCCAAGGAGGCTGTGTATGCCAAGATGATGACCAAGGAGCCTGGCGTGTTCTTCAACCCTGAGGAGTCAGAGCTGGACCTCACCTACAGTAACAGATACAAGAACGTGAAGCTCTTTGATGCATATGAGCACGCCTCATCCTGGACATGTTCGGTGGAAGCCAGATGCACTTTGTGTGCAGTGACGAGCTTCAGCAGACCGGGTACATCTTTACCCCACCGCTGCACCAGATCAATCGCAAGAATCCCCAGCCCATCCCCTACATCTGTGGTAGCCCAGGCCCCACAGAGGCCGATGAGCTGATGAAGAGAACGGGCTTCCAGTACAAAGGGACCAACAAGTGGGTGAATGCCACATGCTCTGAGCCCTGAGCACCTGGTCCCCACCCCAACCCACCTTGGCCTGTCTCTCTGTCCTTCCCACTGTCTGACCCCATTTCAGGAGGACCTTGAGACCATAACCATCAGCCTCACAATACCGGCTCCAGGCTCTGGCCACACTGTACCATGACTGCCTTGGGCCCAGTTACATTCTTCAACCACAAGCGCAAGAGAATCACACTGTGACCATCCCCAGCAGCCAGTGAGCCAGCTTCTGTCCACAAAACTGAGCCCCAGTGGAAGAAAGAAGAGTGGCTCTTCATCTGTCCTGGCTCTTTCCAGATGACTGGAGTTAGAGGACCATAGGTAGGGGCAGTGGTAGGCCTCAGTGGGCCATGGCTGTCAGCAGGCTCCTCAGAACTCAGGAGGAAGGCCCAGTTGCTTCTGCACCAGCCTCAGTGCTATTTGATATTCCTGGTCACCCCTGGAAGGAACTTCCAGGCTGCCCAGCACACCCCGCCACCGTCTTGGCTTCCTCAAATGTCCCCCTCGAATGTCCTCCCCACTGGAAACCAAGCAGCAGGTGGGATGCCCGACCTCAGTCCCCTGTCATTAAACCAGCAAATGGAATAAAAAAAGTGTTTGATCATATGTAGGTGCCCTGGATTGAGAGGCTAAATCTTTACATCCAGGGATTGAGAGAGAAAGAAGGAAGGAGAGAAGTAAGAATGTGTGTATTATACCATGGATGGACCTAGAGGGCATTATGCTAAGTGAAGAGAAATCCTGCATGATGTCGCTTATACGTGGAATCTAAAAAAGAAAACGAATAAACAAACATAATCAGTCATAGATACAGAAAACAGGTGGCTGCTAAGAGGGCAGGGGCTTCGGGAGAGGAGAGAAATAGAGGGAGATTGAGGTACTGACTTTCAGTTAACAAAATAAATTAGTCACAGGTATGAAATGTAGTGTGGGGAATATAGACAGTAACTATGTAATATTGTTGTATGGTGACAGAAGACAGCTAGACTTATCATAGTGATCTTTTTGAAATGTATAGAAATCAAATCACTGTTGTGTAGCAGGAACTAACACAGTGTTGTGGGTCAGTTATACTGCAAAAACAAACAAGTTCATAGAAAAAGAGATCAGGTTTGTGATCACCAGAGGCCAAGGTGGGTTGGAGGGAGATCATCTGAAGGCAGTCAAAAAGTGTAAACTCTGAATTTTAAGTACTTAGTAGGGATGTAATGTGTTGTGCAACATGACAAGACAACACTGCTGTACAATGTAAATGAAAGTTGTTAACAGTAAATTGTAAAAATTCTAATCACAAGGAAAAAAACTGTCTTTAATGTATCTATAAGAAATGGTAGATGTTCACTAAACCTATTGTGATCATTATTTCATAATCTATATAAGTCAAATCATTATGTTGTGTACCTTATATGTTGTGTGTCAATTATATCTCAATAAAACTGGGCAGGGGGAAGAGATGTGTTTTACAAGGAGGGTATTCCTTTTTATGAATGCTGGAATCATCAGAATCTGCAATGATTATAACAGCTGAGATAAGTCATTCTGTACTTAAAAAAAAATCAAAGGAAAGGATCGTGGGTCACAATCACAAAGACTTTTCAGTGACTCATTGTACTGTTTCTATAATTACCCTGTCCCTTAGATTTGTCCTTCCTGCTCAATCCTTCTTTCCTCCTAGGAGGGGAATAATTTAGGAAGATTAATTCAGTCCTGCTGGGCATAGCATCAACTTCAACACAGAATACTAATTTATACATATATGTAAGTTATGACCAACCTAGATAGCATATTGAAAAGCAGAGACATTACTTTGCCAACAAAGGTTTGTCTAGTCAAGGCTCTGGTTTTTCTGTGGTCATGTATGGATGTGAGAGTTGGACTGTGAAGAAGGCTGAGCGCCGAAGAATTGATGCTTTTGAACTGTGGTGTTAGAGAAGACTCTTGAGAGTCCCTTGGACTGCAAGGAGATCCAACCAGTCCATTCTGAAGGAGATCAGCCCTGGGATTTCTTTGGAAGGAATGATACTAAAGCTGAAACTCCAGTACTTTGGCCACCTCATGTGAAGAGTTGACTCACTGGAAAAGACTCTGATGCTGGGAGGGATTGGGGGCAGGAGGAGAAGGGGACGACAGAGGATGAGATGGCTGGATGTATCACTGACTCGATGGACGTGAGTCTGGGTGAACTCCAAGAGTTGGTGATGGACAGGGAGGCCTGGCATGCTGCGATTCATGGGGTGGCAAAGGGTCGGACACGACTGAGCGACTGAACTGAATGTTCATTTGGAGGTTGATCACACAATTTTTTTGTGGCCACACAGTATCCTAAGTCTTTCAAATTTTTAAGAATTTTTAATTTATTAGTATAATACAGCTTTTCTTCTAATGCCATAGAAAATGGAACTTCATATTTTCCAGATGTTGTCAGAGCAATTTGAAAAATGATTCAGTGAATTAAAGTTGTAGCAGAGACTTAATTAAACTGTAGAACAATTATTTTGAGTAAGAGCATGAATATACAGCCTGTTTTATTACTTTTATTTTTCTGAGGGTCAGGGATAACTGATTGCCAGTTTATATGTATCTGCAAGCATGAAACAAGAACAAAATAAAACCTGAAAGAGTAAATGAGTGTTAAGTGCTTTATCTTAGGATATTGTCTGTTTGGTCATGTTGTAATGGTAATTCTGATGTGGGACTAATTTCATGATTCAGATGGAACACTTGAAGTTTAATCAGCATAAATGGTGTGTGGCCTATTCCCTCTAAGTAGAAAATAACTTTTCTGTGCGAAGTGCTGTAATTCTTCAATTCTTTTCCAGTTCAAGGTTAGCCTTAGGATTAACATCTTTGCTGTTTTACTATTCTTTAGGCATATTCAAAACATGAGTGAGATCAAGACTGATGTCGGACGAGCTCGAGCATGGATAAGATTGTCTCTAGAAAAGAAGGTCTTGTCCCAGCATCTCAAGCAGTTGCTCTCTAACCAGCTGCTCACAAAGTAAGAGGTGGCCTCGAGGCATTTCTGTTTCTATGACCTATGCCTACAAAATAAGTTGCATAGACTGACAGGCTGCCTTCTTTAGCATGAGTTGTTCACTCCTTGCACATGCACTCTTCCTTTCTAACAGGCACATGTTTCAGAAACTCTGTGTCATGACCTCCTATTTGATTATATATGGGAGGGTACAGATTTCATAGCCAGAGGCAGATGGTGCTACCTTTTTCAGAAAAAAAAGCTAAGTAGTCCCACAGGTTGATGGTAGCATCCAAAAAGTGAAAGTGGCTCAGTTGTGTCCAGCTCTTTGCGACCCCATGGACTGTACAGTCCAAGGAATTCTCCAGGCCAGAATACTGGAATGGGTAGCCTTTCCCTTCTCCAGTGGGTCTCCCAACCCAGGGATTGAACCCAGGTTTCCCACATTGCAGGTGGATTCTTTACCAGCTGAGCCACAAGGGAAGCTTTACCAGCTGAGCCACAAGGGAAATACCCAAAAGATGGGTTGAATTTGTGTAAACCTTGTATCATATTGTGAAGATCACAACAAAACCAGGAGTAGCAAAAAAATTAAAAGGTCCATAGTAAAGAGCTTCTCTGAGAGTCTTACCAATACTTATATTTAGTAGTGTAGAGCCAGTAAACCAGTCAAGAGCATATTAGTTAATTAACTGTTTTGATTGATTCCCTTTACTCCATCAGAAACCTGGATGATAATACATATAGTAGAATTAATTTGAAAATTAAGGGCTTTGGGGTTCTCTAGAGCAAAGGCATGCAAAGGATTCAGCAGAGACCTCAAACACGAGAGTGTTGGAATCCCACCATAACCCAATTCTTTTTGTGATTTTAAATTTGTATGTATCACTGTAGAGTTAGTTATCCCTTGGAGCATTTTAGGATGACTCTTAATATCCAAAGAATGAGTTAGATAAAGAATATATGATGTGAAGTACAGCCTGTGAACCTGACCGTCTCCTCTTAAAACTGACTACACTCCCCACACCTTATCCCTGCTGATAAGTCTTCTGCCCTTTGTGGCCAGAGTACAAAGCAGAAAATGATAGTCGTTTAAAAATGTTGCTACGTAAAGGTAACTACTAAGTATCTTACATGTTTTCTACTGTACTTCCTTCTATGCATGTTCTCTTAGTTAAGATTATACTGTATTTGCAATTCAGCTCACCCTTTTTTCAGGTTAATATTATACCATAACATTTTCTATGTCATAAAGTCTCTGAAATCTGAATGCCTGTGTTCAAATACTGCCTTTACTATTCACTATTTGAATGGCCTTTTAGGCAAGATCCTTAACTTCATTTTGTCACTTTTCCTCATCTGTAAAAGGAGAATGCTAATAGACTTACCTCTCATGTGATCACGAGGATTAGATATATTAATAATTATGAAATACTTGGGAAATGCTTAAATGTAAATGCTTAATAAAAAGTTACTGTTTTAGGGAGCAGTAGTTTTTTTCTTACTCAGTTAAAATTCAATCCTTATTTGAAATGAAACATCTGAAACACAGAGTGGTTTAAATTTTCCAGAAAGATATCTTCCAAACACTATAATATGGATGATTATAACTAGTCAGTATTTTTAAAAATTTATCTTTAGTGAATGTTATGTCCTTCAGCCATGGGATGAGGAAAAAAAAAAATCCACCATAGGCTATTAATAGCAGATGTGGGGAGTAGTAGTTTTGTTATTGTTAAAATTCTTCTTAAACTTAATTTTTTTAACAGATTTTTTAAAATTTGTTTTTAGCTGCACTGAGTCTTCACTCTGCATGCTGGCTTTCTCTTGCTGCCATGAGCAGGGGACTACTCTCTAGTTGCGGTGCGTGGCCTTCTCACTGCTGTTGCTTCTCTCGTTGCAGCTTGCAGGCTCTGGAGCTCAGGCTCAGTACTTGTGGCGCCTGGGCTTAGTTGCGCCATGACATGTGAAATTTTCTCAGACCCAGGGATTGAAGCTGTGTTCCCTGCATTGGCAGATGGATTCTTACCCATTGTATCACTAGGAAAGTCCTAAACTTTATTTTAAATTAGTATACTATGATATATTGGGTTGGAAAAACCTGAATGAACTTTTTGGCCAACTCAGTGTTTTTATTTTTTACAAATAATATTCAAGTGGACATTTGTGAGTAAATCTTTGCCATTTCATATTATATCCTTAGGACTGAGTCCTTAAAATAAAATTAATAAGTCAAAGAATAATTATTTTTAATTACTTAAATATTACCAACAAATTGCTTTTCTGAAATTTTCAGATTACACTTTCTGTTATTCACTGCCACCCCCCACATACACCCCCATCAGCACTGATCATTAATTTTAAATCTTTATTACTTTAATGGACAAAATGAATTCACAGGAGGTTGTTTCTTTAATTACTAAGTAGGTTAAAATATTAACGTATATACATTCATTTTTATGAATTGTCTGTTCTTTCTAGATTGAAGTTTCTACTCATCGTTTGTCTAAGAGGAAGTATTTTTTAGCGGAAGACATAAAGAAAAATACACAATACTATTACTTTGTGTTTGTCTTATCCTTTCCTAGGAAGCTTTATAAACGTTATGCTTTTCTCCGTTGTGAAGAAGAAAGAGAGCAGTTTCTTTACCATCTTCTTTCCCTCAATGCTGTGGACTATTTCTGCTTCACCAGTGTCTTCACCACTATCAGTAAGTCTGGAGAAGTGAATGTTAAGTGAAGTGCTGCTCAGATGACTAATGGAATAAGAGTTTATATTTTTAAAAGTGAGACATACCACAGTTCAGTGAGACAGACACTGTAACATCCACCCCTCCCCCAACCTTCCCTGCCCAACCCCATCTCCATTTAGCAATAAAGGTTACAGCCCAGCAGCCCCACCTCCTGAAGACACCCTCGGCTATTTGGGGAATGTCTCACCAAAGAAAACTACCATCCCTGAGGCTGTCCGTCCTACTAAAGCCAGCCAGGATCCCTGCCTGATCCCTGGGCTGCCCCAGAAGTCACTGTGGTATCAGCTGAGGACTCACAGCATCAGAGCTCAGTTTCTGCCTCAGCCCACCCTTTCTTCCTCACATGTTGAACCTAGAAGCAGCATTCTTCATGCTGATTTCTGACTCAGAGTCTGCTTACCAAAAAACCCATCCTGCAGTAGGAAATGGGGTTGATGTGAAGAGGAATGTTTTATTAAACAAACATTGCAGTGTCTTATCTGAAACACATAAATTCAAAGAATCAGTATATGATAATAATAAACATGTAACTGAACAGCCATGAAATTAAAAGATGCTTGCTCCTTGGAAGAAAAGCTATGACCAACCTAGACAGCATATTAAAAAGCAAAGATATTACTTTGCCAACAAAGGTCTGTCTAGTCAAAGCTATGGTTTTTCCAGTAGTCATGTGTGAATATGAAAATTGAATTATAAAGAAAACTGAGTGCTGAAGAATTGATGCTTTAGAACTGTGGTGAAGACTCTTAAGAGTCCCTGGGACTGCAGGGAGATCAAACCAGTCAACCCTAAAGGAAATCAGTCCTGAATATTCATCTGAAGGACTGATGCTAAAGCTGAAACTCAATACTTTGGCCACCTGTTGTGAAGAACTGACTCACTGAAAAAGACCCTGGTGCTGGGAAAGATTGAAGGCAGGAGGAGAAGGGGACGACAGAGGACAAAATGTTTGGATGACATCACCAACTCGATGGACATGAGTTTGAGCAAGCTCCAGGAGTTGGTGATGGCCAGGGAAGCCTGGTGTGCTGCAGTCCATGGGGTTGCAAAGAGTTGGACAGGACTGAGCAACTTAACTAAACTGAACATCATTAAACTTTGATGATTCAGAAAGACTTCAGAATCTTGCTGAATGTTGAAGATCTTAATGACCCAGATAACCACGATGGTGTGGTCACTTACCTAGAGCCAGACATCATGGAGTGTGAAGTGGACCTTAGGAAATGTGACTACAAACAAAGCTAGTGGAGGTGATGGAATTCCAGCTGAGCTATTTCAGATCCTAAAGGATGATGCTTTGAAAGTGCTGCATTCAATATGCCAGCAAATTCGAAAATTCTGTAGCAGCCACAGGACTGGAAAAGGTCCATTTTCATTCCAACCCCAAAGAATAGCAGTGCCAAAGAATGTTCAAACTACCATACAGTTGCACTCATTTTGAATACTAGTAAGGTTATGCTCAAAACCCTTCAAGCTTGACTTCAGCAGTACGTGAACTGCGAATTTCTAGATGTACAAGCTGGGTTTAGAAAAGGCAGAGGAACCAGAGATCAAATTGCCAATATCCGCTGGATCATAGAGAAAGCAAGGGAATTAAAAAAAAAAAAATCTGCTTCATTGACTACACTAAAGCCTTTGTGTGGCTTACAACAAACTGTGGAAAATACTTCAAGAAATGGTAATACCACACTACCTTACTTGTCTCCTGAGAAACCTGTATGTGGCTTAAGAAGCAATTAGAAACTTACATGGAACAACTGACTGGTTTAAAATTAGGAAAGAAGTAAGACAAGGTTGTAAATTGTCACCCTGTTTATGTAACTTCTATAACTTCTTATATAGCAGTTAATGCCTGACTGGATGAATTGTAAGCTGGAATCAAGATTGCCAGGAGAAATATCAACAAACTCAGATATGCAGATGATACCACTCTAATGGCAGAAAGTAAAGTTAATCTAAAGAGCCTCTTGATGAACGTGAAAGAGGAGAGTGAAGAAGCTGGCATAAAACTCAACATTCAAAAAACTAAAATCATGGCATCTAGTCCCATCACTTCATGGCAAATAGAAGGGGGGAAAGTGGAAGCAGTGACAGATTTTATTTTCTTGGGTCCAAAATCACCTCACTGAGGACAGTGAATACAGCCATGAAATTAAAGTGCTTGTTCCATGGAAGGAGAGCTGTGACAAACCTAGACAACGTATTCAAAAGCAGAGACATCACTTTGCTGACAAAGGTCCGTATACTCAAAGCTGTGGTTTTTCCAGTAGTCATGTATAGATGTGAGAGTTGGACCATAAAGAAGGCTGAGCACCAAGGAACTGATGCTTTCAAATTGTGGTGTTAAGAAGACTCTTGAGAGTTCCTTGGACTGCAAGGAGATCATACCAGTCACTATAAGGAAATCGGCCTTGAATATTCACTGCAAGGACTAATGCTGAAGTTGAAGCTCCAATACTTTGTCCACTTGATGGAGAGTCAACTCATTGAAAAAGACCCTGATGCTGGGAAAGATTGACGTCAAGAGCAAAATGAGAATATGGTGGTTAAATAGACTCTGAATGCTAAGGGACATGAATTTGAGCAAACTCTGGGAGATAGTGAAGGACAGGAAAACCTGACATGCTACGGTCCATGGGGGTCAAAAAGAGTCAGACACAGCTTAGCCGCTGAACAACAACAAGAGGGAGGAAATACTGATTGAAGATGTGTTTTTGATAAACTAAATTATAGTATTTATTCTGTCACATTGGTCCCCTTCCCTACTTTGGAGAATTTTTACTTGTATCAGTTAGGAATTATTTTCAGTTGCAAATATCAGAAAACAGTGGTTTAAACAAATCGGTAGTTTTGTTTTTCTTACACAGTGAGAAGTCTTGAAGTAGGCAGTCTGCAGTGCTATCACAGACCCAAGCCCTGTGACCGCTGCCAGTGTGTGCTAATCACCTCATGATCACAGGATAGCTGTTCTCAGTTTACCCTCCAGCCTGAAGAAGGAAGCAGTGCCAAGGAAGAGGGGTCAGAATCTGTGCCAGAAGAACATAGTTTTCTGAGAAATTTCAATAAATATAACCAGTATTTCACTGGGCAGAGTTGTGTAGGTTTTGGTCTTCTAAGTCTCTGGTAGAGGCAGACAAAGAAAATGGAGTTAGAATGGTTATTAGACTAACCTGTAATATCTGTCAAGATACTGTTAGTTAATTAGAAGCTAAGGTGTTATACACAATTTTGAAAGAAAAGAAATTGCAGAGGGAGTTAGGACTCCTAAGCTCCTCCCCATATCTGCAGATTTCTCTTTATCCATGTAACTCTTAAAACTAGGGAATTGAAATACTTCATGAAATAAATATTCTGAGTTTAATACTACTACTCTTTTTCTGCTTTATGAAATCATTGTTGTGTATCTGTGAGCCCTTTGCAGCCAACAGAACTGCTGACCCTAAACAAGCCTTTTTCTGCATCTTTTCTAATCCTATTAGTGAAAGAAATGAGTAGCCTCTGGCACCTAAAATAACATCTTGCACTAACCTCTTCTGCTTTCAGTTTCAAAAATCGTTTGAGTCTCATGATTACTAAGCCATGAAAATATGGCCTTTTTCTCTGACATTTTCCTTTCCTTCAGCCAAAATAAAAGGACAGAAAGGGGAGTTATTCAGCCAACAGAAAGAAAGTCCTCTATGTAAAATTAGAGAAATGAGCCATTTATCCCATTCATTTTGCTCATCTAAGAGCACACTGAAACATGAACCCCTCTTGTGAGGCAGTATCTGAGCCCCTTGTCCAGTGACTGTTTTTAATCCTGCATGTAGTTCTTTCAAAGAGGACTTTTTAATAGTTCTCTTGTGACTGGATGAAGAGAATACCAACCAAAATATTGATTCTACCCTGCTTTAAAAAAAAAAAAAAAAAAGTATGGCTCTGAGGGCTAAAAATATGCTAATGTGTCTGAGCCGTCCTCATTTTTTAAAGGAAATGGAGGTGTGTGGAATGCCTAACTGTGGGTTCCACATTTGAGCAAACGATGGTGTTTGGCCAGTGACATCTAGTGGCTTGCCTTTGAAGAGCCTTCAAAGGGACGATTTCACAAATTCCTTTCCGCATCCTTATTCTCTCCCTGAGGCATCTCTTGCCCTAGAGCCCCCTTTCCAAGTTGTAGCTAATAGACTTCATATTACAACTGGAATGGAGGTGCTGTTGTCTATTACTGGCTTTGCATATAGGACTGTAACACTGGGGTGAGAAAGTTCTGGAGTGCAGTGTTGTGAAGCATTGCCCAAGAAAATCAGCAACAAGCAGATACTATGCAAGTAGTCACCAACCACTTTCCTTATATGAAACCATGCCAGTAACCATGCTCATTTGTACTCCATTTTGGAACAAAATGAATAAAAACATCAAAGCAATGAAAATACTACACAGTCACTGTCTATGTCCACAGGTATTCTGGTGCTAATGCCTGACATTGTTTATAAAATGTAGTGCTGATGATAAGCATGCCATGTTATGGGTGTGAGAGTTGGACCATGAGAAGGCTGAGTGCTGAAGAATTGGTGCTTTCGAATTGTGGTGCTGGAAAATACTCTTTTGAGAGTCCCTTGGACTGCATGGAGATCAAATCAGTCAATCCTGAAGGGAATCAACCCTGAATATTTGTTGAAAGGACTGTTGCTGCAGCTGAAGCTCCAATACTTTGGCCACCTGATGCGAATAGCCAACTCATTGAAAAAGACCCTGGTACTGAGAAGGATTGAGGGCAAAAGGATAAGAGGGTGACAGAGGTTGAGATGGTTAGATAGTTATCACTGACTCGATGTATAAGAATTTGAGCAAACTCCAGGTAATAGTGAAGGACAGAGGAGCCTGGTGTGCTGCAGTCCATGGGGGTTGCAAAGAGTCGGACAGAGTTTAGCAACTGAACAACAACAATGCCATGTATACATAATGATGTATAAGTATGGAAACTAGTACAAGTACTGGAACTTGTGGCTTAATACCAGACCTCATCTTTCTAGACTAGAGGAGGTTATGATCTCATCCTGTTGCTTAAGTTTATATCTTGATAGATCATTAAAAAGCAAATTATCTGTGAAAGCCAACAGAATTCTGAACATATATTTGTTTTCTTCAGGAGAACTTCATTGTTATTTTGTATTAATTTCAGCATTTTTCTTTCAGTGATTCCATATAGGTCAGTGATCATTCCCATCAAAAAGCTGAGCAACGCGATCATCACGTCAAACCCTTGGATCTGTGTATCAGGAGAACTAGGAGACACGGGAGTAATGCAGATTCCCAAAAACCTCCTTGAAATGACTTTTGAAGTAGGTTCAGCTAATTGCTTTCTTAGCACAAAGTGTCATACATAGTTCTACACAACAATGCCAGTTTCAGTTTTTCATTTTTCCCCGAGTCAAATAATACAAAGGGTAATTAAGCATGCAGGATCATTTAGAAGATTATATACCTAAAGTTGTCTGCTACTGCTGCTGCTGCTAAGTCACTTCAGTCATGTCCGACTCTGTGTGACCCCATAGATGGCAGCCCATCAGGCTCCCCCATCCCTGGGATTTTCCAGGCAAGAACACTGGAGTGGGTTGCCATTTCCTTCTCCAATGCATGAAAGTGAAAAGTGAAAGTGAAGTCGCTCAGTCGTGTCTGACTCTTAGCGACCCCATGGACTGCAGTCTACCAGGCTCCTCCGTCCATGGAATTTGCCAGGCAAGAGTACTGGAGTGGGGTGCCATTGCCTTCTCCAAAAGTTGTCTGGAACACATGAATTTGTTTTGCATTCTTATTGTTATTTTAATTGTTAAGCTGTGTATTTCTACTTGTAGTGGTGCACTCTGGGGCTTTGCCAGGTCCTTTTCCATAATTCCCAACGCGTGTTGTAAAACCTGGCACGTAGAGAACATTCAGGTGAATGCTTTCCCCACAGTGGTTCTCTTCCAAACTGTAAATTCACCCTGCCTGAACCTGGACAAAGGGAACGGGAGCTGCTTTTCATGCTTTGGCCTTTAGACCACATGGTGATATTTATAAAGTGATCTTGCGAAAATACCTCTCACTATGATAGTCAGTTTTCCGGTCTTACCTGGTGAAGTAGCCCCATACTTTTGAGCCCACATGCTGGTTGATCCTGGCATGCAGAAAGGAGACAAACATCTGTTCTCCTTTCCGAAGGGAAATGGTACTAATTGAACGTTCTGTTCCTGGGGTCTAGGAATGGCAGTTTCCACTCAGAGTCATGACACTGCCCAAGAGCTTATTTTGACACTATTCAGTGGGCTCACAGCTATCTGTATATAAAAGATTAAAATCCTTGGCTTTTCTTTGACTGCTATAAAGCATAAACTGCATTATAAGTCCCATCATTGCTGTTTCCAGACTCTCACATCTGCCTGCTTCTTTCCATCTCTGCTGCCACAACTAATTCAACATGCCCTCCTCCATCACCTAGATCGCTATGATTCAAAGATGTGAAGTGCTTTGAGAACTCATAGCTTTGAGGTTCCCAGCTATACATAGTCAGTTGGGGTCTGTGATCTTTCATCAGAATTTTGTTGACATTTATTTTTACCATTTCTGTTATCATCACTTTTTTTTTTTTATCATCACTTTCTTTTGTACTTACGCACAAAAGGTCAGGAAGAATGCTGATAACTATGTTTTTTTTTTTTTAACAGTAGCTTCAGAGACTTCTAGATGATGTTTGAGGTCAGTCTGCCTTAGTATTTATTAAAGCAGAAGAACTTGGTGATTTTTTATGTCTATAATTATTTTTCTGACCTCTCTATAACTAAATAGCATCCTTTCCCATTTTTTGGAATTCTTCTCATCCTTCAAAGGAAAAAAAATCTACGGTGATGTTTCTGGATTCTCCAGTTGGAAATCATTGTTCCTTCCCAAGTGTTCTTCAAGCACCTGTTTACATATCTACTCTCAGACATTATGTAATCCCTCTCATTTAATAACGTTCCTATGTTTCCTGTCTCATTAGAAGGGATCTATTTGGATATTTTTCTCTAGTGCACAACAGAACACATTATGCAGAGTCCTCTGCACTTGTAAATTGTTTGGAACCACTACTAAAGCTGAGAGGTGGCAGGAAAAGATTGGGAACTGAGTACCTTGTGGTCCTGTCCCTACAGTGCCAGAATCTGGGGAAGCTGACGACTGTCCAGATCGGTCACGATAACTCAGGACTGTTAGCCAAATGGCTAGTGGATTGTGTCATGGTCAGAAATGAAATCACAGGACATACATATAGGTAAGTAAATGTCCTTGGGAGTTCAGACTTCTTTTAATACTTTTTAGACAAGAAAAAGTTTGAGAATTATTTTCATTCTAAAGCTTTCCCACTACCTTTTGAATTTTACTTTAGTTTTTTGGGTTGTCTTGTTTATGTAATAACAAAGTTCTTTTATTTTGTTCCAAATACAAAATTGCCCCCAAAATACTTCTCAAAAAGACTGATTGTGTTTGCTGCTAACACTTAGTCCACAAATATGTTGAAAAAGATTGAAACTCTGATAAGAAAAGGAAAAAAAGAAACTTAAAATAATATCAGTAAGACAAAAGGCTCTTTTGGACACTCCTGATTGCAGCCAGCACTCCTCTTTGAGAACATTCTCCCCTTTTTTCCTGGAACTTAATTCCCCCATTAACATCTAGTTTGAAGATACTCTTGTTGACACTAACTACAGAATTTTGATACAGATGAGGTATGAGAAAATATTTAAAAGTTACTTTAATTTGATAATAATAATTTATGGCTATACAAGAGAGACTTCTTTATTTTTCAGAGATTCACTGAAGTAATTAGTAAAATGTCCTGATGTGTGATTTACTTTAAAATACTTTTATCAAAAAACAAAAATGAAGCATATGGGAGAATGTTATAACTAAGTCATAAGAACATGGGTGTCTATTTTTTTGTCTTCTTTTTTAAGTGTTTGCAATTTTTTATAATGAAAAAATCACCCACAGGCTGATCACCCACTAAAATGATGGGTTTCACCCTTGATGCCATTTAAAAATTCTGATTAAAGCTAGTAACATATTGGAGATTCTGAAGGTTATTTCTGTCCTGCTAGGTTCCCATGTGGGCGGTGGCTGGGGAAAGGCATTGATGATGGAAGTCTGGAGAGAATTCTCATTGGAGAATTGATGACATCAGCAGCAGATGAGGATCTAGTAAAGCAGTGTCGGACTCCACCCCAGCAGAAATCACCCACTGTGGCCAGGAGACTGAGCATCACATCACTGACAGGAAAAACTACCAGTAATTAGTTGTTTTTTTATTTTCCAATGTGTCTTAGATGTTTTAGGCATCATGTGGCCATTTCATAAAAAACTGTTGTGTTAAATGAATTATGGTAAGGAGATTAAAAAGAAAGCTGAGGAAAATTAATTTGTGAGAAAGACTTTAGAGTGGAGAGAGAAAAGGGGGGAAATAAGGCAGGATAATTACAAATAATTAAAAGCCTGAAGAATTTAGATGTTAAAATCCAATAAAAAACCACCTGCTGTGTTTCAGTTATGCTCTGAAGGTATGAATAAATAATATTTTGCCTGAAACTTCAAGGAAGAATAAGGACAGTTATAGTACTCTCATATCTAGTTATCCAAAGCCCCTTTGTCTAAGAGTAATTCTAAAAATTCCACTCCCCACCCCACCCCCAAACTTCCTGTAGAAGTGACAAAATATATAAAAAAGTGACTTCTACAGATGGGATATTGTGTTCACATGCCATTTTTAATAGCACAATAAACTTCTAGTTTATACTAATGTGGTCCTTAGTCTCCCAAGGATATCAAATTTTAATCCCTGGGATATGTAAATGTTACTCAATTGAGTAAGTTAAGGATCTTGAGATAGGGAAATTATCTGGGTTATCCAGGTGAACCCTAAATTTAATTACATGTATTGTTATAAGATAGAGGAAATTAGACACACAGAGGAGAAGACAATAAATAGACAGATGGAGGCAGAGACTGGATGATGTGGGCACAGGCCAAGGAATGCCACCTGGGCTTGAAGAGGCAAGGAGCAACTTCTTCCATTGAGCCTCCTGAGGAAGCACAGCCCTGTCCACAACTTGATTTCCACCCATTGATACTGATTTCTGACTTCTCCCTCTGGAATTGTGAGAGAAGAAATTTCTCCCTTTTTTAAGTTACTAAATTTGTGGTCATCTATTACAGGAGCCACAGAAAACTAAAGAGACAGTCAAGTGGTTTTATTTCAATTCATAGACAATAACCATGAGTTATTGGAGGTACCTTATTAATAAGAGGTACCTAAGAGGTCCTTAGTTAACAAAGCAATTTCCTTAGATATTATTATTCTATATCCGTTTGTTAGCATATAGTGATATATTAACTATTAGAATGATACAGTCTTTAACAATCTCCCTTATTCTTTAATAAATGATTCCCTTTATCCATAATTCTTTTCTGCCTCCAAAGTAAACTTAATACCGCACATACACTAGAATAGCTAAAAAGAGGATAGACAATAGTGAATACGCATATATTTCAATGGGAATACAAAAGGAAAAACCATTTGGCAATTTCTTATAAAGATATATACATGTACTAACCCTACACTTCACCCAGAACTCTCAATCTAGATGTATATATCCTAGAGAAATGAATGCATATATCTATACCAAGACTCATACTCAAATTTTCCAAGCAGCTTTATTCATAATAGCCAGAATGGAAACACTTGCAACATCCACCAGCTGATAAGTGGATAAGCAGATAGTGATACATCTAGTCGGTGGGATACTATTCAGCAATACTGTTGATATAGCTAACATCATGGATGAATCAAAAGTATTGTGCCAGGTAAGAAAAAGCAGACATTATACAATTCTATTTATTAAATTCTAGAAAAGGCAATATAATAATGATGGAAAGCAGATGAGTAGTTGACAGGGGTTACAAAGTTACAAGCTGGGGAAGGGAATTGACTGAAAAGGGGAACAGCGGAACTTTGGGGGTTGATGGCAATTTTCTGTATTTTGATTATAGTGGTAGTTACATGTCTACACATCTGTCAAAACTCATCAAATTACATACTTAAAATTGGTGACTATAGTTACAGATTTTGAATGGGAAGGCTGGGATTTGAGTCTTGGGGGTCTCTTAGATCCTTTTCCTTTGTGCCAGTATGCCTCACTTGACCAAACTGGCAAGGCAAGTTCCATGGATCCCTGACAAGGCAGCCTGCCCTGGTGAAGTGTTTCCTGCACAGGCAGGCACAGTTGATGTCCTGTAGTACTTGGTTTATTTTCCTTGCCTGAAATTTCCGCCATTATTCATTATTTTTTAGAACCCAATGCAGGACAGATCCAAGAAGGAATTGGAGAAGCTGTGAACAACATTGTGAAACATTTTCACAAACCTGAAAAAGAGGTATGATGGGCTATAAAACTTACTGTGGTAGGATTTTAAAGCTGCTTTTATACATGATACATAGGGCAATAAAAAGGTGCTTTAATTTTTATTTGTAAGCTTGCTAGTTAATAGCTGCAAAAACATGTTTCACAGCTACCCTCAGCACTTGCTCCTCTGCTGTTTTCTTAAACGTCGATGCGGGAGCTCATTCTCTGGCACTGTGTGTTGCTCTCCACAGAGAGGAAGCCTCACTGTGCTGCTGTGTGGAGAGAGCGGCTTAGTTGCGGCGCTTGAGCAAGTTTTCCACCATGGCTTCAAATCAGCTCGCATCTTTCACAAGAATGTCTTCATCTGGGACTTCATAGGTAAATTAAAGCTGGTGTACATTGTTGTAAGGTCATTGAAATGTGTCTTAGAAAACTCAAAAAGCCCAAGAATTTGAGCAAATAAGGGTTGGTGTTAAGGGTATATGTTTTTCAAAGTAAATATCAAATAAGCAGTGTCTGTGCTTTTCATTCAGTCAACAAATATCTCTGTGTGTGTGTTCACAATATTCTAAACTATTTTAGATGCTCAAGATATACACTTCAAGTTAAAAGTAAACAAGACACAGAAATTCCTATGGTTGACAAACTTACAATCTTGTGGGGTCAGGAGGGCAAACAATACACAAAATCATAACAGATATGTAATTTATCTGATACGTTGGAAGGTCATCATTGATGCAGACAAAAATGGAGCAAGGCAAAAGGAAACGGAGTGGGAGAACTCTTTTAATTAGGAAGGTTATAGACCTTGTTGATAAGGTACTGTTGAGCAAAGACTTTAAGGACGTGAGGAAGTGAGCCTTGTGAATACCAGGAGGAGAGCACCCCAGGCTGAGACAGGTGCCCTTGCAGAGCAGGGTGGGGCTGTGCTTGGCTTTCTGTAGAGCAGCAAGGAGGTGAGTGTGACTGGAACAGAATGAGGGAGAGAGGTGGGTATTTGGAGAGAGGATCTTTATTGCTAGAGCCGGGTTGTGGAGGGCCTTCTTTGTCTTTGAAAGCAGTTGGTCTTTATCCTGAATGGAATGGGAAGCCATTGGAAGACTTGGCGCTAAGGTGTGCTTAGTTACTCAGTCGTGTTCGACTCCTTTGCGACCCCATGGACTGTAGCCTGCCAGGCTTCTCTGTCCATGGGGATTGGATTCTCCAGGCAAGAATACTCGAGTGGGTTACCACGCCCTTCTCTAGGGGATCTTCCCAACCCAGGGATCAAACCCAGGTCTCCTGCATTACAGGCAGACTCTGAGCTACCAGGGAGCTGAGGAATAGGATATAATTTGTTTTAAAAAGATTACTCTAGTTCTGTGCTATCCAGTATGGTAACCACTAGTCACATGTGGCTATTTAAATTGACTTAATTTAAATCAAATTTTAAATTGACTCCCTTAGTCATACTGGCCCTACAAGGGGCTATAGAATTGGACCTTGCAGATATAGAATGTTTCCATCTTCAGGAAAGTTCAATTAGATTGTGGTTCTCTAGCTCCCTAAACTTTGCATTCTTTATTTTGCTATGCAGCTCTTCTACAATTCACAGTCTCTTTAACAGGGTGATTAATCGTTTCATGTTTTGTAAATAAGACCTGGATGAAATGGTTGGTTTTATCCAAATTTGAACTTTTAGACAAAGAAAGGAAAGTGGACAGAGCTAGGCCCCTAGAGCGGGGTATTTTTTTCCTTTTGGAATGCACTGAATCTTACTAGCCCTGCTTCTGATATGTGTATTAATAACTCTTCCTCAGATTTACTGAAGCAGTTCTGTTTCAAGGACTTTGCTGCAGAATGTTAGCCAGCCATCCTATAACTGGATCAAAGGGCACCACCTCAGTGGCTACCATGTCTTTGCTACTTACGCCTAGAAGGATCCAGTCTTAACAGACAAGACCATGTGTATTTTTTCGTTGCTATCAATTGCCATTTTTGAAGGTATTCTAAAGAGAGTAAGCTTTCTAACCATCTAGAGTGTAGTCTAGATTAGAAAATAAATATCTGGGAGCGTATGGTTCTACCAGGAAACATGGGCCTTTAGGATTTATTGTGAAACCAATGATAAAATAATGGTTTTGGTTTTAGGAATGGCTATAATGCAAAGCATCTTTAGTATTTCCAGAATAAACTGTTTCATCTTTTTGTATATGAAGTATTAATGTGTATTGTGATATCTCTGATTTCCTTCCCCAGAGAGAGCAGTTGCTTATTTTGAAACCACTGACCAGATTCTAGATAATGAAGATGATGTCCTCATTCAGAAATCATCCTGCAAAACCTTCTGCCACTATGTAAATGCTATTAATACTGCACCCCGGAATATTGGGAAGGATGGCAAATTCCAGATCTTAGTTTGCCTTGGAACACGGTATTAAGCCAGTTCTTGACTTTCCCTATCTTTGTCATGTGTTGAACAAGAATTTAGAAAGGTTTATACCAAACCATGCCCCTTCCAAAGCTCTCCGGTTGGTTTCTTCCATTCCAAGTTTTATGAGACTCCTGTTTATTGGGTATTTGCTGTGTGTTGGGCACTATATTTAGCACTTCCCATGTATTATCTCATTTAACCCTCCTATCACTTCACCACCACCACTGCATGAAGGAGCAAGCAATATCCCCACTGTATAGGTGAGAAAATAGAAAGTAGAAGAGGCACAGATAAGTTAACAGACTTTCCAAAGGTCACACAGCTAGAAAGAGGCAGAGCCAAGATTTATACCCAGTGTCACCCCAGAGCCCCAAGCTCTGAACCATGACACAGTACTGCACCACAGACAGGTGGAGGTATTGGACACAACAGCACACTCACACATACATATTTTCTGTACAGAGCTTGTATGGTGTGTACACAGTACCATATTGCTTCAAATTTGATGACACTGTAGAATTCTTACTGTGGAAAGTCTCTTTAAGACAGTTTCCTACCCCTTTCTTTTTGTAAAATGACACATAGGAGCTATACAATCCATTAATTTTAAAACAGCTGTCAGAATTGTAAGAAATGAACCACACAGACCCTTAGAAGATTTTTTATCCGTGCAGTGTTTGTTTTCTTCTAAGCCCCAGCACCTCTTGTAGGATGGCTAGCTGCCTTGTCATGAAGGTATACTGACAGCTGCTCAGCAAGGGTGTCTAAGCAACTTAGCGACAGATACTAATGTCAGTGTAATTAGGAAACATTAAAGATGAGATCCTGTCCTACTGAAACAGCTAGTTAATTGAGCTAAATTCTATATTTCTTCTTAATAAAAGCTGTCCAACTTCAGCTGTGCTTTTTAAGTTCCTTTTGAGCATGATCCTTATCTCCTTTTCTCTCTTTACTGTTGTGATTTATTAAATCAATGTAACACTTACTTTTTGTAAGATCTACTTAATGTTTTCTGCTTTGATTTTATTCTTACCTTTTTATGTTGTGTAAATTTTTTTTTAAAGTGCTAGTCCCTACAATTTAATGGAGGCTTTCTTCCCAAAAGATCTACTGTGGCATGTCTTGTCACAGATGTCTGGATAACATCTCTGTTAAACAATACAAAATGACATTCTGCTTCTTTTTAAAAGAGGTAGAATCAGAATGGAGAATATCTTTACCACATCTAAGTCTTGATGGCCAACTTGTGCAAACTCACTCTTAGAATCTGATAGGTTTCCTTTCCCCCTTAGCGTACACTGTTTCATTACCTTATCTTTTTAACCAGTAATTATCCAACTACTTGACTTTGATTTTCTGTCTGGTGACCTCAGAGCTTGGCTAGATTTCGCCCCATTCAGCCTCGCACCTTCTGTCCAAAGCTCCAGTGTGTGTGTAGTTCTGCAGCAGGGCAGCAGTGCTCAGGACTTGTTTCTGTTTGGGTCTGCAGAGATCGCCTGCTCCCACAGTGGATTCCTCTGTTAGCCGAGTGTCCTGCCATCACCCGAATGTATGAGGAGAGCGCCCTCCTGCGAGATCACATGACGGTCAACTCCCTTATCCGCATTCTGCAGACCATCCAGGACTTCACCATAGTCTTAGAAGGCTCGCTCATCAAAGGAGTGGATGTGTAACCCAATTAGCTAGAAACTCAGACCAGAACCCTTGTTCCTGAACCTTCCCCACAACGGGGACGGATTTGGACTTGTCTGACAAGTCAGTGAGTCACTGCAGGGGCAGCACGGCGTGTCCCCCAATGTGAACAGTCCTCACACTGCAGACAAGGCAAAATGCTGTATTGTAGTTCATTTGAACCTGGAATTTAGTATAAAATAGAGTATTTTCATGTGTTAGATGTGTGTAAATATTCTCTCTTCTTTAAGAAATTCTATTACTCTAATAAGATACTTTTCTTAGATTGAATACTCCTGTAACTTAAAATCAGTAGCTTAAAAGTATTGGGAGTTGGGTAGTGGGGAGAGTGGTGCTAGTCAGGAAGAAGCCAGTAAACATGTAAATATAGTACAACCCATTGGGGCTTTTTATTTCCTCCAGGTACCACAAAGGAATCCAGAAAGCATTGTTATGTACTTGCCAGCCATCCTGGTGTCTTACCCTTTATATTGTGAATGTAAACAGTTTACCTGCTGTAGGGGAGAGTAGCCCTCATTTACATCTTTTAAGTTTCAGATGGTTTCATAATTTGAATTGAGCCACTCTTCCAGTCTTGGAAAAATTTTTTCATCAGCACAAGATAAAGATATAATTCAAATATTTTACATACTGGACCCCAGGAGCTTGGCTACACTGAAAAGAGAACACACAAAGCCCTGAGAAGTCTGTGAGATTGTGGGATTATATTAACTTCTTTACACTTTGGAAAGATTAGCCTAGACTAACTTCATCCTTGACATTTTTATTCTTGTTATTTGAGGGACTTTGGGGAGATGTGAATTTCAGAGTGTTGGCCTCATAGTCTTAAAAACTGCAAATAGCAGTTTGATTCTATACTTTTAATTTGGCCATCTCAACCCTGCAGTTACCTCTCAAGAATAACCACAAACACTCTTTGTTTGGTTTCAATCACCCGCCTCCCCTCTTCCAGTGCCCATCCCCCCTCAGGAAATGGAAAGAATGTCTAAGAAGGAGGAGGACTCTGTGTGGCTTGGAATGTTTTTGTGAAAGTATTTGTTGACCATGATAATGCAAATACCAGAAGAGAGAAAGAATGAACCCTTTCTGGGTGTTTCAGGGCCAGCTGTATGTTCCTTTGTAAGCAGGGGTGAAAATGTAATACTGCGGGCCCAGGAAGGTAAAAGCCAGTACTGCGCAGACTGGCAAAATGGAAGCCAGACAAGAGGCAACAGTTTGGAAGACCAAACGTTGTGAGAAACTTTGCAGTTTGGTGTTTTTTAAGGAAGTTAAATACAGTGTTAGCACGTTACCGTAAGTCTTCATGTTACGGTTGGTCTTGTAAGTAATTTAGACATTTGCACGTTGTTAGCAGTGAAATTGCCTTAGCAGAGCTCCAGGTTTTGTTCCCAGTTGTGACTGAGAAGCAAAGTCATGGCCTCTCAGGACCCTTGTGTCATCTGCGGGTCCTGGGCTTTAGCCAATAGTGTTGCTTCCCTTTTTCTCTTGAGGAAGAAACTAGTGAAATAAGTGCCCCACTCCCGTTATCAAACACTGCATTCAGCCAAGGCACACTCCCTTTTAATATGTGACTGAGTCTTTGAGGAGGTAAGGGAGAACTGAAGGCAGCATTTAGAAACCATGGAAAGGGTTTAAGATGGGTCTGGGTGACCTGGGTAGACCAGAAATTTGTTTGCCTGCAGCTAAAGTTTGCCCACAGTGGTGTGGCTACCCCTGGGACATGGAGAGTCTATTATGGGACATACCCAGAACCTGTTTCACCCAGGTGCTTACTGTTTCAATGATGAGAAACCACAGAATGATCCAATCTAGGGTTTTGTTCTTGTTACCTTTTCCGAAGGCCTTGCTTCTGACACATTCTGGACAAACAGAGAGGTGACTTAGGTTAGCATGCTAGAATTGAGTTGTCTCATCTAGCCTTCTCATTTTACAGATGGGAAGACTTAAGGATCAGAGAGATTAAATACTTACCTGCACACCTGGTCAGTGGCAGCACAGGGTGTAGAATTCATGTTTTTTTAATTATACCAGGCTACATGAGACTGGCCTTCAAGGCATTCATATTAATAATAAGTCTTTCTACCCTTGGATCTTAATTCATCCACCTATATAGGTAGCAGATAATGATTAATATTCATTTACAGTAATAATTTATAGGGATTAATATTCATTTTAACAAATTGACCTTAAGTAATAGAAAATTACACCTGTTGTAAAAAGTAGGAGCAGGAATTCCCTGGCAGTCCAGTGATTAGGATTCCACACTTTTACTGCTGAGGACCTGGGTTTCATCCCTGGTCAGGGAACAAGCCTTATGGCACGGCCAAAAACAAAACTAGGAGCAAAAGTGGATTTCAGACCTGTGAGTAAAACCATTACTTTAGAAAGTAATACCCCCCAAGAGTTTGACCTGAAATTTCATCCCATTTTCTATTATCTGACTACAGTAGTGAAATGACCAATTTCAGAAGAAGAAATCACACCAGAACGGACACATCGTCTAGAATGCTGTGCCCTTTAGTTATCACCGTGGGAGTCTATACACAGTCCAGTCACACAGCCTGTGCTTCACACCCCTCGGACCTCCTTATGAGCTGCCCGAATGCCCTATAGCCCATTCTTTTGAATATTTCTAGTGATGGGTAATGGTGGCTTTTCAGAAGAAATTTTCTATTTGAAAACAAAAAGTTCTTAGAACCCAAGTTGATGAATGAAAAGGATACTTATGCAGAGTTTGGGGTCATGTAAGAGATACAGTAAGTAAGACAATTCTTACATGGCTTATAACTGTCTTTGAGTATCAAAGTATTTTGAGCAGGACAGCAGCAAAATTCTTAGAATAAATGTACCTATAAGTGTACACAGCCTTCCGACCTGACTTTGGAAAGTCACTCAGAGGTATACTTTTTGCTGTTAATATATTAGTATATCACTATATCATCATACTTCAAAGTTAAAGTATACAAAAATCAAATTTGACTTTTTTCTTCAAAATAAATTAAAAGTTGTGCCTGGAGTCATGATTAGTATTTTCACAAAATAGCTTAAGAAGAAATTATTTTAAAATTAAATTGTCAAAAATGTTACCTCTTGAAATACTTATCTTCCAAGTGTTTTTCAAATGTTCTGAAAGTCCTAATAATCACCTTTTTGATATAGGGCCATTACACCAGTGTTGGTATTATGTGTGAGACCCTGAAGCCCTGTTCTGTTTGGGGGCTCGTCTGCGCCTTAAATGACTGCGGCTCAGTGTGGAGCAGTATAAAGCAGTGTTCTCAGTGGAGAAAATGGGGCTACTGAGAACAGAAGGAAGGCCTCCCGACCTTCCCTTCCTCTTTCCCACTGTGGCAAGAATCTGGTAGAAGAAACCGAAAGCTTGCAAAATTTATGATTTCCCTCTAAATTTTATTTTAAATATTTCATACATTTTGTACCTTTTGTAACCCTGTGGTATTTACTTTAACATGGCTTTTTAAGAAATCATTTTAATGAACTTCTGTCACACTGTATGAATATACAGGGGAAATACTGAATTGCTCATATTTCCTTTTTTGGCAATAAAGCACTGTTATATGTAAATGGGAATAAAAGAGGGATGGAGACTATACATAACAGTTTGTGTATAGTAAATGCTGACCCCTCAGATACTTTGAAACATGAGGCAACAGACAAGGACCTCAGATTGCCCAGGGAAATATTTATTTGACAGCATTGGGAGTGTAGCTGTTAATTATAAAATAGCTTCTTTCTGCTAAGAATTATGATTTTTCAGTAGATTTTCATTTTGAGAACTGTTGAGTATTTTCTCTGTGAGGTTTATAGAAACTAGTCTATCTTTTTCACCATTTGGAAGGACAATCTGAACCATAGCTATTTATATTTCAGTATTAATACACCTTCATTGATTGAGAATGGAGTCTTGAGATCTTCTCTACTTTTATAAAGTGAATTCTATTTCCACGTCATCCATGTCATTTGAAGTCCGTGTTTCTTATATAAGTACTTGTTATATTACCTTTTAGTGTAAAAGGAGAAACAAATAATAAACTACTAGGTCTCTTATTCCTATTAAAATCCATTTATAAAACTCTTGAATCAAACTGATTTCCAAGCTTTTTGAAGAGGATACCAATGGAGTGTGATCAGAATAATCCAAGGAGAACCTCATCCTTTCAGATCTTAGCAGCCCTGATTGTCCTCTCAAGGACAAAATAAAGATTGGATCCAGAAAGGTATCACACTGAGCAATTAATATCAGAGTGAAAAAAAATCATCAAAAACATTCTCCTCATTTGAATGAATCCAGGGTATCCTTGGGTTATGTGGGAGGGAATTACGCTTTGACACATTTACCTAAATGTATTTGTGTGTGGCCCAGTCTTTATTCCAAACACCAGACAGATCTTGTTAACAGTAGAGAGGTATGGTGAGAGTTCCTGTTGTCAATCAAATGAGGGTGTTAAACATATAGAAAGAATTCTCTGTGTTACACTTGAACCATGTATAAATGTATCCTGTGTGTCTTTTTTTTAAATAAGCATTTCTGCATTTAAATTATATATTTTTTTCTTTGTATTGTTAACAAAATGCATCAGAACTGGATTTTTTTTTCATCTGAACATAATTAAAATTTAAAAAGTATTGTGATATCAAGCACTTTAACATATGTATCAGAGAAACTGATGTGGGTTTTTCAGGTTTTGGAGTACATTTAAATATGACTTTTCATGCTTTGTTCTTTACAAATAAAACTGTGGGGTTGATACTTTGTTTTGCTTCATTATTGTAGAACCTTAATACTGAGTAGTGCACAGGGCCAGTGACTCCAGAAAGTAGAGCAATAAGGCCATTATGAGAGAAAGCTACATGAAACCATTATGTGGTAGAAATATGAGCTTCCCAGATGGCACAGTGGTAAAGAATCCATCTGCCAGTGCAAGAGGCACAAGTGTAGATGTGGGTTCAATCCCTGGGTCGGGAAGATCTCCTGAAGTAGGAAATGGCAACCTGCTCTAGGATTCTTGCCTGAAGAATTCCACGGAGTGCGTACACACATGCATTCAGGCGCGCATGCACACACACACACACACACACACACACACACGATAGAAATATAATCTGCTGGGCAACTGGTTATTCCAGAAGCGGTAAAAAGAAAATGTGAACCCTATCTCACACCATACAGAAAAATCAGTTCTTAGCTTAACAATCTAAACATAAACAGCAAAAACAATTTTTGAAAGAAAATGTAGAATGTATTTATGAATTTGGGATAAACAAGACGTTCAAAAATAACTAGCACTGTAGTCCTTACTAAAAGTGAAAGGCAGAGATGCATTGATTATTCACCACATGTTAAGCATTACTTTAGGTTATGACCATGCAGCAGTTTAAACACACACACACATCAGATTCCTGCTTTTATGGAATTTATATTCTAATGGAGCAAATTACCTAATAAACATGACAAGTAATACATATAGTTGATGTTTAGTCGCTGAGTCATGTCCAACACTTTTGTGACCCCATGGACTGTAGCCCACCAGGCTCCTCTGTCCATGGAATTTTCCAGGCAAGAATACTGGAGTGGGTTCCTATTTCTTTCTCCAGGGAATGTTCCTACCCAGGGACCAAACCCACATCTCCCGCATTGGCAGGCAGATTCTTTACCAACTGAGCCACCTGGGAAGCCCAATACATATAATAATTAGATAACAGTAATAACAAGCAAAGAAGAAGAAGGATTGAAAGTGTGGCTGGGGCTGCTTAAAGATGGACTGCAATTGTAAAGTGGGTTAGCCAGGGAAAGCCTCACTGAAAATGGAGTTGTCTTTAGCTGCGATTGGAAAAAGCGTAAGAGAAACAAGTTTGCAGGAGGAACATCAAGAGCTTACTTTTGGCTGTAAGTTTGGCATGCCTGTTAGACATCCAAGTAAAGATGTTGGATAGTTGCACTATGGATTCTGAGTTCAGGGGAAAATAATGGTGTATTTGTCAGGATCCAAATCAAGAGACAGAAACCACATAGCAATCTGAAGAGAGGTAGTTTAATGTTTAGAACTGTTAGAATTATCCAGAGAAACAGAGCTAAGGATGTATACAGATGTGTGTGTGTGTGTATATGTATAGAGAGAGATTTATTTTAAGGAATCACCTGACAGTTGTGGAGCCATGGTAAATCCAAAATTTGCAGGTTAGGCTGGTGGACTGGAGACCCAAGGAAGGAACTGTAGTTCAAGTTCAAAGATAACTGACTGGCAGAATTTCTTCTTGCTCAAACGAGGTCAGCCTATGCTGAATTGAGGCCTTCAACAGATTGGATACATTATGGAGGATAATCTGCTTTACTCAAAGTCTACCAATGTAAATGTTTGTCTCATCTGAAGAACACCGTCACAGAAACTTCCAGAATAATGTCTGATTAAATATCTGGGTACCACGGCCCAGCTAAGTTAATGCATAAAATTAACCATCACAGACTACTATAATAAGAAACTGGAATGATGAAGGATTTGCTACTAAGCAATAAAAAGAACTCTAAAGAATACAAAAATAGCACATATGGGGAGCAGCTACCAACTCTAGGGCTGAGGCAAGGTAAACCTCAAAGAGCCCCCTCCCACTTAGGCTGAGAGTCAGACTTTATTAAAGAGGGCACAGCCATGGCCCGCTAGCTGGCAGAGGAGCTCACTGAGATGCTGCACCAGTGCCACTTGTTTGGAATCTGCTGTCAGGTGCCAGGGAAACATCCTTGGAGAGGTGGCATAGCCCAGAACTTGCTGGAAAGCCACTGGAGAAGGAGGTGCCAGGGAAGCCCTGCATGGAGAGGTGTGATACCAGTAAAGCTCACTACAGAGCCCCCCAAGCCTCCCTACCACAAGAGGTTAGCCTCTGAGACCACAAGGACTTCCCTTGTGGCTCAGCTGGTAAAGAATCCACCTGCAGTGCAGGAGACCTGGGTTCGATCCCTGGGTTGGGAAGATCCCCTGGAGAAGGGAAAGGCTTCCCACGCCAGAATTCTGGCCTGGAGAATTCCGTGGACCATATTGTCCATGGGGTTGCAAAGAGTCAGACACGACTGAGCGATTTTCACTTTCACTTTCCACAAGAGCCAGGAGCTGCACGCTGGAGGAGCTCACAGAGGAGAGCACAGCAGAAGCTGGAAGAGAAGCTCCCTCCTCCAGTGCCTCTCCAGTGCATTCTATTAACAAAGATTAACACTGTGCCACCTGTCAGAAATGTTTACAAGAAGGTCTAGCTCCATTGTTGCAGAGCAAGATTTTTATTGCTATGGGGCAATAAATTGATAACTGCTCCAGACAGTTTAGTTCCTTATATTCAGTTAAGGAGGAAACAAAGGAGGGGAGTAGGAAAATGCAGGAGAAGATACGAAGATAGTGAGCAAATGTCTCCAAATTTTATGAGGTAATGATTTAGAGCGGACACTGTCTGCCATGTTCATTTGAACTTAGTCCAGATGTATACAATTTTCACCAGTGCTCTTTAAAATATTGACCAACTGCAGTTATTATAATAAGGTCAGGAGGCTTTTGCAGTATAAGGGAAAGAAGACATCAGTGGTCGCAATGGTGAAAAGCATTGGGTATGGGTATATTTTGAAGCTAAAGTCAGAAAGTTTCCTGATGGATTGAATATCGGGGATGAGGAAGAGTCAAAAATGACTCCAAGGGAAACCAGGAGAGCCACTAGAATCGTCACCTGCCTCAAGAATGTCAGGCTAGTGGCATCTTTCACCACCAGAGGCCTCACTCTAATTCTGCCCACACTCAGCTCACGCACTAAGTACACCATCACGATCAACCAGGCCACACCCTACACCTACCTACCCAGTGCTCTTTCAAGACGATGGGAACAGGCCCAACATGCCTAGCCACCCCCAGACCCTCAGAGCGTTGGAATGGCTGAAATGGTGGAAGAACTGTGAGCTCCTCTGTTGACAGGGACAGGGCCCCTCCCCGGTGGCCCCCAATAAAAATGGGAAAACCAAAAACGAAAATGACTCCAAGGATTTTGACCTGAACAAATGGGAAAGGAGAGGCTAGAATTTCTACTAACTGAGATAAGTAAGGATGTGGGGAGAACAGGATTTAAAGACAGATCAGGAGTTCAGTTTTGGACATGTTAAATTTCAGATATTGACTAGACATCCAAGTGAAAATGGTGAACAGGAAATTGAATGTCTGAGTCTGGATCTTCTGGGCTATTGGACTTCTGATATGCATTTTGGAGTTGCTGGCCTGTATAGATAGAATTTAATGTTATAAAATTAGATGAGGACACAAAAGGAGTAAGTTATTAAATAATCTCTCAAAACTTTAATTTTAATTTTCCAGTATTGTGACATAATTTACTGTTTGACATTTACATTACTCTCAGTGTTTCACTATTCTGAACAATACTATAATGAACAAACATCCTTGCTTTGTGAGAAATTACCATTTTTGTAGGTCAAAGACAAATGTCAACTCCATATGATTCAACCTAATATTTTTGATAATTCTTTTGGTTCTTTATCCTGATATGTGCTTTACTTTGATTAAAATAGATACTGTAACCTAGATGGAGCAATTACTCTCTGAGCAATCTAAAAATAAATCACTCTAGTCAGAGCCAACATGTGGGCCAGATGTTCCTTATACTCAACATAACCTGGAGGCCTTTTACCTACCCATACTACCTACCTACTACTCATACCACCTAGCTACTTGTGTTAAGTGCCCCAAAACTTTTCCTTGATTTCCCTCTTACATCCTGTTCAAAAGCAGCAGAACTTCAAAATGCCTGGACACAAAAACAATGGACTCAATAAGAAATAGACAAAGTCTCAGTTATAGTAAGATAAAGCTCTCCTTTCTCAATAATTGATAAAGAAATGGATAACAGTAGAAACACAGAGGACTTGCACAACAGTACCAACCAACTTGACCTAATTGGTATTATTAGAATGTCCACCACCACCAGAATACAAATTCTTTTCAAGTACACAAAGAACACTTACCAAGATTGCCCATATTCAGGTCAATAAAACATGTCAAATTTAAAAAGATTTAAGTCATGCAAAGTATGTTCTTTGGCCACAAGGGTCAAAAAATGAATCAAAACTGAAAGCAGCAAGTATTTTGAACCAAATGAAAATAAAGCATATCAATATTTGTGGGATACATCGAAAGCAGCTCTTAAAAAGAAATTAATTGCATTGAGCACCTCTGTTGAGAAAAAAAAAAGATCTCAAATCAATGACATATTCTTCAACCTTTAAAAACCTAAAAACAATAATAGTAATAAAAATAAAGATCAGAGCAGAAATCAATTAAACAGAAAACAGAAAAAGAAAATCAGTGAAAACAGAAGGTGGTTCTTTGAGAAACCAATAAATTTGATAAAACTTTAGCCAGACTGATTACAGGAAAAAAAAAAAAAAAGACACAAATTGCCACATAAGAATGAGAGAGGTGATGCAAATACAGACATTACATACATTAAAAAGATAATAAGAGAATATTATGAGAATCTTTTTGGCAAGAAATTCTGTATCTTAGATGGTAGATAAATTTCTTAAAGACATTAACTACCAAAGATCACTTAGGAAACAGATAAAATGAGTAGCCTATATGTATTATATTAAAGAAATTGAATTTGTTATTCAACTTTTTTTATCTTTGTCATCTGAGTTTGTTTCCAAGGCAAAACATTCAACATCACAGTAATCCAAGTCGATGCCCCAACCTAGACTAATGCCAAAGAAGCTGAAGTTGAACGATTCTAGGAAGATCTATAAGACCTCCTAGAACAAACACCAAAAAAAGATGTCCTTTTCATTATAGGGGACTGGAATGCGAAAGTAGGAAGGTAGGAAGAGAAACCTCGAATAAGAGGCAAGTTTGGCCTTGGAGTACAAAATGAAGGCAAAGGCTAACAGAGTTTTGCCAAGAGAACACACAAGTCATAGCAAATACCCTCTTCCAACAGCACAAGAGATGACTGTATGCAGGGACATCACCAGATGGTCAATACTGAATCAGATTTACTATATTCTTTGAAGCCAAAGATGGAGAAGCTCTATACAGTTGACAAAAGAAGACCAGTAGCTGACAGTGGCTCAGATTATGAGCTTCTTATTGCAAAACTCAGACTTACATTGAAGAAAGTAGGGAAAACCACTAGGCCATTCAAGTACGACCTAAGTCAAATCCCTATGATTATACAGTAGAGGTGACAAATAGATTCACGGGACTAGATCTGTTAGACACAGTGCCTGAAGAAATAAGGACAAAGGTTCATAACATTGTACAGAGGGTGGTGACCAAAACCATCCCCAAGAAAAAGAAATGCAAGAAGGCAAGGTGGTTGTCTGAGGAGGCCTTACAAATAGTTGAGAAAAGAAGAGAAATGAAAGGAAAGGAGAAAGGGGAAGACATGCCCAAATGAACGCAGATTTCCAAAGAAGAGCACGGAGAGATAAGAAAGCCTTCCTCCGTGATCACAGCGAAGAGATAGAGGAAAACAATGAGATCATGCTGTGAAAGCGCTGCACTCAAATATGCCAGCAAAATTGGAAAACTCAGCAGTGGCCACAGGACTGGAAAAGTCAGTTTTCATTCCAATCCCAAAGAAGGGCAAGGCCAAAGAATGTTCAAATTACTGTATAATTGCATTCTTTTCACATGCCAGCAAGATTATGCTCAAAATCCTTCAAGCTAGGCTTCAGCAGTATGTGAATCGAGAACTTCCAGATGTTCAAGTTAGATTTACAAAAGGCAGAGGAACCAGAGATCAAATTGCCAACATATGCCAGACCATCGAAAAAGCAAGGAAATTTAAAAAAAAAAAAAAAAATCAACTTCTGCTTCACTGACTATGCTAAAGTCTTTGACTGTGTGGATCACAACAAACTGTGGAAGATTCTTAATGAGATGGGAATACCACAACACATTACCTGCCTCCTGAGAAATGTGCGTGCAGACAAGAAGCAACAGTTAGAACTGGACACGGAACAATGGACTGGTTCAAAATTGGGAAAGAAGTACGTCAAGGCTGTATGTTGTCACCCTGCTTATTTAACTTCTATGCAGAGTATATCATGCAAAATGCTGGGCTGGATGAAGCATAGGCTGGAATCAAGATTGCCAGGAGAAATATCAACCACCTCAGATATGTAGGTGATACCATTTTAATGGCAGAAAGTGAAGGGGATCTAAAGAGCCTCTTGATGAAGGTGAAATGGCAAAGTGAAAAAGCTGGCTTAAAACTCGATATTCAAAAAATTAAGATCATGCCATCCGGTCCTATCACTTCAAGGCAAACAGATGGGGAAAATGTGGAAACGGTGTCAGATTTCATTTTCTTGGGCTCCAAAATCACTGCAGACGGTGACTGCAGCCTTGAAATTAAAAGACGCTTGCTTCTTAGAAGAACAACTATGACAAACCTATACAGTGTATTAAAAAGGAGACATCATTTTGCAGACAAAGGTACATATAGTCAAAGCTAAGTATGGTACCTTTTCTGCTAGTTGTGTATGGATGTGAGAGTTGGACTATAATGAATGCTGAGTGCCGAAGAAGTGATGCTTTCAACAGACGTGTACCCCAGTGTTCATCGCAGCACTGTTTACAATAGCCAGGAGGACGTGGAAGCAACCTAGATGTCCACTGGCAGATGAATGGATAAGAAAGCTGTGGTACATATACACAATGGAATATTACTCAGTTATTAAAAAGAACGCATTTTAATCAGTTCTAATGAGGTGGATGAAACTGGAGCCTATTATACAGAGTGAAGTAGGTCAGAAAGAAAAACACCAATACAGTATATTAACGCATATATATATGGAATTTAGAAAAATAATAACAAGGATCCTCTATGTGAGACAGCAAAAGAGACACAGATATAAAGAACAGACTTTTGGACTCTGGGAGAAAGCGAGGGTGGGATGATTTGAGAGAATATAATAACATATATATTATCATATGTGAAATAGATCGCCAGTCCAGGTTTGATGCATGGGCCAGGGTGCTCAGGGCTGGTGCACTGGGATGACCCTGAGGGATGTGATGGAGACAGAGGTGGGAGGGGGGTTCAGGATGGGGAACACATGTACACCCATGGCTGATTCATGTCAATGTATGGCAAAAACTACTACAATATTGTAAAGTAATTAGCCTCCAATTAAAAGAAATAATTAAAAAAAAAAAAGAATTGATGCTTTCAAACTGTGGTCCTGGAGAAGATTCTTGAGAGTCCCTTGGACAATGAGATGAAACCAGTCAATCCTAAAAGAAATCAACCCTGAATATTCATTGGAAGGACTGATGCTGAAGCTGAAACTCCAATACTTTGGCCACCTAATGCAAAGAGCTGACTCATTAGGAAAAAAACTTGATTCTGGGAAAGATCGAGGGCAAGAGGAGAAGAGGGTGACAGAGGATGAGATGGTTGGATAGCATCACTGACTCAACGGACATGAGTTTGAGCAAGTGCCAGGAGATAGTGAAGGACAGGGAAGCCTGGTGTGCTGCAGTTCATGGGTCACAAATAGTCAGACACAACTTAGCACCTGAACAACAACAAATTAACCTTCTCCCAAAGAAAAACTCCAAGTCCAGATAATTTTACTAGTGAATTCTATCCAAAATTTAAGGAATAAATAATGAAAATTCCATACAAAGTCTTCCAGAAAATGGATAAAGAAGTCTGTGTTAGTTTGTTAGGGCTGCCATAACAAAGACTAGTTGGCTTAAGCAACAGAAATTTATTTTCTCAATATTCCGAAGGCTAAAATTCTGATAGCATGGTGTCAGCAGGACTGGTTTCTTCCGCGGCCTTTCTCTTTGACTTACAGATGGCTGTCCTCTCTCTGTCTTCATATGGTCTTCTCTCAGTGGATGTCTGGTCCTAACTTCCTCTTCCTCTAAGGTCACCAGTCATATTGGATTAGGGCCAACCCTAATGACTTCATTTCAACTTACCTCTTTAAAGACCTTATCTCCAAATACTGTCACAATCTGAGGTACTGGGGGTTAGGATTTCAACACATGAACTCTGAGAGGATACAATTCAGCCCACGACAAGGTAATACTTCCCAACACATCCCATGAGTCAGCACTGCCCTGATACCAATATCAAACAAACTACAAGAAAAGAAAAATACAGACCAAGAACTCTTATGAAGGTAGGTGTTAAAATTCTTAACAAAATATTAATTCAAATTCTATGATACAAATATATGTCATGTCTAATTGGGGTCTATTAGGGAAAACAAGGTTGGGTTAACATTCAATCAAGCAATATAATTCACCATACTTACAGACTAAAAAAATAAAAGCAAGTTATAGGCTCATCCCAATACAGGCAAAAAAATTGACAAATTCTAAAAAAGCAAAATGGCTGTCTGGGGAGGCCTTACAAATAGCTGTGAAAAGAAGAGAAGCGAAAAGCAAAGGAGAAAAGGAAAGATATAAACATCTGAATGCAGAGTTCCAAAGAATAGCAAGAAGAGATAAGAAAGCCTTCTTCAGCCATCAATGCAAAGAAATAGAGGAAAACAACAGAATGGGAAAGACTAGGGATCTCTTCAACAAAATCACAGATACCATAAAGGATAGAAATAGTATGGACCTAACAGAAGCAGAAGATATTAAGAAGAGATGGCAAGAATACACAGAAGAACTGTACAAAAAAGATCTTCACGACGTAGATAATCACGATGGTGTGATCACTGACCTAGAGCCAGACATCCTGGAATGTGAAGTCAAGTGGGCCTTAGAAAGCATCACTACGAACAAAGCTAGTGGAGATAATGGAATTCCAGTTGAGCTATTTCAAATCCTGAAAGATGGTCCTGTAAAAGTGCTGCACTCAATATGCCAGCAAATTTGGAAAACTCAGCAGTGGCCACAGCACTGGAAAAGGTCAGTTTTCATTCCAATCCCAAAGAAAGGCAATGCCAAAGAATGCCCAAACTACCGCACAATTGCACTCGTCTCACACGCTGAAAGTAATGCTCAAAATTCTACAAGCCAGGCTTCAGCAATACGTGAACCGTGAACTTCCTGATGTTCAAGCTGGTTTTAGAAAAAGCAGAGGAACCAGAGATCAAATTGCCAACATCTGCTGGATCATGGAAAAAGCAAGAGAGTTCCAGAAAAACATCTATTTCTGCTTTATTGACTATGCCAAAGCCTTTGACTGTGTGGATCACAATAAACTGTGGAAAATTCTGAAAGAGATGGGAATACCAGACCACCTGATCTGCCTCTTGAGAAATCTGTATGCAGGTCAGGAAGCAACAGTTAGAACTGGACATGGAACAACAGACTGGTTCCAAATAGGAAAAGGAGTACGTCAAGACTGTATATTGTCACCCTGTTTATTTAACTTCTATGCAGAGTACATCATGACAAACGCTGGACTGGAAGAAACACAAGCTGGAATCAAGATTGCTGGGAGAAATATCAATAACCTCAGATATGCAGATGACACCACCCTTATGGCAGAAAGTGAAGAGGAACTCAAAAGCCTCTTGATGAAAGTGAAAAAGGAGAGTGAAAAAGTTGGCTTAAAGCTCAACCTTCAGAAAACAAAGATCATAGCATCCGGTCCCACCACTTCATGGGAAATAGATGGGGAAACAGTGGAAACAGTGTCAGACTTTATTTTTCGGGGCTCCAAAATCACTGCAGATGGTGACTGCAACCAAGAAATTAAAAGACGCTTGCTCCTTGGAAAGAAAGTTATGACCAACCTAGATACCACATTCAAAAGCAGAGACATTACTTTGCCAACAAAGGTTCATCTAGTTAAGGCTATGGTTTTTCCTGTGGTCATGTATGGATGCAAGAGTTGGACTGTGAAGAAAGCTGAGCGCTGAAGAATTGATGCTTTTGAACTGTGGTGTTGGAGAAGACTCTTGAGAGTCCCTTGGACTGCAAGGAGATCCAACCAGTCTATTCTGAAGGAGATCAGCCCCGGGATTTCTTTGGAAGGAATGATGCTAAAGCTGAAACTCCAGTACTTTGGCCACCTCATGCGAAGAGTTGACTCATTGGAAAAGACTCTGATGCTGGGAGGGATTGGGGGCAAGAGGAGAAGGGGATGACAGAGGATGAGATGGCTGGATGGCATCACTGACTCGATGGACTTGAGTCTCAGTGAACTCCGGGAGTTTGTGATGGACAGGGAGACCTGGCGTGCTGCGATTCATGGGGTCGCAAAGAGTCGGACACGACTGAGCGATTGATCTGATCTGATCTGATCTGACTGTTCATTCAAGATTTAGGAAAAAAACCTGAAAGTCTTCCTCACATCTTCCTCACATCAGATATACTGGGTTCATGGCTTAGAAAATGCTTAAAGTCATCTGCAAAAATCTACAGCTAACATCATCCTTTATGTAAATACTGAGTGCTTCCCCCATAAGATCAAGAACAGGCAAAGACATCCACTCTTAACACTTCTATTCAACATCGTACTGTAGTTTCTAATCAGTGCAATAAAATAAGAAAAAGAAAAGGCATAAAGATTGGAAAGAAAGAAGTGAAATTGTCTTTATTCACAGATGATTAATGATTGTCCATTTATCAATAGACAATCCTATGGGATTTACTAAAAACTTACTGATGCTAGTGAGTGAGATTAGCAAGGTCGGAAGATATATAGTCAAGGTACAAAAATTAATTGCATTTCTATATGCAACAGCATTACAAATCTGAGATACCTGGGGATAAATTTGACAAAAAATAGGCAAGACTCACTCACTGAAAACTACTGAGGAAAGCTAAAGTCCTAAATACATGTAGAACTCTAGTGTGGTCCTAGATCAGAAGACTCAGTATTATTAAGATGTCAGTTCTCCCCAAATTGATCAATAGAGTCAACGCAACCTAATTCAAACTCCCAGCAATCGTTTTCACAGAACTTAACAAACTGTTCCTAAAATTTATGGAATTTGAAAGCCCTAGAAGAGCCTAAATTATATGGAACTAGATTTTAAAAAGAAACTTGGAAGACTTACACTACCTGATTTCAATACAGTGAATCCCCTACATATGAATGAGTTTCATATTAAAAGCACATTCATAAGTCTAATTTGTTTGTAAGTTCAACAAAGTTAGCCTAGGTGCCCAGCTAACACAATTGGCTATATAGCATTATACTGTAATAGGTTTATAATACTTTTAATATAAATAATACATAAAAACAAAAAATAAAACATTATTAATCTTACAGTACAGTACTTTGAAAAGTACAGTCGTACAGTACAATAGCTGGTATACAGAGGCTGGCATTAAGTGAATAAGCAAGAAGAGTTAGTGACTGTAGGAGGGAGAGAAGGTGGGAGATGGTAAAGCTGAAGGATCATCAGCAATAGGAGAGAAAGGGCAATTTCACTCATGCCTAATGTTGACAGAACATTCTTTCTTTGAAAGTCTGTAACTTGAAGATTCATATGTAGGGGACTTGTGTGTGTGTGTGCTCAATCACTCAGTCATGTCCAACTCTTTGCAGCCCCGTGGACTGTAAACTGCCAGGCTCCTCTGCCCATGGAATTTCCCAGGCAAGAATACTGGAGTGGGGTGCCACTTCCTACTCCAGGGGCTCTTCCAGACCCAGGGATTCATCTCCTGTATTGGCGGGTGGATTCTTTACCACTAGCACCACCTGGGAACCCCTTTAGTGCTTATACTTAAAGCTACAGTGATTAATACAGTGTGGGGGAAATTAAGGTAAAGCTAGACAAATCTAGGTCAACTGAATAAAAAGTCTGGTAACACACCCACATATATAGGCTCAATTGCTCAACAAAGTTATAAGGGTTGTTAAGTGTCAAAAGGATAGTCTTTTCAGTGAATGGTCCTGGAACAATTGAATAACTACATGCAAAAGAAATGAAGTTTGATCCACACCTCACAGCATGTATTTTAAATCAACTCAAAATGGATCACAGATATAAATGTAAATTTTAAAATTAAAAAACTGATAGAATATAGAGTAAATGACCTTGGGTTAGGCAAAGATTTCTGATATGACAAATAAATACAGTCCTTAAAACTGATAAATTTGACTAAACAAAAATTAAGAATGTATATATGCTTTTTGTTCAAGTTTCAGACATGTATTAATTAGTGTAAACCCTCAACACAATACACAACCATGATTTCATGCATTTAAAGGGGAAATATTTCCTGGTTAAATAGAAAATTTTACAAATGACTTCTGGAAGACCTTCATTCTAAGCAGCTTTATAGTCAAACATTTCATTTAGGAGTCTGGACCTTCTTTCTTCGACTTACTGTAATCCACATTCACTGAATAGAACTTACATTGATCACTGGGATTCAGTTTCTTCTTATTCTTTCTGTTCCAACTGATTGGACAATGCCAGATACAAGGCATACAGTGCTGCTACAGTACCTCCAGCTCCAACAAATACAAGGAAAGAAACCAACCTTGTATGTTTCTTGGCCTAACCAAGGATCTAGTGGAGCATATTTGATCTGAAAGGAGATGAGAACAAATCTGCCGGGCCCCAGACTAAGTAGTCTCTGCCCAAATGTACACTTTTTGGAAGATACTTTTAGAAGAATGCAAAAATAAGCCACAGGTTAGGAGAACATTAGCAAATCACATATACAATAAAGGACTTGTATCCAACATACATAAAGAACTCTCAAAATGCAATAAAGAGCCCAACAACAAAAAGTAACAATTGATTTGAAAGCATACTTCACCAAAGAAGACATTTTTTGTGTTAATTGCTCAGTCATGTCCAACTCTTTGCGACCCCATGGACTATAGCCCACCAGGCTCCTCTGTCCATAGAATTCTCCAGGCAAAAATATTGGAGAGGGTTGCCACTCCATTCTCCAGGGGATCTGCCCGACCCAGGGAATGAACCAGGGTCTCCAGAATTGCAGACAGATTCTTTACCATCTGACCCACCAGGAAGCCCTCCTGACATATTGATGGCAAAAAGCACACAAAAAGATGTTCAGCATCATTAACTATCTGAGAAATGCAAATTAAAATAAGATACCATTGCACGCCTCTGAGGATGGCTAAAATCGAAAGGACTGGCCAGATCAAATAATGGTAAAGGATGTATAATAATCAATTTTCATACACTGCTGACGGCAATGTAAAATAGTACAACTACATTGGAAAACAGTTTGACAGTTTCTTAAAAACTTTGACATATACCAATAGTATGATCCAGCCATTCTATTAAGAAGTAATTAATTACTGAAAGGAAATAAAATCATATGTCCACAAAAATACTTGCATATGAATGTTAATCACAGTTTCACCTGTAATAGCCAAAAACTGGAATCAACCATATAATCAACAGATGAGTGGATAAATAATTTGTGGTATATCCATACAATGAAATACTACTTAGCAATAAAAAGCAGTAAACTATTAATACATGCAACAACACAGATGCAAACAATTTAAAAAAAAAGAGCCATGCGAATAACCTGTAGTGACAAAAGATAATCAGTTGCTGCTTGGAGAGGGGCCTGGAGGGAGGGGTTGACAGAAGCCCCAGGAAACTTTGGAGGTAACAGATATATTCATAATCTTAACTGCAGTGATAAGTTTCATGAGTACATACTCATGTCAAAAGTGCATACTTTAAGTATATGAAACTTGTTGAATGTCAATGACACCTCAAGGTTTTTTTAAAAATATAACTGAAAAGTTGAGAATACACACATTATAATTAAAATGTGATTTTAAACAAAGGAAAAACCCAATAACTTGATTTATCAATCGTTCCCTTCTACCTCATTCTATTAGCTTCTTAGTTTCATCACTTGTTTATCCACAAGCACTGAAGGCATTGATGCCAAAGGCTAGAAGAGGTCAGGTCAATCTAGACAGACCCAACAAGCACTAGCATAAAGAATTGCAGGCATACAACTGCAGTCACAGTTATACATTCTTCCAAAAAAGAGAACCTGCATTTTTGCTTCTAGGTTTTTTACTTGGCATGTTGTCAGTTCAGTTCAGTTGCTCAGTCGTGTCTAACTCTTTGCAAACCCATGAACCACAGCATGCCAGGCTTCCCTGTCCATCACCAACTCCCGGAGTCCACCCAAACCCATGTCCATTGAGTCGGTGATGCCATCCAACCATCTCACCCTCTGTCGTCCCCTTCTCCTCCTGCCCTCAATCTTTCCCAGCATCAGGGTCTTTTCAAATGAGTCATCTCTTCGCATCAGGTGGCCAAAGTACTGGAGTTTCACCTTCAACATGAGTTCTCCCAATGAACACTCAGGACTGATCTTTAGGATGGACTGGTTGGATCTCCTTGCAGTCCAAGGGACTCCCAAAAGTCTTCTCTAACACCACAGCTGAAAAGCATCAATTCTTTGGCACTCAGCTTTCTTGACAGTCCAATTCTCACATCCATACATGACCACTGGAAAAACCATAGCCTTGACTAGATGGGCCTTTGTTGACAAAGTAATGTCTCTGGCATGTTGTAGTGACTCTTTAATCTTCTTTCCTTAAAACCCTTGCAGGACTGTGTCCATTAATCCCAAATTATTGTATCATGATCCTACCCAAACTTAACCAAGCCCCCTTCCCCATGGAAAGTTCTGCCTTAGACCAATCTCCAAAACTTCAGTAAATATCCAAACTCCACCCTTTGCCCTCTGATAGGTTACTAAGACTCTGTCAAGGTAAAGCTCTTCCTTACTGTGCAAGCAATAAACAGAAAGTTTTGATGATAATTCAGGAAGCCAGTATTCAACATTATTGATTATGTATTTCCTCTTCTGAGTTATTTTAGTAACCTTTTCCCATTCATTTTTAATGTGCGGCTTTGACTTATAGTTTAAAAACATTTTGGAGCTATTCTTTGCTCTATATGATGTCAGTATTTTCTCACTTTCCTTTTAGGTTTGGGGATTTTCTGTTGCACAGAAAATTTAAGCTTTCAATTGTTTAAAATTATTAACCATTCCTTAAAAATAAATAAATAAATGAAGCGGTACAGCTTCTGGTGCCATACTGCCTGGTTGCAAATCTCTGCTGCTTACTAGCTGAAGACCCTTGTTTATCACTTAAGTCTCTGGGAACCTGGTTTCCTCATCTGTCTCCCCAAAGGAATGCAAGTTCCACAAAGGAAGCATTTTTGATCGTTTTGTTAATTGCTGTAGCTCTGGGAACAGTGCCTGACACACAGCGCTCAATAAATATTTGTTAAATGAATGAATCTACAAAGCCAGACCAATAATCTTATTTGCCTCATAAGGTTGTTATAAGAACAAACTAATCCTTGTAAATTTTGGTCTAGAACAATGCCTGGCACACAGTAAGAGTGCAAGAAATGTCAGCTCCCCCACCCCCAATACCAGAATCCCACCTCTTTGTGAAGTCTTACCTGAATACCCCTCTCCTCCATCTTCCCTTCTCCCCTGTCCACTCCCGCCAGATGTGCATCTCTGTTCCTCTTTACTAGCACCCACATGTCACGACACAGATAATCACCATGGTGTGATCACTGACCTAGAGCCAGACATCCTGGAATGTGAAGTCAAGTGGGCCTTAGAAAGCATCACTATGAACAAAGCTAGTGGAGGTGATGGAATTCCAGTTGAGCTATTTCAAATCCTGAAAGATGATGCTGTGAAAGTGCTGCACTCAATATGCCAGCAAATTTGGAAAACTCAGCAGTGGCCACAGCACTGGAAAAGGTCAGTTTTCATTCCAATCCCAAAGAAAGGCAATGCCAAAGAATGCTCAAACTACCACACAATTGCACTCATCTCACACGCTAGTAAAGTAATGCTCAAAATTCTCCAAGCCAGGCTTCAGCAATACGTGAACCGTGAACTTCCGGATGTTCAATCTGGTTTTAGAAAAGGCAGAGGAACCAGAGATCAAATTGCCAACATCCGCTGGATCATGGAAAAAGCAAGAGAGTTCCAGAAAAACATCTATTTCTGCTTTATTGACTATGCCAAAGCCTTTGACTGTGTGGATCACAAGAAACTGTGGAAAATTCTGAAAGAGATGGGAATACCAGACCACCTGATCTGCCTCTTGAGAAACCTGTATGCAGGTCAGGAAGCAACAGTTAGAACTGGACATGGAACAACAGACTGGTTCCAAATAGGAAAAGGAGTACGTCAAGGTTGTGTATTGTCACCCTGCTTATTTAACTTCTACACAGAGTACATCATGAGAAACGCTGGACTGGAAGAAACACAAGCTGGAATCAAGATTGCCGGGAGAAATATCAATAACCTCCCGTGGTGGTTATATCTGCCTTAAGGGTGGTGCAGATGACACCACCCTTATGGCAGAAAGTGAAGAGGAACTCAAAAGCCTCTTGATGAAAGTGAAAGTGGAGAGTGAAAAAGTTGGCTTAAAGCTCAACATTCAGAAAACGAAGATCCTGGCATCTGGTCCCATCACTTCATGGGAAATAGATGGGGAAACAGTGGAAACAGTGTCAGACTTTATTTTTCTGGGCTCCAAAATCACCACAGATGGTGACTGCAGCCACAAAATTAAAAGACGCTTACTCCTTGGAAGGAAAGTTATGACCAACCTAGATAGCATATTCAAAAGCAAAGACATTACTTTGCCAACAAAGGTCTGTCTAGTCAAGGCTATGGTTTTTCCTGTGGTTGTGTATGGATGTGAGAGTTGGACTATGAAGAAGGCTGAGCGCCGAAGAATTGATGCTTTTGAACTGTGGTGTTGGAGAAGACTCTTGAGAGTCCCTTGGACTGCAAAGAGATCCAACCAGTCCATTCTGAAGGAGATCAGCCCTGGGATTTCTTTGGAGGGAATGATGCTAAAGCTGAAACTCCAGTACTTTGGCCACCTCATGCGAAGAGCTGACTCATTGGAAAAGACTCTGATGCTGGGAGGGATTGGGGGCAGGAGGAGAAGGGGATGACAGAGGATGAGATGGCTGGATGGCACCATTGACTCGATGGACGTGAGTCTGAGTGAACTCCGGGAGTTGGTGATGGACAGGGAGGCCTGGCGTGCTGTGATTCATGGAGTCGCAAAGAGTCGGACATGACTGAGCGACTGAACTGTACTGAACTGAATATGTCACTTGGAGTTCTTAACCTTTGGGCAGCTGTAAGCCCCTCTGAGAATCCAAGGACCGCTATAAACACTCACCCTAGAAAAATACACCTATGCACAAGCTACTTTTCAGTACAATTTCAAAGAGCTCATAGAATCTAAATTCCTGAATTAAGTAGACCTTAATGTCAAAACTCCGTACTGCTTAGTAGCAACAAAGCTTAACAGGTCACAGGAAATTTCTCAGAGCAGATCTTAAGGGTCAAAGTACAAACTGAGCATCAAGAGCAGAGCTCCTCTGGGTTGCAAATTTCTTTCTCCTTTTGAAGAGATGAGAATTATTCCTTCCTGACTGTCCTTTCAGCACTGACCCTTCACCCTAACCGGACAGGGAAAGGCTGTGGGGTACGAGGGGCCGGGAGGAAGGGGGTTCTTAATGAAAGCAGGGGGCTTCAACAGATTCCAAGATGAGCTGCAAACTTCCTAAATTTCGGCCACCCAGTCTCCCGGTTGGTAGTCTACAAATTCTCACCAACATAATGACCCGAGTTCCAGTCTTCTCAAGCAGGAAAGAGGGGTAAAACGGAAGACTGTCTTACTGCCCTCTCGGGAAAAGAGGCAGACTGGGCAGTATGCAAGTGAAGAGCCCTGGACCCTGCGACTACCCGCGTAACTTCTATCAATTCTGTAAACTTCCTAAGCCTCCGTTTTGCCCTAAGAATGGGAATTAGCAGAATGAACCTCGTACTTTGGTTGTGAGGTAACTAAACCACCGACACACTATCTTGCACCTGGAAGCTCCCAATAATTATGAGCTGTTTTTTTATTAACATTAAATAACAACCGGAAGGAAGGACGTTGCCTGCTTACCAACCTTGTGGGCCTGGAGCGCTGGCCTGGGCGGGGCCTGGGCGGGGCCTGCGCCACCTCCCGGCCATCCCCAGCCACAGGCCCGCCTACTTCTATACTTTTGCCCCCCTTCCAGGGAGGCGGCCCCTTACCTTGTCGGTGTTCTGGGAACTCCCTAGACAGAAATGCGCAGATCCTCAAGGGGTTCCCTGCCTCCCCCTCCTTTTAGCCACGGGCTGAGACTTCCTCATCTACGGATGGTTCTGTCAGAGTCAAAAATTACTGGACTCCGAGAAAGATGAAGGCCAGCCTTTTATTTTGATTAGAAACAATCCCGGAGGGGAGAATGGATACATGTATATGTAAGGCTGATTTCCTTTGGTGTTCACCTGAAACTATCACAACACTGTTAACCAGCTTATACCCCAGTACAAAATAAAAGGTTAAAAAGAAAGAAACAGTCCCAGAGGTGACGTGATTTGCCCAAAGTCGGCAACTTCCTGAAATTAGAAACCAATCGGAAGACTTCCATGTGGGTGTTCTTTCCGCTGTTATCAGGTTACCTCAGAGCCTTAGGATCTGCTTTTGAAAAGGAATTGAAGAGGTCGGTTAGGGAAAGCCACTGAAGGAAAAAATATTCGGATTTGGTAACTGCTTATGGCAGGGGTTGAAAGAGGGGGAGTGATACAGTGTGTAATCGGCTTCCCCCAAAAAAACACAATGTAAACAATTTTAGAATTGTTTTAGATCATGAATTTTAGTTGAGTGTATCTTCGGGCGGGGGCGGGGCGGGGGGGACTTAACCTGTTTTGTTTACCCAGCCAAGTGCCTAATGCAGAGTACCTAGTAAACGTTTGCCACCTGAATGACCGCGTGGCTGGGCGCGCCCCATCCACCATCGAGGTGCTGGAGGGTTTGTGGAGCCAAGCCCCACCTGGGAGGCACGTACGTCTTTCTTTTCCAGTTTTTCTCAGTTATGGCTATGCCCTGAATATTCTTTGTTCTTAAATCCTTAACTGCATCTCTTGATTATTTCCTTAGGATATTTTCCTAGATGTGGGATTACTGTGAAGGGTATGCACACATTTAAGGCTCTAGATTCAGAACCCCTCCAGCGGTGCAAGAATGAGTCAGCTTCCCAGCGAGCTGGCTCTAACTAGGTATTAACAGGCTTCATTTTATTTATTTACTGCCATCTTGATAAAACAAAAGTATTTTATTTGCCTTTGTGGACTAATAAGATTGAGATTTAAGTAATTTTAAAGAAATACTATAAGGAGGCCAGAGAAATCCTTGTGTGCGGTGGGAGACCAGTGAAATTAGGCACCTTCTGCCCCAAGAGGGGAAACCTAAGGGCAACCATTGTTTGGAGCAATTTGACCTGAAGATGTAAACATCTGAGCCTTCCTAGAGAGGCTCCCCCTGGGCCAGGGAGGGGAGCTGTGATTAACGCCTTTCCCTCTGCTACTTTCATTTCCTGATGAGTTAATATTTTAAAACTAATGAAAAACCAGTATACGTGTCTTTAAGGACAGCAAGAGAAGGTAGAAGTGAGAAAACTATTTGAAGTTAAAGTCCTGGAGAAAGGGGAGGGGTGAGTTGGTGAACTGTGAAACATGTTTCCACAAGATAGGAGGTAAGTCCTTGGGGGTCTGCTGCCAGTCTGGAGGGGCCCAAGGTGGGGTCTAGAGAGTTTGTATGTGAAAGGCTGCTCTTTGGTTGTGCAACTTATGAGGACAGGGGTCCCCAAAGGACCTGGAAGGGGCTTTTAATGCACTTTGGAGGCTCACAGTTAAATCTCCAGGGACAAAGGAAAGCAGTAAGGAAGTGGAGGGAACCATGCAGCCCAGACTGCTCTCAGAGTGCTGAGAAGGGAGCTTGTGGTTTTCCCAGAGAAGAGGCAACCATGAGCTGGGGAGCTTTTCTTGGTTTATGAAACAATGAGGACTTCCCACCCTGCTAGAGCCAGGAACCAGCCCCAGCTCTTCTGAGGTCCACTGGGTTCTTTTACAAACCATACGGAGGAGGAGAACTATTTTACAAATGTTTACAGGCAGTTTTATTTACTAAACTAGCTCTCATTTACTCTCAACTAAATTTATAGTCTTAATTGCCATCATTACCATTTTTCTTGATAATAAACATACAAGATGTGTTTTATAGTTGGTAGGTTTTTTTTTAATTAGCTTTGTGGGGGAGTTTATTTTCTTGATTGCTTTAAATTTCCTATTAAAGTCTTAAATTTAACAATCAGCTTCTTGCAGTTCAGCAATCTACGAATTTTTCTGTCACTTTAATTCTTCTGAAAGAGCTTAAGCCAAGTATGAACCAGTAGTTCTTAGAGGTTTAAATGAGTGATTTCAAAATCTTGTTACACTTCAAAATCATTTAGCTACTTTTAGAAAAAAAATTACAGTTGCCCCTGCCTCCTTTTTGAGAGACTAATTTTATAGGGTTGGGACCTCCCCTGGAACTGTTTTTTTTTGTTGTTTTTAAGCCTCCTTGGCCATCTTTTGGGATTCCCTGGTGGCTCAGACGGTAAAGCATCTGCCCACAATGCTGGAGACCCGGGTTCAATCCCTGGGTCAGGAAGATCCCCTGGAGAAGGAAATGGCAACCCACTCCAGTACTCTTGCCTAGAAAACTCCATGGATGGAGGAGCCTGGTGGGCTACAGTCCATGGGGTCACAAAGAGTCGGACACGACTGAGCGACTTCACTTGTGACTTTTGTGGTGATCTTTTAGGGAACTGATGCCTAAATGTTTATCTATTTTGTTTGTCTTTTAAAATGGGATTTTGAAATGGCAGCTTTAACTTCTAAAATATTAAATCACTTTGCATTTCTGGAGAACATTCCTTTTCACCTCCCTCCCCACTTGGCCCAGGCTTCAGCTCTCCAGGCTCTGCAGTCCTTGCTTGACACTTACTGCCCTGTGTTCTCTCTGGTTCCTATGGCTCCTGGTTTTCCTTCCTGGCAGCATATTTAGGGTTTTCTGTTGTTCACTGGCCTGTCTTCTTGTACTGTCTTTCAAAGCACTGTTGCTGCTCAAGGTGTCCTGGAAACTCTGGTGGGCATATTATCCACTCCCACGATCGATCATTGATCGCCATTGGGTGCTTACTGTTCTCTAATTGCATCTCTCACTCTTTCTGTGGGAAGCCCTCCAGATGCCCATGTCAGCTGCCTAGAGAGCACCTACTCTCAGATGTCCCGCAAAGCACCTCACACTCCCTGTTTTTCAAATATTGAGCTCCTCACCATGTTTGTCCCCTGTGTTTCATATCTCAGAGAAAGGCTCTCCCAAATTATTCAAGGAGGAACCTGGGGATACCAGAAACTCTGCTGAACTTGCATACAAGGTGGCAACAGTCAGTCTCTCGGCCTCACGAATTCCAGCTCCTTCGTATCTCTAGACTCTATTTTGTCCCTTCAGTCACTCCTTAGACCAAAATTCCCCAATGGCCTGCCTCATTCTCTCCACAACAGTGTAATCAATTTTAGTCTCCAGCTTTAAGTTCTCCATCCTCCCAGGATAAAGTTCACCTTCACAAATTTGGGTTCAAAGGTTACACACCCTCTGGGCCCTGCTGGTCTCTACCACACTCTCCTCCCAAGGAAGGCACTTTCCCCACAGCCACACTGAGTTACAGCTGCAGCCCACCCTACCGGCCACTGCCCACCCCCTCCTCTTCACCTAGTCAATTTCTCTTCACTCTTCAGGTTCCAGCTGAGACACTGACAGAGAGCCTTTGAGATGGCTTCCTGCTATTCATGCCTTTGAGTGTAAGCTGGACTTCCTGATGTGATTCTGGAGAAGAGAAGATGGCCAAAGTGACAGGCTGCTCCTTTCAGGCACCCTCCCCCACCTTACCTGCTCTGTAGGAAGCTAGTTGCCCTGTTGAAATGCCTTGTGACGGAGGGGAGGGCTCCCGCCAACAACCTGTGAGGAACTGACTCCTGTCAGTAACCGCGAGTGAGCTCAGAACTGGGTTCTCCACCAGTTGAGCCTTCAGCTGCGAGGACGGCCTTGGCCAATGGCAGTAGTGCCCCGCCCCGCCATGAAAGGCCTTCAGCCTGGGGGCACCTGGCTAAGCCACACCTGGATTCCTGACCCCAAGAAACTGAGATAATAAATGAAAGGCCTTCAGCGTGGGGCACCTGGCTCAGCCACACCTGGATTCCTGACCTGAAGCAGCTCTGCTTTTGTTAATTTATTACAGAGACACAGATAACCAGTACCACCTCTGGACCCCTGCCCTTCCTCCACACCAACTTCAGGGTCCTTCTGAGTTCCAGTTTCCACCTGTCATGATCAGAACTTAGCGTTAGTAATAGAATTAGGATTTGTCCTGATCTCTGCCTCCAAACTGCCGACTATGGGGAAAAGTAGGATAGGAGGGAAGAAGGTCCATTTCCTTCCAGACACCCTGAAGCCCACCCTGCTCCTACCACACCTTGGCACACCACGGCGTCACACAGAGCACGTGCCCCAAGGAAGAGGTTCAGGCAGCAGAGCCACGCCTGCAGTCCCCACCTCCCGGCCAGTACGCACTGGCCCCACAGGCCTTTGTGGGCCCACTGCCCTCCCTGAAGAGGAGGGGGGAGAATGGAGTCTCTCTTTGCTCCTTCGCACACAGCCTCAGGCCATGCTTTTTCAAGGGATCAGAGTAGGGGGAGCTGAATGGCAGGTAGGGAAGGAGGGCCGCCCAGTTCCTCCAGCCAACTTAACTGTCACACTGTGCCAGGTGTGGTGGGGAGGCCCTGCAAAAAGCGAAACAAAACAAAAACCCCACTAGCCCAGAGTGCTTCCTGCTGCTTTCACTTTCCTGTGACTCCAGGCACAGGTCACTCGCTATCTCAGACCTATTCCTGAGCTCTGAATACAGTTCCTGGTTCCCAGCACCCGCCTCAGGGCAGGTATCAGCACTTCCGGCCCTATGCCTGCGGTACCAGGAAGGTGGCAGCTCCTGAGGCCCCGCCCCCCACCCCTGCTGCCAACCAGCCGACATCTCTATTGTGCCCAAGCTGGATGAATGAATGTTTGAGAGACATGCCTGGGTATGAACACTTCTCTATTTCAGAAGAAAAGATTCTAAATAACACTGCACGCGCACATGGCATGGGCTTCTGCCCTGCCCCACCCCCAGCAGTTTTCCTCTGGGCCCTTCCTCCTGCAGTGGCTTTCTGCTAGCTGCTGTCTGTGGCTAAAAAGGTTCTGCTCTAGAATGTGGTAGTGTGGTCATGGGAAGCACACAAGTTTGAGGGTGTAGGTCTGCTTTCAAAGCTGGATTCTGTCATTTAGGATATCTGACCCTGATTGTGTTACTAGCCAGCTAGGCCTCATCCTCTGGATGAGGTCAGCTAAAAAGCTGTTTGCCCCGGTACTGTGATTAGGTGAAATAAACCATGAATATGACTATGCAAGGCATCTGTAGTAGTAAGTGTTCAATAATTGCTTCTTGTGTGTTTTAAAAGGACTTTAACCATCCTTGTAATTTTTCCTTGGAAATTAGGCTAAAGAAGATTGTTGATGTCTAGTTGACAAAGTGCCACTTTAGGTTTTTTGTTTGGTTTTTTGGCAGGAGGTGGAGTAGGAAAAGATTGAAGGGTTAGGGGACCACTGTTTTACTGGTTTCTAATCTGACTCTCCCATCTGCTGTTCTGGGCAATACAGTAGAAACAGCTGCTCAAATGCACAAGGAATGGATGTGCCTGAACCTGCCTCCGACTCCCAGGTGGTAAGGTGTTTTTCGTGTTTGTATTCAGGCCCCTGTGCCTCTGCTTTGGCCCTGTCACAAGTGAAAGGGAATTGCTCATGTCACTGAGAGCATACAAACGCACTCAGCCATTAGCCGCAGGTATACAGACTCAATTTCCAGATCAATAAACAGCTTGACTTCAAAAATTAAGTGCATTCGACTTTCTTTTCACTGCCCAGAGTATACACAGGGGGTCAAATAACAAGTCAGTAGTCTTTTCAAATCAGTCCAGTTTAGGTCTAGAGCATGCCAGTGCCTGCGTGATGAGAAGAGTCAGACACACTGTGGTGAGGTTTTTAGATATTTAAATCGACTGTAGAAGCATCTACACCCACAGAAAATTCATTGTAATTGTTCATCTTTTTCTCAACAATGTGAAAAGTTACCATAGGGTGGTAAACCTAGGTTTAATCAAAACCAGATCAAAATTTGAGTCCTAAAGTCAACATACTTACTTCCTTGATACCATAAAGAGGAAGGGGAAGTATAACAAGATATTTTAACAGTGGGAGAGATAATCTGGCATTTTTGTATAAAGTCAGCACTTCAAATAATACTCCAAAGGGGCATCTACTCTCACCTAGTCTCTAGCAACTGTGTCTGAACTTGCTCTTCACCACAGCAACTCAGAGTCGTTTGCCATTTAAAATGATAAATACCAGTCATCACGTATAATCATTGGTAAGACACTTAAAGAAAGCAAAATAAAGATGTCAGGGAAGGAGGCTGACAGGATTTGACTGGTTGCTCAGACTGCTCAGGCAGTCAGGACTGCCTGACTTTATTTAAGTCATAATGCCCAGATCCTCAGCTTTGAAGATCCCCAAACTCCCTATTTTGCTGTATTGGAGGTAATCGCTAGGGCTCACAGTGGGAGCTAACAGTAACTAAACTCCTAAGAAACTTATGTACAAAACCAGCTGCCAATTTATAGTTTGATAGTAAGAAACTATAATACCAAGAGGACCAAATGGTCAGCCCAGTCTCCCTTACGGGAATAGACATGAGCAGTGGGCAGCCACGTGTTAGTCTAGGATAATAGAAGCAGAGACCAGGAGCTCACAATCAGGATCTGAGAGGTCAAGAAGCCCTTCACTATCGTGATAAATGAAAGCCCATGTTATAAAACAGTATGTCCAGTGTAACCCCCACTTTGATTATTTGTTTATTTTTCTTTTTGGGGTGTGCTGTGTGGCTTGTGGGATCTTAGTTCCCCAATCAGAAATCGAACCCAGGCCTTCGAGAGTGAAAGCATGACATACTTACCACCGGACCACCAGGGAATTCCCCTACCTTTGTTTAAAAATACAAACAAACCTGGAAAAACATACATCATCATGTTTTAATAGCAGTTATAATTTCTCTGTAATGGCATTATGGGCAATTTTTATTTTTCTTATCTCCATTTTAAATTTTTTCCACAAAGTAATTATGAGTTCCTTTTGAAGACAGAAAATAAAGGATAAGTTAAAAGTTCAACTTTAGAGTCTTTGTTAAGTAAATCATGAAAATCTACATGGAAAGCTATGCTGTCATTAAATATCATGTTGTGGAAGAGTTTTTTAATGCTTGAGGAAGTATTAATAGCAGTTAACATTTGTGAGGCACTTACCATGTGTTAGGTACATGTGCTTTATGTGTCTGAACTCACTTAATTCTGTACCAAGCTTGCAAGGTAGATGAGGAAGCTGAGGCCGAGAAACGTGAAGAAACTTGCCAGTGTCACCCAGCTGATCCCAAGGTCAATTTTCTCTTCCATAAAATGAGTTCCCTTCCTGACATTAACTCATCAGATTGACATTTGAATTCAAGAAGATAACAAATATAAAGAAAAGAATCCAGCGTCCATAATGGGCGTCAGCAAACTTCAGCCACAGTCTGAATCCAGCCCTGTCACCTGGTTTTGTATTTTGTATGAGCCATGAGCTAAGAATTGTTTTCACGGTTTTAAGTAGTTGGAAAAAATCAAATCAGAAAGATAATAGTATTTCATGACACGTGAAAATTACATGAAATTCAAATTTAAGTGTCCGAAAATAAACTTTTACTGGAACACTATCAAGCTTATTCTTATTTGTCTGTGGATGCTTTTCTGCTCTGCTGGGATGAGTAGTTGAGACAGACCCTGAACCGCAAAGCTTAAAATATTTACTAACTGACCCTTTACAGAGAAAGTTTGCCAAAAGCCCCGGGTGAGGTCTAGCACTGATTATAATAGTTACATGAAGCCTAGTATTAATCAGTTAAAGCAGTGGTCTCTGACTTTGGCCTCACTTCAGAAGCTCCTTGCATGCTCCACTGGTCGCCCTACCCTGCTCCCCTTCACAATTGCAGCTTATCCTGTAGTAAGGTAGTTGGGAAGTTTGTATTTTCATGTGCAAACTGTGTCTCATATGTTTGTGTTTACATATATATATCCTATTTAATTCTGATAATAGTCCAATGACCCCAGTTTTACAGATGAGGAAACTGAGGCTCACAAAATGAAGGTAGTTTGCTGAAAAAGTATATAGTTTAGCAAATGGCAGTAATACCAGTTTTCTGGAGCTGGTTTAGTGAGTATTCCTACTACACATGCTGCCTCTCTGGACCTCTCTTGCTGTTTCACATGCTTTGTTTATTCTCTACAACCATCGTATCACTTCCTATTTGGGGTTGGCACCCCAATCCCACATAAAAATCAAACATCAGTCCACTAAAAGTAGTAGCTAACCCTCTGGCCAACCATAATTTACTAATGGGCAAAAACTAACCTCCTTTCAGCCCCAGGTAACATTTAAATCTCAGTGTATTTGAACCCAGTTCTTCTGAAACTGACCTTGCTGTCTTTTTGAAGAACACTGTCGGTGGATATTCTCAGTGGAGGCAAGCACAATAGCAGGTTGATGGGGATTTCTGTTTGGACAGGTGTGACTCCATTAAAAACCACACTATGCAGACTTTCACCATTCCACAGGGCACTTGTGTAATCTTGTATGCGCTCATTTTTACAAAGTGAAAATGGCTTTTCCTTTGTACTTTTGCATTTGAGTACCTCATGCTTGCTGGTAATGCCAACTCATAGCAAATGAATGATCCATAAATAATGTTAAATCCAGTGGCAGAATGTTTATTAATGCCAAGTGTATTAGTAAACCTTGATTCTATTTTTTTTTCTTCTTCATGTAGAAGATGTACTTATTTTTTCATTATTTTCATGGTTCTTTATAGACTGTTACTTCGATTCAGTCTTTTTCCTTCTGGAATATTTAATTTCTCCCTCATTGAGTCCATACCCTTGTGGCCACTCAGTAGGGCAGGGCAGGCCAAGGGGAAGAGACTGTTGGGTTCCTTGCCAGCACTGGCTTGGAAGCAATGTTGTCTAGTGACTCTGCTTGCTGAAAGCATGAGCAATACCTCTGGGGCCCAGAATCAGTAGAAGGTGTCGTGCAAAGTTGCTGCTTTCCTGGAAGAGCAAGTCTTAAATAGTTAATGATTGTAAAGAAACTCATTAAGAGAGGCATATTTTACCTCCTTTTCTGTCATCGTTGTAACAGAGGATTCAATCAACTTTAATTTATTCAGCCAGGTGCCTGTGGAAGCTGCCTCGTTTGTTTGGCTTTGTTTTCATGAAATCCCTTGTCAACTGTGTTCCAAGCATCAGTGAGCTAATCCTGCCCCTCTGTCAGATTCACAGTAGACAAAGGCCACTAGCACAGAGTCTCCACAATGAGAACGGCAGAGGATCTATTAATGTGTCAGTTGCCTGTGAATTACAGCCAAGATATTTGCCTAACATATGGCATAAGGTTATCATGTTGTAAAGCATCTCATTGGAAGTCAAGTATCCATGCCCGCTTATAGACGCTCATAACTACTTAGTTGTATAAAAAATTATGCCCAAGGACAAATATCCTTGGGAATTTCATGCAACCACCAAATTACAGTAGAGTTAATCTATTGGGAGCATTTTACTTTTTATAGGATAAAAATAAATCAGAGATGAAATCAGAGCAGCTTTTAGGGATAAAGTGCAAAAACTGCCACATTTAGTTCTAATCCTCAATTAGGACTGAAAGGCAGGGTCCATGGGCAGTAAGAGTGTTATGAGCAGAGTCCATTTTATCCACAAAGACATTCAAATGAAAAGGAATAAGGTAATGTCACAGAGACAGATATCACCTGGTTTTCTGATTGCCCCTCCATATACGCCCAAGAGGTTTGGCTTCCACTTTTGCTGATTAGGAATCTTTAATCAGTAGCCCCAAATTAAAAGAACTCAGATACTAACTCACTAACAAAGCTCAAAAACAGGAATGAATAAAAGAGAATGCCAAATTATTCATTTCCAATGAGAAATAGAATGGCCCAACTTAACAGTTACTGAGTCAACCTAATCAAAGATCTCTCTTCTGGCCAGTAAGAGAGGTTGCCTTTTCCTCTTATTAATTTTCCATCCACTGACCATCTCCCACCCTGATTTCTTGCTATAAATTTCCACTTTTCCTTGTTGTGTTCAAAATCGAGCCCAAGCTCTCTTCCATACTTGCAAAAACCCCCTACTGTGATGGTACCTGAATAAAATCTCCCTCACCATTTTTTAATGATGTTGAGAATAATTCTTATAAGGACACAAGTTATATGAGGTAACGACTCACAGTGTGACACCATCTTAACTACAGCTGAACCTTAAACAACACAGGTTCACACTGCATGGGTCCACAGTACTACATGATCTACAGTCGACTGAGTCCACAGATGTGCAACCAAGGATATGGGGGGGCAAACTGTAAGGTTACACGCAGATTTTCAACTGAGTCATTGTCCCTACCCCTCCACCCCCATCCCAACTCCTTTGTTCAAAGATCAACTGTAACACAACTGCAATGACCTTATTTCCAAATAAGGTCACATCTGAGGTCCTGGGGTTTAGGACTTCAGCGTGTCTTTTGGGAAACACAATTCAGCCCATAACAGGCAACTTCTCCAGAATGCATGGTGGGCATTCTGATGTTGCCTCCCACACTCTCATTCTTTCTTCTGGTAGTGCACCACCCTCCTTCTGTCCCCTCATTCCAAACCTGAGATTCCACACCTCTGGCCACACAGGACTCAAGCAAGGCCTGTGGCTGGTCAGCTAACACCCTTCCCTCAGATTACTCTAAGTAGAGTCAGGGTGGGGGAAGCCCTCCCCCACTGGTATGTGGTACTTGGGCATGAAACCTTTAGACCTGCTGCGCTATGTCCCCAAATAAATGGAAAGAACTTGTTTACAGGATGACCCAATGAAGCCACCAAAGGGAAGAAGCTGAGATGAGGGGCAGAGAGCCAGAGCTTGGAGTTTTGGCTCCCAGCTTTCCCCAGGCTCAGCCTCGGCTCTTCCAGGATCATGAGAATTAATCAGGCCTTCTTTGTGTTGAAACAAGTTTGACTTGGGACCTATGATTTGGAAGGAAAAGAGTCCCAGAAGAAGACAAAAGATAAAGAGCAGTAAGTGGATCCTTGAGGGCTGTGTCATTGGGGAAAACCCTGGAGAGAGCCCCTTGGGAAGGATAACATTCCCCAGAGAAGCAGAGGGGCTGGAACCCTTCTCTTCAAAAGAGAAGGGAACCCTGAGACATACCTGGGGACACTTTGTGGGCTGAGGCAGGTGGCTTGCTACAGAAGAGCCACTGAATCAGAAAACTTGGTGTTAAAACTCTGGTAGACTCAGTTATGACCCTGTGGGACCTGAAGATAGTTGAATTAGAAATGAGAATGCAAGTTATCAAAAGGCTGGTTGACAAGCCTAGAATCCTAGCAAGGGGTATTGACATGAGTTGAATGACTTAACTGTTTACTGGCACCAGGCTTTGATATCTGTTTTCATAACAGAACATACCTGTCAGAAGAATATTAATCTACTCATTATTCAACAAATATTTATTAAGAGCCTTCGATGTCCTGGCACTGCAGTAAGAATGACTATATACTGAAGATATTTAACAAATAAATATACTACTAAATGTACGAATCGTAGTAAATGTGATGGAAAAGTTATGGGAATTGAGAATTTTAGATCAGAAGGTTAAGAAAGTCCTCTCTGAGACTATTGAGACTTGAAGTTGAATAGAAGTTAGCCAGGTATGGGGAAGGGTGGTAAGGCAGGAGACAAAAGGAGAATCCACATGAAGGAAACAGTGTATGCAAAACCCCTGTGTCCAGAAGGAGCTTGACAAGAAATGAGAGAGAAGCATGGCTGAAGAATAACTAGGGTGGGCATAGAGTGGTCTAAGAAGAGCCTAGAGAGATAGGCAAAGGCCTGATATAAAGATCCTAGAGTCTCTCCCAACTATTTAATGTTCCAAGCACCTCTCTTAAGATAATCACGATGGTGTGATCACTGACCTAGAGCCAGACATCCTGGAATGTGAAGTCAAGTGGGCCTTAGAAAGCATCACTACAAACAAAGCTAGTGGAGGTGATGGAATTCCAGTTGAGCTATTCCAATTCCTGAAAGATGATGCTGTGAAAGTGCTGCACTCAATATGCCAGCAAATTTGGAAAACTCAGCAGTGGTCACAGCACTGGAAAAGGTCAGTTTTCATTCCAATCCCAAAGAAAGGCAATGCCAAAGAATGCTCAAACTACCGCACAATTGCACTCGTCTCACACGCTAGTAAAGTAATGCTCAAAATTCTACAAGCCAGGCTTCAGCAATATGTGAACCGTGAACTTCCTGATGTTCAAGCTGGTTTTAGAGAAGGCAGAGGAACCAGAGATCAAATTGCCAACATCCGCTGGATCATGGAAAAAGCAAGAGAGTTCCAGAAAAACATCTATTTCTGCTTTATTGACTATGCCAAAGCCTTTGACTATGTGGATCACAATAAACTGTGGAAAATTCTGAAAGAGATGGGAATACCAGACCACCTGATCTGCCTCTTGAGAAACCTGTATGCAGGTCAGGAAGCAACAGTTAGAACTGGACATGGAACAACAGACTGGTTCCAAATAGGAAAAGGAGTACATCAAGGCTGTATATTGTCACCCTGTTTATTTAACTTCTATGCAGAGTACATCATGAGAAACGCTGGACCGGAAGAAACACAAGCTGGAATCAAGATTGCCGGGAGAAATATCAATAACCTCAGATATGCAGATGACACCACCCTTATGGCAGAAAGTGAAGAGGAACTAAAAAGCCTCTTGATGAAAGTGAAAGTGGAGAGTGAGAAAGTTGGCTTAAAACTCAACATTCAGAAAACGAAGATCATGGCATCTGGTCCCATCACTTCATAGGAAATAGATGGGGAAACAGTGGAAACAGTGTCAGACTTTATTTTTCTGGGCTCCAAAATCACCACAGATGGTGACTGCAGCCATGAAATTAAAAGACGCTTACTCCTTGGAAGGAAAGTTATGACCAACCTAGATAGCATATTCAAAAGCAGAGACATTACTTTGCCAACAAAGGTTCATCTAGTCAAGGCTATAGTTTTTCCTGTGGTCATGTATGGATGCTAGAGTTGGACTATGAAGAAGGCTGAGCGCTGAAGAATTGATGCTTTTGAACTGTGGTGTTGGAGAAGACTCTTGAGAGTCCCTTGGACTGCAAGGAGGTCCAACTAGTCCATTCTGAAGGAGATCAGCCCTGGGATTTCTTTAGGAACGATGCTAAAGCTGAAACTCCAGTACTTTGGCCACCTCATGCGAAGAGCTGACTCATTGGAAAAGACTCTGATGCTGGGAGGGATTGGGGGCAGGAGGAGAAGGGGATGACAGAGGATGAGATGGCTGGATGGCATCACTGACTCAATGGACGTGAGTCTCAGTGAACTCTGGGAGTTGGTGATGGACAGGGAGGCCTGGCGTGCTGCGATTCATGGGGTCACAAAGAGTCGGACATAACTGAGCGACTGATATGATCTGATCTGAAGAAAGAGAAGTGATTGAAGGACATAGAGAAAAGAGAAACCAATTAGGAGGTTGTTTGCAAAAGTTTAGATGAGAGAAGACGATGGGTGACAGCAGAGATGTCTGCATTTGAGACACTTGTTGAAGGCAGAATTTATGGCTCTGGGCCTGGTGTACTATCATAGGTTACATGAGGGAGGGATTGAGAATGGCTTTCAGGTTACTGGCTTGAACTTTTGATGGTTGGTAGTGCCTAACTGAAGTGAGAAATAATAAAGACGGATGTTGCAAAGAGATAGGCAAGCAGCATCAAAGAGTGATTTCAGGTTTAACATGTTCAGTCTAAGATTCTTGGAGGACTTTCAGGTGGAGATAGGAAATACTAGTTGGATAGTCAGTCTCGTGATATAGGGAAGATCTGGACTGCTGGTAGAAATCTGAGAATTACTGGAAAAAAGCAATTGGGATAGGATAGTTATAGTGCCTAAGAACAGAGTATAGAGCAAGAGGAGAACCTAAGGACTGAAGGAACTCTTTGCAATGAGTTGTTGGGTATAAAAGCCAGTGTGTTAACAAAGGGAACTGAAAAGGCACAACCAAACAGGTGGCAGAAGAACCAAGAGCAGGTAGTGTCACAGATTCCACAAGGAGAGTGTTACAAGGAGCCATTCCTTGTGAAGTCCAGTAGGATGAGGATGGAAAGGTATTTATTGAATTTGGTGGCCTCATCAAAAGCTTCCTCATTGGAGCAGTGGGAGGGTAAGGTAGACTGGAAAGGGTAGAAGAGTCAATGGGATGTGGGCAATGGAGTTAGGAAGAAGTGTAGACAGTGCTTTCAAAACCTCTATTTAGGGAATTCCCTGACAGTCCAGTGGTTAGGACTCTGTGTTTCCACTGCCGGGAGGCCTGGGTTCAATCTCTCATCAGGGAACTAAGATCCCACAAACTGCATGGCATAGCCAAACAACAATAACAACAAAACCCTCTATGGCTTCCCTGGTGGCTCGGATGGTAGGACGGTAAAGAATCTGCCCGCAATGACGCAGACCCAGGTTTGATCCCTGGGTCAGGAAGATCCCCTGGAGAAGGGAATGGCTAACGACTAACACTTTCACTTCACTTTCACCATGGGAGGCAGAGAAATGGTACTGTGACCAAAGAGAGAATATGGGGTCAAGAGGGGCAGGATTTAAATATGAAAGATAATAGAGCATGTGTGTTAGTCGCTTAGTCATGTCCAACTCTATGGGACCCCATGGACTGTAGCCCACCAGGCTCATCTGTCTATGGGATTTTCCAGGCAAGAATACTGGAGTGAGTTGCCATTTCCTCCTCCATAATAAAGCATATGGATGCAAATACATTGAATGCAAATGAGAATTATTCCCACTGAGCAGGAGATAAAGCACAGGGGAGGTACAGGCAGGATCCAGGAAGTAGCCTGACAGAAGGCACTCTTTTCTGGGCAGGGTAATACCTGACTCCAGCTGTGTGCTGCTTTTATCGATGACCTTTCCTCCTCATCCTACTCCTTCTGGTTGACAGAAGAATGCTTCATTTTTGTGAATCATTTAACTGTGAGTCAGAGTCTACATCTGTCTTTGTGTTGTGTTTTGGTTTTATAGTTTTGTTCTTTGGAAAGAATTTCCATTTTCCTTAGATACTATACTAATGAGAAATATTCTGTCCCAAGGTAGCCTGGGTGGTGTGATTGGAATACCTAGTAAAATTTATCCTTGCCCCAAAGTATCATTTAGTAAGAACTAATAATAATTAACTCAAGTACAGGAGTTACCTTTAACGAGCATCTTAATTTCACAGATATTACCTCCTTTCATCTTTTTTTTTTTTTTTTCCCAGCCATGCTTCACAGCTTGTGGGATCTTAGTTTCCCAACCAGAGGATGGAGTTCTGGCCGTTGGCAGTGAAAGTGCAGAGCCCTAACCACTGGACCACCTGTGGTCCCTCATTTCATCTTTTATTTTTTTACACTTAAAAAATTTTTTTTTATTGGAGTATAGTTGATTTACAATGTTGTGTTAGTTTCAGGTGGACAGCAAAGTGAATCAGTTATACAGATACATATATTCATGCTTTTTTTTAGATTCTTTTCCCATATAAGTCATTACAGAGTATTGAGTAGAGTTCCCTGTGCTCTAATAAGATAGCAGGTCCTTATTACTTACCTATTTTATAAGAAACTCTGATGTAGTTTTTATTATTATTATCTCCACTAGGAAAATAAGAAATTGAGACCAGGAGAAGTTAAGTAATTCATAACTTTTTAGAGCCGATAAATGGCAGATCCTTGGTAGTTTAAACCCAGAATTCCAAGAAAAGCTCTAACTGTGTCTTTATAGATGTAGCTTCATTGTCCTTGACATAGATGTAGATGAAACAATCACAGATATTCTGACAACAGCCCTCAATTGTCAGCCTCTAAGAACAGGGACAGGGAGCGGGGTTAGAAACAAAAAGCCCACATTTGAAGTTCAGCTCTCAAAGCCCCTTGCGAGTGCCCTGAACCCCATCACCTGGGAATCTTTCACAGATAATCATCATTCCACAGAATTTAGCTCATGTCCTCACAAGCAAAACTGAGATTGAGAAATGATCTGGTTCCTGTGGACAATCAGCCTGGAACCAGGCATGAATTAACTGCAATTAACCAGGAGGAGGCTTATATTGTACCTTTCTTGTACCAGCACACAAAGTGGAGGGTAGAATAGAGGTTTCTCACAACTTAATTTTCTGAGAATAGTGTTTGCAGTTGGGATGAGATAATAGAAATAAAATCCTCTTGAAAACAGTGCATTCACATTGCTGTGTGATAGTGGTGGGGGAAAGGAACTGGCAGCTCATGGTATTACCTTAGAGTTCAGGGTCTGTGAGCCAATGACCTTTCCTCCTCCCAGGGAGTGTGGAGCCTACGGAGCCTCCCTGAATCCCCCAACTGTGGTGCTCCATTTACTGATGGGCCCTTAGCTCTTCCAGTACATGGGAAGCCCACGAATATTGGAGTGGGAAGCCTATCCCTTCTCCAGCAGATCTTCCCCACCCAGGAATCGAACCAGAGTCTCCTGCATTGCCGGCAGATTCTTTACCAACTGAGTTATGAAGGAATCCCCTCCATCACACCAAAGAGATTCAAAATGGAAGATGGACAGTGTCCTTTAGAAGCTTTAAGGACAATTCAGAAGCCTAAACCAACTCTTTGTTTATGCAAAGTAAACAAAGGTTTTGGAAAATGTCCACCATGTAGTTAAGCTGTAGGACTCCTCCACACACACTTATTGATAGGCAAACTGAGAAAAGCCATCCCTTTTTCAGAAAATGATCCTATATAAACTAAGAAGGTAAAATGATAGGTGCAATATTTGGATTCAAAAGGACCAGGGGTGGGATGGGATGGGAGGTGGGAGGGAGGTTCAAGACGGAGGAGACATACATATACCTATGGCTGATTCATGTATGGCAGAAACCAGCACAATATTGTAAAGCAATTATCCTCCAATTGAAAATAAATTTTTTTTAAAAAGGACTGGGGTACAATCTCATTTCTATCACTTATAAAATGTGAGGTCTTACTTTATTTCTCCCAAGCTCACTTTGCTCAGTGATACAATGAGTATGACAACAACAATAATGCTTAGTTCACAGCAACAGAGTAAAGTGAAGAGATAAAGTGACAGACCAGATAAAGTAGGCAGAGTGCTTGGTGTTTTGTGTTATAGCCATTGGTCTATAGCTGACAGGCTACAGTCTATGGGGTCACAGAGTCGGACATGACTGAGCGACTTTCACACTGTAGCTGAAATGTAAGAAAGTGGGCTTGTAGACATCTTGAGGAAAGTATAAGGAATCAAGTGAGGTTTTGAGAACAGCTGCTACAGAGTGAAGAAGTGCTGGTCTGGAGAAGTGGGTGGTGGGTGTGCCAGAGGGTTGGCGCTTTGGGGGCTGTAGAAAGTGGTCTGCTGGCTTACTCAGATTTAGACCGGAGGCTATGGAGCGTGTGTCATTTCTGACACATTAAATAAAGTCCTTCGTATTGGCTTCTAAGTTCAAGGTTTTATAGCTCACCTTGGAAGGTAGAAAGCATTTTGCTGCTAGCTTCACTGTTGCTTCTGTGCTTGTTCTCCAACGCAGGTGCTTTCATTTCTGAGAACCAGTTTGTCAAGACTAAAGACTAATGCCTATGCTGTAGGCTTGTCTGGAGAAACGAAAGCCATTAATGACAGTTAACATATTAATTGCAGAAAGCACTTCTTTAGGTTTCTGTTGGCAACAAGTTACCAGTCTAACAGAGTAAGTGAAGTGCATCCAGACTCAATTTAAAACCTGGCCAGGCAGGGCTTTTAATCTCCATGCTTCAGGTTTTCGTTATTACCCTTGCCAAAACGCCAAGCTTATAATTTACAAGTATTACCCGTGTGTCACTTAGAAAGAAACCCAAACCTAAAAATAGAAATGAAACTCAGGAAAACACCAACCCAGGTAAATGAATCTCATGTTAAGTGCAGAAAGCTTGTAAACTCTGCTCAAGGTTATACTAATTGTTAAATTTCAATTGATTAAAGCAAGTGCATTAACCAGTCAGTATGTCGCTGCCCAGAGGAAAGTGACAATTCAAGAGAATTACCTCAGAAAATTTTCTCACAGTCATTTCTTGCTCTTTTTACATCCTGTCCAATTATTCAGTTCTTAGGTAACAGACTGCTCTTTCTGTAACAGCCATGGTAATACTTCCATTGTGATTAGTTTTATTTATAATATTTATTTGGCTGCACCAGACCTTAGTTGCAGCATGTAGGATCTTTAGTTGCAACATATGGGATCTAGTTCACCAGGGATTGAACCCCAGGCCCCCTGCACTGGGAGTGTGGAGTCTTAGCTAGCGGACCGCCAGGGAAGTCCCCGTCATAATTGCTTTTACCTAAAGCATCCCAGGGACAGAGGAGCCTGGTAGGCTGCAATCCAGGGGGTCGCTAAGAGTCGGACACGACTGAGCAACTTCACTTTCACTTTTCCCTTTCATGCATTGGAGAAGGAAATGGCAACCCACTCCAGTGTTCTTGCCTGGAGAATCCCAGGGACGGCGGAGCCTGGTGGGCTGCCGTCTATGGGGTCGCACAGAGTCGGATACGACTGAAGCGACTTAGCAGCAGCAGCAGCAAAGCATTACTCCTATAGGGCCACAATCACTGAGCTTCCCTGTGCAGAACTTTGTTACACTGCCACACACTGTGTCCTTAACCCCAATCCTTGTGAGAAATATGTGTGCCATTGTTCAGGGTAGGAAAAGAGATGGAAGTTAAGGGTGGAAACACAGTACTCATTGTTAAGGGTGGGCCAGAAGTGAGGATAGTTGCAAACCACTGCATCCAAGCCTAAAACCTTGGACCTCCTTTGTCTTTAGCCCCCAACCCCCACATTCTAGCCAATCACCAAATCCTCCTAATGTTTTCTCAAATTTTTTTTTTTAACATTATCCATCCTTTCTTTCCCTTGTGTGATGGTTTGTTTTATATGTCAACTTGGCTGGGCTATACTACCCAATTATTTAATCATATGCTAATCTAAGTTTGGGTTATAGTGAAGGTATTTTATAGATGTGTTAACATCTTCGATCAATTAACTTTAAGTAAGGGAGATTATCTTGTTAATGTGGGTGGGCCTCATACAATCAACTGAAATTGTAGGGGAAGGAAAACTTTTTATCTGCCCTCTTAGGTTAAGTGAATGGGAGCTGCAAATTAACCTGATAAAGACCAATTAACAGGAAGAGAAAACAGAGTTTATTTATGCAATGTGCATATAGCAGGAGAACTCTGTGAGAACTCAAAGGAGTGGTTAGAATTTGGGATTTACATACCATCTTAATATTAGGTGAAGGGAAGATGGAGAAAGGCATTTATGGAAAGACAAGATAATGGATTTTCAAGAGAACAAACAGGAGATAAGAAAGGTTGTGATGATGTTTGTCTATACAGGTATGAGTAGTCTTTCCTGCTCCTTCAGGACCGTAAGGAAACCTCCTTTGTAGAAGGGGTAGCTCTTTTTCATAGTCTCCCTTCTGGGAATAGATCTACCTTGAAGAAGAATTTATGGTAGCCTAATTTCCCAGAAGTTGCTGCTTTTAGTCAGATAAGATGAGCTCTGAGAACGATTTATCTCCATCTGTTGAATTTCAAATATCTTCAGCTTAAGATAATCTTTATACCAATGTTTGGTTCTGAGTGGACAAAAACTGAGGTTTCCCAGAGAGGAAATGATTTTGTCTCCTCAACTTCTGCCTAAATTCTAAGTCTTCAGCCTGTGGGCCTGCCCTAAACATTTCAGACTTATCAGCCCCCACAAATGATTAAGCCAATTTCTTAAAATCAGTCTCTTTGTATATACACACATACCTCTGTTCTGTTTCCCTGGAGAACTCTGAGAGGTACCTAGTGCCACTGCCACTAATGAAGGGTCATATCATCTAATATTTATACTAATGGAAACTTATGTAGTCTTCCTATTTGAGGTATTTCTCTGCTCTAAAGTCTTACACATCAACTTTATCTTTCTTCGGTTGCTCTCTTAAGCCTGCAGAACACAGCACAAATCATTAAGGAGGTAATCTAGGTCCTCAGCATTTGATGCTATGCTATGCTAAGTCACTTCAGTCGTGTCCGACTCTGTGCGACCCCATAGACGGCAGCTCACAAGGTTCCCCCGTCCCTGAGATTCTCCAGGCAAGAACACTGGAGTGGGTTGCCATTTCCTTCTCCAATGCATGAAAGGGAAAAGTGAAAGTGAAGTCGCTCAGTCGTGTCCGACTCCTAGCGACCCCACGGACTGCAGCCTACCAGGCTCCTCCATCCATGGGATTTTCCAGGCAAGAGTACTGGAGTGGACCCCACCAATTCAGCCTCCTTTTCCAGCACACTTTTTTTTTTTTTTTTTTGGGGGAGCCCGCGGGAGGCCCCGCGCCTCACACTGCGGACGGCCCGGGCTGCCCCATGGCCTGGGCTCCCGACAGCTCGGCGCGGCCCGGGCCACGGGGCACGGAAGCAGTGGAAAGGGGCGGCCGGACACCTCGGCGGCTCCAAGTTTCTTCCTCCAGCACACTTTTTCTTCTTGTCTCCTAGTTCCTGAGTACGCTGTGGGCATTGTCAGCTTCTTGCTATCTACATTTTTATCACCCATTTCCCCATTCCCTTGTCTTCATTTATAGATGTCCTACCATCCCTCCAATGTCTAACTTTTCTGACAAGTCTTCTTTTACCACTTATATTAATTTCCTATTTCTACTGTAACAAATTATTACAAATTTAGCGGCTTAAAACAACACAAATTTGTTCTGTAACAGTTCTGGAAGTCAGGGGTCAAAAATCAGTTTCATTAGGCTAAGGTTAAGATGTCAGGAAATCTGGTTTCTTCTGAAGGTGGGAATATATTAACTTGCTTTTTTCAGTTTCTAGCAGTCACCTATATTCTTTGACTTGTGGCCCCTTCATCCATCTTCAAAGCACATCATTTTAATCTCTGCATCTCCCATTGTCAAATGGCTTTCTCTCTCATAGTAAAATCTCCCTCTGCCACCTTCTAAGGATACTTGTGATGAAAGCACTCTCTCCCACTCCAGTCAGCAATAGTTCCCTCACAATTCTTCTCAGTCCACTCAAGCACTGGACTTTTTCTCTTAAGCTGGCTAACTTGCTTCCATTTCATTAACAGAATCAAGGTCATCAAGCAAAAGATATCTAAACTTCTCCCACTCCTAGAAATGTGGCTTCATTTCCCACCATGGCCACATCCTTCCCATGGTCTCAAAGGATGAGATAGTCTTCTGTTGCTCCAGGCCAACTCATCCACCTCTGCCCTTGGGTTTTCTATGTCTTGTTTTCCCAGGACTTTGCTTTATCAGTCATGCTCTCTCTTTATCTTCAACGTCTTCCTCTCAACTCATTCTTTTCATTCTTTCAACAAATAATTTATTGAGTGCTATGCAGCATAAGATGCACTGCTGGGACTCATAGCATGAGCCTACGAGCATGATCAAGTTATTCACACTAAAACATAACAAAATATATAAACAAAAAACTGTCTTTGAACTTTTATTCCTTTCTAGCTTCTACTTTCTCCTTCCCTTCCTCAAATTAGAGCTGTTCATCTATTCCTCTAAACCTGTTGATTTCCCACTTTTCTCAATCTCAGTTCATGTGACTATTATCTAAATTAAAAAAAACAACAACGACCCACTTATTCCAGACCCTATGCTCTCCTTCATATACATCCAATGAATAACCAAGTACTTCTTATTTTTCCTCCTTGAAATCTCCCAATCTGTCCTCTTTGGATAGTTCATTTATATCCAATTATGGCCCTTAATGATATTTCGCCTAAACTACAGCACTATAATCTTAAGTAATCAGCCTGCCTGCGGCCTTATTTCCTTTAATCTGTCCTCCATGCTGCACTTAGATATTTAAAAACATGAATCTAATTATGTCATCCCCCTGCTTAAATGCTTTTAATGGCTCCCACTGCTTAGAGCCTAAGTTCGAGCTCTTCATTAGCATGGCTCACAGGCCCTTCATGACCTGACCAAACTTATCTCCCATAAATCCTAATCATGCACTTGACACTGTAATAATTCTGCATGTCCCTTCAACATGGCATGCTTTTTCCTACTTAAGAGCTTTTGTTTATGCAGTCACTGTAACTCTGAGAGGCCTGCCCATGTTTGCTCATCTGTCAGGCTCACATTCATCCTTCCAGATCTGCTCAAGCAGCATTTTCTCCAAATCTTTGAACAACAAGCTGTGCTAAACATTCCAGCCTTGTGTTTCCCTAGTACCTTGTGCATACTTTATCATGTTATGTTGAAATTATCTATTTACCTATCCAGGATCTTTACAAGCTCCTTAAGGACACGGACCAAGTGAACTCATAAAGTAATATGGTGAGTGTATTTCATTTAATACAGAACTTATATTACTTTGTGTATTTGGGTAATTATTTTTTATGTAACTGTTATGTCTCCCTTGTGAGGCTGGAAGCCCATTAAGGGTAGGAATTATATTTTATAATATTGTGTATCCTTATCAAATAGCTAATGTTCTAAAGATATTAATTAATGATTATTATTGTGAATATTATGAAAAACGCCTCAAGGATATACCTACTATTTGTTCAGTTGCCAAGTTGTGTCCAGCTCTTTGCGATCCCATGGACTGTGGCATGCCAGGCTTCCCTGTCCTTCACTATCTCCTGGAGTTTGCTCAATTTCAAGTTCACTGAGTTGGTGATACAATCTAATCATATCATCCTCTGTCACCCTCTCTCCTTTTGCTTTCCATCTTTGCCAGCAGGAGGGTCTTTTCCAATGAGTCTGCTCTTCGCATCAGGTGGCCAAAGTTTTAGAGCTTTAGCTTTAGCATCAGTCCTTCCAATGAATATTCAGGATTGATTTCCTTTAGGATTGACTGGTTTGATCTCATTATTGTCATAGGAACTCTCAAGAGTCTTCTCCAGCACCACAGTTCAAAAGCATCAGTTCTTTGGCATCCAATTTTCTTATGATCCAACTCTCACATACATACATGACTACCGGGAAAACCTTAGCTTTGACTATCTGGACTTTTGTTGGCAAAGTGATGTCTTTGCTTTTAAATATGTTGTCTAGGTTTGTCATAGCTTTTCTTCCAAGGAGCAAGCATCTTTTAATTTCATGGCTGCAGTCACCATTCACAGTGTTTTGGAGCCCAAATCTGTCACTGTTTCCACTTTTCCCCCTTCTGTTTAAATTGAAATGATGGGACCAAATGCCATGATCTTAGGTTTGTTTTATGTTGAGTTTTAAGCCAGTTTTTTTACTCCTCTTTCACCCTCATCAAGAAGTTCTTTAGTTCCTCTTCACTTTCTGCCATTAGAGTGGTATCATCCGACTATCTGAGGTTGTTGATATTTCACCTGGCAATCTTAACTCTATCATGTAAAGAAACTAGCCCATTTCAGGGAAAATCTAATTACAGCAGATTCTAACAAGACCTCTAAATTCTTATACTGATTGTTAATATAAAAGATTGACTGAGAAAAGTGAAGCATCAGTTAGTATGTATTATACATACACACAAAAACTTTTTTGTTGTCATAAAAGTATCCAACTGACAGGCAGAGATATCAACAAAATTGGGCTGCTTTAATAGATAACTCCTTAGGTAAGGAACACCATATTTTATGTGGCATTTGTAGTCAGTCCTGTTCAATCACATTCTTGCTGTGGTCCCCTTAAGTCCCCTTCTCCTCCTAGACAAATTCATCCATTTTCAAAGCACTGCCAGCATGTTATAGTCTTCTTCTGCTTTCTTACAAGTTTAAGGGAGTTTGGGAGAGTCAAGGCAAACTTTTTTTTTTCCATAGAAATATTATTTCCACTTGGTCCACCACTTGTGAGTGGCTCCATGGTGGTCAAAAAGCTATCTTGTACACATAAAAAGATACTAAACATTGCTAATTATTAGAGAAATGAAAATTAAAACTACAATGAGGTACCACCTCACATGGGTCAGAATAGCCATCATCAAAAATCCTACACAATGGGGGCTTCCTTAGTAGCTCAAAGGTAAAGAATCTGCCTGCTAATGCAGAAGACATGGATTTTATCCTGATTCAGGACGATTTTGAGAAAAAAAAAATTCTACAAATAACAAATGCTAGAAGGGTATGGAGAAAAGGGAACCTTCCTACACTGTTGGTGGGAATGTAAATTGGTGCAGACACTATGGAAAATGGTATGGAACTTGCTCAAAAATAGTAAAAATAGAGTTGCCGTAAGATTCAGCAATCCCACTGCTGGGCATATAGCCAGACAAAACTATAATTTGAAAGATGATGCACCCCAATATTCATAGCAGCACTCTTTATAATAATCAAGACATGGAAACAACCTAAATGTCCACCAACAGATGACTGGATAAAGAAGATGTGTTATATATACAGCAGAATATTATTCAGCCATATAAAGAATAAAATAATGCCATTTGCAGCAATATGGATGGACTTAGAGATTATCATACTAAGTGAAATAAATCAGAAAGAGAAAGATAGATACCATACAATGTCACTTACATATGGAATGTAAAATACAACACAAGTGAACTTACCTATAAAACAGAAACAGACTCAGACGTAGAAAACAGACTTACCATTGCCCATGGGGAAGGAAGGTGGCAGAGGAGTGGACTGGAAATTTGGGGTTAGCAGATGCAAACTATTATATGTAGACTGGATGAAAAACAAGGACCTGCTGCATAGCACACGGAACTATATTCAATATAGTTCCTGTGATAAACATAATGGAAAAGAATATGAAAAAGAATGTATATATATGTATAACTAAATCACTTTTCCAAACAGCAGAAATTAACATAACATTGTAAACCAACTATCCTTCAATAAAATAAATTTTTTCAAAAGCTGTTTAGTGGCCGCAGGGAGTCTTCAGGCCAATGCCCTAAAAGCAGGGGGATGCCAGGGCTCCTTAAATGACACTGGGCTCCATTCTAGAGTCTCCTTGGCATGCTTGAAGGTGAGCTCTTTTGAAGAGATACCCGCTTAGCCCAGGCTGGGGGCCTCCAGCCTGTTGAGTTTAGTTAGATAGTGGCCGACTTCTTGATGAGTTTCACCTTTTCATCTAGAAAGTGGCTCTCCAGGAAGTCACAGAGATGGGGGTTTATAAGGGTAGAACCCAGGGCATGCAAATCCAAAAAGCTTGGTTCATGAGATGGTTGTAAACCTAGCATCCTGGGTATAGCCCATTCATCTTGAGAACACTTCTCCTTGTCTTGGAAGAGGGCTCAGCTACTGCATTGGTTTTGCATTCTCAAGAGATACACTTCTCCTTGGCCCATTCATGAAAAAAGCGGCTCATACCCTCCAGAGCCACATCACTGCCTTCAAAATAGAAGCCCAGAGAAAAGTTGGATGGCGATGGCCTGCACCTTGGCAGAATTATTCTTATGAATCTGGAAGTTTATGGTTGATCAGCAGTAAGGAGCTGAGCTCCATACCGTTGGCTGATCCTGGAGGTTGAGGATGGCAGAATGGTTGGTTCTAAAGACCGTGACTGGAAAAAAGGTTGGAGGATGACAGGAGGCTGGAAGAAAGGGTGTCCCTGGGTCTGTTCTGACCAAATACTGTTGAAACAAGAGACACATCTGTGGACCAGGAGCGGAATGAAGGCAAACTCCTTATTCTCCCAAGATAGCATAAACATTTTTATGCATGTGTGATCTGGATAACATAAGGGTGCCTTTCAAAGGAAAACGAAGAGGAAAGCCATCATAAAAGGGCAGTATGTAGCCTGAGTGAAAGTGTTAGTCGCTCAGGCATGTCTGACTCTTTGCGACCCCATGGACTGTAGCCCCCCAGGCCTGGCAGGCTCCTTCGTCCATGGGATATTCCAAGCAAGACTACTGGAGTGGGTTGCCCTTTCCTTCTCCAGTGTAGCCTGAGGGAGTGACCTAATAAGCCTGTTTTCCTTATTCTTTATGGCCATTTCCATGTTAACATCTAAGATGTGTTTGAGCACACCTTTGTGCCCCAATTGTTTCACCTCTCAACTTCATCGTCCACTACCTCCCTAGAGCTTATGCTATTTTATCTTCACGGTGTTTGTATCACCCAATTTCTTGGACTTTTCTTTCTAGAGATGTATCTCTAATTTTACATTTGAATTTACAAAAATCATTAATGAGTATGAATAACAACGAATATTATTAGGCAACTGCTTTTCACAAAGCACTATGGAAATTCAAAGATGAATAAGGTGTGGATAAGCCTAGCAGTCCTCAACCCTTGGTGTGCATCAGAATGGCTTATGTAGTTGTTGTTGTTTTTTAATATGCAAGCATCAACTGCAGAAATTCTAATTCCATTGGTCTGTGGTCTAAACATCTTTTAAAAATTAACACATCTATTAATATCAAAGTCAGACAAAGACACTACAAGAAGAGACTACAGATCAACATCCCTTATGAATGTTGATACAAAAATTCTTAATAAAATACTAGCAAAACAAATATATCAGTATATTAAAAGTATTACATACCATGACCAAGTGGGACTCATTTCTGGAGTAAAACGATGGTTCAATATGCCAAAAAAAAAAAAAACCCTCACTTATATATTGAGGCAGAAAAAGCATTTGGTAAACTGAACACTCTAGTATGATAAAAACCCTCAACAACCAAGGAATATAAATAAATTCCCTCAATATAATAAAATCTATGTTGTGAAAATCACAGAGTGAAAATCATACTCAGTGATGAAAGACTGAAAGTATTCTTTCTAAGATGAGGAACAAGGCAAAGATGCTCACGTTGCCACTTCCATTCAACATAGCACTAGAAGTTCTACCCAGAGCAATTAGCAAGAAAAATGAATACAAAATATCCAAATTGGAAAGGAAGAAATAAAATTATCTCTGCTTGCAGATGCAAAGAACTAAAAGATTTCCCTCAATCCTCTTATCCCTGGTTGCACCTGAAAATTAAATGGGCAAAGACAGAGTAACAGGAGAAAACCATAAAAACTTCATTGTTTTATGTGGCATGAGAACTTTCATAAAGAAACACAGAGCCAAAGAAACAGTTAAACCTAAATATTTTTATGCTAAGTTTGATAAAGTATAGAGAGTTATGAAGAAAAATCATTAGTTCAAAAAGTATGAAGTATGTAAACTGAATGAAACTTAGCAAGACCAGTTTGATTAGATTTTCCTTAGTGTAAGTCGCTCAGTCATGTCCAACTCTTTGTGACCTCATGGACTATACAGTCCATGGAATTCTCCAGGCTAGAATACTTGAGTGGTCAGCCATTACCCCAACCTAGGAATAGAACTTAGGTCTACCGCATTGCAAGTGGATTCTTTACCGGCTGAGCCACCAGGGAAGCCCTTTGTGACCCTTTATTTGGAGATAAGGATGCTCATTTCCTCTCGGTAAACAGAGGGCATCTCTCACATGACATGAAACAAGGTGACTTGCTTCAGGGGAGAAAGTTTGCGGGGGAAGGTGAAAATGACTTTCCTGTTCATACCATTTTCTCAAACTCCTTTAGCCAAAAATATCCAACATACCAAGGTGCCATATTATGGGGTGAAAGTGTTAGTCACTCAGTCATGCCCAACTCTTTGCGACCCCATGGACTGCAGCCCATCAGGCTCCTTTGTCTATGGAATTTTCCAGGCAAGGATTCTAGAGTGGTTTGCCATTTTTCTCTCTCCAGGGGATCTTCCCCACCCAGGGATCAAACCCTGGTTTCTTGCACTGCAAGCAGATTCTTTACCAACTGAGCTACCAGGGAAGTCATGTATTATGGGGTAGTATGTCTTAAATCTCATCATAGATATATATCTTATATGTAGAAAACCCTAAAGAGTCCACAAAAAGAACGGTTAGTACTAATGAATTCAGCAAAGTTCAATTCAGTTCAGTTCAGTCGCCCAGTCGTGTCTGACTCTTTACAACCCCAGGGACTGCAGCACGCCAGGCCACCCTGTCCATCACCAACTCCCAGAGTTTACCCAAACTCATGTTCATTGAGTCGGTGATGCCATCCAACCATCTCATCCTCTGTCGTCTGCTTCTCCTCCTGCCCTCAATCTTTGCCAGCATCTGGGTCTTTTCAAATGAGTCAGCTCTTTGCATCAGTTGGCCAAAGTACTGGAGTTTCAGCTTCAACATCAGTCCTTCCAATGAACACTCAGAACCAATCTCCTTTAGGATGGACTGGTTGGATCTCCTTACAGTCCAAGGGACTCTCAAGAGTCTTCTCCAACACCACAGTTCAAAAGCATCAATTCTTCAGCGCTCAGCTTTCTTCATAGTCCAACTCTCACATCCATACATGACCACTGGAAAAACCATAGCCTTGACTAGACGGACCTTTGTTGGCAAAGTAATGTCTCTGCTTTTTAATATGCTGTCTAGGTTGGTCATAACTTTCCTTCCAAGGAGTAAGCATCTTTCAATTTCATGGCTATAATCACCATCTGCTGTGATTTTGGAGCCCAAAAGACTAAAGTCAACAACTGTTTCCACTGTTTCCCCATCTATTTCCCATGAAGTGATGGGACTGGATGCCATGATCTTAGTTTTCTGAATATTGAGCTTTAAGCCAACTTTTCCACTCTCCTCTTTCACTTTTATAAAGAGGCTCTTTAGTTCTTTTTCACTTTCTGTCATAAGGGTGGTATCATCTGCTTATCTGAGGTTATCAGCAAAGTAGCAGGATACAAAATTAACCTGCAAAAATCCATTGTATTTCTATATACAAACAATAAACAATCTGAAAACAAACTTATGAAAATAATTCCATGTACAATAGCATCAGAAAGAATAAAATACTTAGGAATTAACCAGTGACAGAAAACCTGTATAGTGAAAAGTGCAAGACATTGTTGAAACAAATTAAAGAAGATATAAATGAATGGAAATGTACTCCTTGGAAGGAAAGTTATGACCAACCTAGACAGCATATTAACAAGCAGAGACATCACTTTGTCAGCAAAGGTCTGTCTAGTCAAGGCTATGGTTTTTCCAGTGGTCATGTATGGATGTGAGAGTTGGACTGTCAAGAAAGCTGAGCGCCAAAGAATTGATGCTTTTGAACTGTGGTGTAGGAGAAGACTCTTGAGAGTCCCTTGGACTGCAAGGAGATTCAACCAGTCCATTCTGAAGGAGATCCGTCCTGAGTGTTCATTGGAAGGACTGATGTTGAAGCTGAAACTCCAATACTTTGGCCAACTGATGCAAAGAACTGACTCATTTGAAAAGACCCTGATGCTGGGAAAGATTGAGGGCAGGAGGAGAAGCAGACGACAGGGGGTGAGATGGTTGGATGGCATCACCGACTCAATGGACATGGGTTTGGGGGGATTCCGGGAGTTCGTGATGGACAGGGAGGCCTGACATGCTGCGATTCATGGGGTCGCAAAGAGTTGGACACGACTGAGTGACTGAACTGAATGAACCCATATTTATAGACTGGAAGACTTAATATTGTTAACAGATGTCAATTCTACACAAAGTGATCTACAAATTCAATGCAATCCCTATAAAAATCCCAATGATTTTTTTTTCAGAAGTAGAAAAATCCATACCCAAATTTATATGAAAACATAAAGGATTCTGAATAGCCAAATAATCTTTAAAAAGAACAAAGCTGGAGTATGAAATCATATTTCCTGACTTCAGAACTCATCAGAAAACTATGGCAGTCAAAACAGTTTGGTATTGGCATAAAGACAGACACATATAGACCAGTGAAATAGAATTGACAGCCCAGAAACAAACCGATGCATTTAGTCCATGGCTAAACTATTTTTGACAAGAATGCCAAGACCATTTGATGGGGAAAGGATAATCTTTGCAATAAATGGTGCTGGGAAAACTGGATATCCATATTCAAAAGAATGAAGTTGGAACTTATACAATACTATACATAAAAACTAACTCAAAAGGCATTAAAGACTGTAATACTTTTTTTTTAATTTTATTTTATTTTTAAACTTTACATAATTGTATTAGTTTTGCCAAATATCAAAATGAATCCGCCACAGGTATACATGTGTTCCCCATCCTGAACCCTCCTCCCTCCTCCCTCCCCATACCATCCCTCTGGGTCGTCCCAGTGCACTAGCCCCAACCATCCAGTATCGTGCATCGAACCTGGACTGGCATCTCGTTTCATACATGATATTTTACATGTTTCAATGCCATTCTCCCAAATCTTCCCACCCTCTCCCTCTCCCACAGAGTCCATAAGACTGTTCTATACATGAGTGTCTCTTTTGCTGTCTCGTACACAGGGTTATTGTTACCATCTTTCTAAATTCCATATATATGCGTTAGTATACTGTATTGGTGTTTTTCCTTCTGGCTTACTTCACTCTGTATAATAGGCTCCAGTTTCATCCACCTCATTAGAACTGATTCAAATGTATTCTTTTTAATGGCTGAGTAATACTCCATTGTGTATATGTACCACAGCTTTCTTATCCATTCATCTGCTGATGGACATCTAGGTTGCTTCCATGTCCTGGCTATTATAAACAGTGCTGCGATGAACATTGGGGTACACGTGAAAAGACTGTAATACTTAAAATAATTCCTGAAACTATAAAAACTCTTAGACAAAGGAATTCCAGTGGTTAGGACTCAGCACTTTCACTGCTGTGGCCCAGGTTCAATCCCTGGACAGGGAACTAAGAACCCACAAGCCATGTGGGCCCTCTCCCCCCGCCAATAACAAATGGCCATTAAAAAACCCTTAGATGAAATATAGGGCAAAAGCTTCATAACACTGGATTTAGAGGTGAATTCTTGGATAGGACATCAAAGCACAGGCAACAAAAGAAAAAATAGCCAAATTGCACTTCACAAAAATGAAAACATTTTCTGCATCAAAAGACAATATCAACAAGGTAAAAGGTCAACTCAAAGAATGGGGGAAAACATTTGCATATCATATATGGGGGATTAATATCCAGTACATAAAGAGAACTACTAAAACTAAACAACAAAACAACCTGATTCAAAAATGGGCAAAAACTTTACGTTTTAATTTTTTTTTTTTACTTTTTGGCCACATCAACTGGCATGTGGGACCTTAATTCCCTCACCATGGGATGAACCCGGGCCTCCTGCAATAGAAGCAGAGTCCTAACCACTGGGCCACCAGGGAAGTCCCCCCAAAATGGGCAAAAACTTTAAACAGACATTTCCCCAAATAAAATGTACAAATGGCCAATAAGATATGAAAATATGCTCAATAGCACCAATATTCAGGGAAATGAAAATCAAAACTGCAGTGAGATGAGATATCACCTCATACATGTTGGAACAGTTATTGTCTAAAAGGCAGAATATAATGATTGTTGGTGAGGATGTGGAGAAAGTGAAACCCTTATGTGCTATTGGTGGGGATGCAAAACGGTGTATACTATGGGAAACAGTACAATGTTTTCCCCAAAAAATTAAAAATAGAATTACCGTATGATTCTTCTAACAACACAAGAGCGGACTTTACACATGGACAGCACCAGACGGTCAACACTGAAATCAGATTGATTATATTCTTTATAGCCGAAGATGGAGAAACTCCATACTGTCTACAAAAACAAGACCAGGAGCTGACTCTGGCTCAGATCATGAAATCCTTATTGCCAAATTCAGACTTAAATATAAGAAAGTAGGAAAACCCACTGGACCATTCAGATATGACCTAAATCAAATCCCTTATGATTATACAGTGGAAGTGACAAGCAGATTCAAGGGATTAGATCTGATAGAGTACCTGAAAATATGGACGGAGGTTCATGACATTGTACAGGAGAGAGTGATCAAGACCATCCCCAAGAAAAAGAAATGCAAAAGGGCAAAATGGTTGTCTGAGGAGGCCTTACAAATAGCTGAGCTGAGACTCTAAAGGCAAAGGAGAAAAGGAAAGATATACCCATCTGAATGCAGAGTTCCAAAGAATAGCAAGGAGAGATAAAAAAGCCTTCCTCAGTGCTCTGGGCTTCCCTTGTGGCTCAGCTGGTAAAGAATCCGCCTGCAATGCAGGAGACACGGTTCAATTCCTGGGTTGGGAAGATCTGCTGGAGAAGGGGTAGGCTACCCAACTCCAGTATTCTTGGGCTTCCCTTGTGGCTCAGCTGGTAAAGAATCTGCCTACAATGTGGGAGACCTGGGTTTTATCCCTGGGTTGGGAAGATTCTCTGGAGAAGGGAATAGCTACCCACTCCAGTATTCTGGCCTGGAGAATTCAACGGACTGTATAGTCCATGGGATCACAAAGAGTTGGACATAACTGAGTGACTTCACTTTCACTTTTCACTTTTCATGCATTAGAGAAGGAAATGGCAACCCACTCCAGTGTTCTTGCCTGGAGAATCCCAGAGATGGCAGAGCCTGGTGGGCTGCTGTCTATGGGGTTGCACAGAGTCGGACACGACTGAAGTGACTTAGCAGCAGCAGCAGAGCAACTTTCACTTTCACTTGCACTTTTTTCTTTCCTCAGTGATCAGTGCAAAGAAATAGAGGAAAACAATAGAATGGGAAAGACTAGAGATTTCTTCAAGAAAACTAGAGATACCAAGGGAACATTTCATGCAAAGATAGGCACAATAAAGGACAGAAATGGTACGGACCTAACAGAAGAAGATATTAAGAAGAGGTGGCAAGAATACACAGAAGAACTATACAAAAAAATCTTAATGACCCAGATAACTTTGATGGTGTGATCAGTCACCTAGAGCCAGACATCCTGGAATGCAAAGTCAAGTGGGCCTTAGGAAGCATCACTATGAACAAAGCTAGTGAAGGTGATGAAATTCCAGCAGAGCTATTTGAAATCCTAAAAGATGATGCTGTGAAAGTACTGCACTCAATATGCCAGCCTATTTGGAAAACAGTGGCCCCAGGCCTGGAAAAGGTCAGTTTTCATTCCAATCCCAAAGAAAGGTCAAGCCAAAGAATGTTCGAACTACTGCACAATTGCACTCATCTCACACACTAGCAAAGTAATGCTCAAAATTCTCCAGGTGAGTCTTCAACAGTATGTGAACCAAGAACTTCCAGATGTTCAAGCTGGATTTAGAAAAGGCAGAGGAACCACAGATCAAATTGCCAACATTCATTGGATCATTGAAAAAGCAAGAAAGTCCCAGAAAAACAGCTACTTCTGCTTTATTGACTATGTGGATCACAACAAACTGTGGAAAATTCTTTATGAGATGGGAATACCAGACTATCTTACTTGCCTCCTGAGAAACCTGTATGTAGGTCGGAAGCAACATTTAGAACCCTGACATAGAACAATGGACTGGTTCAAAGTTGGTAAGGAATATGTCAAGGCTGTATATTGTCACCTTGTTTATTTAACTTCTACTTAGCGTACATCATGCGAAATGCCCGGCTGGATGAAGCACAAGTTGGTATTAAGTTTGCTGGGAGAAATATCAAGAACCTCAGATATACAGATGATACCACCATTATGGCAGGAAGTGAAGAGGAACTGAAGAGCCTCTTGATGAAAGTGAAAGAGGAAAGTGAAAAATCTGGCTTAAAACTCAACATTCAAAACCTAAGATCATGGCATCCAGTCCCATCACTTCATGGCAAATAAATGGGGAAACAATGGAAACAGTGACAGACTTTATTTTCTTGGGCTCCAAAATGACTGCAGATGGTGACTTCACCCATGAAATTAAAAGACACTTGCTCCTTGGAAGAAAAGCTAACACCAACCTAGACAGCATATTCAACAGCAGAGACATTACTTTGCCGACAAAGATCCATCTAGTCAAAGCTATGGTTTTTCCAGTAATCATTTATGGTTGTGAGAGTTAGACTATAAAGAAATCTGAGCACTGAAGAATTGATGCTTTTGAACTGCAGTGTTGGAGAAGACTCTTGAGAGTTCCTCGGACTGCAAGGAGATCAAACCAGTCAATCGTAAAAGAGATCAATCCTGAATATTCATCGAAGGACTGATGTTGAAACTGAAGCTCCAAAACTTTGGCCACCTGATGTGAAGAACTGACTTATTCGAAAAGACCCTGATGCTGGGAAAGATTGAAAGCGGGAGGAGAAGGGGGCAACAGAGGATGAGATGGTTAGATAGCATCCCGACTTGAGGGATATGAGTTTGAGCAAGCTCTGGGAGTTGGTGAAGGACAGGGAAGCCTGGCATGCTGCAGTCCATGGGGTCGCAAAGAGTTAGACGTGACTGAGTGACTGAACTGAACTGAACTGATAATTCAACAATTCAACTTCTGGATATAGATCCAAGATAACTGAAAAGAGGTACTTTAAGAGATATTTGTATGTCCATGTTCATGGCAGCATCATTCACAGCTGCTAAAACAGGGAAGCAACCCAAGTGTCCCTTGAAAGATGAATGGGTAAGCAAAATGTGGTAATACACATATAATGGAATATTATTTACTCTTAAAAAGAAAGAATATTCTGACATATACTGCAATGTGAGTGAACCTGGGGACATTATCCTAAGGGAAACAAACCAGTCATGAAAAGATAAACATTGAATGATTCCACTTATATGAAATACTTACACTAGTTAAAATCATAGACAGGAAGTAGAATGGTGGTTGCCAGGAGCTGTGGGGAAGGAAGAATGGACAGTTATTATTTGAGTATAGAGTTTCAGTTTTACAAGATGAAAATAGTTATGGAGATGGATGCTAGCGATGGTTGCACATTATGAATGTATTTAGTACCACTGAACTGTATACTTAAAATGGTTAAGATAAATTTTATGTTATGTATATTTTAGCACAATAAAAAAACTGAAAAAATATTCTTTGGTGATTTTCACACACTGCAAGGGTTGAACTATTGGAAAATATCACTTGCTGTTTGAGGAATCAGGGTGAAGTCCATGAAGAAGTACAGTGGAATGAATCCAGAATTTCGACCTCAGAGACCTGGTTTCCTCTTTTGCCTTTGCCTCTTTCTATGACATATGAGACACTTAGTAAGCCTCATAACTGCTAAGCCTAGTTTTTATATGCAAATAAAAATGTGACAAAGACTCACATCTGTCACAGAATTTTTATGAAGATTTTAAACAATGAAGAGAGACAAAACATGTGGAAGCACATAGAGTAATGCCAGATCTAGAGCTGGCAATCAATAAATGATAATTATGTCTCAACCTGAGCTGGTATTTGAGTCAGGCCTTGAAGAATGGATAAGATTTAAACATTCAGACCTGAGAGGGAAAATGTTTCCAGTAAAAAAAAGAAGAGTTTTTATGGACTGCATGGTTTTATGGCTATTTATGTGTAGGTACCATACAAAACACTTGGAAGCTTTGGAGCCAAATCAGATACGGATCTTTAGTTCAAGAAGCTAACAGTCACCTTAGTAACTCACTCATTAAACTGATACACTTTTTCTTTTGTAATGTTGCTTGTATTCCTAATGTGCCACATATGTTTTAAAATATTTTACAAGTATCTATAATAGATGTTCATAAAAGTTCAAAGAGGAAAAATTATATAACATAAAAATTACTACCCCCACTTTCTCAATTCTGTTTTCATCAGATGTAACATGTGGTATGTCTACTTAAAATCACTTTTTGTGCACATACAAATGCATTACATATATATTTATTTTTGCCTCTCAAATGAAATCATACCTTACATGCTGTTCTGGAAACTGCTTTTTATCCACTTTAAACAGAGTGCCAGTATCTTACTAAGTCAGTATATATAAAGCAACCTCATTCTTTGAAATAACAGTATAGAATTCCATTTTATGTACATTTCATCATTTCTTCAATTAGTGACCTATTGATAAGCATTTTGGCTATTTCCATTATGAATAATGCTGGAATACATATCCTTAGACATATCTATGTGCTCTGTATAAATATATCTTAGGGGAAATCCCCAGAAATGGAACCAAACAAAATTTCCACATTTCAATAGATAATGTTAAATTGGTATCTTAATGGAATGAATAATGTATACTCTCAATAAAAGAATATGACAGTTGCTGTTTCCCTACATGTTCATCAACCCTGGACATTATCAAACAAGTTTATAATCAAATCTAGATAAAAAGTGGTTGATTTTTTTTATACTAAAATTATTAATAGTTACTATAAAATTTTTAAATAAACAATCTTATTATAAAGTATGACTAAAGTTCAGCTTCTTTCCATGTGTTTATTTCTATTTATATATTTTTGGGTGAATTATCTTTTTATATTCTTACTCATATTAAGAAATTATTTTTATTTTGCAAGATTTTTTCAGTTTGACTTTTTTTCATTGGCACCATCATATCTTTCCCCATGTACAAATTTTTAAACTTTATGTAGTTAAATTTATTAATCTTTCAAGTCTTTTGAATTCCTTCATTCCAGGATTAAAAAAAAAAATGATATACGTTTTAAATTCCAGGGCTTCCCTGGTGGCTAGCTGGTAAAGAATCTGCCTGCAATGCAGAAGACCCAGGTTTGATCCCCGGGTTGGGAAGATCCCCTGGAGAAGGAAATGACAACGCACTCCAGTATTCTTGCCTGCAGAATTCCATGGACAGAGAAGCCTGGCAGGCTACACCCTATGGGGTCACAAAGAGTAGGACATGACTGAATAACTAACACTTTCACTTTAAATTCCAGTCTTTAATTGCAACATTCTATTAAAATAATATCATGATATGACAAAAAGAGGGAAAAGTTTATAAATTTTATCTTCTGATTATACTATATCAATTAAGGTAAAAGTTAATGAATATGATTTATGTTCAGTTTTTCAAATCAAGAATTTGGACAAAATTAGTTAATTATTCAAAACATGAAATTTATTTTAGCCCCACTGGCAACTGTTCTGATTTGAAGAAATGACAGGTAAAATTTTAAAGAATGCATTTTTTCAGAAATAGTTTTAAAGATCTGGGAGTCCTGTGTTCTCCTCCACAAAGTATTATTTTGTAAATTATTAGTCTAAGTATAGATTACATTGCTGGCATTATAGTAGTGTTTTAGTTGTCAACAGTTGAGTACTAACACACCACCTATTTTCAACAAGCTTGAGGGTATGTTTTAATTTTATTATGGTAAAGAAATTTAAATTATGTTCATAGTCTAAACCTTGCCTGCTAGCAAAACAGTATGTAATGTTTTATTCTCTGCCGATACCATCATCTCTAACCATTGCCACAGATGCAATATGGTACATTGATTACCTCTGTTTCATCTGCACCGCTTTGTATTTCCATTTCTGGAACACTAAAGTACTGCCAAATTAGCAATATATCTAGATAAACTACTAATGCTTGCGTCATCTGAAGCCTTGAAACCGGTATCTCTTATTTGCTGAGCTAAGCTAGGAAGTTGCATTTTTTTTTAATTCCTGCACAAAAATTCAAATTCTTTAAAATACATATTTAAATGTTTTAAAAAATTAACTGTCAGCAAAATATTAAAATTTTCTAGGTTCCTAGTTTCTAAATTTCTAGGTTCAAAGTTTTTAGAAATGGCATCCCAGCATGAATCTTTTCTGTATTATGTAACTGCTTGTTCACCTGTTCATCTGTTGTAGCATCTGTTGTTCATCTGATGTAGCATATTTGCCTTTAGCAGTGATCTGAATAATTAGAACCAGGATTCTTTCAGGAAGTGGATTCTATGGCTGGGGGATCAATTTCCTATTGATGTTTAGAAAAAAATTTGCAGAAGAAATATATATTGATTATACCAATTGTAATCTAATCACAGGGGTTTGTGTCTGGAGTCTCTGCACTTGAATAGTGCAACTACTTCCAACTCAGTGTAGGTACTTCCAAATCCATAGAGCTTACATTCTGATTTCTACTAGACTCCAACACTTGACATGATCTTTTCCCTCAAACAAGACTCATGTGTGATTTTTATTCAATCAAACTTATGATTCTTTTGGTCAGGTCTTTTCTCACCATCCCAAGTACCTGACTGTCTTTAAGAACTTGTTCCTAAAATTGCCATTGGTTCAACAACTCTTACCACCCTCCAATCCGCCATCTAATCCTGCTGATAATTCAACTTTACCTCTTCAAAGATGCTTTTACCTCCAGATTATATCAGATCTCCTTGCTATACATGATTAGGTTCACAGTACTTTTTTCCTTTTATATCTCATGGTCTGTCATCATATTTGTGCTGTTATTTGGAATGCCTGCCGCATTCCATGAGAGACTGTTTCTGCATTGCTCACCATTTTACTGTCAGAGCCTGGCAATTAGTAGATACTCACTAAGTATTTGTTGAATGAATCAATGAATTCATGTCCAAACTCAAATCTCATACTCTCCAAAATGACATTCCTCACTTCTCCAGCCACAGTGATGGACAAATTCCTTTCCTGAACTTGTTGATGCCATTCATTTATCCTAAGGAATCACAGATTCACAGAATTCAGTAGGAGTAGGTAGCAAGCTTTCTACTGTAAATAATGTAACTCACTGAAATAAAAAGTCTTGGTTTTATTTTTGTGAACTTCTGAAGTATCATGAACCATCCTTGGACTATTCAAATGTTTAGAAATATTTCTTATATTTAGCAAGACATTCTTGGGCTTTTCAAGATGAATTTGGCTCCTAAGCATAAAAGAATAAGCCCATTTGCTCTTCTAATGATGGTCCTTTTCAGGTAGTCAAAGATTGCTCTCTTGCTCAATCAAAACATAGCCCCTTCTTCAATTATTGCTTTTATGCTGTGGTTTCTGGACTCTTTCATCATCCTGATTTCCTCTCCTGTGAACTCATTCCAGTTTGTCAGTGTCCTTCTTGATATAAAATTACTTTTGTTACCAGTAATTTTATTTTAAATTTAAAAACTTTTATTTTTTGAAAGTTAAAGTCACTCAGTCCTGTCCAACTCATGGGATTCTTGGAGTAGTTACCCTTTCCCTTCTCCAGGGGATCGTCCCAACCCAGGGATTGAACGCAGGTCTCCCGCATTGCAGGTAGATTCTTTACCAGCTGAGCCACAAGGGAAACCCAAGAATATTGGAGTGGGTAGCCTATCCCTTCTCCAGCAGATCTTCCCAACCCAGGAATTGAAGGAGGGTCTCCTGCATTGCAGGCAGATTCTTTACCAACTGAGCTCTCAGGGAAGCCTAATTTTTTTTATTATTATTATTAAAAAATTTTTAAGTATGTTAATATAATATTTAAAATTTCTATAAATTCAGAGGTTGCTCTTTCTAAGAATAAATTTATGACAGTTCTTTAAGTCTAAGTTCAGAAATTTGAAAAGTTAATTTTGATTAAGTAATAGATACCTTTTCTGGCAGCTGTGAACAGTTGCTGGAGGATTGCTTAGATTACACAACCAATTTTATACTTACAGTTTAAAATTGTCTGACTTGCTCTGTCCACTTGCTAGTTGAACTTCAAAAGGACTTAAACAAATGAGTAACAAAATACTGTGCTTGTTTAGGTATGAGGAAAAGGTTTAGTTTTATAGCTATTACCTGTTAAGGATCCAAACCCAATGGTTAATAATAATAATCATCTCTTTCCTAGGCTCAACAAAAATGTTTTGATGTGGTTCATACCAGCCTCTGGTGAGGGTATCAGCCTTCATTTAAAAAATCATCATTAGTTTCAGTGGTCATTACGAACCTTACTAAATTGCTGATGATATCCTTCATTGCCAAGCATGAATTGTCTTTTTCAGTCCTTTATATAGAATTTATCCTCCATTCCAAGATCATAATAAATTGTAAAGTTGCTGATAATAGTTAATCCTCAAAACAAGACAACAAATACTACAGAAGAGAAAGTAGCAAGTAAAATGGAATAAATTAGAAGAGGTAAGAAGAGCTTGAGTCTCTCTACTTCTTAAATGGTTTTACTGTCTGGCACATAGTTATGATCATTAAATGTTTGCTAAATGATTGAAAACATTTGGGCAACAGGCATAATTCTGCAATGGGGACAACACATAAGTAAGGTAGTTGGCTTATCTGGTAGCTTATTTTCAATTTCAATATTTTTGATAACTCAGTATGAGTTCAAAATAGCACTACAGTCATTAAAAATACTCAAATATCTCCCAAACATGGTATAAGTCAATCTCCTATAATCCAAATATAATCTAAACTTATATAAGTTTCTTCCATCCTACCTTCCTTCCTTATGAAAAATTCACTTAGGCTACTTAAGAAATAGTTATTTTAAAAGTAGCTCATAAATGAAGCTATTAGTTGGCCCTGGATAGAGCCAGCTATAACAACGTGTTCAAACAGTGAAAGGAACAAAAGAACCTTTGGAATGCACCAGCTTGTTCAAAAATAGCAGTTTTTTTTTTTTTTTTCCCAAGACTCTAAGGAACTGAAATTTCTCTTTAACAATTTTGTTGCTACCTCTCTTACAGAAATTACCTAGATTGCTTCTTGACCTCTACTTTGAGAGTAGAGGAAGTCTTGCTGTATAGTATTAGTTCCATAGCATGAAATATCCAAAATACTGTAGTTCCTGCATTCCTTGCACATTTGGACCTATTTCATCCCTGTGTTAAAATATATATCTTTTTTTCTTTTTTGTATTGAGCTATAGTTGATTTACAATATATTAATGTCAGGTGTCGGAGAAGGCAATGGCACCCCACTCCAGTACTGTTGCCCGGAAAATCCCATGGATGGAGGAGCCTGGTAGGCTGCAGTCCATGGGGTCACTAAGAGTCGGACATGACTGAGCGACTTCACTTTCACTTTCCACTTTCATGCATTGGAGAAGGAAATGGCAACCCACTCCAGTATTCCTGCCTGGAGAATCCCATGGACGGAGTAGCCTGGTGGGCTGCAGTCCATGGGGTTGCACAGAGTCGGACACGACTGAAGCGACTTAGCAGCAGCAGCAGCAGCAATGTCAGGTGTACAACATAGCAATTCAATATTTTTGTAGATTATACTCTCTTCAAGTTATTACGAACCAGTGGCTTACAATATATATTCTTTACATAAATTTTCAAGAGAAAAGGCATTGAAAGTACACATATACATTATATATATTAAACATATATATGTATATTAAAATATATAGATATATCCTACAAGCAATAATTGAAATTTGAAAAATATTACTATACTTGTAAGTTCCATACTTTCAGAAACATACATTAATGTGAAATAATTTTTGGACTATCTGTCATAAACCAAATAAGTACTCGAGACAACCTGGGCCACATTTTAAAAATCTTCTTTAAAAAGAAGAAAATAGAAGTTTATGCTTAAGAGTCTAATTTGCCATCAAAGTCCAGAAATGGTTATGAATCTTATTCTGCTTTACTTATTATGATTTAAGGATAGCCATCAAATCAATCGAGGTGATCACCATAACTTCCAAGATCATTTTAGATAAAATACAAAAATTCTAAACTAAAACTGTTTTTATGTGAAATAAATCTATAATAAATTTGAAAACATCCATCGATTTATTATTTACAAGCAGTCTGTCAAAGAATTCATTACATACCATGCACTGTTTTAGGCACTAGGGTACAAAAAAGAATGTAACATAAAATTCTTGCCCTTACGGAGCTGACATTTTAGTGACAGGTGTCAGCTTTTTTCTCCTTTGTAAGTATTTAGCATATAGTTTTTACAAACAGTTACAGAAATAGTATGCTACAGAACCTAAAGAAAATGAAGAAACATTAGTTGAAGACTTCAGAAGTGAGTTTGTCTTGTTTGTACTAGGAATTGATTTTCACATTAAATTAGCATTTCAGAAGTAGCTATTTAAATCCATATTGTTGACACTACAGTGAAAGCAGTGAAACTAGTCAGCAGATGATTACGTTTTATGGTTGATGTCCACACTTTTGTATCCTGGGACCAATATCAAGTTTCTGGGAAAAACATCCTTGCTCTCTCCCCATGTCCCTCAATCATTAAGTCAGGGTCTCAGCTTGTTGTTGGTGTTAAATGTGTTCTGGGAATAAAGATGTATCTCAATTATTCTTTCTGCATTTTTCACTTATCAATCTGAGAAGATTTACTTCAGCTTTTCCAGGTTTTTTCCTATCCTGAGGCAAGAAGCATTTAGATTGTTTATTATATATTCCACAAGGGAAAGTCTGCATTTAACTGGCTACTTTTTCAATTCCCAAGACCATCAGTTAGTAGAATCAATATTATTTCTGGGTGAGTGGAACAACCTTTACTAGCAGCTGGAGGTGTATGTACATTTCTAGCTAGATTACTGACTTCCCACTAACTAGTCTATTAGGAAAGCGACACTGTTCCCACGGAAATTAACAACCATTCAATTCAGGCTTGAAATCTTAAGGCTGAAGTGGAGAAAAAATTGGATTGTCATGGGTTCTGTTACTGTTTGAGGAGGGCAGACAGGAGTTAGTGAATGGATAGTGTCAAAATTGGACTTTACTAAATGACTCATTAAAACTCCAAGACGAACCTCTACTGGCCCCAGAAGAGTAAAACAGAAAAAAGATTAAAAAACCTGTTTTCAAACAAAATTTAGCAAATGTGGGAAACATATAAATTCAGTCTGGATACTTGCAAGACCACCTCCCCTATCACTCAGGCCAGAAACCGGGCACAGGTATGAGAACTTCGCAAAAACAGCTTTCAAAACTATTTTCCAACGCGAAACGGTGTGCCTGAAGAGCTTCGGAGTGGAAACCACTTCACGCAGTCTAGTATTCTCCCTGGGTTGCTAACCTCTCCGCCTTTCCCATCCCGCCACTCCCACTTGGCCGCCGCCTCAAGGCAGAGGGCGTTTGTTTACGTGACGTCAGCCGTAGTAAGCAGCCCCCGCCCCCGTTTCCCTCTGGCCGCCGCGTTTCCCGCGCCACGGCGCTTCTCCCCTTAAAAGGACAATAGAGGCCTCGGGAGCGCGCTCGGCCGCCGGGCCTTTTCCCCTCCCAGCCCTCGACGCGCGCGCGCCCGTATGCAAATAAGTTCGATTCAGGAGAATTTTGTACCGGGAGCCGCGCGTGCGCAGAGGGAAAGCGGAATCTACACCTTCCCCGCCAGCGGTAGCAACTGCAGAACTGCAGGAGACAATCTTTCTAGACAAGGCAGTTGAGGAGGAGGGAGCGATTGAAGGGGGGATTGACTTGGCGTGCACTGTGCCCCTCGGGAACGTTATTGCGCGTGGAACGGCTGCTTTTGGAAGGTGAGTAACTCGAACCATTACTGTGGTGCAAAACTGTCTCACGAGGCTTTGATTTCAGAGTGGTTTCTTTTCTCTTTTCACCTCACCTCACTACCTCCCCCAGTCCTTCTACAGACACACGCACACATTTATACACACAGGAAGTTTTGTCTTGGAGATGGCATTTCGGGGAGCGCTGTTTTCGTGATCTTCAGACCCCAGATTCTTTTGTATCTGCATGTTTAGTGTGCCCTTTTTAATTGGGGAGGTTATTTGAGGAAAAGCGAAAGTCTTGGGGTGGGGGAAGTGAATGGAGCCAGGAAAGGGGTGAGGAGTCGCCAGAGTTGAGGGATCCACGTTGAAGGTGACAATGACTTTTCGCAGCCGCAGTGTTCGCTAGCGAAAGGGAGCCCGGTGGCTTAAAGGCCCCAGAAAAAAGGACTTGCTGGCGATTGCAGAGGGGCCCCGGGTCTGTGCACCCGCGTGGGCGCGCGCCCGGGAGTGGCCAGGCGCCGTTGTTGGCCCTCGTGGTTTAGTTTCTTGCGGCCCCTCGGGCGTGTTGTCAGGAGGGTGGACAATGAACGCCCCTTGCTCGGAAACTAAGTTGCCGCCTACTTGCGAGCTGGAGGGCGAAGGGGGTTTAAATCGGCCTTTCGGGTCGGTGCCGGCGTGGCCACAGTGCACGCGGGTGGCGTTGTCCGCCCAACTCCGGAGGGATGCGGATGCGACAATGAGCAACACGCGGCCGCTCGGAAGCGGCCCCGGCTCGCAAACGCCTCTCCTCGGGCCGCGCCCAGACAGCGCGGGCGTCCGGGGTGTCGGTGGAGCCCCAAGTTTGGTTCGCAAATTTATTCACCTGTAGCGTATAAAGTGGGCGCCGCGGAGCTCTCTAGGGCGACGGTGTGCGGCTTAAGATGGCCAGTCGGAGCCGAGTTGACTCCGGGATGGAGGCAGCGGCGTTGTCTGCGCCTGAGGAGTGCAGGAACTCTGGAGGGCACTGCTTTTTGTGGGGAGCGTGACAGACCACGTGCTGGGGCTACAACCCGGGTTTGGTCCGGGGTCCGACTGAGTGTAGGGCTCGCGGTTAGCGGGGAGATGCGGGCGCTGTCGGGGCTGGCCGGCCGGACAATGTGACTTGCTGATGATGGCGTCTTGCCAGTTTAAAAAGCAGAGTGAAAGTCGCCAACTCTTGGCCGGTGCGGGGCGGGGGATTCGGGCGTTTCTCATCAAGGACATTGCAAAACTTTGATTAAATGGGCCTACTGCTTGGGGAGGACGGCGGGACCAGCCCCAGACTCCCGGGGCGCCGGGTCCGGACCCTTCCCCTGGGCGATCGTCAAGTGTCTCCCCCTGGGAAACAATCCCACGCCCCTGATGCTGCACGTAGGCAGCGCCCGGCTGGACAGAAAACAAAGAGCTGCATGTGCCGGTGCGGGCCCGGCCGGCGCTGGAGGCGGCCGCCTTGCAGGCCGGGCCCTCCTAAGTTCGGGCGAGTTTCGGGAGGGGCTTTTGTCCCTCGGCCCCTCGCGGGGAAACTTTGGCGACGCTACTTGTGCGCGGTGCGGTGCCGGAGCGCGTGGGGGAGGCGGCGTGCTTCCTCGCGGCGGGCGGCCGAGGGGCAGCAGTCGGGGCTTGGCGCTGGAGCCGGGGCGCCGGGTGCCGCGACGGCCGAGGGCCCGGGAGAGAGCGGCCGCGAGGGCTCGGCCCGCTCCCCGGGGCCGGAGCCTGCGTCTGGGAGGTCTGTGGATCCGCCTTTGAAGTCGAACTGTTGCCATGTTTGAATTACGTCAGGGCAAAGCCATGAGGAGGAACAAGCCCCGGCAGCACGGCGTGCGGGAGGCGCGGCCTGCGGGAGGCGCCGGGCCGGCCGGGTGGGCGGGCGCGGGGCCCGTTGTTCCGGCGCAGGTGAGGGAGGCGGCGGAGAGGGACGCGCTTCCCTTTCGCCGCCACCCCCCTCCCCTGTGGGCAGCTCTCCACTGGAACTTTCCTCCCGACCCCAGCTGCTGTATTTACCCACGGGTCCGCCGGGGAGCTGTTCTGTTTGCTGCCTGGGTGTCTCTCTCTCGGCCGTCGCCGCGTGCCCGGGGGGAAGCGCAGCCTGGGGCCACCGCGGAGGACTGGGGCGGGACGGGGAGGCATTTTGCTGCTTTCGGGGAAACCGGCGAGCACCCCTTCCCCCCAGCCGAGCCGCGGCCCGCACGTTCAGGGGACCCAGCCCCGACGACACCCAAAAAGCAACCGCAGGGAACTTCGGGGCTCCCGTTGTCCTACAAAGGGAAGTGAGGACTGTGGGCAAACCGTGCGTGCAGCTCTGGTCTTTGTGTGTTTACGTGTGGGAGGGGGGGCCGGCTGTGGCCAGGGCTGTTTTGGTTGGGGAGGTGCTACTTGGGGTGGTCGCTTGGTGCAGAGTTTGTTCTGGTAACTCTGACCCCTACTTGGTTTCTTTGTTTTTATTTTCTCTCTCTAATCTTCGATTACTCCAGGCACCCGGAAGACCAGGAATTACTGTGTAGCCAAACATGAACCCAGTGCTAAACAGTTTCTCCCCATCCGTCCTTCCGCGCACTCCTCACTCAAATTATCCTAAGGAAGCTTAAGAAAAGTGCCCCCGCCCCAACCCCGCCTTTCTCCTAATAATTTTTTTAAAAAATGAATTTGACCTTGTCATTAAAAGTACTCAAAGCACCTGTTTTTTAACTGGAGTTTGTCACTCTTGAGCGTTTTCATAATTGATGTTACAAAACCGAAAACGTTTATTAGTTGCTCAATCTGAATAAACTTCTGGGACTTTGTTTCTGGTGGGCTATGGCATTTAAAGTATTTACGTAATGGTTTGGGCAAGGGGGAATCTTTTGGCCTAAAGGTGTGCTCAGCTCAGGTTCCTGCGTTATCTTTGGACGACCTTGAAGAAGCTAGCACGTTAGGCCTTTCTAGGAGATTTTCTGTGGGGGCTGGGGAGGAAGCTGCTCAAGGGGATGATATAAGGTAACGGTTAGCTGTCCCTGCTAGCTCTTCCTAGTTCCTGTGAACTGGGCTTGACCTGCTGGTTACCCCTCTTAGATTTTCTTTTCAAGCTAACTTTTTTTTTGGTATGTGGCCCCAGGCACAGCTCAGAAATTATGCTGGTTTGACACATGGATGCTTCTTTGGTATTTGGGGTTTGCTTGCAGTCTAGACATCCGATAAGCAGCACCGTGTCTGTTGTTTCTTTCCTTATTGCTCCTGTATTTTGATCATGTTTAAGGGTTAGAATCTAAAAGTGGCGTTTACTGAAAAATAAAAATATCCTTTGAGGGCCACGCCCACACATACCAGACTATCCATACAAATTGAAACCAGTTTTGTGCTTTCATTGTTTTGCTATTCAGTATACTCTTTTCGCCCAAGTTTTGGTTGACCGAATGACAAATACCTAAAGGCTGCCAATATTAGTACATTTCTGAAATGAACAGAAACATCTTGTCAAGAGAATGAGAAACTTCAGATTTAATAACCTTATGGCTTTCCTTTGGGGAGTTATTTCTCTGGGTCAGGTATTTATTAATAAAACGCATATGAGCTTTGCCAATACACTGAGATTCTTTAATTTGTTTTCTTAATTAGTATTTCATAGCCGAGTTACAGCTAGATTTCAATGTTCTGAGAAATTTCAAGTGTATCTAGAGTTTAAGGCTTCTGTTTTAAATATCAGATGATATGTGCAGCAGAGATTTGGTTTATCAAGGTAAATGAGTTGAGAGTGGGAAAGACACAGACAAGGTCTGTGCTGCCTTCTCGTTTTGCATTACTTTTGCAAGAGATTGGAGATAAAAAGTTCAATACATAGTATGTTCTAGAATCTTGGGTGGGCCTCAAGACTGCTGTTGCACAGTACTATTCTGTATATCTGGAACCTGAATGATCAGTATTTTCTCTAGAGTTGGCAGTCAGACCCTGGGAAAACCTGGCTCATAAGCTCACAGTCAGGCAGATTTATGTCACAAAAGCATTTTGAGAATGATTTTCCATGTAAAATAAGTTTCTCATTGGGAAAAACTTAAAAGCTAATTTGAAATGTAGACCAACGTCATAAGCTGTTGCAAGGACACATTAATTTACTGTGCTAGGCACATAGTAGTTTGCTTTAAAAGTATTACATTTTCTTTTTCTCCCTAAGCAGTGCTAGGCATGTAATTGGCTAAGAAGGAGGGAAGTACATTTGTTGAGGCCCTAGGTTAGTGTTCAGAAGTCTATGGGGTTGAAAAGACGTGATCCAAAGACGCTTGGTTTCCAAAGATGTGATCATCTTAAGCAAGTCGCTTTGTTTGTAGTCAGATTTTGTCATCTGCAAAATAGCAATAATCATATCTGGTTCTCGGGGGTGTAAATAAGTAAATCATGTGCTTGGTAATACAACCTGTTGTCCTCACGACTTTGGAAAGTAGATATTTTGCAGAAGACAAAACAGGTTTGGATCAGTTTCCTTGCTGGAATACATAATTTAGTAAATAAGAAGTGGAAAGAATAATTGTTTTTGGCCCCATCCCCCACCTTCAGAAACTGTTTCTGGGAAGGCACTGCCTTAAACTCCTGGTTGCCAATCTAATTCTGATTCAACCAGGTAACATCAGAAAGTCCAGTGGAAATCGAGAAAATACCATCTTCTTTCTGATTTGTCCACAAGAGTGTCCTGTTATAAATTGAAAATATTTTGTTATCTTTTGGTTCTCCAGTTTCTCTTTTTCAGTTTCCCTTTTAATTGAATCTGCAACTGAGTGGTTTTCTGTATTATGGAAATGCAGCTAATCCAAAAGAAGGGAGTTTATTTTCAAGGGAGAGTTTTCTTTTTGTACTAGAAATATAGAAGTCACAGACACATTTGCTATTACATATTCAAGTAAAAAAGTTGCAGTTTAAAATAATTTTTTTAGCTTCATATTTAGCTGTTTCCACCTACTATAAGTTTGCTTTGGCTTAATGTTATTTTAATTTGGTTGATGTTAATGTATGCTGAGTTTAAATAGTTCTCATTTTGAGATTCATTTCTACACACATTGTTCTCTTAATCCTCCCTTCCTCTACACATGCCTGCTTGAAATCAGCAAGAAATATTTTTTCTACCAATTGTTATGAAAACGTTGACTTGTTTACTATTAGTCTTTTCTGATTAAAGTCATTCATTTGGTTTATATTTCTTGGAAATCTTTAAAGCCCACTTTTTGGGGGGGGTGCAAAAGTTTAGAAACTAAATGTTAAAGAAAAATGACATTGTTCACAACATCAGTTGTTTTTTTTTTTTTTTTTTAATGCCCGTCTTTATTGTGGACACCATTCCTATTTCATGCCCTTACAAACACTGTTCAACTCCATTTTGTCTACCCCACACTTCTTAGCAAGTTCCGTGCAGTTCTGTATACGATGTACAGTCAGCACCTGGTTGTAATGTAAGACTTATTAATAGTTTCTGTCCTGTAACAGTTTATCATTGAGTAGAGGGAGCAATCCCCTGGAGGAAGGCATGGCAACTCACTCCAGTATTCTTGCTTGGAGAATCTCCACGGACAGAGGAGCCTGGTGGGCTACAGTCCATGGGGTTGCAGAGTCTGACACCAGTGAGTGACTAAGCACAGAGGGAACAATACCTTAAACAAGTACGTGAAATCCAGTGTGTTTGTTAGGAATGGAAAGGTTTTATAAAAAATGTAATTCTCAAGTAATTTCTTAGGTTAAGAGGATGAAGGAGAAACCATTTGGACAGAAATAGCAGCCTTAAGTATTGATATGGCTAGTTATTAAGGTTGATTTGACACTCCTGGAATATCAGAATTCTATGTTGGGAGTAGCTGGTAGATGGGACTAGATCCTGAAAAGCTTTGAATTTCTTGCCAAGGAGTTTGGATATTATCCTGATATCCAAGTGTTTGTACCTTGGAAGGAATATTAATATTTGAACTTTTTAGGACGATACCACCTATTTGAAGGGTGCAGCCTTATAAGTCAGTTATGAGGCTCTGACAGAAGTTCAAACACCATAATGAGGGACAAACAGACAATGGGAATGGAAGGAACATGAACCAGAGAAGTGAAAGTAGAAGCAGATTCTCTAAGGACTTCATCATGGAGATGGTAGAGATCTTGCAGAAGAAAAGGGAGCACCTGGTTGACTTTCAGATTTTTTATGTGATTGTATGGATTAAAGCCAGGTTAGGTGAACACAAAAAGAATATGTTTGGAAGAGAAGACTATATAATCAGGAGGGCATTTAAAGGTTAGGACTGCCAGTCCTTGTGCTTCAGAGAGCTTTAGGAACTTTGCTGAGATTTGGGTTAGACCAGGTATGTACTTTCTTAACATTTTTGTCAAGTTTGAAAATGGAGAACAACCTTCATGGAAAGGAATATGGTCATTTCATAAACTTAAAATCTCTGGAAATTAAGTTCCTCCTTCCCCACAAACTTGTTCTTAAAACCTTCAGAAATCAGGATTCTACCCTCATTTTAGTTAGTTGGGTGTGTCTTGGGACAGACAAGAGTTTATATTTCTATAATGTGCAAGTCATAAATTTAAGGAAATAAATGGTATACATACACTGATGTTTTCATATTCTTGCTCCACAGCATTCCTGGAAAGTAGAAGTAAGTTTTTACCCTAATATTACAGAGGACAAAAAAATTTGAGGTGACTGTCTATTCACTTGTAAAGACACAAGCAGAAATATAGACTCCAGTTTGACTTCATCACACTCACGGTAGTCACATTTCCTAACTAATAATCATCCTTTAAAAGCAAATAAATACTATCCCCCCAACCTTTAACTTTCTCATTCACTGGAATTTGAAATTGGAATACCCAGTTTTGTTTTGTTTTTACAGTATCAAAATGGGAAGACCTAGTATTTGTTTTTACACTGTCTAAAACTCAGAGACCTGGATTTGTGATTTTTATTTTTAGCCTGTGCTATGTCAGCTGAAGACTTAATTTCTGAGTTTGACCCCTTTCCTGTAGGAGGAGTTCTAGGGTCTTCTACTGAGCGTGGATTCCATAGGCAGCACTGGATAAATATTTTATCATATAATTTCTCAGTCTGGGTACATGTTTGGAGAAGCTTTTGGCAGATAAGTGGGCATCCACCACCTCTTTCTGTTTTTCTCCAGGCAAGTTTAAATTTTTAAATTTCACTTGGAAAAAGTGAATTAATAAATTCAGAAACTTTGGTGTTGGGATGTGGGTAGGTATCTACTAGAAGCAGGTAAAAGGAAATAGTAGTGTTTGATTGCCCCATGGTTTTCCTTAAGCACTGCTGAAACATCTTTTTGTAGGGGAATACTGCAACCAAGTGGCCTGGCAGTGGGAGAACACAAAACAATCCTATTTGACGCTTTGTGAAGAGTGTTGCTACAGTTACACTGTTAGTGTTTACTAGAACCTGTACTTACATGTGATTAAAGATAGCATACCGGTGACTAAAATGGTGTCGAAGGTGGCATTACCAGTTTCAGGCACTCGAGATGGCACTTAACTTTGGATCATAAGTGCTTTTTCGTATTTATTTCTCTTCCTTTCCCATAATCATGCCGTTTAAAGTTCAGCTCTAAAAAATGCATCTCCTTCCCTTCAGAGTTGTCTTTGGTTGCTTGGTTCCTTTCCTCTTTGTTCACTGCTGTTTCCTTCCCACTTTACAAATCTTTTGCTTGTCTCGTCTCTGCAGTTTCCTTCCCATTCTGTTCTGTCTGTTCTGATTTTACTAGTCTATTCTGTATGCTCTCTTGTGGAATGTATTTGCTAATGTGTATCTCTTCATCTGTATGTCTTTGAGGAAGTTTATTTAAGTTCTTTGGGCTTTTTCAGATTCCTCTTTAGTTAAGTCAAGATATGTGATGATGACTAAAGTTTTGGGGTATGGTGCTCTTCATTAAAAAAAAAATAGTATAGAAGGGAGTAAAGTGAAAGTAAACCTCCTTCATTCTTGCACCCCTCAGAGACCATTGCTAGTTATTGGTTCTTAAATGTCTATTTTAAAAAGCCAGGTTGTGTATTCAAGATCTCATTAAAAACATACTATATAACAAGATATCTTAAAAAACTTCCCTCCCTGCACATGTTGTAGATCTCTACTGCCTTCTTTTAAGGGCTGAAAGGGTATCCTGTAGTATGAAGACACCATACTTTAACCAGTCTGAGAATCCATGGACATTTACATTGTGGCGCAGTGGTAAAGAATCTGCCTGGCAGTGCAGGAGATGCAGGAGATGTGGGGTCGATCCCTGGGTCAGGAAGATTCCCTGGAGGAGGAAATGGCAACTCACTCTAGTATTTTTTCCCAGAAAATTCCACAGACAGAGAAGACTGGTGGGCTATAGTCCAAGGGGTCACAAAGAGCTGGACACAGTACCTGAGCATGTATGCAGGCACACTATTTTATGTGTGCTTTTCTTAGAAAAGAAGTCTAGGTCATTTGGTTTTTTAGAGAAAATGATTAGAAGCTATAGGGTTTGGTCTCTTGAAAATGAAGGACAATTGAGAAATGTTTTAATTTGGGAGGTTGCACCCCTAATTTGTGCATCAGAATTTCACTTCTCAAGATGGTATGGGCAAGTTACAACGTTAACTATAAAAGCTGATTTATCATCATCTTTGGCATATTTACTTCTGTTTTCTTCTACCTGGTCCATCCAGTGCATTTTGAATTTTGAAAAAACGATTTTAAAACATTTGTTTATTTTGTTTCTTGGATGTGTTGAGTCGTCTTTGCTGCACTGGAACTTTCTCTGGTGCAGCAAGCTGGGGCTGCTCTCTAGGTGTGGTGCGCGAGCTTCTCACTGCAGTGGCCTCTCTCGTTGTGGAGCGTGGACTCTAGGCAGGGCGTGCGGCCTCAGTAGCTGTGGCACAGGGCACATGGAATCTTCTTGGACGAGGGATGGAACCCATGTCCTCTGCGTTGGCAGGCGAATTTTTAACCACTGGACCACCAGGGAAGCCCCTGTAAGGTATTTTTGAATATAAGAAAAACAACTACCCAGAAGGAATCTAGAAAATGGAATTGGGGAAGTTATTACATTGGAGGAGCTATTGGTGTCCTTCAAAGCATACCAACTGAGGTGAACCTAATAGATGTTACATACATCATAATAAGAACCCTTATAAGATTTGAAAGATAAGAAAATACTCTGCAGAATTAAGATCTTCATCTCACTGTCTCCTAATTCCATGTTAGAAAGGGTACTAAAAGCTCTAAAATTAGCATTTTTCAAGATTCTTCATACTGTTCCTTAGTTGATACCAAATCAAGTATTTGGTATTACTAAAAATTAAAAGAGATCATCTTTAAGCTTGGAACTATCAGAAAACTTCTTATACAGCCTTTGTATAAGGTTGTGAAGATTACTTCACCATCATGTTATTCTGTGCTCGGTAAACTTACATTACATGTGCTATATTAAGTGTACTAAGACATCATCCTGCTCTTTGGGTTCATAGTCTCATTAAATCAGATTAGAATTGGCTCTTTTGTATCTTGATAAACAGTGGTTACTTCACGCTTTCCTTGCTTCAACACTAAGGATGCATTTCCCCATCCTTTCATTAAGTTGATCATTGAATTTTTATGAAATTTACAGTTTTAAAGTAGATGAAACCCCAATAAGTCAATCAAAACAAATGTTCAAAATTGATTGTTGTATTTTAAAAACTCACATTGCTGTCTCTGTATGCTATTTGTTCATGTAATTACAGTTATTTCTCTTATGGCTTTTGCTGACTTAGCTATTAACTTTAATTTTTGAGATTGAATTAAATTGGACAGAACAGTAATTTCAGCATGGTTGGTTTGTCTTTAACTGTTATAATGTTTTTTAAAAATTGTGGCTTTTTGGCTGACAGTAGGTAAAGAAATGTCAGTGAAAGTACTTTATCAAACATGAAGTACTGTACAAATGACGGTTTTTTAAAAAAGTTTAATCCACACATTTATTGAGTACATATTACATGATTGACAATATTGAGGTGCTGAGGTTACAAAGATGAATAAAGTCAAGAGACTTCCAAACCCAATCTTTTTATTTTTAGAAACAAGCTTATTGTAATAATTTATATATCATAAAATTCACTCTCAAAGTATACAATTCAGTAGCTTTTAGTATATTTAGAGTTTTGCAACCACCGCTACTGTCTTATTTTTAGAAGGCAAATGGCAGTTTTTAAATCAGCATTTTAAGTCTTTTATTTTTGCCTTTATTTCAAAGGTAAAATTTTTTCTGATTCTGCAAATACTTAGGGGTGATATTATATGGAGTCTACTCTCATCTGTAACTATTCATCAATTAGGAAGCAGATGGCATTGGCTTCCTTCTATTAAAGCACTGCTGAGTGATGTGACATTTGTAAGAATACATGCAAAAATCACTAATAATTTGAACAAATAGGTTGTTCTGGAGGAATCATTTAATATTGCACAAATGTGAGCTTAGGAAAGAAATACTCTTTTAAAAGCTGAAGTTGATTCAGTTTTATTATGTTACTTTTTATTATGTTAATTTCAGGTATACAAAACAACATAGTGATTCAGTGTTTTATAGGGAAGAAGTATTCTAAAGACGACTTCGTTTGTTGAGATAATAGAAATCCCAAGTTTAAAATCAAATTGTGCCATGCTCACTCACAACCTTCTCTCAAATATATAAAGTAACTTGGTTTCAGAGCCATTTTGTGTCTTAGTTTTTTCCCAGAGATTAGATAAGGTTTTTTATTTTTTAAAACATTAGTGGGTCTGTAGGTTTTGTGAAAACTTTGAGTTACTCTCTGGCCTCCCCAAAGCTCAAAATGGTTAAACACCAATCACTGCTTAAGTGGGTTGCTTGTAAACAAAGCCCAAAATGAAACCCCTGTGTATTTACTGCAGATTCCCAGGTGCCTCTCAAGTGCAGGAATAAGCTCAGAAAAGGTTTACTAGGTTTATTAAGTAATCATCCATTAAAAGGCTCATGTGCTACTTGTGTGTTGCATCAGGACAGGTGCCTGCCCCCTTACTGCACTTAGCACTGAAAGAGGGTGAACCCTAGAATTCAGACTCCCCACTCAGCTGTTTAGGCAGAATTTTGTCAGGAAAAACAAGGTTGCAGAGCTACATAAAAGATATCAGTCAGAAGACATCAGGCTATTAGATTTTCTCTGATGTCTAAGAAGAACATTTCTCAGGCTGAAGAGTGGATTGTTTCACTTACTATTGGGTAAGTTTTGTGGCGATTCCTACCACCAACAAAAATTGATTCGCAATCGCTGCTGATGAAAAGGAAAGTAATATTTAGCTATAGCCTTAATATTCCCTAGGAGCTTGCCAGCATGATAACTGGCACAAACTATGACTTCTTGGTCAAATCCAGCCTCAGTGAAGGTAGTAGTTCATATCTTGGAGATGACCCGAATTTTTTATAGTTTTGATAGTATGTTTATTATTTGTGGTAGGAAGGGGATTGTGAGGGTAGAATAGTCTGTCCTGTAATGGGATTTGGCCTGTGTATTAATGGAGTGAACTGGCCTTTCTTGCTGTACTTCCTCTGTCCTTGCTGAGAAGGGAGAAGGGAGGTTGAAGTTTTCCTGGAGCTATTGATGAAGCTGGCGACTGCAGGAGGATCTGTGGACTTTTGACCTTGATGATAATGGGAAGGTATTAGGGGAATTTGGAGAGGCCGCAGGTTGGTGTAATGACTAGAAAGAGTTGTGTTACATTTTTGCCTCAAAACAGGAATATACAAATTAAAGCAGTAGCTTCTACTTTCTTAGAACTTCTTTTAAAGTTTGTATAAACCTGTGTCGTTTGACATTGTTTTTTCCAAAGCAGTGCATGGCCATTTTCTTCAGGAGGCAATTTTCTTTTCACTTATCATGTGAATTTTTGTTAGACTGAAAAAAAAATCTACCTCATTTCACAGGTCTATGCCTTTTCCTACTATATATTGAGCACCTTCCTCATTTTTTTCCTTTCAAAAAAGTCTCACTTAATGAAAACAATTACCTTAATCAACTAGAAACATTATGTTCTTGTTTGTTTTAACAATTCTTAAACTAACTTTTAGTTTAGAATTAACTATTGAAATGCATCAGTGGCCTTCTGATCCATCACATCTTTCTTTTACTTGCCTCTCAAAAACATCAAAGAACACTAGTCCCTGTTTAAAAGGAAAACTTAAGTGTTTGGCTAATTATTTGCTGATAAATTATTTTCTTGAAAGCAAATTTTAAATCCTTTGTATTTCAGAATTGCTTCATCTCAAACACACACACGCACACACACAGAGTCTAATTATTTGGTTATTTTTCTAAATCACTTTCATAAATACTTACTGTGGTATGGCTAACCAGAATTGGAGTGGAAAGAGGTTAGGGAAGAGGTCATTCAAAGACAAACACCAAGGCTTTTGTTTTACTCATATATTTGAGCGTATTTCTAAAAGAACTTTAAAAAGGATGGCATTCCTTTTGAAACATGGTTATAACTCCTAAAACTGTGGGTACAAATCTAGTTCATTTTAATCATTTTCTCTTATGCTTTATGTGATGTTTGTGTGTGTGTGTGTGTGTGTGTGTGTGTGCATGCGCACCCACACGCCCACACACACACAGGCCCTGCTCTGGATTTGTCCTTTGGGGTTTAGTTTCTGTTCATTACATTTTCATCACCTCTTAGTCCAGATGTTTTGTGAAGTTGGTCCTTGGTTTGGATATTCTAAATTATTTATAAGGTATATGTTTACTACCAGCTGCCTTTTTGTTGCAACCAGCCCTGGAGTTCTTTCTTCCTTCCTTGATGGATGTTGAGGGTTTTTTTGATCATGGAAATCACAGTTTATCTCACTCTACATTTTTGAACATCTGCCTCCCACTATTATAGCTCTCAGGCACAGCACCTCATTGAAGAACTTCAAAAACCTCTGTAACGACTGAGGGGCAGACCACTGGTCAGGCAACATGAGCTCACTCTTAATCTGTCTTAATGATTTATGAAATTAGCATTCTTAAACTATAACACTAGTTTTTTGTATGTTTTACATCCTCCTTTCCGTAGTTTCAATTCAAGGATAACTTGCCTGCTTAGAACTTCCCGTTTATCACAGAAGAAAGCCCCTCTGATTTCCCATAGGGCAAAGTAGTGTGGGTTGATGCATTGAGCTACTTCTGTGCTTAGTATCAGATTATAGTCCTGTGGTAAATGCTCAGAACTTTCCAAGAGGGGAATCACAGTAATGCAAACATGCAGAGTAAAAAGGGGTACCTTTAATTTTAGGACGTGTCCTCCACTATGTATAATTCCGGTGTTTCCCAGGATAGTGGAGAGAGAATTTGTTGTATTCTCTACTTTGTTGTTGGGCAGTCAGTCAGTTGTATTTGACTCTTTGCAACCCCATGGACTGCAGCACGCTAGTCTTCTCTGTCCTCTTCTTAGAATCTTGAATTTTAGAAAATGCCTGCTTCCTGCAGTTTTAGAGTGAGTTTTTGCCAGGATAGTAGAAGGAGGTAGGAGAAGCCTTGTTATATATCAGAACTGTTCTGTTTGTTTTAGACACTTGGCGTGCTCGTGTGCCAAGAATTGAGGTAGATTCAAGAGGTCTTCACCAGAGCCCTCCTGTCTGGCTTGGTCATGTAATACCATGTTGCAGGGGGAGGGGTGGAGCAGAGAGCTTGCTTTTAATGGTTTCTTGTTATAGCCCTCAACAACGCTGTGTCAATTCCCTTGGCTTTACAGGCTATTGCCCAGAAGAAAAGATGTTTGGTTTTCACAAGCCAAAGATGTACCGAAGTATAGAGGGCTGCTGTATTTGCAGAGCTAAATCCTCCAGTTCTCGATTCACTGACAGTAAACGCTATGAAAAGGATTTCCAGAGCTGTTTTGGGTAAGATCATGTGATGTTTGTACCATTTTTAGAGTGAAAAAGATCACAGTATAAGGAAATATTTCTAAGCAAAGGGATTGGAACAGTGCAATAATAATTAAAATCACTCATATTCTAATCTAGGTTGTTTCAAGGCACTTGCTCTTAAATCCAAACAATACTGAAAGCATACCTTACTTTTTTTTCTAGATTATGAGGAACTACCAAGTTTGTTGTGAAGCCCTTAATCATGGGGGAGTTGAGAGGGAGGCTCAAAAGGGAGGAGATACATGTATACTGATAGCTGATTCATGTTGTACAGTAGAAACCAAAACAACATTGTAAAGCAATTATCCACCAATTAAAAATATATTTTAAAAAAGTTATAATAGAACCTTTCATTGTTAACTTCAAGATGTATAAAGAGATTAAAAAAATAACCCTTATTCTCAGAGTAATTGTCCTCCACTAGTACTTTGTATTGTTTTTCTAAGTTATACAAATACATTTTAACCCAATCTGCTGAGGATCCTAACAGGGTTTAATGTTCTGCCCTGAAACCTGTCAGGGTCCATTAGTTTTATTTTATAATTTTGTTCTTTATCTTTTGACAGTAAACCTCTGCTTAATAAAATGGAATTTACTTTTCAAAAAATAGAAACAAAATACTTAATGTTGAGCCATTTTTGATGTTAGAAATTAATTTCACCCCTGTATTTTCTTATCAAAACATTCTGTTGATTAGTTATTATTAATCCTAGACTGTATTTATTTTGAAGGTTGTCAAAGAGTTTCCACCAACCAACGTTGCCATCTGAAGTCACATTTTTCTCTTAATGTCTTTATTTCCAATTGTATATATAATAAACGCTATTAGTATTTTTCTGTATATATTTGTAATATAGAAATATGTGTAATAGATGAAAAATTCCTCAGAGAGACAATTAAAAAATAACTTGGAAACTGTATATTTATTTCCTCTTATGCAGATACATTCATTAAAATAATATTACAGTGCCTCTCTGGTTTTGTTTGTTGTGAAACTAGAATATCATGGCACATTATTTTACTTAAAGGGTAGCGTTTTATTGCTTACGCATCTATACATTTCAAGAAAGATTAATTGGACATCATTGTTTAAAACCATGGTGACCAGGATCTTTTCTAGGTCTTAAATTTTACCATTGTTTAATTAAAAAAACATTCTTTATTTTAAAATGACCAAATTGCAGCACATAGAAGTTAATTAGACTTCTGAAATATTCTACAGAAACAGTAGAACTGGATCACCCCAGACAATTGGAAATAACATCTATAAACTATAAATAGTGTTTTTTCTAAAAGAAATGTACTTCCATGAATTCTTTTATGTAAAGGAGACGAGTAAAGGTTTGATCGTTTTCTTATCAGGTTACATGAGACTCGTTCAGGAGATATCTGTAATGCCTGTGTCCTGCTTGTGAAAAGATGGAAGAAATTGCCAGCAGGATCAAAAAAAAACTGGAATCATGTGAGTTTATCTTTTCCCCTTTTTCAGTTGTACCTCTGTTATATTTAAAGTAACACTAGTTTTTCCCCTAATTTAGGAAATAATATGTTTCTGGGGTAGAAAAGTCTGAAAAAAATAAAGAAAAATACTAGTTGCTGCTTAGATATAATCATTTAACATTTTGGCCTGTTTGGGAGCAAAATATTAATAGCTTGGTATGGCATTTACCTGAGGTTGTATTGAATATACCCATTTTGGAGATTCACAGTGTACATTTAACATATTTTTAGGTTCAGCCCAGAAATTCCTCCAGTTAATTAGACATGAATCCTTTTTTCATCTCTTAGGACAACAGATTTCCTAAATCATGTTGGTACTAATGAGCACATGAGTTTACATTCAGAACTGGATTTAAACCCTCCTTTTTTACCACTTACTACTTGTGAACTTTGGACATTTATTTATTAAGTGCAAAAGAGAATAATAGCCATGTCACAAAACTGTTGTAAGAACTGAATGAGAGGATATATATTAAGAATAATTAGTAATCACTCAGTTAAATAGAAGCTGTTTTTGTTCTCTATGTTAAATTGAGATTTGCATTTTACTTACTGTCACTAGAATTCTTCAGAAAATATTTTCAGTGACCAGAACAACGCTATTAAGTTTTTTCTATATGCTAGCTTTCAGAAGATTTATGACATTTATATAACATACTTGTTTTTAAGCAGGCAGGCATTTCTTCACATTTTTTCTTATGCTACCCTTGCAAGCTGTTCTTTGGTGACAATGTTACGTTATTATAATAGGTTTCTGTGTGTCTGTTAACTTATAAAATTGTGAGTTTTTCTTTAATGAATAGCTTATGTGGGGAAGATCCAAATTGTGATTTTGAAGGTGATGTCAACCTTTTTACATCAGGATACACACATGCTAAGTCGCTTCAGTTATGTCCTTCAGTTGTGTCTGACACTTTGCGACCCCATGGACTGTAACCCGCCAGGCTCCTCTGTCCATTACATAAGGATAGAAATCTGCAAATAGTAAATGTGAATGAAGACATGAGAAATGAGACCATATGGGTCTAGACCAGTGGCCTTACCAGGCTGTGAGAACATGCCATTGCCGCACGTGGCTGACCTCAGGCTTAAGGGTGTGTAGTAAAAAGAGCATAAAGCAGAGGTGTGAAAACCCTGATTTGAGTCTGGGCGCCTTCTCTACCTACCTTTGCCTATTTACTAGTTTAGTGAAATAAGGCAAAATACATAGTTTAATATCTCTTGGTTTTCTTTACCCTAAAACTGGAGTAACAAATTACTGCCTACTGCCTTGTGGTGAAGTTAGAATCAAAAGTATATGAAAACGTTTTGTAAACTGCAGACATCATCCAGTAGGAATGTTAATTGTTGTAAGGTCTGGTTTTTCTTAACCTCCTTGGCTCATTTTCACCATATATAAAACCTATATAAATTTTTTGTCCAGCTACTCTTGCTGTTACTACTTCAAAGTAAAAAAACCCTAGATAAACTGTTTTTAATATCATGTGATGATTCAAAGTGCTCATGAGCTCTTAAACACTGAGTAGAAAACTATGGTTCTCAAATTTGGCTCCTTCAAATAAGCACTCATCTGAACTAAGGGAATACAGAGGTGTCATTTTTAAAATGGTATTAAATATTCAGTATTTTCTTCCAGGTGGTAGATGCAAGGGCAGGACCCAGTCTAAAGACTACACTGAAACCAAAGAAAGTGAAAACTCTATCTGGAAACAGGATAAAAAGTAACCAGATCAGTAAACTGCAGAAGGAATTTAAGCGCCACAGTAAGTTGGATATTGAGACATGAGAATTTAAGAATGGATGTTTTGTTTCTGTCTGCTGGTGGCACATGGCATATGTAGACCATGTTTTCTTTTGTTGCTTTTTTAAAAAAGAGTGGGAAGCAATGTTGACTTGGTAGAAATATTTTATTTCTAGGAAATCTTGAAACTTTATCTTTGGTTTTGATGTCTTAAAAGTACTTTCATTAGCCACTTCTTCAAACTGTACTCAGAACACTTGGACCATTCTCATCTCTTTATTGACATCTTTTCTAGAAGATTAATGTTTCAAGTTTGTTTACTTGATTTTTATCCTTAAGGAGATTGAGACCTGAAGATATGCAGAAAGGTATGTAAATAATTCAGTTCAGTTCCGTCGCTCAGTCGTGTCCGACTCTTTGCGACCCCATGAATCACAGCACGCCAGGCCTCCCTGTCCATCACCAACTCCAGGAGTTCACTCAGACTCACGTCCATCGAGTCAGTGATGCCATCCAGCCATCTCATCCTTTGTCGTCCCCTTCTCCTCCTGCCCCCAATCCCTCCCAGCATCAGAGTCTTTTCATCAATGAGTCAGCTCTTCACATGAGGTGGCCAAAGTACTGGAGTTTCAGCTTCAGCATCATTCCCTCCAAAGAAATCCCAGGGCTGATCTCCCTCAGAATGGACTGGTTTTAGAAAAGGCAGAGGAACCAGAGATCAGATTGTCAGCATCCACTGGATCATCGAAAAAGCAAGAGAGTTCCAGAAAAGCATCTATTTCTGCTTTATTGACTATGCCAAAGCCTTTGACTGTGTGGATCACAATAAACTGTGGAAAATTCTGAAAGACATGGGAATACCAGACCACCTGATCTGCCTCTTGAGAAATCTGTATGCAGGTCAGGAAGCAACAGTTAGAACTGGACATGGAACAACAGACTGGTTCCAAATAGGAAAAGGAGTACGTCAAGGCTGTATATTGTCACCCTGCTTATTTAACTTGTATGCAGAGTACATCATGAGAAACGCTGGACTGGAAGAAACACAAGCTGGAATCAAGATTGCTGGGAGAAATATCAATAACCTCAGATATGCAGATGACATCACCCTTATGGCAGAAAGTGAAGAGGAACTCAAAAGCCTCTTGATGAAAGTGAAAGTGGAGAGTGAAAAAGTTGGCTTAATTAAAGCTCAACATTCAGAAAACGAAGATCATGGCATCCGGTCCCATCACTTCATGGGAAATAGACGGGGAAACAGTGTAAATAATTAGTGGGCAACCTAAGACTTAAAACCCAGGTTTTCTGGAGAGTAATTTTGGAAATCATAACTCACATATTGCAGCCTCAAGATTTTTAGGTTTAAAGGGGCTTGGTGTGTTGGGTCAGAGGATGGGAAAGAAATGATAAATTAATAATAAGTTCATCTACTTTTATGGGAAGTAACTGGGGGCAGGGGACCTGTTGTAGTACTTCTGTATTTAGTAATTTAAATTTTGAAAAGGAAATCCACTGTATATAATGTTATTACCTCCGGGGGTTTGAGGCAGCACTATTGAGTCCAGCACAGTAGTGTTTCTGCAGGGGAAATGTAGACATATTTACATCGGTGGAATAAACTAACTGTAAATAAACTAGTCATGTTTGCCCACCTGATTATGGCCCAGATCAGGCCAGATTTTGTGGCCAAATGGGTTAGAGATAAACGTTTGTTTTGAGAACATTTTCAGAATTGTGGATGGACCTATATTGGAGTTTTCAGGATTAAAAAAGATATGGGGACTTCCCTGGCGGTCTGATGGTTAGGACACCACTGCATGGGGCATGAGGTGTGGCTAAAAAAAAAGATCTGTAGGCCCTTGTTAGACAAAATATTATCAATCAATGTTTGTTTTAGAGTAATGGAGAAAGACAGTTAAATTTACTGATCAGACAGAAGGAAAGGAAGGAAGAACTATCATCTCTGGAACATTTTGGTGTATATTCCAAGCACTTTACAATTATGCCAGTGATTTCAGTTTTAGAGATTAGGATAGGAAGTACAAGCTAGTGGTTTCACCGTGATCTGGCGTCACTTAGTAAGTAGCAGAGATGAACTTGACCTGGGGTTTGTCTAATCTCAAAACCCTGCGCCCTTTGCACAATCATCCTGCTCTTTTGGATAGCATAGCTTATGCCCCAGGACCCCAAAGTCTTTCCAGATCTGCTACTAACTCCATGCTCTAAGTTGGTGTTACTAGTAAGTTGTTGGTGTTACTAGTCCATAGTTATTTTGAAAATACATTTAATTTAATTAATTATATATTTAATTAATATATATTTAATCTTTGGCTAAACTTTTATATCGGTAGTAAAATATTTAAACAACATCAAATATGTGTATATTTTAATCATAGATTTTTTTTCTTAACCAGCTATCACCAAGGGGCAAACAAAACTGACTCTACCCTTTATTCTCAGTAAATGTTTGAGTGAACGTTTAGAAAACAGTAATTTTCTTATCATTTGAGGAGTAGAGAAATTGAAAGTTTGTATGTATATTCTTAGCATCTTTAATTATAGGGAAGGTGACACCTAACTTTTGCCTTACCTAAGGGAATATGTCCAGTGTAATTTTAGATTTTTGTGATAAAGCTATGTTGTGGAGGGGTTGGAGATTGAAAATTAATGGGTTTGGAGACTCAGTGAAACAAGATTTCCTAGGTGCATTGTGAATTGCTTGCAGCTGTGTGCAATGTAACAGTTTTGAGATATTTGAATTTTTATACATCACCCACTAAATGGTTTCTCTGCCTCTAGTTACAGATTTACTTCTGTGCATCTTGCCTGTACCTGACATGTATTCCTCTTCTTGGAATGTTCTTTCTTTTGTGATGTACTGGAAAGGCATTGGATCTAAGGCTTGAAGATCTGGATTTGAGTTATAGTTCTTGAACAAATATATGACCCTGGTGTTGCTTAACATTAAACCACAGTTTCCTAATCAAGAGAAATGAGGATAAGCAAGTAAAAAGGGCTTTTGTAAAACAAAACAAAGAAAAATAAAGTCCTCTAGAAATGCTAGCTTTTTTTTTTTTTTTTTTTTTGGTCATTTTCCCTAAAGTCTGCCATGATTCTGGTTGCTGTAGAATAAAATTGAAAATCCCTAGCAAGTCTTTGGATGTCTCCTTTAGGGTAAGGGTCAGTTCCCTTAATGTGCATGATGTATTCTGTTTCCATCACTTTGCTCATCATCCCCATCTATCCCATGTGGGGGATGGGATTTCCAAATCCTACCTAATGTTTAAGATTTTAAAAATTTCAGTTCTTTGAAGAATTTCCAGATTTACATTCTAGAAGAGAGTTTTTTTTCCCCCAACTGCATTTCTATGTGTAGTTAATTATATCCTGTTGTCCCAGGTATTATTAGATTAAGCCATATAAAAAATTTATCACTTTTGTATTTAGAAACGGACAAATACAATTGCAATTTCAAATGGTTCATAGATATTAAGCACTTACTAGGATAGTGTATTTTCTTCAGAAGCATAGCACTGCTATTGCTGTTAATTATTAGGAAAGTCTTTTAAGTATTCCCATAGCCTTACTCCTTTAAAGCCTGCTACTTTTTTTTACATTAAAAAAAATATATTCTTTTACCATTATGGTTTATCATAGGTATTGAATATAGTTCTCTGTGCTATACAACAGGACCTTGTTGTTTATCCATTCTAAATGTAAAAGCTTCCATCTGCTAAGCTCACCCTCCCACTTCATCCCACGCCAACCTCCCCGCCTTGGCAACCACAAGTCTCTTCTCTACGTCCATGACTCTGTTTCCGTTTCATAGGTTCATCTGTGTCATATTTTAGATTCCGTGTATAAGTGGTATCGTATGGTATTTGTCTTTCTCTGTCTGACTTATTTCACTTAGTATGATAATCTCTAGTTGTATCCATGTTGTTGCAAATGGTATTATTTTGTTCTTTTTTATGTGAAGCCTGCTGTTCTTAAGGATTTTGTTTGGTTGTTTTTTTCCATGAAGTTAAGCTATTCATAGATTGGGAAGTAAATGAACATATTAAAAACACCAATGGTGCTTTCTTTGTTTTAGATACTTAATATTAAATGCTATTTTATGTAAAATTTTGATAATAGAAAACACTTGTGAGCGCCGTTCAAAAAAGCTTTCTTTAGTCTTGTTTCTCCCCCATACAGGATGTGACACAGGGTTGGTTGTCTAGTGGATACTTCATGAATATTTGATTGGTTCTCTAAATTGGAGGATTGTTCTATCCACCTGTCCTGGGAGGGGGGTAGTCTTCAGATAAAGGTGAGGTGTGTAGTAGACTCAGCCCCTGTCTGATATTTCTGTTGCTGGGAATAGCAGTAGGGTGGCTTTATAGCTCACTGACTATTAACCAAAAGATTTATATTCTGGTTTGTAAATGTATGTGATATCTTCTGAGGGCAAAAATACTAAATCATGTGTAGCTTGTATCTGATTAACTGCCTTTATTCCTTACTAAGTTAGAATCTATTGTTTCTGCTTTATAGGTAAGGTTTCATTTTTCTTTGGATGCTTTCAAGATTTTTCTCTTTTTCTTCAGTTTTCGGGAGTTTAATTATAGTGTGTTTTGTGGCAAAGACGGTGAAGAACCTGCCTGCAGTGCAGGAGACCCAGGTTCGATCTCTGGTTTGGGAAGATCCCTGGAGAAGGGAATGGCACCCCACTCCAGTATTCTTGCCTGGAGAATCCCACGGACAGAGGAGCCTGGTGGGCTACAGTCCATGGGGTCGCAAAGAGTCAGACATGACTGAGTGACTAACACTTTCACTTCGGCATTGGTTGCTTGGGGTATATCCTGTGTGACGTTAGCTCAGCTTAAATCTGTAGGTTTGTCTCTTGCCAAGTTTGGCACATTTTCCGCCATTATATTTGAGTACATTTTTACCTGTGCCTTCTTTGTCCTCTTCCTTCAGGACTGCAGTCACTTGGACGTAGATTTTTTGTCGTAGTTACACAGGTCACTTAAGGCTCTTCATTTGTTTTCTTGGTGTTGTACAGGTTGGCTGATTTCTGCTGATCTTTCTTCCGATTCACTGACTGTTTCCTCTGTCCCCTCCCTTCTGAGCCTGTCCACTGCCCTGTCATTTATTGTATTTTTTTCAGTTTGGATTTGGTTCTTTATACCTTTTTTTTTTTTTTTTTAAACTGAGACCTGCTTATTGAGTTTATGTTTCCATTTATTTTAAGCTTGTTTATAAAGGCTCATTGAAGCATTTTTGTCATGGCTGCTTTAAAATCTGTCAGATAATTCTAACATCTCTGTCATCTTGGCATTAATATATACTTGACTTTTCATTCTATTTGAGATTTCCCTGGTTCTGGATATGATGTGATTTTTTTTTTTTTGAAACCTAGACATTCAAAAATTGTGTGATGAGACTCTGAGTTTTATTTAAACCTTCTGTTTTAACTGGCTTTTTTTTTTTTTTTGGTCAGAGGGGGAAATGGGAGAGGGACACAGCCTTGTTACTGCCAGGTGGTGTTTACAGTCGGGTTCCCCACCCAACCTCTATAGATAGCTGAAGTGGGAGTGGCTCCTGACTGCAGCTGAGTGGGGCTGGGATGGGAATTAAGGCTCCCACGTGGTTGGGGTCCTCCTGTTCTTGGTGGGCCATAGTGAAAGCCCAGACTCTTTAGTAGGCTTCCACTGCCATCACCCTGGTGAAGGTGTTGGGGAGGCCTCATAACATTCTTGACTGGATGGAAATCTAGGCTTTCCTGTTGGCCTTTGCTAGGGTCGGTGGGGGTAGGGACATGTTTTTTCTGTTCGGCTGCAGTAAAGTGATTATTGTGTTGTAAAGATTTCCTGTCTTGCTAGACTGCCCCTTTCTTAGTCCTCTGGCTAGAGAGAGCCGACTTTCGTTGGGGTTGTGTGTGCGTGGGTGTCTGTGTGTACCCACTGGCTTTTCTGAATTACTGGCTTCTTCAGCTTCAAGACTGGGATTTATAAGGCAAAAATAAAACCCGTAAAAGCTAGGGTGCTCACCTTCACATCCTTCCTTAAGTGTTGAGCCCTCTAGCTGTTGCCAACTTTTGGAGTCTTTAGTTTTGTTTTATATGTTATATCCTTATGTTTTTAGTTGTACTTACTAGCAGAAGAGAGGAAAGTATGTCTACTCTTAGTCTTACCAGAAGCTCATTTTCTTTTAGATACACTTTAGTACAAATACAGTAGAATAGAAAATAATTTTTTTCCATTTTTGACTGTCTCATTCACTGTGTTTTGTGCTGAGGCTTAGTTGCGATGGCATATAATGAAATTATCATTTTTGTTTTCTCTTCACTTCAGATTCTGATGCTCACAGTACAACCTCAAGTGCCTCTCCAGCTCAGTCTCCCTGTTACAGTAACCAGTCAGATGATGGCTCAGATACAGAGATGGCTTCTGGCTCCAACAGAACGCCAGTGTTTTCCTTTTTAGATCTCACATACTGGAAAAGGTAAAAGCAACAGAAAATATCTCTCTAACCAGCAAACCTTCTTAATTACAGGCAACTGTTTCCCACTTCCTTAGCAATTACATGGCATTTGGCAAACCGCTGGTAGCATGTGTGGTTGGAGGTGGATTAGGCAAGAATGGAGCTGAGAGTTTGGATTTTGTGTGTTTTTCCTATTAAAATTGATTTAAAATAAAAACCATGTTAAGGAATCTAAATTTGCTATAATGGAGTATACGTAGATATTCAATGTGATCAACTCTCCCACTGAAAAAAGTAAAAAGATTAGAAGTATATATATATATATATTATGTCTTTAAAAATGGCATTAACAAGTAGACAAGTTAATGAGAAATATATATGCATGCTCAGTCACTCAGTCATGTCTGACTCTTTGTGACCCCCATGGACTGTAGCCTGCCAGGCTCCTCTGTTCATGGGATTACCTTGGCAAAAATATTGGAGTGGGCTGTCATTTCCTCCTCTAGGGGATCTTCTCGACGCAGGTATCGAACTTGTGACTCCTGCTGCCCCTGCATTGGCAGGTGGATTCTTTACCCCTTAGCAGCCTGGGAAGCCCCTAATAAGGAATAACCAGAGGCCAAAAGCCATGTGAATGAGAAACCCCAAAGTCAAAAAAGAGATAATAGACTAGGAAAGAGAGAATATTGAAAGTGGTTAAGGATTTTCTAGTGCACAGATTTGGGAAGACTAACAAGTAAAAGCAGGGTAATAAGCAGTTATCGTATGGGTGAGGAAAATTCACCCATATGACACATTATATGCAAACTGTGGAACACGGGAGGCAAAACAGTTAGTGAGAAAATAAAGACTTTATTTTTCGAGGAACAACAAACACACAAGCTGAGTTCTCAGCATGAACAAAGGATGCCATAAAACCATAGATTTAACACCTTCAGTGGCCCCAGAGATAACAGCTGGGAGATAATTCTCCCAGGCAAGAATACTGGAGCGGGTTGCCGTGCCTTTCTCCGGGAGATCATCTTCCTGACGCAGGGGTTGAACTCACGTCTCTTAGGTCTCCTGCATTGGCAGCCGGGCTCTTTACCACTAGCACCACCTGGGAAGCCCTTACATGACAATAGCATGTAAATCAAAGTAGTAGAAGTAATGGGAGTGAAAGTGTCCTAATGTCTTTGTACTGTTGAGAATAAATATATTGAATAACTTTAAAGTTTGATTAATGAGCTGTGTAACCACTAAAAGAATAAAAATAAGAATGTAAAACCTCCAGAGAAAAAGAGAAAGACCAAGAATTTAAAAATATACCTAGCAAGATAAAAATGATGAAAAACTTCTATGTATTTGTAAATTGAGAACCCTTGGGTCAAGAAGAAAGTGTAAGTTAGAACATCCGTATAACTAAAAAATAACTGAAAAATACCACAAATCAAAATGTGTGGTATGAAGTTAAAGAGGTAAATAGAAGAAAAGTTGCTTTTAGTACTTTCTTTTAACACAAAGATTTAAAATAAACGAAGTTATATATATCCAGTTTATAGATTAATGAAGCTCAATATAAAGAAAAATAAAAGCAAGGAAGTCCTAAAGATAGAAGTAGGAATAAATGGAGTAGAAAACCAATATGAATGAATAGTATCAGTAAAGCCAAGAGTTGGTTCTTGAAAAAGATGACCGAAGAAGTTACTAGAGATCAAGTTACTACAGATCAAGAAAAAGAGATGGTACCCTTGTTATTTCTTATTTCTTGGATAAGAAAGTGATATTCAACTCTAGACAAACAGAGGTTTAGAAGTCAAAGGATATTATAAACAACTTTATGCCGGTAAATTTGAACATACAGGTGAAGTGGATACATTAGTAGCTTACCAAAACTGTTTACCAAGACAGTTTACCAAAACTGTGCCAAGACTTGAAGAGTCGCATAATGAAGAAAATGGATTCAGTGGTCAGAAGTCTTCCCACAAAAAACCCCAGGCTGAGATAGACAAGTCCTACTGAATGTTCCAGAAACAAATGAATCTGATCTTGCACTGGATTTTCCAAATTATGGATCAAACAAGGCCTAGGCTCCAAGCATTCTGTGAGGCTAACATACCTTTGATATGTTATAAACAGTTTATCATAAGTATATTAGATTTATTCTAGGGATGTGAGATTGTTTTAAGCATTAGAAAGCCAAGTAACATAATTTGACAGTTCCTAAAGGAGAGGGGAAAATGCCTATCGTGTTAGTGGTGTATTGAAGATATTTGATAAATTTGAACTTTGCTTCAGGGTTTAAAATAAAATCTTTAGCAAAATAGGAAGAGGAGGCAACCACATTGATAAATACTTTGTATTTTCAGGTAAAATCAAACATGTTCCCATTCCTATATTTCAGCAACATTGCCTTCAGACATGTGCACTGATAATGTGCAGCGTGTTTGTAAAAGCAAAAGTTGTCCCATCAGAAGAAGAGTGGATAGCCCTTTCACTGTTCACCTAAACTATCACAGCAGTGATAATCAGCTGTACCCTAATGCAGAATAAAAAGTTTTAAAAAAGAGAGTCTGCAAACTATGGTATATTCACGTGGTGGAATACCATACATAACTTAAAATGAAAAAAAACTCTAATAGTATAGTATATTTGAACCTCAGTTATTGTTGAGGAAAAAAATTGCAGCATACAGTATGATTCCATATATGTGCATTTCTGTATATATTTTTATTTTATATGTTACATATATGAGATAACAAGCAATATGTTTAGAGATGCAAACATGTATACAAAGAAAAGGGGGAGTGATAAACCTAAAATTTTAAGGAGAGAGTGAGATTGAGTGGAACGGGATTGAGAAGAACGTACAGGGGGATTTCATAGGAAACAATTGTTTTTTTCCTTGGAGTGTATGATCCATGAGTGATTTGCTGGGTTGTCATTTCTGTATGCCTTTATGTGTATTTGATAATATGTGTATATATTTTTTGTCTGATCAATATTAAAACCGCCAGCTGTATCAGCCTGTTAATTGTGGCTATTTTTCTCTAAGATGTGGTGACTTTTGGAGGAAACAGTTAATAACTTTAGGAACAGCCTCTGAAACTGAGGAATACCTTCTCCCCCTTAATATTTACTAAGATTCAGTGTGGGATTTGGGCTTTCCTGGTGGCTCAGCTGGTGAAGAATCCGCCTGCAATGTGGGAGACCTGAGTTTGATCCCTGGGTTGGGAAGATCCCCTGGAGAAGGGAAAGGCTACCCACTCCAGTATTCTGGCCTAGAGAATTCCATGGACTACACAGTCCATGGGATCACAAAGAGTCAGACATGACTGAGTGACCTTCACTCACTTACTCAGTGTGGGATTTAAGGGACTTGGGTAATTCCCATTACCTGGCAAATTGAGGTCACTCTAGGAGACCATTCGTTAGAAATGTGATGATTGTGGAAGTAGAACCTTTCTTTGATCATATTCTACTAGTTATAATGTTTGGTGTGTATGTTAGTTGCTCATTCCTGTCCAACTCTTTGCAACCCCATGGACTGTAGCCCGCCAGGCTCCTCTGTCCATGGGATTCTCCAGGCAAGAATACTGGAATGGGTTGCCAGTTCCTTCTCCAGAGGATCTTCCTGACTCATGAATTGAACCCAAGTCTCCCACAGTGCAGGCAGGTTCTTAACCATCTGAGCCACCATTAAACCAATATAATGATTGGTGGATTGTTCTTTTTTTTTCTGTATTATTATTCTGCCTTATTGATATATTTTGTTCTCTCTCCATTTTTTCTTTTAGACAGAAAATATGCTGTGGCATTATCTATAAAGGCCGTTTTGGGGAAGTCCTCATCGACACACATCTATTCAAGCCTTGCTGCAGCAATAAGAAAGCAGCTGCTGAGAAGCCAGAGGAGCAGGGGCCAGAGCCTCTGCCTATCTCCACTCAGGAGTGGTGACTAAGCTTTATGTAGAAGGGGAGCAAAAACGATTTAAATTTTGGAAAACAAAGCAACAAAATGACCCTCCTATTTTTAATTTGGATACCTGCTATTCTGCCAAAAGATGGATTTGTAGAATAGTTTTGAATGGGTTATTTTTCCTCCAGTTCCACAAACTCTGAAGCCAGTGAAGCTTACTAAGAGATAAAAAAGAAGTGTACATAATATTTAAGATGCTGAGTATTTCATAGGAAAGCTGAATGCTGCTGTAAAGTGCTCTTTAAGTCTTTTTTAAAAATCCCCTTCTAATGAATGAAATTAGGGGAATTTTCAGGGGACAGAGATGGGATTTGTTGTATGATAAACGTATGTAGTTTTAGTCTTTCTATTTTGAGAAGTAGTGGTTGGGGCATTTTTTAAGATGGCTGGCTACACTTGTTTTCCTTCATTATAATAAATTTGTCATAACTCAGTAAACATGGACTTGCCCCTAGAGGTGGTGGTTAATAACTGAAATATTAAGGTCTTGCCAAGGTTCTGGTGATTCAAACCTGTACTACTGAATATTAAGCAGGACAGACAGCTCTCTGGTGCGAGTATCTTGAAGGAGTAATTTCTAAATATGCAGAGGTAACTTGACTGTATATGTTGCATCCTGTGTCACCTCCCTCCATATTGGTATTTGATACAGATTTTAATTTATATGAAACTTAAAAAGCAGAGTCAAAACTTAGAGCAGAATCAAAGTTCCTCTTGGGGAAATGTCAAGTCTTTAGGATAAGCAATCCTACATGAATAGTACCAAAGCATTACCACTTGGTAGAGAACATTCTCTATTAAAAATGTTGTATTATCTGAAAAATAACAATGTGCAAGTCTTTGGATGGCACACGAGAAAAACAAAGGTTAATGCTTCTTGGGGCACGTTTCTTAGAGGGCTTGCAAGCGTGTAAATAATTTGTTTATGTTACGTGACTGGTGACTTCACTGAAAATCTGCACAATTCAGTTTTAGCTCTGGATTACTTCAGTTGACCTTTGTGAAGGTTTTATCTGTGTAGAATGGTTGTTTGACTTGTTTTAACCTGTTAGGGTTTTGGGATTTTGGGGTTTTTTTTTCATTCTATATTAAAGTAAAATTCTACTAAAAGAAAAGAGGTGTGTGTGAATGCTGAGTGGGTTGGTTTTGGTTTGGCTTCTGAACATTGGTCAGGCTTTCTGAACATTGAGGTGTTAGATGATACATCCTAAATGTGGAGCTCTTCCATTCTGAAACCTTCATTAAAAGCCTTTTACTTGAACCCAAACCAAAGTACTATCTATTGCCTCTTTTCTAAAAGTACAGGAAAAATATATCACCTGTTTTCATAACGAGGAAGCATTGTTTGCCTCCCTGGTAAAACATGACTCAGTACTTATTTTTAAAACTGGATTTTAAAGATTGGATAGTATACATAACAAGAGAGTGAGCCACTTTTTATGGGCACCCTATAGTTTTATAGTTCTTAATCAAAACTTAAAGTTTTCTATTTCTTCCTTTGGGAAAAACTACAAGCCACCATATGCACAGACTACACAGTGAGTTGGCTCAGTGCTCCCGCAGACTTTGAGGTGTATTACAAGAACCCCAGCCATTATCATCTTCCTCCTGAATTATTTTGAAATTTTGTTTTGTACATTTTGGCTGCAGTATTGGTGGTAGAATATACTATAATATGGATCATCTCTACTTCTGTATTTATTTATTTATTACTAGACCTCAACCACAGTCTTCTTTCCCCCTTCCACCTCTCTTTGCCTGTAGGATGTACTGTATGTAGTCATGCACTTTGTATTAATATATTAGAAATCTACAAATCTGTTTTGTACTTTTTATACTGTTGGATACTTATAATCAAAACTTTTACTAGGGTATTGAATAAATTTAGTCTTATTAGAAAATAAAAGAGGCTGTTTGTGGCTTTGTTTGAAAGGTGTTCTTAAGTAAGAATAACTAATACTTTTGGCCCTCACAGGTGTTACTCAGTATAAGCACTTAGTATTGTAAGAAGCCATAAAGGAAAAAAGTCCTCTTTACCAAGAAATACAGACTTTAAAATACAGATCTTCTCTACTTACCTTAGGATTACACCCCAATAAACACAAGTTGAAACCATTGTAAGTGAAAAATGCATTTAAGTGACTTCCCTTCCTGTGGTCCAATGGTTAGGAATCCCCCTTGCAGTAGGGGGAGAGGTCGGGGAGGGAGTGAGGAACACACAAGTTGGGAACTAAGATCCCACATGCTGCAGAGCCACTGAGCCCTTGTGCAACAAGCAACTAGAGTCAGCTGCAAGGAAAGATCCTGCATGCTAAGTGAAATATTTAAAAAATGTGTTTAATACATTATAGCTTAGCCTAACCTACCTTAAACATACTCAGAACATTTACATTAGCTTACAGTTAGCAAAATGATCTAACACAAAGCCTATTTTTAATTAAATATTGAATGTCTTACGTAATTTATTGAATGTTGCACTGAAAGTGAAAGCCAGAATGGCTAAACATACTGGTAGTTTACCTCAGGATCATGTGGCTGATTGGGAGCTGTGGTTTGCTATTCCCTGCTGCCAGTGCATCACAAGAGTAGCCTACTGTGTATTGCTAGCCTAGAAAGAGATCAAAATTCCAAGCCTGATTTCTACTGAAAGCATGTCTCTTGCACGGTCATAAAGTCAAAAAATTAAGTTGAACCATCATTAAGCCAGAGACTGACTATAAAAGACATTTTAACTAATGTGCACAATGAGGTGATTTTAACAATAAAGGACAAAAGTTCTCCAATGATTCAATGACTGCAGTGTTTCTTATTACTGTTGTCTATGTACATATGGGAAGCACCATTGAGATTTTAGAGAGACTAAAAATTGTTTGGAGACAGATTTTGGCATTGGGATCAGACCTGTTCTCTAATTTCTGGTCCTGCATTAGCTATGTGAGTCACTTGATTTTGTGAGTCTCCAAACTTTCTCTTAAGGACTTCCCTGGTAGTTCAGATGATAAAGAATCTGCCTGCAATGCAGGAGACCTGGATTCAGTCCCTGGGTCAGGAAGATGAAGGGAATGGTAACCCACTCCAGTATTCTTGCCTGGAGAATACTATGGACCGAGGAGCCTGGCAGGTCCATTGGGTCGCAAAGAGATGGACATGACTGAGTAACTAACACTTATATAAACTTAACGTTACTTTATTTCACAGAATTGTTTATAGATTTATGAGGAAACCAAGAGGTATAATGAATACCAAAGGTTTTTGGTTTTTTTTCTGTACCACTCTGCTTGCGGGATTTCAGTTCCCCGACCTAGGGATTGAACCAGGGCCATAGCAGTAAAAGCCCAGAATATTAGCCACTAGGCCACCAGGGAACTCCCATATATCAAAGTTTTAAAAACAGATTGTTACTTGGGCAAGGTATATTCTGTGAGTCAAACCTTTTATACTACAGTTAAATTTGCTTTGGGATAGTCCAGGTGATTTTGCCAGCACCTAACCTAGTTACTGTGAAGCTACTAAGTTAGGTAGTGAAAAATGATAGCACCTACATTATTATCTATTGCTGTTTAATTACCACAAATTTAATGGCTTACAAGAAATTGATTTCAGTTTCCATCTAGGTGCAGTGTGGCTGGGTCCTTTGCTCAGGATCTCATAAGGCTGCAACAGGTGTCAACTTGGTTGCATTCTCATCAGATGAGTATAAATCACTCCAAACTCACTTGGGTTGTTGACAGAATTCTTTCCCTGTGGCTGTGGGATGGTGGGGCCCCCTAGATCCTTACCAGTTGTTCAGTCACTCAGTTGTGCCCGACTCTTTGTGACCCCGTGGACTGCAGCATGCCTGGCTTCCCTGTCCTTCACTATCTTCCAGAGTTTGCCCAAGCTCATGTCCATTGAGTCAGTGATGCTATCCAACTATCTCATCCTCTGTTGCCCCCTTTCCTTCTGCCCTCAGTCTTGCCCCAAATTAGGATCTGTTGAGGTCTCCCAACATGGCACTCACTGCACCAAGCCAGCAGGTCTCCAGAGCCAGTCAGCTGGCAAGAGTCGTCTGGTCCGCATTTAGGTCACAGCACAAGTGGTGGAGTGTGGGAACCATAGGGTTTGGTCTGCCACAGCACCTCTTTCATAATGAACCACTTGAAAGTGTCCTATAATACAAGCATTTGGTGTAGCAAGAAAAAAGAAAAAGAAGCTCCTCCTATTAGGAAACACACTGTGGTGGGCCTGGCACTTTTAAACTTTGTTCAAACAACCTCACAAGTGAAAAAAAAACCAACAAAAAACGTGTTTACAGGTAGTCGGTGAAGGGGTGCAAGGGGGCCATATAATTTAAAATCAGCTTTCCTGATTGCAAAGCCTCTGCTCTTCAGACTGGCCCCTATCCCTGCTCTAACTCGAGTCTCTTCTGAAGGCTGCAGATGAGGCAAGTTTCACCCCTGCAAAGAGGCTGACCATTGTCTAAATCAGTTACTCGAATTCTGATAATTTTGATGTTGAAAATGCATAGTATATACTATCTTTTCATGGAGGAGAGAGTCTCCAGGAGGTTTAGCAAAACACGGAATCATCTCAATAAAGGAGCCGGAACTAACTGCTTGCTCTGTACTGAAGAATGGAAGACCCCGAGGGAGCCTCTTGATGCGCCGTCCCTAGAGCAGTTTCCCAGTCACCCAGATTTAGCATTGTGCTGCCCTGGCAATCACTGTTGTGTGATGTTCAGTGAACTGGGAAGGAGGAGAAAGCCAAACTGGATCAGAGTTAGATATTTCACAGGCTCATGTTCTCAAAGAAAGGGATCTGAGGGTTCTAACAATTTCTCAAGCTATGGAGTTTGGTTACTCATTGTGATCATGAGAATGCTTCGGGTTTCAAATATCTTGCCCCTGGTTAGAAACTGCTTGTTATTTTATGTCGAGTAGGGGGGTCTTGGACATGCTTAGTTACAGGCTTCAGTGCAAAAGAGCTTAATCTCTCAGTTTGTTTGTTGTTGTTTAGCCACTCAGTCGTGTCCGACTCTTTGCAACCCCATGGACTGCAGCACGCCAGACTCCTCTGTCCATGGGATTTCCCAGGCAAGAATGCTGGAGTGAGACTTTGGCAAAGCTTGTCTTTTGTCTCAGTGACTGAAAGAGGGGGAAGTAATTTACTCTGTTTTAGAGCTTTGATTCTCTACACTTCTGTAGCTTACATTAGCTTTAGTATTGTCCAGGTATTGTTTTTTTTTTTTTTGTAACTGCAGGGAAGAGTGGCTGTTTTATGTTTATACTTACACCTCTAAGACAAAAATCTCAAGATTCTTTAGAAAGTCCCTGGAAGAGTTAAAAAGTTAAAATAGGAAACTGAACAGTTGTGTCTCTTTCTGACGCTAACAAGTGTGTTCTTTGCCTTCAACCACCATTACAGTCCACTGAAGTTAATTTTGCCCCCACCACCCCAAGGATGGTTGTCTCATGGGGAATTCCAAGGCCCTCATTTTACTCATCCAGCCTCTCAACAGTACTTAATACGATTGTAGTTTCTCTTTTGAAACATTCTTGGCTGATAAGGCTGCTGTTTACAGGTTTCCTACTGCAGATGTTCACTGGCCCAGGGTGCACCTTCAGCCCTCTTCTCAGACCGTCTGCATTACCACGGTTCCAAATAACATCTAAAACATGCAGGCATCTCCCAAGTCTTATCTCATCAGGGTGCCAGTGGGAAACACATGGCTTTTGAAATTGGATAATTTGAGGAAAGTTTAATAAAGGGACTTTACAAAGCTCTGCGCACGGTATAGGGAAACTCCAAAGTAGGGTGCAATTCTCAGGACTGGTAACGTTGTCGCTAGAAACCTAAGGTTGCTGTTAACTACCCCTGGGTCTGAAGGGTTGGGAGTAGGGCATTATTGATGTAAAAAAGGGTGGGGGACATGGTGAAGCCATAGGAAAAAATATTTTTGTCACTCCATATTGACCTACACCATCATTGGTTTACACATACTGTTTGTTCTCTCTGAGCCACTTCCCCACCATACTATAGCTAGGTAAAACCTACTTATCCATCAGGTTTCAGCTTAGGCACCACCTGAGGAAGGCTTCCAGAACCCTGCCCTTCCCAACACACACACACACACACACACACACACACAGAATTGTATGCTAAGTGGGTTCCATGAAAGCAGAAACCATGTTTATTTTTTACCACACTAGTTCCCAGAATCTAGTATGGTTGTTATTAGTATATGAAGAGGAGCACAACAAATATTTATTAATTGACTCATTGGTTACAACTTTGTGTTTTCATAAGTCATGATCATAAAAGAGTTGAATTTATGCTAATGGGTCATGATGAATTTCAAGAATTTTAAAAAATATTTTGACTTTGAAAAATTTTAAAATATCCAGAAAGTTGACCCACGAACTTTTAAATTTTACAAGTACTTTATCTGCATTGCTGAATCATTTGAAATTAAGTTATGACAATTGACACTTCATCCCTGAATACATAAGCATTCATCTCCTAGGAATTCTACATCCTTAGGTGTGCCATCGTCACACCTGAGACAAATGGCTCAGTAATACCTAACATGACATATCTGTATGGACTAATTGCCCCAATCATCCTAGTGTGTCTTTTAAAACTTTTTTCCTCATCCAGAATCTAGTCAAAGTTTATTCATGTGGTTATGTCTCTCCTCTTTTCATTTAATCAAGAATAGCCCTTTCTGCTTTTTTTTTTTCTTCATGACACTGAACTTTTTCACATATCCATATCAGTGTATAATATCCTAAATCTTGAATTTTTTCTAATTGTTTTCTTCGTAGATTTAGATTGCTCATTCTGTGTGGTTCATCTCTTAGCACCTCAATAGAGGTGCTGGTGATGCTAACATGATCACTTGTTTAAGGTAGTGACAGTCAGATCTTTTCAAAGTATATTTTTGCCTTTTGTAAATGAATAATCGGTGAGATGATACTGTAAACCGTTTTAAACACCTTTTAGTTCAAGTGTTCATTGAGCACACGTTTCCAAGACCCCACTAAGTGTCCTAAACAGTCCTTTGATGCTTGAGAAATCATGTAATCCTTAATTCCTTTGAGAATCCTTGCTTGCTAAGGTTCCTTTGCTTATTCTTGCCATTTGACTTTTATTTCCTTGATTTCCCTGTGGGTCCCATTCAGAAGTAAAGGTGTGATGGATGGGAGTAGGGGTTATGTTTGGCCTGTGAGCTTATTAATATCACTGGAGCATAGATGAATAAACAATGGAGTTAAAGTTAGAGGACTTGGATTCAAATTCAGATCTTGATTTTGGTGCTTAATGGCATTATGATCTCTGGTAAATTTTCTCTGAGATCCTTTCCTTCTCTGTAAAGTGAAGTAAATAACAGCAACCCGAGTTGTAGTAATACGGAATGAGTAGTGCACAGTGAAGCCAACACTTGTTCTTTTTAGCACTGAGGTCTATTTGGTTATGGAGAAATGAAAACTTTTTTTGTTATCTGTAGTTATGGTGAACATAGGAAAGGTCATCAAGAGTTCACATCAAGACACCTACCTCGTCTAAACCACCCCCTTTAAAAAAACTACAACCCTAAAGCTTTCTTAGGTTTCAGTGCTTTAAGGAGAAAATGTATTCACTGCAGGATAATTACCCTTTGGCAGCACATGAATTCCAGGATTGGGAAATTGTATAGAGGACACGAAGTGATGCCAAATATAATTACACTATCCAAAAGTGTGCTGAGACCCAGGGAGTGGCCAAGATAGGCTTGCAGGATGGTTTTTGAACGGTTAAATTTGGCTGTGCTGTAGCTGTACTGTGGAACCAATTCATAAACATGCTGAAACAGTAGAACATACCTCTTAGCCTCAAGGCCTAAGTCTTCAGTTAGTTTAAGCAAGACCAGTTGCCTGCTTCAGCCAGCCTAACCTCCTGGAACAACTCCAAGGGTGAACCGTTCATCCTACAGAAACGCTGTGCCTCCTCCTCGCCCCTCTCCGCCGCACCCCCTGTTATGCTAGCACTGAAGATAATGTCAGTGGAGTGCGTGATTTCCGGAATGCTTGTGGCTCTAGCAGCTTGAAATTCTTCCTAAACTCCATGGGACAGAGTTCGGTTCTCTTTGTAATGTTCTTTCTTTCCCAAATAAACCAGTGATAAGGGGTAGCTTTGGCTGTTTATAGACCATCCTGGAGATAAAATTCTGTCAATTGTTAAAGAAATCTGACATAATTAAAAGTTCTAATTTTCATTTTCTTCTGAAGTACTTAAACCATTATTGAGGAGGGGGCTGACACTGGGCCACCAAGCTTCCCTTATCATGTTATTACATGAATATCCACAAGGTGGTGCTAGTCACACAATAATTTTAGGGCCATCTAGTTTAGCGCTTTCATTTACAGAAGAAGAAATTTACCAAACGATCACCTAGCTCATTAGTTGAAGAGCTAAAACTGGAGCTAATCCATTGTTGAATCCACAATCAGCTAAACAGTAGTTTTAGTTTAAATGTAAGTCTTAGAAACATATTTAAAATGTCTGGAGAATCTATTTGTATTTCCTTTGACAAGATAACTTAAATCCTTTTTAAGAACTGAAAACCAACCCTTAGTGTTTTCTGCAGTTAAATTATCACAAAGGAGAAATAAAACATGCTTGTGTTTTCCTTCTTCTAATTTCCAATCCCAGAAGACTGCTGTTGTGGATAAACTATGCTACTGGGGGAGTCAATTCTTGAATATCACAGATACTGTGGTCATAGTCCTAAAGGTTTAGGACCGCTGGGGTGTCTGCCCAGTGTACATTTGGAGATTAAACTGGTGCCATACAACAGAGACTAGAAGTTATCAAGCCCCCCGACAGCATGCTTCCGCTGTCTGTACAGGTGTGGTTTCCAAGTAGTGTGCAAGGCTCGTTTTTTTGAAATATGCAAAGTAATTTCTGTTTATTTTTTCTTATTCTTTTTGTCTCTTATTTTTTATTGAAGTATAGTTGACATATAGCATTATATTAGTTTTAGGTATTCAATATCATGATTTAGTATATGTATGTTTTGTGAAATGATCATCACAGTAAGTCTAGTTAACATCCATCACTGACATAGAGTTACAGAGTTTTTTTCTTGTGATGAGAACTTTTAAGAACTATTTTTCTTCTATGATTTTAAAAAAAAATTTTAATGTACATAATATTAACACAGTGCTAAATACATATGGAAAAAACATACATGGAGTATATACTCAGTTTTTTTCTTACTAGTTGGAGAGGGATCAGAAAGGTTTGGAGAGAATTGTGTACTTTTCTGCATGTGTATTACATATCAATAAGAAGTTCACTTTTAATATATGTGAAGTTCATTGCTCTAGATACCATACAGTGATGGAGGGTTAGGAGTAGGAGCTATTTATTTTTAAGTCTAAGAGATTCTTTAGTATGAAATATTAGAGAAAGTGGTTTATGGACCTTTCCTAAATTGGATGGGGAAGAAGGAATGACAGTTGCCAGAGCTGGTTTATATTACATGCTTTTCAAACGGTTGTTTCCTCTCCCATGGTGTAATGTTTCCTCCTTCCTGCCTTTATCACCTAGACTGGAGTGTTTTTCAGAATGGGATATCCTCCCTTGGGAGTAAAGTTATTAAGTGTGCCTTGTCATTGGGGGAAACGAAAAAAGAAAAACCTAGTTTTACCTAGGGTTTTCTAGTTTTTTTCCTTTACCTCCCATTCAACTGGATCCCTACAATTTCTAACCCCCAATTATTTTTTTGTAATAGTATTGAAACTCCATAGAAAATGGTAAAAAATGACCATACTGGCTTATTAGTCAAGGATAAGTCTTTACATTTGCCGAATTATTGAAGGCACTGAAATGGATCAGGAAAGATAAAATTATGTGCAAGCCTTTTTAAGGGAGGTTGAGAGTGGAGGGTAGAAAATCAGTTACTTAGATTTTTAGTTGTAAAAGAAAGCTCCACAGCTACCCAACAGGAAGGTAATGTATTCCTTATGAGGAAATAGAAGAAAGAGTTTCTTTTGGAAGAGAATCAAGTTGAAACTTTTGGGGAGAAATTATTAGCGGATGGTGTGTATGTGTGTTCGTTGCTCAGTTGTGTCCGACTTCTTGCGACCCCATGGATTATATAGCCTATGAGGCTCCTCTGGCCGTGGAATTCACCAGGCAAGAATACTGGAGTGGGTAGTCATTCCCTTCTCCAGGGCATCTTCCTAACCCAGGGATCAAACCTGAGTCTCCTTCATCGCAGGCAGATTCTTTTTACTATATAATATTTCATCATGTGAATGTCCCATAAATTTTCACAGATACTTGGGTAGCTTTAGTGAACATTTTAGTATGTGTCTTCTGGTGAACCTATGGATGTATTTCTGTTGGGTGTATACTAGGAGTGAAATTACTGTCTCATAGGAGATGCATATGTTCAGTTTTAGGAGATGTTGGCAAATGATTTTCCCAAGTGTTCGTACCAATTTGTACTTGACTAGATTTTTGTGAGAACCCCAGTTGTTCATAGCCTTTCTAACACTTGGTGTTTTGCATCTTTTCACTTCAGCCATCTGGTCACATTTTGGTTTTAATCCACATATCCCTGATAATGAATCAATCAGTTGAGTACATTTTTTCACATGTTTATCAGATGTACAATTTCGTATACTCTTATGAAATGTCTGCAGCGTCTTTTGTCTTTTTCTATTGGGTTGTATTTTTTTCTTACTGATCTGTAAGAGTTTTATATATATTTGGGATATGAGTCCTTGGAGGGATATGTGTGTCTGTGAATATCTCCTCTCAGTCTAAGTTGCCCTTTAGATTTCTTAGTAGTATCTTTTGAACACATGTTCTTAATTTTTATTTTGGATGGTATATGGGGAAATGTGTCTGACTGAGTCAACTTCTAAGGCACTGAGGCCTGAGAATTGTTGAATCTCATAGTAGTTTTGAACACTTTCATATACATGACTGGGCGGGGGGAATGGTTTTTCCCAGCTTTATTGAGGTATAATTGTAAAATATTTAAAGGGTAGAACATGATGATTTTATATATATATATATATATATGTACATATATGTATTGTGAAAGGATTCCCCAGTTGAGTTAGCACAGATGTTCTTAATTTTAATACAGACTAACATCACCTTTTTCCTTTTTTGGTTAATTTTTTTTTTTTTAATCCTCTTGAAGAAATCTTTGCTACAAGATATCCTTTTAAATGGATTTTAAATGTAATGGAAAAGGAGGCTTATCATTGATAGGAAGTAGCAGAAAAATAGTATCATGTGGAATGATCTTTTTTCAATCAGAGGAGCTCAGAAAATCATCATTACTTGATATTTATAGAATATAAAGTGAAACTGCAAAGTATGCTGCCTACAGAAGGTACTGACCACTTGACTCTTGCTGCTGCTGCTAAGTCACTTCAGTTGTGTCCGACTCTGTGCGACCCCATAGACGGCAGCCCACGAGGCTCCGCCTGCCCTGGGATTCTCCAGGCAAGAACACTGGAGTGGGTTGCCATTTCCTTCTCCAGTGCATGAAAGTGAAAAGTGAAAGTGAAGTCGCTCAGTCATGTCCGACTCTTAGCGACCCCATGGACTGCAGCCCACCAGGCTCCTCCATCCATGGGATTTTCCAAGCAAGAGTACTGAGTGGGGCGCCATTGCCTTCTCCGACTTGACTTGTATGGTAGTGTACACTCCCAGTGTTGACTGTGCCAGGCAGCTTGTAGAACCAAGCTGCTTAGTTTTTGACTCAGCTAAGGGAGAGAGCTTTTAGACCTCAAATATGTTTAAAGCCCACATTTTATTTATTTTCACATTGTGAGAGAATTCAGTTACTACTTGGTTAGATACAGGCTTCTTCTTTTATTGATTAAAAATATATACGTATTAGATGAATAAGTTCACATGATTTTCCTTGACAGTGGCTATTATCCTCATGTTATGTAGGATGCAATAGGCACATTAAACATGACCCTCTTTACACCAGAACGAAAAACCATAGCTAAGAAACTAATCTTTAATGCTCTAAAAACATATATTCTTGGGACTTTCCTGATGGTAGTTGGTTAAAACTCCACGCTTCCAATGCAGGGAGCCTAGGTTCAATTCCTGATCAGAGAACCAGGTCCTGCATGCTGCAACCAAGAGCCCACAGGCCACAGCTGAAGATCCTGCATGCTGCAGTTAAGATTCCATGTGCTGCAACTAAGCCAAATTAATACATACATACATACATATGTATATTTTTCTTGTTGTGAAGATAATGGGACTTTTAAAAAAATGAACTAAAAAATCACTTATAAATCCATCTCTACATCCCCAGCCCCCAGTATAATAATAGCCTTTGTCTTTTGTTTTCCACTCCAGATCTTAGTATCTCGGTCCTCTTGCTCTTTCCCAATTGTGGTTTATGGTCCACTGCTATACACACAGTTTTCCAAGTCACTAGATGGTGGAAGACTCTTGCCTGGCAAATCCCATGGACAGAGGAGCCTCGTAGGCTGCAGTCCATAGGGTCACTAGGAGTCGGACACGACTGAGCGATTTCACTTTCACTTTTCACTTTCAAGCATTGCAGAAGGAAATGGCAACCCACACCAGTGTTCTTGCCTGGAGAATCCCAGGGATAGGGGAGTCTGGTGGGCTGCCATCTCTGGGGTCGCACAGAGACGGACACGACTGAAGTGACTTAGCGGCAGCAGCAGCAGCAGATGGTGGAAGACTCAAGGAAGTTTTTTCCCTATAGCTTTAATAACAGCACTAATGAAATACTGACAGGGAGAAGAGATGGAAACCTCAGCTGTTCCAATTTTTTAGCTCCAAGGAAAGAAAGTATAGGGAAAGAGGAGGTAATTCACGTTTAGAAAATTAGAGGATAAAGGAAAGCCTATTTTCTTAGATGAACATGGGTTGCTAGTCATAAATGGTTTCTGCAGGTTCTCATGTTTGTGAAGAGCCTCCATGCCATCTCTTCATGTAGAGTCTTTAAGAAGAGATGAAACTTGCCCACAGTGATTCAGAAGTTCCCAAATGAATTCTCAACCGTGATGGTTCTGACAAGCATCAAACGAAAGCAATTAAGATAGTAGAGGTAGCAGACAGAAATAGCCACGGCAAATGAGATAGGCAGCGATCCAATAATTTCTTGCTGTTGATTTTAGTCCTTTACTCATAAAGAAAATGAAAGGTTTGTTAGAGAGTGCATTCTTGTCTCCTTCATCATCACTGGTGATGGAACTGTGACTGGAATTAGAAATCCAGCTTCTGTGTTTAAAACAAAAGCATTGTGTGTTTAGGAATCTATCCAAGGTAAGTAATGAAAATCATGTATAAGATTTAGCTACACGAATGAATAAATTTCAACCCTTACTTCATACCACTTACAAAAGTTAACTCACAATAGATCAGAGGCCTAAATGTAAGAGCTAAAACTGTAAAACTCTTCGAAGGAAATATAGGTAGAAATCCTATGACCTTGGGTTTGGCAACAGTGTCTTAAATATGATACCAAAAGCACAAGCAACAAAAGAATTGCTTTTGATAGTCCAATTGCTTTTGAAGTCCAATAGATGAATTGGACTTTATCAAAATTAAAAACTTTCATGCATTAAAGACACTATCAAGAAAGTGAAAAGACAAAATGGAATGGGAGAAAATATTCACAAGTAACATCAGGTAATGGCATAGTATCCAGAATATATAAAGAACCCTTAAAACCAACAATAAAAAGACAAACAACCCAATTAAAAAGTGGGCAAAAGATTTAACAGACCTTCTTAAAAGATGATATACAAACAACCAGTAAACATGTGAAAAATGTTCAAATTCAATAGTCATCGCTAAGTCGATTCAGTTTTGTCTGACTCTGTGCAACCCCAGAGACGGCAGCCCACCCGTCCCTGGGGTTCTCCAGGTAAAAACACTGGAGTGGGTTGCCATTTCCTTCTCCATCAATATTCATTAGGGAAATGTGAATCAAAACCACAATGAAATACCATGCATACATACTAAGATAATGATACTAATAATATTTTAAAAGGAAAATAACAAATATTGGTGAGGATATGGAGGAATTAGAATCTATACACACTGCTAGAGCAGTGTAAAATGGCATAGCCACTGAGGAAAATAATTTGTTGTTAAGTCTCTAAGTTGTGTCCAACTCCTTGCGACCCCATGAACTGAAGCATTAGAAAGCATTCACTGTTCTTCACTGTCTTCCGGAGTTTGCTCAAACTCATGTCCATCGAGTAGGTGATGCCATCCAACCATCTCATCCTCTGTTGCCCCCTTCTCTACCATCAATCTTTCCCAGCATCAGGGTCTTTTCCAATGGGTCGGCTCTTCTCATCAGGTGGCCAAAGTATTGAAGTTTTAACTTCAGCATCAGTCCTTCCAATGAATATTTAGGGTTGATTTCCTATAGGATGACTGGTTTGATCTCCTTGCTGTCCAAGGGGCTCTCAAGAGTCTTCTCCAGCACCACAATTTGAAAACATCAATTTTTGGTGCTTAGCTTTCTTTATGGTCCAACTCTCACATCCATACATAACTACTGGAAAAACCATAGCTTTGACTAGATGGACCTTTGTCAGCAAAGTGATATCTCTGCTTTTAAATATGTTGTCTAGATTTGTCATAGCTTTCCTTCCAAAGGAGCAAGCATCTTTTAATTTCATGGCTGCAGTCACTGACTGCAGTGATTTTGGAGCCCAAGAAAATAAAATCTGCGACTGTTTCCATTCTTCCTCATCTATTTGCAATGAAGTGATAGGACTGGATGCCACGATCTTCGTTACTTGAATGTTGTTTTAAGCCAGATTTTCACTCTTCTCTTTCACCCTTATCAAGAAGTTCTTTAGTTCCTCTTCACTTTCTGCCATTAGAGTGGTATCATCTGCATATCTGAGATTGTTGACATTTCTCCTGGCACTCTTGATTCCAGTTTGTGATTCATCCAGCCCGGCATTTCACATGATGTACTCTGCATAGAAGTTAAATAAGCAGGGTGACAATATATAGTCTTAACATACTCCTTTCCCAGTTCTGAAGCAGTCAGTTGTTTCACGTCTGGTTCTACCGCTGTTTGACCTGCATACAAGTTACTCAGGAGACAGGTAAGGTGGTCTGGTATTCCCATCTCTTTAAGAATTTTCCAAAGTTTATTGTGATCCACACAGTCAAAGGGTTTAGTGTAGTCTACGAAGCAGACTGGAGATCAGTGGAGAAATAACTCCAGAAAGAATGAAGAGATGGAGCCAAAGCAAAAACAACACCCAGTTGTGGATGTGACTGGTGATGGAAGCAAGGTCCGATGCTGTAAAGAGCAATATTGCATAGGAACCTGGAATGTTAGGTCCATGAATCAAAGCATATTGGAAGTGGTCAAACAGGAAATGGCAAGAGTGAACATCAGCATTTTAGGAATCAGAGAACTAAAATGGACTGGAATGGGTGAATTTAACTCAGATGACCGTCATATCTACTACTGTGGGCAAGAATCCCTCAAAGAAATGGAGTAGCCATCATAGTCAATGAGAGAGTCCGAAATGCAGTACTTGAATGCTATCTCAAAAACAACAGAATGATCTCTGTACGTTTCTAAGGCAAACCTTTCAATATCATGGTAATCCAAGTCTATGCCCTGATCAGTAATGCTGAAGAAGCTGAAGTGGAACGGTTCTGTGAAGACCTACAAGACCTTTTAGAACTAACACCCAAAAAAGATAATCTTTTCGTTATAGGGAACTGGAAAGCAAAAGTAGGAAGTCAAGAAACATCTGGAGAACGAGAGTGGACTGTGGCTCAGATCATGAACTACTTATTGCCAAATTCAGACTTAAATTGAAGAAAGTAGGGAAAACCACTAGACCATTCAGGTATGACCTAAATCAAATCCCTTATGATTATACAGTGGAAGTGGGAAATTGATTTAAGGGACTAGATCTGATAGATAGAGTGCCTGATGAACTATTGACTGAGGTTCCTAACATTGTACAGGAGACAGGGATCAAGACCATCCCCAAGAAAAACAAATGCAAAAAAGCAAAATGGCTGTCTGAGGAGGCCTTACAAATAGCTGTGAAAAGAAGAGAAGTGAAAAGCAAAGGAGAAAAGGAAAGATATACCCATTTGAATGCAGAGTTCCAAAGAATACCAAGGAGAAATGAGAAAGCCTTCCTCAATGATCAATGCAAAGAAATAGAGGAAAACAATAGAATGGGAAAGACTAGAGATCTCTTCAAGAAAATCAGAAATACCAGGGGAACATTTCATGCAAATATGGGCTCAATAAAGGACAGAAATGGTATGGACCTAACAAAAGCAGAAGATATTAAGAGGTGGCAGGAATACACAGAAAGACCTATGCAAAAAAGATCTTTGGAGAAGGAAATGGCAACCCACTCCAGTATTCTTGGCTGGGAAATCCCATGGACAGAGGCGCCTGGCAGGCTACAGTCCATGGGGTTGCAGAAGAGTCGACGACAACTTAGTGACTAAACAATAAATGTTTTGGAACCTGGAAAAAAAAAAAAAAAGATCTTCATGACCCAGATGATCATGATGGTGTGATCCGTCACCTAGAGCCAGACAGCCTAGAGTGTGAAGTCAAGTTGAGCTATTTCAAATCCTAAAAGATGATGCTGTGAAAGTGCTGCACTCAATATGCCAGCAAATATGGAAAACTCAGAAGTGGCCACTGAGTCAGTTTTCATTCCAATCCCAAAGAAAGGCAATGCCAAAGAATGCTCAAATTACCACACAATTGCACTCATCTCACACGCTAGTAAAGTAATGCTCAAAATTCTCCAAGCCAGGCTTCAACAGTATGTGAACCTTGAACTTCCAGATGTTCAAGCTGGTTTTAGAAAAGGCAGAGGAACCAGAGATCAGATTGTCAACATCCACTGGATCATCGAAAAAGCAAAAGAGTTCCAGAAAAGCATCTATTTCTGCTTTATTGACTATGCCAAAGCCTTTGACTGTGTGGATCACAATAAACTGTGGAAAATTCTGAAAGAGATGGGAATACCAGACCACCCGACCTGCCTCTTGAGAAATTTGTATGCAGGTCAGGAAGCAACAGTTAGAACTGGACATGGAACAACAGACTGGTTCTAAACTGGAAAAGGAGTATGTCGAGGCTGTATATTGTCACCCTACTTATTTAACTTATATGCAGAGCACATCATGAGAAACACTGGGCTGGATGAAGCACAAGCTGGAATCAAGATTGCCGGGAGAAATATCAATAACCTCAGATATGCAGATGACACCACCCTTATGGCAGAAAATGAAGAAGAACTGAAGAGCCTCTTGATGAAAATGAAGGAAGAGAGTGAAAAAGTTGGCTTAAAGCTCAACATTCAGAAAACGAAGATCATGGCATCCGTTCCCATCACTTCATGGCAAATAGATGGGGAAACAGTGGAAATAGTAGCAAACTTTATTTTGGGGGGCTCCAAAATCACTGCATATAGTGACTTCAGCCATGAAATTAAAAGACACTTGCTGCTTGGAAGGAAAGTTATGACCAAACTAGACAGCATATTAAAAAGGAGAGACATTCCTTTGCCAACCAAGGACCATCTAGTCAAGGCCATGGTTTTTCCAGTAGTCATGTATGAATGTGAGAGTTGGACTATAAAGAAAGCTGAGCACCAAAGAATTGATGCTTTTGAACTGTGGTGTTGGAGAAGACTTTTGAGAGTCCCTTGGCCTGCAAGGAGATCCAACCAGTCCATCCTAAAGAAGATCAGTCCTGAGTGTTCATTGGAAGAACTGATGTTGAAGCTGAAACGCCAGTACTTTGGCCACCTGATGCAAAGAGCTGACTCATTGGAAAAGACCCTGATTCTGGGAAAGATGGAAAGCAGGAGGAGTAGGAGACGACAGAGGATAAGATGGTTGGATGGCATCACCTACTCAATGAACATGAGTTTGGGTAAATTCTGGGAGTTGGTGATGGACAGGGAGGCCTGGCGTGCTGCAGTCCACGGGGTCGCAAAGTGTCAGACATGACTGGATGACTGAACTGAACTGAACTGATCTGAACTGAATGAAGCAGAAAATAGATGTTTTTTTTGGAATTCCCTTGCTTTTTCTATGATCCAACGGATGTTGGTGGTTCCTCAAAAAAGTGAAATAAAGCTAAGCTAGCAATTCCACTTCTAGGTATAAACCCAAGAGAACTATAAACATATGCCCACACAAAAATTTGTACAGTAATATTCATAGTATCACTATTCACAACATGTCAAAATGTAGAAACAACCTAAATGTCCATTATCTGGTGAATGGATAAATAAAATGTGGTGTATTCATGTGATTGAATATTATTCAGTCATAAAAAGGAATGAAGTATTGATACCTGCTATAACATGGATGAATCTTGAAAACGTTTTGCTAAGTGAAAGAAGTCAGACAGAAAAGGTCACATACAGTGTAATTCCATTTGTCTAAAATGTCCAGGATACGTAAATACATAGAGACAGAAAATGCACTGGTAATTGTCGTGGGATTTGGGATGGCAGTTGGGAGTGATTGGTACTAGCGTGGGGTTTCTTTTTGGGGTGATAGAAATGTTTAGAATTAGATACTTGTACAACCTTGTGACTATACTAAAAACTTCTGAATTGTACACTTTAAAATTGTACACAAGTTTTGTTTTGTGAATTTTATCTCAAAAAATTACAAAAAAGCTTTGACTACAAGGGTATTCACTAAATTGTGATTTTTCATACAAAAATAAAAGGAAGGAAAAAATAAAAGAAAGATGTTAAATATTCAACTATGGGGTGTTCTTTGAATGAATTGGACTAGAGCCATATGTACAAACTTGTAGAAATTTATTAATGTGGAAAGGTGTTCATGATATTGAGTAAAAAAGTTACAGAATAATATTTAAGGAATGATTCTATATTTTGAAAAAATAATGAAAACAAAACCAAAATACACTAGGGAATGAGAGACTGGAAGGGTACACACACAGTTTTCTTCCTCTTTTTGCCTCCTAGTGTTCTTGGATTTTTCCACAAATCCCTTTGCTCCCATAACAGATTATGGTGAAATAATTGGCTAAGATCGAGGGGTTTAGGAATTCTGAAGCCTGGGGCCACCTTGACTCTCTGACTTGCCCAAAGCTGTGCTTTGCTCACAGTCAGAAAAACATGACAATTGAAGGGGAAGGAATAAGGTCCCTAGGTAATAAAGAAACAGTTTTAGAAAATGTCATTAGGCAAATGACACCTGTAACTGCTAGACTGCCTGCTGCTTGACGATTTCCTTTTACCCTTCACACTCTACTAGTGAAGGAGGTAAAAAGACCAGTGTGTTGGCAATAAAATCCTTACGGCAGCACTGGGGAGTGCTACTGTAATTATGGGCTCTGCGCACTTTCCTGCAATTCCAGCTTTCAGATGTTTAAAACTATGTTGTAAATTCTTTATCCACATTGAAACTTAGCACATTTGACTACTAGCTGCCCAGAGATTTAATTGCTAGAATCAACAATGCCTTTTAACTGGAGAGAAAAGAAAAATAAGCTAAATATTTCTGGAACTTGGAAGGTATTCTCTCACATCATTTTATTTTTTTAAATGAAAACTTTTTTCTGACAGTCTTTTTGTATACTTAGGAGGTTTAAAAACAATATGAACATCTTAATATTTAAAAAAGCATTTTAAGATGCACTGATGAAAGTTGAACATTTCTAAAAACTCCAATAAATTACAAAATAATGTTTACTTATTGACCACAAGGAAAATAGAGGAACATTTACCAGCTGTTCACTAGCTGTGCAACTTTGGGAAATTTACATAACCTCTGAGCTTTGTTTTTCTTTCTGAAAAATGGGGATGACTATAAAATCCACCTCTTTGTGAGAGCCATGATGTACAGCACTCAGATCCTGCTTCAAGAAAGGACTTGCTCTTGAGTTCTAAGGATTGTTAGCACTTTCAGGATCAACCTCAATTTCTGGGGTGAGATCACGATGTTCTGGAGTAGCCCCTAGCCAGTAGCTGAGCTCAGTGGGGTACAGTGTAATCATTTCAGGCCAAGGTGAGACTCCTCTAAAGGGAAACATTGCTCCAGAGTTCCTGATGGCCAAGACTTTGTCACACTGCCGTGTGGTCAGAGACTGGCCTGGCCCAGCCTGCTTACTCTTTAACACGTCAAATCTGCAGTGTGGTCTGAAGACTCCCTGCCAATCTTGCTTTTCCTTCCTTTTATCAATATCTTTCCTAACTCTACCTGCTTCTTAGAAAACCCAGCTGACACGTTTGAATCTGTTTTAAGACTTAAGTGTGATAGTATATGATAAATCCTAGTCGATCGATGCCTGGCACACAGTAAGCCCTCAATAAATGTTTGACATTACTAGGATTATGTAATTGATTTTAAAATTAGTTTGTATTTTTGATCACCACTATTTTCTCATTTATTCTTGATTCAGTTTCCATCAGCCTTTTCTATTGGCATATAAATACAAGGTTGCATATGTACTGACTTTTTAAATAAAAGTTTTATCATTTGATGTTCTATGAAGAGAAAAATTGAAACAAATATTGACTAGTATTGGGCAAAAAACTTAAAGAAATTAAAGAGAAGAAAATAAGATGTGCATGAAGTGAAGATAACAGATTTGGGGGACATATTTTTATCTAACATTTAAACAATGTTACATGTCATATTCTTTAACTACTCACTTGCTCCACCCCTGCTTCATAAGAATTCTTTGTCAGCATTTAAAAGTTCTGTTATTTAAGAAAATTCTTTTTTAAAAATTTATATTGGATTATAGTTGATGAACAATGTTGTGTTAGTTTCAAGTGTACAGCAAAGTGATTCAGTTACATATATACATGTATCTATTCTTTATCAAATTCTTTCCCAATTCAGGTTATTACAGAGTATTGAGAAAAGTTCCCTGTGCTATAAGTAGGTCTTTGTTGGTTACATGTTTTAAATATAGCAGTATGTACATGTCAATCCCAAATTCCTGATCTGTCCCTCCCCACTACCCTTCTCCCGTAGTAACTATAAGTTCATTCTCTAAGTCTGTGAGTCTGTTTCTGTTTTGTAACTTCATTTGTATCATTTTTTTAGATTCTGCATATAGTAATATCATATGATATTTACCTTTCTCTGTCTGACTTACTTAGAATGATAATCTCCAGGTTCATTCATGGTGCTGCAAAAAGCACTGTTTCATTCTTTTTTTTAAAATATAAATTTATTTATTTTAATTGGAGGTTAATTACTTTACAATATTGTATTGGTTTTGCCATACATCAACATGAATCCGCCACAGGTGTACACATGTTCCCCATCCTGAACCCCCCTCCCACCTCCTTCCCCGTACCATCCCTCTGGGTCATCCCAGTGCACCAGCCCCAAGCATCCTGTATCCTGCATTGAACCTGGACTGGCGCTTCATTTCATATATGATTATTATACGTGTTTCAATGCCTTTCTCCCAAATCATCCCACCCTCCCCCTCTCCCACAGAATCCAAAAGACTGTTCTATACATCTGTGTCTCTTTTGTTGTCTTGCATACAGGGTTATCGTTACCATCTTTTTAAATTCCATATACATGCGTTAGTATACTGTATTGGTGTTTTTCTTTCTGGCTTACTTCACTCTATATAATAGGCTCCAGTTTCATCCACCTCATTAGAACTGATTCAGATGTATTCTTTTTAATGGCTGAATAATACTCCATTGTGTATATGTACCACTGCTTTCTTATCCATTCAACTGCTGATGGACATCTAGGTTGCTTCCATGTCCTGGCTATTATAAACAGTGTTGCGAAGAACATTGGGGTACACGTGTCTTTTTCAGTTCTGGTTTCCTCGGTGTGTATGCCCAGCAATGGGATTGCTGGGTCATAAGGCAGTTCTATTTCCAGTTTTTTAAGGACTCTCCACACTGTTCTCCATAGTGGCTGTACTAGTTTGCATTCCCACCAACAGTGTAAGAGGGTTCCCTTTTCTCCACACCCTCTCCAGCATTTATTGCTTGTAGACTTTTGGATAGCAGCCATTCTGACTGGCGTGAAATGGTACCTCATAGTGGTTTTGATTTGCATTTATCTGATAATGAGTGATGCTGAACATCTTTTCATGTGTTTGTTAGCCATCTGTATGTCTTCTTTGAAGAAATGTCTGCTTAGTTCTTTGGCCCATTTTTTGATTGGGTCATTTATTTTTTTGGAATTGAGCTGCAGGAGTTGCTTGTATATTTTTGAGATTAGTTCTCTGTCAGTTGCTTCATTTGCTACTATTTTCTCCCATTCTGAAGGCTGTCTTTTCACCTTGCTTGTAGTTTCCTTTGTTGTGCAGAAACTTTTAATTTTAATTAGGTCCTGTTTGTTTATTTTTTATTTCATTTCCAATATTCTGGGAGGTGGTTCATAGAGGATCCTGCAGTGATTTATGTCAGAGAATGTTTTGCCTATGTTCTCGTCTAGGACTTTTATAGTTTCTGGTCTTAGGTTTAGATCTTTAATCCATTTTGAGTTAATTTTTGTGTATGGTGTTAGAAAGTGTTCTAGTTTCATTCTTTTACAAGTGGTTGACCAGTTTTCCCAGCACCACTTGTTAAAGAGATTGTCTTTTCTCCATTGAATATTCTTGCCTCCTTTGTCAAAGATAAGGTGTCCATAGGTGCGTGGATTTATCTCTGGGCTTTCTATTTTGTTCCATTGATCTATATTTCTATCTTTGTGCCAGTACCATACTGTCTTGATGACTGTGACTTTGTAGTAGAGCCTGAAGTCAGGCAGGTTGATTCCTCCATGTTTCATTCTTTTTAATGGCTGAGTAATATTCCTTTGTATGTACATACTATATCTTCTTTATCCATCTGCTGATGGACATTTAAGTTGCTTCTATGTCTTGGTTATTGTAAACAGCACTTCAATGAACATTGGGGTGCATGTATTTTTTTGGACCATGTTTTTCTTCAGATATATGCCCAGGACTAGGATTGCTAGATCATATGTTTGTTCTAGTTTTGGTGTTTGATTTTTGTTGTCACTGGTTTTTCATAGTGTACCAATTTATATTCCCATGAACAGAGAAAAGGGTGCCCTTTTCTCCACATCCTCTCCAGCATTTACTGTTTGTAGACCTTTTGGAGATAGCCATTCTGACCAGTGTGAGGTTATACCTCATTGTAGCTTTGATTTGCATTTCTATAACAATTAGTGATGTTAAGCATCTTTGCTTGTGTCTACTGGCCATCACTGTGTCTTCTTTGGAGAAATACCTACTTAGATCTTCTGCCTAAGTTGTCTGCCTTTTGTTTTTGTTTCTTGATATTGAGTTGCATAAACTGTTTGTGTATTTTGGAAATTAATCCCCTGTTGGTCACATTGTTTGTAAATATTTTCTCCCATACTTTGGGTTGTCTTTTTGTTTTGATGATGGTTCCTTTTGCTTGTGCAAGCTTTTAAATTTAATTAGGTTACATTTATTTACTTTACTTTATTTCTTTTGCCTTGGGAGACTGATCTAAGAAAATATTGCTACAGTTTATGTCCGAGAATGTTTTGGCTATATTATTTATCCTCTAAGAGTTTTATGGTGTCATGTCTTATATTTAGATCCTTCAGCCATTATGAGTTTGTTGCTGTATATGGTGTGAGAGTGTTCCTATATCATTGATTTACATGTAGCTGTCCAGTTTTTCCAATGCCACTTACTAGACTGTGTTATCTCCATTGTATATTCTTGCCTCTTTTGTTGTAAATTGTCTGTAGGTTTGTGGGTTTATTTCTGGGCTCTCTATTCTGTTCCATTGATCTATATGTCTCTTTTTGTGCCAATACCATGCTATTTTGATTACTTTAGCTTTGTAGCATAGTTAGAAGTCAGGAAGGGTTATACCTCCAGCTTTGTTCTTTTACCTCATGACTATTTTGGAAATTCTGGGTCTTTTATGGTTTTATATAAATTTGAGGATAATTCGTTCTGGTGGTGGTGGTGGTTTAGTTGCTCAGTTGTGTCTGACTCTTGCAACCCTGTGGACTGTAGCCCGCCAGGCTTCTCTGTCCATGGGATTCTCCAGGCAAGAATACTGGACTGGGTTGCCATTTCCTTCTCCAGGGGATCTTCTTGACCCAGGGATCGAGCCTGGGTCTCCTGCATTGCAGGCAGATTCTTTACCAACTGAGCTAAGAGGGAATTTTGTGGAAAATGTCACAGGTACTTTGACAAGGATCTATTAAATTAAATCTTAAAACTTAGATTAAATTTGTAGATTGCTTTTGGTAGTATGGTCGTTTTAATGGTCCTAATTCTTCCAATTGAAGGAGCATGGCATATCTTTCCATTTCTTTGTGTGTGTACCTAGTTGATAAGGCGTGTCTGCCTCTTGGTGACCCACACAAAAGAGGCTCTGTAACAAAGTTCATAAAGAAAGAGAAGGGCACTATATAATAATGAGGACCAATACAAGGGATATTACATTTACGTTCATTAACATATATTCACCAAATAGAGGAGTACCTAAGCATATAACACAAATACTAACAGACATAAAGAGGAACGTTGACAGGACTATAATAATAGTAGGAGACTTTGACACCCTGCTAACAGCATTGGACAAATCTTTCAGACAGAAAATCAATAAGGCAACAGAGATTCTAAATGACACAATAGACCTGTTGGATTTAACTGATATCTGTAGGACGCTACACCTAAATAAACCCAGAATACACATTCTTTTGAAGTGGATGTGGACCATTCTCTAGGTTAAACCGCATTCTGAGACACAAATAAGCCTCAACAAATATAAGAGGATAGAAACTATTTCAAGCATATTTTCTGACCACAATGGTATAAAACTAGAAATTAACCACAGGAAGAAAAATGGTAAACTAACATACAGATGGAGACTAAACAACATGCTACCAGAACAGTGGGTCAATGACGAAATCAAAGAAGAAATAAGAAAACTGAAAAAATAGATTAAAAAAATAAAGAAAATACCTCAAGACAAACAACAAAATGAAAACACAGCCTTACAAAATCTATGGGATGCAGCAAAAGCAGTTCTAAGAAAGAAGTTAAGAGTGATACAGGTCTTCCTCAAGAAAAAAGAAAAACTCAGAAAAATAATCTAATCTACCACCTGAAATGATTAAAAAAAAAGAAGAAAAACAAAGCCCAAAGTCAGCAGAAGGGAGGATATCATTAAGATCGGAGAGGAAATAAATAAAATAGAGATGAAAAAATAATAGAAAAGATCATGAAAACCAACAGCTGGTTCTTGAAAGGAAAAAAAAAATTGAGAAACCTCTAGCTAGACTCAGCAAGAAGAGACAGAGGACCCAAATAAACAAAGTAAAAGATGAAAGAGGAGAATTACAACTTATACAACATGAATACAAAAAAAAGGAGAATACTACAAACAGTTGTTATTGTTGTTCAGCTGCTCAGTTGTGTCTGACTCTGTGACCCCCATGGACTGCAGCACATCAGGTCTCCCTGTCCTTCACCACCTCCCAGAGTTTGCCCAAGTTCATGTCCATTGAATCAGTGATGCCATCCAACCATCTCATCCTCTGCTGCCCTCTTCTCCTTTTGTCTTCAGTCTTTCCCAGCATCAGGGTCTTTTCCAGTGAGTCTCCTCTTTGCATCAGGTGACCAAAGTATTGGTGCTTCAGCTTCAGCATCGGTCCTTCCAATGAATATTCAGGGTGGGTTTCTTTTAGGATTGACTGGTTTGATCTCCTTGCAGTCCAAGGGATTCTCAACAGTCTTCTCCAGTACAATTCGAAAACATCAGTTCTTCAGTGCTCAGCCTTCTTTATGGTCCAGCTGTCATGTCTGTACCTGACTACTGTACCTGACTACTACATAGCTCTGACTATACGGAACTTTGTTGGCAAAGTGATGTCTTTGCTTTTCAGTACACTGTCTAGGTTTGTCATAGTCTTCCTTCCAAGAAGCAAGAGCATTCTAATTTCATGGCTGCAGTCATCATCCACAGTGATTTTGGAGCCCAAGAAAATAAAATCTGTCACTGCTGCCACTGTTTCCCCTTCTATTTGCCAGGAAGTGATGGGATCAGATGACCTGATCTTAGTTTTCTTAATATTGAGTTTTAAGCCAGCTTTTTCACTTTCTTCCTTCACCCTCAGCAAAAGGCTCTTTAGTTCCTCTTCACTTTCTGCCATTAGAGTGGTATCATCTGCATATCTGAGGTTGGTGGTATTTCTCCCAGCAATCTTGATTCCAGCTTATAACTCATCCAGCATTTTTCATGATGTACTCTGCCTGGAGAATTCCCATGGACAGAGGATCCTGGTGGGCTACAGTCCATGGGGTTGCAAAGAGTTGGACATGACTGAGCGACTAAGCATAGCGCAGCACCCTGCATATAAATTAAATAAACAGGGTGACAGTATACGGCCTTGCCATACTCTGTTTCCAATTTTGAACCATTGTTCTGTTGTTCCATGACCAGTTCTAACTGTTGCTTCTTGACCCACATACAGGTTTCTCAGGAGACAGGTAATATGGTCTGGTATTCCCATCTCCTGAAGAATTTTCCACAGTTTGTTGTGATTCACACAGTCAAAGGCTTTCGCATAGTCAATGAAACAGAAGTAGATGTTTTTCTCGAATTCCCTTGCTTTCTCTATGATCCAATGAATGTTGTTGATCTCTGCTTCCTCTGCCTTTTCTAAATCCTGCTTGTACATCTAGAAGATCTCAATTCAAGTACTCCTGAAGCCTAGCTTAAAGGATATTAAGCATAACCTTATTAGCATGGGAAGTGAGCACAATTGTCCGATAGTCTGAACATTCTTTAGCACTGCCCTTCTTTGGAATTGGGGTGAAAACTGACCTTTTCCAGTCCCGTGGCCACTGCTGAATTTTCCAAATTTGCTGACATATTGAGTACAGCACTTTAACAGCCTCAGATTTTAGGATTTGAAACAGCTCAGCTGGAATTCCATCACTTCTACTAAGGTGATAATGCTTCCTAAGGCCCACTTGACTTCACACTCCAGGATGTCTGGCTTTAGGTGAGTGACCACACCATCATGGTTATCCGGGTCATCAAGACCTTTTTTGTACAGTTCTTCTGTGTATTCTTGCTACCTCTCCTTAATCAATTATATGCCAACCTATTGGACAAACTATAAGAAATGGACACGTTTCTAGAAATATACATCCTGCCAAAATTCAATCAAGAAGAAAGAGATAATTTGAACAAACCAATCAGTAGAAGTGAAATAGAATTCATAATTTAAAAAAAAATCTCTGCAAACTAAAGTCCAGGACCAGACGGCTTCACTGGGGAATTCTACCAAGCATACAAAGTTATCCTTCTCAAACCATACCAAAATAATGAAGAGGAGGGAACACTTACAAATTCATTCTATGAAGCCACCATCACCATGATACCAAAATCAGAAAAAGACAGTAACCAAAAAAAAAAAAGAGAGAGAAAAAGAAAATAACAGGGCAATATATTTGAAGTCACTTAAAAACTATTTTCTGCGTCATGATTCCCATTATCCAGATTGGAAGCACCTGCTGGATACTGATGTATGGAGCTGGCTATCAGATATTTTAGAAACCTTTTGTGCTTTTAGGTAAATCTAACAGAAAATGAGCAAGGCAAAGTCTGCTGTTTGATTGCCATGAATGTAGGCATTAAAGTCTGTTCCTTTTTATGGTGGATCACACTTTATGAGTAAGATCCATCAGAGAACATGGTTAGGCAGGTTTTTGCCCTGAACATCTTTGGTACTTAGTTGGATGAAATTTTGTCAAAAATATCTTTCTAAAAATAGGACCTTAGAGACTATCAGGTACAGTTTTGGCTTCTTGAGTCTTGTGACTAATATCAAACATCGCTGGCATTTTCCCATCATGTCAGTTTAAACAGTGTCATCTATTTTCTTCTTGCTCCTTTTTTGTTTGAATGCTTTTCTGTAAGATCTTAGTTCTTCCTTGCCGTGATTGTTACTGATCAGAAAAGTAAAGTCAGTTTATTTCTTAGTCAAAGAGCAATGGGAGAATAAAAGTTATCATGAGTCTACAGAAAAGGCATAGCACTCTAAGCTTCTTAAGGACAGTCAATGTTGTGCATCTAATTGTATTTTCTACAATTCTTACCCTTATTGATATGCATGTTATGCTGCTGCTGCTAAGTCACTTCAGTCGTGTCCGACTCTGTGTGACCCCATAGATGGTAGCCCACCAGGCTCCCCTGTGCCTAGGATTCTCCAGGCAAGAATACTGGAGTGAGTTGCCATTTCCTCCTCCAGTGCATGAAAGTGAAAAGTGAAAGTGAAACTAATACAATTATGTAAAGTTTAAAAATAAAATAAAATTAATTAAAAAAAATTTAAAAAAATGAAGGAGAGATAAATGTCAGACAAACCAAAACTTAGAGAATTCTCTGCCCACAGATTTATACTATAAGGATATTAAAAAGAGTTTTCTAGAAAAAGGAAAACTATATCAGAAACTTGGGTTTATACAAAGCCATGAAGAGTGTTAGAAATGCAATAAACAAATATTGGATGCAAACACCTGCCCCAATCATCCCTAAATTGGCCATTTCCTTTTGGACACTAAGAAAAAAAAAAAAAAAAAAGAAAGTGAAGTCGCTCAGTCGTGTCCGACTCTTTGCGACCCCATGGACTGCAGCCTACCAGGCTCCTCCGTCCATGGGATTTTCCAGGCAAGAGTACTGGAGTGGGGTGCCATTGCCTTCTCTGATGCATGTTATAGTTTCTGAAAATAAATTTAGGGAGTGTGTTAAAATATATGTGCATGTGTAAATTGTGGAGTGAGCCATAGTAGTTTATAGATTTTTATGTGGTTATTATAAGGTTAACTGAAATATACACACACACAAAACATGAATTTGATTATTTTAAACACAGTACACTCCTGGCTTTTTCAATGTTATCTGGTTTATAACTCTCAGGAAATCTTCAGCTGTGTTAATCAAAGTCATTTAGAATGTTGCCGAAATGTTGCCACTAGCACAATCAAAGATGCACAGTTTGCTTGCAGAGAGATGAGCCTCTATTCTCTGGGGGAACTAGAGAGGCTGGTCAAGGACAGGACAATAGGAACTGATGGCCTCTCAATAAACTCTGTTATAAGGAATGCATTCCCCACCCCTTGCAACATTCAAGCCAAAATTATTTGACCACGTCTTAGAATCCTGAAGAGGTGATTTGTATATGAGAGTTGGACAGGAGGAGAAGACTGCTAAGATTTTTTCTGTATGAAAAAAAAAAAACTGTCTTTGAGAATTAGATTTACAAAATTAGCAATGTTTAATGCTTCATCAGGACATTCTTAAATGGAACTTTTTTGTGTGTGTGTGAGTACCTGTCAGTGAAGAGAACAATAGTTATTAGCACAGTTTAGTGTCACTGCCTTGACTTGGGCTACAGTTCCAGCTGGTTTCCCCTCCATTGCATTTTCCCATCATAGTGCAAATGTCAACAGAGACATTTTCTGGTAAATGTCATACTTTCATTATGAACACAGAATCATTTTAAAATCCAGTCTGACAACCCTTCTCTTTTAGTCTCTTTACATTTATTATAAGTACTATACATTTGGATTTAGATCTATCATTTTACCCTTTACTTTCTTATTTTATTCCATGTATGCTATCCTCCTTATTCCCTCGCTTTCTATGCTTTCTTTTGGAGTAACTGTTTTTTATTATTCCATTACTGTCCCTACTCACCCTGTTAGATTGTTACTTGCTTGCATTAGCTTGTTAGTTATTCTTTTACTATTCTTTTTTGTTAAAGAATCCACCTGCCAAGATCCCTGGATTGGGAAGGCTCCTTGGAGATGCAAATAGCAACCCACTCCAGTATTCTTGCCTGGAAAAATCACAATGACAGAGGAACATGGCAGGCTATAGTCTGTGTGGTCACAAAAGAATGAGACATGACTAAGTGACTGAACAACAACAACTCTTTTAGTGGTTACTCAAGAGATTAAACATGAATCCTTGATCAATCAAACTTTCAATATAAATAAGTACTTTTGCTACTTCCCAGACAATATGAGAACTTTGATCATTTTTACTCCATTTACCTTCCTTGAAACAATATTTTTTTGAAAAAATTTTTACACCTTCAAAAAGTTGCAGTAATAATATAATAAACTTCTATGTACACAAATACATATATTCTTATAGATTCACCAGTTGAATCTATAAGATTCTATGGATGTCTGTCTCTTTCCGTCTCAGTTTTGCTCATAAGGCCTTTGTATTGATTAGATGAGGCCCACCCAGATTATCAAGGATAATCTCCAGTATTTAAAGTCAACTAATTGTAAATGTTACTTATCTAAAAAATACTTTCACTTAGATCAGTGTTTAATTGAATAAATGGGTACAATGGCTTAATCAATGTGCACATAAAATGAATCATCACAAAGCACATCAAGTTTCTTTCTTGTTCCAAGTCAGAGGACATAATACACTTACCATTTGTACACTCATGACTTCATTCATTCATTTATTCAAGAACTATTTCTTTTTTTAATATAAATTTATTTTAATTGGAGGCTAATTACGTTACAATATTATATAGGTTTTGCCATACATTGACATGAATCTGCCATGGGTGTACACGTGTTCCCCATCCTGCCCCCTCCCACCTCCCTCCCCATACCATCCCTCTGGGTCATCCCAGTGCACCAGCCCCAAGCATCCTGTATCCTGCATCAAACCTGGACTGGCAATTCATTTCTTATATGATATTATACATGTTTCAATGCCATTCTCCTAAATCATCCCCCCTCCCTCTCCCACAGAGTCCAAAAGACTGTTTTATGCATCTGTGTCTCTTTTGCTGTCTTGAATACAGGGTTGTCATTACCATCTTTCTAAATTCCATATATATGCGTTAGTATACTGTATTGGTGTTTTTCTTTCTGGCTTACTTCACTCTGTATAATAGGCTCCAGTTTCATCCACCTCATTAGAACTGATTCAGATGTATTCTTTTTAATGGCTGAGTAATACTCCATTGTGTATATGTACCACTGCTTTCTTATCCATTCATCTGCTGATGGACATCTAGGTTGCTTCCATGTCCTGGCTATTATAAAAAGTGCTGTGATGAACATTGGGGTACACGTGTCTCTTTAAATTCTGGTTTCCTGGGTGTGTATGCCCAGCAGTGGGATTGCTGGGTCATAAGGCAGTTCTATTTCCAGTTTTTTAAGGAATCTCCACACTGTTCTCCATAGTGGCTGTACTAGTTTGCATTCCCACCAACAGTGTAAGAGGGTTCCCTTTTCTCCACACCCTCTCCAGCATTTATTGCTTGTAGCCATTCTGACTGGCGTGAAATGGTACCCCATAGTGTTTTGATTTGCATTTCTCTGATAATGAGTGATGCTGAACATCTTTTCATGTGTTTGTTAGCCATCTGTATGTCTTCTTTGGAGAAATGTCTATTTAGTTCTTTGGCCCATTTTTTGATTGGGTCATTTGTTTTTCTGGAATTGAGCTGCAGGAGTTGCTTGTATATTTTTGAGATTAGTTCTTTGTCAGTTACTTCATTTGTTATTATTTTCTCCCATTCTGAAGGCTGTCTTTTCACCTTGCTTATTATAGTTTCCTTTGTTGTGCAGAAGCTTTTAATTTTAATTAGGTCCCATTTGTTTATTTTTGCTTTTATTTGCAATATTCTGGGAGGTGGGTCATAGAGGATCTTGCTGTGATTTATGTCAGAGAGTGTTTTGCCTATGTTCTCGTCTAGGAGTTTTATAGTTTCTGGTCTTACGTTTAGATCTTTAATCCATTTTGAGTTTATTTTTTTTGTATGGTGTTAGAAATTGTTCTAGTTTCATCCTTTTACAAGTGCTTGACCAGTTTTCCCAGCACCACTTGTTTAAGAGATTGTCTTTTCTCCATTGTATATTTCAAGAATTATTTCTTGAGCACCACCTATGTTCCAAACACTGTGATAGATACATGGATACATTTTCTAAGATCCAGACAACTGACAACAGTTATAAATAACTGTTACAATACAACCTAATTTTTGTTAAACTAGGACCCTACTGTGTATTTTTAAGGCTATTGTCTTATTAGTTTTCCTAAAGACATAGACAAGACTATTTTCATGGGTTTCATAAGTGTCCTTGCATAATTGCTTGTCAGGTTATATATATAACTACGTCCTATAAAAAAAAAATAGCATTTTAATTAAATCAATAGTTTTACCAGAAAGGTTGAACTCAATGATTATTAAAATGGAGGGGAAATCTCAGCTCTATTTAGCAGCTTATTTCCAAAAGCTACAATAGAGGATCAGCCCCAGTGCATAACTGCTTTTCAAACTTCTGCTTGCACCTCATTTGTTTATGTCCTATGTTACAAAGCAAGCCACAAGACCAGTCCAGGTTCAGGATGTGGGGAAATAGACTATATCTTGATGGACATTGCTGCCATCATGAATTCATGGCCATTTTCCCCCTCCATGTACTACCATGGTTTGAAGGTAAGGTGAACCACATCACAGTTTTTTTGCAGAGGGTCACAATAGTGTAGCCCAACCGGACATACTCTGGTATACGTGGTGCCTTCCCTACCATACTATCATACCTGGTCACTTTAAAGTTGAAGTATAAACAAAATGGCTTACAGTGTTATATTAGTTTCCGGTGTACAACCTAGTGAGTTTTGTATGTCACAAAATGATTACACGACATGTCTAGCTACCATGTATCACCACACAAAGTTATTACATTACTGACTATATTCACTGTGCTATACATTATATCTCTGAGGCTTATTTATTTTGTAACTGGAAGTCTGTATCTCTTAATCTCTCTCACTTATTTGCCCACCTCAACCCTCCTCCCCTCTGGCAACCATCTGTTTGTTCCCTATATCTGCAAATCTGTTTCTGTTTATTATGTTTGCTAATTTTAAAAAAGTTCCACATATAAATGAAATTATATGATATTTGTCTTTGTCTGAATTATTTAACTTAGCATAATACCCCTTGGGTCCATCCATGTTGTGGCAAGTGGCAAGATTTTATTCATATTTTATGGTTGAGTAATAGTCCATATGTAATGGAATAATATGCCTGCAATGCAGGAGAAGAGATGACAACCCACTCCAGTACTCTTGCCTTGAAAAACTCATGGACGGAGGAGCCTGGTAGGTTACAGTCCATGGGGTCACAAAGAGTTGGACACGATTGAGCGACTTCACTTTCAATTTCAATGCAGGAGACCCAGGTTGGATCCCTGGGTCGGGAAGATCCCCTGGAAAAGGAAATGGCAACCCACTCCAGTATTCTTGCCTGGAGAATCCCATGGACAGAGGAGTCTGGCAGGCTACAGTCCATGGGGTCACAAGAGTCAGACATGACTTAGTGACTAAATCTGAATATTCCATTGTGTATATACCACAATTTCTTTGTCTATTAATCTATTGATGGACATTGACTTTGCATCCATATCTTGGCTATTATGATTAATGCTGCTATGAACATAAGAGTGCATATATTTTTTCAAATTAATATTTTGAAAAAAACATTGTTTTTGTTTTCTTCAGAAGAATACTGATAAGTGGGATTGCTGGATCATATGACATCACTGACACAACAGACATGAATTTGAGCAAGCTCTGGGAGCTGGTGATGGATAGAGAAGCCTGGCATGATGTATTCCACGGGGTCGCAAAGAGTCAGACACGACTGAACGACTGAACTGAACTAATGGTAGTTCTGGGCTTCCCTGCTGGCTTAGGCGGTAAAGAATCTGCCTGCAGTGTGGAAGACCTGGGTTCTATCCCCGAGTCAGGAAGATCCCTTGGAGAAGGAAATGGCTAAACACTCCAGTATTCTTGCCTGGAAAATCCCAGGGACAGAAGAGCCTGGAGGGCTACAGTCTATGGGGTCACATAGTTAGACACGACTGAGAAAGTAACACTTATACTTTCACTTCATGGCAGTTCTACTTTTATTTTTTTTGAGGAAACTTTCTGCTGTTTTCATGTGGCTGGACCAATTTATATTCCTATCAACAGTGCATGAGGGTTCCCTCTTTTCCACATCCTCACCAACATTGATTATTCCTTGTCTTTTTGATAATAGCCATTCTGACAGGTGTGAGGTGATATCCCATGGCTGTTTTGATTTCCCTGATAATTAGTGATGTTGTATACTTTTTTCATGTACCTGTTAGCCATCTGTATGTCTTCTTTGGAAAAATGTCAATTCGGATCCCCTGCCCTTTTTTTAGTCAGATTGTTTGGGGGTTTTTTGCTATTAAATTGTGAGTTCTGTATATTTTGATTATTAATTCCTTATCATTTGCAAATATCTTCTCTCTGCCCACAGACTGATTTTTAAAAATTTTCTTGATTGTTTCCTTCACTGTGCAAAAGTTTGATGTAATCAGTCCTATTTTAAAATTTTTGCTTTTGTTTCCCTTACCTGAGAAGACATATTTACCTGGTCACTTTTTAACATAAAGGGTAAAAGCTGGTGATTATGTAGTTAAATAAGACAAACTAGACAGTTCAAGCATAAAAACAAAAATCTCCTTTGAAACCTGAATTATTGGTTTTTCCATTACATCAACCAGGCACCTTGTCAGCTGTTCCCTTTGTTTTGAAGACATTAGATCTGCAATCTAAGTCACTGCCTCCTTCCTTTATTTCCATGCACATAACCATTCCTTCAACCCTTGGGAAAATGTCAAAATTTCCTTTTTTTCCTTGATTATACACTTTTAAACGATGCTTGGTCATTTAGATTCAAAATAAAACATTTTACTTACCTGGAAATGCCTTTTGATTTTTTTTAATAAGTAGAGTGGAAGATATGTAATAGGTGCTATGGTAGTTGTTTTCCTCTCATGGGAAAATTATTTAGTTTTTGTAATAAGATGCTATGCTTTAAACTTTGGCAAGAAGTAATGAAAGTATACCCTTCAACAAGGTTCCAGTGAGGACAACTGAGTAGCTAAGATACTTAGTGAGGGAAATTCAACCATAAGCTGTCTAATTCAACTGAGCACGAAAGCTCAGAATCTTGCAATGTGACCCTATTGACCTGAAAGTATGTGCGTACCTTTAAACATTGAACAGATTGCTTGCTTCCCATCAGCAGGTTTAAACTTGGTATTTTCGTGGTTGTGTAATAAAGCTTTAAAAACACAGTTAAAATGATAACTACTAGTTGGAGAAGGAAAAGATTAAAATTCAAACGTATTTCAGTTCTCTTAAACAGATTCTGCCCGGGGTGTGCACATATACAATTGGTCGCTTTCCTCAGTGAATGTTGTACAATCACACACCCTAGAAGAATTTGGCTGTGTTCAGTTCCAATTAACAAAGAGCCTTTTTTTCAAACATCTCTAGAGTGATATAAATAGCTGGGAAGGGTGTTAATTGCAGAAGTACAATGGTTTATCAAATGAATAGCTATGTGAATGAGCTCTGTAAACTCTACAAAACACTCTAAAACTTTGTTGTCATTCTTTTTATACTTGTGTACATAATACAAGAACACAGTCTAACATTTCACCTTCCGCAAATTGGCTTTGCAGTGTGTTGGACTGAAAATGAAATAACTTTGGTAACACTCTTCTTAGATGACTGAATTTTTAAATTTTACTTTCTTGTCACTAGAATCTAGACACAGTTCCCAACAGTATGAGTAGTTTCTTAAAAGGATTATTTCTGATGATCTGCCTAATATGTACCCATTTTAGAAAAATTTGAAAATGGAGGAAAGTATGAAAAATAAAGTGAATAATCGTTCACAATTTCATAATCTAGAGGTGCCCTCTGTGCTCAGTCACTCAGTTGTGTTCAACTCTTAGCAACCCTTTGGAATGTAGCCTGCCAGGCTCCTCTGTCCATGGGGTTTCCCAGGCAAGATTACTGAAGTGAGTTGCCATTTCCTCCTCTAAGGGATCTTCTACAACTCAGGAACTGAACTGGGGTCTCCTGTGACTCTTGCTTTGCAGGTGAATTCTTTATCACTGAGCCACTGGGGAGGCAGTAGTCATTAATATTTTAGCATTTTCTTCTCATTTTTTTCTATACATATAATATACACAGAAATATGAAAATTATATATATTTACTATAATATATGGGGCTTCCCCAGTAGCTCAGCAGTAAAGAATCTGCCTGCAATGCAGGAGCCACTGGAGACATGGGTTCAATCCGTGGGTGGGGAAGATCCCCTGGAGGTGAGCATGGCAACACACTCCAGTAATATTGCCTGGAGAATCCCATGGACAGAGGAGCCTGGTGGGCTACAGTCCATAGGGTCGCAGAGTCAAACATGACTGAAGCAACTTAGCATGCACACACGAACTATAATGCTATGATACTATATATGAGGCAATATAGTATAGTGGTTAACATTGCCAGAATATTAAGTTTGAATTCTGGATCCTCTGCTTTCTAGTTGGGTAATCTGGGCAATTTATTTTCACTGTAACTCACTGTATGTGTTAATTACTCAGTTGTGTCCGACTCTTTGTGGCTCTATGGACTATAGCCCACCAGGCTTTTCTGTCCATGGAATTCTCCAGGCAAGAAAACTGGAGCAGTTTGCCATTTCCTCCTTCAGGGTATCTTCCCGACCCAGGGATTGAACCCTGTTCTCCTGCACTGCAGCCAGATTCTTTACCATCTGAGCCACCAGGGAAGCCTTTTCCTTAGCTGTAATATGGAATAATATTAGTGACCTATTTTGTAGAGGTATTTTGAGGATTAAGTGAATTGATAGACTCAAAGCACTTAGAATAGCGTCTGCTGCTGCTGCTGCTAAGTCGCTTGAGTCGTGTCCGACTCTGTGTGACCCCATAGATGGCAGCCCACCAGGCTCCCCCGTTCCTGGGATTCTCCAGGCAAGAACACTGGAGTGGGTTGCCATTTCCTTCTCCAATGCATGAAAGTAAAAAGTGAAAGTGAAGTCACTCAGTCGTGTCTGACTCTTAGCGACGCCATGGACTGCAGCCTACTAGGCTCCTCCATCCATGGGATTTTCCAGGCAAGAGTACTGGAGTGGGGTGCCATTGCCTTCTCTGAGAACAGTGTCTAGTACATTATAAATGCTCAATTTTTAATTTTTTTGGTGATGCCACATGGCTCGTGGGATCTTCGTTCTCAGACCAGGGATCAAAACCAGGCCCATAGCAGTGAAAGTGCCAAGTCCTAATCACTGGACCACCAGAGATTTCCCTAAGTGCTGAATACTATAAACCATTCTTATCATATAACACCAGGGCATAAGCCCTTTCCAAAATAATTTAAACATTTAAAGATTGTGCTTGTGTGCTGTTGCTTCAGTCACGTTCAATTGTTTGCGACCCTATGGACTGTGGCCCACCAGGCTCCTCTGTTCATGATTATTCTCCAGGCAAGAATACTAGAGTGGGTTGCCATGCCCTCCTCCAGAGCATCTTTCTGACCCAGGGATTGAACCCATGTCTCATGTCTCCTGCATTGGCATGCAGACTCCTTACCACTAGCGCCACCTGGGAAGCCCATTTAATGAACATATAATTGAATATATTCCACTGGATAGAGATGCCATAATATACTTACCCAGTTTCATCGCTGAATTTTGTTTCCAAATTGTTATGATTATAAATATTTCAATAAATATATTAATACATACACTTTTATTGCATTTCAGATAATTTTTATTAAACTAGATTCCTACAAGTAGACTCTGGTGACCAGCTCCCATTATGGTCCCCAGTGATCCCCCTCTTCTGGTACTCAGGCCCTTGTCTAAGACCTCCCCATTCCCAACCTCACACTAAATACACAGAGCTTTTTGGTTTAACCAGCAAAATATTGCAAACATGATGAAGGGTGACTTCTGAGGCTAGGTCACAAAAATCACCATGGGTTCTTCCCTGCCTCTCTCTGTTTGATCACTCTCTCTGGCAAAGGACAGATGATACACTGTAAAGACACTTCAGCATCTCCATGGAGAAGAGATCGTGAAGAAGGCTGTATGCTGAGGAACCAAGGCCTCATGCAACTGCTATGTGAACGAGTTGTCCTGGAAGCAGATCATGCAGCTCCAGATGACTGTAGATGTGGCCAACAGCTTGAAAAACCTTGACCCAGAACCACCTAGCCCAAGCTGTTCCCAGATTCCTGACCTGCAGAAACTATGTGAGATGATAAATGTATTGTCTATAGTTAATACAGACAACATTAGTCTGTTATAATCATCAAACTTGCTAAAAGGCTGCTGCTGCTAAGTCTCTTCAGTTGTGTCCGACTCTGTGTGACCCCATAGACGGCAGCCCACCCCACCAGGCTCCCCCGTCCCTGGGATTCTCCAGGCAAGAACACTGGAGTGGGTTGCCATTTCCTTCTCCAATGCATGCAAGTGAAAAGGGAAGGTGAAGTCGCTCAGTCGTGTTCGACTCTTAGCGACTCCATGGACTGCAGGCCACCAGGCTCCTCCGTCCATGGGATTTTCCAGGCAAGAGTACTGGAGTGGGGTGCCATTGCCTTCTCCGCATTTACTCTCTAGTGAGGTTAATATTTTTTCTTACAGTCTTCTTTTTAAGACAAATTTTTTGAGCAGTTTTAGGTTCACAGCAAAACAAGAAACAGGTATAGAGATTTCTCATATATCCTCTGCTCCCACACACACACATAACTTAGACCATTATCAACAAATCTCATCAGAGTGGTACAGTTTTTACAATTGATATACCTATATTGATACTTCATAACCACCCAAAGTTCATAGCTCACTTAGCTGAAGCATGTGGGATCTTCACTGAGTCATGCAGGAACTTTTATTGCATCGCCTGGACCCCCTCTTGTGGTGGGGGGGCTCGGTAGTTGTGGCATGTGGGCTTAGTGGCTTGGCATGTGGGATCTTAATTCCCTGACCAGGGATTGAACCTGCATACCCTGCATTGCGAGGTGGATTCTGAGCCACTGGACCACTAGCCAAGTCCCTCATGTTTCTTTTCTATTTGTATTTCCTCTTCTTGGAAACCTCTTTATTTATAAATTGATCAATTTCCTATTGAGGTTTTAGTGTTTTTCTTTCAATTGTTTTTCTTTCAATTTGTATGAACTCTATAAAGGATATTAACCAGTTTATGCTCGTCACATTTTCAACTGATTATTTTTATGGTTTTATGTTTAATGATATGTAGATGTTTTAAATTTTTATATAGTCATTGGACTATGATATTTTCTGTAGTGTTTAAGCCTAGAAAGTCCTATTCTATTCAAAGAGAAGACAAACATTTATGTCAGTTTTTTTAAATCTGCAATTCCCAACTTTTTTGGCACCAGGGACCAGTTTTATGGAAGACAATTTTTCCACAGACCAGAAGGAGGGGAATGGTTTCAGGATAATTCAAGCGTATTACACTTATTGTGCACTTTATTTCTACTATTATTACATCAGCTCCATCTCAGATCATCAGGAATTAGATCTCAGAGGCTGGGGACCCCTGCCGCACATCGCTCCTGCCCCCACTATGTGCAATAGCCTCCCATATGTTATAGTTTTTGATTTTGTTTTATATTTGGGTCTTCAGTTCATTTGGAATTTATAGTGGTTTTTTTTTGTATCACTAAATAGCTAATTTTAAAACAATTTATGAAATAAATAGAACAGTTTTCCTCTTTTCTATCAATGATTATGATAAATTAGGTTTTTTAAAGATCTTGTGCTTATTTCTATGTTCTCTATTTCACTGAAAAGCTCTTCCTGTGTCACTATCACTCTGTTTTAATTAATGTGGTCTATAATATTTTAATAACTGGAAGGACTAGTTAGTAGAATGACTTTAGTAGCATGACCTCTGGAAAGCCACAGAACTTTCCAGAATGCAATCAGATACCATTCAAAACTGTTTAAAAGTTGGGTGACATTTCACAGAACAATATGAAAGAAGGCAAAATTTCATCAAGGTCAGAAGTCCGTGGAGCTTGGCAGAAAAAACATTTTAACTTTCTAAGAACCAAAGAAATAAAAAGTCCAATCAGGAGTTTTAGCAGTCTGCTGAGAGTTGTAGACTTCCAGGAGTCAGCAAAGAAAGAAGGCAGACAGATTCACACACAGGAATGCAAATGAATTCCTCTGTGCAAACTAAGTTTGGCCAATAAATTCATTTTCATATTTTTGTGTATCTTTGTCAAACTCTGGAAAGTTTGAAATAATTCAACTGCAAAAAAAATTGAGCTTGAAAAAAAACTGATCTTGGAAAGCTTCTTGAGACATTCAGCTTTGATAACTGAATATTTTCTTCAGTTTTCTATTATTTTGAAAATAGTTTGATGTTATATTTGTTTTCTTCTTTGAGTCAACATTGTTTTACTTAAAAAACGAAGCCCTGGGTAAGCAAACCACAGTTCTCTTTCTCTCTTCATTTACATTTTCAAAAGTGGAGCAACTCTTTTTTGTTCTCTTCTTCCCTGAAAATAATCTTTCAAAAGTATGCCATAGAAGAATTTTAGGAAAACTAATAGAAATCACTGATTTTGAGACATTCATTCCACTTACTTGATACTTCTTCCTCTTGACTCACATTAAACCAACTGATTTTGAGAATAAAAGTTCTAAACCGTTACGGCTGAATGAAATGTGTAAAGTGAAAGCCTTAGGTAAACAGATATATTTTGGCATCAGCAAATTTGTGCTACAGCTAATATCTTGGATCCATGATTCAAAGCAGAAATGTAACTGAAACAGCTGTTTAATTTACAGCTTACGAGAGCACAAAGTAAGCAGCATATTTGATGGCAGGAGAAAGGTACAGGTGAAGGTCATAGAATCTATGAGAAGGAGGCGGCCAGGTGATCGTCGTTGTCTGGGAGAAAAGAGGCATGACCCCACTTGTTGAGCCCTTCAGCCTCCACAGCGGTAGTGCCTGGGGGTGAACGTCGCTTATTGCTGCCAGGGATTCACTGTAGCCAGTTGCTGCGGTGACCTGTACATGCCTCCCACCATCTGTATGAACTCTGGGCCCACTTAGATGGAGGCACAGCCTAGAGCATTAGTATGTGCTCTGTTTCCTTTCCTGTATGGCTGCACCATGGCATGTGGACTCTTTTAAGTTGTGGCTTGGGGATCATGCGGGATCTTTAGTTGTGGCATAAGGGATTTAGTTCCCTGTCCAGGGATGGAACCCAGGCACCCTTCACTGGGAGCATGGAGTCTTAGCCACCGGACCACTAAGGGAAAGGAAGTCCCTTCACTTCAGAATTTTAAGGTCTAATCTTCTATTTTCAATTGAAATTATCTGAGCTTTAAAAACATACCCATATCGACCAGAAAGATTTAGATACACAACAAAGTATGCGTGTGTGCTAAGCCATGTCTGACTGACTCTTTGCAACCCTATGGACTGTAGCCCACCAGGCTTCTCAGTCCATGGGATTCTCCAGGCAAGAATACCAGAGTGAGTTGCCATGCCCTCCGCCCAGGGATCTTCCCCAGCCAGGGATCGAACTCAGTCTCTTACAGCTCCTGCACTGGCAGGGGTGTTCTTTACCGCTAGCACCACCTAGGAAGCCCTTCACAATTAAATATTGTTGTTGTCCAGTTGCCAGGTTGTGTCTGACTCTGTGACTCCCTGAACAGCAGCACACCAGGCTTCCCTGTCCTTCACTGCCTTCCGGAGTTTGCTCAAACTTATGTCAATTGAGGCAGTGATGCTATCTAATCATCTCATCCTCTACTGTACTCTTCTCTTGATCATATTGGACACCTACCAATCTAGGGGACTCATCTTCTGGTGTCATATCTTTTTGCCTTTTCATACTGTTTATGGGGTTCTGGAGACAAGAATACTGCAGTGGTTTGCCATTCCCTTCTCCAGTTAAGTACACATCTGAAATATTATTTAAACTCAGAAATTGAAGCTGTGTAAAAGTATTTATTTGTAACTGGCTCCCCCTAGTGATAATTATTTTAAATAGCATAATTCATTTAGGAATTTCTCTTGAACTGGTAAAATTTTTTGAGAGTGGTTTCAAATTTTATTCTCTATTGAATCCCAGATTGTAAACTAATAGATTTTTATTATTACAGGGTCTATTTTAGAAATTTATAATGGAAAATAATCCAAAGACACACATAATTAATTATCCATGTCTCAACACCATAACTGCAACTTTTCGGATAAACAATAAAATTGACTTTCTTTTTTTTTTTTTTAATTTAATTTAATTTATTTTTTTTCCAACTACAATTTTATTTTATTTTTAAACTTTACAAAATTGTATTAGTTTTGCCAAATATCAAAATGAATCCGCCACAGGTATACATGTGTTCCCCATCCTGAACCCTCCTCTCTCCTCCCTCCCCATACCATCCCTCTGGGTCGCCCCAGTGCACTAGCCCCAAGCATCCAGTATCGTGCATTGAACCTGGACTGGCAACTCGTTTCATACATGATATTTTACATGTTTCAATGCCATTCTCCCAAATCTTCCCACCCTCTCCCTCTCCCACAGAGTCCATAAGACTGTTCTATACATGAGTGTCTCTTTTGCTGTCTCGTACACAGGGTTATTGTTACCATCTTTCTAAATTCCATATATATGCGTTAGTATAAAATTGACTTTCAAAGATAAAAATCTTGTAGAAAAGTGTAATACTGACTGCCCTTGAGATAATAAGTGAGTGTGGGACACAGCAGAAAGATGGTGATGAGATTGCTACAGAATTCAGACTAAAAATAATAACCTTGTTAACAGTTCCAAATTGCTTGTATTAATACTTGTTTTTTCATTTGCTCTTTTGGGGTATCCTGTAAGCTAGGTATCATTCCTCTGTTTTGCAGATCAGAAAACAGTCTCAACAAGTGAAGTGCTGTGCCCAAGGTCACAAAGTACTGTGGATGCCGTGCGTGCGCTCAGATTCCCAGACTCTCCTTCAGGGCAGGGTTACTTATTTCTCCAGTTGCTGGGAGAGTTTTGGCTAATGCCTCTCACCTTTTCTCAACCAAAGAAAGACACTTTGCCCAAAGTTATGCTCTGTTCCCAGGGACAGTGCACATCTAATAACTGGTTCATAAGGGGGACAAAGACTTGTTCACTTTGCCTCAATTTGGGATATCACAGAAGGGCCATCCCAGCTTCAGAACTCCCCATGGGATCTTCTGTGACCTCAGTTGCAGCCACACTGCAGCTCGACTTTTCCTCTCTGCCCGGTCTTTCTACCCTCACCACTCACAGGTGCTACTTCTGCCAGGGTTCTCCATTCACCTCTGCTCAAAAACCTCAGTTTCTCAGTCTGTTTCCTGGAAAACCCAGCCAATGACAGTTGGTTCTGGATGTGCTTCTAAAGTGAGATTTTGTTGCTGGCCCTGGCTGGCTGAGATAAAGACCCCATTGCTGTTAGTGAGAGGAACATTAATAGCCCCAGGCAGGCAGTTCCAGTACTATTGCTAAAATTTAACAAGTGGTAAACAGAAATGGATACCGATGGGAAGCAGTCCACTGGCAGGTGCAATATCTCAGGGGTTTGAGAGTTTCGGGGGAAATTAAGTAAATATAAGAATTTTGAAAATTAGCTGCCTTGTTTGGAAGTAGATGGCCGTGGATATTTTAGAGAGAGGCAATGAAAGACTGAGGATGATTACTCACCAGTACATGGTGCAGTGTGAAGCCAGAGTGCTTCCTTTCTGTACATAAATGGATTCCCATCTCCTGCAGCCTGGGAGGAGTAAACTGAAGACTTCTACATTGTAAGAGTAGCAGAATTCCAGAGAATGTTAAATTCTCAGCTTGAGCTGGTCTGCCGTTTCTAGGTTAGGGCCCTGATTTGGAAGGAGTGAGAGCCTGAGGCTTTGGGTGGGGACATCTGGCTTGTGCACTAAAAACTCCATGATTCCTCTGGACCCTCTGGACCTGCTGAAATGATTCACTCCTCCCTACTTAAGGCTAGTGCCTCTTATTTATTTGCAGATAATGCAAGCTCTAAACAGGGGCTCTAGAGGGGTGGGATGGGGAGGGTGATGGGAGGGAGGTTCCAAAGGGAGGGGATATATGTATACCTTTGGCTGATTTATGTTGAAGTTTGACAGAAAACAACGAAATTCTGTAAAGCAATTATCCTTCAATTAATAAATAAATTAAAAAAATAACCTCATGCTCTGCTCAGGGTGTATCTCTACCTCCTCTTGTGGCCATCAAACCCATAACTAGGGTCAAGTTAATCATAGCCAGAGAAGTGCTGGGCCTGCTAAGGGAGAAAGGGACTGTCCCCTGAAGTGAAGTGACTACTGGAGCTGGTCAGCATGTACTCTTAGAAATTGGGAGGTGTATGTGTGGGGCTGGATTCTGAGGGTACTGAATCAAGAGGCACAAAATATAATATTGGAAAAGGGAGTTTGTTTTGTGTGAGTGTTCTCTCATGGTACAGGACTTACACCTTGGCAAGGGTGCCAGGAGATGGCGCTAATACATTGGCAGTTTGCCTCAGACACTTGGGGAAAAAGTATGCATTAGCTTACATGAAGTAAGGTATTAGAACTGGAAGCACTGCTATGGAAAATAGTGAAAGAAGAAATCAAAATGTCCAGAGATGTGGGTGAGCTAGACTGAATACACCACATAGGCCTGAAACCTCACCAGCTACTTCTTTCTGCGGGAACCCAGAGGACACTCCGTTTACCTTAGAAATAAGCAGGTCCTTGGGGAGAAGCTCTGGGCTGCTGTTAGGAGATGCTGTTACAGAATGCGCTCACTGATTGTAATGGGGACAATGGGGAGCTGAAATAATGGAGGCCAGGTGGCAAGGCTAACTGCTGTAAGCCAGTTGGAGGCAGCTGAGAGCCCGTTGGCTGTAAAAAACAGAAAGACAGGCAGTCAGCCAGGACAGGGTCCCAGCCCCCACCCCGATTCTCCACCCAGGACTCATAACACTTAAGTGAGTAAAGTTCGGAACTCCACTTTTTGTTTTAAATGTTAGGCTCCAATTCTTGTTTTTTGTTATTGCTAGTTGTTTTTTTTTTTCAAATGCTTCTCTTTACCAGATGCCTTTGTCAACCAGATCCAAGAGCAATTCAGCTGCAGTGCTGCTGGCATCTGTTGCAGGGTGGCATCTCAGGCTTACAAGCCCAGGCTGGAGGGGAGATCCTGACTCTAACTTTTTACATTTTCTTGCCTGTCTTTCTGGAAGCTCAAGCTAAACCCTATGAGCCATCCTCAGTGCCTCTGATTTCTTCATCCAATTGTTCAGTAAATTCTTTGGTTCAGGCTCCAAAGTGCATTCCTGTCCATCCAATTTTTTTCACATAACTACAGCTTTCACACTGTAGTCTAAAGTTTTGTGTCTATTATTAGTTTACATTTATCGAGTGCTTGAGTATTGCATTAGTTATCTATTGCAGCATAACAAATTACCCCTAAACATAGGGCCTAAAACACTAGTTTCTTGCAGTATCTGTGGGCCGGGAATCTGGAGTGGCGTAGCTGGATTTTTTGACTCTGGGACCCACACAGTTACAGGTGTCTCAGGACTCATTTGGGAAGGATCTTCTTCCCTGGATCCTGGTGATTGTTTGCAGAGTTCATTTTCTTGCAAGTTGTTGGACTGAGCCTTTATTTCCTCACAAACTCCTAGCTAGAGGCCTCCTTCAGTTCCTTGGTGCCTGGGCCTCTCCACAGAGCATCTCACAAGATGAGATCTGACTTCATCAGTGAGAGTTTCAGAAGAGGGAGTGCTAGCAAGACAGAAGTCAATCTTTTGTAAATCACAGAAGTGATAGTTCATCATTGTGGTCATATTCTGTTTGGTTCTAGAAGCAAGTCATCAGGTCCAAACCACTCAATGGGAAGAAATTAACACAAGGGTTGAGTACCAAGAGTTGGGAACCATTGGGAGCAATGTCAGAAGCTGCCTACCACAGGCATGTAGGTACTCTTCTAAATGCTTTACACATCTTAATGCATTTAGTCCTCATAAGAGATCTTAAGATAAATATGCTATTACTGTGTTCATTTCACAGGCAAATAAGTGCCAAGCAGTCAAGTAACTTTTCCAGGGTCAGATAGCTAAAGTCAGTAGGATACAGAAATTTGAACCTAGGCTGTCTGGCTTTAGCATGTGTATTCTTTTCTTTCATGCCACTTTTTAAGAAGTTGTGATATAATTAACATGTAAAATTATATGTGTATATTGTGGAATGATCACCATAGTAAGTCTAGTTAATATCTATCACCATACATAGTTGCCCCTGGAGAAAGAAATGGCAACCCACTCTATTACTCTTGCCTGGAAAATTCCATGGACAGAGGAGCCTGGCGGGCTATAGTCCATGGAGTCGCAAACAGTTGGACACGACCGAGCGACTAACACACACATACATAGTTGCAAGTTTTTTTCTTACTATGAGAATTTTGAAGATCTCAATCAGTAACTTCCAAATATACAATACAGTATTGTTAACTATAGTCATCATGCTGTACATTACATCCCTAAGACTTTATGGAATTTTGTAACTTTTGATCACTTTTGCCCATTTGACTCCCCCTGCCCCCATTCTTCAGCTCTGGCAAAAGAAACCTGTTTTTTTTATTTTTAGATTTCACATATAAATGAGATTTATTTTACTCTGACTTATTTCACTTAGCATAATGTCCTCAAGGTCCATCCATGTTGTCACAAATGGCAGGATTTCCTTCTTTGTTGTTGCTGAATAATATTCCACCTTGTGTGTGTATGTATGTATATGTATACACACACACACACATACATACAGCATACCAATGTCAGTATTCAAGTGACAGGTGGCATCTGGACTGCTTGGAAGAGGATTGGTCTGGCAAAAGATATTTAGAAGATGAAATTGACTAATTTGAGAAAAAGAATCACAACTGATTCCCAGTTTGTTTCTGTATAGTACCCAGACTCCTCCAGTGCCAAGGAGTTAAGGAAAAATAGATTTAAAGCTTTTCTTCTGTATTTTTTCCTTCCTTTCTCCTCCCCCTTCCCTCCTTCCTTCCACAAATACTCACTGCCAACTATGTTCTGGGGAAAATACTAGATCCTGGGGAATGGATTTTTTTTAGCTCTCCAGATACAAAAGATATATTATTTTGAGCAGTTTATGAACAACCTGCAGTCGTCCCCGAATCATCTACTTAACTGTCACGTATTTCAACTTAAATGGTCTTCCTATTAAATGTACCAACATTAAGTGTTGTGACAGTACTAGAAAATAAGCAATTTGTAAAGCATATGCACAAATTCTAACCAGGCTAACTATTCTGGCTTTCTCTATTAATTTGAGCAATTCCTTAATTTAACATATGATGATGAAAATAATTTTACAATATTTCCAATTAAGTTAATCTTCACATTGCTTTTGTGTTCTTTGTCATAACACGTAGAATGATAAAATTCTGTTTTGCATATTATTAATGAATATGGGGCATGTTTTTCCATCTGGGTCATTAATAGCTCGCTTTTATCTAATTTCAGAAATGAGTTCAGTACTCAGTCTACAGATTATACAGTAACCAACTTCTCTCAATGAACCACAATTCTGTTAAGCTCTCAACCCACTTTTTTCTACACTTGTGCCAATCTATAACAAGCCAAATCCTGATGTTCTACTTCAGCTAAGTTGGTTGCACAAAATTTAGAAGTCATTAGCAAGAAATCTGACCCAGAACCAATATAGGCCCTCACACACATGAAGAAAAGATGAAAATAACAAGGTCTTATTGTATAGCAAAGGGAACTATATTCAATATTCTGTGATAAAACCATAATGGAAAAGAATATGAAAAGATAATATATACATACCACTGAATCTTTTTGCTGTACAGAGAAATTAACACAACATCATAAATCAAATATACTTCAGTAGAACTAAAAAAAAGTGGGTTAAAAAAAAGAAAAGATGAAATTGCACAATCCACATTAGATTGAAATTGCACAATCCACATTAACCAATGTAGATCTAATCCGCATTGGTTAGGTCCACATTAACCATTCCCTAGTTTATGATTTGAGAAGATCATTTAAGTGGCAACCCTGCTTCTTATTTATAAATGACTTTAAAACAATGGGAACAGTAACTGTTCTATTTTCAGCTTCTGCTGAGTATTTAGATGATTACCAAGAAAAGTATGTTGTAAACAGCAGCCTATAGAAAATACCAGGAAAGAAAGCAATGCTGCTTGGGAAAATCTAACCTATTCAATTTTGAATAGTGTATGGGCTACCAATTTAGTGCTAGGATATTCTGATAAAAGACAACTATTTCTAAGGGATCTATCTGAAAAAGTCTCACCATAGCTCCATTTGGGCATTTAAAAAGTTGTCATGTTGTTGCCATGGAAATATTCTGATGATTTACAGGGCTGTGTCAGAGCACTTTTATTTGTCTGTTAGAATTGTGAGAACTTCCTTTACAAAAGTGTTCAATTTTATGTGCCTAAGAAGCCAATTCCCGGTCAGAGAGTAGCTTACTCTATTTTGGAGAAGGGAATGGCAACCCACTCCTGTATTCTTGCCTAGAGAATCCCATGGACAGAGGAGCCTGTCTCCTCTGTCAGTGGGCAGGCTAGAGTCCACGGGATCGCAAAGAGTGGGACATGACTGAGCGACTAACACACAAGAAGCCAATACAGATATTCTCCAAAGATACCGTCATTATGACTCAAATGAAATTAGCATACCAAAGGATTTCTATTTAACTGCTGGAAGTGCTCTCTGGGTCAAAATCAGTCTATCAGGCAGGCATGCATGCTCAGTCGCTTCAGTCGTGTCTGACTCATTGCGACCCTGTGAACTGTAGCAGGTCAGGCTCCTCTGCTCATGGAATTCTCCAGGCAAGAATACCAGAGTGGGTTGCCATTTCCTCCTCCATTTGGCAAGGCTTTGAAAAACCCTGACTGAGAGCCTAGCATAGTTCTAGGTACCCTGGGGTTGTGACACACCACACGTGCTGCACACCAAGATCTAATGGAGAGCTTTATCAAATAAACGAACATACATGATGCCAAACCTTAAGAATCTCATTGGTAGGTTCTGGCACCAGGCTCCTGGGAATCTGCTTTTGTTTTTAATCTTTTAACCTCCCAGGTGATTCTAATGATTTATTGGAACTGGGAACTGTTCCTGCAGAGATTGTCAAAGTCTGGTCCCTGGACCTTTATCACCAGCATCACCTGGGAACTTGTTAGGAATACAAATTCTCAACCCCATTCAGATTTATTATAAATCATAGACTCTGGAGATAACAATCAGTGGTTTTTTCCAAGAGAATTTATTTATTTTTATTTTTTGCTTTGCTGGGTCTTTGTTGCTGGATGGCTGTCTCGCCGCTCACACTGTTCACTGAACCCAGGTAGATAAGGTGCGACCAGGGAAGCTGGAAGAAGACTTGAAGAGCATGGGGACTGCAGACATGTTTATTCTCTCCGGGTAGCAGAAGTTATAGCTATGGAGAAAAAAGCATTAGCTAAGTCCACCACTTAGTGATAAGTGCCCAGTGCTGTATGTTAACTGGTCTATCAAGTCATGGATTGAAGGCATGGCAGAATGCATAGGAGGTACCACTTTATTCAGTTCCCTGTAGTCCACAGTCATCCACCAAGAGCCATCAGGCTTCCACACGGGCCACACAGGGAGTTGAATGGGCTCTGTGCAGGACGTACAGTGTGCACTTTTGCCAGCTCAGCAATGGTGGCGCCTATTTCCTAGTGGCCACCTGGTACATGATATTGTCTCATAGTCACTGCCCTCCGGGCTGTCGGCAGCACCTGCGGGGATGCTTTGCATATCCCCTCACAATTGCCTTCACAACACGCACTCAGAGATGGAATTCTACCACAGAGGTCCACAACACAAGACCTTTTAAAACATCTATCCCCAAAATGTATTCCAGAACTGGGAACACGTACACAGTGTACATCGCATAGAAAGCCGTCCAATTTCCAGTGGTAAGGACACAGCCTTTACTTCAGTGCTTTGGCCATCGTGGCCATCCATATATGCACTGTGGCCAGGAAACTGTTCTGGTTTGCCGTGTACCAGGCTGCATTCGCACCAGTGTCAACCAGGGCCATTACTCTTTGTACATTGATGGGTGACCAGTGAATTGCAAGTTCCACATGGGGCCTCCGGTCCCTGCTTGGGCTCTCTGGATGGGCATCTTGGCCTGAGCCCTATTTAAAGTGGAACAGGGCATCAACAGAGACATCCCCAGTTGGCATTAAGTCCTCTAGTTGAACAGCCCGTACTTCATGCCATGGACACTTCTTTTTACACTTGGTAAACTGTTGATCCGGGCTCAATTGTTTCCATAGTTCTAAGAATACAGCATTAGGTTGCTTATCAGTTTTATTTCTGTCAAGTCTCACCCTTAGCAAATCAGCCCACATTTGTAACTGTGTCACCCGGGTGGGGCCTTATGTTTATTCTCTCCGGGTAGCAGCCGCCAGGAGTCTTCAAAAACTACTGATACACTAAGACAGACAAAAGTGGCCCATGGCCAAGCGGGCACGCAGGCACAGCTCTGCCAAGGTCAGCAGTATCTATGTTTATAGAACATAAGGTATGAGGCTGTGAGAGAGCAGGGCAGGAGAGCCTGACTGATGCCGTGTTGTCAGTTAACTTCTTCATAACGGCTTTTCTCTAGCAATGGTGAGCTGGGCTGCTCTCCAGTTGCGGTGCACAAGCTTCTCACCGCAGTGGCTTGTGTTGTTACAGAGCACAGGCTCTAGGGTGCAAGGGCTCAGTAGTTTGGGCTCACAGGTTCTGGAGCCTGGGCTCAGTAGATATGGCACACAGGCTTAGTCACCCCAAGGCACCTGGGATCTTCCTGGACCAGGGATGGAAATTGCCCTTGCATTGCAAGGTAGATTCTTAACCACTGGACCACAAGGGAAGCCCAACAATCTATGTTTTAACAAGTCCACAAGGTGACAAATTCAGAGGATCTTGGCCTTTTCTTCAGACTGAGATAGATGCTGAAGTTCTTTCTTTCTTGGCTGCAGAGCTAAGGAACTAGGATGGACTTTCTCTCCCTAGTAGGTAGCCAGTCACTCTCTCCTTCTCTTTACTCTGAGAATGTCTGAAGAAGTGTGGGGCGAAATATGCTTCCTCATCCCACTTCCTTGCTGCTTGGTAAGATGATATGTAGAGAGAGGCCCTTTTGTTTTCAGGGAAAATGGAAAGAGGATTACAAACAATAACCAACATGGGGAAGTGGCAGAAGTCCTAAGATTTAAAAAAAAGCCTTCTGTCCGGGCCCAGGGCCTTCTATCTTCTGTTTTGACTCCTGAATATGGAGCTCACATCCTCCCTATTTCTCACTTCACCTTCAGCAAAGCCATATGACTCTTCACAGTAACTCAAGGCCTAAAAATAAATAAAACCATGCAATAGATTTCCTCTTTCAGCATAAAAGTTTTCTTTTTTACTTTTAATGAAAATTACTCTAAAATGAATTTTGTTCAGTATATTCTGGATTTTTCTTGATCATCTAGTGTTATTATAATGAACATTAATTGTATATCCTACAGCAATCAATGGTATCATGGATTTTTGAAGACTGAAGACACATTTGCATAGTAAATAATCTTAGATGTCTAGGATTTTTTTCTTGTATTCTAAATTTTTGTCTTTTCTCTCACTCTCAAGCTATCAGAAAACATGTCCAAGTATCTTTTTCAGTATTCTTCACCTTGCTCCTAATTTTTTGCTTTTGATATGTGGGGGCTGGGAAATCAGAAAACAAGTTTGTTACATCTATGTTTTAAAAAAGGGTACAACAAATTGGGAAATTTTATTTTTCACTGATAATACTCAGTGTTAGTGAGGTTGTATTAAAGCTAATATATCCTGATATTGTCCATAAAAATGTGACATAATCCTTTGGGAAAGCAGTATGGCACTATATGCCAAGATCCTTAAACTATTCATACTCTTTAATAAAACATTTTAGGAATTTCCCTGGTGGTTCAGTGGTTAAGAATCCGCCTGCCAATGCAGGGTACATGGATTCAATTCCTGATCCAGGAACCAAGATTCCACATGCTGTGGAGCAACTACACCTGTGTACCACAACTGCTAAAGCCTGCGTGCCCTAGAGCCCATCTCCACAACGAGAGAAGTCACCACGATAAGCCTGAGCACCATACCTAGAGAGTAGTCCCTGCTCACCGCATCTAGAGAGAGCCTGCAGGCAGCAACAAACTCTCAGTGAAGCCAAAAAATAAATAACATTTTACTTCCAGAACTAATATAAGAAAATAATTTATCATAAAAATATTTATCCACAATGAAGTTTCTTGTTTTATCATTTAAATAGGAAAAAGCTGGAAATGATCAGAATATTTAATAGTAAAAGAATTTTTAGGTCAATTCTTTTTTTAATTCTTTAATTTAATGTTTCCTAAACTGATAGATAAAAAGATTTCTGAAATAAGTTTAGCATATATACATATAACATTAAATGAAAGAGACAATCCTCTTATGTTTTGCAGAGCTTAGAAATAATATAATAGTAATGGCTAATTACTTCATTTATGCTAACTCATTTAAACCCCATTAAAAAAACCCATTAAGTAAGTAGTATTATAAACTTCATTTAATAGATGAAGAAATTGTTATTAAGAGTGTAAGTAACTGGAGAATAATTGCCAGAGCTAGTATTCAGACCCAAGCAAGGTGGGTAAAAAAGCTCATGCTTCTAGCCACTAGGGCTTTAAATAGGGACATCTCAGGTTATGCTTGCTGAACTAGAACAATTATCCATGGTGCCCCATTTCATCCTCAGAAGTCCTAATTGAGAGGATAAGTCATATGGTTGCACTAGCTATAGATGTACACAGCAATCTCAACAATTCTCAGAGGATCAGAAACTGCGAGGGTTTTCTGACACTGAATGCATATGGAATAAAATAGGAGAGGGACCCAGAACATGCCTAATGCAAGGGCATGTATGATCACAAAGGATCAGTGACTAAGTGGGCCTCATGCCTGGAGGCTGTCAAAGCCAGGAGGGGGGCCAGGGGAAACTAGTATGGGGGGTAGTGGGTTCCGATGGCAAGAAGAGTGACTTCAGTTATAACAGACTGCAGAAATGGTCACCATTCGCCTCCACCAAGGCGTGGTATCTATTTCCTCCCCAATCCCCTTGAATCTGGGCCAGCTTCATGACTTTCTTTGACCAAAAGAGTGTGATGAAAGTGACGCTGGGTGAATTCTGAACACTGCTACCAAGTGAACAAGCCTGAGTTAGCCTGGTGAGAGATGAGCGATCACATGGTGAAGAAACAAGTGGCCCCAGCCAAGATCCAGACACCTGTCAGACATGCAAGTGAGGCCGCTTAGGACCAGTAAGACTCCAGCAGACCAGCCAGCTGATTGCACACCCAGCAGCTGACTACAAATTCATGAACAGGACCATGGAATGGCTGCCTGCTGAGCCCAAACTGCTGACCCACCAGAACTGTGAGCTGAATAACTCAGTGTTATTTTAAGCCACTGAGATTTGGAGTGGTTTGGGATACAGCAAAAGCTAACTAACATTTCAGGAAATCCTTGCAAATATCTCCAGCTTCCACTCCTCAGAGGTTTAGGCAGTGTTTCTTTGGGCAGGAGAAATGCTTGGGGCAGGGGTGAAATCTGTGGGTCTAAAGTTACTCAGGAAAAAATATGAAGATCACCGAGTCTGGAAAAATCAGCCATAAGATAATATACAATAAGATGTGTTTGGTTACTTCTTTCAAAAAATGAATAATATATGTTGCAAAATGTGATAAGAACAGATGAAGTTTTGCCAAATTTCTAAGAGAAATTTCTTTATCCAGAAGTCATTCTTTTTGTTTTTTAATGCAGCTGTTGAAGAGGAACCTGTTGGAGAGGAACTCATCAGACCAGCTCCTCCAGGTAATTCAAATGCTAGAATTACAACTGAATGTTACCACAGCCCATATACCTTTTGCCTCAAGAGAGGTTATAAAGAAACAACATTGCCTCTTTGAAGCAGATTCTTGTTCACGCTACAAGTTTGGCTGTAAATTGCAGACCAACCTCTGTTTCATTGCCAAGATAAATAAATGAGATCAGGACTGCTTCAGTTCAGTTCAGTCACTCAGTTGCGTCCTACTCTTTGCAACCCCATGAACTGCAGCACGCCAGGCCTCCCTGTCCATCATCAACTCCCGGAGTCCACCCAAACCCATGTCCATTGAGTCTTGCTTGTAAGTTTGCAAAAAGTAATTCATCGCTCAAGCAGAGGTAATGTCTAGCATTGTTTTATACATTTATTTTTTTGTTGAGGTATATTTCACCTATTACAGAATTAACCATTATAAAGGGTACAAGTCAGTGGCATTTAGTGTATTTACCATGTTGTGTAACTACCACTTCTCTCTAGTTTCAATACTTTTTTTTCACCCCTCCAAAACACCCATACCATTAAGTAATCACTGTGTCCTCCTCTAATTCCCTGATAACCACTAATATACTTTTTATATCTTTGTGGATTGCCTATTCTGGATATAGCATATTAAAATAATCATTCAATATGTGACCTTTGTGTCTAGTTTCTTTCTTAGCATAATGTTTTTAAGGTTCATCCAAATTGTAGAAAGTATTCAGCTCAGTTCAGTTCAGCTGCTCAGCCGTGTCTGACTCTTTGCGATCCCATGGACCACAGCACACCAGGCCTCCCTGTCCATCGCCAGCTCCCGGAGTTTACTCAAACTCATGTCCATTGAGTCAGTGATGCCATCCAGCCATCTCATCTTCTGTTGTCCCCTTCTCCTCCTGCCTTCAGTCTTTCACAGCATCAGAGTCTTTTCAAATGAGTCAGTTCTTCACATCAGGTGGCCAAAGTATTGAAGTTTCAGCTTTAGCATCAGTCCTTCCAATGAATATTCAGGACTGATTTCCTTTAGGATGAACTGGTTGGATCTCCTTGCAGTCCAAGGGACTTGCAAGAGTCTTCTTCAATAACACAGTTCGAAAACATCAATTCTTCGGTGCTCAGCTTTCTTCACAATCCAACTCTCACATCCATACACGACTACTGGAAAAACCATAGCCTTGATTAGATGGACCTTTGTGGGCAAAGTAATGTCTCTGCTTTTTAATATGTTGTCAAGGTTGGTCATAGCTTTTCTTCCAAGAAGCAAGTGTCTTTTAATTTCATGGCTGCAATCACCACCTGCAGTGATTTTGGCGCCCAAGAAATTAAAGTTAGCCACTGTTTCCACTGTTTCCCCATCTATTTGCCATGAAGTGAGGGGCCCAGACACCATGATCTAAGTTTCCTGAATGTTGAGTTTTAAGCCAATTTTTTTCACTCTCCTCTTTCACTTTCATCAAGAGGCTCTTTAGTTTTTCTTTGCTTTCTGCCATAAGTGTGGTGTCATCTGCATATCTGAGGTTATTAATATTTCTCCTGGCAATCTTGATTCCAGCTTTTGCTTTACCAGTTCAGCATTTCTCCTGATGTACTCTGCATATAAGTTAATGAGCCATTGCTGGGGATAAAATGTTGAACCAGACGTCATTGTTACCTTCCAGGAGTTCAGTTTGGTGGGACAGACAAACAGGGAAAAGGGGGAATTTTTGTGCAGTGTGTTGAGATAAAAGCAGCGTCAAGTCAGGGTGTTTTGAGACCTTTCTATTTTTTCTTTCAAAAAAATTTTACTTTATTGAAGTATAGTTGATTTACAATGCTGTGTTAATTTCTATTGCACAGCAAAGTGATTTAAAAATATATTTTTATATTATATACACACACATATACATACAGATTATAGGGGCTTTTCTGGTGAGTTAGTGGTAAAAAATCCACCTGCCAATGCAGGAGATGCAGATTTGATCCCCGGGTCAGGAAGATCCCTTGAAGAAGGAAATGGCAACCCACTCCAGTATTCTTGTCTAGGAAATCCCATGGACAGAGGAGCCTGTTGGGCTACAGTCCATGGGGTTGCAAAGAGTCTGACACGACTTAGTGACTGAACCACAACCACCACCACCACCACAAAAATATATGTGTATAATTTTTTCACATTATTTTCTGTTATGGTTTATCACAGGATAATAAATATTATTATCTCTGTGCTATACAGTAGGATGTTGTTTACCCATTCCATATGTAATAGTTTGCATCTGCCAGCCCCAAACTCCCAATCCTTCTGTCCCCTACACCTCTCCCTTTTGGCAACCACAAGTCATTTCTCTATGTCTTCAAGGCTGTTTCTGTCTCCTAGATAAGTTCACTTGAGTCATATTTCAGATTCCGCATGAAACTGATATCATACGTATTTGTCTCTCTCTTTCTGACTTACTTCACTAGTATGATAATCTCTAGGTCCATCTATGTTGCTGTAAATAGCACTATTTCATTCTTTTTTATATCTGAGTAATATTCATATATATGTGTATATATATAGCTGTTGTTCAGTCGCTAAGTTGTGTCCGACTCTTGGGGACCTCATGAACTGTAGCACATGAGGCTCTTCTGTCCTCCACTACCTCCCAGATTTTGCTCAGATTCATGTTCATTGAGTCGGTGATGCTATCTAACCATCTTTTCCTCTGCTGCCCTTCCTCCTTTTGCCTTCAATCTTTCCCGGAATCAGAGTCTTTTCCAATGAGTTGGCTTTGCATCAGGTGGCCAAAGTATTGGAACTTCAGCTTTAGCAACAGCCCCTGCAATGAATATTGACAGTTGATTTCCTTTTATACCACATCTTCTTTATCAGTTCATCAGTTGATGGACATTTAAGTTCTTTCTGTCTTTGTTATTGTAAATAGTGCTGCTAGAACATTGTGATGTGTGTATCTTTTTGAATTATAATTTTGTCTAGATATTTGCCCAGGAGTAGCATTGCAGGATTATATGGAAATTCTATTTTAAATTTTTTTGAGTAACCTTTCTAATGTTTTCCATGGTGGCTGCACCAATTTACACTTCTACCAAAGAGCCAAGAAGACACTGCAGAGTAAGGACTGCCTCAGTTGAGACTTAAGCTTGATTGTGAGTAAGCCAGAAAAAAAGAGAGGAGGGGAAAATCTTCAGGCCAGAGATCCAATGTGTAAAAATTCCCCCAAACGAGGTAGAGCTTGGCCAGTCCAGGGAATCATTTAGCATGGCTGGCGGACAATATTCTATTGGGAGAATAAGTTGGGAGCAGTAAAAATGCATGGGGCCCTTTCTGCAGGGTCCTGTGAGATTTCTCATTAATTCTGGGCCTTACAAAAACAGCAGTAGGGAGCCATTCAAAGATTTTAAATGAAGGATGGGGCGAGAATGAAGGTAAGAAGGCTAGTTTGAGAGTTGCCATAAGCTGGATGAGAAGTGATGATGATGTAAACTAATGAGTGAGTTGAGAAGTGAAAAAACAATTAATGGAATTGAATGATATTAAAGAGACAGGTTTTGGAGATTTACCATGTGCATGTGTGTGTGTTTGTGTGTTAGGGGTGGGGACAGCTAGTTGAGAGAAGTTAAGGATTACTGGCAGGCTTCCTATCTATGCCTGAGAAAGAAAATAAGTCACCGAGAAGAGCAGTGTTGAGTGTGGGCAGAAGTCAAGGTCAGACCTACTGGGTTTGGGGGCCTCTGTTACAGCTATTTAACAGGCATTTGGATTTATGAATCTGGAGTCAGGTGAGAGATTTAAGCTGAGGAAGCTTTGGGAATCATCCCCATATAGATGGTGACTAACCCCATGGGTCCTTTCCTTCCATGTCTGAAAGTCTGTCAAAGGACAGAGGAAGAAGGGATCCCATTTTCCACAAATTAATCTACACTTCCTCCTCCACACTTCCTTCACTGATATCTAAGGTGTCGGGAGCACCTTGTGAGAAGCGTGTTCACCTTCGCAGGAAGCACGTATGGTCTGAGGCTTCAGGGACCTCAGGAAGGGGCAGAGGTCCTCCCAATGATTGTGAACACTTCCTTCACTGGCGGTCAGATCAGCAGTTTCTAGTACTACCAAGACTTCCAAAACCTGTTAACTGGAAGAAGAGCAAACAACCAGGTGCCAAGCTCCATCCCTGGAGAAAGGCCATCCCTGGGCCAGAATCACGGGGAGTGAGCCAGGAGCCTGGAGCGAAGGCACAGGGCTGTCAGGGTCTGCGATTCTTGTGCTGTTCATTGCTTCCTTTCTGTTCCTCTAAGCCTGCTCCTGGAAGAACCTTCTGCTTCATCTTGTCAGGGATCTCAGAGGCCAGTGAATTCTGACTTCTAGAAGAGTTCCAAGGCTGTCACCTTGCTTATTTAACTTATATGCAGAGTGAAAGTGTGGAAAGTTTAGTTGTTCAGTTGTGTCTGAGTCTTTCTGACCTCATGGATTGTAGCCCACCAGGTTCCTCTGTCCATGGAATTCTCCAGGCAAGAATACTGGAATGGTTGCCATTCCCTTCTCCAGGGGATCTTCCCGACCCAGGGATTGAACCCAGGTCTCCAGCATTGCAGGCAGATTCTTTAATATCTGAGTGACCAGGGAAGCCCAGAATACATCTTGTGAAATTCTGGGCTGGATGAAGCACAAGCTGGAATCAAGATTGACAGGAGAAATATTAATAACCTCAGATATGCAGATGATACCACTCTAATGGCAGAAAGAGAAGAGGAACTAAAAAGCCTCTTGATGATGATGAAAGAGGAGAGTGAAAAAGCTGGCTTAAAACTCAACTGTCAAAAAACTAGGATCATGGCATTTGGTCCTATCACTTCATGGCAAATAGATGGGGGGAAAATGGAAACAGTGACAGACTATTTTCTTGGGCTCCAAAATCACTGTAGACAGTGACTGCAGCCTTGAAATTAAAAGAAGCTTGCTCTTTGGAAAAGAAGCTATGACAAACCTAGACAGCATATTAAAAAGCAGAGACATCACTTTGATAACAAAAGTCCATATAGTCAAAGCTGTGGTTTTTTCAGTAATCATGTATGGATGTGAGAGTTGGACCATAAAGAAGGCTGAGCACCAAAGAACTGATGCTTTTGAACTGTGGTGCTGGAGAAGACTCTTGAGAGTTCCTTGGACAGCAAGGAGATCAAACCAGCCAATCCTAAAGGAAATCAACCCTGAATATTCATTAGAAGGACTGGTGCTGAAGTTGAAGCTCCAATACTTTGGCCACCAAATGTGAAGAGCCAACTCATTGGAAAAGACCCTGATGCTGGGAAAGACTGAGGGCAGGAGGAGGACGACAGAGCATGAGATGATTGGATGGCATCACCGACTCAATGGACATGAGTTTGAGCAAATTCCAGGAGATAGTGAAGGACAGGGAAGTCTGACTTGCTGCAGTCCATGGGGTTGCAAAGAGTCAGACACGACTGAGCAACTGAACAACAACAAGAAGAGTTCAGGTCCGAAGTTCACACGTCCTCCCAGTGGTAAGTGTTATTTGGAGAACCTACAGCCCTACAATAATAAGTTCTATATAGAGTATTTTTGTATATCTGTTAAAATAAATTTTGATACTGTAAAGGTGAGCTCTCTTGAGGGAAGACGCTCCCTAGGACGAAGAAACATTTGAATATATAGAGTAGTAAAACAATGCAAAACAAAACAAACAAACTCCATTTATTAGCTGGTTTTACCCATTGTTCAGGCTGGACACAGTAAACTTCACTGAAGCAAAGGTTGCAGGAAACACTTGTTTCTGGATCCAGATACTTATATCCCTTACGTCTCAGGTACCCATAAATTTGCCCTGATGAATGAATGTTGAATGGATTTTGTACATGCTTTAGCCTTGCCACAGGGCTTACTAGAGCAAACAGCTCGTGCACGGGTCCTCAGTGGCTCAGTCATGTCTGACTCTTTGCAGCCTTATGGATTGCAGCCCTCCAGGCCTTTTTGTCCATGGAATTTTCCAGGCCAGAATAATGGAGCATGTTGCCATTTCCTTCTCCAGGGGATCTTCCTAACCCAGGGATCAAACCCAGGTCTCCCACATTGCAGGCACATTCTTTACCATTGAGCCACTGGGGAAGCCCTGCAAATAGCTCAGGTCTTTTTATTTCAGACACAGTTGCCCTTGGCATATTCCCTTATCTGTCCTCAGGGCACCTTCCATGTGCCAGGCATGGTGATAGTTGCTGAGATCTGCCAAAGGAAAAGACTATCATTCAATATCTAAACAAAAAAACCAAATGTAATACTTACTGAAGCACAGTCTTTTCCAGCAAAGCAAGGAGCTGATTTTATACAGGGTTTGGGAAGTGGAGTTGAGGGATTGGTGGACTTTCAGGGGCAGGAGTGGGTTGATGCTAGCTGTGAAAACCTGCTTGCTTAGATAATGGTGTGGACTGGCTGGCTTTCAAAAGCACAGGGCCGTTTCTGGCTAACTTTCAAAAGTGTGTTCATTTAGGCAAGTTGCCATTGATTCATTAATGCAGTTTAGAACTGGTTCTGGTGGTTGCTTATTGCCACAGCTACAGAACATTTAATCTTTTCCTAGGAGTGTGGGAAATCTTTTTATTTTCAGGTCACTGCCTTCAAGAAAAATGATAACCTATGTAGAAGATAGCTATGCAGCCTATACATACAGGAGGGACTCTCAGGTGGTGTAAAGAATCCGCCTGCCAGTGTAGGAGACGCAAGAGACATGGGTTCGAACCCAGGGTCAGGAAGATCCCTTGGAGGAGGGCGCGGTAACCCACTCCAGCATCCTTGCCTGGGAAATCCCAAGGACAGAGGAGCCTGATGGGCTATATAGTACATGGGGTTGCAAAGAGTCAGACATGATGAGCGACTGAGAACACACACACATGTACACAGAAGCAGCCTAACAGAGAGGTTCAAAGAACAGTATTCTTGCTCAGCCCAGAGGATTGGATACTTTGCATTTACCTCTGTTCCTTCCTAAATCTCCAACCAGATGGTACTTAAGGGATTAAAAAAGATATAAACCTGTAAGAAAGAGGAGACCACAAGGAGAGAAAACAGTAGGATGTAGAAGAGCAGTTGAAAGATGTCTGTCCAGTTTTGGAAGCCAAAAGGCAGATGGGCAAGACCAGCTGATCTGGCAGACCAGGGAAATCTGAACCATATTGCTTGCAGGAGAGAAGCCAAGATGCAAAACCTTGCTTTAGGAGCCTGGAACATCTCGGAGGTGTGGTGCCAGTTATCTCTGAAGGCAGGGGTGAGGGGTGGGGCTGAAGACAGAAAAACTGAAATTCTGTAAAGGAAACAGTTAGGCTCTTGTATCCCTTTTTACACCCCAGGCAGCCAAATAACTTGCCCCAACAGAAAATGGAAGGGCATTGAATTAGGAACTCCAAGTTCAGGCATAGAGGAAGAGCAGGGAGCTCTGTGTAAAGCAAGGGGATTAAACTGAAATCAGCATCTTGTGAAGTAAGATTCTAAAGCCTCTTTACCAACTTGGCTCCCAGAATTGACACTCACCAAGGTAAGAAGCTAGTGGGAGAGTTTCCCCTGGGGAGAGTGACCATTCCAGGGGAAAAGACCTAGAAATGCTAATGCATTTGGGAGGCTGTGTCCCTTAGCAGATGGCTTGGCTCCTGCCCGTTATTCTGCAATGAAGTCGACAAATCAGTACTTTTTATTTCCCCACTCAGGTCTTCTTATTGGGTTTTAGAGCCTCACACTCAACCATAAATGAATAAGTAAGAATTGCCAAATGTTTGAGGAAAGTCTTCTGCATGAAAAAGTCTAGAGATAAAAGCAAACAGAAAAGAATTTTGAGGAAACTGAAAAAATAGAAGAATAAAAAAAAAACCTGAGACCTACAAATCATAGTATTTTTATCAGTTGCTATTTTACCATATTAGAACAGAACAGTTATCAGTTTGTTTTTCAGTTTTACTATACAAATAAGCTTATCTGAATAGTTGATACTTTTAAATATGTTAGCTTAGAAAAAATTAGTCTATATAAACAACATGGAAAATCAAGTTATTAATTCAAAAGTACTTTTTAGTGGATATCTAGGCAGCAGTTAAGAGGAGGGAAGCAGAGCTACTGTAATCAAAGTTATCACAACAGGGTTTCCCAGGTGGCTCAGCGGTAAGGAACCTGCCTGCCAATGCAGGAGATGTGGGTTCAATCCCTGGGTGGGGAAGATCCCCTGGAGAGGGAGGTGGCAACCCACTCCAGTATTCTTGCCTGGGAAATTCCATGGACAGAGGAGCCTGGAGGGTTACAGTCCATGGTATGGTGAAGAGTCAGACACAACTCAGCAACTAAAAATAACAACAATCAATACATACATAGCAAAAATATTTTTAATGTGTGACCATGATAAACATCAATTCATAAGAGGGATGTGAGGAAAGGTAATAAGATTAGGAAGGGGACACATGGTGTGGTGGGGGCGTCAATGACACTTGAAAGCTTTATCTCTTGGGCTGAGTAGTAGATGTTTGTTATATATTAATAATTCTCTGTGGGGCTTTTGGTATGCTTAAAATGTTTCACAATAAAAGTTATATAATGAAATTTTTTTAAAAAAGTACTTTTAAAACTAAACAGTAGGTATTTGCCTGGAGGACCAGTGGTTAAGACTTCACCTTCCAATGCAGGGGTGAGGGTTCAATTCCCTGGTCAGGGAGCTAAGATCTCACATGTTTTGCAGCCAAAAAACATAAAATGGAAGCAATATTATAACAAATTCAATAAAGATGTTTTGAAAATAGTCCACATAAAAAAATCTCTTTTTAAAAAACTAAATAGTAGTAATTATTTCTAAGAAAAAGAGGGCAATGAGAAATTCATGAAGCCTATTGCCAGCTGCTTTTTTTTTTTTTTTTTAAGAATAAAAAAACACTTAAATATAGTTCAGATTAGTATGCCTGGTTCATTTCAGCTTCTTCACTGCCAAACCTGGGGAAGGGACAGCTTTCTAGTTTCTCTGCCTTCTCTTGGTCTGTGACGATTAAGGTTTAGATGTATCTGCTATCTCAAGCTTTAAACTCTGGATTGTCCATGATTCTCTTCATCTTGACAGATTTGGCATTCTTTCACCTGGTTGTGAGCACAAAGTCCTTGATTTCCTCAGTTTCATTGGGCAAACAGGAGAGTGCTCAGGCCAACCAATCCCAGAGTGGGAGGAAGCAAGAAAAAAGGGGAAAAGCTACTGTAGCTATTTTGATGTTTTAACTCCAAGAGCCAGGTTGGGGGTTGAAATACATTCATTTTTCAAGAACTCTGTACTCAGCACCTAGTGACATGTGTGGCACTATACTAGGTGCTGGTATTTATTTGTTTCATAATTGCATTTTAAGAAATATAAAATGATGGACTGAAAACCTCTTTAAAGAGTAAGATCATAAATTAAAGGTGAGGAAATGTCTCTGAAAATAGAACAAAAAGACAAAGTAATGAAAATTAGGAAAACAAATAGAAGAAAATTAGAAAATCAGCTCAAGAGACAGAACATCTGAATGATAAGCATTCCGTGGAGAGAGAAAAAGCAAAGTAGAGAGGAGGCAGTTATTGGAGAATAAATTTTAAAAAATTTCTCAGAATTGAGTGTCTGATTGGTAGGGCCCGCTGAATACACTAGGCCACTTCACTTAGAAATTTCAGGACCCTGGGATAAAAAGAGGATCAGAAAAGCTTTCAGGTTTAAAACAATACCACCTGTAAAGGACTCAAAATCATCATGGCACTGGGTACTCAACAGCAGCACCGAAAACTGGAAGACAGTAGAACATTGTCTTCAATATTTGGAGAGAAAAAATCATCAGCCTGGAATTAAAAAGTAGGCACTCCATTGCTGCCCTGCAAATAGACTCATCAGGCCCATTTTGCTAGATTCTATATATATGCATTGAGATATTTGTTTTTCTCTTTCTGACTTACTTCACTCGGTATAACAGGCTCTTGGTTTATCCACCTCATTAGGACTGACTCAAATTTATTCTTTTTATGGCTGAGTAGTATTCCATTGCATATATGTACCACAACTTCTTTATCCATTCATCTGTTGATGGACATCTAGGTTTCTTCCACACCCTAGCTGTTGTAAATAGTATTACCATGAATATTGGGGTACATGTGTCTCTTTCAATTATGGTTTTCTCAGGATATATGCCCAGCAGTGGGATTGTTGGTAATATGGCAGTTTTATTCCTAATTTTTAAAAGAATCTCCATACTGTTCTTCATAGCAGCTCAAGGAGCTCAAGTCAGGGGCTCTGTGACAACCTAGAGGGGTGGGAGTTGGGAGGGAGGTTCATGAGGGAGGGGACATTTGTATACCTATGGCTGATTAATGTAGTATGGCAAAAACAACACAATATTGTAAACCAATTATCCTCCAATTAAAAACTATACCTGTGGTGGATTCATTTTGATATTTGGCAAAATTAAAACAATTATGTAAAGTTTAAAAATAAAATAAAATTAAAAAAAAAAAGTAGGCACTCTTATCAATCACATGTGAGGATAGAGTAAGTTTTAATCTCTAGTAGTTGAGTTACAGGAAATTAATTGAAGAAAATGGCTAAGATCCAGAAAATAGGAAATCGATAACAAAAAAAGAGGCAAAGGGAATTCCCAGGTGACTGTGAAGATAAACCTCTGATATCAGCACCTGAGAGCCTGCAGCCCAGACTGAAGCAGCTTAGAAAGCTTTAAGAAAAGTGTCTTCAGGAAAACAAACTCTGAAGTACCCGAGGTGTTGGCATGTACTAAGATAGAGGCAACTGGATGAAAGTTCAGGGATGCTATCAGTTCAGTTCAGTTCAGTCACTCAGTCGTGTCCGACACTTTGCAACCCCATGAATCGCAGCACGCCAGGCCTCCTTGTCCATTACCAACTCCCGGAGTTCACTCAGACTCACATCCATTGAGTCGGTGATGCCATCCAGCCATCTCATCCTCTGTCACCCTTTTCCTCCTGCCCCCAATCCCTCCCAGCATCAGAGTCTTTTCCAATGAGTCAACTCTTCACATGAGGTGGTCAAAGTACTGGAGTTTCAGCTTTAGCATCATTCCTTCCAAAGAAATCCCAGGGCTGATCTCCTTTAGAATGGACTGGTTGGATCTCCTTGCAGTCCAAGGGACTCTCAAGAGTCTTCTCCAACACCACAGTTCAAAAGCATCAATTCTTCAGCACTCAGCTTTCTTCACAGTCCAACTCTCACATCCATACATGACCACTGGAAAAACCATAGCCTTGACTAAATGGACCTTTGTGGGCAAAGTAATGTCTCTGCTTTTTAATATGCTGTCTAGCTTGGTCATAACTTTCCTTCCAAGGAGTAAGCATCTTTTAATTTCATGGCTGCAATCACCATCTGCAGTGATTCTGGAGCCCCCAAAAATGAAGTCTGACACTGTTTCATGATGATTGAAAATTAAATGAGGCCACCAGAGAAAGAGTAAAACATAAATTTCTTTTGTTTTCCTAGTTTTCTAGGTAAATACAAATATTAGGCAGTTTTAAATTCCAGAGCAAGCACACATATGTACAAGTGTGTATATAGTGCACTACATGTAATTAGTTCACTGCAACTGTGCTTGGCACACAGGAAGTACTTAGTAAGTTGTAGTTACGTATGCTATGTTGAGTGGTATAAGAGAGAAATGTATAAAGTTTCAATATTTTTTAAAAAAATATTTATTTATTTGGCTGTGCTGGGTCTTTCTTGTGGCATGTGGAATCCTTAGTCATGGCATGCAAACTCTTAGTTGTGGCATGTGGAATCTAGCTGCCTGAACAGGGATTGAACCTGGGCCCCTGCTTTGCAAGTGGTGAGTCTTAGCCCCTGGACCGTGAGGGAAGTTCCTAAAGTCGCACTATTGAAAACAGAACTTAACTCTGTCAAAAAGATATAGGAATGCTTTTTTAGTAGTAGAAAACCCAGTTGGCTGAATAGAGTTTGACAGATGACAAGTGAGAAGGAAATTTTCCAGGTGGAGAAAGTTATAAGCTGGAACACAGAAGTTTGGAAATTCATCGTGTGTTAAGCAAAGAAAATGTGTGCCAAAGATAACAAACACCCTCTTCCAACAACACAAGAGAAGACTCTATACATGGACATCACCACATGGCCAACACCAAAATCAGATTGATTATATTCTTTGCAGCCAAAGATGGAGAAGCTGTACACAGTCAGCAAAAACAAGACCAGGAGCTGACTGTGGCTCAGACCATGAACACCTTATTGCCAAATTCACACTTAAATTGAAGAAAGTAGGGAAAACCACTAGACCATTCAGGTATGACCTAAATCAAATCCCTTATGATTATACAGTGGAAGTGAGAAATAGATTTAAGGGCCTAGATCTGATAGATAGAGTGCCTGATGAACTATGGAATGAGGTTCGTGACATTGTACAGGAGACAGGGATCAAGACCATCCCCATGGAAAAGAAATGCAAAAAAGCAAAATGGCTGTCTTGGGAGGCCTTACAAATAGCTGTGAAAAGAAGAGAAGCAAAAAGCAAAGGAGAAAAGGAAAGATATAAACATCTGAATACAGAGTTCCAAAGAATAGCAAGGAGAGATAAGAAAGCCTTCCTCAGCGATCAATGCAAAGAAATAGAGGAAAACAACAGAATGGGAAAGACTAGGGATCTCTTCAAGAAAATCAGAGATACCAAAGGAACATTTCATGCAAAGATGAGCTTGATAAAGGACAGAAATGGTATGGACCTAACAGAAGCAGAAGATATTAAGAAGAGATGGCAAGAATACACAGAAGAACTGTACAAAAAAGATCTTCACAACCCAGATAATCACGATGGTGTGATCACTGACCTAGAGCCAGACATCCTGGAATGTGAAGTCAAGTGGGCCTTAGAAAGCATCACTACGAACAGAGCTAGTGGAGGTGATGGAATTCCAGTGGAGCTATTCCAAATCCTGAAAGATGATGCTGTGAAAGTGCTGCACTCAATATGCCAGCAAATTTGGAAAACTCAGCAGTGGCCACAGGGCTGGAAAAGGTCAGTTTTCATTCCAATCCCAAAGAAAGGCAATGCCAAAGAATGCTCAAACTACCACACAATTGCACTCATCTCACATGCTAGTAAAGTAATGCTCAAAATTCTCCAAGCCAGGCTTCAGCAATACGTGAACCGTGAACTTCCTGATGTTCAAGCTGGTTTTAGAAAAGGCAGAGGAACCAGAGATCAAATTGCCAACATCTGCTGGATCATGGAAAAAGCAAGAGAGTTCCAGGAAAGCATCATTTCTGCTTTATTGACTATGCCAAAGCCTTTGACTGTGTGGATCACAATAAACTGTGGAAAATTCTGAGAGAGATGGGAATACCAGACCACCTGATCTGCCTCTTGAGAAATTTGTATGCAGGTCAGGAAGCAACAGTTAGAACTGGACACAGAACAACAGACTGGTTCCAAATAGAAAAAGGAGTTTGTCAAGGCTGTATATTGTCACCCTGTTTATTTAACTCATATGCAGAGTACATCATGAGAAACGCTGGACTGGAAGAAACACAAGCTGGAATCAAGATTGCTGGGAGAAATATCAATAACCTCAGATATGCAGATGACACCACCCTTATGGCAGAAAGTGAAGAGGAACTCAAAAGCCTCTTGATGAAAGTGAAAGTGGAGAGTGAAAAAGTGGGCTTAAAGCTCAACCTTCAGAAAACGAAGATCATGGCATCCCGTCCCATCACTTCATGGGAAATAGATGGGGAAACAGTGGAAACAGTGTCAGACTTTATTTTTCTGGGCTCCAAAATCACTGCAGATGGTGACTGCAGCCATGAAATTAAAAGACGCTTGCTCCTTGGAAGGAAAGTTATGACCAACCTAGATAGCATATTCAAAAGCAGAGACACTACTTTGCCAACAAAAGTTCATCTAGTCAAGGCTATGGTTTTTCCTGTGGTCATGTATGGATGTGAGAGTTGGACTGTGAAGAAGACTGAGTGCCAAAGAATTGATGCTTTTGAACTGTGGTGTTGGAGAAGACTCTTGAGAGTCCCTTGGACTGCAAGGAGATCCAACCAGTCCATTCTAAAGGAGATCAGCCCTGGGATTTCTTTGGAAGGAATGATGCTAAAGCTGAAACTCCAGTACTTTGGCCACCTCATGTGAAGAGTTGACTCATTGGAAAAGACTCTGATGCTGGGAGGGATTGGGGGCAGGAGGAGAAGGGGACGACAGAGGATGAGATGGCTGGATGGCATCACCGACTTGATGGACGTGAGTCTGAGTGAACTCCGGGAGTTGGTGATGGACAGGGAGGCCTGGCGTGCTGCGATTCATGGAGTCGCAAAGAGTCAGACACGACTGAGCAACTGATCTGATCTGATCTGAGCTGACTTTCAACCCTAAAGGCTATAGGCAAACCATTATGAACATTTAAAAACTCAGAGAATATTGTTGCCACGAACTCTTCCTTAGGAATATACTAGAAAATTAGCCTGAGATCATCAAAGACTAAAGAGACCTTGTTTGATGTTAAAGACTACAGCATTGATCACTAATAGCTGTACATCACTCAAAGAGAGGTAATCAGATATTACATACTTTCTAAGAAAAGGGCACAGACTTGTGAAGCGACTGTGTCATGACAATTGAACCTGAGTCTAACCATAAAGGAAATCTAAGAGAGGTGGAGACTATTTGAGAGAAAATTTGGAAGCACTTAGATGCTTGATTCCATACGGAGAATGAGGGAATGGTGAGAGTCTTCTAGTGTTGGTCAGGAGGGAGAAGGGACCAAGGAGGGAACCTTCTAGTGTTGGTCACCTTCTAGTATTTAATCCAACAGTCATTATTAGTGATACTTTCTGGTGTCTCCTATGATCTCTGAATCACACGATTTTATTTGGCCTTAGCAGGTGCAGAAGACTGAATTAATCATACAGCCCAATCCTAGTACATTATCTAGACTCCATCAGTAGTCTGAGCAAGGTCCTTCTCTTGTTTCATTTACGCCCTCTTACCCTTATTCCCACTTGTATCTCCTTCCTCTCCTATATGAAAGAATTCTAATCTATTTAACTTTAATGTGGTTCTATCTTTTTGTATTGTTCTTACAAAATGTGTATTTTTATTTATAAAAATGTGCATCTTATACATCCAAGTCTTGGGTGCTATGCTTTCAGTCCAACCGTATTTCAGTGTGTATATCTGATCTGTTGCTTCTAATTGCTGCACAGTGCTCCACGTGTGCATCTACCATATTTTACTAATCAATCCTCCCAGTGATGGGCATCCAAATTATCCCCCACTCACTGTGCCACGAATACAGTTACAATGAACAACTTTGCATATGCCCTTTTCTGGACCTGAGATCATTTTATCACTGGATGAAGCTTAAATATTGCCCAATGCTCATTCAGTGATAACAAGTGTTTATGGAATGTTGCTGGGCACTGTTTTTAGGTTCCAGACATACAAGATAGACAAGATCCTCGGTCTTGAATAGCTCCAGTATTCCTGCCTGGAGAATCCAATGGACTGAGGAGTCTGGTGGGCTAAAGTCCACAGGGTCACAAAGAGTCAGGCATGACTGAGCTACTAACACAACAACAAAGTAAGGAAACTAAATAAATTTTTATTGGTAGTAAAAAGCTTTATGCAGAAAACTAAAACTGTATAATGTGCTAATGTCAGGGTTGCTACTTAGTTAGGTAGATAAGAATGAACACTACAGTTGAGACCTGAATGGCAAGATAAAGTCGACTAAGTGAAGAGTTGGGTTAGGAACCTCCTAAACAGACAGCATGGCAAGTGTAAGGGCCCTTAGAAGGGAATAACCTTGACATATGGGGACACCAGCAAAAAGGCTCAGTGTAGGTAGATTATAGAGGATGAAGAGGAGTGTGGTGGAAGACAAGAATTACCTATTGTTGCATTAACAATACTACTGCATATTTATCAGCTTAAAATGACACAGTTTCTGTGAATCAGAAATCCAGGCACAGCTTTGCTGGGTCTTCTGAGCAAGGTGAGGGCTGGGTTCTCATCTGAGGCTCATCTGAGGACTGACTTCCAAGTTCATGAAGTTGTTGACAGAACTCAGTTCCTTTTAGGCTGTTGGACAAAGGCCTTCATTTCTTGCTGGTGTCAGCTGGAGGCTGCCTTCAGTTCCTTGTCATGTGAGCTTTTCCTACATGGCTGCTTGCTTCCTCAAAGCTAGCAAGGGAGAGAGAGTCTCCTTGTGAGATGGGTTACAATCTTATGAAATGTTATTGGTGTAGGAGCACTCCATCACCTTTGCTGCATTTTATTGAGTAAAAACACGTCCAGGCCCCATCTATTAAACGGGGGAAGATTACACAAGGTGTGAATACCAGAGGAAGGGGTCATGGGGGGCCACCTCAGACTCTGCCAGCCACAACAAAGTAAGACAGGTTTGGCGGGGGGAGGTTAATATCAAGAGGGTCGTTATAAGTATGGATATTTTTTCTAAGTGGGGTGGAAAACCATTAGGAGCTTTGAACAGGGGATTGCATCAAATTTAAATTCTTACATATACCTCTGCTTTGGTATCTTGGATAAATTGTAGTGGGGCCAGCAGAGAAACAAGAAAGCCAGAGGAAGCTGTTACTAAACTCTAGATAGGAAATTAGTGGTCTGGCTTAGGTGATAGAACATATAGAAAGAAGTAGGTAGATTGAGATATACATTGGAGGCAGAGTTAACAGTACTTGCTGTTAATTTATTATATGATTGTTCACAGATAAGTAAGTTTGCCCAAGTTAACAAGCACTGTCATTAAAAGAGCCAGAATTAGGCCTGTGCCTGCACAGCTCTTAGTTCTTAGTTCTGCTATGCCATTGTAGATGTCATGATGCACGCAGTGCATGCTTTCTCTATAACTCCCATTGCCCATCCTCTATCTCTCACCATCAAATATTGCTTTTGACAAACAAACCAACAAAGCACAGTTTGCTATGAAGAAAAGGTGGTCTTCCTGCATCTCTAGAAGGTATTTTTGAAATTGGTAGCGTTAATATTGCAAGTGGTAGATAGGAATAGCAAAAGCAATGGTCTCAGAGGGTGGAATATCCCTACTCCAGTATTGCAATTTGTTTTTGTTGTTCAGTAGCTCAGTAGTTTCCGATTCTGTGACCCCATGAACTGCAGCATGCCAGGCTTCCCTGTCCTTATCTCCTGGAGTTTGCTCAAACACATGTCCATTGAATTGGTGATGCCATCCAACCATTTCATCCTCTGTTGTCCCTTTCTCCTCCTGCCTTCAATGTTTCCCAGCAGTAGGGTCTTTCCCAATGAGTCGGCTCTTTGCATCAGGTGGTCAAAGTATTGGAGCATCAGTTTTAGGATCAGTCATCTCCTTTAAAGCTTTAATTAAAGATGCATGGTTTCAAAGAAGTTAGTTTCCAAGAGACTGAAAAAATATCAACATTGCGATGAGTCTGAAACAGATATAGGGACATTCAGACCAAATAACAAGAAGCAGCTCCATTATTTGGAGGGGGATGTAGAGCTTTCTCAACCAAATTTTGCCTGATTTTAATTCCAGACAAAAAGAATCCAAAGAAAATACTTTTAGTTGGGCAGCTGGGAGGGAACACTGGAAAGGGAAGTAGAGAAATGACAGAAAAAGAGCGGAAAGTAATGAAAGGTGCACTATTAAACTAGTTATCACGTGGAAAAACTCTGAGAGATAATGCAACATACCAGTCTCAGGATTGTCCTACCCAAGGGAAGAAGGACCTGAAAAGTCATGGGTGAAAACTGCCCCTTGTGTGTGCATGGGGGGTGTGACTGAAAAATATAGCCTGCCATATTAGTAACAAAATTTGCAGCCATCAAACCATCACATTACAGCCACTCCAAGCCTTGAGGGAACTTAGGATAGAAACAGGATGTCCACATCTCTACAAATGACCCAATTTCATTCCTTTTTATGGCTGAGTAATATTCCACTGTATATATGTACCACATCTTCTTTATCTATTCCTCTGTTGATGGACATTTAGGTTTCTTCCATGTTTTGGTTATTGTAAACAGTGCTGCAATGAACATTGGGGATACATGTACCTTTTGGAATTATGGTTTTCTCCAGATATATGCCCAGAAGTGGGATTGTTAGGCCATATGGTAGTTTTATTTTTAATCTTTTAAGGAACCTCCATACTGTTCTTCATAGTGGTTGTACCAATTTACACTCACACCAACAATGCAAGAGGGCTCCCTTTCTCCACAACCTCCCCAGCATTTATTGTTCATAGATTTTTAAAAGATGGCCATTCTGACAGGTGTGAGGTGATACCTCATTATAGATTTGATTTGCATTTATCTAATAATTAGTGATGCTGAGCATTTTTCATGTGTTTTTTGGCCATCTCTATGTCTTTGTAGAGACATGGATGGACCTAGAGACTGTCATACCAAGTGAAGTAAATCAGAAAGAGAAAAATAAATATCATATATTAACACAAATATGTGGAACCTGGAAATGGTATAGATGATATTATTTGCAAAACAGAAATAGAGACACAGAGACATAGAGAAAAGCACTAAATTCCCTAACTTGAGAGATCTGGTTTTCTTTAATTAATAATAATTTTTGATGTTCCAACTACCTGGTCTTTCTTACAAAAACTCATGTATCCTGTGTGTGTGTGTTCAGTTGTGTCTGACTTTTCGCAATCCTATAGATTGTAGACCGCCAGACTCCTCTGTCCATGGAATTTTCCAGGCAAGAATACTGGAGTGGGTTACCGTTTTCTCCTCCAGGGGATCTTCCTGACCCAGGGATTGAACCTGCATCTCCTGTGTCTCTTGCATTGTAGGGATATTCTTTACCGCTGAGCCATGGGATCCTGGCTTCTTCCTTACTTCTTTGGAGCAGTATCTCAGAGTGATCTGAGATGCTGTGTCCCAGGCTTGAAGTCCTCAGTTTTGTCTGATGAATAAAAACTCTCTGGGAAAGATTGAGGGCAGGAGAAGGAGCGGGGAACAGAGGATTAGATGGTTGGGTGGTATCACCGACTCAATGGAGATGAGTTCGAACAAACTCCGGGAGATAATGAAGGACAGGGAAGCCTGGGATGCTGCAGTCCATGGGATCACAAACAGTGCAACATGACTGAGCAACTGAACAAAGAACAAGAGTTAATTAACAGTGTCGTGTTAGTTTCAGTAGCACAACAAAGTTTCAGTCATACATACACATGAATCTATTCTTTTTCAACTTCTTTTCCCAATTAGATTGTTACATAATATTAAGCAGAGTTCCCTGTACTATACACTAGGTCCTTATTGGTTATCTAAGGCACCCCACTCTAGTACTCTTGCCTGGAAAATCCCACGGATGGATTCCATGGTAGGCTGCAGTCCATGGGGTCACTAAGAGTTGGACATGACCGAGGGACTTCACTTTCACTTTCACTTTTCACTTTCATGCATTGGAGAAGGAAATGGCAACCCACTCCAGTGCTCTTACCTGGAGAATCCCAGGGATGGGGGAGCCTGGTGGGCTGCTGTCTATGGGGTTGCACAGAGTCGGACAAGACTGAAGCGACTTAGCCACAGAAGAATAAAAGACCTAGGAATGACTGAATTACACTGCCGGTCACCAAAACAGTTTCATATGCAATAAAACGTAAGTTCATATCCTCCAGAGAAATCTACATGATTAGGGGAGTTCTTCGTCTTCTAAATGTCCAGTGGTTTCTGCCACTAGAGTATATAAATTTCCACTTATGACAACCTAAATCTAGAACCCTTAAAACACAAAACAAAATAGAACACCTTTATTAGGATATAACTCACATGCCATTTGTATTAGTTTCCCGGCACTGCCATAACAAATTACTAGACCACAATCTAGGTGGCTTAGGACAACATTTATTCTGTCATGATTCTGGAAACTACAAGTCCAAAATCAAAATCAAGGTGTTGGCAAGGCCAGTGAGTGAGTGCCTGCTCAGTCATGTCCAACTCTATGACCCCAAGGACTTAAAGCCCTCCAGGCTCCTCTGTGCATGGAATCTTCCAGGCAAGAATACTGGAGAAGGCTGCCATTTCCTCCTCCAGGAGATCTTCCCAACCTAGGGATCGAACCTGCGTCTCCTGCATTGCAGTTGGATTCTTGACCGCTGAGCTACCTGGGAAAGCCTCTCAGCAAAGCCATGGTCCCTCCAAAAGCTCCGAGAAAAATCCTTTGTCCCCTCCTAGTTTCTGTTGGTTGTCAGCAGTCCTTGCTGTTCTTTGATTTATAGCTCTGTGGTTTCAGTCAATGTCTGTTCTCACATGGCATTCTTTCTTTTTTCAGTTATATGTATATATCTACATACTTTTCAGATTATTTTCCATTATAGATTATTACAAGATATTGAATATAACGCCCTGCAAAAAGTAAATCCTTTTTGCTTATCTATTTTATGTGTAGTAGTTTGTATCTATTAATCCCGTACTTCTAATTTATCCCTCCCCGACTCTCTTCCCCTTTGGTAACCCCAACTTTGTTTCCTATGCCTGTGAGTCTGTTTCTGTTTTGCAAATTAGTTCATTTGTATTATTTTTTAAAGATTCCACATATAGTGGATAAGCATATAAGTGACAGCATATGATATTTGTCTTTCTTTTTCTTACTTCACTAACTATAATATTCTCTAGATCCAAGGCAACATTTATTTCTTTTTTTTTATTTTATTTTTAAACTTCACATAATTGTATTAGTTTTGCCAAATATCAAAATGAATCCGCCACAGGTATACATGTGTTCCCCATCCTGAACCCTCCTCCCTCCTCCCTCCCCATACCATCCCTCTGGGTCGTCCCAGTGCACTAGCCCCAAGCATCCAGTATCGTGTATCGAACCTGGACTGGCAACTCGTTTCATACATGATATTTTACATGTTTCAATGTCATTCTCCCAAATCTTCCCACCCTCTCCCTCTCCCACAGAGTCCATAAGACTGTTCTATACATCAGTGTCTCTTTCGCTGTCTCGTACACCGGGTTATTGTTACCATCTTTCTAAATTCCATATATATGCGTTAGTATACTGTATTTATGTTTTTCCTTCTGGCTTACTTCACTCTGTATAATAGGCTCCAGTTTCATCCACCTCATTAGAACTGATTCAGATGTATTCTTTTTAATGGCTGAGTAATACTCCATTGTGTATATGTACCACTGCTTTCTTATCCATTCATCTGCTGATGGACATCTAGGTTGCTTCCATGTCCTGGCTATTATAAACAGTGTTGCGAAGAACATTGGGGTACACGTGTCTCTTTCCCTTCTGGTTTCCTCAGTGTGTATGCCCAGCAGTGGGATTGCTGGATCATAAGGCAGTTCTATTTCCAGTTTTTTAAGGACTCTCCACACTGTTCTCCATAGTGGCTGTACTAGTTTGCATTCCCACCAACAGTGTAAGAGGGTTCCCTTTTCTCCACACCCTCTCCAGCACTTATTATTTGTAGACTTTTGGATCGCAGCCATTCTGGCTGGTGTGAAATGGTACCTCATAGTGGTTTTGATTTGCATTTCTCTGATAATGAGTGATGTTGGGCATCTTTTCATGTGTTTGTTAGCCATCTGTATGTCTTCTTTGGAGAAATGTCTATTTAGTTCTTTGGCCCATTTTTTGATTGGGTCGTTTATTTTTCTGGAGTTGAGCTGTAGGAATTGCTTGTATATTTTTGAGATTAGTTGTTTGTCAATTGCTTCATTTGCTATTATTTTCTCCCATTCTGAAGGCTGTCTTTTCACCTTGCTAATAGTTTCCTTTGATGTGCAGAAGCTTTTAAGGTTAATTAGGTCCCATTTGTTTATTTTTGATTTTATTTCCAATATTCTGGGAGGTGGGTCATAGAGGATCCTGCTGTGATGTATGTCAGAGAGTGTTTTGCCTATGTTCTCCTCTAGGAGTTTTATAGTTTCTGGTCTTACGTTTAGATCTTTAATCCATTTTGAGTTTATTTTGGTGTATGGTGTTAGAAAGTGGTCTAGTTTCATTCTTTTACAAGTGCTTGACCAGATTTCCCAGCACCACTTGTTAAAGAGATTGTCTTTAATCCATTGTATATTCTTGTCTCCTTTGTCAAAGATAAGGTGTCCATATGTGCGTGGATTTATCTCTGGGCATTTTGTTCCATTGATCAATATTTCTGTCTTTGTGCCAGTACCATACTGTCTTGATAACTGTGGCTTTGTAGTAGAGCCTGAAGTCAGGTAGGTTGATTCCTCCAGTTCCATTCTTCTTTCTCAAGATAGCTTTGGCTATTCGAGGTTTTTTGTATTTCCATACAAATTGTGAAATTATTTGTTCTAGCTCTGTGAAGAATACCATTGGTAGCTTGATAGGGATTCCATTGAATCTATAAATTGCTTTGGGTAGTATACTCATTTTCACTATATTGATTCTTCCAATCCATGAACATGGTATATTTCTCCATCTATTAGTGTCCTCTTTGATTTCTTTCACCAGTGTTTTATAGTTTTCTATATATAGGTCTTTAGTTTCTTTAGGTAGATATATTCCTAAGTATTTTATTCTTTCCGTTGCAATGGTGAATGGAATTGTTTCCTTAATTTCTCTTTCTGTTTTCTCATTATTAGTGTATAGGAATGCAAGGGATTTCTGTGTGTTGATTTTATATCCTGCAACTTTACTATATTCATTGATTAGTTCTAGTAATTTTCTGGTGGAGTCTTTAGGGTTTTCTATGTAGAGGATCATGTCATCTGCAAACAGTGAGAGTTTTACTTCTTCTTTTCCAATTTGGATTCCTTTTATTTCTTTTTCTGCTCTGATTGCTGTGGCCAAAACTTCCAAAACTATGTTGAATAGTAATGGTGAAAGTGGGCACCCTTGTCTTGTTCCTGACTTTAGAGGAAATGCTTTCAATTTTTCACCATTGAGGATAATGTTTGCTGTGGGTTTGTCATATATAGCTTTTATTATGTTGAGGTATGTTCCTTCTATTCCTGCTTTCTGGAGAGTTTTTATCATAAATGGATGTTGAATTTTGTCAAAGGCTTTCTCTGCATCTATTGAGATAATCATATGGTTTTTATTTTTCAATTTGTTAATGTGGTGTATTACATTGATTGATTTGCGGATATTGAAGAATCCTTGCATCCCTGGGATAAAGCCCACTTGATCATGGTGTATGATCTTTTTAATGTGTTATTGGATTCTGATTGCTAGAATTTTGTTAAGGATTTTTGCATCTATGTTCATCAGTGATATTGGCCTGTAGTTTTCTTTTTTTGTGGGATCTTTGTCAGGTTTTGGTATTAGGGTGATGGTGGCCTCATAGAATGAGTTTGGAAGTTTACCTTCCTCTGCAATTTTTTGGAAGAGTTTGAGCAGGATAGGTGTCAGCTCTTCTCTAAATTTTTGGTAGAATTCAGCTGTGAAGCCGTCTGGACCTGGGCTTTTGTTTGCTGGAAGATTTTTGATTACAGTTTCAATTTCCATGCTTGTGATGGGTCTGTTAAGATTTTCTATTTCTTCCTGGTCGAGTTTTGGAAAGTTGTACTTTTCTAAGAATTTGTCCATTTCTTCCACGTTGTCCATTTTATTGGCATATAATTGTTGATAGTAGTCTCTTATGATCCTTTGTATTTCTGTGTTGTCTGTTGTGATCTCTCCATTTTCGTTTCTAATTTTGTTGATATGATTTTTCTCCCTTTGTTTCTTGATGAGTCTGGCTAATGGTTTGTCAATTTTATTTATCCTTTCAAAGAACCAGCTTTTGGTTTCGTTGATTTTTGCTATGGTCTCTTTTGTTTCTTTTGCATTTATTTCTGCTCTAATTTTTAAGATTTCTTTCCTTCTACTAACCCTGGGGTTCTTCATTTCTTCCTTTTCTAGTTGCTTTAGGTGTAGAGTTAGGTTATTTATTTGACTTTTTTCTTGTTTCTTGAGGTGTGCCTGTATTGCTATGAACTTTCCCCTTAGGACTGCTTTTACTGTGTCCCACAGGTTTTGGGTTGTTGTGTTTTCATTTTCATTCGTTTCTATGCAAATTTTGATTTCTTCCGTGATTTGTTGGTTATTCAGCAGCGTGTTGTTCAGCCTCCATATGTTGGAATTTTTAATAGTTTTTCTCCTGTAATTGAGATCTAATATTACTGCATTGTGGTCAGAAAAAATGCTTGGAATGATTTCTATTTTTTTGAATTTACCAAGGCTAGCTTTATGGCCCAGGATGTGATCTATCCTGGAGAAGGTTCCATGTGCGCTTGAGAAAAAGGTGAAATTCATTGTTTTGGGATGAAATGTCCTATAGATATCAATTAGGTCTAACTGGTCTATTGTATCGTTTAAAGTTTGTGTTTCCTTGTTAATTTTCTGTTTAGTTGATCTATCCATAGGTGTAAGTGGGGTATTAAAGTCTCCCACTATTATTGTGTTATTGTTAATTTCTCCTTTCATACTTGTTAGCATTTGTCTTATGTACTGTGGTGCTCCCGTGTTGGGTGCATATATATTTATAATTGTTATATCTTCTTCTTGGATTGATCCTTTGATCATTATGTAGTGACCTTCTTTGTCTCTTTTCACAGCCTTTGTTTTAAAGTCTATTTTATCTGATACGAGTATTGCTACTCCTGCTTTCTTTTGGTCCCTATTTGCATGGAAAATCTTTTTCCAGCCCTTCACTTTCAGTCTGTATGTGTCCCCTGTTTTGAGGTGGGTCTCTTGTGGACAACATATGTAGGGGTCTTGTTTTTGTATCCATTCAGCCAGTCTTTGTCTTTTGGTTGGGGCATTCAACCCATTTACGTTTAAGGTAATTACTGATAAGTATGATCCCGTTGCCATTTACTTTATTGTTTTGGGTTCGAGTTTATACACTGTTTTTATGTTTCCTGTCCAGAGAATATCCTTTAGTATTTGTTGGAGAGCTGGTTTGGTGGTGCAGAATTCTCTCGCTTTTGCTTGTCTGAAAAGCTTTTGATTTCTCCTTCATACTTGAATGAGATCCTTGCTGGGTACAATAATCTGGGCTGTAGGTTATTTTCTTTCATCATTTTAAGTATGTCTTGCCATTCCCTCATGGCTTGAAGAGTTTCTATTGAAAGATCAGCTGTTATCCTTATGGGAATTCCCTTGTGTGTTATTTGTTGTTTTTCCCTTGCTGCTTTTAATATTTGTTCTTTGTGTTTGATCTTTGTTAATTTGATTAATATGTGTCTTGGGGTGTTTCTCCTTGGGTTTATCCTGTTTGGGACTCTCTGGGTTTCTTGGACTTGGGTGATTATTTCCTTCCCCATTTTAGGGAAATTTTCCACTATTATCTCCTCAAGTATTTTCTCATGGTCTTTCTTTTTGTCTTCTTCTTCTGGAACCCCTATGATTCGAATGTTGTAGCGTTTAATATTGTCCTGGAGGTCTCTGAGATTGTCCTCATTTCTTTTAATTCGTTTTTCTTTTATCCTCTCTGATTCATTTATTTCTACCATTCTATCTTCTAATTCACTAATCCTATCTTCTGCCTCTGTTATTCTACTATTTGTTGCCTCCAGAGTGTTTTTAATTTCATTTATTGCATTATTCATTATATATTGACTCTTTTTTATTTCTTCTAGGTCCTTGTTAAACCTTTCTTGCATCTTCTCAATCCTTGTCTCCAGGCTATTTATCTGTGATTCCATTTTAATTTCAAGATTTTGGATCAATTTCACTATCATTATTCGGAATTCTTTATCAGGTAGATTCCCTATCTCTTCCTCTTTTGTTTGGTTTGGTGGGCATTTATCCTGTTCCTTTATCTGCTGAGTATTCCTCTGTCTCTTCATCTTGTTTAAATTGCTGAGTTTGGGGTGTCCTTTCTGTATTCTGGCAGTTTGTGGAGTTCTCTTTATTGTGGTGTTTCCTCACTGTGTGTGGGTTTGTACAGGTGGCTTGTCAAGGTTTCCTGGTTAGGGAAGCTTGTGTCGGTGTTCTGGTGGGTGGAGCTGTATTTCTTCTCTCTGGAGTGCAATGAAATGTCCAGTAATGAGTTATGAGATGTCTATAGTTTTGGGGTGACTTTGGGCAGCCTGTATTTTGAAGCTCAGGGCTGTGTTCCTTTGTTGCTGGAGAATTTGCTTGGTATGTCTTGCCCTGGAACTTATTGGCCCTTGTGTGGTGCTTGGTTTCAGTGTCAGTATGGAGGCATTTGATGAGCTCCTGTCAATTAATGTTCCTTGGAGTCAGGAGTTCCCTGGAGTCAGGGTTTGGACTTAAGTCTCCTGCTTCCGGTTATCGGTCTTATTTTTACAGTAGTTTCAAAACTTCTCCTTCTATACAGCACCATTGATAAAACATCTACATTAAAGATGAAAAGTTTCTCTACGGCGAGGGTCACTCAGAGAGGTTCACAGGGTTACATGGAGAAGAGAAGAGGGAGGAGGGAGTTAGAGGTGACCCAAATGAGATGAGGTGAATCAATAGTGGAGAGAGTGGGCTAGCCAGTAGTCACTTCCTTATGTGCACTCCACAACTGGACCACTCAGAGATGTTCACGGAGTTATACAGAGAAGAGAAGAAGGAGGAAGGTGACAGAGGTGGCCAGAAGGATAAAAGGGGGGAATGAAAAGGAGGGAGACAGATCCAGCCAGTAATCAGTTCCCTAAGTGTTCTCCACCGTCTGGAACACAGAAATTCACAGAGTTGGGTAGAGTAGAGAGGGGTTAGGGAGGAGACACAGGCGACCTGGTGGAGAAAAAGGAGAGTCCAAAGGGAGAGAGAGCAGTCAAGCCAGTAATCTCGCTCCCTAGTGAAAAATGGGTCCTGAAGATTGGGTTCTTAACGGTACAAAGTTGGTAACAAATACATAAAAGCAAAAATTAAAAATCTAGAGTAGAGTTTGGGATTTCAAAAATACGATGTTAAAGAAAAGAAGAAGGAAAAGAAAGAGAAAAAACGAACAAACAAAAACAAACAAGGTCACGAAAATTATAAAGAAAGTACAGGTACAAAATTGATAACTAATATCAAAAAGCAAAAATTAAAAATCTAGAGTAGAGTTTGGAATTTCAAAAATACAATGTTAAAAAAAAAAAAGAAGAAGAAAAATAAAGAGAGAAAACAAACAAAAACAAACAATGTCACAAAAATTATAAAGAAAATACAGGTACAAAATTGATGTCATTCAGATATACAATGTTATATAAAAGAAGAAGAGAAAGAAACAGAGAAGAAAAAAAAAGTCACAGAAATTATATAAAAAAAAACTATAGGTATAAAATTGATAACGAATACCAAAAAGCGAAAATAAAAAATCTAGAGTAGAGTTTGGAATTTCAAAAATACAATGATAAAGAAAAGAAGGAAAAAAAAAAAAACAAGGTTATAAAATATATATATATATGAAGTTTGCTGAAGAAGAAAAAAATAGGGTCTTTTTTTTTTTTGCAAAGTAATAGGTTATAAAAGTGAAAATTAAAGGAACAATAGAGGACTTAAAAAATTTTTTTTTAATTAAAAAAAAAAGAAAGAAAGAATGATCGTAAAAATAATAAAAATATATCTAGGACTTTCTTGGTTTTGTTGTGGGTGTTGTGGGTTCAGTTCATTTTTGGCTAGTTCCTTGGTCAGACTTATATTTCTCAAGATCTATAGGCCCCTTCCTATGTAGTCCGTAGTAACCACAGGGTTTTGATCTATTGCCTGTAGCTTCCAAGGCGTTTCCCTCTGTTATATCTTCTTCTGTTTGCTAGTCTCTTCAGTATCTGGTTTCCGCCCTGACACAAAGGGGACGGTGGAGGACACTTTTTTTTTTTTTTAAGGCTTACTTGTTCAGTCGCGCTGTGGGGAGGGAGGGAGGGATGCTGCAAACAAATAACACTGGCGTGGGCTCGCAGTGCCTCAGCCATCCTGGGTCTGCCCCCGCTCACGGCGCGTGTAGCCTCCCTGTCCACACTGCTTGGACTCTAGGTTGTTCCGCCGGGAACAATCCGAGGCCGGCCCTGGGCTGCATGCACCTTCCAGGTCCAAGCCGCTCAGGTTCAGGCACTCAGGTAGTCCTCAGAGGCGCAGACTCAGTTGGGCCTGCGTTTTGTGCTCTTCCCAGGTCCGAGCAGCTCAGGTGATGAGGTGTTTGGCGAGCGCCAATGCTGCGACTTATCGCCTCCCCGCCACTCGGTTATCTGGGTGTAAAACCGGCGCACCTTCTCAGGCAGATGTTGACTGTCCAGACCCCCAAGAAGTTTTAGTTAGCAAAGAAGCCTGCTTACAGTTTTATAGATAATGTCTCTCTGGGGCTGCGATTGCCCCCTTCCGGCTCTGGCTGCCTGTCACCGGAGGGGGAAGGTCTGCAGCCGGCTATCTCTGTTCAGTCCTTTGTTCCGTGCGCGGGCCTGGCGGTCTTAGGTTAGGGCTGGCTTTTCGCGTGGTAGATATCCCACAGTCTGGTTTGCTAGCCCAAATTATTTCGCTCAGATAGCGCTCAGGGTATTCTGGCCAGATTCTTACTCTCAGCAATGCAGCCCGCGCGGCGCCTCCCTGCCCAGCCCCCGCTTGCTAATGGCGGATGCAGGCGTCTGCGCTGCTTCTCTGCTGGGGGAGTTACCATAGGGCTCACAATCTGTGAGTTTTAATTGTTTATTTATTTTTTCTCCCTGTTATGTTACCCTCTGTGCTTCCAAAGCTCAGCACAGATTCGGCAGTGAGAAGGTTTCCTGGTGTTTGGAAACTTCTCTCTTTTTAAGATTCCCTTCCCAGGACGGAACTCCGTCCCTCCCTCTTTTGTCTCTTTTTTTTTGTTTTTAATATTTTTTCCTACCTCCTTTCGAAGAGTTGGGTTGCTTTTCTGGGTGCCTGATGTCCTCTGCCGGCATTCAGAAGTTGTTCTGTGGATTTTACTCGACGTTTAAATGCTCTTTTGATGAATTTGTGGGGGAGAAAGTGTTCTCCCCGTCCTACTCCTCTGCCATCTTGGCTCCTCCCCATTTGTTTGTTTTCAACATTTATTTCTTAAGCCAGTCATCTTAAGTCAGTTATCTGTTAATGGGCCAATCATTTGTTGATGGGCACTTGGATTGTTCCTGTGTCTTCGTTGCTGTTGTTCAGTTGGTAAGTCATGTCTGACACTGTGACCCCCATGGACACACCAGGCTCCCCTGTCCTTCATTTCTCCCAGAATTTGCTCAGATTCATCTCCATTGAGTCAGTTATGCCATCCAACCGCCTCATCCTTTGTTGTCCCCTTCTTCTCTTGCTCTCAATCTTTCCCAGCATCAGGGTATTTTCTAATGAGTCAGCTCTTCACATCAGGTGGCCAAAGCTTCAGCTTTGGAGCTTCAGCTTCAGCATCAGTCCTTCCAATGAATATTCAGGGTTGATTTCCTTTAGAATTGACTGGTTTGATCTCCTTGCTGTCCAAGGGACTCTTGAGTCTTCTCCAAAAAGGGAACCCTCCTACACTGCTGGTGGGAATGTAAATTGATACAGCCAAGAAGGTAGTATCAGCCATGAAAATCAGTATGGAGATTCCTTAAAAAAACTAGGAATAAAACCACCATATGCTCTAGAAATACCAGTTCTAGGCTCACACCCTGAAGAAATAAAAACTGAAAAAGACACGTACTCCAGTGTTCACTGCAGCACTGTTTACAAAAGCCAAGACATGGAAGCAACCTAGATGTCCATCGACAGATGAATGGATAAAGAAGCTGTGGTGCATATATACAATAGAATACTATTCTGCCATAAAAAGGAATGTATTTTAGTCAGTTCTAATGAGGTAGATGAACCTAGAGCCTATTATACTGAGTGAAGTAAGTCAGAAAGAGAAAAACAAATATCTTATATTAACACATATATATGGAATCTAGAAGGGTGATACTGATGAAATCTGTTCACAGAGCAGCAATGGAGATGCAGACATAGAGAAGAGACTTATAGACAAGGGTAGGAGAGAAGAGCAAGAGGGTGAGATAAATGGAGAGAGTAGCATGGATGCATATACACTAACACATGTAAATAGACAGCCAATGGGAATTTGCTGTATGACTCAGGGAACTCAGACTGGGGCTCTGTAATGATCTAGAAGGGTGGGAATGGGTGGGAAGTGGGAGGGAGATTCAAGAGGGAGGGGACATATGTATACCTATGGTTAATTCGTGTTGTTGTATGACAGAAATCAAACCAATATTGTAAACCAATCATCAATCAATTAAAAATAAATAAATATTTTAAAAAAAGAGTTCTCCAGCACCATAGTTTGAAAGCATCAGTTCTTTGGTGCTCAGCCTTCTTTATGGTCCAACACTCACATCCATACATGACTACTGGAAAAACCATAGCTTTGATTATACACATATGGACCTTTGATGGCAAAGTGATGCTTCTGCTTTTTAATATGCTGTCTAGGTTTTCATAGTTTTCCTTCCAAGGAGCAAGCACCTTTTAATTTCATGGCTGCAGTCACTGTCCATAATGATTTTAGAGTCCCGATGTAGGGAATATGCTATGCACAGGCCTGTACTATAATTAACAGGGCTTTTTTGAAAAATAAGAATGACTTTCTCATCTCCCCCAGGCAAAGGGCTGGGAGCAGTAAAAAGTACATCTTGGAAAGACATCTTGAAAACAAGATATTGAAGTACTGATGCAACTGATGGAAAACCATTAGTGACTGTTCCTGTAACCAGAGCCTTGAGGGAGTTGCTGAGAAAGGGCGTCACTAGCTGAAGGGCTAAACAAAGTCATGAAAGGCCTGAAGGTTTGACACTGAGGACTGTGCATTCTATATCTTTACCCCCAATCTGAGATTGTAAAGAACAGATATCTCTAGAGCACGAACAAGGAAGTAGAAGTTAACAATAAAAGGCATGCAAGGATTAGTTCAGTTCAGTTCAGTTGCTCAGTCGTGTTCGACTCTTTGCCACCCCATGAACCACAGCACGCCAGGCCTCTCTGTCCATCACCAACTCCCAGAGTCCACCCAAACCCATGTCCATTGAGTTGGTGATGCCATCCAACCACCTCATCCTCTGTTGTCCCCTTCTCCTCCTGCCCTCAATCTTTCCCAGCATCAGGGTCTTTTCCAATGAGTCAGCTCTTTGCATCAGGTGGCCAAAGTATTGCAAGGATTAGGATCTGGGCTTTTGCCTGCGAATGGCATCAGCCCCCTGATTCCCACTTTATTTCTGAGTCTTCTTTTTCTTTATTCCTCTGTGGTACTGATCCCTCAGGTTGGTTCGTTGTTGGACTGGTCCCGACACCAGGAAAATAAAATTTTTCACTGCTTCCACTTTTCCCCTTCCTATTTGCCATTAAGTGGTGGGACCAGATGACATGATCTTAGTTTTTTGGATGTTAAGTTTTAAACCAGCCTTTTCATTCTCCTCTTTTGCCCTCATCAAGTGGCTCTTTAGTTCCTCTTCACTTTCTGCTATTAGAGTACCATTTGCATATCTGAAGCTATTGATATTCCTCCCAGTAATCTTGATTCCAGCTTATGATTCATCCAGCCCAGCATTTCGCATGATGTACTCCATGTCATGGATACTGTAAATGATAATGCTATGAATTCTGAGATATATGTATCATTCTAAATTAGGGTTTTCAACTTTTCTGGATATATGCCCAGGAGTTGGATTGCTGGATCATATGGTAGCTCTATTTTTCATTTTTTAAGGAACCTCCATATTGTTTTCCATAGTGGTTGTACTAGTTTACATTCCCATCAAGAGCATAGGGGGATTTCCTTTTCTCTACATCCTTTCAAGCATTTGTTATTTGTTGACTTTTTGATGATAGCCATCTGACCAGCATGAGGTACTCATTCATTGTGGTTTTGATTTGCATTTCTTTAATCTTTGGAGATGTTGAGCATCTTTTCATATGCCTATTGACCATCTGTATGTTTTCTTTGGAGAAACTTCTATTTAAGTCTTCTGCCCATTTTTTAATTGGGTTGTTTGTGTTTTGATATTGGTTTGTATGAGCTGTCTGTATATTTTGGGTATTAACTCTTTTTTGGTTGCATGTTTTGCAAATATTTTCTCCTTGTCCTTAGGTTGTCTTTTTGTTGAGTTGATGGTTTCTTATGCTATGCAAAAGTTTTATTTATATTAAAATTTTTTCTTAAGTATAGTTAATTTACAATGTTCTGTTGATTTCTGCTGTATAGCAAAGTGATTCAGTTATATATATATCTCTCAACATTCTTTCCATATTCTTTTCCATTATCACAGGATATTGAATATAGTTCCCTGTGCTATACTGTAGGACCTGATTGTTTTCCATCCTATTTGAATATACTAATCCCAGCCTTCCAATCCATTCCTCCCACATCTCCCCTCCACCTTGGCAACCACAAGTTTGTTCTCTACATCTGAGAGTCTATTTCTGTTTAGTAGATGTGTTAATTTGGTCATATTTTAGATTCCACATATAAGTGATACCATATGGTATTTGTCTTTCTCTTTCTGACTTACTTCACTTAGCATGATAATCTCTAGGTTCATTCATATTGCTGGAAAAGGTATTATTTCATTCTTTTTTATATCTGAGTAATATTCCGTGCGTGTGTGTGTGTGTGCACGCACACACACTCAGTCATGTGTGACCCCATGGACTGTAACCTGCCAGGCTCCTCTGTCCATGGAAATTTCCAGGCAAGAATATTGGAGTGGGTTGCCATTTGCTACTTTAATATTCCATTATATATATATATATATATATATATATATATATACATATACATACATACATATATATATACTCACATTTTTTTTATCCATTTATCTGTCCATGACATTTCAGTTGTTTCCATGTCTCAGCTATTGTAAATGCTGCTGCTATGAACATACAGGTGCATGTATCTTTTCCATTTAAGAGTTTTGTCTGGGAGTGGGATTGCTGTATCATATAGAAACTCTGTTTTTAGTTTTTTAAGGAACTTCCATACTATTTTCCATAGTGGCTTTGTTGTTGTTGCTTAGTCATTAAGTGGTATCTGACTCTTTGCAACCCCATGGACTCTAGCATGCTAGGCTTCCCTGTCCTTTACTATCTCCTGGAGTTTGCTCAGATTCACGTCCATTGAGTTGGTGATGCTATTTAACCATCTCATTCTCTGCCACCATCTTCTCCTTTTGCCTTCAATCTTTCCAAGCATCAGGGTCTTTTCCAATCAGTTGGCTCTTTGCATTAATGGTGGCCAAAGTATTGGCACTTCAGCTTTAGCATCAGTCCTTCCAATGAATATTCAGTGTTGATTTCCTTTAGGATTGACTGGTTTGATCTCCTTGCTGTCCAAGGGACATTGTATGCATGTGTACTAAGTCTCTTCAGTCATGTCTGACTCTGTGATGTTATGGACTATAGCCCATCAGGTTCCTCTGTCCATGGGATTCTCCAGGTAAGAATACTGGAGTGGGTTGCCATGCCCTTCTCCAGGGGATCTTCCTGACTCAGGAATCAAACCAGGATCTCTTACATCTCCTGCATTGGCAGGTGGGTTCTTTACCACTAGGCCACCTCTGACGTGCCCAAGGGACTATATATATATATATATATATGGTGGCCAAATCAATTTACATTCCCACCAACAGGGTTCCCTTTTTTCCACACCTCCTTCAGCATCTGTTATTTGTAGAAAAATCTTTTAAGTTTGATTAGATTCAATTTGTATATTTTTGCCTTTATTTCTTTTGCCTGGGAGACAGGTTGAAGAAAAATATTGCTATAATTTATGTCTGAGAAAGTTTTGACTGTTCTCTCTTCTGAGAGTTTCATGGTGTCAAGTCTTATATTTAGGTCTTTAAATAATTTTGAGTTGTGTATGGTATGAGACAGTGTTCTTATATCACTGGTTTACATATAGCTGTCCAGCTTTCTCAATATCATTTGCTAGAGAATTTTTCATAGTATATTCTCGTCCCCTTTGTTTTAGATTAATTGGCTGTAGGTGTGTAGGTTTAATGTTCTCAGGGCTGTCTGCTCTCTTTCATTGGTCTATACATCTATTTTTGTGCCAAAACTACACTGTTTTAATTACAGTGGCTTTTCAGTATAGTTTGAAGTCTGGGAGAGTTATCCCTCCTGCTTTGCTCTTTTTCCTGAGGATTGTTTGACAGTTTTGGGTCTTTTGTGGTTCCATATAAATTTTAGGATTATTTGTTCTAGTTCTGTGGAAAATGTCATGAGTATTTTCATAGGGATTGCATTAAATCTGTACACTGCTCTGTGTAATATGACCACATAATGATATTCATTCTTCCGATTGAAGAGCATGGTATAGCTTTTCATTTCTTTGAATCATCTTCAATTTCCTTTATCAATGTTTTATAATTTGCAGTGTATTACCTCCTTGGTTAAGTTTATTCCTAAGTATTTTTGTGTGTGATTTTAAATAGTGTTTTTTGTTTGTTTGCTTGTTACCTTTTCTGAAATTTCATAGTTAGTGTAAAGAAATGCAACAGATTTCTATATATTAACCTTGTATCCTGCTACCTTTCTGGATGCATTTATTAGTTCTAATAGTTTTTGTATGAAGAATTTAGGATTCTCTACATAGAGTATTTTGTCATCTTCAAATTAGGACAGTTTTACCTATTCCCTTTCCATTTGGATACCACGTATTTCTTTTCTTGTTTGATTGCTGTGGCTAGGGCCTCCAATACTATGTAGAAGAGAAGTGGTGAGAATGGGTATCCTTGCCATGTTCCTGAATATAATGAGAAGACTTCAGCTTTTCACCATTGAGTAGTATGTTGGCTGTGGGTTTGTTATAAAAGGCTTTTACTATGTTCTCTCTATATCCCCTTTGGTGAAGAGTTATTTTTACTATCAATGGATGTTGAATTATATCAGATGACTTTTTTTCTTTCTTTTTTTATTTTATTTTATTTTTAAATATTGTATTGGTTTTGCCAAACATAGAAATGAATCTGCCACAGGTATATATGTGTTCCCCATCCTGAACCCTCCTCCCTCCTCCCTCCCCATACCATCCCTCTGGGTCGTCCCAGTGCACCAGCCCCAAGCATCCAGTATCGTGCATTGAACCTGGACTGGTGACTCGTTTCATATATGATATTATACGTATTTCAATGCCATTCTCCCAAATCATCCCATCCTCTCCCTCTCCCACAGAGTCCAAAAGACTGTTCTATACATCAGTGTCTCTTTTGCTATCTTGTATACAGGGTTATTGTTACCATCTTTCTAAATTCCATATATATGCGTTAGTATACTGTATTGGTGTTTTTCTTTCTGGCTTACTTCACTCTATATCAGATGATTTTTTTTTGCATCTATTGAGACAATTTTGTGGTTCTCATATTTCTTTTCATCACTGTGGTGTATCACATTGATTGATTTACTTATGTTGAACTGGCTTTGTGACCCTGGAATGAGTCCAACTTGACTATGGTGTATGATCCTTTTAAGGGGCTGCACAAGATCACAGAGTAGAAGGACGTGTGCTCATCTCCTGCAAGATCTCCAAAAGTACAACTTGCTGCTGAACAAACATTGACAGGAGAATGTTGGATCCCACCATAAAAGGACACCCCCACATCCAAGGGCAAAGGAGAAGCCCCAGAAAGATGGTAGGAGGGGCAAAATTGCATTTAAAATCAAACCCTACACCTACCAGAAATGCTTAGAGGGCTCAAATAAAACTTTGTGTGCACCAGGACCCAGAGACCACACAGACTGAGCCAGAGAATCCTTTGAGTGTTTGAGTGTTTCCTGCAGAGATACAGGTCAGCAGTGGCCTTCCACAGGGGAAGGGACTCTGGGTGCAGCGGATCTGGGTCACACAGCAAGTGGCATAAGCCCTCTTGGAGGAGGTTACCATTAATCCCACTATAGAGCCACCTAGCAGATGACCCACAAACTGTAGAACAATTATACCAAATAAATTCTTGCACTGCTAAGAAAGTTCTAGGACCCAGAACAGATTTCCCAACCTAGGTATCTGACAAAGAGACTGAGAACCCCCAGGGAATTGACTTTGGTGGCCAGGGGGATTTGATTACAGAACTTACACAGGACTGGTGAAACAGACTCTTGGAGGGCACAAACAAAAGTTTGTGCGCACCAGGAGAAACGAGCAGTGACCACACAAGAGACTGACCCAGACTTGCCTGTGAGTGTCCAGGGGATACGACACTGAAAGATGAACTTCCAGGTCAGTAGGTGCCCAATATGCTACTGGAGAAGAGCAGAGAAATTACTCCAGAAACAATGAAGGGACAGAGCCAAAGCAAAAACAACACCCAGTTGTTGATGTGACTAGTGATGGAAGTATGGTCTGATGCTGTAAAGAAGAGTATTACATAAGAACCTGGAATGTTAGGTCCATGAATCAAGATAAATTGGAAGTAGTCAAACAGGAGATGGCAAGAGTGAACATTGACATTTTATGAATAAGTGAACTATAATGGACTGGAATGGGAAAATTTAACTCAGATGACCATGATATCTACTACTGTGGGCAAGAATCTCTTGGAAGAAATGGAGTAGCCCTCATAGTCAACAAAAGAGTCCAAAATGCAGTACTTGGGTGCAATGTCTAAAATGACAGAATGATCTCTGTCTGTTTCCAAGGCAAACCATTCAATATCACAGTAATCCAAGTCTATGCTACAACCAGTAATGCTGAAGAAGTTGAAGTTAAATGGTTCTATAAAGACCTGCAGGGAAAAGGCTAATAGAGTTTTGCCAAAAGAACGTACTGATCATAGCAAACACTCTCTTTCAACAATACAAGAGAAGACTCTACACATGGACATCACCTGATGGTCAATAGTGAAATCAGACTGATTATATTCTTTGCAGCCAAAGATGGAGAAGCTCTATACAGTCAGCAAAAACAAGACTGGGAGCTGACTATGGCTCAGATCATGAACTCCTTATTGCCAAATTCAGACTTAAATTGAAGAAAGTAGGGAAAACCACTAGACCATTCAGGCATGACCTATATCATATCCCTTAGGATTATACAGTGGAAGTGACAAATAGATTCAAGGGATTAGATCTGACAGACAGAGTGCCTGATGAACTATGGACAAAGGTTCATGATATTGCACAGGAGGCAGTGATCAAGATCATTCCCGAGAAAAAGAAATGCAAAATGGCAAAATGGTTGTCTGAGGAGGCCTTACAAATAGTTGAGAAAAGAAGAGCAGAGAAAGGCAAAGGATAAAAGGAAAGATATCTTCATTTGAATGAAGAATTCCAAAGAAGAGCAAAGAGATATAAGAAAGACTTCCTAGTTGAACAATGCAAGAAAAAAAAAAAAAAGAGGAAAACAATAGAATGGGAAGGACTAGAGATCTCTTCAAGAAAATTAGAGATATCAAGGGAATGTTTCATGTAGAGATGGGCACACTAAAGGAGAGAAACAGTATGGACCTAACAGAAGCAGAATATATTAAGAAGAGGTGGCAAGAATACACAGAAGAACTATATTAAAAAGCTCTTAATGACCCAGATAACCATGATGATATGATCACTCACCTAGAGCCAGACATCCTGGGGTGCAAAGCATCACTATGAACTAAGCTAGTGGAGGTGATGGAATTCTAGCTCATCTATTTCAAATCCTAAAGGATGATGCTGTTAAAGTGCTACACTCAATGTGTCAGCAAATTTGGAAAACTCAGCAGTAGGCACAGGACTGGAAAAGATCAGTTTTCATTCCTATTCCAAAGAAGGGCAATACCAAAGAATGTTCAAACTACTGCACAATTGTACTCATCTCACATGTGGTTACTAAGAGTTGGACAGGACTGAGTGACTTCACTTTGACTTTTCACTTCCATGCATTGGAGAAGGAAATGGCAACCCACTCCAGTATTCTTGCCTAGAGAATCCCAGGGATGGGGGAGCCTGGTGGGCTGCTGTCTATGGGGTCACACAGAGTCAGACACGACTGAAGTGACTTAGCAGCAGCAGCACATGCTATAAGATAATGCTCAAAATCCTTCAAGCTAGGCTTCAACAGTATGTGAACCGAGAACTTCCAGATCTTAAAGCTGGGTTTAGAAAAGGCAGAGGAACCAGAGATCAAATTACCAACATCTGTTGAATCATAGAAAAAGCTACTGAATTCCAGAGAAACATCTACTTCTGCTTCATTGACTACACTAAAGCCTTTGACTGTGTGGATCACAACAAACTGTGGAAAATTCTAAAAGAGATGGGAATATCAGACCACTTTACCTGCCTCCTGAGAAACCTGTATGCAGATCAAGAAGCAACAGTTAGAATCAGACATGGAATAACAGACTGGTTCAAAATTTGGAAAGCAGTATGTTAGGCTGTATATTGTCACCATACTTATTTGACTTATATGCAGAGTGCTGCTGCTGCTGCTAAGTTGCTTCAGTCCTGTCCGACTCTGTGTGACCCCAGAGACAGCAGCCCACCAGGCTCCCCCATCCCTGGGATTCTCCAGGCAAGAACACTGGAGTGGCTTGCCATTTCCTTCTCCAATGCATGAAAGTGAAAAGTGAAAGTGAAGTTGCTCAGTCGTGTCTGACTCCTAGCGACCCCATGGACTGCAGCCTACCAGGCTCCTCCATCCATGGGATTTTCCAGGCAAGAGTACTGGAGTGGGGTGCCATTGCCTTCTCCTATATGTAGAGTACATCATGCAAAATGCTGGGCTGGATGAAGCACAAGCTGGAATCAAGATTCCCAGGAGAAATATCAATAATCTTAGATATGCAGATGATGCCACTCTTAAGACAGAAAGTGAAGAGGAGCTAAAGAGCCTCTTGATGAAGGTGAAAGAAAAACGTGAAAAAATTGGCTTAAACTTAACATTCAATTGCGCTTCCCAGGTGGCACAGTGGTAAAGAATCTGCCTGCCAATGCAGGAGACAGAGCAGATGTGGGTTCAATCCATGGGTCAGGAAGATCCATTGAAAGAAGAAATGGCAACCCACTTCGGTATTCTTCTCTGGAAAATTCCATGGACAGAGGAGCCTGGTGGGCTATTGTCTAGGGGGTCACAAAGAGACATGATTGAGCGATTGAGGATGCAACATTCAAAACACTGAGATCATGGAATTCAGTCCCATCACTTCATGGGGCAAAATAAATGGGGAAACAATGGAAGCAGTGCAGTGACAGACTTATTTTCTTGGGCTCCAAAATCACTGGAGATGGTGACCCCAGCCATGAAATGAAAAGATGCTTGCTCCTTGGAAGAAAAGCTATGACAACCCTAGACAGTGTATTAAAAATCAGAGACATCACTTTGTCGACAAATGTCTGTATAGTCAAAGCTATGATTTTTCCAGTAGTAACATATAGATGTGAGAGTTGGACCATAAAGAAGACTGAATGCCAAAGAATTGATGCTTTCAAACTGTGGTGCTGGAGAAGACTCTTGTGAGTCCCTTGGACAGCAAGGAGATCAAATTAGTCAATCCTAAAGGAAATCAGTCCTGAATATTCATTGGAAGGACTGAGGCCTAAGCTGAAGCTTTAATATTTTGGCCACCTGATGTGAAGAGCTGACTCACTGAAAAGACCCTGAAGCTGGGAAAGGCTGAAGGCAGGAGGAGATGGGGATGACAGAGGACGAGATGGTTGGATGGCATCACTGACTCAATGGACATGAATTTCAGCAAGCTCTGTGAGATGGTGAAGGACAGGGAATCCTAGTGTGCTGCAGTCCATGGAGTTGCAGAGTCAGACACAACTGAATGATTGAAGAACAACAACGTGTATTATGTTTATTTCCTTTGTTTTTCACTTGTCTTTCTGTCTGCTATTCTGATCTGTCTTCCAGCTCACTTAGTCATTTTTCCTTTGTTATTATTATTTAGCCTGCTATTATGTTGTTTAGTCTGCTCTTCATTGTTTCTTGGTTGGTTTTTGTCTCAGCAATTGAATTGTCCAATTTTGATTAGTTCATAGTTTCTATTTCCTTTTTACTATGATCTGCTTTTCTTTCAATAATCTTTCTTAATCCCTTCATCATTTCTATTATCTCCTTTTTGAACTCTGGGTCTAGTACAGTAGTGAGGTCTGTTTCATTATTCTTTCAGGGGATTCCTCTTGTTCCTTTGATTGGAAGTGTTTCCTTTGTTTTTTCATTTTACGTGAATTTCTCTACTGTGGTCTTGAAGCAGTGTTTTAATGTGGTAGCATCCCTGTCTAGACTTCTGTGAGTGCAACATTTTTGGTGAAAGTTCTCCTTTTTTCTGCATACCAGCCATGTCTTTTTTCTGAGTGTGCCAGTTGCTATCCCCTTGACAGGGGATATGATTTGTACTGTGGTGTCCAGAGCCTGTGCTGGATGTGTGGGCAGAGCTTCCTCTGCCCTGCTGCTGTCACTGCCCTAGTGGGGATGGGGTCTTCTCCTAATTGTTGGACTATAAGCCCTGAGGTTTGGGTTCTATCAGGCATTGTTGCCCTTGAGTGCGTGCCCTGCTTCAAAGGAGGTGACTGTTGAAGCAAGTGAGGCCTCTGTGGTCACAGCAAACCTATGTGTTCCCCCTGCCAGTGTCTGCAGTTCTGCCCCAAAGCAGCTGAAGGTTGCATCCTTTCTCTGCTGTGTTTTTCCCAGACCTAGTTCAAGGCTGTGGTGTGGCATTTGCTGGGGTGAGGAACAGCAAATTTTATATCTTTTATCTGATTCTTTTCTTGTAGCATAATATTTTCAAGACTCATCCATGCTTTTACATGTATCAGCATTTCATTCCTTTTTATGCTTCAATAATATTCCTTTGTATGGGCATGTCACATCTTATTTATCTACTCATCAGTTGATGAACATTTGGGTTGTTTCTATTTTGTGGTTATGTGAATAATGCTCTTGTGAAAATATGTGTTCAACTTTTTGTGTGGAGATATCTTTTTATTTCTCCTGAGTATATACATATGAGTATATACTTGGAAAGCATATACTTGGAATTGTTGGCTCATATGGAAATTGTATGTTTAATTGTTTGAGGAACTGCCAAACTGTTTTCTGAAGAGGGTGCACCATTTTAGATTTCCACCAGCAGTGCACAAGGAATTCCAACCAATTTCTCCACATTTTCATCAAGATTTCTTATTATCTGTTATTTTGGTTATAATCATTTTAGTTGCTGTGAAGTGGTATCTTACTGTATTTTGATTTGCATTTCCTTGATGACTAATGATGTTGGGTAGCTTTTCACGTACTTATTGGCTATTTTTATGTTTTTATTGCAGAAATGCCAAATCAGGTTCTTTACCCATTTTTAGATTAAAAAAAATTTAGTTGTATACTTCTTCATATATTCTCATATAAAAATGTATAACATTGATGTATATAGTAAAACATATATTGATGATATAAGTACCTTAACAAGTATGTGATTTGAGAATTTTTTCTCCAGTTCTGTGAACTTTTTTATTTTTTGATGGTGTCCTTTAAAGGACAAAAGTTTTCAGTTTTGATGAAGTCCAACTTAATTTTTTCTTTTTTTTGGTCTCCATGTGCTCTCCATGCCTTGTATAAAAAATACAAATCTTTTAAGATGTATTTCTTATTAAAAATGAGTAAATTTATGTGAAAAATTCTGAGGTAATATGATCATGGATAAAAAGTAGTTTTTCAAGTGACAAAATAATTTGTACTATTTTAGGCTTTCTTTTAGGGTAATTTTTTCATGTTTCATTTAGGATTTTTGCCCATTTATGGGGGGAAAATTATACAAATTACCATTTATTCAAATATTTACTATTATATATTATTTTTGTGGTTCCCATTTGGACAATTAACATTTCTGTTAAATTATCTAAATGATACTTTGTGTCATTTATTGTTTTTCTAACTTCTTATTTGTTCACAGGAAAGTAAAAAGAAGATAATTGACATTCAAAATTATAGTACCCAAACCTAACTCAAAATTAAAATTTAAGATTCATTTATTAGTTAATAATTATGTTAATTATTATTTAATAATCATATTATTATTTCATTTGGCTGTGGTGGGGTTTGGTTGTTTCACGGGGCTTTCTCTGGTTGTGGTGAGTGGGGACTTCTTTCCTGTTGTGGGACGTGGGCTTCTCATTGAGGTGGCTTCTCTTGCTGCCGAGCATGGGGTCTCAGTGTGGGCTTCAGTAGCTGTGGCTCATGAGCTCTAGAGAGCAGGCTTAGTAGTTGTGGTGCTGGGCTCAGTTGCTTCGCAGCATGTGGGATCTTCCTGGACCAGCAATCAAGTGTCCCTTGCATTGTAATGCAGATTCTGGACCACCAAGGAAGTTGAACATTTGTTTTAAAAAAAGATGTGTAACATGTTTTAAGTAAAAATGATAGAACTGCCGAATATGTTTAGTACATTTCCATTTTTGTAAAAACATTATATAGATATTTGCTTGGAAATAAAGTCTAGATGGCTGTAAGAAGAAAATTAATAGTCACAGTTTTCATGTTTTGGGGAAACTTTTTTGGTCTACTTTGCTCTCTAAAATAAACATATGCTATAAAAATAAAGAGGAAAATATCGTCTAGCCTTTTCCATGCATATTTAAAATTAAATGTTTTACAAAATCACAACTGTATTCAATAATGTCTTGTGTATGTGCTCAGTTGCTCAGTTGTGTCTGACTCTTTGCAACCTCATGGACTGTAGACTGCCAGGCTCCTCTGTCCATGGAATTTCCCAAGCAAGAATACTGGAATGGGTTGCCATTTCCTCCTCCAGTGGATCTTCCCCACCCAGGGATCAAACCAGAGTCTCTTGCATCTCCTGCACTGGCAGGCGGATTCTTTATCACTGTGCCATCTGAGAAGGCCAGATGTCTTAAATCATGTTATTACCCTGCTTTTGTTTACTTTGTATAATATCATGCCACTGAATATTTGTACTGCCTGAATTATAATTCATGGGTCAGAGTCTCTTTATTTAGCTATTTCCCTAGTTTGACAGAATGATCTCTGTTTGTTTCCAAGGCAAACAACTCAATATCATAGTAATTCAAGTCTACGCCCCGACCAGTAACGCTGAAGAAGCTGAAGTTGAACAGTTCTATGAAGACCTACAACACCTTCGAGAACTAACACCCAAAAAAGATGTCCTTTTCATTATAGGGGACTGGAATGCAAAAGTAGGACGTCAAGAGATACCTGGAGTAACAGGCAAATTTGGCCTTGGAGTACAGAATGAAGCAGGACAAAGGCTAATAGAGTTCTGCCAAGAGAACACACTGGTCATAGCAAGCACCCTTTTCCAACAACAGAAGAGAAGACTTTACACATGGACATCACCAGATGGTTGACACCGAAATCAGATTGATTATATCCTTTGCAGCCAAAGATGGAGAAGCTCTATACAGTCAGCAAAAATAAGACCGGGAGCTGACTGTGGCTTGGATCATAAACTCCTTATTGCCAAATTCAGACTGAAGTTAAAAAAAGTGGAGAAAACCACTAGACCATTCAGGTATGACCTAGATCAAATCCCTTATGATTATACAGTGGAAGTGAGAAATAGATTTAAGGGACTAGATCCGATAGACAGAGTGCCTGATGAATTATGGATGGAGGTTCATGACATTGTACAGGAGACAGGAATCAAGACTATCCCCAAGCAAAAGAAATACAAAAAAGCAAAATGGCTGTCTGAGGAGGCCTTACAAATAGCTGTGAAAAGATGGGAAGTGAAAAGCAAAGGAGAAAAGGAAGATATACCCATTTGAATGCAGAGTTCCAAAGAATAGCCAGGAGAGATAAGAAAGCCTTCCTCAGTGATCAATGCAAAGAAATACAGGAAAACAATAGAATGGAAGTTGGTGATGGACAGGAAAGCCTGGCATTCTGCAGTACATGGGGTTGCAAAGAGTCAGACATGACTGAGTGACTGAACTAAGCTGATAAAATGGGAAAGACTACAGAGATCTCTTCAAGAAAATTAGAGATACCAAGGGAACATTTCATGCAAAGATGGGCTCAAAAAAGGACAGAAATTGTAGGGATCTAACAGAAGCAGAAAATATTAAGAAGAGGTGGCAAGAATACACAGAAGAACTGTACAAAGAAGATCTTCATGACCCAGATAATCACGATAGTGTGATCACTCACCTAGAGCCAGACATCCTGGAATGTGAAGTCAAGTGGGCCTTAGAAAGCATCACTACGAACAAAGCTAGCGGAGGTGATGGAATTCCAGTTGAGCTATTTCAAATCCTGAAAGATGATGCTGTGAAAGTGCTGCACTCAATATGCCAGCAAATATAGAAAACTCAGCAGTGGCCACAAGACTGGAAAAGGTCAGTTTTCATTCCAATCCCAAAGAAAGGCAATGCCAAAGAATGCTCAAACTACTGCACAATTGCACTCATCTCACATGCTAGTAAAGTAATGCTCAAAATTCTCCAAGCCAGGCTTCAGCAATACATGAATGGTTAACTTCCAGATGTTCAAGCTGGATTTAGAAAAGGCAGAGGAACCAGAGATCAAATTGCCAACATCCGCTGGATCATCGAAAAAGCAAGAGAGTTCCAGAAAAACATCTATTTCTGCTTTATTGACTATGCCAAAGCCTTTGACTGTGTGGATCACAATAAACTGTGGAAAATTCTGAAAGAGATGGGCATACCAGACCACTTGACCTGCCTCTTGAGAAACCTGTATGCGGGTCAGGAAGCAACAGTTAGAACTGGACATGGAAACAGACTGGTTTCAAATAGGAAAAGGAGTACATCAAGGCTGTATATTGTCACCCCGCTTATTTAACTTATATGCAGACAGAGTACATCATGAGAAACTCTGGGCTGGAAGAAGCACAAGCTGGAATCAAGATTTCCAGAAGAAATATCAATAACCTCAGATATGCAGATGACACCACCCTTATGGCACAAAGTGAAGAAGAACTGAAGAGCCTCTGATGAAAGTGAAAGAGGAGAGTGAAAAAGTTGGCTTAAAGCTCAACATTCAGAAAACTAAGATCATGGCATCTGGTCCCTCTACTTCATGGCAAATAGATGGTGAAACAGTGGAAACAGTGGCTGACTTTATTTTTCTGGGCTCCAAAATCACTGCAGATGGTGACTGCAGCAATGAAATTAAAAGACGCCTACTCCTTGGAAGGAAAGTTATGACCAAGCGACACAGCATATTAAAAAGCAGAGACATCACTTTGCCAACAAAAGTCCGTCTAGTCAAGGCTATGGTTTTTCCAGTGGTCATGTATGGATGTGAGAGTTGGACCTAAAGAAAGCTGAGCATCGAAGAATTGATGCTTTTGAACTGTGGTGTTGGAGAAGACTCTTTGAGAGTCCCTTGGACTGCAAAGAAATCCAACCAGTCCATACTAAAGGAGATCAGTGCTGGTTGTTCATTGGAAGGACTGATGTAGAGGCTGTAATTCCAATACTTGCGCCACCTGGTGCGAAGAGCTGACTCATTGGAAAGGACCCTGATGCCGAAAGGTTGAGGGCAGGAGGAGAAGGGGATGACAGAGGATGAGATGGTTGGATGGCATCACCGACTCAATGGACATGGGTTTGGGTGGACTCCGGAAGTTGGTGATGAACAGGGAGGCTTGGCGTGCTGCAGTTTATGGGGTCGCAGCGAGTCGGACACAACTGAGCGACTGAACTGAACTGAACTGAATTAGTTTGAATGCCTCAGTTTTTGTTCACAATTTTTCATCACCAAAAAAAAGCTGTGATTAGCATTTCGAAAGATAAATTATTTTCTGCATGTCTGATTATTTCCATAGGGGAGATTTCTAAAGTAAGGGGTTACTGTGTCAAAAGATATGACTATTTTAGGATGTATTGTTCAATAAATTCCTTTGATGATATATTGATATGTGAAAGTACAATACTTTAAAACAACTTTATTATGCTATCTGTTCCACGAGAATCTTTCTTAGCCATTTGTTTATTTATTTTCTTGTTCTCTTTGTGGCAACACTCTAGAAAGCCTTATAGAACCACATAGAGGCAGATTTCTATCACCCATAACAAAATATCTAGGATAATTTCTTCTATCTCCACTCGTGGTAGGAGCTTCAACATCCTTTAGTGAATTAATCTTTCCAGTTTCAACAATGCGAAGCTACATAAATTTTAAGAGACTACAGCATAACCTCCAGAGAAGGCAATGGTACCCCACTCCAGTATTTTTGCCTGGAAAATCCATGGACAGAGAAGCCTGGTAGGCTGCAGTCCATGGGGTCGCTAAGAGTCGGGAACAACTGAGCGACTTCATTTTCACTTTTCACTTTCATGCACTGGAGAAGGAAATGGCAACCCACTCCAGTGTTCTTGCTTGGAAAATCTCAGGGACGGGGAAGCCTGGTGGGCTGCCGTCTCTGGGGCTGCACAGAGTCGGACACGACTGAAGCGACTTAGCAGCAGCAGCACGGCATAACCTCAGATGGCTCAGTGATAAATCTGCTGGCCAATGTAGGAGACATAGAAGATGCAGGTTTGATCCCTGGGGTGGGAAGATCCCCTGGAGGAGGAAATGGCAACCCACTCCAGTATTCTTGCCTGGAGAATCCCATGGACAAAAAAGCCCCATGGGCTACAGTCCACGGGGTTGCAAAGAGTTGGACACGACTGAGTGACTGAGCACACATGCACAGCACAACCATTCCTGCAGGAACCATGTGTTTACCAGACAATGCATATTTAAAATCTTCACATTTTCAAGGGATGTAAAGTTTGACCAATTTTTACAGAAATCAAATGATCCATTATAAGTCTTTAGTATTTTTGTTAATCTATTTTGAGTTGATTGCTTTTGCTACTTATTCCTGCAGCTTTTATTGAATTCCCATGCAGATCCATGAGGTCAGTGGCTATATCTCTCACTCACCAATATATCCCTAACACATAACCCAAGACATACTGGACAATACATACTTGGTTTAGCTAACATAACAATATGTATTTGTTGAATGGATGTGTTCTTCCCTCACTGATTTGAAACAACTTTAAAAATCATATTTGAAACAGTAATTCATTGCTGATCTTGGAGGTGGCTTTCCAAAAATACTCCTCACTGTTAGCAAGGCAAATAAAGGTGTAGAAAATAGGGAATGGGGAGGGGAAAACAAAGAAAATCACTAACAAATAAAAATTGAGGAGGCATGTACTTTCAAAATAAACCAGACTCACTGGCTTTAAAGATCTTTTCTAGCAGAAAAGCTTTTTTTCTGAATCACTTTTTCCATTTTTTTAAAGAAAATATCACAACATTATCTATTAGGTACAATCTCCTATAAATGTTATGCTGTGCTTATACAGACTGTACCTTACCAGACTTGAAATTCAATTATTTTTGCTTTTGCATTCTTGATTCATTTTCTGAATCATGTTTGCAAATAAAACGGTATAGATTTATTCAGAATTATTACATTTAGTGGAATATTTAGGATCCATGGCCAGATCTATATGACACAAAGGATAGTTTATTCTTGGTCAATTAGAAGACAAACATATAATGATTAGTATGTCAGAAATACTGTTCATTCTTAGATTCACTATTAGTTCAGGCTACCACAGGCATAAACCTGAGCTGTAACTTTGTTTCTACTCAATGATACAAAAGTGTGTCCTTCACGTGTTTTTACCTTTGTTCATTGCTTTTTGCTCTCTTAAGGATGAAGGCGTAGTCTTCCTCCCCTGACGTTCAACAGCTTTGTTCTATCTTTCGTTATAAACAATGAAACAAATGGACAACCTATGATTTGTCCGACCCTCAAGGTCGCATGTGGGATTCAGAGATTCAAAGCTACAATGCAACATAGACTGAAAAGAATGCCGCAAGTGGCAAAATGCTGTATCAAGAAATGTTAAACATCATGATAATTTTTGTGTTGAGTTTCCCCAACATTTTTTAAGTTGGAGTTTTGTTTCCTTGATTATACTCCTGATTTTGCAGTGTTCTTCTCTTGCTAGTCTAAATAATTTTTATCAGAGTCCCAGGTACAGGACCTAAAACATTTTTTTTTTTTTTGGTGTAGTAGCTAGACACATGTATATCTGGGTTTTTTTCTCTCTTTCTTTTCCTCTTTTGGTATGAGAAACGCCATCCCTTCCTTCAAAAACAGAGTTGTATTTCCAACCTTTTCTCTTAATTTGATGCAACTGTACCAAGATTTTTATTAGCTTTTTCTCTGAGTGCCAACGAATTAATGTTTCAAAGTAACAAATGACACAGCCTAAATAAACTAAATCTTATTACTGAAGGTTGCGGAGTCACCCAGATCGTTTTTATGGCAATGCTGGTTTGGAGTATTCTGCTCCTATGAGTCCTTTCGGCGGAAACGGTGATTCCTCTCCACTGGACAGTGAAGGATGGAATCTGGAGGTGAGGGGCAGAGGCACGCCTGCACTTCAAGACTGCCCACCTAAACCACCAAAGGCTCAAGTTCGGTTTAATTGGCAATTCCGCAAAGAGCTCTCTGCGCTTTTCGAGTGATTCAAATCACCTGTTCAAGGTCACGCCAAGAGTTACTGGCAGCAATCAGCAAGGTCGCGTAGAGCTGCGGAGTTCGCGGCCGGCCGGCTCTCGACAACTCAGCGGGCCCACCTGGTGGCCCGCAATCTGCGCAATCGCGGGGAGAACGCGCCCTCTCGCGACGACTTCTCGCCGCATCTGGGCCTGGCACAAGCGTCCCCCGCCCCTGGCGGAGGCCCGCGGCGGCGGGGCCCGGCACCGGAAGGAGGAGGTGCGCGCGCGTGGGGGCGGGGCGCACCTATATAGGCCCCCCCCACGGCGTCGAGGGCGGGCCTGGGCAAGAGCGGCTGAGTCGGCGGTGTGCCTGGTGCCGCAGACGCCGCCTGCGAGGACAGGGAGGGGAGAGGGGGAAGGCGGGAGGAGGAGACACGAGTGCGGGGTGGCGCTGGTCCACCTCCGCAGCTCTCCTGGCTCCCGCCGGCTTTCGAAGGCGGGCCCGGGCTGCGGCAGCGGCGGCGGCGGCAGCGGCCTCGGCGGCCTGCGGAGGTGAAGCCAGGCTGCGGCTGCCTGAGTCGGCGCTGCGGGGGCAAGTGGCCGGCCGGCGAGGGTGGGCCGGGTTGGGCGACCGCTGCCTGGAGTGCAGGACGGCTCGGCATCCTTGGGGCGCGGCCCTGGCGGGCAGGTAGCCCGTGCGTCTTACGCAGATCGGCCTCCTAGAGGCACCTGCAGAAGTGGCCCCGGCCCGCTGCTTCGGCGACCGGACGACTGAGGGAGGGCGGGGGTCGCTGCCCTCGGGGGGCCGAGGGCCCTCCCAGTGGAAGCGCCTCTGGCGCGGGCCTTGCGGGGGCCTGGGGCCTGTTTTGTCCTTGCTCTGGGGATGCTCCTCAAGGGGAGTGGGGAGAACAGCGCTGATGCGCGGGGCTGGAGGGGGAGCGAGGGCCACGGTCGGGGCGGTGTAAGGCTCGCCAGGATGCGCCCTTAAACCGGTTGACTTGTGAGTGGTTATGGGTTAGTTTAAACAAAACTGAACACGAACTCGAAGAGGTCGCAGCTTGAGAGTACCTCGCTCCAGTGTCCAGTAGAGACGAGCTTGCCTTGTAGGCCCCAGAGCAATCAAAGGGAAGTTAGCATTCTTGTTCAAGAAGTTTCTCCGCACTTGGTGAAAGAGAGCTCTGAAAGAATTGTGTGTTTGGGATTTTCTTTTAAATGTGGTTGTTAGTGATTGGGGTTGGGGCTGGTGGTGAGAGATAATGTGAAGAGTTTCGAATGGCTGGCTGCCTTGTCCGGATGGGGAAGGCTTATTTTTTGTGTGTGTCATCACTTGACCATAGAAATTCAGAATGTGGGTCGCCCTCAGCTCTGAAGCCACTGTTTGATTAGCAGTTCTTCCTCCCTATGTGGGAAATTGAATTTCTGGAAATATCCCCCGTATTGTAGATTTTTGCCTATGCAAAGGCTCCAGTGCTTGGCACGAACTGCCTTCAAGGTAGTGAAATGAAAGTACAGTATTTAAAACAACATTAAGTTTTGAGCTCACTTCTGTGGAAGAGAATTTTGTGGGGCGTGGGTCTAGACTTTAAAGGGAATTTAAAGCCTCTAGTCGTAATTTAGTTTTATTCCTAACTTTTTTTTTTTCCCTTCCCTCTTTCAGCCTCATCTGTTTCAATGGTGCAACTCTCTTCATCTCCTTTTGGTTACCAGTCACCTTCAGGCCATTCAGAGGAGGGAAAACAGAGGACAATGAAGTCAGCCAAGCCCCAAGTGAACCACAGTCAGCATGGGGAAAGCCAGCGGGCGATGAGCCCCTTGCAGTCTGCCCTCAGCTCTGCTGCCTCTCCTTCCCAAGCATATGAGACATATATTGATAATGGACTCATATGCCTTAAACACAAAATTAGAAACATCGAGAAAAAGAAGGTAACTTTTTTCCCCCACCCAGCCCTGTATATACACCATGTTAAATTAGACTTAAGGAACTTGCTTTTTTACTTTCTATCAGGGCTCCTAGATATTCTTCCTAAAGATTTCTTTCCTGAAGATTTAAGTAACCTTGAGATTTAGCTGGCTGAAAATGTACAAGTGGGCTAAATACTGACTGTATTAAACACTTTATATTTGATTTGCCAGAATAGCTGAATAAAAATATTCTTCATAGTAAAATTATTATGCATGCTACTGTTGAAATATTTGCAGAGGTAGCTACTTTAGCTCAGATTAATTCCTTGCATGTAGTATTAATATTTCTTTTCATAAATGAATAGTGTTCCTTTTTTTTTTTAGCTTGTTTTCCTTGTGACTTTCTGCAGCATTTGATATTGCAGTATAACTGCTGCAGTCATTGGAAGCTTTAACGATGGCAGAGCCAGAAGATGTTTTAGCACTAATTTTTGTGTTGCTAGGTGATTGTTTCAGATTGGTTGGTGAAAGCATTGTAGGGAGCCTTGTAAAGATACGCAGGTTGTAACCAGCCTGATGTGACAGTAAATGCTGATGTAAAGATCCAGATCATTCCTCATTTCCTGAGTCATGTAGCCTGTGAAATGGTACTGCACATAGCTTTGTTGTGTCATGATTCTCTTTTGCTTGTGATAGTAGGTGAGTTACTATCTGGACCGAGGACCTTTTGAATATTTCTATGCCAAGACCTAGTTAAATCTAGGAAAGTTGCTTTTGATGCAGGAGGGTGAAGAGATTTTCAAGAGTTTGGTTGACCCTGTTCCTTTCCGTTCCCATTCCCCACCCCCCCCCACCCTCCCCCAACACACACTCTAGGAAGATAGTGAAGAAGGGCCAGTTACTGGTAGCTTCTCTGTAGCCTTAGTTCTCACCAGTTGTCTTTTGAATGCATGCAGTTGATCATGAGCATGATAAGGTGAGTGTGCCTGGGTCAGCACAAATCCCCTGCCACTGTGGGAAGTTAGAGTCAGAGCAGGATCTGTTCTAAGCGGGATCTTTTGATAGACTCATAAATGTCTTACCCAGGTGGAGGAACTACATATATATGTGTAATATATGTATAATTATACTCTTCAGCTGAACTATAGTACCTCTTTAATTTTGAATACCAATCTGGTCAGTACTCATACATTTGTTTCAAGCTTCTGAAAGTATTTTAAAGCTATAAAGCAAACATAGAAGGTGCCTAAAATTGCTTTTAGAATACCATAAAGGGTCATGTCATTATTTGGACAATACAATTTATTTGTCATTTATTTACTTAAATATCAGATTTTTAAAAATGAAAGATGGCTTCAAGTTGAGGCTACTATAATTCTAGAAAAAAAATATATTACATTTTTGTACTTCCATTAGGAAGTTTCACTGGACAAATGCTCACATAGTTCAACAGGTAACCATTTAAGCAGGACTTTTCAGCCTCACAAACACTGTTGCCATTTTGTGCTGGATAGTTCTTTGTTGTGGGGGGCTGACCTTTGCACTGTAGGATGCACTGCAGCATTCTATAATGGCCTGGCCTCTACCCTCAGGATGCCAGTGGCACCCACCTCCTCCCTATCCCCTGAGTGGTGATAGCCAGAGATACCTCCAGACGTTGTCATGTGTCCTTGGGGGACAAAATTGCCCCTGATTGAGCACCTTGGGTTAGGGGCATATGATTTATTTGTTAAATCCCTATGTGTCATGTAATCTAGTTACAGAGCCCATTAAGAGAAAAAGGGTTTATTACCACTTAACTTTTGTAATTCCAGACTAGTGTTGATTGTGTGTAATATTTTTTTTTCCTGACTGGAATTCATCTACAACTGCCTTTTATCTTGTACTAAAATGTTATTCTTAAAGATTGGTAGTTTACTGCAAGAACTTTGTTTTCATGAGAAACAGTCTGGTATTTAGTTTGTTTCAGAATTTTGTATCAGATTGTGGTAGATACAAGTTTCTCTTTTGTAGCTCAAACTGGAAGATTACAAAGATCGCCTGAAAAATGGAGAGCATCTTAATCCAGACCAGTTGGTAAGTGGTTTCTGATCCTTTGGTCAGACTTATTTTCTTAATAAGACTCTAGATGAATTTGGGGGAGACCAAAGAACAGGAGGAGAAGGGGATGATAGAGGATAAAATGGTTGAATGGCATCACCGACACAATGGACATGGGTTTGGGTGGACTCCGGAAGTTGGTGATGGACAGGGAGGCCTGGTATCCTGTGGTTCATGGGGTCGCAAAGAGTCGGACATGACTGAGCTACTGAACTGAACTGAAAGATTTGATAGGCTAAAAAGGAAGAGTGAAAGTCCACTGGGTTTTTCCAAAGACTTTGTCTTCAGCTATCAGGTCTTATATCTTTGACTTTACTTTTGCACTAGTAGATAGTATATGGATGGGGGTGTGTGTTGTCAGATAAGAGTGAAGATGTAGATAATCACAAAGTGTTAATGTATGGATTTAATTAAACTTTCTCTAGAGTGGACTGAAGGAGAAGAGCAGGGAATCACCTAGCTTTCTACTATTTACTCACATATTCTAAACCTTATATCTCTCTGCTTTAAAATGTAAAAGAGTAACTGCTACAGCTTGCCTTAGTTTTCTCTAGCTGCTTCTCCTTAATTCCTTTGATGGTATCTCCCTGCTTTTCTATCCTGCATTGCTATGTTCCTTCTTAGGAGGCATGTTTATCTGATAGATATCAGGCCTTCAAATATTTACTGTTTATGAAAGTTAAAAATACTCTTTACGTTGCTCATGGTATAACTAGTAATTGCAAGTTTTATCTAATGGGATGAAGGATAGTTTTTACCATATGGAAAAATTTAAAAACGCTTTATTTATGTTTGCCTTTTTGATCTGATCACACTTCCTGGCTAAGACAGCACAAAATTAAAAGTTATTTGATCTAGCATGTGGATCTGTTGTCTTTTATGTTATTTAAAGTTTTTGGTTGTGAATTGCAGGTACTGGTATTCAAGGACTTTTTCCTTGCCATGTTGGCTGTTCTTCACTGACCTAGAATTTTTGTGATGTAGTGAATTACTGTTTTGCTGAGACACAGATTTGAATTGTCGAGTTCTGAGAATGATGTGCTCAGATGGCTGGTGAAAGGACTTAGCTGGACATTCAGCATTTCAACACGGTTTTGTTTTTAAGTAGTCATGGTATGTTCACTAACTTTTAAAGTGATGAAACCTCTGTCTAAACACCCTTGGAAAAAGTGTTCTATTACATGTTTTTGTCTTTGGGGAAACATAGGGGATGGGAATGGGGAGGCTGGTGATTCTCATGGTAGCTCTCTAAGAAATGTTGAGGAGCTCCAGCCAGGTGAACTTTAATCTCACTAGTCTGAGATACACAAGCTACTACATGTTGCTTCTACAGTATTAACTTTGATTGCTTGAGTGATACCTGACAGTCTCCAAATTTATATTGTCAATAGAGCAGTTCTCTGAACTCTAGATTCCTCTGTCCAGTTGCCTTTTACTTCATTTTGCTCCGCAAAACCTGTTCTCCTTTAACCTCCACTGTATCAGTTCACAGCCTGATTTACTAGAAGGATGGTATCACTCAAAACCTTGGAGAATTTCTCATTTTTCTCCTCATACCTCGTATCTAGCCCATCAGCAAGTGTGTGGTCAATTCCTCCTTCAAAATAAATTCAGAAACAGACCATTTCTCATAAATTCTACGTCTGCCTTCCTGTTCCACACCACATCACCTTTCATCTGCATTACTGTAACAGCTCCCTTACAGGTTTTTCTGTTTCTGCTCTCCCTCCATGTCTGTTCTTAACACAGTAGCCACGGTGTGTGTGCCTGCGTGTTCACTCAGTCATGTCTGACTCTTTGCGACTCCATGGTTTCTAGCCAGCCAGGCTCCTCTGTCCCTGGGGTTCTTCAGGCAAAAGAACTGGAGCAGGTTGCCATATCCTTCTCCAGGGGATCTTCCTGACCCAGGGATCAAACCTGCATTGGCAGGCAGGTTTTTTTTTTTTTTTTTTTTTTACCACTGAGCCACCTGGGAAACCCCAGTAGCCTCTGTTGCTGCTAAGTCTCTTCAGTCGTGTCCGACTCTGTGCGACCCCATAGATGGCAGCCCGCCAGGCTCCTCTGTCCCTGGGACTCTCCAGGCAAGAATACTGAAGTGGGTTGCCATTTCCTTCTCCAATGCATGAAAGTGAAAAGTGAAAGTGAAGTCATTCAGTCGTTCCCGACTCTTAGCGACCCCATGGACTGCAGCCTACCAGGCTCCTCCGTCCATGGGATTTTCCAGGCAAGAGTACTGGAGTGGGGTGCCATTGCCTTCTCCAAGTAGCCTCTCTAGTTCTGTTCAAAAACAAGTAGATATCAGTCCTCTCCTCAGAAGTCCCCCCCTATTGGTTCCCATCATGGTGCAGAATGTGATATATAGTAAAGTGTTAGTCGCTCATTCGTGTCCGACTCTTTGCGACCGCATGGACTGTAGCCTGCCAGGCTCCTCTGTCCATGGGATTCTCCAGGCAAGAATACTGGAGTGGGTAGCCATTCCCTTCCTCCAGGGGATCTTGCCAACCCAGGGATTGAACCTGGGTCTCCTGTATTGCAGGTGGATTCTTTACCATCTGAGCCACCAGTGAACCTCAGAATGGCCTGTAAGGCCTACAAACAAATTATGCTGCCTATTTCTTTTTACATTTTCATTGCATTTCCTGCACTTCTCTCTTGCTGGCTTCATCCCAGCAACACAGGCCTTCTTCTGGTCCTCACATACCGCAGCCGCACTGCTACTTCAGGGTTTTGCTGTGCTCTTTTTACTGCCTGGGGTGCTTTTTCCCCAGATGTCTAAATGGCTCCATTCCCAACCTCCTTCACCTTTTTCTTTGAAGGTCATCTCAGTAAGGCCTGTCCTGATAACACTCCTTTGCTCCTTTCCTTGCTTTAATTTTTTTAAATAAAAGTGCTTCTCTGACAAACTAAAGTTTTATCTCTTCTTCCCTTGCAGTGTAAGTTCTGTTAAAGTAGAGATTTTGTCTGCTTACTGCTGTTTTCCTATTACTAGAATGGTTTATTGCATATGGTAGGTACTTAAATATTACATACAGATTTACTAAATATAAAATGATTGAATATTAGGTTTTTAGATGTGATTATATAGTTAGTGGTACTTTTGAGAAATAACATCTCGTACAAGGAACATATACTTCAGGCAGAAATTTAGAAAATGCAAATAAGTCAGAAGAAAAAAAATCTATAATCTGAGCCCTCAGAGACCTGTTGTCAACAGTATAGTACTTAATTAAAAAGCCCTTAAGTTTAGTGTTTTAAAATTGGAAGTAATTCACATAGTTTAGAAATAGGAAATGTTAAAAAAGATGTTTTTTCTTTCACCCTGTCCTTCCTCTGTTCAGTACTCATCTTATAAAATAATGATTCTGATAGATTGCTTTGTATCTGTCCAAAGTTTCTTTAAGCCTGTATACAGCTTAGCTTAATATAGGTACTTCCGGTTTCTTTTTTTTGTGTGGCAGTTTTAGATTCACAGTAAATTTGAGCAAAAAGTGGAGAGAGTCCCTTGACCCCACACACGCACAGCCTTTTCCACTATCAGCGTTCCTTACCAGAGTGGTCCATTTGTTACAATTGAACCTATGTTGACACAGCATCATCACTCAAAGTCCATAGCTTACATTAGGGTTCAACCCTTGGTATTGTACATTCTGTGGGTTTTGACAAATATATAATGGCATGTATGCTGTCATGGTAACATACAGAATAGTTTCACTGCCTTAAAAATCCTCTGTGCTCTACCTGTTCATCCTTTTTTTTTTTTTAATATGGTGTCTGTGTTTCCACAGTACTTTTAAATGATTTAAAAGTATTCATTTAAATTGCACATTTCTGTGATGTAGGTCCTATTGTCTTTATAAGTGCTTGAAAACTGAGATGAGAACAGTTAATGGGAAAATTGCTGGTAAATGAAAAGCTGGAGAAATGGAGGAAAAATGGAAGTTCAGTGTTATAAAAAATGAGTTGTTTGTAGAGCAGGAGGGTGCCTCTGTGTTGAAATCTTCTGAAAAGTTAACCAAAATGAGAGCTATACAAGATCCACAGGTTTAAAGGATGGGATTGACATCACTGACCTTCAGTTCAGTTCAGTCGCTCAGTCATGTCCGACTGTTTGCGACCCCATGAACCGCAGCATGCCAGGCCTCCCTGTCCATCACCAACTCCTGGAGTCCACCTAAACCCATGTCCATTGAGTCAGTGATGCCATTCAACCATCTCTTCCTCTGTCGTCCCCTTCTCCTCCTGCCCCCAGTCTTTCCCAGCATCAGGCCAGGACAGTTCTGGTGGAATGGTGGAAACAATCCAGGTTGATAAGGGCTGAAGAGGAAATGGAGACTGTAGACATTTTGAAATTTGTCTGAGACTTGAAGGAAGTGGTTGTCAGAAAGGCACTTTTTATTTTTCTTGTGTAGGTTGGGGGAAACTTGAACTTCAGTGCTGGTTTCAGCATCAACAGAGAGGAAGAGGCTTAAGGCGTTAAAGAGAGAATCATAGATTAAGTTCTTCTGTGAATGCAGAGTTGAATAGGATCCAGGGCACAGGTGGAAGGATGTCTCTTACACTGTATAAAAAAGGAGAGAAAGGAAGGGTGGATCCACATCTAATGATGGGAAGTTGAGTTAATATTATTTGGGAGCAGATATGAAGGGGTATTGGAGAAGGAAATGGCAGCCCACTCCAGTGTTCTTGCCTGGAAAATTGCCTGGCGGCAGGCTATAGTCTATAGGATCACAAAGAGTTGGACATGACTGAGTGCACACACACACACACAAAGGGGTATTCCTTTGCAGTTTCACATCCCTTTGAGGACTGTTTACTATGGTTATGTTACCTGTGCATTCTTGGTTCTAATATTTGAACTGCCTGTTTTATTAAGAAATATGTAGTCCATACAAAATATTGCATATAAGTTACAGCACCTAATAAAGCAAGTGTCAGAACCCACTGCTGCTGCTGCTCAGTTGCTTCAGTCGTGTCCGACTCTGTGCGACCCCATAGACGGCAGCCCACGAGGCTCTGCCGTCCCTGGGTTTCTCTAGACAAGAACACTGGAGTGGGGTGCCATTGCCTTCTCCAGTCAGAACCCACTACTTAGCTCAAATAGTATATTAGGAACACTATTGAAGGACCTTCCCTGAGCTCCTTCCTGTAACCTGACCTTGAACTTCCCCTGTTCATTCCCTTCCTTATGTTTGAAGAGAACTTACTGTCCTTAAATCTGTTAGGGTTACATTTTTTTTGAAACTTACAATAAATGTTGTACTGTATATTCTGCAGCTTATCTTTTTTCATTCACTACATTTAAGATTTTTATATTGAGGCAAGTATTTCTATTTCATTTGCTTTTCTCTACTGGATAGTAGTCTATAAAGATGTATGTTTGAGTTGTTTGCTCTTATTTTTTGGTATTCTACTTTGATTGGTCTTACATGTAAGATAGAGGTGTAAGATTTCTTCAGGGTGTGTACTTATCATTGGGCTGTAGGGTATACCCATAGTTAACTTCCCAGTAAAAATGCCAAATTAGTTTCCTAAATTATTGTACCAATTTATGTTAAAACTATGTTATGTTATAGTACACAGTTCTGTTGCTCTATACCGTTACAAAGACTTAATAGTATCCGATTATTTTAAAAACAGCTTTCTTGAGGTATTGTAAATATAACATTAACTCCTTGTAACTGCACAATTCAATAATTTATAGTAAATTTGTAGAGTTATACAACTGTTACAATTGAGTTTTATTTACTTTAAAAAATATTAATTATTTATTTTGGCTCCAGTGAGTCTTAGTTGTGACTTGTGGGAACTTCGTTGCAGCAAGTGGGTTTCTTAGTTGTGGCATGCATGAGGGATCTAGTTACCCAACCAGGGATCGAACTGGCCCCTGCATTGGGAGCGTGGGGTTTTACCTACTGGACAACCAGGGAGGTCCTAGCAGCGAGTTGTAGTTCCATATCCTTTTCAAGTTCTCTTTTGTGCTGTTATTTGCTTTCTGTCTCTATAAATTCGTCTTTTCTGGATATTGCATAGAAAATAAAGTCTTGTATCTGTCTTCTTTGACTTACCATTATGTTTTTCAGGTTCGTTGCATGTTATAGCATGTATCAATAATTCATTTCTTTTTGTTGCTAGCCAGAATTCCTTTGTATGGTTATAACACATTTTGCTTATCCATTTACCAGTTGCTGGATATTTGGATTGTTTTTATCTGGGGCTATAATAAATAATGTGCTGTATAAATTTGTCTACAAGTCTTTAGGTGGGTATATGCTTTCATTTCTTTTGGGTAGATATTCAGAAGTGGAATATTACACTATTTTAACTGTAGAGGCTTTGTAATATGTCTTTATCTGATTAGATGAGTTCCCCATCTTGTTCTGTTTCATATTGGCCCTTTGTTCTTCCATGTAGATTTGAAGTAAAGTCCATAGAAATTTGCCCCTTCTCTAATTATTTACTTTCTTCATCTATGAAATTGAAAAGAAAAATTTGCCTCTTTAAATTTACAGGGAATTCCCTAGTGGTCCAGTGTTTGTGACTCTGCTTTCACTGCCAAGGGCCCAGGTTCAGTCCCTGGTCAGGGAACTGAGCTCTGGCAAGCCACATGGCATACCCTCCAAATTTGCAATATTTCTGTTATAATACTTAATTTGTTGTTATAGGTAATTATTGACAAGTTTTTCCTACCATAGTGTAAATTTCTTGAGGTTGCTTCATCTGTGACTCTCACTGTGCTACTTGTGTAATATATTTGTGTAGTGAATGAATATTGACAGAGGAATCCTGTAGGTTCAGTGTTCTTAAAACCCTCAGGCCTCTCTGACCTTAGACTTCTTTGGATAGTCAACTTCATTTTTATTATTATGGTTCAGATTTCTAGCAAAAAGTTGAATTTTTGAATTTAACTTTATTTAACTTCTACTAAATACTTTCTCCTTACTTTTTTGAGTATGTGTAGTAAATGTGTACTTAGTCGTGTCTGACTCTTTGCAACCTCATGGGCTGAAGCCCGCCTGGCTCCTCTGTCCATGGAACTTTCCAGGCAAGAATACTGGAGTGGGTTGCCATTTCCTTCTCCAGGGAATCTTCCTGACCCAGGGATTAAACCTGCGTCTCTTGTGTCTCCTGCATTGGCAGACGGAGTCTTTACTACTGTGCCACACCTGGGAAGCCCATGTGTAGTGAATGGCTAGTTTCTAAAGTGTTCAATCTCTTCTGCTATTATCAAGGAGCACTTATTTTGACATATTGTACTTGGAAATTCACAGAATTGATGTTTTCTTATCTGGTTTGGTAGGAAGCAGTTGAGAAATATGAAGAAGTGCTACATAACTTAGAATTTGCCAAGGAGCTTCAGAAAACCTTTTCTGGACTGAGCCAAGATGTGAGTATGTTTTTTTTTTTTTTTGCTTTTCTTAAAACCAGCTTAATTACTGACCTTGAAGAGAATGTTAGCTTCTGATAATGGTACTTGGTTATTGTTCATCTAATTCCTGCTGATTTTTTATTCTGGGAGGTGGGGTGGAGGATAGCTACTGAAGAACTCAATACAAATGTTATCTGAATACGAGACATTGTGAATAAAGTATTCATTATCAAATGTATATTATTTCACTATGGAATTATAGAAATCACTGAGAAGTGGAGTGAAAACTTTTTGACAGATTTGTTTATAAAGAAATGTGGGCTTGAAAATTTAAATAATACTGGCTTGTATGTTTAGCATTATTTGACATATGATGAAACATAGAATTGGTAGATCCTTCTTGAGAGCATGACAGTTATTACCAGGAAAATTTATGGTTCATAATTTAAATAGAGTTAAGTGTGGTCTCACTGATATAGTTTTAATTACTCTATATTGGCAATTCAAGTTTTTTTCTCCTATACATTTAACCAGTAATTAATATGAAGTCTTAAGCTTTCATTAATGGGTATTCTTCATTGTTTTAGAGTCTTAGTTTTAGAAAGATGGACCTTTAGAGATCCTGTTCTAACAACTGAGGAAGTATTTTGGTGAATTCATTCTGGGGTAGGGAGAATGTCTCATAGGCTTTTCTACTTTTCGGATACTTTATTGTATAGTGAATTAAAATTCTCTTCTCCATTCCCCTGGGATCAAAAACAAACAAAATACCACAAAATATCATTCTGAAGTTGATGACATCTACCATCTTAATCTTTGTATTATATAATTCTGAGTAGCTCTTTTCTGGATGTCTGACTTTTAAAAGGTAGTGTGAAATTTAAAATAGCCTAGTATAGAGATACTTCCTTCTGTTTTCTGAATACTTCTGTTAATGCAAGTCTAAGATGATATTAGATTTCATGGCATCTGATATCATGATATTATATATTCATGGCCTCAAGTCCCATCACTTCATGGAAAATAGATGGGGAAATAATGGAAACAGAGACTTTATTTTTGGGGGCTCCAAAATCATTGCAGATGGTGACTGTAGCCATAAAATTAAAAGACGCTTGCTCCTTGGAAGAAATGCTATGACCAATCTAGACAGCATATTAAAAAGTAGAGACATTACTTTGCCAACAAAGGTCTGTCTAGTCAAAGCTATGGTTTTTCCAGTAGTCATGTGTGGATATGAGAGTTGGACCATAAAGGTGAGCACTGAAGAATTGATGTTTTTGAGCGGTGATGTTGGAGAAGATTCTTGAGAGACCCTTGGACTGTAAGGAGATCCAACCAGTCAATCCTAAAGGAAATCAGTCCTGACTATTGATTGGAAGGACTGATGCTGAAGCTGAAACTCCAGTAGTTTGGCCACCTCGTGCAAAGAACTGACTCATTGGAAAAGACCTTGATGCTGGGAAAGATTGAAGGCAGGAGGAGAAGGGGACTACAGAGGATGAGATGGTTGGATGGCATCACTGACTTGATGGACGTGAGTCTGAGTGAACTCCGGAAGTTGGTGATGGACAGGGAGGCCTGGCATGCTGCGATTCATGGGGTCACAAAGAGTCGGACACGACTGAGCGACTGAACTGAAGATGATACTAGCTTTGTTATCCATAGGGCACTTTAACTCATGTTCGCTTTTTCATTACTTAATTTTAATACTTTCTGTTGGCTCCACATCTGTTAAGTATTTCTAGGTTATTTTATTATATTTATTTTTTTGGCTATACCATGTGGCATGTGGGATCTTAGTTCCCTAATCAGGGATGAAACCCATGTCCCCTGCATTGGAAGGGTGGAGTCTTAACAGCTCGGCTGCCAGGGAAGTTCCTCTAGATTATTTTATTATTTAAAAAACTTTTTATTGCTCTAGGCTATTTTCAGTACAGTGTTTTTAAGTCATTTTTTTTTTTTTCTGATACATGTGATTGATTTATCCCTCTTCCAATGTGTTGAGTTTATTTAGTTTTGGTCCATTGTGCTAAAAGAAAGATGTTTATGTTTACCTTCTGGTTAGAGGTTTGAAGTATATTTCTATAATACTTAATAATTTCTGTTAACTCTTTTCTCAGAGTTAACCCTATCAAATTTTAATTTTCTACCCAGGTGTTTTTTTTAGTGTATGTTGTTCTTTTTAGATTTAAATCTTGTTTTAAACATCATCCATGTGCCAGGCACTATGGAGTTTCACTATTTTTATAATGAAGTACCTTTCAGCCTATTGAGGAATTTTTTCTTTTTTTTTTTAATGAAGTCTTTCTTTTGTTAGACCTCTGCTATGAGATAGCCTGTTTGCAGTTTGTGTAACATTTTCTTCTTTCCCTTCAAATCAGAGTTGGGAGCCTTCCAATTCAGTCCACATCTCTCTGTTTTTTTGATAAGAGCTTTGTCCTTTGATGGGGATTTATCATTCAGAGTCATGGTTCAGAAAATAAATTTTATGGTTTGGTACTATTGGTTGATGATAATCTACTCCATTTCTTTTTAACCGGTCCTCAACTGAAAGAAGATAAGTAACCTGACTTACTAGTTTCCACATAAATAAGGAGAAATAGGCTGCTGTTAGTGGTTTGCATGATATCTGATTATGACCTGGTTGTCATTCAGCTACTAAGTCGTTCTGATTCTTTGTGACCCTATGGACTACAGCATGCCAGGCTCCCCTGTCCTTCACTATCTCCCAGAGTTTGTTCAAACTCATGTCCATTGAGTCAATGTTATCCAACCATCTCATTCTCTGTCATCCCTTTCTCTTGTCTTCAGTCTTTCTCAGCACCAGGGTCTTTTCCAGTGAGTCAGCTCTTCATATCAGATGGGCAAAGTATTGGAACTTCAGCTTCATCATCAGTCCTTCTAATGAGTATTCAGGGTTGATTTTCTTTAGGATTGACTGGTTTGATCTTGCTGTCCAAGGGAATCTCAAGAGTCTTCTCCAGCACCACAGTTTGAAAGCATCAATTCTTTGATGCTCAGCCTTCTTTACGGTCCAACTCTCACATCTGTACATGGTGGTAGTTAACTCACTAAGTTGTGTCTGACTCTTGCAACCTCATGGACTGTAGCCTCCCAGGCTCCTCTGTCCATGGGGATTCTCCAGGCAAGAGTACTGAAGTGGGTTGCCATTTCCTTCTCCCACATCTGTACATGACTACTGGAAAAACCATATCTTTGACTGTATGGACCTTTGTTGGCAAAGTTCTGTCTCTGCTTTTTAATACACTGCTTAGATTTGTCACAGCTTTTTCCTAGGAGATCTGGAAGACAACATATTTCTTAACTTGATTAAATCAATAAATATTTGAGGTCCTGTCACATGTCAGAGTCTATGTTGGGTCCTAGTGATATACTGGTGAACAACAGAGATAGAGTCCCTGTCATAATGGAGCTGAAGGCTAAGGGGGATGCAGTTCAAGAGAAAGATAAACATTTAATGCAATAGATACTTTGATAGGGGAGGTTCAGTGTGACCTGAGCAATAAGAACACCTAATCCAGCCCTGGGAGGTGGCTAAAGAGAGATCTGAGGTAATCATGTGATACAGTCCCAAAGTGTCCTCATCACCTTTGTATTTTCTTATACCATCATGAGTTTGTTTCCAAGGGAATCCCACTGTCTTGGAGAGCTAGAATTACCACCTCTTTTGTCTTTCCCCCTCTCAAGCAGAAACTGAATTTGATAAGTGCTATTGAGGTCCATATTGAGGTCTTGGAAAAAGCTTTGCTGAGCCTCTGCCATCCTGGAGAAAATTCCCTTGTTCACATAACCCCCAACCAGTCTGTTTCTCACTCTCAACGTTTTATCTTCACCCATTGTCTCTTATTGGAGAAGGCAATGGCACCCCACTCCAGTACTCTTGCCTGGAAAATCCCATGGATGGAGGAGCCTGGTAGGCTGCAGTCCATGGGGTGGCTAAGAGTCAGACACGACTGAGCGACTTCACTTTCACTTTTCACTTTCATGCATTGGAGAAGGAAATGGCACCCCACTCCAGTACTCTTGCCTGGAAAATCCCATGGATGGAGGAGCCTGGTAGGCTGCAGTCCATGGGGTGGCTAAGAGTCAGACACGACTGAGCGACTTCACTTTCACTTTTCACTTTCATGCATTGGAGAAGGAAATGGCAACCCACTCCAGTGTTCTTGCCTGGAGAATCCCAGGGACGGGGGAGCCTGGTAGGCTACCGTCTGTGGGGTCACACAGAGTCGGACACGACTGAAGTGACTTAGCATAGCATAGCATAACATTGTCTCTTATCCCTGGTAGTAGTGCAAGTCATAGTTGGCGTTCATACCCTGTAGAAAGGAATTAATAATGCCATAATGAATCTTTTTCCTGAGGGTTTTTTTCTTTACCACCATCTTAGTTGATTAGGATTTATGAACATCTTTTTTGTAGAGTTTTGAATATTGATGCAGAATCAAAGTACTTTAATTAATTTATAGGAAAAATCGAAAGGATTTTTTTTTCTGTTCCCTTAATTTTCATACCTTGGAGAATATCCAGTATGATGGAAACATTACAGACAGAAAAACAGTTACGGGGAGAAAAAACTGTTTAGGTTTCTCAGAGGAAATAGATGGTACTTTTTATTATTGGTATTTTATAAATGAGCAGTCACTTTTGGGACCCACATATTATGTCAGACTTTAAAGTATTATAGTTGTGACCTTTCGAGTAGACTAAGCTACTCAGACTATACATACACACATATTCATTTGAGGGAAAACTTACATTCTGCTAATTTTCCATATGTATTTTGTCAACTAAATATTGGAAGATACAGCTCTATCCAGACTGACAACATTTGAAAATATCTCTCAATTTTGCTTAAAAAATCCCTATGTGCTGTGGCTGTTTTTCTGGCATTTGTAAGACATTTTATTTCTGTTTGGTTTTCAATTCCTCATGTTTTAGCCAGTCATTTTTGGTTGGTTGAAAATTAGCCACTTTAGTTTAAATATACTTCCCCTGGAAAATGAGATAAAAAAAAAACAACCCCCAAATTAAACTGAAGCATTTTCTTAAAATACTTAGCCTAAAAAGGCTTGGTATACATGATATGGACAAGTAAAACCTTGGGATTAAATGGACATTAATGATAGATATTTTGCTTCTCATGATGATAATAGAGGTACTGGATTCAGCCTGGAGTTGGGAGTCACATATTTGGACTTCCTCAGCTCTATTGCACCACTGACAAACCAGCTTAGTACCGGTGATCTTGTCAGTTTCACAGTCAGTGTTAGAGATTTATCATCCAGTCCCACCTCTTTGGGATTAGACTTCTGTAGACTAATGGAAGGCTTTCCAGGTAGCACAGAGGTAAAGAATCCACCTGCCAATGCAGGAGACGCAAGAGATGTGGGTTCAATTTCTGGGTCAGGAAGATTCACTGGAGTAGAAAATGGCACTGTAGTCTTCCTGGGAAAATCCCACGGACTGAGGAGTCTTGTGGGCCACAGTCCATGGGTAGCAAAGGGCTGGACATGACTGAAGCGACTGAGCAGCACACACACAGCACAGACTATAGATTGCTAATATGGATTGTGGAGAGTTGCTCACTTTAATTAACATTTGTTTTAACAGCTACTTAAAGCGCAGAAGAAAGCCCAGAGAAGGGAGCACATGCTAAAACTTGAGGCTGAAAAGAAAAAGCTTCGCACTATACTTCAAGTTCAGTATGTATTACAGAACTTGATGCAGGAACATGTCCAGAAAGACTTCAAAGGGGGCTTGAATGGTGCAGTGTATTTGCCTTTAAAAGAACTTGACTACCTCATTAAATTTTCAAAACTGACCTGTCCTGAAAGAAATGAAAGTCTGAGGTAAGTTAATAAAAATGTTTTCCTAAAATAAGACACATGACACTTTAGCTTTTCAGTGTATATATTCAGCATTGGAAACATTGGCTGTCCAGGCTCTCACAAGGTTGATAGACTATCTAGTAGGAAAGTGAATTTGAATGGTATCATTAACCTGCTTCTTTATTGTAACACTGATCTTTAAAATGTCTGATAGTTTAGCCTTATACTGGTATTAACCATAATACTAATTAGTATACTCTTAAACATTTTTTTGTAATTATGTCAGACTGTTGTATGACTGAGAGTCTTTGCCTCCTTACTACTGTACCTAATTGGAGGTAAATGAAATTTAACTTGATCCGTATCACTCAGCTGTCAAAGTTAGAATTATTTAGTGTTCTTCTTTTGCTGTGAATAAATACTGAGGAATAAATTTAATAATTTAAAATAAAAACCCAGCAAATTGAGGCATCTCAATTTTTTTCTTCTACAGCTATCTATTTGCTGTTTTTGCTCAAATGGAATATGGAGTAAATCAGCTATTGAGCAGAGCTCTGTGCTTTTGATTTGTTAGATTCAGGTCGTTTCAATGCTGTGTTTGTTAGCCATGCCAAAGCAGAGTTAGTTTCAACTGTTACTAGAAATTACCCTATCAGTTCAGGAAGAAACCTTATAAAACTCTTTAATTACCTATATATAGCCATATATTTATTTATTTACTTATTCCTACCTGATAATCTACTCCACCATCATCGTCTATTTGGTTGCTTCCTTCTAATGCTTCACTTTGATAGATCCAGGGAATAAAACTTACTTTAATATTTGAAATGTAAGTGAAACCTAATTTGAAAAATGAGCCGCTCTCTTTAAAGTCTGATGTAGCTCTTAATATTTCCAATCCACTGTTCTTTTATCTAGGATGTATACTTGGTAATGAATGATACCATATTGATTGCTTTAAACTCTTTTTGAGTCTATTCCTTAATAGCTGTATTTGGTAAAATCTTTATTTTAGTTGTTTTAAGGAAAAATGCTTATATATATGAAGTCCATAAATGGGCATTTAGTCATCTTTTATAAAATTTCAATTTTTTATTTCCAGAGAGTAGAAAAACACAAAATGAACACTGAATGTCTTAATTGTTGATGGGTTATATTGTATAAATTGGTCTGCTCCACGTGCCTCTAAAACCACTTTTTTCTGCTGCTGCTTTTCCTCGTCAGCGTTGAAGACCAGATGGAGCAGTCATCCTTGTACTTTTGGGACCTTTTGGAAGGTAGTGAGAAAGCAGTGGTAGGAACAACATGTGAGTTTTCTCTACTCTGGGCTTATGCAATAAATACTAAACTTTATGTCTAGGAGTTTAGTATGATATCAAGGGCCAAAACTGTGTCAGTCCATCAGAACTTACATGTCTGACAATACTGGATTCATTGGCAGAATGATAGCTTTGTTTTGTTCTGTTAGAAGCAGCTCTTGTTTAATTGTACTCACTAAAATGGAACCTGTGGTGAGTTTTGAGTGGCAATTCACTATGATTTGGGAACAGAGCTATAGACTAGTGCTTGACCATTTTGGGATTCAGTTCTCTGTTCTGCGTGGTAGTACCCATTCTGTTCAGGAAACTTAAATCCACACATTGTTAATATCAAAGTTTATTTACCAGACCTGCTTCAAAAAATAGGAATGGTTTGGCTCCATAGTTTATGGAAACATTGTTGTCTACCGATCTGGAATTGATCTGGAGAGAAAGAGTCCTTTTGGCTTTGTAAGTAGGCTTTGACCAGATGACCAAGTACAAATGTCTGGACATGAAGTACATAATTTTGTGTGCTAGTTTAAGATCATGAAAACTCACTGGAAGCTGGTAAACATTTTTGTTACTTCCTTTTTAAAAATATTTGAGTATGAATAACTCTCAATTTCTTAAGTCCTTTCAAATTTAAATCACAGATATTTATTGCTTGGTTAGAATTCAAAGTGATACAAATACTTTGGAAACTAGTTTGTCAGTTTTTTTATAAAATTGTGTATACTTACTATATCACCAAGCAGTTACACTTCTAGTACCCAAGAGAATTGAAAACATACATCCCTTTAAGTACTTGTACACAAATGTTCATACCAGCTTATTCAGAACAGTCCCAAATTGAACCCAGTCCAGATGTACATCAGCTGATAATTAATAAACAAAATGTGATATATCCATACAGTGAAATCATTTCAGCAGTAAAAAAGGAATGAATTATTGATACTGTAGCAGCATGTGTGAATCTCAAAATAAATTATGCTGAATGAAAGAAGCCAGATAAAAAATGAATGCATAATGTATGATTTCATTTATATGAAATTCTAGAAAAGACATAACGTGAATGATAGCGGGTCAGTGGTTGTTAGGGAGTAGGGGGAAGAGATTGTTTATAAAAGGGAAATAAGGGAACTTTTTGAGTTGATTAAAATAGTCTATATTGTGGTTATGGTGGAAGTAACATGACTATTACATACCTGCTAAAACTGTACACTTAAAATGGGAATTTTGTTTCTTGTAAATTTTACCTCAGAGTTGATTTTAAAAGAAAGGTAATCTGTGTCATAGTATTCCTCTGAAAAGAATAGTAGACCCAAATCAAGTTTGAGAACTCTGCTTTATTTGGGAATTATGTTTTTAGTGGCTATCAAAAGTGAAATAGATTTTAGATCTGTTTATGATCTTTAATGTCATTTTAAGGTTTTTCTTGATTATCAAATGGTGATGTGGTAGGAGTGAAATACAGCATAATTCAAGAGTGAAATCTTAATCATGGAATTTTGTACTTTAAACATTCTTTAGAGATTGTCCAAGATAGGTTTTTCTAAAGATTATATTTGAGGAACTGTGTTATTTTACTTCTCCAAAGCCGTAGTTACTTGGGGAAGGTAGAGTAATTGCTTATTGTGATGTCTTAGGGGTGGATGGGAAAATTCTATTTTCTCCCAGCTCAGGGAATAAATATGTGCTTTTTATGACACACTAGAGTCTTCAACTGGAATCTCTGATTTTTAGTCATTTTCCAAATGGTGGAAATGGAGGTCCAGAGAAACTTAAATGGCTTGCTAAACTTTGGGATTCTGACTTAAAATGTGTATTCCTTCAGTGTGAGGTAGTGATGGACTACGTATTCCCTTTTTGTAGCGTGGCCAGTCCGTAAGTATCCCCGGTGTGAAATGTTATAACGACATACAGCCAGGATAAAGCTGCGTTAAGATTTCTATTTCACATAATTTTCCATTAACTGTTCAGCTATGTGATAACTAACTCTTAGTCACTTTTTGTTAGACAAACACATGAAAGATCTACTCTCTAAATTGCTGAACTCAGGCTATTTTGAAAGTATCCCAGTTCCAAAACATGCTAAGGAAAAAGAGGTATCATTGGAGGAAGAAATGCTAATAAAATCGGAGAAGAAAAAACAATTATTGAAGACTGAATCTGTTAAAGAGTCAGGTTTGTTGTGATCTCTGAAATTCTTTATAGTGGTTGCATTTTTAACACTTAACCAAATGAGTCAAGTCATTGTAAAATGATTGCTTTGTTTTAATTTTATTTTCTGCCTGCATAGAAATCTTTACTAGTCCCAGGATAAGCCTAGGTTTAGGAAACATGTCTAGGCTTTACTACCATGATTGGCAGAGTGAATCTCAATAGAAACTTTAGGGTATACTTTGTTACAAGAGAGTATACTGTTAAAATGAGGCATTTATGGAATTTGAAGGAATCTCTTCGTTAAACTATTAGGATCATTCTATTTAAAACTGTTAAAGTGTAAGTTATAGTAGAGTTCAATACTCTACTGTAGGCCAAGAATATAAATAATCTAAGGTTAACATACTGATCAAAGGAAAAAAATGCCAAAATCAGTTAAAGAAATATTTTTCAAAATTCTACTTTTCTTGGAGAAGAAATACTTTAAGTAAGTAACACGTTTACTAATGATTGTTGAGGCTGGAAAGAAATATTACTTCTAAGGAGATAGTCCAAGCAGCTTTCTGGTAGCCACTAGCAAGATTCAAGTGTTTCTCATTTATACCCCATGACACCAGAGCTATAACTCTATCTTGAAAGAAGCTGGTGTTTGTGGGTAAGGGGAGATAGTCCTATTCAGTCAGAAATCAGTTTGTAACTGCAGCTTGAATTCAGAAAACTGTCTTGAGTAAGGAGAGCAACTAGCTCCAACTAGCCTCAGCCCACATGCTTTTGACCAACACCCAATAGTGAGAATTACTTCTTCCATAAATATACTTAATTGCACCATCCTTTTTCTATTACCCTTCTGAAAATTGTTTCTTAAATGAATTATAGTGTAATCAGTCTAAAAACTTACGGTTTACCTGGTATTTCTTTTATTTTCTCAGAGTCTCTTATGGAACTGGCACAACCAGAGATACAACCACAAGAGGTAAAGTACTAAAAGGCGGTTTTCAGTCAACTTCGGGTTTTGAGACTTTCGGATAGTGTTGTGGTTAAAAACTGAGGCTCTGGATCTAGACTGCATAAGCTTGAATCCTGGCCTTGCCGCTTATTAGCTTTTTAGTGACTTTGGGCGAGCTACCTAGCTCAGCTGTGTCTGTTATTCTCCTGCACAAAATGGGGATAATGATAATGCCTGCCTTACATAGTTACTGTGAGGTTTGAAGGAGTTCACTTAAATTCTAAGTTACTTACACTTTGGCCTGGCATACAAGTTACAAGTGTTAGCTGTTGCTGTTTTTGGCTCCTGTACTGGAATTTAAAGATGAGTAGGATTTTGCTCTTGCCAAAATTTACTCATATTGGTAACAGAAGAGGGTATTTGTTCTCTTTCTGAAGTGACATTTTAATTCATGGAGGCTGAAAATAATGGAAGAAGCAGAATTACAGTATGATTGATACATAATGGGAATAAAGAAGAGGTTGGTAATTCAGGGAACATAAGGCTTCAGAATAAAGAGAATAACTTTGTGTAGTTGAACTATCCTCTGCCTTAACATTTGAGGGAGTCAGGTGGTCCCAAAGGCGGCAGAGGCAGAATAACCTTGGTAAGAGAGCCTGAGTCAAGCAAATGTGGCACCAAGATGTGCACTGCTTACCAGTCTGAGGTGAGTCAAATGTAGATCGCTACTTTTGAAGTTTGTCTTTCTGTTAATTGAGGGGAAAGGAATGGACCAAAAAGGAGGAGACTCTCTTCAAGGAGGTTAAGGACAGAAATTTCCTGTTAGCACAGTGGTTCAGACCAGTGGACATAGGAGTTTAGTACTGCCCCCAAGGTCTACAGACTGACTTGAACACGTTTTCCCTCTGGTTTAGTTTCTTAACAGACGCTACATGACAGAAGTAGATTATTCAAGTAAACAAGATGAAGAGCAATCTTGGGAAGCAGATTATGCTAGAAAACCAAATCTCCCTAAATGTTGGGATATGCTTACTGAACCAGATGGGCAGGAGAAGAAACAGGAAACCTTCAAGTCCTGGGAGTCTTCTGTAAAGCACCAGGAGGTATCAAAGCCTGCGGTTTCCTTAGAACAGAGGAAACAAGAGATTCCAAAACTCAGGTCCACTCTGCAGGAAGAGCAGAAGAAGCAGGATGTCTCCAAAACCAAACCAACTCCTGGCCAGTGGAAGCAGGAAGCTTCCAAATCCAAACCAGGATACATTCAAGAGGAACAGAAGAAGCAGGAAACACTGAAGCCTTGGCCAGTTCAGCCACAGAAAGAACAGGAGCCAAAGAAGCAAACGCCAAAGTCTTGGACACCATCTGTGCAGAGTGACCAGGACATCACCAAGTCATGGACCTCTCCCACGTGTGAAGAACAGGATTCAAGACATCCAGAGACTCCAAAATCCTGGGAAAACAATGTTGAGAGTCAGAAACATCCTTTAACACCACAATCACAGATTTCTCCAAAGTCCTGGGGAGTAGCTGCAGCAAGCCTCATACCAAATGACCAGCTCCTTCCCAGGAAGTTTAATACAGAACCCAAAGATGTGAGTTGATTTGTATCAGTCTGTTCCTGTCATTGTAGGCATAAATAGAGATTTGTGATAGTGATAATTTAAAATTTCTCATTAGAAAAAAATCAGTAAAACCCATATTAATATATAAAGTATTTCACTTAACCCTTTAATGCATAGTTTGTTTTTCCTAGAAAATCGAAGCACTTAGTCTGTCTTTTGTGCTTAACCTGAAGTGAAATTTCTACAATTAGAAAATAATGTTTTAATGCTCAAATTTTAATGACATGATATGACATCAAAATAATGATAGTTCAGAGAAGACTATAATGTGAAGTGAGATATGTAAATGCATATCAAAAGGTGGGAGACCTTTTTCTGATGCAAGTTATATTTTTCTGTATTCTCTTCCTTCTCTTTCACTGACTTATAGTCATTCAATTAGCTTGTCCTCTTTGAATAAAGAACAAATGGACAGGAGAAGAAACAGGAATCTTTCATGTTCTGTTTCTGAAGATTAATGCTTGGGGAGGGAGCTGGATTAGTTGTCTGTTTCTGTTTCAAAATAAAAATTTTCTGCAGATGAAAAGTATAGGTATTTACCATTCTATAATTAAGTTTTGGAGTATGAGATTTGGTTCAAATATGAGGCCTCATTCTGTTAATAATAAATAACTCATGCCAGTAATATAAGGCTTATAATGAATAATCCTTAGATACAGTGCTAGTTAGTCTTGTCTTTTATTAGAAGTTATTTACCACTATTTCAGTGCAAACTTGTTGAAGACTTGTTATCACCTTGTTTGCTAAGAAGTGTGAACTCACTACCCTCCCAGTGTTCTCCATGTCCATCTCGTAGTGTTCCTGAACTTCCATGACATTTTAGCCAGAAGTGAAAGTGTTAGTTGCTCAGTCGTGTCCGACTCCTCACAACCCCATGGACTAGCCCAATTGGCTCCTCTGTCCATGGGGTTTCCCAAGGCAAGAATGCTGGAGTGGATTACAATTTCCTTCTCCAGGGGATCTTCCTAACCTAGGGATCGAACCCAGATGTATTGAGGACCATATATCTTTGGTCCTTTAACAGTTTGAAGATTATTTTTGTATGTTGCACAGGGAACTGTACTCAATAGTTTTTAATAACCTATAAAGGAAAAGACTCTGAAAAAGAATGCACACACATACATGTATAAAAAACGGAATCACTGTGGTGTACACCTGAAACTAACATGATACTATATATCATAAATCAACTATACTTCAATTAAAAAGTGAGGGGGCAGAAAACATTTTGTTTAGGGAATTCAGATCACTGCATTTTATAAATTATGCCTGCCTCAATTCTACCTTTTGGGAAGAGAATTTTAGAGATATTTGTCTTCTTTTATTTTCCTTTCTTCCTCTTTAAGTGGTAATGTAATTTTAGCTTCATCCTGACCCTGCAGAAGATTGATAGCCTTATTTCACTAACCAGATATGATATGACAGTAATTTTAACAGGATAGCTATCAATATTTTGGGAAATTTATAAACCAAATTTAATACTTCAATAAAGTTGCTCAAAAAACACAGTTAAAAATTCCAGTAGGTATAACAGTGCTGAGCCTTGACCATAGGAAATATTGATACTCTGCTGTTTGTTGAATAGTATTTAAAATCAAGAGTGTTTAATTGTAAAGGTCAGAACTCATTTATTGTACCTTATGGCACAGACATCGTCATATTGAAGTTACAGGGTCTCTCAGTGAGTGCGTGCCTCTATCTGTATTGCAATCTCCACTGTCTTTATTTAATATGACTAAGTACAGTCAAGGGCAAAAAAGAGTTCAAAGACAAAAGACTAGATACATGAAATAAATCACCAAAGTTCATACTTTTCTCCTAAAAGAGCCTTTCATATATTTCCTTAGGGTCTATTAACTATTATTTTATGACGTTGTTGATGTAGCTTAGCTGTGTGATTTCTTAGTGAATTAGAAGGTGGAGAGGAGGAGCTGGTAGGGATCGGTTTGCTGATACCTGTAAGAAATAACCATAAACATGAGGTCTGTTTCAGCAATCTTAAGAAATATAGCTGGAGGGGGACCACATTCTAAACAACAGTAGCCCCGCCAAAGTATACTTACTTTATAACAAAATATAACAATGTATATATAACAAAATATAACAATATATAATAAAATATAACAAAATATAACAAAATATAAAAATCCTAAACTCTAGGATATATGTATATACATTTTTATACCTTAATGTCGCTGAAATCAGATATATATAACAAAATATAACAATATATAATAAAATATAACAAAATATAACAAAATATAACAATCCTAAACTCTAGGATATATGTGTATACATTTTTATACCTTAATGTCTCTGAAATCAGATATATATTAAAAATGGGATATATAATTAATGTGATAGTAACTTTTTTCCTTGGAAAAACGTCATTGAGGTGTTTTATATTGTAGGCAGTGGCATCTTGTGGAGGACATAAGGTAACCGATGTCCACAATGAAAGAACTTTTTATCAAGGAAGTTCTGCTGTTATTGGCCTTCCTTTTAAAAAGATGATGATTAGCAACAGTTCCCATTAAAGTTGTACTGAAGGGGGAAACATTTAAAGTTTGTTTAAATTACTTAGAAGAGGCATTTATGTGGAAATTCTTTACCTGAGATAAACCTATAAGTGAACACTGCTATGTGTTTTGATTACATTAAGATGCAGTGATAAGCTAAGTTTCCTGAATCAAGCTGTTGAATTTGAACTTCACTCTTACACATTATGGGTTTATCTTGTAGGTGCCTAAGCCTATGCATCAGCCTGTAGGTTCTTCCTCTACCCTTCCAAAGGATCCAGTATTGAGGAAAGAAAAACTGCAGGATCTGATGACCCAGATTCAAGGAACTTGTAACTTTATGCAAGTATGAGTCATTATTAAGTGAATCTTAAATGCTAGTTATGGGGCTACTAGCTTCTGGTCTGAAGCATTAAATGAAGTCGTTAAGAGCATATATTCTGGTGTTCAGAACGAGTACAAATCTCAGCTCTGCCACTTGCTCACTCTGAGAGTTTAGGCAAGTTACTTAACTTTCTGCCTCAGTTTCTTTTTTGAAAAAAAAAAATGAGGATAATAGTTCCTGTTCCTGTTTGTTGTGAGTAATGAAACGAATTAAACATGTAAGAAGCTTAAAGTGCTCAAATGATATTGCTGCTATAGCTCATTAGTAGTTTCTACTCAGACTGGGAGAACCTGTACTATGCTTGGTATTTGATAGATGCCATTGTGTGTAAATAATCATGACATTTATTGTCCTCAAAGAGTTTATATTCCATTTGTATGAGTTAAGTCAATAGTTAAATGTAAAATTGTGTTATACAAACACATGCAGAATTTCAAAATATTGTGATATTATTGAGCTAGGAAGTAGGCAAATAGAGATTTTTGTGTGTTAATAGTAAAAAGATCTTGCTTTGGAGTTAGACCTACATTTAAATCCACTTCTGCCAATTACCAGTTATATAATCTAACAAACTCCCAACCTTCTACTTTTTTTTTTTTTTAACCTTCTACTTTTTTATTAAGTGAGGGAATTGCTTACTTTTTCAGATTATTTGATGATAAATAAAGAACCTAAAATGATCACTACAAGTGTGTAAGTTAAGTACTCAAAATGTTGGAAATATTTCTGGGATAACCAAGTTAGGCATATGGGAGAAGAGAATGGCTTGTTGTCATGAAAGTGTCTAAGAGCATGAGTTAGTTTAGTGGTTGAAATAAAATAATTAGAACTTCTCATTGGTTATGATAAAAATGAGGGCTCAGTCTATGCTAGGATTAATGTTTATGTTTAAACCTTAAAGTGAGGAGTTTTCCTAACTTGGCCTTAGAATTACTATTAGAATTTTAATACTTGATGGTCTTAAGGTTTGACAGTTACTTTAGATTTACTTTTAATTTCTTCTCCTAAAAGACTTAAGTTATTAACATCTTAGATAGTTATTAGATAAATTCCTATAGCTAATAAGCAGAGGTTTATGACAACATCATAAATAATTTAATGGTAATAGGTTTACCAACAAACGGTGGTCTTTGTTTCCACTCATTATTTAAAATCTTATCTTTAGGAATCTATTCTGGATTTTGACAAACCTTCAAGTGCAATTCCATCGTCACAGCCGCCTTCAGCTACTCCAGGTAGCCCAGTAGGTATGTCCTCATTCTTAAGACTTGTTATACCTACAGCTGTTTGTTCCAGTTGTTTCTTTTATAAATAATTTTTCTCTTGACTTGCTTGACTCCTTTCAACTCTGTACATCTAGTGTTGAGGCTTTTGCATCCTGTGAGTGAAATTATATCAGTGGTATTTAGTGCAGTGCTTAACACTGATTAACACAGGACTGGAAAAGGTCAGTTTTCATTCTAATCCCAAAGAAAGGCAATGCCAAAGAATGCTCAAACTACCACACAATTGCACTCATCTCTCACACTAGTAAAGTAATGCTCAAAATTCTCCAAGCCAGGTTTCAACAGTACGTGAACTGTGAACTTCCAGATGTTCAAGCTGGATTTAGAAAAAGAGGAACCAGAGATCAAATTGCCAACATCCACTGGATCACTGAAAAAGCAAGAGAGTTCCAGAAAAACATCTATTTCTGCTTTATTGACTATGCCAAAGCCTTTGACTGTGTGGATCACCACAAACTGTGGAAAATTCTTAGAGATGGGAATACCAGACCACCTGACCTGCCTCTTGAGAAATCTGTATGCAGGTCAGGAAGCAACAGTTAGAACTGGACATGGAACAACAGACTGGTTCCAAATAGGAAAAGGAGTATGTCAAGGCTGTATATTGTCACCCTGCTTATTTAACTTATATGCAGAGTACATCATGAGAAACACTGGGCTGGATGAAGCACAGGTTGGAATCAATATTGCTGGGAGAAATGTCAGTTACCTCAGATATGCATATGACACCACCATTATGGCAGAAAGCTAAGAAGAACTAAAGAGCCTCTTGATGAAAGTGAAAATGGAGAGTGAAAAAGTTGGCTTAAAGCTCAGCTTTCTGGAAAATTAGATCATGGCATCTGGTCCCATCACTTCATGGCAAATAGATGGGGAAACAATGGAAACAGTGACAGACATTGTTTTTTGGGGCTCCAATATCGCAGATGGTGACTGCAGCCATGAAATTAAAAGACGCTTACTCCTTGGAAGAAAAGTTATGACCAAGCAAAACAGCATATTAAAAAGCAGAGACATTACTTTACCCACAGAGGTCCATCTAGTCAAGGCTATGGTTTTTCCAGTAGTCATGTATGGATGTGAGAGTTGGACTATAAAGAAAGCTGAGCGCAGAAGAATTGATGCTTTTGAACTGTGGTTTTGGAAAAGACTCTTGAGAGTCCCTTGGACTTCAAGGAGATCCAACCAGTCCGTCCAGAGGAAATCAGTCCTGAATATTCATTGAAAGGACTGGTATTGAAGCTGAAACTTCAATACTTTGGCCACATGATGTGAAGAACTGACTCATTGGAAAAGACCCTTTTGCTGGGAAAGATTGAAGGTGGGAGGAGAAGGGGACAACAGAGGATGAGATGGTTGGATGGCATCACCAACTTAGTGGATATGAGTTTGAGTAAACTCTGGGAGTTGATGATGAACAGGGAGGCCTGGTGTGCTGTAGTCCATGGGGTTGCAAAGAGCCGGATACAACTGAGTGACTGAACTAAACTGACCGAACTGATTAACACTGCACCAACACTGGTTAATCTGAATCTGGTCTGACACTTCAGACTTCAGGCTTTTTGTTCTGCATTAGTTTATCTTAGGAGTGGAATGACATGATCAAAGCCATAGTTCAGCTATAGTAAGCAGTATACACCAACCAGAAGACTGGTGCTGTAATTCCTGGGTCGGGTAAGGAGAAGGAAGAGAGAGTAATTAATAAAAGTGAAGACATTAACAAGAACAAATCAAACTGAAACTATGTAATTGAAAAGTATGTTTAATTTACATGATCAAAGAGAAAAAAAATGAAGAGACAGATGACTGCCGCAAGGACTTATTTTGAAACTTGTAATTCATAGTGTATCAGCTAATTACTGCTCATGATAGCTCAGATTTTATCTTCCAGATTACAGCACTGGTTTTTAAAAAGTCACAGTTCTTTTCTTTTAGAAGACTTGAAATGCTGCTTTTGTCCATTTAACCATAAAACATTATTAAATACCACAAATGGAACTAGGATGCTTTTTCTCTATAATCCTCTCTAACTTTTTAAAGCTCTAATAGAAGGGACTTGAGACCCAGTTCTTCTAGCTACTGCTTGGTTTTATAAAATATAAACTTTAGTTTCCATCCAGTTTTTAATGCATAAAGTTTTCTCTTCCCTCAATAGTTTACTGTTGATTTCACTCTCTACAGCATCTACAGAACAGAATCTATCCAATCAAAGTGATTTTCTTCAAGAGCCATTACAGGTAACTTCTCCAGATTCATCTTTCATTTACTTTTCCAGGAGAAAGTCTTGCGTTGGTATGAACGGTCAGACTCACTGATTCTAATATTCCTAACTAAATTATTGAAAATGTTTTAAGGATATCTAGTTTTTTAGATCAAGTAAAATTGGTCCTCAAAAAATTCCCTAATGAACATGGGCAAGTCATCTGTTACAACAAAGAAGGAAATTTTAGTAAGGAAAGAGCAAGCCTGAAGAATTCAGAGGTACTCTGGGAATCTTACTTTGCTGTTTAAGCTACCTAAGTTACTTAGTATATTGGCATAGTAAAGAGTCTAAAGAAAGAAATGAATTTTTCTTAATTCATGGTTAGTCCCTCACCCCACTCCCTGCTTTAGCTAAAGAATTCCACATTATCTGTTCTAACTATTAGATTCTGTATGAGGCTTTCAGTCAGTAAGTTAAGATTTTTTTTTTTTTGATAAACCAGTAGTCTAGTCTAATTGTTCTCACAGGCATGCCTCTGGGGTGGCTGCATCAGAATCATTTGGTCACTTTAATAAAAATACATATAGCTGACCCTTGAACAATATAAGTTTGACCTGCTCAGGTCCTCTTATATGTGTTTTTTTCTCCCACTAAGTCCATACAATACTACATATCTGAGGTTGGTTTAATCTGAAGGTGCGGGACCACAGGTATGGAGGGTCAACTGTAGGGTCTGAGCATCTCTCAATTTTGGTAGCACAGCGAGTCTTGGAACCAGTCCCTGTGGATAACTGAGAGAGGACTATATTGTTAGTTACCACCTTAAACCTGTAAGGTTGGCATTTCCAGGGGTGTTGTCTGTTCATCTATGTTTTTAGTCTGCTCCTTGGGTGAATCTGCACGTTGATTTTTTGGAACCACTGGCCTCCATCATCATGCTTACTCAGAAATACTTAAAACGAACTCTAGCTGGTGTACTTAAAGAGCAATAACTTGGAAGCAAAAACTGCCTTAACTTCTCAATAAATACTAATGTAAAGAATGCTTATCTTCTTTGTTAACCTCTTAACTAAAATTCAAAGTCTCTTAAAGCTTAACTATGAGGTGTGCCAAATTGCCTTAACTTAGTATCTGTGAATTTTTTGGCAGTTAACTTAGTTGTGTTCCCACAACAGCCAATAGCATTTATTTTGGGTGGTTGTCTCATTGTTTTAAAGAGGAGGCCAGAAGCAAGGCCTAGGTTTAAAACACTCCTGTTTTATAATAGTTTGGTCAGATCTAAATTATACCTATTTAAATATATAAAATGCTCTAAAGGATTTCAAAATTTTTTTCATAAGCCCTTTTCCATGAGACTTTTTAAACCTGGTCCCCATCTCCTTCCCAAGAAGCAGCAGCATATCATGATGAACTCTTGGAGAAGATGACTGAAACATAACTGCTCTGTTAGCATTGGGTAACCCATGTATTACTTGGGCTTCTGAGAACTGAATTGAAGCATTTAGATAAAAGGAGTGGATTCACTGACACTTCGGACCTTGTGATTGCTAGAATTTTATGGATTTCTGTTATATTCCAATACCTGTTATGCCATAGAATTCCTTCCTAGCTGCTTTCATAGTTTTTTTTTTATTGGTTACAGTTGTCAGACTTAGTTCCTATATGCCTTCTCCCAATTTTTATTTTATACATATTAGCTTTAATTTTTGTTGGGATATTGGTGCCATTGTGATTTATATAGAGTTTATCCTTTTTATTTATACTTCTTCCTACTCCTTTAAGACACTGAGAGCACTTAGAGTAAAAGATAGTTGTCATGATTCTGGCAGACCCATGCTCAGAGCGTTAATGTACCCTGGGCTCTTTGCCCAGGGAGCTTGCTGTTGAGTGCCTGATGGAAAATCTGGCCCCAGATTTCCAGGGCCAAGAATCTTGATAAATGAGGATGGGATTAGATGTGTAGCTTTGGTGACTAGGCCTGGAAAGGCAGTGTAGCTGGCTGCTTGGATTTGAATCTTAGCTCTACCCCTTAATTTTAGAATGATCTTGGGTAAATTATTTAACTTTCTTTGCTTCTGCCTGATTATGAATAAAATGGGAATAGTTGTACCTATTGCACAGGGTTATTGTTAGGAGTAAATATATTAATATGTATTGAAGTGTTAAGCATAGCAATTGGCACTGCTGAGTGTTCAGTGAGAGTAATGTGTTGGGAAGGTCAGGGCCCATGTAATATAAAGTGAACAAATTGTGCCTTTTACAATTTTTTATATTTTCCTGTGTCTAGGCTGCTTCTTCTCCAGTTACTTGTAGCTCAAATGCTTGCTTGGTTACTACTGATCAGGCTTCTTCAGGATCTGAAACAGAGTTTATGACCTCAGAGACTCCTGAGGTAATAAGAGACCAATTGTCTTAATTTCATTTCTGACTTAAAGAATAGCAGAACCAGCTTAACATGTGAATTACAGGCATGATCAACTTAATGACTGAACATTTATACTTTACTAATGTTTGCTTTTTATTGATGTTGTAGTCCTGGAACTTACACAGGTAACTTTAACTTTATTGTGACTTTACCATATAAATAGACGTAATAGTGTATTAAATAGACTGAAAAGGCAAGTGTATTGCCTTTTCAGGTACAGTAAATTATATCTGAAATGCTAATGTCAGAAGAATGAAAATTTCTAGGTAGGGGTAGGATTAACGATTAGTTCAAGTTTCTCATTATATTTATATTGAAGGACTCCTTAGGAGAAAAATCTTTTATACATATAACTGAAGACTCAATAACTTTATAGTGTTAATATTAGCACTGACTCAGTCAGAATGAGTTCCATTCTCTTTTCAGCTAATTTTGTCAAAGCATTTTGACAGTATTATGTTTGTGCTTTTGATAGTTTTTACTATGTTTGAGCAAATCCTTGAGATAGATATAGCATGATAGGTAGATTTTTAAAATTAATTTAGCAACTCAGGTTTTATTATTATTTCTTGGTTAACTATTATATAAGAATATGTATTCATTATATAAGAAAATAGTTTTTATGATGTTGATTTGGTCTAAATTTAAATTAAGTGTTCGCTACCTAATGAGTCACACCTGTCTGCTTCATTACCTCATTGGGATTGTTTTTTTCCTATCTTTTAAGTATTTGGCTTTATAATCTGTTGTATCAAGGAGTTGCTAATTCCCTTAGTTAAGAGTTATTTACATTAGCTCAGGTTTGGTTTTCTTTTTAAAGGCAGCTGACTAAGGAATCCACTACTAAGACTTTGAAACAGAAAAAAGTTAACACTGACTAAGCAACTCACCCAGGGTTTTTCTTAAACCTAATTCTTCTGTATAAGTTTGGAATAATATTAGATTCTGAACTAGAAAATATTACAGGGTTTGAAAGGGACTAGGTCCTCATAAAAAGTTCAACCCCTCGTCTCTTAGACTGATTAATAGTAAGATTCTCACTTAGTCAGCAAGCTGTGCAAAGCAAATACTAGTGTGCATGCTCAGCAATTGAGATTTGAATTTGTAAGCAAAAGCTATTCTTTTGCATTCCTATGTCCAAATGTCATCCTATAGGACTTGCTGACTTATGCCATCCTGGGGTTTAGTGTAAGTTAACTGCTTGTTGTATGGCAGGTGATTGGCTGATACTGCATTTCTCCTCCCTAGGCAGCAGTTTCCCCAAGCAAGCAACCGTCTTCACTAGCTTCTCCAAATCCTCCCATGTCAAAGGGCTCTGAACAGGGCTTCCAGTCACCTCCAGCAAGTAGTAGTTCAGTAACCATTAACACAGCACCCTTTCAAGCCATGCAGACAGTGAGTATAAAACATGAATGATGATTGCAGTTCATTATTCCATTTAAAAAGCTACTGTTTCTTTAATATTGGGTACTATGTGAAAAAGTTTGCCTTTTCTATTATTCTTATTTGGACTGATAGAATTTGTGTTTGTTCAATGGAAATATTGTTTGTGGAGGGAAGAGTGTTAAATCCAAAGCCTCAATAATTTTGAATGAATATTTTGTCAGGGCATTTACCCTTCTGAAAATTAGTGATAGGCAAAGCTGAGACCACCCATATTAAAGAAATGAAATGTAAGTGGGAAACAATTTTCTATAAATAGCTTAATAATACTAACAATTACTAATATCACAGTTCTGGTATTCCAAGGCATCAATACCCTGAAATACAGGACACATACTTGTGTGTTCTCTTATTGTTGAAACTTTCATTTGATTTCATCTTCATTTATCTCATGCTGGGTTTTGGAGAATTGTTCAAGACTTGTATGGTATTTTGAATTACAATCTACTTCCCTCGTGGCTCAGATGGTAAAGTGTCTGTCTACAATGCAGGAGACCTGGGTTCAATCCCTGGGTCGGGAAGATTCCCTGGAGAAGGAAATGGCAACCCCCTCCAGTACTCTTGCCTAGACAATCCCATGGATGGAGGAGCCTGGTGCAGGCTACTGTCCATGGGGTTGCAAAGAGTCGGACATAACTGAGCAAGTTCACTTTCTTTCTTTCTACAAGTTGTAGTTTAAAACTTCTTAAGATTATATTACAACTAAGTTTGTATATTTATTCTCTAAACTTAGAATAAATATAAAACTTCTTTAGAAGAACGCAAAGTCTTAGCCAATAAGTACTCTTCCTGATGGTGCTTAATGTCCCACTTCACGTCCTTGTGAGTGACAGTAGTGAGATGAGGCCAGTGGAATGGCAGTGGGAAGCAGAAACAAGGCAGGGAGATGGGCTGGTGAATTCAGACACGTGAATTCACTAATCTTCTTACTCCCTGCTTGGCCACCTAGAAAAAGCTCAGTGTCCTTGCTTTCCCTCTATGCCTGTCAATCCATCCTACACAGTTTTTTTTTAGTAAAAAAACAAAAATCCAAGCTACATTGGTTTTATTAAGTTTTTCTTATTCCTAATTAAAAGCAAATATTGTTCCATTATTAAATGAAATTGAATGTCTTTACCTGACACTCAGTAACTTTTGAAGCCTGGTATAACTTGCCAGCCTAGTCCCCTGGACTTGCCCTTTACATTCTTATCACAAATACTTCTTTTGCTCATGCCGGTCTGTCTTCTCTACCTGTTTGGTTCCTATTCAGTAGTACAAACTGGTTCTTATTTGTTCATTTACTCATTTATTCAACAAACAGGTAGTTACAAAGCCAGGCACTGTTCAACAATACCTGGGTTGTAACAATGGAGAATAGATGGGTCTTTGTGCTTAAGAAGCTTATACTTTATTATGGAGGTGGGAAGGCTAGAGAGAAAAATACTCATATATATATTGTATCATATGTGTATTGAGGAAAAATGGAGCAGGATAAGGGGGCTCAAGAATAACAAAAGTGCTTTATTATACTCAGTGACCAGAGTCTGGTCAAATCACTGTCCTGCCACGTGGTAGAAATTCAGTACTGAATTTACAGGTTTTTTTCATTCATCCTCGGTTTCTGAAAAAGTACCCTCTTCCCCTATGAAGTTTTTATTCTCAATAAGCAGCATTATGATAATATAATATCAGGAGAGTTAGTTTTTGAACTTGATTTAACTTCTGTCAGAAATAGGAATTTTTTTTTACTGTAGTAAAATGTGCATAAAATTTACTGTTTTAACCATTTTAAAATGTATAATTCTGTGGCATTAAGTACATCCACAGTGTTGTACAGCCATCACCACTGTTTTTTTCCAGAACTTTTTCATTATCCCCTTCTTCTCCCTAGCCCCTGGTAACTTGTATTCTACTTTGTCTCTATGAGTTTGCCTATTTTTAGGTACCTCATATAAGTGGACTCATGATATTTGTCCTTTTTCTACCTGGTTTATTTCAGTTAGCATAGTATTTTCAAGGTTCATCCATCCCTGTTGTAGCATGGATCAGAATTTCATTCTTTTTTATGGTGAAATAACATTCCATTGTATGCATATATCACATTCTGTTTACCCTTCATCTGCTGATGGACACTTGGCTGTTTCCACCTTTTAGCTCTTATGAATAATACTGTGCACATAGGTGTGCACATCTCTCTTTGAATCTCTGCTTTCAGCTCTTTGGGTGTATGCCTAGAAGGGGAGTTGCCGGATCATACGCTAATTCTACATTTAGCTCTTTGAAGAACCACCATACTGTTCTCTACAGTCGGCTGTACCACTTGACGTTCCTATCAGCGTTGCATGAGGATTGTAATTTTACCCCACCCTCAGTTATACTTAGATTTTCTGTTTTTTTGTTTTGTTTGTGTTTAAGTAATAGTTGTCCTAACGGGTATGAAGTGGTATCTCATTGTGGTTTTGATTTATTTTTTTGTCTAGCGGCTAATGATGTTGGGCATCTTTTCATGTGCTTATTGGCCATTTATTGTCTTTGAAGAAATGTCTGTTCAAGTCCTTCGCTCATCAGACAGAAGTTTTTGAATGTTGCAGAGTTTTGCCGAATGTCATCCCTCATTATTTTCTATGAAACTTTGCAAGTGACTCAGTGTACTCTGTCTTTTAAGGTATTTAATGTTAATGCACCTCTGCCTCCACGGAAAGAACAAGAAATAAAAGAATCCCCTTATTCACCTGGCTACAATCAAAGTTTTACTACAGCAAGTACACAAACACCACCCCAGTGCCAACTGCCAGCTATACATGTAGAACAGACTGTCCTTTCTCAAGACACTGGTAAGATCTTTGTGTATATTTTGAAGACTTAGATGAGAGCTAATTAAATGGAAAGCAAGTCTGTAGTGACATTTGAGCAGTTCTTTCCTGACTAGTAAGCATTATCTTTTCTCCTGTTCAAGTGCTGAGAAATGCTTAATGCCTTGTCATTTCTTTAGTTAAGTTCACCTGTTACTTTTAACGTTTGTAGAGGTAGGACTTCGATGGCTGATTTAACCTTGGAGTAGGCTTTTTAAAAATCTGATTGCTTTGATTACCATCAGCAGTGGTAGAGGTGCATAAGACACTATCCAGCTGCTTTTATGAAGGCTTTGAAATGATTGTTAACTCTGTGTTATCACAGAGAGATGGCTATCTGACCATTTCTCTTTTCTTCTCTCTTGAAATAGAGCATTGATTAATGTGAAGATACATATTTAACTTATTATGCTTATTCCACTCTTTGCTTAGAGATGGGAGGCCCTTTTGGTCTTTCATGCTATTATAATAGGTACATGAAAGAGTAGGCAACTTTGTAGTCATTTCCCAATCATAAGAACCATTTGTAGATTTTTAATGTTGGTATTTCAGACCCCTGTTGGGTTTTCTAAAACTTAAGCCTAAGCAAACAAATTGAGCATTCTGAGTACTTGGTTAATTGCAAGGGGTGGTGAATGTAAATCCCTGGACCTAGCCACAGATACCTCCTTCTTTTCTCAAAACCTGTGCTGTGAAAACATAGGACGGGCGATGTACATAAAGGATATTGTTTGTCATATGCCTTTTCAATTAAAGTATTAATAAAAGTTCACTTTCTTTTTCTCCATGAGGTGAAATATTTAGCCTTTATTTTTCCTTTGTGGTAAAAATATACATAACATAAAATTCATCATTTTACACATTTTTTAAGTGTATAGGTTTTATGGCATTAAACAATCCAAGTTGTTGTGTGGCCCACACCACCATTCATCTCTAGAAATTTTTCATCTTCTCTATTTAACATAACTCCCCATTTCCCTTTCCTTCCAGCCCCTGGCAGCCAGCATTCTACTCTATGAATTTGCTCTAAGTACTTATCTTATATAAATGGAATCATACAATATCTGTTCTTTTGTAACTGACCTATTCCATTTACCATAATGTCTTCAAGATTTATCCATGTTATATTGTAGAGTGTGTCAGAATTTTCTTTCTAGGGCTGAACAATATTTTATTACTTAAACATCTCTATATATACACATGCCATATCTATGGCACCTATTTTTTTTTTAAAAGGGAGAAAGTTGTATTAAAGGTTTGCTCTACACTGACTTCTAAGTGTAAAGAATATTAAATTTTTATTACCGTTTAACTCTTGGACTCTAAAACTGTTTCCTTAAGCAGCAAGTTTTCCCGATGGAACTATTCAAGTAAGCAATGGTAGCCTTGCCTTTTACCCAGCACAGACGAATGTATTTCCCAGACCCTCTCAACCATTTGTCAATAGCCGGGGATCTGTTAGAGGATGTACTCGTGGTGGGAGATTACTAACCAATTCGTATCGGTCCCCTGGTGGTTATAAAGGTATGCTCTGAATAAAATTTAATTATACTGAATTATTTTGTCTATATATTTACTTGACTCAAGCTGTTTTTACTTTACCTTGTTCCTTTTTGTTGTTTCTGTTTATAATGTAGTAGAGAATTCCCTATTTCTGCAAAATAGATTATTTCTAATATATCTTTTGTCTATAACAGAGGAACTTTTTGTATGAAAAACAGATTGATCCTGTGACTTACTGAAGTAAAAGGTTGAACATTTTGTTTTTTCCAGGAATTACTTTTGGTTTTCATATTTGAATAATTTCTTTCTTTTGTTAATGGACCTGGCTGGCTCAAAACATGTTATAGTTAAGACAATGCCCATTTCCTAGTTTTTTTGTCAGAGTATACCACAGATGATAACTTTGAGAGTATAATAGTGATACTCTTTTAAGTTAGATATGGTTCCAAATATTCTAGTCACTACATGATATTGGCAAAAGTATGCTAGACCAAGGCTTTAACCACCATCCTTTCCCAACCCCATCTGTATCCCAGCAATAGTAAAATTCTACAGTTGGCTTATTTGAAGTCTGTGGTATTTTTATAAATGTGTGTTTTATTGTGGAAATAAAGAGTTTTCTTAAGGCATAAATCTAGTGATGGCTTTATAAGATCAGTTTAACTTTTTAAGTGGTATAGAACAGACTATTTAAATTAGTGTAATTTTGCCCATAATTTTAATGTAAGTTGTTTATTTACTAGGTTTTGATAATTATAGAGGACCTCCTTCAATTTCCAATGGAAATTATAGCCAGCTACAGTTCCAAGCTAGAGAGTATCCTGGAACACCTTATTCCCAAAGGGTAAGAATAATTGTCATAATTGAACAATTGATGTGAAGTACAGTTGATGTGAAGCTAGTGATTAACCTATAGCAGAGTCTTTTACTACTATGGAGAGTTGAGTTGGGAGCTTTTCTAATAACCCAAGTAGGATACATGACAACTGCCTGTTACATGGAACTTAGGAGGTCTTAAGTGTATTAGTTGCTGAGTCGTGTCTGACTCTTTGCAACCCCATGGACTATAGCCTGCCAGGCTCCTCCATCCATGGGATTCTCCAGGCAAGATCTCCACTATCCAAGAGTGGATAGTCATTTCTTCCTCCAGGGGATCTTCCTGACGCAGGGATCGAACCTGGGCCTTCTCCATTGCAGGCAGATTGTTTACCGTGTGAGCCACTAGGGAAGCACAGGAAGTGTTACGGTCTTGATTAAATTTGCATTAACTCATTTACTTCACCACTCTATAAGGGAAACTGGAGTTCAGAAACAAGTAACTTGTATAAGGACATTCAGCAAATAAATGGTAGAAATTATATGCAAGTTTAACTCCATAGCCCATAGGCTTTACTATATTGCCTACATTTTAGCTTTTCTAGATAATCAAGTATAAGAAAGTCTTTTTGTTAAAAGTTTAATTTTTTGGTTAATTCTTTATTTGAATAGTTCAGATATTCTTCACTGTATGTGGTAAAAGATTGATAGGAAGATGTTAGACTTTCCACTTTAACAGTCCTTGGAAACTCCTTATCTCTGATCATACCTGGATATGAATTTATACTACATTAGCATTTTAAGTTTTGAAGCTTTACAAGCCTTCAGTTATATATGTGGCATTTTACTGAGTTCTGTTGTTAATATACAAAGGATCTATACTTGAAGCGCTTACAGTTACATGAGGTAAGATAGATGTCTGTACAGAGGCAGTATTGAAGAACACACTTTGGAGAACACACCATGTCACCTGAATGACTTGAGTTTGACCCCGGATCTCACCACTCCCCTCATTGTGTGACCTTTGACATGTTATATAAACTTTTTGAGCTCTAGTTCCTTAATCTTTTTTTTTTTTTTTTTTTAAGTCACTCAGTCGTGTCTGACTCTTTGTGACCCCCATGGACTGTAGCCTACCAGGCTTCTCCATCTATGGGATTTTCCAGGCAAGAGTACTGGAGTGGGTTGCCATTTCCTTCTCCATAGTTCCTTATCTTTTAGATGGAGACTCATCAGTTTGAGTTACTTATATCTGAAGTGTTGAGGATTACTCTGAGAGAGTCTTAGGATTAAATGAAGTGATGGACATAAGTGCTTTGTATGAAAATGCCAGGCATGTATCAAGGATTCAAATACTGTTATTACTTGATTGTCAATACTGTGTGTGAAGAGAATATGTTGACTAAAACAAACTTCAATAATAGCACATGTGTTCTCAGTACCAGTATTCTAGTATTTTTTGGTGCTGTTTTCGCTTTCTTATTGAGGAAACATAAGATATCAATGATAGTAGTGTTCTTGGGAAGAGGATGAGGAGTTTGGGGTAGGAATATTATTTTTATTATGTATTTTCTTGTCCTATTGAAACTTTTTATTACACGTTAATAATTAATGACACCGTTAATTATTCTTTTCATGACTTGTACGGGGGGCTTTTATCATACTTGGGAGTCAGTTTGAAATGTTGTCTTTTGGACATTTTTTGGTAAGGATTCCAGGAAATAATATGTTCATGTGTTATAATTCTTACCAATTTCCCTGTCAAAACAAAACCCTTAACACAGTTAATAGTTGTCATCACCCTTTGGTTTATAAATAGAGAGACTGAATTAGTCTGTATTTTTGCTTTATTATGTCCTTTTGTATTGAGATGAGGCACAGAGGACCAGGCCATATTTCTGAATTTCCCTCATAACCTAGTATTGTGTCTTTTATGTAGTGTTATCTAAATTCTTTCCTGTTTTTGCAAGTGTTAACATATCTAACCTGTCAGGTTAATTAACAGATGAAGATATATGTTACTATGACCCTTATTTTGTTTTTCTTGGTGTCATCTGAGCCCCTTTGGTTGGTTGTTGGAGAAGGCCAGATCAAAAGCTCAGAGGACTTAGTCTTACAGATTTATTTGCTAGTAACTATTTTGCATTTTTTTGTGCTGAGGTAAATACTATGTGTTCATTTTAGGATAATTTCCAGCAGTGTTACAAGCGAGGAGGGACATCTGCTGGTCCTCGGGCAAATTCGAGAGGTAAGGATAATTAACTGAGGAATTTATTTACCCAAAACGTACCTCTAGATCTTTCTTTATTCTCTGTCAAGTTCTCCCCAAAGTATGTTGTTTTCAACATTTATCTTTTGAGGTTTTTGGTTTGCTTAAATGCAGTTCTGTAGACCCAGGGGAGATATACTGGACTACTAGAAAGGCTGTGGAGATCATTTGTCACTCTTAAGTGTATGTGGGTGTTGTGTATTTTTTAAATTTGCTTGGCACCAGAGCATAATTTAACCTTAGGTGCATATTCACTATACCAACTTGGTATAGTTTTGGGTGCTGTTTCAGGATGGTGGTTGTGGAATAATGGGCACTCCTAGATACTCTAGTGCCCCTTAGTACATTGACAGATAGGAATAAACAGTGGTTAAGACGCCATGACTTGAATAAAAGCAAAATACTGTAATACTTCTTAAAATGTGAAGGTACAATTAAAAGACTCAGTGTAACTGAGAAAATCAAGAATGAAGATTAACTTTGTCACAAGAAAAAAGAAGCTTTTTCTTTTAAGAAAGTAGTCACTATTCACATTATCTTTACCTTCTATCTGAGCAGTGTTTTTGTATACTACTGAAAACATTAAAATTTTATGAAATCACATTAACTTAGAAATAAAGATAAGCATTTATTATGGAACTTAGTACCATAACAAAATGTTTGAATGTCTAGTTCCAAAAGTTGCTTCTTTTATGTAATCTCAGTTTTCTTGAGTCCTTCTCTGTTAAATAACTTGGAGATTTATCACTGAGGAATTAATAACTCAGAAATATGGGCGAAAGATAAAGAATAGACTGTTCATTCACATCTGGGTTTTACACTTTGCCCGCTGTAACTAGTGTTAAGTTATCTAACTTTTGGGGGGCCTCATTTTCTTAATATTAAAAAATAAAGCTACTGGACAAAATCATCTAGGTCCTTTCTGGCTTTAGAATAGTACTATACAAACCTATTGTCAGAGAAATCTAGAAAAGTATACTGTAGCTCTACTTTATTGCTTTTTAAAAAACTTACTATAAAATGCATTTTTATCTGTGTTTCAGTAGCCGACTAATGTTAAATATTGTGTTCAAAGCTAACTGCTTCATTATGAGAAACTCACTGTTGCTAATAAAACAGCAGGGTGGAGTGATTCTTCTCAGGTGAGCAGCCCAGAAAGAGACAACGAAACCTTTAACAGTGGTGACTCTGGACAAGGAGACTCCCGTAGCATGACCCCTGTGGATGTGCCAGTGACAAACCCAGCAGCCACCATACTGCCAGTACACGTGTACCCCCTGCCTCAGCAGATGCGCGTTGCCTTCTCAGCAGCCAGAACCTCTAATCTCGCCCCTGGGACTTTAGACCAACCTATTGTGTTTGATCTTCTTCTGAACAACTTGGGAGAAACTTTTGATCTTCAGCTTGGTAGATTTAATTGCCCAGTGAATGGCACTTATGTTTTCATTTTTCATATGCTAAAGCTGGCAGTGAATGTGCCACTGTATGTCAACCTCATGAAGAATGAAGAGGTCTTGGTATCTGCCTATGCCAATGATGGTGCTCCAGACCACGAAACTGCTAGCAATCACGCAATTCTTCAGCTCTTCCAGGGAGACCAGATATGGTTACGTTTGCACAGAGGAGCAATTTATGGAAGTAGCTGGAAATATTCTACATTTTCAGGCTATCTGCTTTACCAAGATTGAAAGTCAGTACAGAATCGACAGTGAAAGGATATGGTGTTCTAATTAGTGGGAATAAGGAAAAGTAGTTCTTGCCCTTGTGACTGATTGGTTAAGGAAAATGTTTTCATTCCCAGAAGGAGGAGGAGATCCTTACTTTTTGTTTTCCTCCTCATGGTGAAAAATTTCAAGCTGAATGACAATTAGCACTAATCTGGCACTTTATAAATTGTGATGTAGCCTCGCTAGTCAAGCTGTGAATGTATATTGTTTGCACTTAATCCTTAACTGTATTAATGTTCAGCTTACTAAACTAACTGCCTCACGTTCAGGCAAATTATAATGCCTTGTTGTGCCTCAATAAAAAAGTTACCTGCATCTTCAGTGTTCTTATTTGATTAAACATTTAGTTAAGAGGTAAGATGTTTAGTTTTTAGTGTTCATCACTGATAACTCTTGGATGGGAATCTTCATGGGTTCATACTGTTTATTTTATTTATTTATTCTTTTTTTTTTTTTTTTACTTTACAATATTGTATTGGTTTTGCCATACATCAACATGCATCCGCCACAGGTGTACAAGTGTTCTCAATCCCAATCATACTGTTTATTTTAAAATAAGCCTTTTATTTATGAGAGCTCCTTTGAGTTACTTTTCTGTTGTTATACATATCATTCATCAAAGTATTTCATCTGTTTTCCACTGCCTAAATCACATATTCTCCTTGAAGTTATTTTGTAGTAGAGTGTGTTATCCTTTATTTAGCTGTCTTCAAGTTCCTACCATATGAATACAAAATAGAGCAGGAGATACATAGATAATACTACTGGTCCACTGTCAATAAGGCTTATGCTTTTTTGTGGATTCTTAATTTGAGTAGGTAAAATATTTAGTCATCAAAAAGCACACATCGGTCTGTGGTCAGGCAGTGCTGTGTTGGAGTGCTGCTTTTGCCACTTAGTAACTGATCTTGGGCAAGTTATACATCTTAAGATTTTTTAAAAGACCATTTCCCAAGATGTAAAATGGGCATGATAGATCAGCCTCATAGGGCAGTTGTGAAGTTCAGCTAAACAGTTTAATGCGTCTAAAAGACTTAACACAATAACTGGCACTTAAGCATTTAATAAATGTTAGGTGCTGTAATTGTGTTTTTGTCATTCTGAAAGCTTTCAGGTTCTGCGTGTGTATATACTGTCTTGCATGCAGTATAGCCAGAGTTCAATGTCCATCTGGGCATACGTCACCACAGATCTTGATTTGTTTGTAAATGCTTCTCACTAATAGGAACTTGATAATGTTTCTCAGTGACTTTAAAGAATAGTTTTTTAAAATAAACATTTTGATTGCGCATATGCTAGGGTTTATTAAGGGTCAGAGAAATGGCATTCTTACTTTGCAACCAAGCAAGTCACTTGCTGAGGTAGAAAGTTCTTGTTCTGATCCTTCACTCACTCTGTTGTTAAATAATCTCAGGAAGATGGTGTAAGAGCATTAAATCATTATGGTTAATATTTTTGAGCTAGGTGTGGTGTTAAATGTTAGTATAGTGCTCTCAAGATAGAGGATGTAATGTGATTCACTATTTAACAGAACTTTTCAACACATGATGTACTTTGTGAGTTAAAGATATCAGTATTCCAGTTAGTTCATGGCTTTTATGTCCAGAGCACAAACTGAAAAGCATACAGGGAAGCCCAAGAATACTGGAGTGGGTAGTCTATTCCTTCTCCAGTGAATCTTCCCAACCCAGGAATTGAACTGAGGTCTTCTGCATTGCAAGCGGATTCTTTACCAACTGAGCTATGAGGGAAGCCCCTGTATAGGAAAGCAGAAATACGATTAAATGATTGAGTGGAAAACTTGATGTTTAATAACAGTTGATCAAGTTCAGTGAGGCCTTTCTCAGTCCTTTTTAGCCACTATTTTCTGCTGCATTAGGGTCTTCAGTTTAGTTTTTTATCTAGCACCCAATCAATGTTTATTTAAAATATTGTGAATGACTTTATATTTTTTAAGATAAGTGTCCAACAAGAAGAGATTCATTACCTAGGATATCCCCTCATGAAACTCATGTTTTAGGAGAGTATTTTAAATGAAATACTATTTTTCTAAGTATAAAGATAATGAACTAGAAAATTAATAATTCTTAGACTTAAGGAATGGATGAACAAGATCTTTCATTCTGAAGCACTATAACTTTTGAAGATACAGTTCTTCTGGAATCTTTTAGTAAAAGTCCAGATGTCTTTACAGAAAGATGTACGTAAGCAGATTTTAGATACCTTTGCAAAAGATGGTGGGGATCCGTAGATATGCAAAAGCACATTTAGGGACCTTGTATAAGGAACTTATATTTTACTGAGAGGATCTTGTGGGTATGACAGGTGGAAAGGCATTCCATAAAGTTACAATGTATCTCTGAATATATAGATTGTTACTTGTCTTACTGGAGATAGAGATAGGGGAGGTGGTTTTTCTAGGAGATAGAGATAGGGGAGGTGGTTTTTCTATTTTCTATAGATTTTCTATAAATTTGCCTTGAGGTTTTTTTTTTTTTTTCCCACTTGAAATCTTTTAGTCTTTTGTTAAATGAATTTCCCCTTAAGAATTGTGAGCAACTGACTCCTATCTCCTCTAAAGTTATTTAGGGAGTAAATGCAGGTATTTAAAGCAGGAAATATTTTTGAGAGGTTTGTTTACTTGCCTCCCATACCAAGTATCTTGTCAACCATTCCGTTTTTAAATTGAAACTTTCTAAACTCCACCCTGGAGGCTCAGTGGTAAAGAAACCTCCTGCAATGTAGGAAATGTGGGTTCAGTCCCTGGGTGCGAAGATCCCCTCAAGAGGGGAATGGCTACCCACTCCAGTGTTCTTGCCTGGAGAATTCCATGGACAGAGAAGCCTGGTGGGCTATAGTCTAAGGGGTAGCAAAGAGCGACATGACTGAATGACTGAGCATGCTTGCGCACATACACAAACTCTGTGATAGCTACAATTTTACAGTGCTTTTGACATCACATCCTGTGTTTTTATACTTTAATCTTCCCTGTTTGCAAAATTTTCTTTCTTATTGACTGATGTTCTATTGTGATCTTTGTGATGATACTTTATATATTTTATAAGGTGAAATTTTTGGCATGTAGACTAAAGGTTTTTTCACATGAATTCCACTCTGCTCCCATGACAAACACTTTATTTTGATGAAAGATTTTTGAGTTGTTTCTCTAGGTCCTCCACTTGGTAATGTATCTCAGGGGTATTTTTAATTGTCACTTCAATGATTAGGTCAATACCTTTAATCTTCACTTTTCAGCTTTTGGCGAGTGTTGACAAACTGATAGGGACAGCTCACTTGCTACCACAGCAAGATGCTGAATGCCAGATGATAAAATAGGTACCCGTTTTAAGTATCAGGAAGCCTTGGGCTCACTAATTGTAAGTTTTGTAAGCATTATTATTTTATTTCAAGGGCTTTATGCTTTGAAATAAGTGATTAATTTAGTCTTTCAAATAGCTGGCTTATCTGATTTGTACCTGACTCGGGGGCTACAAAGATGAATGCTCAGACACATCAGTAACAGTTTTATCCATTTCATCTGCTGAGAGCAAATCTCTTGAGTTATTTCTCTGATTTCTATCACACTTCTGTTTTTCCTGATCTGTATCCGGAAATCTGACTATTCCAAAGTTAAACCTCATTGGACTGGTTATTTAATCTTCTCATCTTTTCTCTTGTTTCTAAGTTTCACTTCCTGGAAGATTTCCTTGATTTTGTCTTCTGACATTTTTACAGAGTTTTAAATTTCTGGTATGTTAAATTTTTAAGTATACTTCTGTTATCTTGAATGTTCCTTACATGTGTAGTCTATTCGTTTTAAGATTGCATTATTGTCTAATTCTGAGGATAGTTTTTCTCTCTAAGTTTTCTTCCCTTTGTAGTCTGTTTCCTACACTTTCTGTTTGTCCTAATCTCTTATCTGGGGTGTTACATTTGATCAGAATCTTGTGATTATTGGTTGAGTATTCATATTTAAGAAGTGGTACCTAAAAGTGAGTGGAAGCTTTGAATGCAGAGCTGGGGCTTCTTGACTTTTGAGTTCATAGTATCATGATTTTTGTGGAGAGGACACCAGTGTGGAAGTAGGGAGGAGTTGTCTTAACACTGAAGCTGTAAAAGATGGATAAATTTGACATGTAGAATTTATTCCTCTTAAAGTTCTGTTAGGGAAAATAATGTCAAAAGACAAATGACTGCCTGCAGGGGGAGAAAATCAAGAAAAAGGCCAGCAGAATTGAACACTCAGTTCATATGTACTTAAAAAAAATCAGTAAGCATATGTAAAGTTTTAAAGTGCATCTTGTGGAAAGCATGTGGGAAAACAGGCACTCATACTGTAGATGATAATAAAATGAGTACTTTTTGGAAAGAGAAAGTATATGCTTTCTGACGCCGAAATTCCAGTACTAGTAATTTACAAATAGTTTTGGAATTACACTGAGATACAGCATTAATTATAACAGCAAAAACTGGAGAAACAACCTAGATGTCCATCAGTAGGAATTGGTTAAGTCAGAAAAGACTATCCTGCAGTGTGTGCAATGTCATTTGTGTAAAATTTCTGAAAGAAAGTATATGTGGTTGAATTTTTTTTTCCTAGTAGTATGTACAAAATGTGATAGTGTTGGCTCTCAGGAAAAGGGGTTGGTTAGTAGGTATTTTTCATTCTGCATATTACTATAGAACTTTAAATGTACTTGTCACTTTTTTGTTAAAAACTAAAGATAAAATGTTAGATTGCTGTGGTACTTACCCTGTCTTGTTTTTGCTTGGATAGAGCTTGAGGGTCTGCTTTAATTATCATTAAGCCTGGGATAACACATGGAAGAATTTTACTATAAAAACCTTTCACCTTTCACTAATATTTGTATTTCACTTAATGATTTAGAGTACTCTCATTTGTGTAATCTTATTTGATCTTCATAGTGGTCCTGGTGAGGCAGATACTTTTTTAGGAGATAAGAAAATTGGGACAGTTGGAGATTGACTTTCTAAGGCCACTAGCAGAAGTGCCCCAGCCAGGCTTTGAGTCCAAGTACAGTGGCAGCCATTCCTATTGTTCATGTTGCTCTTCTTTAGTTCTCAGGTGTGGTTTCCTCGTATTTTCCATTGCTTTTCTTTTTCTTTTCTTTTTGCACACAGTTATTTTAGAGGTACTACTCAGCTTTTACTAGGGCAGACTAAACACTGTGAACTGGATACACTGAACCTGGTTGAGGCTGTCATAAGTTATCATTTTTCATATGTCCTGAATTTGAACAGGATGACTCCATTTCCAAAGTGAAATGTGGAAAGTCTGAGGAAACGAAGAAACAGAAGATTTTGAGGAAAAAAACTGATTTGAAAGTACAAATTTCATCTTCAGCCTTAGTTAATACCACTCTTTTTAGTTTCTCTGCCTCCCACCACTACTATCATTTTAGTTTCTTGGAGATGGAAATTTCTGGCTTCTGATCCAAAACTTCCTAACCCTCTATTGCTGTTGCTGCTAAGTCGCTTCAGTCGTGTCCGACTCTGTGCGACCCCATAGACAGCAGCCCACCAGGCTCCCCCGTCCCTGGGATTCTCCAGGCAAGAACACTGGAGTGGGTTGCCATTTCCTTCTCCAATGCATGAAAGTGAAAAGTGAAAGTGAAGTCGCTCAGTCGTGTCCCACTCTTAGCAACCCCATGGACTGCTGCCTACCAGGCTCCTCTGTCCATGGGATTTTCCAGGCAAGAGTACTGGAGTGGGGTACCATTGCCTTCTCTGAACCCTTTATTACTTTAGCTTATAAATACTGATTTCTTATCAGTGTTATCAGTATCAGGTTGGATGGCATCATCGACTCAATGGACATGTCCAAACTCCAGGGTATGGTGAAGGACAGGGAAGTCTGGCGTGTTGTCCACGGAGTCACAAAGAGTCAGACATGACTAAGTGACTAAACAACAATAGATTTTTTTATTTAAAAAAAATTCTTTTTTAACTGAGAGGTCTGTCAGATTCTTCTAAAAAACTCTACTCACGGCTTTTGGTTACATGCGACAGTTCAAAGGAGAGTACCATGCCACTGACTTTATTATACTAACAATACTGAAGATCTTACATTTATGAGACGTATGTAAGTACTGTTGCCTGTATTTCAGGTGCTATGACGTAGAGTTCAGCCAATAGAGACCCTTTTGAAGTAGAGGCATTTAGTCAAAAAATTTATCATACTCACACATCATTTGAATGATTTAAGATTAAGAGATCATGTAACTTACAGATAGAGATTTTTGTGCATTGGGTTTTAACTCCCATTTTTGTCTTTACCATATGGACGAGATTCAATCCTGCTAACATAGACTTGCTGCTAACATAGCAGATGAGCTGCTGCCAACAGATGGGGAGGACAGCTGTGTGATATTCCATTTAGATGACTGAAATGTTAAATCTTAAAAAAAGGCCACAGTGGTAGTGCTTGGAGTGAAAATTGCTTTCCATAACTTGAGCTGTAATCATGCCAGTTATCCTCTATAGCTGTATTTCTAGGATGATGTCATCTACTTCTATGCTGTCAACTAACTTACATACACAGATGACTCACGGTTCTCTTTACTCCTTCTTGTAACCACCTCCCCGCACCCCCTCTCCCCGTCATAACTTCCTCTTTCTCACCCAGCTATTCTGTTGTGAGATCCAGATGTCAATTTCCAGATGTCACTGGAAATCTACCTGTATAACCCATAAGCACCTCTAGTTCAACATGTCCAAAGACAAATCCATCTTTCCTTCAGAATATAGTACTCTTCCCATTTTCCCAAAGGTCATCAAATCTTGATGCTCTATAATCATTTTTGACTTCCTTTTTGTTACTTTGTGGATATAATCAGTCACAAATGTCTGTTGCGCCAATGAAGTCACAAATTTCTGTTGTTTCTGTGAAATGTCTCGTATCTGTCCTATCTTCTTTATTCTTACTGTGTATATCCTGTTTCAGATGCCTTCTCTCTCACACATTCATTTATTTATTCATTCAACCAATATTTACTAATTGCTTATTATGTGTCAGGCATAGTATGGAACTATGTCTCATTTATCAAAGGATGAATAAGGTCTCTCCTCTCCTTAATAGAATACAATGATAATAATTAATACTGAGCATTAGCATGGGCAATGTACTTACCTTATTCAGTCTTCACAGTAGCTTTTGGAAACAGATGAGCAAACAGGCCCAGAAAGGTGAGGCAATAAGCAAACTACAATGAGAAAATACAGCTCACTCAAATTCTATCTTAAGATGAATATGTTAATTTATACAGACATACTCTCATATTGTACATAGTAGTAAAAAAGAGGGAACTCATAAACAATGAACCATTATAAGCTAAAGATATAGTTTAGGGAAAGCTACTTTAAAACACTTGTAAAGAAATAGGTGTTTATGGGGTTTTTTTGGAGTGTTTTATTTTTGTTGTCTCAGAATTTGACAGCATTATTTTTTAGTAACTTGTCTTCACTGCATCTTTTCAAAGCATACACAGTTTTCATGGGAACATCATCTCTTTATTTAATTATATATTTTGTAACTTAAAATTATTTTGAGATAATTGTAGATTCTCATGTAGTTGTAAGAAATAATACAGATGGATCCTGTGTACCCTTTATTCAGTTTCCTTCAAAAGTAACATCTTGCAAAACTGTGATGCAATATCACAACTAGGATAATGAGGTTGATGCAGTTAAGACACAGATTATTTCCATTTGCACAGCAATCCCTCATATTGCCCTTCCATATTAACATACACTTCCCTCTTGTAGCCATCCCCACTTGAATCCCTCAGAAGCCCCGATCTGTTTTTAATTATTTTATGAATGTATTAACATACACTTCCCTCTTGTAGCCATCCCCACTTGAATCCCTCAGAAGCCCCGATCTGTTTTTAATTATTTTATGAATGTCTGTGCACACCAGGACCCAGGAGAAAGGAGCAGTGACCCCACAAGAGACTGACCCAGACTTGCCTGTGAGTGTCCAGGAGTCTCCTGCGGAGTCATGGGTCAGGCAGTGCCCTGCTACAGGGTTGGGGGCACTGAGTGCAGCAGTGCCTGGCATGGGATCTTTTGAAAGAGGTCACCATTTTCTTCATTACCTCCACCATAGTTTGGTCTTAGGTCAAAGAATAGGGAGGAAACACAGCCCCACCCATCAAAGAAAATTGGATTAAAGATTTACTGAGCATGCGCCCCCCACCCCCCACCCCCACCATCAGAACAAGACCCAGTTTCCCCCACAGACAGTCTCTTGTCCATAAGGCCCTTATCCTTATGAGGGCAGACAGAATGAAAATCACAATCACAGACAACTAATCAAACTGATCACATGGACCACAGCCTTGTCTTAATGAAACTAGGAGCCATGCTGTGTAGGGCCACCCAAGATGTATGGGTCATGGTGGAGACATCTGACAAAATGTGGTCCATTGGAGAACGGAATGGCAAACCACTTCAGTATTCTTGCCTTGAGAATCTCATGAACAGTATTAAAAGGCAAAAAGATAACAAAATTGAAAGATGAACTCCCCAGGTCAGTAGGTGCCCAATATGCTATGGAGAAGAGTAGAGAAATAACTCCAAAACAATGAAGAGAGAGAGCCAAAGCAAAAACAATGCCCAGTTGTTGATGTGACTGGTGATGGAAGTAAAGTCCAATGTTGTAAAGAACAACACTACATAGGAATCTGGAATATTAGGTCCATGAATCAAGGTAAATGGAAATGGTCTAACAGGAGATGGAAAGAGTGAACATTGACATTTTAGGAATCAGTGAACTAAAATGGACTGGAATGGATGAATTTAACTCAGATGACCATGATATCTACTACTGTGGGCAAGAATCCTTTGGAAGAAATGGAGTAGCGCTCATAATCAACAAAAGAGTCCTAAATGCAGTTCTTGGGTGCAGTCTCAAAAACTACAGAATGATCTCTGCCTGTTTCCAAGGCAAACCACTCAATGTCACAGTAATCCAAGTCTATGCCCCAACCAGTAATGCTGAAGAAGCTGAAGTTGAACAGTTCAATGAAGACCTACAGGACCTTCTAGAACTAACACCCAAAAAAGATGTCCTTTTCATCATAGGGGACTGGAATGCAAAAGTAGGAAGTCAAGAGGTACCTGGAGTAACAGGCAAATTTGGCCTTGGAGTACAAAATGAGCAGGTCAAAGGCTAACAGACTTTTGCCAAGAGAATGCAGTGGTGATAGCAAACACCCTCTTCCAACAACACAAGAGAAGACTCTACACATGGACATCACCAGATGGTCAACACCGAAATCAGATTGATTATATTCTTTGCAGCCAAAGATGGAGAAGCTCTATACAGTCAGCAAAAACAAGACTGGGAGCTGACTGTGGCTCAGATCATGAACTCCTTATTGCCAAATTCAGACTTAAATTGAAGAAAGTAGGGAAAACCACTAGAGCACTCAGGTATGACCTAAATCATACCCCTTATGATTATACAGTGGAAATGGCAAATAAATTCAAGGGATTAGATATGATAGTGTCTGAAGAACTATGGACTGAAGTTTGTGACATGTACACGCAGCGATCAAGACCATTCCCAAGAAAAAGAAATTCAAAAAGGTAACATGGTTGTCTGAGGAGGCCTTACAAATAGATGAGAAAAGAAGAGAAGCTAAAGGCAAAGGAGAAAAGAAAAGATATACCTATTTGAATGCAGAGTTCCAGTAAGGAGTAGATAAAAGGAGAGATAAAAAAGCCTTCCTCAGTGATCAGTGCAAAGAAATAGAAGAAAACAGTAAGGAGAGAGAAAAAAACCTTCCTGAGTGATCAGTGCAAAGAAATGGAAGAAACCAATAGAATAGGAAAGACTAAAGATCTCTTCAAGAAAATTAGAGATAACAAAGCAGCATTTCATGCAAAGATGGGCACAGTAAAGAAAAGAAATGGTATGGACCTAACAGAAACAAGATATTAAGAAGAGATGGCAAGAATACACAGAACTATACAAAAAAGATCTTCATGATCCAGATTAGCACGATAGTGTGATCACCCACTTAAGAGCCAGACATACTGGAATGTGATGTCAAGTGGGCCATAGGAAGCATTACTACGAACAAAGGTAGTGGAGGTGATGGAATTCCAGTTGAGCTATTTCAAATCCTAATAGATGATGCTGTGAAAGTGTCGCACGCAACGTGTCAGCAAATTTGGAAAACTCAGCAATGGCCACAGGACTGGAAAAGGTCAGTTTTCATTCCAATCCCAAAGAAAGGCAATGCCAAAGAATGCTCAAACTACTGCACAATTGCACTCATCTCATATGCTAGCAAAGAAATGCTCAAAATTCTCCACGTCAGGCTTCAACAGTACTTGACCCGTGAACTTCCAGATGTTCAAGCTGGATTTAGAAAAGACAGAGGAACCAGAGATCAAATTGTCAGCATCCATTGGATCATTGAAAGAGCAGGAGAGTTTCAGAAAAACATCTACTTCTGCTTTATTGACTATGCCAAAGCTTTTGACTGTGTGGATCACGACAAACTGTGGAAAATTCTTCAAGAGATGGGAATGCCAGACCACCTGACCTGCCTCCTGAGAAATCTGTATGTAGGTCAAGAAGCAATAGTTAGAACTGGATGTGGAACAACAGACTGGTTCCAAATAGGGAAAGAGTATGTCAAGGCTGTATATTGTCACCCTGCTTATTTAACTTCTATGCAGAGTACATCATACAAAATGCCAGGCTGGAGGAAGCACATGCTGGAAAGATTGCTGGGAGAAATATCAATAACCTCAGATATGCAGAGGATACCACCCTTATGGCAGAAAGGGAAGAAGAACTAAAGAGCCTCTTGATGATAGTGAAAGAGGAGTGAAAAATTTGGCTTAAAACTCAACATTCAGAAAACTAAGATCATGGCTTCCGGTCCCATCACTTTATGGCAAATAATGGAAACAATGGAAACAGTGAGAGACTTTATTTTCTTGGGCTCCAAAATCACTGCAGATGGTGACTGCAGCCATGAAATTAAAAGATGCTTGCGCCTTGGAAGAAAAGCTATGACCAACCTAGATAGCATATTAAAAAGCAGAGACATTACTTTGCCAACCAAAGTCCATCTAGTCAAACCTATGGTTTTTCTAGTCGTCATATATGGATGTGAGATTTGGAGTATAAAGAAAGCTGAGCACCAAAGAATTGATGCTTTTGAACTGTAGTGTTGGAGAAGACTCTTGAGAATCCCTTGGATTGCAAGGAGATCCAACCAGTCCATCCTAAAGGAGATCAGTCCTGGGTGTTCACTGGAAGGACTGATGCTGAAGCTGAAACTCCACTACTTGGGCCACCTGATGTGAACTGACTCATTTGAAAAGATCCTGAAGCTGGGAAAGATTGAAGGCGGGAGGAGAAGGGGACGACAGAGGATGAGATGATTGGATGCATCACCAACTTGATGGGCATGAGTTTGAGCAAGCTCCAGGAGTTGGTCAAGGACAGGGAAGCCTGATGTGCTGTAGTCCATGGGGTCGCAAGGAGTCGGGCCCTACTGAGGGACTAAACTGAATTGAACTGATATTTAAAAAATATATAAATATCAAAGAGTATGTAACCTTTTGGGATTGGCTTTTTTTCACTTGTCATAATTCTCATCTAGGATTCATCGAGTATGTTGTTGCCTGTTTTATTCCTTTCAACTGCTCAGTAGTATTCCCATGGTATAAATGTGCCAGATTGTTTAGCCACTGTTTTCCAGAGAGGCTGTACCATTTAAAACTCCAGCCAACAATGTATGAGTGATCCAGTTTCTCTGTATTCTCAGTAGTATTTAGTTGTGTTATACAAAGATACCATATATATATGTATATATGTATGTATATGTGTGTGTGTGTGTATACACACAGTACAGTGTTGGATACCAGTGAGAGGTTTTAAGATGAGAACTAAAACTGTATCTTGCATATATCAAGTGCACATACCTTAGATAGTAACTAAGGGATTAGTGTTCACTTTTTGTTGGCAGTTTTAGTGGTAGAAATGAAGGCAGAAGCCTAGGAATAACCGATTGAAGCAAAGTAAGGAAGCGGAGACAAGGAATGAATACCATTCTTTGGAAAAGGATGAACAATAGAGAGTATTATTGCAAAAAAGACTGTTTTTAACCGGGGGAGATGTTTTTAGGCTGAGGTTGAATCAGTGGAGAGAAAGAGGTTGAAAATAGAGGAAAAATGTTTCACAAATTTTCAACCATAAGTGTAATAATACTCAATTCATTTTAATGAAAAATATATAGAATAGAGATTTGTGGAGCAAGGTCCCAGGGGAATGGGAGATTAGGTTCAGATTGGAGGCAAGGAGGTGTAAAGCAGAGTAAAGTGAAAGTGAAGTTGCTCAGTCATGTCTGACTCTTTGCGACCCCATGGACTGTACCCTGCCAGGCTCCTCCGTCCATGGCATTTTCCGGGCAGGAATACTGGAGTGGGTTGCCATTTCCTTCTCCAGGGGACATTCCCCACCCAGGGACTGAACCTGGGTCTCCTGCACTGCAGGCAGACTCTTAAGAGTTTGAGTACCAGGGAAACCTGGTAAACAGGCTTAAAGCAGGGAAACAGATTAATTTGTGTTTCAGTGATTGAGCCTGGTGATTTTGTTCATCTTTGCAGGGCTCTGTGGAAAGAGGGAATTTGAGAAGAGTCTTGAGGGTTGGAACAGTTGCTGAAGTGATGCTGAGCAAAGGAAAGGAACAGGATTTTGGGGCCTAAGGAAGGAACACACATTTGTAACAGTAACAGTTTTCACATTGGGTCAAGGGTAGACTTGAGAAAGGATGGAAAAGTGATTGAGTTGGAAAATAGGTGTAAAGTAATTAAGGGAGACAGAGACGGAAGAGAAGGTCTTAAACTGAAAAGAAGATATTGGAGTTAAGATTCCAGAGGTCAAGGAGTTTTAGATTCATGAAGTCCAAGAAAGTAGGATAAGGAAATAGTGTGAAGATGAAAGGCACTATGTTTCATAAAACCTTGAGTGGTAAGGAGTTTGTAGTTTGTATTTTATCTTGATATTGATGAGAAGTCATCAAGGAAGGAACATGACAGTATTAATCTGTAAGAAACACTACTCTATGGAAGTTCAGAGAATGGGCAAAACTGGAAGCAACCAGAGACATATTAGGCACTTTTGCACCCAGCTGCAGGATGTGATCCCATTTACAGCCCCTGTAGAGGGGAAAGCGATCAGGCTGCTAAGTTTTCTACCACAAAATTTCTACCTTCTTGATTGAACCCAGTTAACGGAACCATTTTGTTTCAATTATCTGCTCTGGGAAAGATCACACCTCTTCAGATGTATTTTGCCCACAATCATCTTTACAAGTGTAATTAAACTTTTTCAGAGTAACCTCAGGAACAACTAGCTCCTTAATATTTTTATGCCACTGAAATTTGGGGGCCAGATATGGCCACAGTGGGTGGAGACAGCATGACGTTTCTTGCCTTTCACTACTTTTCTGAGAAGATTTGGAAAATTTTCAGAAACTTTCAGTTCAGTTCAGTCGCTCAGTCACGTCCGACTCTTTGCGACCTCATGAATCGCGGCACACCAGGCCTCCCTGTCCATCACCAACTCCTGGAGTTCACTCAGACTCATGTCCATCGAGTCAGTGATGCCATCCAGCCATCTCATCCTCTGTCGTCCCCTTCTCCTCCTGCCCCCAATCCCTCCCAGCATCAGAGTCTTTTCCAATGAGTCAACTCTTCGCATGAGGTGGCCAAAGTACTGGAGTTTCAGCTTTAGCATGATTCCTTCCAAAGAAATCCCAGGGCTGATCTCCTTCAGAATGGACTGGTTGGATCTCCTTGCAGTCCAAGGGACTCTCAAGAGTCTTCTCCAACACCACAGTTCAAAAGCATCAATTCTTTGGCGCTCAGCCTTCTTCACCGTCCAACTCTCACATCCATACATGACCAGAGGAAAAACCATAGCCTTGACTAGACGGACCTTTGTTGGCAAAGTAATGTCTTTGCTTTTCAATATGCTATCTAGGTTGGTCATAACTTTCCTTCCAAGGAGTAAGCGTCTTTTAATTTCATGGCTGCAGTCACCATCTGCAGTGATTTTGGAGCCCAGAAAAATAAAGTCTGACACTGTTTCCACTGTTTCTCCATCTATTTCCCATGAAGTGATGGGACCGGATGCCATGATCTTAGTTTTCTGAATGTTGAACTTTAAGCCAACTTTTTCACTTTCCACTTTCACTTTCATCAAGAGGCTTTTGAGTTCCTCTTCACTTTCTGCCATAAGGGTGGTGTCATCTGCATATCTGAAGTTATTGATATTTCTCCCGGAAATCTTGATTCCAGCTTGTATTTCTTCCAGTCCAGAGTTTCTCATGATGTACTCTGCATATGAGTTAAATAAGCAGGGTGACAATATACAGCCTCGACTAGGCATATAGTTTCTCTGATCTGGAACAGTTACTTTATGTATATTTGTTTATATTTTTCTCTTCTATCACATTGTGAGTTCTTTCATAGTAACCTGCATTGAATTTTGTTATAATGTGGTACCTAAGTATCTTGGTACTCTGGCTGAAAAATACCTGTGGCGGATTCATTTTGATATTTGGCAAAACTAATACAATTATGTAAAGTTTAAAAATAGAATTTAAAAAAAAAAAAATTCAGGATGTGAGTGAGTAACTGAATGAACGAATGATGGCTCCCACAGAGACAGCTTTGTGCTAGTGGTAAAGAACCCGCCTGCCAATGTAGAAGACATAGAAGATGAGGGTTCAATCCTTGGGTAGGGAAGATTCCCTTGGAGGAGGGCGTGGCAACCCACGCCAGTATTCTTGCCTGGAGAATCCCAATGACAGAGGAGCCTTGTGGGTACAGTCCATAGGGTCGCACAGAGTCGGACACGACTGAAGCGACTTAGCACGCACGCAGATGATCTCAGTTGTAATACCCAAAGAATTTTCAGACTAATAAATAGTGCCATTCCACCCATATACGCTTAATTTGGAAGCAACTGTAAAGAGACACCTTGCGAGCTCGGTTCTCCCAAAGGGAAATGGCAGGAAGTTCTTTGCCGTAGGGCAGCACGACGACCGCCTGTTGGAGCTAGTGAGCCGGTTTCCCTGCTGGAAAGAAGCCGAGACCACTTTCCGTACAGCAGCATGGTGGCCGCTAGAGGGGGCGGCCATAGCAGCATGCCCGGGGGAAGAGGCCGCCGTAAAGGAGGCGCCGTTTCCTCTTCTTACTTCTCCCGCCTCCCACCGGCTGTCGTAAAAGGGTGAATGGAGAGCGAGTTGTGGGGGGTAGAAAGGGAGGACAAGGGGCGCGGAGTCAGAGTGGCGCAGCAAGTGGCTGCAGGTGGCGACGGTGGCGGGGGGTGAGGAGTGAGGTAGTTCAGGGGTCGCGGCGGAGGAGGCTGAGAGGGTCAAAAGAAAAACTAAAGCGGCAGTCTGGCCTACTGGTCCGGGGGCCGCGGAGCCCCCGCCTGGGGAGATGGACCTCAACCGGATCATCCAGGCGCTGAAGGGCACCATCGACCCGAAGCTGCGGATTGCGGCCGAGAATGAACTCAACCAGGTGAGGAGCGGGCCCTCCGCCGCCTCGCCGGGCTCTCCCTCTTCGGCGCCCCTGATCTCCACCCCCACCCGGGCCCCGACCCGGGACCCCGGACCCCGGACCCCGGATCTCAACGCGTCTCTCGGCCGGTTCCGTCCCCGCCCCCGCCGCCGGGTCCGGCGGTACCGTACTCCTTGGATCTTTTCTCAACGGCTCACGCACCTGTTGGCCACCTTTGCATCTTTCCCTGTCGTTTTTCTTCCCAGTGCAGTTTGTTCAGCTCGCCTGGTCCGCAGAAAGAAGCTTTAGCAAGCTTTGCTAGTGTTTTCGGGATGTGATTTCTTTTCCTTAAGTACGCCGAGTTGGTGGGAAAATTCACTTAAAATTAAAATCTGAGTTCTTTTTTTCTGCAGACCCAGACCTTTTTAGGTGTTGCTGTGGGAAACCCTGTCCATTCGCCTGCTTCTGTGGGGTTTGGCAGGACCGTTTAGACCCTGAGTGGCAGAGTTTGTTGGAGCGCTGGGGAAATGCTGGCGGAAGAGTGCTTTGGGAAGAATAGACAGTTTTTATGGTGGTGGTGCTTTGCAAAAGCCACGCCGAATAGTAAGAGTTTGTAGAGGTTTTCTAAAAAACGGTAAAATGTGTGAGACTTTCTTTTATCCCCCTTCCTTTATTCTTGCTAACTAGCTTTGACTTTGTTCCAGTGATATTACCGACATTGGCAAATTCAATGATCCCAAACTCTAGGTTGTATTTTCCTCCTCCCCTGTAAGAATGAATCATAAACTTATCACTACAAAGTACGAAGTAAGGTCTACCCCCAGGATAGAGTGACAGGTTTGAGGTTGCAGTAATCCTTAACATGTAAAGGAATATACCTGAATTAGTGGTTCTCAAAGTGCTGCCCAGAATGAGCAACGTCAACATCATTTGGGAACTTGTTGGAAATGCAAATTATGGGGCTTCACTCTAGACTTAAGGAATTAGAACCTCTGGGGATGGGGCCCAGTTGTGTTTTAATTAACTAGCTAGGTGATTCGGTGCTTCTTACTTTAAAGTGTGACAATGACTGTCTTAAGTAAGTGTGTCCTAGGTTTTCCCTGGATGGAATTGACTTTGAAGTGCAGACATCGGTTGTGAATCTTTGAAAGGGATTGTTTAAATGGGAAATCTGGGTGGAGTTAAGTGTGAATCCAGGATGAGAGAGTGAAAATAACTGACTCTGGAGGGAAGGTTGAGTTCAACTGACGCCTAAAGGGAGTGTATTGGTGCTTCAAAGAGAAAAGGACTCTCTCTCAGAATAGGGGAAAGTTAAGGTCAGTACCTGTCCCAGGCTTTGCAGGGTAAAAGTACTACGTGTTGCTTAGTTGGAAGAGTAGTAATCCAGGCGTTGGTTAGGAGGAACAAAGCAAGAGCTGAACTTGCATTCTGCTAGTTGAACAGGGGAGTTGGCCTGTTTATGACCCCCTTCTCTTCACAATGTGGCCAGATGTTATTTTGATAGTGTGGACAGGGATCATATCTTTTTTCTCTTGTTGTACTGCTCTGCCTCTGTGAGCCTATGCTTGTATTGTTTCTGAGTCATCAGTATGTTAAGTGCAGCTGACTTTATAGAAGTGGAAAGGGAAGGTGGAGAACCTGCAGAACTGCAAGAGATATTTAGGACCCCATACCCTTTTCTTCGTGGTGTGTGCATGCCTAGTTGGCTCAGTCTTGTCCAACTCTTTGCCACCCTATGGACTGTAACCCACCAGGCTCCTCTGTCCATGGGATTCTCCAGGCAAGAATACTGGAGTGGGTTGCCATGCCTCCTCCAGGGGATCTTCCCAGGGGTCAAAACAGTGTCTCTTAGGTCTCCTGCATTGGCCGGTCGGTTCTTCACCACTAGTGCCGCCTGGGAAGCCCCTTTGTTCCTGATATTTCAACCCAAATCCATACCAACCTAACTCTGCCTTGCCCCATATCCACCCAACTCACTACAGACCACAACTACCTCTGCAACTTTCTAAAAGTAGCTTCTTGCTGTGTCACTCATTTAGCATTTATATTTAGTACAATATAGTGCTTTGGATTGTAATATGCTCTAAGTATTCTTTTCAATTGTAAGTAGAAGACCAAAGTATAATGTTGCATAACCTTTTAATAAATATGGTTTTAATGTCGCGTTTTGTATGCTTTATCCTTTACCACCACTGTAACATCCTTTTTTGTTGGATAAACCAGTGAGTAACCTACCACAAGGGATTAGGGTCCAGCTCATTTATTTTAGTGACTGAACAACAAGAGTAAATTTTTGAATTATTTTGTAATTGTTGTTCCTTTCATCCTCTATAAACTGCAGAATCTTAAATTTTTGTATATGAAGTAAATTCTTTATCTATAATTGAAACCACTAAGTTGTGTCTGACTCTTTGTGATCCCAAGGACTGCAGCATGCCAGGCTTCCCTGTCCTTCACTGTCTCCCAGAGTTGCCCAAATTCATGTCCATTGAGTCGGTGATGCCATCTGACCATCTCATTCTCTGCCACCCTCTTCTCCTTGTACCTTCTTCAGTCTTTTCCAGTGAGTCTCTTGAGGCTCTTCTCATCAGGTGGCCAAAGTATTGGAGCTTCAGCTTCAGTCCTTCCAATGAATATGAAAAGAACCACTATTTTTAAGATGCCAATTTTCTCCATTTTTTTGGTTAAACATTTATCTCAATGAATGTTATTATAAATAATAGGAAAGGTGATAAATTTAGGAATAGGAGTGGTGTGCATGAATCTAGTGGTGCACTGAAAGAGATGCCAGCATAGATCCAGGGTCTAGGGAGGAGGTAAGCGGAACAGACTCCTTGTGACGTTGTCTGGCTTAGTCTCAGTGAGAATTTATGAGTCTTTTCTGGGAATGTCAGCAGGTATGGCAAAGTGTAAGCTCTGGGAATGTGGCAGGCCTGTAATGTGGTCCAGGTACTAGACATCTGGAGGGAATATGATTAGAAGGAATAGGCTGCTTGCTCGCTCGCTCTCTTTTTTTGCATCTATAGTCACCATGGCCAAACTCAGGAGTAGGTCAGAGTAAAACATGTCTGTGGGGAGAAATGGCCCAGACAGTAGGCACTTCATCAGTGCAGGCTCGCTTGGGTGCTGCTAAGTTTAAAAGATGCTCTGGCAGCAGAGGGCAGCTGGTGACAGAGCTCTCAACCCTGTCTCCTGAAGTACATACACTGCTGCAATCTGGACTGGCTTGTGCAGAGCCATTGTTCATTTTCTCTGTTGGATCTTCCATTTTCTGTAGCCCATGTTTTCTTTTCATCAAAAGTACTAACAAAATTGAAGCACAAATAAGCTGGAAAGAAACACTTGTATAAGTCACTCGCCTGAAAAACTGCATTGACAGAGGAGCCTGGCGGGCTGCAGTCTAATGGGGTTGCAGAGTCAGACATGACTTAGCGACTGAGCACAATGTATGAGTCAAATAAAAATTTGAAATTTTAAATTCATAAAATAGCTCCTAGAAGTTACTAAGAATAAAACAAATATTCCTTTTACAGAAGAGTGAGGGGAATAAAGAATTTGTGGAAGAAAACAAATAGCCAACTGACAGGAAAAAAAATTCAAGCTAGAATAAGTGTAATTTAAAGTATGAATAAGGATGAAAAGTTTGGAGGAATGATAATGCTAATCTCTATATTAGATAGATGGGTACACATATAATCTACTGTGGGAAGCATAAATTGCTACACCCTTTCTGGAGAACATTTTGACAATATATATCTAAAAAAACATAAAAGTGTTCTTACTCTTTTATTCATCGATTTATTCTAAGAAATTTTTTTGTATTAATCTTTATTTTGCTTTGAAGAGTTTCTTTTCCTTTAAAAGTTATTCTTTTGTTTGGATAGGAATGTATTCAGGAACAGGTGCTGACAGTTATTCACTTGTATTGCCCTATTTTTAATAAAACATTTCTTTGTAATTTCAGTCTTACAAGATTATCAATTTTGCCCCCAGTCTACTTCGGATTATAGTGTCTGAGCATGTGGAATTCCCAGTGCGCCAGGCAGGTGAGTTGGTTTTTTCATTCCTTTCTAAGATTACTTATGGGTAAAACTAGAACTAGAGTTTTATTTCATTTCTAAATATCTGCTTTCTTTGAAAACATAGGAAACATACATGAGGTATTTCTCATGGCTTGAAAACTGACTCTCTTTTTCCCTGGAAATTTAGAGGTTCATATGGAGCTCTTAAATCTCCCATAGCTTTTTCTGTCCTCTTCCCCCTTCTAGCTATTAATGCAGTCCCTTTTCCCTATAACTTTGGCATTTTTCCTCTTAGCTTATTCAGGTTTAGTAGCTTTATCTCCCTAATTTTTAATGATTCCTGGTGCCTTTGCCTTTAGACCCATAGATTAACACCATGAATTTGTGTATATGAATTTGGCTCCATTCCATGTGTCAGATCATGGAGGGGGAAGGTTTGCACAGGTGTTCCTAACCGCATGATGGGAAGCAGAACTTTTGTTATAAACATGAACTTTGCTTTTGGGTCTGTGGATCTTAGGGTAGTTCCTTGATGTTTTTTTTTATTCTTCTTCTTCCTTTTTTAAATGAACTGGTCATTAGAAACCAGAAGGTTAAAAATGGAGCATGAAGAGTCCTGGAAAGAAAATAATTTCAAGTGAAGGGGATCAAATGACAGTAGCTAATTTATATGATTGAAGTGACATACACTCATAAATAAATTTGGCAATATAGAAAAATACACAGAATAAAGTAAAAAAATTACCCTACGTTCATTACTCAGAAATGACTCATCATTAGGTGCCCATTACTCTGTGCATGTGTTCAGATAGAAATAGATGAACCCTTTTATAGAAATGGAATTATACTCTACATGCTGATAAAAGTATTTAGTTTTACTTGAACATAACAGAATAAAGTAGGGAATCATTAAATTTTGGAAAAATATGTATGATTTCCTAAATGATCCCTTTGTGGTTAAATTATCTTATGGAAAAGATAAGTTTCTTATGAAAAAACTATGGAAAAACATTCATGGTGGAATTATTTTTACTTTAATAAGGTTTATGAGACTTCAGTGTAAGTTTTTTGAAATCACAATTCTCAGTTTAATGTTTGTTTTATAAAATAGGGCTGTTTTGAAACCACATTTTGCTAAATGGAACTTACTTTAATAACTTAAGTGTTTATAGGGCCATTGTGAATTTGCTATAAAGCTTTGCAATAGAAATAGTATTTTTAAGGATCTTAAAGCAGTTTATTAAATTAATAAGTCTTATTTGTATGACATACAACTATTTCAAAAAAACAGAATTTATATTATTAGATTGCTCTTGAACCTTCCCCGAGAGATAGCTACTATCAACTTTGGTGCATGGTTCTCTAATTCTTTTTCTTTTTCTGTAGATATGCTGATTTTAAAAAGTAATAAAAATCTGTTTGCACTACACATGCTATTTTGTAATTTCCTTTTTTTTTTTCATTTAACCATATACCCTTGGGAGATAATTCCATGTCAGTGCACATATGTATACTTCATTCTTTGTAACACTTATTTAGTATTTCTTTTTTTTAAAAGAGAAAGTATATTTCTGAGATTTCCATACTCCCATTCCTCTATATATTCTTTTTTTAAAAACATTTATTTTTGTTTGGAGGATAATTGCTTTACAATGTTGAGTTGGTTTCTGCTGTACAATAACATGAGTCAACTGTAAGTATACATATATTCTCTTGAACCTCCCTCCCACCCCTTCCCCACCCCACCCTTCTACGGTACACCCTTCTACAGAGCACTGGGCTGCGCTTCCTGTGTTACAGCAACTTCCCACTAGCTATCTGCTTTATACATGGTAATGTGTATATTTCAGTGCTACTCTCAGTTTGTCCCATCCTCTCCTGTATTTCTTTGGATTAGAACTACCATAGTGTATTTAAGCAATCCGATACTGGTGGGCGTGTCCCTTATTGCCCCTTTTTATTGTTTTTGTTAGAGGCAACGCTAAAATGAACATCTTTGAACACATATCTCTGGATACTAGTGGAGATATTTTCACAGGATGAAACAAACGGAAATGCTAAGTTAATGATATTAACAGCATTAACATTTACAGTTTTGAATCTTGTCACCAAGTTGCATTTGCTTACTTTTTCTATCTACAGTGCATTAGAATGCTGGGTTTCCCATATCCTCACCAGTTCTATACAACTTTGAATATTAATGACGTAGGTAATTAAGTTTTAATATAAAATGTAATTAGCATTTAAAAGCAATTTTTATTTATAATTTATGTAGATTTTAAATCTGTTAGCCACAGGACAGAGTTTCTCTTGGTTGTTGATCATGTCCTAATTCATTAGGACAACTTTTTACTTTACAGCATCCATTTTATTATACAGTCTGTGTATATACTGTGTAGAAGTCTACATTATAACTATCCTAAATTTAAGTGCCATTTATAAATTTTCTCTTCTGTTTAACCTATTATTAGAATACAAAGGTACCCCAAGAATCATGGTGACCCTCAGACAATTTATCATTTTAGCATGACATTTAAAACAGAATGTTGTGATCTTTGATTTTAAAAAATCAGCCTGTTCATAAAAGTTATGCTATAATATTAAGTGGAAAGACATGGTTCTGTGAAATATTCAGTTCTTGGTATTTTTTGCTTATGGGCAATTAATATTCTTGGCATTATCAGTAAAGCTTGTTAGTGAGTGTCCTTTATTACTTTACTGGTAAGAAATAGGAAATAAATGTAATATTTTGATATTGGCAAGCTAAACAAGATAAATTTGGATGTTTGCTCCACTGTTTTGCTTTTGATTGGTAAGCTTAGTAGCGTTATCAAGGTGGTAACTTCAGTGTTTCAGATTACAGAACCTAGAAATTAACAGGAAGTTGCTTGATTAGTCCAGAAGCACTCCAAGATGCTCTTTTGTTAAAACTCATGGGTCTTATTTGTAGGAAACTCTTACTCAGAATCTATTTAATCTTGTTTTAGATATAATTTACAAACTTCATTACCTTATTTCTTAGCCTTTAACAGATTAATAACAAGAGTGAGAAGGGGAGAAGGGCTACCAAATTACTATGAAAAATTGTAGAAAAACTCAGAAATATCAACTCAAAAAGCATAGCATTCCACTTCACTAAGTTTAATTGCATCCTTTCCACTTTGATGTTATAGAACCCAGTTGATCTGTGTGGTGGTGGTGGCTCTGGGTCCAGAACATAGAGCGTACGTGATGATTCATTGTGTTTCAAAAGGGGAGAAATGCGTGTATGTTTTAAAGTTAATTTCAAACTTAAGATGCTGAAGTTATAAGTAGATTTTGCAGAAAAACAAATTTTAATACTTAATTTCTTATGAATGAATTAAGATATTTGTATTTACTTAGCTCTGGCATATGGTTAGATAGACATTTGAATTAAATGATTAAAGGGATATTTTTAGATTATTGATAGTTTCAGTTATTTGTGGTATTTTCCCTTCATTATCTTTAGTAATCCATGATTAGAAACATAATTAATATTCTATTTTCAAATTATTACATTAAGTTCAGTTTTATTTTAACTAATTGCATGTTTCTTGCAATCTATACAGTTTGTCAGTGTCTTTTATATAGTCCGTCTCTTATGGTGTCCCAGAATAAAAATATTTTTAGTTATAAAATTAATCGCATTTAATGAATAAACTATGAATAGGTCCATGATTTTACCATGTTTGTATCTTTGCTGTCTGAAAGTGGCTTTTTATTTTCAAGACTAGTTCTGTAGGGATTAAAATGGCATTGTGATTTTTCTTTTTGCAAAGATTAATCTCATGAAATCAGTCTGAACTGCTGACAGGTTGGACCATATTCTTAGATCATTTATTCATTTTTTCCAACAGTTTGTGTATTTTTATTGCCGATGACGGTTACATAATAAAATAAGTATACTGGGGTAAATGATGGTACTTAGTCCAGAGCCTATGTGGTCTGACTTAAAAAAAGATAAAAACCCAAACTCTCACACATAGACACATTTCTCTCTCTCTCTCTCTCCTGCCTCTCTCCCTTCCCTTTTCTCTCCCTTCCCACCCCACCACCCGCCCCTCCCCCCGCTTTTTCCCTTTCCCTCTCTCTTTCACTGTCTCAAATAATTTTTGTTTTTATTCTAAAAAATGAAAGTCTTAGGTGAAATTGTCTTTTTCAGACCTTTGTTGAATCAAAACTAATGAAAGAGGAGCTTATAGGATATCAGGTTCATAATTTCACTGGATTTCTGTTGTATTACAGCCAATGTAGAGCATGTTTTGGTTTAGTCTTTGTGGTATAATGCTTTTATGAGCCAGTTTAGCTTATGTTAGAATTGAGATGAAGGGAGGAGTGGGGAAGAAGGGAGAGGAGAAACTTAAGGGAAGACAGTTATAATGCTTTGCAGGTCATCTCTCTTTATTTTTATATTTTATGTATAGATAAGAATATGACATTATAAAAACATATATATTCCCAGTGCTCAGCTGGGTTGGTGAGAAAACTTTGCATTCCCTGTCAGAACTCTGTAGCAGTATATTAGCTTCTTTCAGAAGTCTTTTGTTAAATGTCACTGCTGCTGCTGCTAAGTCACTTCAGTCGTGTCCGACTCTGTGCAACTCCATAGATGGCAGCCCACCAGGCTCCCCTGTTCCTGGGATTCTCCAGGCAAGGACACTGGAGTGGGTTGCCATTTCCTTCTCTAATGCGTGAAAGTGAAAAGTGAAAGTGAAGTCGCTCAGTCGTGTCCGACTCTTAGCGACCTCATGGACGGCAGCCTGCCAGGCTCCTCCGTCCATGGGATTTTCCAGGCAAGAGTACTGGAGTGGGTTGCTATTGCCTTCTCCCTGTTAAATGTTGAAGGTAATTAAAAAAAGGAACCAAATCATTGATGATTGTACTTTGATAGAAATAAACAGATAAGAGATTTCCCGAGATTTTCCAAAAATATTTGAAAGCTAATGTTCTTTTCTCTATTGTTATATTTGCAAGTGGCAAATATTTCTGAAGGGTTAGATAATAATTACCAATACTATAAAAAGCATACAAATTTCAAAATGGTAGTGTGGGATAATAATACCCAGTGAAAGAAAGACAGAAAAAGCAATCTATGTGAAGGGCTGTAGAATTTCACCTGTTGTCAGTTCAGTATTGGGCATTATGAACAGTATGACTCTCATGATCTGAAAATTTTTTAGTAGAGTTGCATTTAGACCATTTTGTATTTAGTATATAGGTACATACTTGAGTTCCTAGGTCATTTTTCTGTCATGTAAACTCTGGAGCTTTATTTAATGAGATGTTTTCTGCTTAGATTTACTTTACTAGCTAAAGAGAAACTTTAAATTCATATTCATTTTCCCTTCTCCATTTGGCTATTTATAAGATTTTCCATTTTTGCTGGGTGTCATATTTAGCATTAAAGGGTTTAGCTTTTCATGCTCTACAAGGCTAAATGAAAGCCATCTTTTCAATACTGCTACATTAGCTTTTTTTCCCCCTCTAATTTAGCTGCCATTTACTTGAAGAACATGGTGACACAGTACTGGCCGGATCGAGAACCTCCGCCAGGAGAAGCAATATTCCCATTCAACATTCATGAAAACGATCGCCAGCAAATACGTGATAATATTGTGGAAGGAATAATTCGGTCTCCAGATTTAGTGAGGTACATTATACTAAATCTGTGTGCTTTGTGGGAAGCACAGACTATGTGGATGGGGGAGATTAGTATAATCACCAGCCTCAAGTTTGTTTTTTAGAAGAGATACAAAGTAATAAAGATGGTCACTCTAAGAATACAGTTTTAATTATTTGTTTTTGCATTTGTAATTCTTTGCTTATATATATAGAGAGAGAGAGAGAGAGGTTTTTTTTTTTTTTTTGGCTGCATCATGTGGCATGTGGGATCTTAGTTCCCCAACCAGGGATCAAACCCATGCCCCCTGCAGTGGGAAAGGAGGAATCTTAACCACTAGACCACCAGAAAGTCCCTGCCTCAAAATATTTTGGAAAGGATTTAGTTGCTATAAGTAGCCACAAAAAGAGTTAAAGCAAACATGTAACTAAAATTGTTGTGTAGATCCCTGTATGTAAATAACCTATGTTCTCAGTTAGAGCCTTTGACTTTTCACTATTTGCTTTTCTTTTCCCTGATACAAGGAAATTGACTTCTGGGGGTTTTAACTTAGCACTTTTGTAATACTCTACCTATCTTTTTATTCATTTTTGTGAGCTGAGCATCTGTTCCTTTGAAGAAGATAGGATGGAGAAAGTATAAACTAGAAGCATCTCTGGTTTTTTAAATTTAGATTAGCTGCTGTAGAGTCCAGCTGACTTTCTACGGTGATGGAAATCTTCTGTATCCATACTGTCTGATCCTTAGTCATGTGGCATAGAAGCCAGTGGAGTACTTGAAATATGGCTAGTGTACCTGAGGAACTGAATTTCTAATTTAATTATATAACTGATGGCTGCCCTTATTGGATAGCACAACTATAGAGTCAAAAAAATTATGCAGTCTTAAAATAGGAAAAACAAATTCTTTTCAACATGAGAGAGTGATTAGGTTTCTTTAGAAAAGGCAGGAGGGAAATAGATGAATCTGAGGTAGGGAAATGAAATGAACTTCAAGAGAGTAGATATAACTTTATCCCTGAGTGTGACAAGCATTGAACTCCTCTTTGTGCAGTTGTTTCATTAAGAGAAGAAAGGAGGTATTCTGGTGAAAGAAAATAGTCTTTATTCTTGTTGGTTGCCCACATGCCCGTCTGGCACTGGCTTCCCTGTGGTACCATCATGTGTCCATTTCTTGGCAAAATCTTTACATTTTAAATCTCTCTGAATCTTGCAAGCAATGCTTCTACACAGTAATATATGAAAGGATGGCTGTTCATAGACATCCTTTGCTTGGCTTGGAATGAGAAAGGATTAAGAGGGTCAACCTGAAGATGAAATTAAAAAAATGAAAAGTTTCAGTTTTATTGAATACAGATATGATCTATTGGTTGTTTAGGAACAGCTGCTGGTTGTATAGGAGGTTATCTTTATCTTTATTATGAGACAGTTCTTTGTGGCTTTGTTTCTTTTATGTCCTGAAGGCTTAACTGTAACCACTCTTAAATAAATATTCTCAAAGTTTATTTAAAAGTACTGCAAAGGATCTTTTGCAGATAGATTTGGAGACACAAGGAAAAGGCATTATTTTGTTTGTTTCATTTCAGTGAATTCAAGTTATTTGCTGTTGAACTGAGTATGTATCTTTTTCTTGGCATGGTGGAATCCTAATTTAGCTTGATTCACTTTCTGACCATTTGCAAGTGACCATGTAAGGACACACTGAGAGTCTGTAGGAGAGACAGTTTTTTTCCCTCACTTTCTTTTCAGTTGTGACTGGGATCCAGTTGAGGAAATGATTACTTACCTAAGTGTTATGAGATCACATCTTTTATCACTTAACTTCGTGGTTTTATTGAAGATACTTCTTTTTTTTTTTTTTTCTGTTTAATGTCTTGCCTGTTTCTTTTTTCTGTTTCTTTGGAAATAGCTCTTAACATTCCCCTTCAGGAATTTCCAGCTAGTACTTGGTACTTTGTATAAAATTTAGGATCTAAGGAAGCTTTGATAGGTGCAAAATACTGCATGGCTAGAATTGCTGATGACTGATTCCAGACTTTGGCTCACGGAGATGCTTCCCACTGTTACTAGGCTTCCGTTTTACTTACTGTGACCATTTTTAGGTTAAGTTTGTCTAGTTGAAATAATAAAATACTTTTTTGTTTTGTTTCCCTGTAGGATATGATAACCAAAATACAAAATATGACAAGGTGGGAAATTTTATAAGAGCTGGGGTTGATTCATTGTCTTTTTTTTTGTAGAATTTTTTATGAATTTATTAATTTTTTTTTTTTACAAAGCTTATCTTTAGGATAAGACCATTTGAAAGATCTGATACATTTTAGGCAATCACTCATTCTGTTTATTTTCAGTAAGTTTGAGTTACTGAGGAGGTGTTTTTTTAATAGGACCACTCTTTTTCTTATCACCCAAGATAAATAACTATATAATGTAGATAAATAGGAATCAAAGTGCTTTTGTGTACAGTACTAGAGGTCTTTGAAGCCTGATATTTATAACTACTTAGATTGTGGACTTTTTTCCCCCACCTTATAGAGTCCAGTTAACAATGTGTCTCCGTGCCATCATTAAATACGATTTCCCTGGTCACTGGCCAGCGGTAGTCGACAAGATAGACTATTACTTGCAATCACAGAGCAGTGGAAGCTGGCTTGGCAGTTTGTTATGTCTATATCAACTGGTGAAGACATATGAGTAAGTTGATTTCTATTGGCTGAAGATACCAGCCTTGTGTTACTTAGAAAGAATTACATTGCATAGAGGGGCCTGCTGTGGGTGTTGTGCAGAATCAGGTTAGTTTGGGAAATGTTGGATTAAACACAAATGTGGTAATTTACTACAGTTTTTCAAAGAATCTTTAATCTGCTAATGTGTTAATCTTTCAGGCAGTGCTTCTCAAACTAATTTGTTAGTTTCAGAGGACCATTTATTTAACAGCTTTCCTTGGAAATTTTGATGGAGAGGTACCTTAACATTTGTCTTCAAGTGAGCACATTATTAAGTAAACCAAACATTTACCTTTTTGGATGCAAGGTAGAAAATGTTCAAGTTTCTTTGCTAATGAGTGTCGTTTCTATAAGAATTGCTTGGAAAGTGTGGGACTAGTGTCACGTTTAATAGCATTGCTTTCTAGTTTCGAATTGCTGCTCCTGCATACAAAGTTCTGTAGTCCTCCTTTTAAAATGATTTTTAGAGGATATTTTAGACTTACACCTATTAAAGTGATCTAAGAGCACATAAATTTGTAAACCATTTTAACTTCTCAATATACGGTATAGACAACTGTGTTTTCCACCACATTATTTGTTGTATAATAGGAATATCTATTTAAGCTGGCATATCAGCCTGTATTTTGTGGCAAGAATTGTGGTATGATGAAAATTAATCTAAGCATTAGAAAAATTGATTTAGGAAAGTTGCAAAGCTGTTTTTGATTATTTTGAATTAGTCCAACTCTTGAAAGATTTTAGGTATTCTGCCCGAAACAGGGATGTGCTCTTTTAAAGTTTCTCTCAGGTTTATTCTAACAATCCAAAGTGAAATGTAATACAGTGTTTGGAAAGTTACCATTTTAGTTTTATATAGTTTAGAAATACTGTTTTTCATTCATTGTTTATAGCTCTTTTGTGGGGGGAGAAATTATTGTTCTCTTATTTTGTCTTTGCTCATGTAGATATAAGAAAGCAGAGGAAAGAGAACCTCTTATAGCAGCAATGCAAATATTTCTGCCTCGTATTCAGCAACAAATCATGCAGCTTCTTCCTGATTCCTCACATTATTCTGTATTAATACAGAAACAGATTCTGAAAATCTTTTATGCACTTGTGCAGGTAAGTTTCTATAGCAGAAGACAAATTTGATGCCATGTATTTCTGCCTGGCACATCGAAAGTGCTCAGTAAGTGCCAGTTATTGTTTATTGTTGAAAATTACATATTATATATTCTCACATGTATTTCTTAAAAAATAAATCCTTATGAGAGAACAGACTTAGAGAGGTCAACTTAATTGTCTAAGGTTATCTGAGTGGCAGAGCTGAGATTCAGTGGCCATATGTCTTTCACCCCAGTGTCTGAAGTCTGAGTATGGAAGAAACAAGGCAGTTAACTGTCCTAAAACCTGATGATTTGACTAATCTGTCCATAGCATTCTGCCTGTAGATTAGTTATCATTATAGGAGAAGAGAAAGGAAAAGAAGAGAGTTCTTTTTTTATTGAGAAATCATATTGATGGTAGTTTGTTTGCATTTGACCCAATTTAAAGCTAACAAATGAGACTGAGTGACTCGTTTACCTTCATTTAAAAATTTTCTTTTTCTTAATTGAAAGCTATAATGAACATTAATATGGAATGTTTTAAATATAAAAATATTTAAAATTTAATCCTTGAAAGGCTTGGGTAAGATAGTTAGATCTGGGTGGAGAAAGAATAATTGCTGTTAGTTTAAACTATTTGAGTGATGAATGGATTAAAGCTTTATTTCATGCTTTCTTGTTAACTTAGTCATGGCAAGAGGGTAGTTTCATCAAGCTAGAGAGTCAGGATAGTTTGATTTTGTTCTTGGCTTCTATCTGACTGAAGTACTTTTATATTGTTCTAGAATATTTCAATTCAATAAGGATTTATATTTTTAGCCTCACCTTTTAAACTTTTAATAGAGACAGTCCAGGGAGGATATTTGTGTTTTTTTCAGCTTTGCCTTTTTTGAGGGAGTGGGAAGGGGAAAGGAGGCACCTCTGAGAAAAGAGAAGAAACTAGAATACTAAGAATACTAAGAATACACCTTTTTTTCTTTTTTTTAAAAGTAATAAACTAGGAAGATGTATGATGCTTTTGTTTTTGTTTTTCTGTTCAGAAATCTTTCTCAGGAGCATCACTTTGGGGCAAACATTTTTTATTCAGTGAGATGTCTTGCTATTAGACATAGTAATATCCCATTTATTCAGAGCCAGACTTCCCTTTCCCACTGGGAGAAGCATAGCCAGGAACTGTAAGTAAGACAGAGGATGATGAAATAGTTTTCTTAAAGTCTCTACTTCTACTTGGTTTGCTAAGAGAGCAAAAATCTAATTTTTTTTTTCTTAACATGTATGTGCTAAAAACCTAAAAAATCTGGGGAAAAAAACCCTCATCATTTTAAACCATTTCAGTAATTTATTATGTGCTGATATAGTAATATACTTCAATGAGGTATCCTGGAAGCAAAAATTTAGAAGGCTTCAAGTGGCATAGTTCCAGTGTTTATGTAAGTAAAGAGTGATTGTCTATAAAGGAAAAGGCAGAAAAATTTATGTTATAAAAAGTATGATATAATGAAATTGATTTTGTGTAAGCATTTATTAAATATTTATTGTGTACAGGGCTCTTGAATATTTTATACATATTTCAGAACTCATTTGTCCAGAAGTGAACTCATTATTATCTTTCCCCTAACCCTGAGCCTGCTGCTCCTCTTTGCTCCATCTTAAAACCAACTGACTGCCCACTGTATTTAGAATAAAGTGTTAATTTCTTCACATGTCCTATAAAACCTTTCATCTCTCGCCTCATCTTATACTATATTTAGCTTTAGCTTTGTTCTTCACACTCCAGCCATATGGAAATTCTTTTAGCTTCATGAGCAGGTCACGTCCTCTTGTCACTGCTGAGCCTTTAAGGCACCGTGCGGCCTGAGCACCCTCCTTCCCCTTTCTGCCCTGGTCCATTTGTGCTCCTTCTCCATGTCTCGGCTTGCGTATCACTTCTTCCACAGAAGTTGTCTCTTCTATTAGCAGGCTGCGTTTACATGGTCCTCATGGGTGCTGTTACCAGCATTGTAATGCTTTTATCTGTCCTGTTTATCACACCATATTGTAATTCTTATTTAAATGTTTCTCCCCCCTCAATTAGAATGTAAGCTTTACTTATTATATCCTTAGCATGTAGCAGGTTTTGGAATGCATGGATGCAGAGGTGCTAAGCCTCATCTCCTATAGCTCAGGGTGTAGTAGGGAGGGGAGTTGTACACTGTAACATAGTGTAGTGGACTGTGACATCATGCCACAGTGTAGACAAAATTAATTGAAAAAAGTGTTTCTTGAAGGAAAGATTTTCATTAAAGTCATTAAACTGGGTTTGCATCACAAAAAGATAATTATGGGAGGAGAAATTAAGGAAACATCCCTATTTACAACTGCATCAGAAATAATAAAATGCCTTGGAATAAAGTTATCCAAGGATGTAAAAGGCCTATATTCTGAAAGCTATAAACATTGATGAATGAGTTTGAAAACAGTACAAAGAAATGGAAAGATATTTTGTGTTCTTGGATTGGAATAATTAATATTGTTAAAATGTCCATACTATCCAAACAGTCTATAGATTTACTGAAATCTGTATCAAAATATTGATGACATTTTTCACAGAATTGCCAAAGCAACCTTGAGAAAAAAGAACAAACTTGGAGATATCACGCTCCCTGACTTCAGACTACACTACAAATACACAATAATCAAAACAGTATCATACTGGCACAAAAAGAAGCTTATAGATCAATGGAACAGAACAGAGAACTCAGAAGTAAACCCATGCACATACAGTCAGTTAATCCACAAAAAAGGAAGCAAGAATATATAGTGGAGAAAAGACAGTCCCTTCAGTAAGTGGTGCTGGGAAAACTGGACAGTCATATGTAAATGAATGAGGACATTTCCTCATATCATATACAAAAATGAAGTCAAAATGGGTTAAAAACCTAAATGTAAGACCTGGAAACCATAAAACTAGAAGAGAAAACAGGTAGCACATTTTGACATAAATCATAGCAATATTTTTTTTGGATTTGTTTCCTAAGACAAGGAAATAAAAACAAAAACAAATGGGACCTAATTAAGCTTAAAAGCTTTTGCACAGCAGAGGAAACCATTGACAAAACAAAAAGACAGCCTACTAAATGGGAGAAGATATTTCCAAATGATATTAGCAATAAGGGGTTAATATCCAAAATATATAAACAGCTCATATAGCTCAATAATGAACAACGAAAACCCAATTAAAAATGAACAACAACAATGAAAACCCAATTAAAAAATGGGCAGAAGACTTGAATAGACATTTATCCAAACAAGAAATATAGATAGCCAACAAGCACTTGAAAAGATGCTCAACATTGCTTATCACCAGAGAAATGTAAATCAAAGCCATAATGAGATACCACTTCATTTCAGAATACCTATCATGAAAAAATCTTCAAATAACAAATGTTGACAAGGATGTGGAGAAAGGGGAATCTTCATACACTTTTAGTGGGAATGTAAATTGGTACAGCCATTATGAAAAACTATATGGCATTTCCTCAAAGAACAAAAAATAGGACTGCCATATGATCAGCAATTCTACTGCTAGGTATATATCTGGAAAAAATGAAAACACTAATTCAAAAGATATATACACCCCAGTGTTGGTAACAGTATTATTCACAATAGCCATATTATGGAAGCAACTTAAGTGTCCATCAATAAATTAATGAATGAAGATGTTGTATGTTTATGTACATGCATGTACATACAATGGAATATTACTCAGCCATAAAAAAGAATGAAATTCTGCCATTTGCAGCAATGTGGATGGACCTAGAGTGTTTTACACTTAGAGAAATGTCAGGCAAAGAAGGCAAATACTGTTATCACTTATATGTGGAATCGAAAAAATAAACAAGTGTTTGTAACAAAACAGAAACAGATACATAGATTCAGAGAATAAACTAGTGATTAACAGGAGAGGGAAGTGGGGAGGGTCAAGATGCATATGGGATTAAGAGATATTAACTACTGTGTATAAAATAAATGAGTAACAAGGATGTATTGTACAGTGAAATATAGCCATTATTTTGTAATAACTTTAAATGGAATATGTCTATTAAATTGTGAAGTTACTTGTATACCTGAAAATAATATAATATTTTAAATGAACTACATTTCAAAAATAAAAAGATAATGATATGAGGTAATGGAAGTATTGACTAATGTTGCTGTAAAAGTAATTTAACAATATATATATGTATCAAATGATCATGTTGTATACCTTAAACTTACATAGTGTTATATATCAATTCTATCTCAATAAAACTGGAAAGGTGAAGTTTGACACCCAAAGTGGTAAATGGTAAAAAATCACTTATCTAGAGTCTCATGCTGATTAAATGACCTCTTTCTGTATTATTTTTATAATTTTTTACTTAAAAATGTACCAGGGACTTCGTTGGAGGTCCAGTGGTTAACACTCCATGCTCCCAATGCAGGGGGCATGGGTTTGACCCGTAGTTGGAGAACTAAAAGCCTGGATGATGCACAGCATGGCTGAAAATAAAGGAGGAGCTCAGAGAAATAATTTATAGCATGTATATTTTCTAGATTTTAAAAATTTAACTTACACACATATGCTTATAGAGCTGTTTTAAGTTAAATTTTAGGTTGAATCATCTGAAATTACTATTTTCATGGACAAGTGTTAGCCATTTCATGTATTTCAACCTTTCTATATAGATAAGTTGCAGATTTTTTAGAGGGGAGGAATTACTGTCTGATATTGTTTCCTTTGTTTTCAGTATGCATTGCCTCTTCAGCTGGTGAATAACCAAACCATGACAGCGTGGATGGAGATCTTCCGAACTATTATTGACAGGACTGTTCCTCCTGTAAGAAAGGGCTGCTGTTTCTAAGAATTGGGAAAAGTTGGATTTGGGTTATTTGTGGTAGACTGATTATTATCCCAGCCAGCTATTTGAGGAAAAAAAAAATTACTGTAATAAAAACAATTTATGATACATACTCAGCTATAGAAAATTCGGATAAACAAAATTAATAAAATAACTGTTTAATCCTCTAAAAATAGCCATTTTTAAAACTTGATAATCATTCTCTTTTTTTCTCTGCATTCATATACAACGTATTTTTTCCTACAGAAAATACTATAAAATCTTTATAGGAAGAAGTGATTGAAAAGGCTGTACTGACAAAATCTTATTAAAAAGTGATTAAAAAGGGTATACAGAGAAAGAAGCATTAATGAAATCCGTCAGGAAGAACAATTACATTTTATTATATTTGTAAGAATGGTATATATAGATAGTTGTGTGCATGCGTGTGTGCTCAGTCATGTCTGACTCTTGTGACCCATGGACTGTAGTCCACCAGGCTTCTCTGTCCATGGGATTTCCCAGGCAAGAATACTGGAGTGGGTACTGTTTTGATATTAATTTTCACTTAAAATTTCTTAGAAATATTTTGTACGATTTTGAATTTTTTTGTATGGTACATTTTTGCTTAATGCTTCATTTGCTAGATATTTAGCTTGTTATAGGTTTAACTATAAGGATGTAGTTACATTTCTATGCACATACATGATTATTTTGTTTTGATAACCTCCTTGCTGTTTTAAGGCCTTGACAGATCTTTAGCTAATTAGTAAATTAATTAATAGAAGTAGAGTTGATTCACAATCTTATATTAGTTTCAGGTGTTTGGCATAGTGATTCAGTATTTTTATAGATTATATTCTATTAAAAGTTAGTAGAAAGTAATGGCTATAATTTTCTACTTTGACAGATCTTGAAAACAGCTTTCCAGAAACAGTGTTTGGCTTATACTTTAATAAGCAGTGACTGATACTGTTTTGTTAAATTCTGTGTTTGCCAGTTTGATAGGTGAAAGATGGTGTCTCATTTTTATCTGCAATAGATGTGATACTATATTTCATCTATCAAAATAACTCGAATAACTAATCAGGTTAACTAACTTAAAATATATTAAAATTTAAAAATTATATATAAAATTATATTAAATATATTAAAATATAAAATTATAAAAATTATAAAATATTTAAAATTTTGAGTTTGTCTCCTGATGTTGTCTCCAGATGTCTCAATATTCCTTCCTTTGTCTATATCTTGTGACAAATTATGTTGAGGTTTAGTTTATACACATGAATGCACAGAAATTAATGAACAGTTCAGTGAATTTTGACAGATTGACACTTGTGTTACTGTCTCCCAGATCAAGATATAGAACTTTTTGGTATCCCAGAGAGTTTCCTTGAGGGATATGGTGTTTTGTATTTTGTTTTCTACTTATTTGGGCCTTTTAAAGATAGGAGATAAATGTGAACAGTAGCACTAGTTAGTTGAAGTTTTGCTTGTTTAATTCCTACCTAGCAATCTGTAAAGTAAGAACTTGGATTTGTATGGCAATCTGAATTCATATTTAATATTGGTTAATTCATATCAACATTTATTCTGCCTTTGTTAGTCACACAAACCCTTTCACTGTAGGAATTTTATCTGGGTGTTTTGTCCTCCTAGGAGACTCTGCAGATTGATGAGGATGATAGACCAGAACTAGTCTGGTGGAAATGCAAGAAGTGGGCACTACACATTGTAGCTCGTCTCTTTGAACGGTAATTCTGGTTATTAGATTCACCATCTGTGGTTAGTATCTCAGTATTAGATATAGTAAAATTGAATAGGTCCCCTTGATGCTGTATGGTATTTGATCATTTTTCTTTAGAGGGCAAAAAGTTATCCTGTGCTTGTTTTAAAGCAGGTTTCACTGTGATCCTTGGCTTTGAGATCATAATGAGGTGAACAGTCTTTGCTGGGTCTTTCTAGTCTCTGTAAAAAAGGATGGAGAGATGATATTTCTGTCTGAAATTTTAAGTATGGCCTGCAGTCTAAGTGCTGCTTGTCATAATATCATTTTGGGGCTTGTGAATAAAAGGGAAAGTGTTAGTTTTCTGCCCCAATAGAATGTATCTATCAAAACGTATTTAAACTAATGAGCATGTTTTGTTTACAAAATTCTCAATATTTAAACATTTTCTCTTTGTGTTTTAAGATATGGAAGCCCAGGAAATGTCACAAAAGAATACTTTGAATTTTCTGAATTCTTTTTGAAAACTTATGCAGTGGGAATTCAACAGGTAATAAACTTAACATTTAAAAAATAAAAGGATGGTTACTACTGAAAGTAGTTAAAGTCACTTCTATCATTTAAAAGTAGATTATAAAATATTAATTAATACATTACCTATTTTTAAGGATGAAATGGCAGATCTGGGAATCTAATGCAGTGCAGTTAGTTGTAGAAGCAAATGTACGAGGGTACCTACTGCAAGAATTCCCCTCCCAAGCAAACAAGTATGTTGACTGATACTTGTACAGCAGTCACCAGTATTAGATCATGTTCTTCAGTTAACTTTCTGACCTCATATCAGTTTCTTACCTGCTATTTCTTGAAGCCTGCACATCTTTGTTTTAAGTTTTTATATCGGAAGATTTAGGTAATAGGAATTGATCTATTTCAAGAGGAGTTGAACTCAAAAGTTGACATTCAGCTGAGAGCTTACACATTTTTGTGGAAGTTTGGGAACTTTTCTATACAGTGAAAATTAGGAACTCTTAAGAAATACTCCAAGTTGATTTTAATGTTTACAAACTCTTTGTGACCCCATGGTCTGGAGCATGCCAGGCCTCCCTGTCTATCACTAACTCCTGGAGCTTGTTCAAACTCCATGTCCATTGAGTCAGTGATGCCATCCAACCATCTCATCCTCTATCATCCCCTTCTCCTCCCGCCTTCAATCTTTCCCAGCATCAGGGTCTTTTCCATTGAGTCAGTTCTTCGCATCAGGTGGCCAAAGTATTGGAGTTTCAGCTTCAACCTCAGTCCTTCCAATGAATATTCAGGACTGATTTCCTCTAGGATTGACTGGTTTGATCTCCTTGCTGTCCAAGGGACTCTCTAGAGTCTTCTCTGACAACACAGTTTAAAAGCATAAGTTCTTCAGTGCTCAGCTTTCTTTATGGTCCAACTCTCACATCCTTATATGACTACTGGAAAAGCCATAGCTTTGACTAGATGGGACCTTTGTTGGCAAAGCAATGTCTTTGCTTTTCAATATGATGTCTAGGTTTGTCATAGCTTTTCTTCCAAGGAGTGTGCATGCGTGCTAATTTGCTTCAGTCATGTCTGACCCTTTGTGACCCTATGGGCCATAACCCACCAGGCTTCTCTGTCCAAGGGATTCTCCAGGCAAGAAAACTGGAGTGAGTTGCCATGCCCTGCTCCAGGTGATCTTCCCAATCCAGGGATTGAACCCGCATCTTTTATGTCTCTTGCATTGGCAAGCGGGTTCTTCACCACTTGAGCCACCTGGGAAGTCCTTCCAAGGAGCAAGTGTCTTTTAATTTCACATCTGCAGTCACCATCTGCAGTGATTTTGGAGGCCAAGAAAATATAGTCTGTCACTATTTTCATTGTTTCCCCATCTGTGTCATGAAGTGATGGGACTGGATATCATGATCTTAGTTTTTTGAATTTTGAGTTTTAAGCCAGATTTTTCACTCTCCTCCTTCACCCTCCTCAAGAGGCTCTTTAGTTCCTCTTTGTTTTCCGCCCTTAAGGGCAGTTTGTATTCCATTAGACAGTTTGTATGTCAAATCCTAAAAGATAATGCTGTTAAAGTGCTGCACTCAATATGTCAGCAAATTTGGAAAACACAGCACTGGCCACAGGACAAGAACAGGTCAGTTTTCATTCCAATCCCAAAGTAAGGCAGTACCAAAGAGTATTCAAACTACTGGACAACTGCACTCATTTTGCATGCTAGCAAAGTAGTGCTCAAAATTCTCCAAGTGAGGCTTCAGTAGTATATGAACCGAGAACTTCCAGATGTTCAAACTGGATTTAGAAAAGACAGAGGAACCAGAGAGCAAATTGCCAACATCCATTGGATCATCTTAAAAGCAAGAGAGTTCCAGAAAAACATCTACTTCTGCTTTATTGACTACGCCAAAGTCTTTGACTGTGTGGATCACAACAAACTGGAAAACTCTTCAAGAGATCGGAATACCAGACCACCTTACCTGCCCCCTGAGAAACCTGTGTGCAGGTAAAGAAGCAACAGTTAGAACCGGACATGGAACAATGGACTGGTTCCCAGTTGGGAAAGGAGTACGTCAAGGCTATATATTGTCAACCGCTTATTTAACTTATACGTAGAGTACATCATGTGAAATGCTGGGCAGGATGAAACACAAACTGGAAACAAGATTGCTGGGAGAAATATCAATAACCTCAGATACACAGATGACACCCTTATGGCAGAAAGTTAAGAAGAACTAAAGAGCCTCTTGATGAAAGTGAAGGAGAGAGTGAAAAAGCTGGTTTAAAACTCAATGATCAAAAAATGAAGATCATGGCATCCTGTCCCATCACTTCATGGCAAATAGAGTGGGGAAAAATGAAACAGCACCAGACTTTATTTTCCTGGGCTCCAAAATCACTGCAGATGGTGACTGCAACCATGAAATTAAAAGACACTTGCTCCTTGGAAGGAAAGCTGTGATGAACCTAGACAGCATATCAAAAAGCAGAGACATTACTTGGCCAATAATGGTCCATCTACTTAAAGCTATGGTTTTTCCAGTAGTCATGTAAGGATGTGAGAGTTGGACCATAAGAAAGCTGGGCACTGAAGAATTGATGCTTTTGAACTGTGGTGTTGGAGAAGACTCTTGAGAGTCCCTTGGACTGCAAGGAGATCCAACCAGTCAATCCTAAAGGAAATCAGTCCTGAATATTCATTGGAAGGACTGATGCTGAAGCTGAAACCCCAATACTTTGGCCACCTGATGGGAAGAACTGACTTCTTCGAAAAGATCCTGGTGCTGAGAAAGATTAAAGGTAGGAGAAGAAGGGCGACGACAGAGGATGAGATGGTTGGATGGCATCACCCACTCGATGGACATGAGTTTGAGCATGCTCAGGGAGTTAATGATGGACAGGGAAGCCTGGTGTGCTGGAGTCCGTGGGGTCGCAAGGAGTCAGACATGACTGAGTGACTGAACTGAACTGAAATATATACTTCGTTGTGGATACCAGGATAATCAAGGAGCTGGTCAGCTCTTTCTCTGCTCTTTCCACTGCTATTAAAGCCCCAGTAAGCATCCTAAAATTGAATCCTTCTTATAGTGTGTTCATTAGAGGTTTTCAGCGTCACATAAACATGTGTAAATACACACACATTTAAATTCCATGCTGTTGCATCCATGCTGTGGAAGCCCTTCACAAAATGGCGCTCATGACTGAACAGCTAAACTGAACTGCATCCACGCCATAAACTGAACCTTGGTTATTTAAGATATATATTCCTCATATTTTTTAATGTTTTTTTTAAAATCAAAAGCTGTTCCTTTGTTAGTGTTGTGTCTCATCTGCTACCTGCACTTCGCGTGAACCACAGCTGTATTAGGGAGAACTGTGTTCAATAGCGTCCCTTTTTAGTCTGAATTCCAGAAAGAGTTTCTTGGTGATAGGATTTCTGACAAATTTTATAAACCTGAATTTTATGTGACTTGAACTGAATTCATGTTCTGAATTTATAAATTTTGTATGTGTTTTAAAAGGACACTTTTAAATTTATGCAGCAGTTCAGAGATAAGCTTGTTGTAGTGAGGGACTCTGGAGATCAGGAACCGGAATACTTCGGCTATGTGGTAGTGCAGCCTCCGACATGGGTCATCGCAGTGGCTTTGGGCATGGTTCCTTCCTTAGAAACAGTCTTTTTAAAAAAAAAAAAATTAATAACTCAATTTTGTGTTATTTCTACAAAGACTTTCCATGGTCTGAGATTATAAAATAAAAAATTTCCACACTCTTTTAGTTATTCTATGGTTTCATTTTTTTGTAGCTGTTGAAATATTTTGCCCATCTGGAATTTATTTTGGTGTGAAGTTTAGTTAGGCAGCTACGTTAATTTTTTAGGAGCTACCTAGTCAACTATCCCAGTACTGTTTTCTTTTGAATGACCTTGTTTCTCTTCCAGTTGAAATGCACCTTTATCAAATATTAAAAATCTGTTTATGGTGTCTCTCACTATATGGATATAGTGTTTTCAGTGTTCATTTAGCCAAGTCTATTATTTTACAGTAGTTTTAATTTATTTGAAGAGCTAGTATGTGGAATAGAATATAGACTTATTTTGAATACTTTCACAGGTTAGAAGTAGGGTAAATGGCAGAAAATCACAGTGAGATACCTTTCAGTTCAGTATAACAAGGACATATCTAAGCTCATGTGCTTTCTCACAAAATATTTATTTCTCTAAAAATCTGTTATTTTTTTTTATCTCTGTAACCTCTGACTTGATTTTATGTCATGCCTAAAATGCCCCTCCTGTTAACTTTAAAATTGTTTGTTTTCCTATGTTTTCTTTTCCTATTTTCCTGTAGGTACTACTAAAAATTTTAGACCAGTATAGGCAGAAAGAGTATGTAGCTCCCCGTGTTCTTCAGCAGGCTTTCAACTATCTCAACCAAGGAATTGTTCATTCTGTGACCTGGAAGCAGATGAAGCCGCACATACAGGTTAGTGGCAGTGAGCAGCTCTCCAAAATTATCCTCTGGTTAAAAATTTTCTAGACAAGGTCAGTGTTAACTAATCCAATATTTTATATTTAACATATTTTTGTTTTCATTAATAATTTCAGAAGAGTATCTTATGTTTCATATAAAGAGTTTAGAAGTTTAAATATTTGAGAAGAATGAGGCCTTCAAGTTAAATGAGTTGATCTTGGTTGGAATCTCATTTAGTCTCTGTTTTTCCTCTGATACATCAGATAGTAGTTTTCTACCTTCCTTACCTGCAAGTTGCTAGGATCAAATGAGGTATTTTGTATAATAGCGTTTTGAAAACAGTCACCAGGCCTGTAGTTAAGGTAGTGTTCTTTTGTAGGAAATGCAGCCTGATACATGACCATTTTCTTTTGTAGGTTTTTATTTCTTTTTTTAGGTTGTTAAATTCTACAGCAAAAGCTAAAGTTTTCTGTTTGTATCAATTTTACTTAAAGGTAGAATTCAGCATTGTTAAGCATTGATTAATTCAGCATTGATAAGGAACAAATCAATGAAAAGTTATAGACCATTGATAAAGTAATATTTACATACAGATAACTGGATAATTTGAAGAATTTAGGAACTAAATTTTTTCCTCTCAAAGAATGCATTCTTTAATTCTGTAATCTCTAAGACGGTAGCTGAAAAGTAAAGCAAATTCTTTTATCTTTGGAGTCTAGGATAGATTTTGTTTAGTGTTATTACAGATCTTAAAGATCTGTTAGAAACATTAATATGACAGTTTGGAAAACTGACTTCCTAAAGCCTTTCATTATTGATATTCCCCAAATATGAATACTCTATATCCATTTATTGGTTTGTTTTTTTCTCTTAGAATATCTCTGAAGATGTGATTTTTTCTGTGATGTGCTATAAAGATGAGGATGAAGAACTGTGGCAGGAAGATCCATATGAGTATATAAGGATGAAATTCGGTAATTGAGATGATTTTATTCTTCATCAGTACCTGGTTATATGAAGTAATATAACTAAATTTATACTTTTAAGTAGATTTATTACTTTGTGAAATTCCCAGAGTTCTGCTTTGCATGATAAACTCCAAAACTCATGAAAGTTTGATGTTCTGTTGAGCCAGTGGTCTTGAGATGAGAAGCTACTTTATTTATCTAACCCTCTCAAGGATGCTGAAGCATTATCATCTCTATACAACTCTTTCTATTGTGATGCTGATCTGCAGAGTCCATTCCTTTCTATGCCTTTTGGGCTACACATTTGGGTTTATTCTTGGTCTGGGAGATCACTTGCGTATCTGCGTATTTTAGGAATGCTCCAATATAGTTTGTGTCCTTATCCTAGGGACTGAATATTCCTCAGGGGAATGAAATACTTATGTTGACACCAGTGTGTGGCCCTGTTCTCTGTGGATTCTTTTAGCCTTGCATCTTCCTGGAAGCTGCCGGACTCTGTAGGTTGCCCAAATTCATTCCCCTTTATTCCCAGTATGAATTAATCACTTCATGCATACTCAGGCAGTTAGTATAGGAAGGTGTTACTTGTGTACTGCTGTTTCTCCCACAGTGAAGAAGCTATCTGGGGGCAGGGACTGTCTTCAGTTCAGTCCAGTTCAGCTGCTTACTCATGTCCGACTCTCTGTGACCCCATGAATTGCAGCACGCCAGGCCTCCCTGTCCATCACTGACTCCCAGAGTTTACCCAAACTCATGTCCATCGAGTTGGTGATGCCGTCCAACCATCTTGTCTTCTGTCATCGCCTTCTCATCCTGCGTTCAATCTTTCTTAGAATCAAGGTCTTTTCCAGAGTTAGTTCTTTGCATCAGGTGGCCAAAATATTGCAATTTCAGCTTCAGTATCACTCCTTCCAATGAATACTCAGGACTGACTTCCTCTAGGATTGACTGGTTTGATCTCCTTGCAGTCCAAGGGACTCTCAAGAGTCTTCTCCAACACCACAGTTCAAAAGCATCAGTTCTTCAGTGCCCAGCTTTCTTATGGTCCAACTCTCACATCCTTACATGACTACTGGAAAAACCATGGCTTTGACTATATGGACCATTGTTGGCCAAGTAATGTCTCTGCTTTTTGATATGCTGTCTAGGTTCGTCATAACATTTCTTCCAAGGAGCAAGCGCCTTTTAATTTCATGGCTGCAGTCATTATCTGCAGTGATCTTGGAGCCCAAGAAAATAAAGGCTGGTGCTGTTTCCGTTGTTTCCCCACTCTATTTGCCATGAAGTGATGGGGCTGGATGCCATGATCTTATTTTCTGAATGCTGAGTTTTAAGCCAGCTTTTTCACTCTTTTCCTTCACTTTCATCAAGAGGCTCTAGTTTTTCTTTCCTTTCTGCCATAAGGGTGGTGTCATCTGTGTATTGGAGGTTATTGATATTTCTCCTGGCAGTCTTGATTCCAGCTTGTGCTTCATCCAGCCTGGCATTTCGCATGATGTACTCTGAATATAAGTTAAATAACCAGGCTGACAATATATAGTCTTGATGTACTCCCTTCCCAATTTGGAACCAGTCTGTTGCTTCATGTCTGGTTCTAACTGTTGCTTCTACCTGCATACATATTTCTCAGGAGGCAGGTAAGGTGGTCTGGTATTCCCATCTCTTGAGGAATTTTCCAGTTTGTTGTGATCTACACAGGCAAAGGTTTTGGTATAATCAATAAAGCAGAAGTAGATGTTTTTCCAGAACTCTCTTGCTTTTAAGATGATCCAATGGATGTTGGCAATTTGATCTCTGGTTCCTCTGCCTTTTCTAAAACCAGCTTGAACATCTGGAAGTTCTTGGTTCACGTACTGCTGAAGCCTCACTTGGAGAATTTTGAGCATTAGTTTGCTAGCATGTGAATGAGTACAATTGTGCAGTAGTTTGAACATTCTTTGACATGGCCTTTCTTTGGGATTGAAATGAAAATTGACCTTTTCCAGTCCTGTGGTCACTGCTGAGTTTTCCAGATTTGCTGACATATTGAGTGCAGCACTTTCTTAGCATCATCTTTTAGGATTTGAAATAGCTCAACTGGAATTCCATTACCTCCACTCGCTTTGTAGTGATGCTTCCTAAGGCCCATTTGATTTCATATTCCAGGATGTCTGGCTCTAGGTGAGTGATCACACCGTCATAATGATCTGGGTCATAAAGATTTTTTTTGTATAGTTTTTCTGTGTTTCTTGCCACCTCTTCTTAATACCTTCTGCTTCTGTTAGGTCCTTACCATTTCTGTCCTTTATTGTGCCTGTCTTTGCATGAAATGTTCCCCTGGTATCTCTGTTTTTCTTAAAGAGATCTCTAGTCTTTCCCATTCTATTGTTTTCCTCTATTTCTTTGCATTGATTACTGAGGAAGGCTTTCTTATCTCTCCTTGCTGTTCTTTGAAACTCTGCATTCAAATGGATGTATCTTTCCTTTTCTCCTTTGCCTTTAGCTTTCTTCTTTTCACAGCTATTTGTAAGGCCTCCTCAAACAACTATTTTGTCTTTTGCATTTCTTTTTCTTGAGGATGTTCTTGATCACTGCCTCCTGAAAAATGTCACAAACCTCTGTCTGTAATTCTTCAGGCACTCTGTCTATCAGATCTAATCCCTTGAATCTATTTGTCAGTTCCACTGTGTAATCGTAAGGATTTGATTTAGGTCATACCTGAATGGTCTAGTAGTTTTATCTATTTTCTTCAATTTAAATCTGAATTTGGCAATAAGGAGTTCATGATCTGAGCCACAGACAGCTCCCAGTCTTGTTTCTGCTGACTGTATAGAGCTTCTCCATCTTTGGTTGCAAAGAATCAGCCAGTGTGATTTCAGTATTGACCATCTGGTGGTCTGTCTTGCTTTATTTTGCATTCTCCATCCCTTCTAGAGCTCTACACTACTTTGCAAGTTCTTGGCACTAGTCTGCATTCAGTGAAATGTTCAAATAAATAATGTTAAGACTAGCATTACCTAAGGCATGCTGAAGGGGCTGTGACCACAGTGCTTTCCTCTTCTTGGGACATGTGTTTCTGGTTACCTGAATTAAGCCTACTAGAATAGATGCCAGATTATTGGTCCATGTTGTTTTCACAATGCTTATGTTTAGTATTATTTGATTCGGTAAGTGAGGAAGTGCCTCTTTCTCTTGGAGACAAAGTACAGGAAAAGCAAAAGTATGAGAAAAGTATTTACCACTGGTTTATCCTTCCATTCTATCATTTCCTTTTCAAATCATGACACATAATGCAGGATTTATTAATTCTCCTTCCTAATGCTTTAATGGGCTTCCCACGTGGCACTAGTGGTAAAGAACCTACCTGCTAATGCAGGAGACTTAAGAGATGTTGCTTCGATCCCTGTGCCAGCTGATCCTCTGAAGGAGGGCATGGCAGCCCACTCCAGTATTCTTGCCTGGTGAATCCCTTGGACAGAGGAGCCTGGTGGGCTTCAGTCCCTAGCACTGCACAGTCGGACACGACTGAAGTGACTCGGCACATACACAGTGCCTTAAATAGCACAGAATTATTTGCCAATCTTTCTTCTGTCTTATTTAAGGCATTCTTTTTAGTGTTTGGCTTTTCTATACCTGTGAACTTTTATAAGTGCAGTGTATTTGTTTAGCTTTCAGAAAACTACTGTTATTTTACTTACTCTTCATATTAAATAAGAAAGTACCTCAGGTTTTGGAAAATATAATAGTTAAGAGTTCTGTGTGTTACATTTTATTGATTAAAGGAGAATATGGATAACTCAAGACTAGGTTAAGTGTCTTTTTTTCCTTAATAGTTTGCTTCTGTGGACTAGAACGCAGTGGCTAGTGTGTGTATTTTACTTTTAGAAAGCTATTGGGGAAAACAATTACTAGTCTCCTTTTTATATTTTTGTCATGTGCAGTTATTTATATGAACAAAATACTTCTAAGTATATTGACTGATATTAATAATGGTGTGTTTAGATTTGGTAAAAACTGAAGGAGAGGGACTTATCTGCCGGTCCAGTGGCTAAGACTCCATGCTCCTAATGCAGGGTGCCTGGTTTTGATCCCTGGTCAGAAAACTGGATCCTACATGCCATAATTAGAAGATCCCACATGCCCCAACAAAGATCAATAATCCCACAGCCACAACTGAGACCCAGCACAGCCAGAGAAATAAATAAATATTTTTAAAAAAACAGACTGAAGGAGCTCAGGCCTTGATGTTAAGACAGTCTGGCTGTGAATACCGGCCTAGTCGCTTACTGTGTAACTGTGGACAAATCACCTAACCTCTCTGAGATGTGGTGCTTTCAGCTGTACTGACTTGTGTGCGTTTGTATGTAATCAGTTTGTTTCTTTCTCTTACTGTGTAAGCAACATGAGAACCTTTTTTTGATATTTGTATTCCCAGAGCTTAGAACAGAGCCTGGCACACAATAAGCAGTAAATAAATTTTTATTGTTTTCTTATAGAGGTAAAGCATTTTTCCTATCCTCAGTGGAACTGTATTGTTTGTTTTAATATGATTATTCAAAAGGACAACCTATAGAGTTTGATAAATATTGTTGTGTATGAGAGCAGTCGTGATATGTTCTTAGCTTATAACCAGTGTTATATATGGACTGTTTTATTTCTTGGTTTTAGAATAGTGGTCAGTCAGGTTTAAACTATAATAAGTAGTTGTATTTTTGCTAACATGGTTTAAACTTTTAAAATCTAAAATCTTAGATATTTTCGAAGATTATGCTTCTCCTACCACAGCAGCCCAGACTCTCTTATATACCGCTGCAAAGAAAAGAAAAGAGGTATGTAGTTATTCTTTTTAAATACAAAACTGAAAGGTGACCTGTGTTGATTTGACATTCTAATGAATGCCCCTTGTAATTGAAAAATTATGTTAGTAGTTATAATCTGTAACTTAAAAAAATTTTTGTGTCCTCATAAGGGAAAAGGAATATTTTTTCTTAATTGTAGTTGCTTGATAGAACACAATAAAATGTCTTTATTTTTGAAAATTTGTACATCATTTTTAATATGATAGTAAAGCAGTGAAAGCTCATGTAGACTAAAGTGGATTCTTCTATTTCTTTAGGTGTTGCCAAAAATGATGGCATTCTGTTATCAAATCCTAACAGACCCGAACTTTGATCCTAGGAAGAAAGATGGAGCCCTGCATGTGATTGGTTCCCTAGCTGATATTTTACTGAAGGTTAAGCTACTCAAATTTAATTTACTTAATAACACTGTGAAGCATAGGCAAATGAGATAATATGAGAATTATGGATAATTTAAAACTGCTGACTCTGCATAATTGAGTTGACTGTAAATATTTTTCTGTCATTTTTATTTTTTTAATTTAAAATGACTTTTTATTCACTTTTTCAGTATGAAACTGTTGCTATGTAAAAAAGATGATACAAAATAACTTTAGTGTTGTTTCTAGAAAGATCAGTTAATATCAAGTTTCTATCTAAAGACTATTTCTCTCTTGTTTTAAAACGCATTATGTAGGTCAATAATTTTACAAAATTTAAATAAAAGTATATTAAGTGTAAATCATAAGAAACATGCTTTATTAGGAAGTGATTTTTACATATGAAAAAGACATTAATAAGTTAAACTCAATTTCTATTTCCTAACAGAAGAGTTTATTCAAGGACCAAATGGAGTTATTGTTGCAGAATCACGTATTTCCATTACTATTGTCTAACCTGGGATACCTTCGAGCCAGAGTAGGTTTTTCCATGTTTCATTATAGTGTTTCGAAATCTTCATTTGTAAGTTAATTATTGAACTAAATACTTTTGGACAAATTTATCTTTTACCACACTGGGACAAAATGAAGTTAGTGAGAATGTCTTTTAAAATCATAAAAGCTGAATAAAGAGCAAATTAGTAAATAAAGGGATGCATAGATTTTAACTGCAACTGCCCCTCTTGCCTCACTTGCTGCATATGCAGAACATACTGTGAGAGGGGTGATGCTGCAGTGGTGGTACCATGTAAATTCATAGGCTGATTAATTTTTAGTGTCCAAAACAGCATGAAAATTATATTTTGGCTAAACTCTTGATTATGATTTCCAGTATAATAGTTAGATAGACTTTAATAACATGGAGAAAATAATAATCCGTGTAAATTTATTTGTATTCTAAGTATATATTATTTATAGAAGCAATATATTTTATGGAGAAATTAAAATAGAACTTTTAACAGCCTAGTGTTTATTTTTGTAATTATATCAACACAACAAAATATCTTGCTAAAACCAATATATGTTAATAATGCCTTGTACACACCAAAGCATTTTATAAATAAAAGACAGGGACTTTCCTGGTGGTCCAGTGGTTAAGACTGTGCTCCCAGTGCAGGGGTCCTGGGTTCAATCCCTGATCAGGGAACTGAGACCTGGAGCAATCAAATAAATAAATAAATGAAAATATTTAAAAAGAAATAATAGTCACTAGAGAAATATTTGTGTGAATGTAGGTTAGAAATGTAGAGGGTGCACAAGTATTTTGATAAGTAGGCTACTGTTTTTACAGACTATTAATTGTATGTCTCTTGCAAGTCGTTAGTCATTCAAATTAATTACTGTCAATTGTATTTTATGCAATAGATTTAAAAAAATAATATGATTTAGTGGTCTAATAGTTTAAAGTTTGATAATTTATACAAGGTTAAATTTTTTTTTATCTTCTGTGACTGAAAAAGTCAAGTTTCTTAAGCTGATTAGTGTAAAGGAAAATAATATTTTATTCATTTGCTTTGAAGACCAGTAAATGAATGTCAACACTGGCTTGTAGTGCTTTTGCATATAAATAATAAGTTGTGAGTCATAATATTTATTAAAGCATTGACAGGATTTTTTTTTAGAGACACTTAAGTTGGGCTCTGTTTAATCTTTCTTATGAATAACAATATTGCATAAAGGTAATTTAGAAGTAATAAAATTGCCTTTCTTATAAGAAGTATGGAATCGAGAAGTTAGCAACTGAGACTAATATGTTTCCCTCCAAAAAACAAATAAATGAATAGTACATGGTAGGATTAATGATGTTTTACCTAGAAGTTTTTATATTCATTATTACATAAAACCATAATCCTAATAGTTTCCTACTAACTTTTTCCTTATAACATAGTCCTGTTGGGTACTTCATGCATTCAGTTCTTTGAAATTTCATAATGAGCTCAACCTAAGAAATGCAGTTGATCTAGCAAAGAAGAGCCTGATTGAGGATAAGGAGATGCCTGTCAAGGTTGAAGCTGCCCTTGCTCTTCAGTCATTAATTTCTAACCAGACACAAGGTAAAGCCAAAATTATTATTAAATTAACAAAATTTAAAATTTAGAATAAAAATACATTTTTTAGAGGGTATTTTTAATTAAATAATTATTTTGATGTGGTCTTCTCAAATAGTTTTGTTTACTTCCTTGTCTTAAAGTTCAGAGTTTGGGTTTTTGAGGTTTTGCCCCCTCAGAATTTTATAAGAGTTTATTCTTGCCACTTTTAGAAATGTCTGTTAACCGTGGTTTCCAGAAAAATTTGAGATTAGGAAACAAGTTGATTGTTAAACATTAGGGTAGATGGGGAATCAAGAGACCTAGGAGTCTAGTTTTGACAGAGCTTCTGCCTTGCCGTCTAGACCTGGGCAAGATATGTGATCTGTCAAGGCTTAGATTGCCATATATTTAAATTTAGGGGGATTGGAATAGATGGCTTTAAGATTCCTTTCAGCTCTAGGATTCTGTGATTCTCACAGTTCTGAAAGTAGCAAGTTGCATTTCTAGTGAGTGATAACACATATCTCCTTTGTTGAGAAGAAGGCTCTGTTCAAAATTCAAATAAACCTTTAAAAGTAAATTCTGCATTATGAAGAACATTAGCCTTTATCCCTATACAACACTGTTCGAATGGAAGGCAATATTAGATAAACACATGTGGGGAGAAGGGTGGTTGGAGATGGGGTGAAAGAGTGAATGAGCATCGTCAATGTTGGGCACAGCCTTTATGTAAATGGTTTTTACACTTGTATCATGCTGTCATATTCATGTTTGATAAGTCATGCTGATGACAGAGGACACATGGGATTCAAATTTCTCAAGGGAGCTATTGGCATTTGGGGCAGGAGAGTTCTTTACTGTGCAGGACTGATTGTATGTTGCTCATGGGAAAATGGATACATTGGTGAACATTATTTTGGTACAACTTTATAATTTACTTACCATCAGGCAAATATGTATCTGGAACCTACTACCCTGTGTTATTTACCTTGTGACCAAGTAACTTTCACTTGTGAATCGCTAATATTTTTTACTGAGTTTGTTTTTTATTGCATTAGCCAAGGAATATATGAAGCCACATGTAAGGCCTATTATGCAGGAGCTGTTGCACATTGTTAGAGAGACAGAAAATGATGATGTTACTAATGTTATCCAGAAGATGATATGTGAATACAGCCAAGAGGTTGCCTCAATTGCTGTGGATATGACTCAGCATTTGGTAAGACTGGGCACAGTTTTATGTTAGTTTGGTATAAAGGCTTTGAATGATCTAAGTAAATTGAACTCCAAAATTTGAAGTTTAGTTTGTATGTAACTGAAATGCTAATGTAAAAATATTTGCTCTAATAATTCTGACAGTTAATTTCAATGTATAGTTTTCAGTTTTCCTAGATTTTGGATTTATTTATTTAATGCAACCAGAAGTTAATTATTTGCTGTTTGATTATAATAGCTAATATATATTCCACTTTAGTGACTAGATAAGGGCAAAGTGGCTATATTTAAAACATGACAGTTTTTATCATCAATATTCACTTGGCAAACTGCATATCTTAAAGTTTGAGCAGTGGTGGCATTTGGAGATGTGACACTGTCCTTTTGCTCACTTCTCATAGAGAAGTGTGCATGTAGCAGTACTAATTGTTGAATGTGTTTGCTATTTTTGTAGGCTGAGATATTTGGCAAAGTTCTTCAAAGTGATGAATATGAAGAAGTTGAAGACAAGACTGTAATGGCTATGGGAATTTTACATACCATTGATACTATCTTGACAGTTGTAGAAGATCACAAAGAGGTAGGATTTCCTTGTGTTTTATGATGTCATTATAGTAACTGAAATTTATATTATTGGTCATGAATTTTAAATTCTTGACCTTTAAATTGCTGTTTATGTTGCTGGATTTTAAAAATTACCCTCAAATCTTAAAGAAAAGTATTAAAATGATTGAAGGGAAATGTTGCATGTGATTTTAAAGTATATAGTATATAGTATATCTCTTTTGCTAAACTTAGTTCATCACATCTGCTATATGCCAGGGTAGGCTTGGGGGAAAACCAAATTTAATAGGACATATAGTATATAGTATATAGTATATCTCTTTTGCTAAACTTAGTTCATCACATCTGCTATGTGCCAGGGTAGGCTTGGGGGAAAACCAAATTTAATAGGACATAAGCCACACTGTTTGGAATCCACAGTCTGGTCTTCTTGGTAAAGAGAGACTGCCATTCAGTTACAGAGGCAAATTTTAAATAATAGAACAAAATACTGATGTAACAAATACCTGAGAATAGAAGGGAAGAAGAGCTTAAAACATCATCTTCCCTAGGCTGAATTCCAGAACAATATTGGATTAAGAATTTGTGCAGATGTTTGTCAAGCACTCTCATATCCGTTCAGTTCAGTTCAGTTTAGTTGCTCATTCATGTCCAGCTCTTTGCGACCCCACGGACTGTGGCATGCCAGGCTTCCCTGTCCATCACCAACTCCCGGAGCTTGCTCAAACTCATGTCCATCAAGTCGGTGATGCCATCAGCCATCTCATCCTCTGTCGTCCCCTTATCCATTAGCTGACAGAATGTCACCATGTCCCCCGCCGCAGCGCGGGTAATGGTAGTGCCCTTCTGCAGAAGTACAGCACAAGGTTCAGGTAGTATCTCATGTTCACGGAGTTGGGAATTTGTAGATTTAGAGTTGCAGTCAATTGATACATCCTGATAATATATCAATTATTGCCTACCTAAAACCTGCTGCTCTCCTCCCCAAGTATTATATATTATATAGCCTTTACTTAAATTAGATTTGTGTTCATTACTTCTGCCAGCACAGTTGACTTGTTTGGCAATGTTGGCAGCTCTCGTTTTATACAGTGGGACTTAGGAAGCAGGTGCTGGTTCTTTAAATAGCATTGTTAAACCCTGTGGCTGTTGACTTATCCTGTGTTTATCGCATACTTTGGTAAGCAATGGATGCTTACCAGGTTCTTAAAAATGGTTCAGTTTTCTTCTCCTGGGCAGGCCTTTCTTTGCCTAAAAGACTTAATGTGAATTTTTGTTTTTATATTCATTATTGTATTGTTGTGTCCTTGTTGAAAGTATGTGGGCCTCTCTGTAATGGTGAGATTTTCAAGTTAAATTGCATGTATACTTAAGGATTATTCTTTCCCCGTATATGTAGAACTTGTATTTTAAATTTGAAGAGAGCTTAGAAATCGTCTTGTCAAGTTTTCCCAAATATGTTTGTCTGGAGGATGGGCAGTAGTAGGATAAACATCAGGATTAGTTTTGGGGAAAAAAAAAAAAGCACCGTTTTATCTTTCTGTTTTAATTTTTTAATTCTTGATATTACTTTTATTTTGAATTTCAAATAAAGTTAAAGGAGCATGTGACCTTATTGTGATTATCAAAGGAGGAATGGGTTAAAGTTGAGATACACTAATCAAATCTAGCTTCCCTAACCTATAGATGAAAAATCTTAAAGCCTTTAGCTAGATGGCTTTGCCAAGGTCATAGGTAACTAGAGGCAAAACAAGGACTGGAATCTTGGTCTCCTGACTGCCAGTCTTATGATTTTGAACTTTGACTTACTAAAAGCAAGCTTTGAAAGCAAGATTTCCTTAAAAGAAATATTTACATGTGTATAAATACTTAATGTATGAAGAGTAAAATTAGAAATCGGAAAAAGATGGCTAGTATTTTTATGGCTTAAGTCTTCACATTGAAGCCCTAGATATATTAGGAATTAAAATATTGGTATAAAATATGAGATAAGGAATTAATTTAACTTGTAATTTTATTATGATTTTAACTCACAGTTCCATCATTAGCCCACTTTTCAGAATTTCCTGGTTATTCTTTGATGTTTAATTTTTCACATGGAGTTTAGAATTAACTTCTTAATTTCTCTTCTCAAAAAGCTACTATTGGAAAAAAAAAACCTATTGGTATTTTTATTGGGGTAATATTAAATTTATAGATTAAATTAAGGGTTATGATGAATTTTAAACTAAATGTTTAAAATTTGTCTTTAGGTTACTCAGCAGTTAGAGAATATCTGTCTACGGATCATTGATCTTGTTTTACAGAAACATGTAATTGGTAAGTTCAAAGATAGAATAAAAAGGTAAATAGAGACTATTTTAAAATTTGATGAAAATGCATTTTAGCCCTTCAAATTCAACAAGATGGACAGTTCTGAGAAAGAGAAGCTTGCCTTCTGTTCAATTTTTAGATATACTTTCTAATATTAGATTTCTAGATTTTCATTTAGAGGTAAGCTTAACATACCCAATTAAGAATTTTTGTTGTTGGAGTTTTTAAAGAACAGAGATTTTAAATTTTTTTTAGAAAGAAAGAACTAAGATGAGGTTCAGGTGAGGTTACTTTAGAATTGAAAAATGTGAGATGATAGGCATATATTCTATCAGAAGTGTGCATTAATTGTTATTCTGTTTATGTTATGGTACCTGAATTCTGAGTAGAGTCAGTAGTTAATACTGGACGTTATAGATTGATTGGGATTTGTAGAAGAGGCAACTTTTCATAGTATCCAAGCATTTTTAAGATACCAGCCACAAGTCTTGTGGGTAGGAGAGAAATGTAGCCTGTATAGTGTAAGAGATAGAAAGATGGAACAAAAGCAGGTTATCACATTAGAGCAGCCATCTCCAAACTTTTATCATTCACACCATTAGTAAAAAATTGAGCATGTACTTCTAATGTATGTGAATAATACTTGAATATATATTTATATGCAATATACATGTTACTGTGATACATTTACATACATAAAGAGAAATGTAAAATGTGAAATTAAATATAAATGAATATATTTATCTCTACTAAGTGTTCTAATATATTCTTCTCCCATTTTAGAGCATTATCCTCTACTTTGCTAAAGTAGTCCTTACTTTTGAAATCATCACTATAAAGCAGTAGTTCTCTAACTTTGATGTGGATAAGAATCACTGAGGATCTAGTTAAAATGAGGCTTCCTGGACCATAACTTCAGAGATTCTGATACATCAGAAAGAATGTATTCACTTATGTCCTTTTTGTGAAGAGATGCAACTGAAAATTCTCCATTAAAAATTTTTTTTTAAGGACTTCAAACATGTGGATATTGTATTGACTTACAATATTGTATTAGTTTCAGGTTTACAACATAGTAACTGGATATTTTTATAGAATATTCTATATACAAAGTTATAAAATACTGACTATATCCCCTGTGCTGTGCATTACATAGCAGTCTGACCATGTTTATGTTCACGGTCCAGTCTTTTTCCATTGTTCCACTTTTGCCTCCTTCTTTTGCCTGTTTTTATTGCTAATTTACTCTTGAACTTCATGTTATTAAAAGCTAGGCTTAGCCATTACTGATTTAACTCCTCTATCTTATGTAGTAAGTCAAAGTTAGTACAACCATCCTACCCTAATAGTCCATTGTCTTGGCTGAGACCAAATGAAAAAGCTTCTGGTTAATTTAAACATAAATGGAATTGATGGAAGGATATTTGTAGCTCACCAAAGCAGTGGGAAGGCTGGAGTTGGCCAGAGTCAGCCAGGATTCTGCCATAAAAATGGTCTGCTTAGAAGGCCTGTGCTGCCTTGCTCAGCACTGGGTCCTACACTGCTGCCCACCATAGTCCAGACTCCCAACACAGACCGTGAGCCTCCTGATTCTTCCCACCCTCCACAAAAAAACTGGAACAGCTTTGTGCCTTTTAGTTTCTCCCTCAGATTCATAGTCCTCATCTTGAGCATTTCGAGTGGCCTGGTAAATAAAGTACACAGGCTGTAGCTATCAAGAGCATGAAAGGAAATACTGGGCCTCTTTTCTTTCATTTAGGCTTCATGTTAGGAAGAGGCATTTGCTTTCCTGAACAGAACTTTCAGAAATTTTTTATTCAGGCCATTGGTTGTATTTCAAGTGATTGTCTTTCCTAAATTATTTCCCAATATCTATGATTTCCATCTAATTTTGCTTTTGGTAAGGCAAATATCTGTATTGCTAGCTTTTAAATATATTAAAATTTGAATAAGGTTACAGAAAAAAATTTTATTCAAGCTTCCAGGGTGAATATTGGTTCCCTTAAATAAGAAGAAGGAAAAAAAAAACCCCAAAACTTTGAAGTTAGACTTTTTTTTTCAGTGACATGGTAGGAAATTTTTGAAATTTTTGTGTTGAGGTTTGTGTTTTCTGATTGTATGTTTAGATATAATTTCCTTCTGAATGAGGGTAAGAATAATAAGTATATGTACAAATGCAAGAATATTCCCTTTGGACTCTTTTAATAGTAAGTATAATTATCTTGAAGTAAGTTGAAAAATATTGTACTAATTTTACAAGCTTTGTAAATTGGCAAAATATATTCTGTATATAGTTTGTAAAAATACATGCAGCAGACAGATATTTTCACATAGATGAATTAAGTTCTCTGAAGAACATTGTTTGTAAATTTAAAATCCTGTGCATGAGACACATACAATAATTGTTCCTTCTTGTATCCATTTCTAATATAGTTTTATATATAAACTTTATTTTCTATATTACAAAACACAAAAAATATAACTTTTCAGTATTACAAGTAAGTTTAGTAAAAGCAAATCTTTGCCATATCTTATTGAGTAGGGGGCAGATCTTCGTGAGAAATGGAAGATGGCAAATATTAATAGAGATAGCAAGAGATGGGAGCTGAGAAACAGATGTTCAAAAGTATGTTAGATATAAGATATGTGTGAGTATATAGCCTAAATCCTCTTCTGTGTGGTCTTTGTGTTTAATTTTTGCTATTTCCTAGGATTCTAACTGGAGATTCTCTTCTTTCTAGAATTCTATGAAGAAATTCTTTCACTGGCTTACAGTTTAACTTGCCATGGTATTTCTCCTCAAATGTGGCAGCTTCTAGGTATCTTATATGAGGTTTTTCAGCAGGATTGTTTTGAATATTTTACAGGTATGACTTTGACCATGTAACATTTTTGCTGTTCTGTGTCTAGATAGGTATTATTTCCTCTGACACTTAACATAAAGACATATGATTCCAGTACTAATCAGAAAATAATTGTTCTTCCTTTCCTGTTGACTGGTGCTATTGTAGGACTATTTTTTAGCCCTAGGAATAGAGGTCATGGTAGGAAGGCTATATTTCCTACTGAATCTTACTTAAATTACTTTGCAGTCAGAGTATATATCCATATATTAATTAATATTTTCTGAATGTCAGCTATATTCCAAGCAATGTTCTAAGCTCAGCAGTACATCAGAGAACAAAATAGACAGCCCTTGCCCTTTTGACACCTCCATTCTAGTATGGGGTGGGATAGGCTAGGAAACACACAGACAAATAAGCAAATAGAATGTGTCAGATGGTAATGAGTGCTATGGGGAAAAAGAAGAAAATTCATAACAATCACTACAGTAAATGATGAGAATTTTAATCTTTCTGATCCACATTTCCCTCATCAATAAATAGGGCAGGTGTACCATTTTAGTTTCTCGCATTTTGTGGTTGCAAGGGAAGATAGTAATGTGTGTGTGCTATAAAAATGTGCTTACAGTGGTAATAATTGGTTTCTGCTTCTGTTGCTCAAATCTCATTGAGCGTTTGAATTTTTTTCCAGACATGATGCCTCTTCTGCATAATTATGTGACAATAGATACAAATACTTTACTGTCAAATCCAAAGCATTTAGAAATACTTTTTACAATGTGTAGAAAGGTAAGCATGTCCTAATCAATTTGTCATAATGATTCTTACTAATGTTTACTGACTAGTGTTGTATTTCACTTCAGGTACTCTCTTAATTTATTTTTTATATATTTAGTTGTATATTGCTCTTATGAACATATATTTGTCATTTTGTGTTTTCAAATGGAGTTTGGGATTATATTCTGAAAATTTCATATCGTGTGTTATACTTAATGTTTGCTACTTCTGTAGCTGTGTACTTCACAATGCTTAGGTAAATAATTTTCCATGTAGTTCTTCTTTCAAAAATATAGACTTACTACTTGATTAAAGAAGAGTGCTAGGAAAATATCACACTTTGTGAATTATGATTTTTCTTTTAATTGAATGTATATATTGGAAAACACTAGGTATAGGTAATTTGAACATAAACAAGACACAAAATATTGGAATAGTTGGAAAGATAGCATCATTTAACTCAATACAGGATAGTTTGTAAGCCACGTAATGACTACTGTTGTATTTATGTACAAGCATGATTGTCTACTATGTTATCTTTGTCACAAATGCCCCCTTGGTTATATCTAGGAGTGACTCATGACTAATGCTTTCCTCCTCTTTTAGGTGAATATGTGTATATTCATAAATATAAAACTGTATTACATAGAGATGGCAGATTTTAGAAAGCTCAAATAGCCAGAAACCTAAGTTTGGCTTTGGAGTTGTTAGTAAGATAGCTAGTGTACAGCCTGTTTTCCTTCCTAGGAGAGATATGTACCAGGCTCTGTTAAAGAGTGCTGAACTCATACTCAGTTTATCTAATTTAGGTCTCAGTTCAGTATGAATATGTGCTTTCTATAATTGTTCATTCAGTGAAAATACAGAATTGTCATTAGGGGAACAGTCTGGTAAGCTTTGTTATATTCATCTTGTGTAATACTGTTTAGTCCTAAATGGTTTAATATCTTCAGAAAGTACTTCGAGTTATAAAGTCCATGTGAGGAAATTAAATGGTATGTAATATTATATTTATGGTTTCATTATGAAAAACTGGGTGGATATAGACAGGATTCAAAAAGAACAGAAAAATACGAAAAATACAGGGTTTGTTTCATTGTTTAAGAAGGTTTTCGTTTTTTTTTTAAATTTCATTGTATCATTTTATTGTTTTTGGTGCCTTACTTAAAGAGAAGCTTTTTTGTATAGACAGGTAACAGCCTACTTTTTAATCCAGAGTTAAATAAAGTGAATCATTACTCATGTAAGGAATTAGAGTAGATAAAAAAGATAGATGGACTTCATTTTGAACGTCCTTTTTTTGGTTTGGCAAGGTAAACTCATGATGCAAACACCATGATTCTAATGGCTGTTTTTTACCTGATACTTACTTTATGTAAACTTGATTAAGGTTTTACAATGCTGTTCACTGCTGAGTGAAATTTTAATTACTGCAGGTACTATGTGGAGATGCAGGAGAAGATGCAGAATGTCATGCAGCCAAACTTCTTGAAGTCATCATTCTTCAGTGCAAAGGAAGGGGAATTGATCAGGTAATATATGTATAGAAAACATCCTACTTGATGTTTAAAATTTTAAATTTACAATGCCTGCTTGACATTTTGTTTATATTATGATGAAAAATTATAAAGATAGCCTATAGTTTGTATTTACTGGTACAAATCTTATAACAAAAATACCCATGCAATTTGGAAATTGTTCCTTGCATTCTAGATACACAGAAAAATATGTAATAACTTAAGAGACTAACAAGTAAATCATGAAGGAGATAAATGTACAAATCCTGCTCAGTTTGATTCCCAGAGATTTGCTTTTTTCCTTTGTTTTTGTGTATGCTATTGAAATATTCCCAGATATCTTTTTCAACCAGAAATGAAGGTGCAAAAAGGAAAAAGTTTTTCTCTATTGATATAAAAATATATATTTTTAATAAGATTAATTCAGTTTTTGATACAACTGTGGTATGATATTCAGTTACTGAGAAAAATGTTCAAGTATAAGTGTAGAGTTTTTTTTTCCAATTCTGTAATATTTACTCCATGTATTTTTGTATAACAGCTTTATTGAGATATAATTTATATACCATCCAGTCAGTCATTTAGAGTTTATGCTTCACTGGTTTTTAATATAGTCACCAAATTGTACAACTATTATCACCGTCAGTTTTCAGAATATTTCGTCACTACCCCTGAGAAAACTCTGTGCCCTTTAGTAGTTATTTCTCATTTCACCTAAATGACCCTCAACCCTAGGCAACCATTATTCTACTTTCTTTTAATTGATAATTCTGTATTTCTTTTAATTGATAAATATTTCATCATACGATTGTATCACATTTATTTTAGCTAATTGTCAATTGATGGACATTTTTCTTATTTACACATTTTGGCTATTGTGAACAATGTTGACATGAACATTTGTATGCTGATTTTTGTGTGGACATGTCTTCGTTTCTCTTGGTATATATGTTTATATATGTATATATATAGGAGTGGTAATTCTGTGTTTAACCATTTGAGGAACTGCCAAACTTTTCCAAAGTAGCTGCACCATTTCCTGTTCCTACCAGTAGTGAATGAGAGTTCTAATTTCTCCATATCTTCACTAACACTTGGTTGGTCTTTTTGTTATAGCCATCCTAGTAGTGATATTTCATGGTTTTGGTTTGCATTTTCCCAGATGGCTTATGATAGCATCTTTTCATGTGGCTGTTTGTATTTTTTTGAAGAATGTTTATTCAGATTTTTTGGCCTATTTTTGATTAGTTTATTTGTTTTTGAGTTCTAGGGATTCTTTGTATATATTCTAAACTCAAGTTCCTAATCAGATATGTACTTTGTAAAAATTTCCTCCCAATTTTTGTGTTATCACTTTCTTGATGTCCTTTGAAGCACAGGAAAGTTAATTTTGATGATGTCTAATTTATTTTTTTGTTGTTGTTGTGGTTGTCATCATATTTAAGAAATCATTGCTAAATTCAAATTTACAAAAAATTTCCATTTTCTTCTAAGAGACTTATGGTCTTAGCTCTAATATTTAAGTCTTTAATTCATTTTGAGTTAATTTTTGTAGATGGTGTGAGGAAAAGGTACAAAGTCATCATTTTACATGTAGATGTCAAGGTGTCTAGGAGCACTATTTGTTGAAAAACTGTTCTTTCCCTGTTGAAATGTCCTGGCACACTTGTCAGATCTATTCACTATAAATGGGAGGATGTATTTGTGGACTTTAATTCAGTTTTGATGAATTTTTTTGTCCTTAATCCAGGATTGCACTATTACTGTAGCTTTGTAGCAAGTTTTTGAAATTAGGAAGTTTAAGTCCTCCGGTTTTCCTGTATAAGATTCTTTTAGCTAATCTGGACCCTTGAATTTCCATATGAATTTTAGGACTGACTTGTCAGTTTAAGGAAAGAAGACAGCTGGAATTGTGATAAGGCATTGTGCTAAATCTTTAGATCACTTTGGGGAGTATTGTCACTTTGAGAATACTTCAATCCCTGAACATAGGATGTCTTTCCTTTTCCTTGTATTTAGGTTATCTTTAGTTTTTTTCAAAAATGTTTTGTAGTTTTCAAGTACATTTCTTTTGTTAAAATCTTCCTAAAATATTTTATCCTTTCTAATGCTGTTGTAAATGGTATTATTTTCTTAATTTTATTTTCAAGTTGTTTATTGCCTGTGTTTAGAAATACATATTTTGGTATATTTATCTTGTTTCTTGCAACTTTGCCAAAGTTGTTTATTAGTTTTAATAGAGTTTCAGAGAATTTCTTTGGATTTTCTGTATACAAGGTCATCTCATCTGCAGATAGAGTTTTGCCTTTCAAACCTGGGTGCTTTTTTTTTTTTACTTTTCTTGCCTAGTTGCCTTGGCTAGAACCTTCAGTGCAAGGGTGATTGGTATGGTGACACCTTGTCTTGTTCTTAATCTTAGGTAGGGAAGCATTCCTTTCACCATTAAGTCTAGTGTTAGCTGTGGGTTTTTCATAGCTGTCTTTTATCAGATTGAGTGTGTTCCTGTTTACTCCTGGATTGTTGAGTGTTTCAATCATGAAGGAGTGTCAGATGCTTTTTTGCCTCTCTTGAGATGATCATATGGTTTTTGTTCTTTTAATATGGTGGATTTGTTGACTTTCACATGTTAAATCAACATTGAATTCCTGGTGTAAATCCTACTTGATCATGGAATATGATCCTTTTTATATATTTCTAGATTCAGTTAGATGGTATTTTTTATAACTTTTTGTGTCTATATTTATAGGAGATATTGATCTGTAATTTTTTTTCTTGTGATATCTTTGTCTGGATTTGGAATCAGTGTTATGCTGGGCTCGTGGAATGAGTTGGGAAGGGCTCCCTCCTCTTCTATTTTTTGGAAGAATTTATGAAGGTTGGTGTTTTTTAAATGTTAGAATATAGCAGTGAAGCCATCTTTGCCTGAGGTTATTTTGTGGGTAGTTTTAAAATTACCAGTTCAATCTCTTAATTGTTATAGGTCTACTTGTATTTCTATTTCTTTTTGAGTTAATATGGAAGTTTGCATCTTTCTTAGAAGTTGTCCATTTCATCTAATTAGTTGGCATGCAGTTCATAATATTTTGTTATCTTTTTGTAATGACCTTGTTTGTTTTTGATTTTAGTAATTATCATCTTCTCTTTCTTTCTCTTTTTTCCCCTTTTGTTATTTCAAGTAAAAATTTGTCAATTTTGTTCATTTTTTCAATGAACCAATTTATGATTTTTCTCTCTCTTGTTTTTCTGTTTGCTATTTCATTAGTTTTTGCTTTAATCCTCATAATTTAGTCTTTTCTACTTTCTTTGAGTTTAGCTTGCTCTTCTTTTCCCAGAGTCTTGAGGTGGAAATTTAGGTTATTAGATTGAGATCTTTCTTGCTTTTTATTATAGAGATTGATAGCTATAAATTTCCTTCTAACTGCTGCTTTAACTACATTAATAAGTTTTGGTATATGTTCATATTCATTCATCTCAAAATATGTTCTTATTTCCACCTTAGATAATGCTGATACAGAGATGTGTCTTGAGGTAGAAAGAAGGGATGTCAAAACTTAAGTCCAATGGCTTTATCTTCTTAGTTAGAATTGTTAAGAAATGAAGAAAGTTGGAATTTCAGTTTGGAGAAGTCTAGTAAGTCTAGTAAAGAAAAATTGAGTAAAGGAATTGCTTTTAGTTGGATAGACTCATTTGAAGTTAGCAAATAAGAATTTCAGGTGTAATACTGTGGATTTCTACTTCTAGAACTGGATTGTCAGAGGGATTGAAAAGTTGGTATCCAAGCATTTCTATGTCAGAAAGTTGAGTTAGCTTACTTTCTAATCTTAGTGAGGTTAGCACTACTGTGCTGAAAGATTATAACACCTTGGAATTAAATTCCTCAGTATTTCCTATAAATTGGTAGTTATATCTAGATATTTTGGTAAGATTTATTTGTGATTTTTTTGGCAAGAATGCTTCATAGGTGGTGGTGTGTGTTCCTACCAGGAGGCACAGATGTCTGGTTGTTTCTCATCTTATGATCTTAGTGCTGATGGTGATGATATTTTAATTCTGTAATTCTTTCTTCATTTATGAGTAGAAATATTTCTATGAAGAAAAGTGTTTTCTCATCAATTTATTAGGTTCCTCTGAGGAACAGTTTGAGTATTTCTCTTTATTTATCATGACTGAGGCAATAAATTTGTTTCCTAGCATCTTCCAAAGATGACCAGTGAGATGTTTTGGGTTTTTTTGTTTTTGGATTTTAGTATTACTTGAACTTACAGATTCACATTTATTTGATGTGTTTCATTTAAATCTGTAAGTTCAAATAATACTAAAATAATACTTCAGAATGTTTCAGGCACACAGAGTTCTTTCAGCCTTGGCTAGTGGGAGCTTCTTGAGTTTGCCATATGAGTGCTTTTGACCTGACTCTAGTAGTGTTTGGGAATTTTCTGCTATCTGGTGTGACTAGATGCTCCAGGTTCATCTTGTACATTTCCTGCCCTACCCTGGGATATGGTATTCCAGGACTATAAGCAGAAGGGATAGCCTCTGCTATTGAGTTGGTCATTATTTCCAGAAAAGAGAACCAGGAAATACATGCTATATTATTTTAAGACTAATGCATTATTAGAAGACATGGATATTTCCAGTTCAAATTCAAGACTACATTATTTTTATTTAACCAAATTGATCCTAATCAATATCCCCTAAACCCAGAATCCTTGTTTTCATCATAATTACTCATTTACTTTATCCCACTAATATGTATTAATATATAGAGTCTCATAAAGGATTAATCTCTGAAATATACAAGCAGTTCATGCAGCTTAATATCAGAAAAACAAACAACCCAATCAAAAGAGCCATTTCCTTCTCCAAAAAAAAAAAAAAAAATGGGAAGAAGACCTAAATAGACATTCTCCAAAGAAGATATACAGATGGCAAATAGACACATGAAAAAATGCTCAACATTGCTTATTTTTAGAGAAATGCAAATTAAAACTGCAATGAGATATCACCTCACACCAGTTGGAATGGCTATCATCAAAGAATCTACAAACTGTGAATGCTGGAGACAATGTGGAGAAAAGGGAACCCTTTTGCACAGTTGGTAGAAATGTAAATTGATGCAGCCACTATGGAGAGTATGGAAACTTCTTAAAAAACTGGGAATAAGATTGCCATATGACCAGCATCCCACTACTAGACATACCCTGTGAAAACCACAATTCTAAAAGATGTGTGTTCCACAGTGTTCACAGCAGCACTATTTACAATAGCCAGGACATCAAAGCAACCTAGATGTCCATCATGGATAAAGATGAATGGATAAAGAAGTTGTGGTACATATATATGATGGACTATTTCTCAGCCATAAAAAGGAACAAATTTGAGGCAATTCTAGTGTGGTAGATGAACCTAGAGCCTGTTATACAGAGTGAAGTAAGTCAGGAAGAGAAAAGCAAATTGAATATTAATAGATATATATGGAATATAGAAAGATGTATTGATGAGACTGTTTGCAGGGCAGCAGTAGAGACACAGACATAGAGAACAGACTTGTGGACACAGTGGGGGAAGTACAGGGTGGGATGAATTGAGAGGTAGTATGGAAACATACATATTACCATATGTAAAATAGATGGCAAATGGGAAGTTGCTGTGTAACACAGGGAGCTCATCCTGGTACTCTGACAATCTAGAGGGATTGGATAGATGGGAGATGGGAGGGAGGTTCAGAAGGGAGGAAACAATGTATACCTGTGGCTGATTCATGTTGATATATGGCAGAAACCAACACAACATCATAAAGTAATCATTCTCCACTTAAAAATAATAATAAAAAGTATATACACAGTGTCAGTGTAAAGTTATACCAGCATTGTCACAAACATGTGATTACATTGTCTTAAACAGGTGTATTTAAGATTTTTTAGTAGCTGTTTTTGTCTCAAGGGTATATTCTAGGAATATTTATAGCCAAACATGTCAAGTCACAAATTTTAAAGTAATTTAGAATAATCCCTGTTTGATTATTCATTTTATTTTAACTCCTAGGGATTGCTTAAATTTTTTTATGAATAAATAAAATATATGCATAGTCTAAAGTCTGGTTTATAAAAAACAATGTATATTCAATGTATATTCAGAAAAATCTAGCTTCCATCCCTGTCCACTCTACCATTACTGTCTTTCCCTATTTCCATCTCCCCCAACCCCAGTTTTAGTTCATACTTTCATTAAAAAAAATAAGCAAATAGTTACATTCGTTATCTCCTCACCTTCTTAAGTAGTAGTGTTGTTCTCTTGCTAAGTTGTGTCCAGCTCTTTGTGACCCCATGGACTGCAGCATGCCAGTCTTCCTTGTTCTTCAGTATCTCCTGGGGTTTGCTTAAACTCATGTCTATTGAATTGGTGATGCCAACCAATGGTCTCATCCTCTGTCTCCCCCTTCTCCTCCTGCCTTCAATCTTTCCCATCATCGAGGTCTTTTCCAATGAGTCTGCTCATTACATCAAGTGGCTAAAGTATTGGAGCTTCAACTTGAGTATCAGTCCTTCCAGTGAATATTCAGGACGGATTTCCTTTAGAATTGACTGGTTTGATCTCCTTGCTGTCCAAGGGACTCTCAAGAGTCTTCTCCAGCTCCACAGTTTGAAAGCATCAATTCTTCAGCACTTAGCTTTCTTTATGGACCAACTCTCACATCTGTACATGACTACTAGAAAAATATAGCTTTGACTATGTGGGCCTTTGTTGGCAAAGTGATATCTCTAGTTTTTAATACACTATCTAGGTTTGTCATGGGCTTCCCTCGTGACTCAGATGGTAAAGCGTCTGCCTGCAATGCGGGAGACCCGGGTTTGATCCCTGGGTCGGGAAGATCCCCTGGAGAAGGAAATGGCAATCCACTCTAGCACTCTTGCCTGGAAAATCCCATGGATGGAGGAGCCTGATAGGCTTTTTTCCCAAGAAGGAAGCGTCTTAATTTCGTGGCCTCAGTCACTGTCTGCAGTGATTTTATAACCCAAGAAAATAAAATCTGTCACTGTTTCCACTTTTTTCCCATCTGTTTGCCAGGAAGTGATGGGACTGCATTCCATGATCTTAGTTTTTTGAATGTTGGGTTTTAAGCCAGCTCTTTTACTCACCTCTTTCACCCTGATCAAGAGGCTCTTTAGTTCTTCTTCACTTTCTAACATTAGAGTGGTATCATCTGCATAGCTGAGGTTGTTGATATTTATCCTGGCAATCTTGATTCTAGCTTGTGAGTCATTCAGCTCAGCATTTTGCTTGATGTAACCCAGATAGCATATTAGAAAGCAGAGAGATCACTTTGCCGACAAAGGTCCATATAGTCAAAGCTTGGTTTTTCCAGTAGTCATGTACGGATGTGAGAGTTGGCCCATAAAGAAGATTGAGTGTTAAAGAATTGATGCTTTTGATTTGTGCTGAAGAAGACTCTTGAGGGTGCCTTGGAAAGCACAATCAAATCAGTCAGTCCTAAAGGAAATCAACCCTGAATATTCAACTGGAAGGACTGATGCTTAAGCTGAAGCTACAATATTTTTGCCACCTGATGCAAAGAGCTGACTAATTGGAAAAGACCCTGATGCTGGGAAACATTGAGAGCAGAAATAAAAGGGAGTGACAGGATGAGATGGTTGGATGGCATCATTAACTCAATGGACATGAGTTCGAGCAAACTCTGGGTGATAGTGAGGGACAGGGAAACCTGGGGTGTTGCAGTCCATGCAATTGCAAAGAGTCAGACACACCTTAGTGGCTGAACAACAGCAAACCATGTTATATGTTATATCCCTGTGACTTTTTTGGGAATTTTTTTTCCTCAAGAGAAATTCTGATCACATCATGCTTATTCTAAGTCTCTCTCTCTTTTTTTTTTTTTGCACTTGATTCTTAAGCAATGCAGGAGTTAGAGGTGCTCACCTTCTGTGCAGTTAGAAATCCGTGTATAACTTCTAGTTGGCCCTCTGTATACATGATTTCTCCCTATCTGAATTTAATTAACCATGGATAGTGTAGAACTGTAGTATTAATTGTTGAAAAAATCTGCATTTAAATGGATCCATATAGTTCAAACCCATTTTGTTCAAGGGTCAAGTGTATTTCCAATTTGATTTATCAAAGAAAAATTCCATCCTAGTCATTTTAACTTAAACATGGAAATGACTGAGTCTACATTTGGATTATTGCAGTTTTTTGATTGTGTATTCTTGTAGGACAACCTTCATCTAACTGTAATCTTCAGTTAAAAGGAAAGGAGACATTTTGGTACTGCTCTAGGACCTTTTTTGGTCATTTAATCTCTCTGAGTTTAATAATTCTGAAAATGATTTAAACTAGCGAGTTCTATTGTCTTTAAGAGTATCTTATTTAATGATTACACTTTACCAGCATTCAGTTTTCTGTAAAAGTTACTTGATTTCTCTTTTTCTTTTTTCTTCTAGTGCATTCCACTCTTCGTTCAACTTGTTTTGGAGAGATTAACCCGAGGGGTCAAAACTAGTGAGCTTCGTACTATGTGTCTTCAGGTTGCAATTGCTGCCTTGTACTACAACCCTGATTTGCTGCTACATACTTTAGAACGAATTCAGTTGCCTCACAACCCTGGACCTGTAACTGTACAATTTATAAATCAGTGGATGAATGATACAGATTGTTTTCTTGGGTCTGTGTCTTTTTGATTTTACACTGCATTTCTATTCTTGGAAAGGTGACTTGTAATATGCATGTATAATAGCATATTGAAAGATAGTTTTTATATCTTAAGAATTTTTTAGTGTGTTGTTAACATAATATTTAATTTTTAGAGAATTAAGAATGTGTTTCAGGAGTATAATCTAGTGGAAAAGAACACAGACTCTGAAAATTAGATTTATTACCCTTCTTCACTTGTTTTTGACTTACGTGTATCGTTATATGTCTTGGCAACAAGAATTAAGTGTCTACTTGGGTTCCTTGACTTTAAGTGTCTCTGGGTAACAACATTCTAAATGGAGTCATGTTTCTAAGGAAAGTACTAGTCTGGTAAAAATATGAAAACCTCAAGGAAGCCTGTTCTCAAATGTGAAATCAGAGGATTGTTAGCTATAGTCCAGGTCCTATCCTGGTAGGAGAGTTCAGCTTTGTGTGAAGCACTTTCCTAGCTTTCCAACGTAGGAAAAGTGAGATCCTAAGTCATAGTTATATACCCACCTCAGGTGACCCCACACATATAAGTGACCCTGTTGTGTTAGAATTTGAGAGACTGCTGATTAATTTAGAAATAACTAGTGTTCTTTTTACGTCTTGTACGATATCATTTAGAAAAATTTACTGAGGGGGAAATAATTCCAGCAGGAATAGTTAGAATATTACCAAGTGATGGGGAGATGGTGGAGGCCTGAATTAGGATGGTGGAAAAGGAATAGGGAAACATACTTAAAAGCTGCTATGTGTATTCTAATTTTTCTACATATAGGAGACTAGAATTTGTCCCGGATTTAGATTTCTTACTAATACTTTGAAAGGAAGAGCATACTTTAGAAAGAAATTGTACTTAGTTATATCTGACAAAGGTTTACAGAGTAGAGATTTAGTCATTCACAGTTATATAGTTGTTGCTTAGTCATTTAGTCATGTCCAACTCTTCTGCCACCCCATGGACTATAGCCTGCCAGGCTCCTCTGTCCCTGGGATTTCCCAGACAAGAATATTGAAGTGGGTTGCCATTTCCTTCTCCAGGGGATCTTCCTGACCCAGGGATTGAACCCACTTCTCCTGCATTGGCAGGCAGATTCTGTACCACTGAGCCACCAAGGAAGCCCAGTTACACAGTTAGTAGCATCTATAAGCAATTTCCCAAAAATAGAAGGTGTCTCAGCAATTATATAGATTGGGCATGTGTGGATTGTGCTCCCTTGGATTCTTCAGAGCCCCACTCAGTAATCGTCTTTTGTACTGTAATCCATTTGACCCTTGGTGTACACTACTAGGTAGAGCTGCATTAATGAGAAAGTCATCAGGCCAAGCACAGCACCTGTTATAGTACACTGCTTTGGCATTGGTAACTGGAATCAAGCAATGGAAATAATGAAGAATAACAGAAGCTATATTTGTTGTTAGGTTTGTTGTATATTGAGGAGCACATGGTGTATATTGGGGCTTTCTTGGTGGCTCAGACAGTAAAGAATCTGCCTGCAATGTGGGAGACTGGCATTTGATCCCTGGGTCAGGAAGATCCCCTGGAAAAGGGAACGGCTACCCACTCCAGTATTCTTGCCTGGAGAATCCCATGAACAGAGTAGCCTAGTGGGCTACAGTCCATGGGGTCTCAAAGAGTTGGACATGTTTGAGTGACCTAACACTTCACTTTTTTTGTTGTATATTTAATTTTGAATTACTGCCAGTAAATTTTTTTATTCATGTCTGTGTGAATGTTACACTAATACAGTAACCTTTTCATTCTTAATATTTTTAGTTTTAAACAATTTAGAAGCATTCATGTAAAAATCTTTGTAATGTATATTGTGTATTTGCTAAATCGCTTCAGTTATGTCTGACTCTGTGCGACCCTATGGACTGTAGCCTGCTAGGCTCCTCTGTTCATTGGATTCTCCAGGCAAGAATACTGGAAGGGGTTTCCATCCCCTCCTCCAGGTGATCTTCTGAACCCAGGGACTGAACCTGGGTATCTTATGTCTCCTGCATTGGTAGGTGAGTTCTTTACCACTAGCTCCACCATTGGTCAAACTTTTTTTCCTTCAGAATTAAGTTTTCCTTATCTTATTTTATAGCACAGAACATTTAATAGATTTACTTGCAGCTATTAAGTTCAGCAGGGCTTTCCAGGTGGTGCAGTGGTAAAGAATCCACCTGCCAATGCAGGAGGCACAGGAGACCTGGGTTCCATCCCGGGGTTGAGAAGATCCTCTGAAGCAGGAAATGGCTACCCACTCCAGTATTCTTGGCTGGAATGTTCCATGGACAGAGGAGCCTGGCAGGCTACAGTCCATGGGACCTGAAAGAATAGGGCATGGCTGAGTAACTGAGCATGCCCGCATTAAGTTCAGCTTATTAGACGTTGAGATTTTTAGACTAGCTTTTGGCACCTGGGGGATTAGTATACAGTATAGTGTACCTTGTAGACCAGTACAATGAATCAAAGTCTAAGGGACTTTTATTTTTTCACTGGATAGGAATTTTATGCTGTCATATACAGGTATTCTTGCTTTAATAAAACTTGTTTTGTCAAGGCCCAGTTGCAGCATTTGTATTAATCATAAATTGATATTACAGCAAGATTCATCATATCAATTGTAGGCTCCCATAGGTCTTTGATGATGAGAATTGGTTTGCAAAACTTGATTTGCATAGGAATTCATATAGTACAAAATGGTTTTACCTCTGTGTAGCTCCAGTGAATGAACCTTAGAGCACAACTTGGATGTTCCTTTTTGTAATTTCTTCAGAAATTTTTCTTATTTCTCATGTGCACACTTTTTTCCCTTTTATGATTTGTAGGCATCATGATCGGAAGATGTGTATAATAGGACTGAGTATCCTTTTGGAATTGCAAAATCGACCTCCTGCAGTAGATGCTGTGGTGGGACAGATTGTGCCCTCAATTCTTTTCCTTTTCCTTGGACTAAAGCAGGTCTGCGCTACCAGACAACTGGTAAACCGGGAGGATCACTCAAAAGCAGATAAAGCCAATATAGAAGAAAATGGTAAAGTGTTCTAATTGCAGTGAATGTTAGAACTGATTTTTTTGAGTATGTGTTTTCTTTGAGTTTTAGTCTATTTAGAAACATTAAATAGATTTACATTTCTTGGCTTGCTACATGTTTAACAAATATTTTGAGTTTGATCGACTGAATTATAGTAGTCCCTTCTTACCACAATTTTGGTTTTATGATTTCAGTTGTCTAAAAATGTTAAATGGAAAATTCCAGAAATAAACAGTTCATAACTTTATTTATCTATTTCCCATTGAAGTATAGTTGATCTACAATATTATATTTTTGGTTATACATTTAGGTCTTTAGTTTCAGATGTACAGCATATATAATGATTCACTGTTTTTATAGATTACACTGTTTAAAGTTATTATATTAACATATTCCCTGTGCTGTTCAATATATCCTTGTAGCTTATTTTTTTAAAACTTAAGATTGTACCTCTTATCTCCTACTCTTGGCCCTCCACTTCCCCCTTCCTAATGGTAACTACTAGTTATTTCTCTGTATCTGTGAGTCTGTTTTATATTCATTTGTTTCTTTCATTTTTTATATTCCATATTTAAATGTAACATATAGAACTTGTCTATCTTTGTTTGACTTACTTCATTAAGCATAATATCCTTTAGGTCTATCCCATTTTGTTGCAAATGGCAAGATGTCATTCTTTGTTTATAGCTGAGTACTAATCCACTGTATATCTCACCACATCTTCATTATCCATTCATTTGTTGATGGACATTTGCATTGCTTCCTTATATTGGCTGTTGTAAATAATGCTGCTGTGAACATTGGGGGTTGTGTGTAGCTTTTTGAGTTATTTTTTAATATATGTATATATACCCAGGAGTGAAATTGCTAGATCATATTTTTAGTTTTTTGAGAAACTTTTCATAGTTTTCCATAAGGGTTGTACGAGTTTACATTCCCACCAACAGTACGCAAGGGTTCCCTTTTCTTTATATCCTTGCCAACATTTGTTATTTGTTGATAGCCATTCTTATTGAGAGGGGTGAGATGATATCTCATTGTGATTTTGAATTGCATTTCTCTAGTGATTAGCCATGTTGAATATCTTTTATGCCTATTCAGGTCTTCTGCTCATTTTTTAATTGGGTCAGTTGGTTTTTTGACATTTGAGTTGTATGAGGTATTTATATATTTTGAGTATTAACCCCTATCATATTATATCATTTCTTGCACTTATTGGTTGTCTTTTCATTTTATTAATGATTTTCTTTGATGCCCCAAAACTTTTAAGTTTAATTAGGTTCCATTTGTTTTTGTTGTTATGTCCTTTGCTTTAGGAGACAGAACCCCCAAAATATTTCTGCAATTTATATCAAAGAGTGTTCTGTTTTTCTGCTAGTAGTTTTATGGTTTCTAGTTATACATTTAGGTCTTTAATCCATTTTGAGTTTATTTTTATCTATGATGTGAGAAAATGTTCTAGTTTCATTCTTTTACATGTAGCTGTCCAGTTTTTCCAATATGCTTATTATTGAAGAAACTGATATTTTCCATTGTGTATTCTTGCTTCTTTTGTGGTAGGTGAATCAACTCCAAATATAGAAGTTTATTTCTGGGCTTTTAATTGTTTCCTGTTGATCTATGTGTCTGTTTTTGTGCCATTACCATACTGTTTTGATTACTGTGGCTTTATAGGATAGTCTGAAGTTAAAGCACATGATATCTCCAACCCTGTTCTTTTTCATCAAGATTGCTTTGACAGTTAAGGGTTTTTTGTGGTTCCATATAAATTTTAGGACAATTTGTTCTAATTCTGTGGAGGGTGTCATGGGTATTTTGATAAACATTAAATCTATAGATTGCTTTGGTAGTATGGATAGTTTAACAATATTAACTCTTCCAATCCATGAACACAGGATATCTTTCCATTTTTTGGTATTTTCTTCCATTGTAGAGTATAGGTCTTTTCACTTCCCTCAGTTAAGTTCATTCATAAGTATTTCATTTTCTTCAATACGATTTTAAATAGATTTGTTTTCTTGATTTCTCTTTCTGCAACTTTACTGAATTCATTTATTAGTTCTAAAAGCTTTTTGGTGGATACTTTATGCTTTTCTATATATAGTATTATGGCATATGAAAATAGTGACAGTTTTACTTCCCTTCCAATTTGGATTCCTTTATTTCTTATTTCTTTTTCTTGTCTGATTGCATGGCTCACCTCCCAATAGTATGTTAAATAGAAGTGGCAAGAGTGGGCATCCTTACCTTGTTCCTGAATTTAGAGGAAAATCTTGTAGCTTTCACTGTACCATATGATGTTAGCTGTGGGTTGGCCATAAACAGCCTTTATTGTGTTGAGATATGTTATCTCTATACCTACTTCGATGAGAATTTTTGTCACGAATGGATGTTGAATTTTGTCAAGTGCTTTTTGGTAGGTATTATGATCATCATGTGATTTTATTCTTTTTTTTTGTGGTGTATCACATTGATTGGTGGATATTGAGTCATCTTTGCATTCCTGGAATAAATCTTACTGGATTGTTGTGTATGATCCTTTTTATAAGTTGTTGAATTTGGTTTGCTAATAATTCTGTTGAGGATTTTTGCATTGATAATCATCAGAAATATTAGCCTATAATTCTCTTTCTCTTTTTTTTGGTAGTGTCTTTGCTTTTGGTGGCACTGTGGAATGAGTTTGGGAGTGTTCCTCCCTCTTTGGCTTTTTGGAGTAGTTTGAGGACAGGTATTAGCTTTTCTTTATACATTTGGAGGAGTTTTCATGTTAAGCCATCCAGTCATGGACTTCTTTTTGCTGGGAGTTTTTTGATTATGAATTCAATTTACTAGAGTGATCTTTTTATTTAGATTGTCTGTTTCTTCCTTATTCAATTTTGGAAGGTTGTATATCTCTAGAAATGTTTCCATTCCTTCTTGGTTGTTCAGTTTGTTGGCTTATAACTATTTGTAGCATTCACTACAATTTTTTTGGTATCTCTGTGATATCAGTTGCAATTTCTTTTATTTCTTGTTTTATTTGTTTGAGCCCTCTCTTTTTTCCTCCCACTAAAGGCTTATACATTTTGCTTATTTTTCAAAAACAGTTCTTGATCTTTTCTACTATTTTTTTTTTTTGGTCTATTTTATTTATTTCCCCCTCTAAACTTTATTATTTCTTTCTTCTGACTTTAGGCTTTGTTTGTTCTTTTTTTATTCTTTTAGATGGTAGGTTAGGCTGTTTATTTGATATTTTTCTTGTTTCTTGAGGTAAACCTAAATTTTGCAGTGTTTTTAAATTTGCAAAGTTGTGTTTTTGTTTTCATTTGTCTCAAGGTATTTTCTGATTTCTTTTATGATTTTTTCATTCATCCATTGGTGTTTTAGTAGCATGTTGTTTAGTCTTCATGTGTTTATGTTTTTCATTTTTCTACCTGTGATTGATTTCTCGTTTCATAGTGTGGTCTGAAAAAATGCTTAATATAATTTCTATCCCTTTGCATTCGGTGAGACTTATTTTGTGGCCTAGCATGTGTTCTGTCCTAGAGAACGCTCCACGTGCACTTGGAAAAATGTGCATTCTACCATTTTGGGGATCTAATGTCCTGTAGATATCTGTTAAGTTCAAGTGGTCTGATGTTCATTTAGACACATTAGAAAAACCGCCAAACTACATTTCCACCTGTGTGTGTCTTTAATCCTGAAATTAGTTTCTTCAAGCAATCAGAATTCTTTTTTTCCAGTATGTTGCACTCTTTCTAATTTCTTACTTTGGTCTCTCTTGGCTTATAATTATTAAGACTTGAGGGAAGATTTTTTAGTAATATCCCAGACTTTCTTATTGAATTGCCTACTTAAGTGTATGACCATTAACCAACAAAGGTATCTCTTGCTGTCTTATTATTATCCTTTGTATATAGTTTTTAATTTTTTTTGTATGTGGTAAAAACTATGGTTTCTTGCCTTATCCCTAAAATTATTTTGCAGCTTAATACACGTGCTTCAATATGGTATGTTTTATAGAACTAGATTTAGATTAATAATGCCTGGTTTAAGTTTACTCCAGGTTTTTCCTCTTAGATTGATTTTTGCCCTGCATTTAGTATCTTCCAGTTATTTACAGTACTGGTCTGTCTGGAACAGACTGGCCCTGAAAATAGAAACTCAGTCTATGGAGATACACAGTTCAGCTGTCAACTTTTTAACCCATGTGTAGCTAATTATTTTTCTTTAATATTTCTAAACGTTTCTGTTTCTGTTAGCTGAAATGACCTCTTCATTTGAGCATTTCCAAGCAATTGGTAATTATTAATAGCTTAGTTGGAGAAGGAAATGGCAACCCACTCCACTGTTCTTGCCTGGAGAATCCCATGGATGGAGAAGCCTGGTGGGCTGCAGTCCATGGGGTCGCACTGAAGCGACTTAGCAGCAGCAGCAGCAGCAATATCTTAGTTAATTGTTAAGAGACTCACATTCTCAATGGGAGGTCACTGTTGTTTAAAACACATGCACTGAGTACACAATCATTTTATGTCTTTTTTTTTTTTACAAAAAGGTTAATTTGGGAATCTGTGGCTAAATAGTATTTTTATATTAATGGATATGAAGCAGCCATAGTAAAACAGTAATAACAGTTCATCTAGATCACAGATTTAGAGATAGTTAGAAATTGTTTTAAACGAGGAAGATAAAGTCATTTTCAATTTAGCAAGCTATAGTAAAGGTAAGGTTTATTTTTATAATTTTACATAAAATTATTTGATAGTTTTTCCATTTCTAGAATGTCACTTTATAATTTTTGTTTTCATTTGGATTTATCTTTTGTCCTTATGTGATTTGATTCCTTTTGAATAAATAATGGATTCACAGAAGAGATTTCAAGTGATGAAGAGGAGACTAATGTAACTGCTCAAGCAATGCAGTCAAATAATGGAAGAGGTGAAGATGAAGAGGAAGATGATGATGACTGGGATGAAGAAGTGTTGGAAGAAACTGCTCTTGAGGGATTCAGTACTCCGCTGGACCTTGACAATAGTGTGGATGAATATCAATTTTTTACACAAGCTTTGCTGAGTATGTTGTTACTCCCTGAATCATCAAATATGTTTTTCATTTCCATCTTTTAGAAGTTGTTTGGGGGTCTACCCCAAATTGGTTTAGGATTCCCTGTAAAAATTGTATTTATTTTTAATTATAGAAATCCCCAAACATACATAAAATGAGAGCAGATAGCATAATGTCAGGGTTAGGTTGCAGGATATCCTCATAATAGTGATTTAAGGCAAGAGTATCTGTATATATTGTTCATCCTCTAGGTATAAACAAAGATTTTTACAGAATGAAGTATCTCACATATTTTGCTTAAAAATTGTGGCCATAAACTTATCAGCAATTCATAATCCCCATGGGAAGGAATGGGGTCCATAAGAGAGTAAATTTTTAACTATATAAGCAATATACCAATTTTTTACAGCAAAGGATACTAGAAATACAGTTAAAGTACTCATAAAAGATTGGAAGAAAATACTGTCATGTAAGATCCACAGATTACAGAAACCTTCTATAAATGAATAAGACCAATAACCTTGTATAAGAATGAGATACATAAATAGAAAACTTATAGAATTAAAAATAAATAATAAACCAATGAGAATATTTGGAAAATTATTATAAACAAGGTATAATGAAAAGAAATCCCACTATATGGGTTGCTTGATAGTTACATTGTATTTCTATGGCAGTATCATAATTTAGCTTATTTCCACTGATGGACATACAGGATATTTCCAGTTTTTTGTTTCTTTGCTGTTATAAAGAATATTAAATTGAACATCCTTGTTCAATTTGAACACCAACCCTAAAATATTGTTGTTAATACTAACAAGGTTCAGTTCAGTTCAGTTGCTCAGTCGTGTCCGACTCTTTATGACCGCATGAATTGCAGCACGCCAGGCCTCCCTGTCCGTCACCAACTCCTGGAGTTCACTCAGACTCACGTCCATCTAGTCAGTGATGCCATCTAGCCATCTCATCCTCTGTCGTCCCCTTCTCCTCCTGCCCCCAATCCTTCCCAGCATCAGAGTTTTTCCAATGAGTCAAATCTTCGCATGAGGTGGCCAAAGTACCGGAGTTTCAGCTTCAGCATCATTCCTTCCAAAGAAATCCCAGGGCTGATCTCCTTCAGAATGGACTGGTTGGATCTCCTTGCAGTCCAAGGGACTCTCAAGAGTCTTCTCCAACACCACAGTTCAAAAGCATCAATTCTTCGGTGCTCAGGCTTCTTCACAGTCCAACTCTCACGTCCATACATGATCACAGGAAAAACCATAGCCTTGACTAGACAGACCTTTGTTGGCAAAGTAATGTCTCTGCTTTTCAATATGCTATCTAGGTTGGTCATAACTTTCCTTCCAAGGAATAAGCATCTTTTAATTTCATGGCTGCAGTCACCATCTGCAGTGATTTTGCAGCCCCCAAAAATAAAGTCTGACACTGTTTCCACTGTTTCCCCATCTATTTCCCATGAAGTGATGGGACCAGATGCTATGATCTTCGTTTTCTGAATGTTGAGCTTTAAGCCAACTTTTTCACTCCTCACTTTCACCTTCATCAACAGGCTTTTGAGTTCCTCTTCACTTTCTGCCATAAGGGTGGTGTCATCTGCATATCTGAGGTTATTGATATTTCTCCCGGTAATCTTGGTACTAACAATGTAGTGGTAGCCTAATATACTGGCATTATGTAGTATGCCAATATATTGCTTATTACAAATACCATTAATGAGTCACCTCTATGTTTTATTGAAATTTAGCAGGAACAAGAGGTTGAGAGTCCAGGGAATGATATTCCAAAACATGAGGAAGATAAAGAGCATAAATGTGGAAATTGAAATGCAGAGGGTGTTCTCTAAGGCAGTTGCTACTGGACCTGGGTGTTCATCATAAGCAACAAAGAAGCTCTTTGGTCTTGGGTGGGATCTCAGGATATGTATTTTGAAAATGCTCCTCAGGAGACAGGCAACCAGCTTTGGCTCAGTCAGCACATAGGGACCACTGCTTAAGTCTCTGTGAAGTGGTAAAATTGTACCAAATTGTACCAGCCTTGGATTCTGGACTGAGGTTGTCTTTATCGCATTGCCGATTAGAGTGTTGTTGAATGTTTTTGTATAAAGAAGTGATCTTGGGGATGTGGTAGTTTCTTTCAGGGCTATTATCTATTGATAAGGTCCAAAAAGAACTGAAGTGGACTAGACTTGGGAACCAAGTGTTAGGAAATTGCTTTATGTAAGTAGGGCCCTCGAGAGAAAGGATGGCATTTGATGAAAAAAGCATATAGGTAAAAACCATCAAGAAAGCAGCACAGAATTGGATGTGGAAGAGGGTATGACAGTGGTTGACTAGGAGACTAAAAGAACTAGTGATGGAAATGGGGAGATCCAAGGAGAGTTTGAGAGGTAAAATGTTAAATTTGGTTATAGTTGTGCTGAGTTTCAGGTGACCTATCCAATGTAAAAGTCCAGGAAGTTTAGTGAACAGTTTTGCCTAAAGGTACAAATTTGAGGTTTTGGTGTAGATGCAGGTAGCGTGTGGCATGTGCCGGCAGCATAATTCCTGAGGAAAATGATAACAAGTGAGTAAAGTGTTTCCCATGATCTGGATTTTAGGGAGCTTTCATAGTTAGTGAAACCCCAAGAAGAGGAGATGGCAAAGGAGGCAGAGAACTAGGCAAAGGAGAGATTTGTGGTGTTTCAACCCTTCCACAAGGGGCTTCCCTTGTGGCTCAGCTGGTAAAGAATCCACCTGCAATGCGAAGACCTGGGTTCAATCCTTGGGTTGGGAAGATCCCCTGGAGAAGGGAAAGGCTACCCACACCAGTATTCTGGCCTGGAGAATTATATATATAGTCCATGGGGTCGCAAAGAGTCAGGCACGACTGGCCGACTTTCACTTCACTTCAACCTTCCCTTGTAGCCCCACAGGTTGAGTACTAAAGTGAGTACTCAGGAGTCATTCTTTGTTGGAATAAGTTTTATCACCTATTGTCTGTTATCATTTCATTGTAATTTGGTTATATCATTAGTTATTATCTGAAATAATAATTGTCACTGGACTCCCTTATCATTCCTTCTTCCCTGAAACACTCCGCATTACAACAGCTGTGCAGAATCGGGATGCTGCGTGGTATCAACTGCTGATGGCGCCACTCAGTGAGGATCAGAGGAGGGCGCTGCAGGAGGTGTACACATTGGCCGAGCACCGGAGGACAGTGGCAGGTCAGCCAGCATGATTTTCTGATCGGAGCGCATGTGTCGGTAGTCAGCCTTTATTTTTACCAGCCTGGTGGCACCTAAATACTGTTCTAAAATTTGTTTTTAGAGGCCAACCTTTCAAGATAATAAGAAATTATCATTATTTTATGATCTTTTTAATCACTTATGATACTTTTGCAAAACACCCTGTGTTAACATCTGTCTTCAGTAGTGTTCTTATTCATGCCTTTATCCTATTTTGGAGCCAAAGGTAAGACATAAAGGTGGGATGAATCTTGCTAAAGGAGAGTTAACCAGCTGGGTCACCCACCTAACCATCTAAACAGTGAACCAGAGGCATTTTATGAGTTCTTATAAGGACCTTATATTTCTAGAAATGAAATACTCTCCATTTCTTTTTGTTGGGCTTTATGTAGAAGTTGGTGGTTCTTGTTGATTTTCAGTTTTTGAGCTAGAGAAATTATTTTATGCAGACATTATTATGGTCACTTCTGGAAAATTAATGGAAGATTTTGTAATTACAGAAGTATTTTAGTGGAAGACATTATGGAATAGGAATCTAGAGTTTAGAACCCAGGTTCTTCTGCATGGACTTTAGACTTCAGTCCTGCCTAGATTCTGTATCGCCTCTCCTGATGGGAGAAGTGAGTGTGCCCTTTTAGGAGTAGACACTATGGCTTTGAGCCTTGTTTTTATCTTGCTCAGTTTTAGCAAACAGTTTTTCCAAAATAGAGATTATAATTGCAGTCATTCCTCAGTATCTTCAGAGGGGATTGGTTCCTGGGCTCCCCTCAAATACCAAAATCCTAGGATGCTCAAGTTCCTTGTTAAAATGGTGTGGTGCAGTGGGCCCTCTATATCCTATGTGTCTGTGGGTTACACATCCCCAGATACCTGGACGATGGTACTTACTGACATGGGTTTGTTAAAGGCTAGTGTTCAATTGGGCAGAATAATTAATACCACGATTCACATTCCTTCACAGCGCTAACTCTAAAGAATCTGGCTCCTTTGAGGATATTTCCAACTTTGTCACCTTAGATACTTTTCTCTTTTCCCTGCTTTCTCTTCAAATTCTAGAGGCAAAGAAGAAGATTGAACAACAGGGAGGCTTTACCTTTGAAAACAAAGGAGTCCTCTCTGCATTTAATTTTGGGACTATGCCCACCAACAACTGAAAGAAGGAGCACCAACTGACCAAACGTCATTATTACATTGAACGTCAGCTGGAAGGAGAGGGTCAGTAGAGCTGGGAGGGGCTGCTGTTGGCGCCACCTGCTGTGCCAGTTACACTTGGCCTCTGGCAGCACCTTTCTCTGCCCCTGTGTCCCCTTTGATCTTTCTCACCCTGAAATATATATTTTAAGCAGCTACTGTAATGTATGAAATTAAAGAAAAACAAAATCATAGGACTGAAAAGGACAAAGCATATGCTCCAAAGGATGAATGACCAAGGTGGATTTAGAGGATTGGATGGAATTGCACGTCTCAGGTTTTGCCATGCAGAATCAATGGATTTATGCGAATAACAGTGCCTTCTGTTGTACATGAATTATCTGAAAAAAAATTTTTTTGGAGTGTGTTGCAATTTTTTTTAAAGCATAAAATTTATTTCTAGATAAATGTAAACCTTGGCTATATGTTGATTTATTCTGTATTTTACTATGTGAATTTCCTGTTAGACAGTTAGCTATGAGTCACTCTGGTTTCAAAATCATCACTGCTCCCCTTGATCCCCCTGCTGCTGGGGGCTTTCTTCAGGGGTTGTACAATATGCACTGGCTCTGGTTTTTCATAATGTGTTTTTTCCTAAGGATGTGGCTTTCCTAAGAAGTGTCTTATTCTCTCTTCTGTCATATTTTTCAGCCCTGAAAGGGGTAGTATTTCTTTTGAATCAATCTATATGAGTATTGATTTCATTCATAACCTGGTAAGTTCAGGACTCAAAAATTTCTTGGCAGCAAGTGGCAGGGACTCCTTAGTCACTGGAATTAACAATAAGTCCGAGTATTTTCTGAATCATGTACTTAATTATGCAGTTAATTGATAATTATGCTAAAGCACATTGAACTTCTAAGAGAAAGGTGCTGCATAAGCATGCTGTCTTTCTGGATGGGGGCTTGCATTGTCAATAACTTATCATTCCAGCTGTGTTGGACCTGGGTCCAGAACATTTTGTAACAGTATTTTTTATCTAGGAAAAAGACCCAAGTAAATCTAACTTCTTGCTTTCTCACACATCTGACTTTTCTCCTATCTAATCTGAACTGAATCTGTTTTTATTTTAGCTCAGTTTGGCTTCTATTTTTCAGGGGTTGGGATATTGGTCACTGCACTCTTACATTGTAATTATGCAAGATAGCCCAAGAGAAATATTACAGATAGAGGTTACAGCTGTTTTTCTGAACTGATTCAGTGCCAGAACATGGGTCATAGTGTTTTCATTCTGTAAAGTGAAAATGGATTTTCAGAACTTAATATATTTCTGGATATGATACAGCTGTCCTTTTTTATGAACTGTTTGCAGCTTATATTTTCCATCAGTGACTGGAGGAATTTCCTCCAGGTGCTTTCTAGATTACCATCCCTTGTTAATATGAACTGTTTTTAGAATTTTAGGTTATTTAAGTAGATTTTACAGAAGTAGCCCAAGAAGCCATGAGTTTCAGTTAAATGATCCCCTGCTTTCCTCTGCCCCACTCATCCCAAGGCATTGATAGTGTGCCAACTGGGAGTTAAAAGAGAAAGATGGCATTAGGGGAAATTGTTAACATCTTAAGCTTTGAAACTCTTCTTATTCTCCTTATGTCCCAAATGGTTTAATTTTAACATAATATGCCTTCACACTGGATTGTAAAAGGCATGTGATTTTATTTTTGTGATGTATTGTCTCCTGCAGTATTAAAGGGAAAGAAGTGTTAATGTGTATCATCCTATCTTGTTTTTGAAGCCAGGGTAGTTGTACAGTTTTGTTACCAGCAGTGCTAACCTGAATGTGATCTGATAACCTTGGAAATGCAGGAACTCATATGAATGTATAATAAAATGTGGGCTGATTCCCAGGATCCTGAACTCCTCTGTGTGAAATATTTTCTGAAACACCCATCAGGATGTTTTCCTGACTCCTGGGGACCTGAAGCAAGGTGGGCATAGGTTGGGGAGGATAAAAAGGGCTCATCAGAAACAGCTAAAGAGTGGGGAGTGTTTGGGGACAAGAGCCCATCTTATAAACCAAGGTGTCCAAATGAGAACTGCAGATGCTCTGAAAAAGCAAGCTCATTCAACCACATCAGGACCCTGAAGAAAAGGAAAAGTGGAGCCATTTTCTGATGTGTATGTGCATGCTAAGTCATGTCTGATTCTTTGCAACCCCATGGACTGTCGCCCAGGTTCCTCTGTCCATGGGATTTTTCAGGCAAGAATACTGGAGTGAGTTACCACTTCCTCCTGTAGGGGATCTTTCTGACTCAGGGATCAAACCCAAGTCTCTTGTGTCTCCTGCATTGGTAGGTGGATATTTTGCCACTGTGCCACCTGGGAAGCCCCAGTTTTTTGATGGGTGGCCATCAAATTAGGAGCAGTTGAAACAGTGGAATGGTAAGTGCTGGCCTTTTGATTCTCAAATATTTACCTAGCATGACAGTAAGCTTCTCCTCCCTACCTCTGATTTATGTTAAGACTGCACTGAACCAGTAAATTGTTCATCTGTGAAAATTACAAAGAAAGAAAATAAATTAGGTTATTTGTTTAATATAGTGAATTACAGTCCAGTTTTCTGTTCAACAGTGGAGGTTGAAAATTGCAATACATTTATGGAGGAAATCAAAGGAAATTTCTCCATGTGATCAGAGCCTGCCAGTTTTGTGTGTGTGTGTGTGTGCGTGCGTGCGCACATGTTTCATCTGTAAAAAAAAAAAAAAAAATCAGTTCAGATAAGCCTTAAGTGGAAATCCATCCTGCTCCTGTTTCACTCTCTCCACTGAGATTAGTGTACAAGTGGGTTGGAAACATCTCAGGCAGTCCATTAGTGACTAAGACCACAAAGTCAGTGAATGAAAGGTTGGGCTGTATTTTTAAGAAGAAGCACAAACACCAGTGCAACCATGGCCAATTCTGTAGCCAGGAGAGAGATTGTGTATGCAGCAGTGGGTTGAGTGGCAGGAGAGTCTGGGGCAGACAGCAGTGCTGGCGGAGAGAAGAGGGCTGTGTTGTGAGAAGGTCTGCACGACTCTTCCATTAAGGGGGAAGGTGAGTGAAGGCCCATGCTCCCTACAGAGCACCTGAGAGGAAGTTCACCTTGGAGATCATCCAGTTTGAAAAAAAGATTCAAGCAGTACGTGGATATCTCTCAAGAGCTAAGAATCAGAGGCTTCACAGAGGGTCTGGAATATACCTGGAGCTAAGAGCAATTCAGGCAGGAGTGACCTTAGAGAGCGTGCGTGCTTAGTTGCTCAATTGTGTCCAACTCTTTGTGATCCCATGGACTGTAGCCCACCAGGCTCTCTGTCCATGGAATTTTGCAGGCAAGAATATTGGAGTGGGTTGCCACTTCCTACTCCAGGGATCTTCCTGACCTGGGGTTCTAACCTGCGTCTCTTGAGTCTCCTGCATTGGCAGGCGGATTCTTTACTAGCTGAGCCATTGGAGAAGTCCATCATTGGTACCAAGTCCCCACAAAGAAGACTAATAACTAGACTGGAGAATTCAGGGGGACTTGAAACATCCCACCTAGAATTGAATTATTTCTGTGCTTGGCTGCTGTGCAACAAATATTTATTTGTCATACCTCTCAGCTTCTTGGATCTTATTTCTTAGACCAGAGATTGAACCCAGGCCATGTCAGTGAAAGCACCATGTCCTAACCACTGGACCACCCAGTGAATTCTCAAGCAATTATTTAAAAAAGTTTAATAATTTGGTCTCCCCTTTAACCTAGTACTGTTTATGTGTTTACTCAATATTTATTTGGTGAAGTTGGGGAGAAATTTTTTATTAATAGATATTGTATACAAATATTTTCAAAATAAGAGACTTCTATACATTTATTACACACAGTTTTCCAAGCCAGGTAACCCAATACTGGTCATTCCCAATAACGAAAACTACAAACTCAATTTCTCAATTTTTAGCTTCCTGCAGCTGCTGATATAAGACAACCCTCAGCTAGGTGGTGCCAAAATTAGGGGCATTTTCCACATAAAACAATGTTTGACATCAGTAGATATCAGCAGGAAGTGTTTATCTTTTCTACTTTGATGGGAACAAGAAAACTGGTTTTCATTTCACTAGTTGGTAAATGAGCTGTATTTGGAAACCGTCATCAGCTGGCGCCCTGTTTCCTGGGCGTCCCAGTGAGGTCAGCTCTCCCGACAGCGGGAGTTCCAGGACACACCCTCTGGCCAGCCCCTTCGTGGGGCTGTGGTTGGGCACTTTCACCAGAGATTTCCTGAGGCAGTGACAAGTTAAATAGGCAGATTGTTTACTCTCTCAACATGCCAGCATCTGACAGGCCTTCATTCTTTGCTTCCAATCAAGTTTTGATGAATATGGTACAACCCAGACTTTGGATCTAGAGAGCTGTGTGACTCCAGATGGAGTCTACTTGCTGTGGTAGCCAGCTTCCACGATGGCCCACAACGAGCTTTGATATCTCTTGGGTTGCTCCCTCTCAGATTGTTCCACAGTTAAGCTGTGAGAGCTATAGCATGTAGAAATTATGGTGTGTCACTTCCAAGATTAGATTATAAAAATACGTGACTTACGTCTTGGATGTGTTTCTCTCTCCCTCTCTCCATGTGCTCTGGTGGGAGCCATGTTGTGAGTGGCCCTATGGTGAGGACCATATGGTGAGGAGCTGAATGAAGCCTGCCAGGAGACACAGCATGATTTAGGAAATAGATCCTTCAAGCTTGTCAAGTCTTCAGCGATCACAGGCCTGGCTGACAGCTTGACTGTAATAACCTCATGAAGGACCCTAAATCATACGCATCCAACCAAGCCACTCCTAGATTCCTGATTCTCAGACACAGACAATAAATGACTGTTGATTTTAACTGTTTGGTGACATTTTGTTATGCTGCTATAAATAACTAATACACTGTTTACAAAAACTCTCCTATACTTTCTACTATGAATAAATAATACACCCTGGATTGCCAGGAAATAGAATGCTGACATCTGATATGAGGCAGCACTAGATATTTTCCAAGATTTCTCCCCACCCCAAGATTCTACAATAGTTTGGAGACTGACTATAATAACTGAATTTTCCTAAAATAATCTAGATTTTCTACTTTCAAACTGAACTGTATCTAAAAACAGATATGACAGAACCTGCAGATTAGATTCAGTTTACATCTTGTTTATGGATGTTAGGCGTTTGTTCTCAGGTATTATCATTTATTTTAATTTTTTGTCAGCTTTATTGTTTAACGTGAAACTTTCTATAAATAAAAAGGCATGGTGCTGTTTATAGGCTATGTTTTTATTGTCATGAAGTATCAGTTGAAACCATGACTGAATTAATTTTTTTGTGTGTTCAGACATTATCTTGAGTTATACTGACCCCGTGGGTCAGCTGTACAAACTCATGCAGTGCAGTTTGTCCGCAGATCACTTTTACATGCATGATGATCTTGCATTGCTGTAAAGCTACTTCTCAGTCCCTTTCAAAAAGATTCACAAGTTTGGACATGTGTCTCTGCCCTTGGGCTCTATTTTTACTGCATCCTGTTTATATTCAACTTGGAAATTTGATTTTCAGAGACATCTGTGTTTAGAATTGACTGTGGGGCTTAAACACTAGAACAGAATTGCTCTTGTAATATAATAACACAGGCATTTGCCTCCCTAGGTCTTTTGTTGAGCTGTCACTTGCTGATGGTTATTTGGTGACATTGTTATTTTATTCTGCCTTGTGGAGAACCGCTAAATTAGGGTAATGGATTATGCTGTCAATCAAGTTTGACAGACCCTCTATGAGAAATTGTAATGGAATGAAAGCAACATGGTCCAGTTGTTGTGTGATTAGCAATGTACCTTAATAACTGAAGTAGCCCTTCAGTTATTGAATGCTACAAAGAGCATTTCAGTATGGTGGATCTAGCTTCCCACTGCATGCTTCTATAAGATTGTATGTGTGGTACTCAAGGCAGTTTTTAACCTGTGACGCTTTCAAAACAAAGTTTAGACATGCTGTTTAAAAGCATTTGATTATATTTACATATATATATAGTGTGTGTGTGTGTGTGTATGTAAATGTCATTGGAGCGACATTTATGGCATAACAATGTATTGAGGAAAAACTTCCTCTGCTCTCTTAGGTTCAGTAACTGTGGTCTTGAGAATTAACCTAAGAAAAGAAAACAGAAAAAGTACAGTTTTTTATTCATTTTCATATTCATAAGATTTCACAGAAGCAAAACTCAAAGAAGCAGTTAGAAATTTAGAATAACTTCTAAAAGTCAACAAACAAGAATATGGGAGTGAGCTGGACCATACGGCCAGCTTCTGCTTTGCCCACACACACTGGACAAGCAAGTGACAGGCCATCAGACCATCCGCCTTCAGCCCGGGGCCACCTTCATTCTCTATCACCAATACCAGGCAGAGAAAGGGTGACTTTTCTTGTTCCTAGAATTCTAAAAGCTATTTTTGCCCACACAAATTTCTTTCTTTTTCTTTTCTTTTTTGGGTCATGCTGAGTGGCTTGCAGAATCTCAGTTCCCCGACCAGGATTGAACCCAGGTCACGGCAGTGGGAGTCTGGAGTCCCAACCACTAGGCCACCAAAAAACCCTCCCCCCTCAACCAAACACATGCAAATTTCTTGATACTCTGTAAAACACTCTAGAATTCTTGATGCTTGGTACAGATTTTCTTGCCTTTAGAAAAAACATTTATGGGCCAACATTCTGTTTAATGGTCATTGACTCTACTTTTGGCATGCTTTTATGCCTCATCTTTCTCATTTATTTTCCCCTCTGGCTTCTAATTTTTCTTTAGATTCTTTTTCATTTCACTGTACTCTTGTCTGAAAATTTAGTTTGTATTGGGAAGCCTGGGAAGTCTATATGCCAAGTTCATTAAATACCTACTAGGGTTTTAGAGATGGAATGATTTTTCAGTCTGGTTCACACTGAATTTTTTTTTTTTTTTTTTTTTCGCCATGCCTCATGGTTTGGGATCTCAGTTCCCCTACCAGGGATTGAACCTGAGCCCCAGCAGTGAACCCAGGCCCCTCCCTCTTGGACCTCCCCCCTCTCCATCCCATCCATCTAAGTCATCATAGAGCACCGAGCTGAGCTCCCTGTGCTATGCAGCAGGTTCTCACTAGCTGTTTATTTTACAGAGGGTAGTGAAGTATATTTATGTCAAACCTAATTTCCTAATTCATCCTACCCTCCCCTTCCCCATCCTGTGTCCACATGTCCATGTTCTACATCTTCATTTCTATTCCTGCCCTGCAAATAGATTCATCTGTACCATTTTTCTAGATTCCACATATACGCATTAACATATGGTATTTGTTTTTCTTTTTCTGACTTCACTCTGTATGATTCTAGGTTCATCCACATTGCTACAAATGATCCAATTTCATTTCTTTTTTTATGGCCGAGTAATAGTCCATCATATATATGTACCACATCTTCGTTACCCATTCAAGTAGATGCTTCTTTAAGAAGAAAAAACAAGATGAAATTTTGAAAGTAGTTGCCTGAGAAACTGGTGGAGATGGCCATTACTGTGATTTTTGATTAGGTTTTTATGTTCCTAAACCTCTATCATCTCTTTTTAAGAATATAATCCGCCCTCCTCCACCCCACCCCCCACCTTATGCTAAGCTATGTAGAGAGAAAGGAATTTGGAAGGGCAAAGTGAGCCTTGTACCTGAGGCAGGGGGTAGTTAAAATTGCAAGAACTCTAGGTAATTGGTATGTTACAGGATGACAGCTGGGAGATTGGGATGAGGGAAATTGACTGTTTCCTCTGCCCTTAGTTCTAAAATGCACTTAGGGAAAACTCTATAGATCCTTTCCTTACCAAGCTCCTCTATTTGTTTCTCTTGATAATTAGTCATATTTTTTGCATATCTTTGCATGCTGAGAAATTCTTATTTAATACTGGAAACTTAAAACAAAAAAGGCTTGGGACTTCCCTGGTGGTCTAGTGGTTAAGACTCCACAGGGGGCATGCGTTTCATTCCTGATCAGGGAACTAAAATCCTGCAAGGCCAAAAATAAAAGGCTCCACATGATGATGTCTTTCCACGGAGAAAGTTCAAAAATTTCCCTAAGAAAACAGAGTTGGAAGAAGGGAAACATTTTAATACTCTCAACGACTGGGCTGTTATGAGGTTAGATTGCAGTTCTGGTAAGATTCAGTCTACTCTTTGTCCCTTGTACCTAGGGCTTGCTCTTCAGGATTTCAGTTAAGAGACTAGTAGGTCTGGATCTCCTTAGCTCTGAGAACTATGGGAATTTCTGCCCTGCTTTTCACTGGTTTTCAGAAATGCTCTTTAATCTCCCATTATGCACATCTTTGGAATTAGCTAAATGCCTTGATGTCGGAGACTAGGTCTCAGATCTCCAGCTTTGGCATTTCAGTCCTGAATGCCCACACAAAGCTCTGTGAGTTTCTTTTGTCTTCCCAGAAGAGACCTGTCTGGACCAAGCTCAGATCCTCAGTCTTCAGCCTATGCCCAGAATTGACAGATACGTCCTGGAAAAGTCAACTGCCGGTTCTCAACAGCTTTACAGAAGGTTCTGTCTGTTAGTCTCTGGAATTTTAGTCCCTCTGTTACTGTTTGCTTTTGTATCTCTCTGTTACCTTAAAAAATTTTAAAGGTTTAAAAAGTTTATCTGGGTTTTGTAGTTCTCAGTAGGAGCATTTTCCTGCCATGAATTCCGTCATATCCAGATGCAGAAATATGCCTTTTATTTTTTGTCCGTTTGATCTGATGTGAACTGAGAGAAATGAAGTAGCCTTCCACTGCTGTTTCCATCTGTTTCTCTTTGTGCTTGCAATAGTTTCTGTTTTTATCAACATTGTTGCTACATAGTTTAGTTTAGTACAGAGGTATTCATAGCTGTTACATTTTCATTTTGGTTTGTGTGCTCTGACACTGTGAAGTGCCTTTATTATTGCTTTTTGGCTTGATTTCTACCTTCTCTAATATTTTATTACACTAGCCACTTTCTTTTTGTTTTGCTTTTTCTGGTATTTTTTGTTGTTGTTCATCTTTTTAGCTTTTCTGAATAATTTTGTTTTCATTGTTATTCTGTATTATAGCCTAGGAATTGGGTTTGTGACCTAGATCTGTGAATCAATCTGAAAATCAATCTTTTTCTTTTATAAGCTAAATTAAACCTACACATATTGGTATGATTAATTTTAGACCTATGATATGTGTAACATTTTAAAAGTCTCTTCTTTGCAGCCTCTTTCTTTCTGATAGTGGCTACATAATTATATCTTTATTTAATACTTTTATTCTCTTTTTTCTTTATAATAATATGTAAAATTTTCCTAACATAAGCAGCATCATCCTGTCCTCTCCATCCCACAGTTCTGATAAATAATGCTATCTTTCTTAGTATTGACTTTTGTACTGTCAAATATGTTTTACTTCAAAAACTTGAATTTTCAACTTTAAATATCTCTTGGTTTCTTGGTATTATAGATGAAGCAATCAATGAGTTTATTCTTTTTTCTGCTTTCCCTCTTTCCATTTAAAAAAATTGTTTTTAAGTTGTCAGGTCATATACCACATATATTCTATTCTGCCACTCTATTTTCCCCCCTTTTAAATTTTATATCTGTTGGTAGATATATTTACTGCCATTGAGAAGTCTTTTAACTGAGGCTTCCTCAGTCATCCCTTGGCTGATTACAGTTTTTCCTCTAGTAGTTTCCTTGGGAGGAATATACACGAACATTATTCCCTGAATTCTGGAATGTTCAAGGCAATTTGATAGTATTAACCATTGGAATGAATGTGACTAAAAGCTCTGTTTCTGGCAAGAATATAAATTGGTACAACCACTGGAAAGCAGGTTTGCAACAACTTATCAAGTTAAACACTCACTACTCTATGACTCAGAAATTTCATGTCTACTCAGGGACAACTCATACACAGGTTTTCAGAAGTCACATAGAGGGCTGTTCATAACAAGATTCTTTATAACAGTAAAAAATTAAATGACCACCGAAAAGCAAATGATAAGTAAATCAAGGTGTATTTGTCAAATTTTATACATCAGTCAAAATGAAAAATCTATAGTCACATTCAACAGTATAGACAAAATCTTAGCAATGTGCTATATTTTACTAATTCTCATCCTTGTCATTTTAACACTTGTAAAATTGTGATATATATTACAATTAATGGTACGTCATTGTTTAATTAGAGGATATTATCTTTTCTTATTATATAAAATAACACTGTATCTTACATTTCATGGGAACTTGTATTCAAGGACATATGGTAATAATATGTGACATAATGAAGTGTCAGAAGATTACATTCAATATGGTGCCCTTTGTGTAAGGTTGAAACAACTAAAACTAAGCAATTTTATTTATGAACATGTATGTGTGACAATACTATGTGTGTCCAAGGGGGTATTAAAAAAATTCAGGATGGTGATTCCTTCTGGTGGGGGAAGTCAAATTGATGAGATATGAAAGAAAGGTAGATGAAAGTTACTGTTTGAGTTCTCATGTTGGTTTCATGGATATTTAGATTATTATTTAACATTTCTTATTTTAATAATAACATAAATTATCATAAATCAAATAAATATATATATAATACATAAATGACATGTATGGACTAAGAGTGAAAATATGCTTTGAGCCAAGAATTCTGACTAGTTTTATACACCCTGAGGTTGAAACTTTATATTAGAAGTAAAATTTGGCTGGTTCATACTGACCTTGAGTTTAAGTGTTAAAACTACCTTCTGACATTGAAAGTTATTTTTGAGTAATCTGACATCTACCATCATCCTTATTTTCTTTTTCTTTTTCATAAATGATATCATCTTTTTGCTTGGATTTCCAAATGATTTTCTGACTCTTAAAAGACAGTGGATTTACTAAGATATGTCTGTTTTGTTGGAGGTGGATTAAGTTTTCCTAATATACAGTGTGCTTTTTCAATAGGTAGGCTTAGATCATGTATTCCAGAAATACTTTCTATAGTTATATTTTCAAATATGCATTCTGTTCTACCATTTTGACTTTCTTCTTTTGGACTCTGTGTGTCTAAGATACACTTTACTTGTCTTCTGTATCTATGATTTTATCTCTAATCCTGTTGATATTTTTCTCTATTTTGGCTTAATTTTGCTTGCTTTTCTCATTTTTTTCCTGCCTATCTCTTATTGTGCTTTCCATAATATCTATTTTATATATATATACATTTTGCTTCAACATACCTCTCTTTCCTTCCTCCTCCATTGCGTTATTATTAATCATGTATAATACACTATTATAATGAAGTGTAAGTGAAGTGAAAGTCGCTCAGTTGTGTCCAACTTTTTGCGACCCCTTAGACTATACAGTCCATGGAACTCTCCAGCCCGAAATACTGGAGTGGGTAACCTTTCCCTTCTTCAGGGGATCACTCCAACACAGGGATCGAACCCAGGTCTCCTGCATTGTAGGCAGATTCTTTACCAGCTGAGCCACCAGGGAGGTTCATTATCATAGTGATTATATCTTTGTTAGTTAGAAGTACATCAATATAGCTATATCATTATTATTTTATACAGTTGTCTTTTAAATCAAGAGAAGAAATAAGTAAAAAATGCATTTATATTATGTTATACATTTACCTATGTGTGTAGACAGAATAATGACTCCCCAAAGATGTTCATGTCTTAATCCTCAAAACCTGTGATTATGTTAGGTTATATAACAAAGAAAAATTAAGGTTCTAGATAGAATTAAGACTGTTTAGCTGCTGAGTTTAAGAGAGGGGAGACTATTCTGCATTAGCCAAGTGGATACAACATAATCCTAGTGTTTTTAAAAGTGGAAAAGGGAAGCAGAAGAGAAAATCAGAGTGATATGAGAAGGACCCAACCCACCATTTCTATTTCTAAGATGTAGGAAGAGAACCACAAGTCAAGGAATGCAGATAGCTTATAGAAGCTGAATGAGAGAACTTAGTGGATTTTCCCCTAGAACTACCAGGAAAGAATGTAGACCAGCTGACAACTTGATTTTAGCCCAATGAGATCTGTTTTGGACTTCTAAACTTATAGTATTTTTGCATCATTTTAGGCTGCTAAGTCTTTGGTAATCTGTTAACTAAAGCCATGACTTCCCTCGTGGCTCAGATGGTAAGACGTCTGCCTACAATGTGGGAGACCCGGGTTCAATCCCTGGGTCGGGAAGATCTCCTGGAGAAGGAAATGGCAACCCACTCTAGTATTCTTGCCTGGAAAATCCCTTGGACGGAGGAACCTGGTAGGCTACAGTCCATGGGGTCGCAAAGAGCCGGACATGACTGAGCGACTTCACTAAAGCCATAAGAAACTAACAGACTATGTAATTATCTTTACCATGTTCTTTGCTTTTTTTATGTGAATTTATTTATTTATTTATTTTGCAGCCAGGGGAGTGTCTTTTAGAACTTATTGTAAAAGTAGATCTGCAAGCAACAGTTTCTCTGTCTTTTAAAAATCTGGGTATGTCTTTATTTCACCTTCATTTTGGATAGTTTTACTAGATATGTACTTTTTAGTTGACTTTTTTTTTTTTAATCTTAGCATTTTGAATATATCATCCCACTTTCTTCCAGCCTCCACTGTTGTGATGAAGCTGTTACTCTTACTGAGGGTCCTTTATGGTGAATTGCTTTTCTCTTGCTATGTGGAAAAACTTCTTTTTGTCCCTTGGCAGTTTGAATATGATGTGTCTAGGTATGGATCTGTTTGAATTTATCCTACTTAGGGCTTGTTGAGCTTCTTGGCTGTGTGGATTAATGTTTTTCATCAAATGTGGGAAGTTTTCGGTCATTACTGTGTGTGTGTGCTAAATTGCTTCAGTTGTGTCTGACTGTTTGTGACCCCATGAACTGTAGCCTGCCAGGCTCTCTGTCCATGGGATTCTCCAGGCATGAATACTGAAGTGGGTTGCCATGCCCTCATTCAGGGGATCTTTCTGACCCAGGGACCGAATGCGTGTCTCTTATATCTCCTGCATTGGCAGATGGGTTCTTTACCACTAGGATCACTTGGGAAACCTCAGTCATTACTATTTAAAATCTTTTTCTGTGCCCTGCTACACTGCCTTTTTCTCTTTAAAAGTGGCACCTCTGTGTATGCCCCTCTGAACTTCACCTGGTTCAGTATGGTATCTTCAGCCTTCTTTTGCATGCCCCTGGTTTCTTCACCCAATGCTGTACCTCCTTGGAAGGTGATCCTTCATTTTGGCTGATGCTTTTGATATTTGCTACTCCAGATACCCACAGACACCTTCCATCTTTTTCTCTCTCTCTTCTCCAGCACGTGATATCTATTCAAAGCCAGTCCTGTCTACAACAGGTCTCATACAGGGTGAGGTCCTCACCTTCTGGGGGAATATTTTGCTGGTGATTTCTGAGGTCTTTTACTGCTACATCCCTCTGTGTACTCCTTTGCTCTCTCATTTCTGCATTCTGGTCAGCTGTTTTTAAAAACACTTCTATTTCAATTTAGACTTCGTGGGATTTTTGTTTTTCCCAGTTGCATGAAAACTGAATTTGTGGCTTTTAAAACTCTGTTTTTTTTTTTTTTCTCCTGTGTTTTTCCAAGAGAAGTCATGGGAAGATTCATTAAATGAACACTATAGCTATACCAAATAGCCCCCATATATGTTAAAAAAATTTCTAGTGTATTTAAAAAAAAATCTATTTACAATGTTCAGAAGAAAGACAAGGCAAAAACAAAGTTGGCCCAGAGTTTCAGTCAGATGTTGTTTCTGTCATTTTGTTCACTTCAGTGTACAACATTCAAGGGGGTTGGAGTGTGATGTTACAAGAGACTGGTCACATGTCTAAGGTGAATTTTGAGCAGGTTGAGGTCCTTAACAGGACCTACATCAAATATGAAACTATTATCATTTCTCGGTGAATTCTGCAGTTAATCTTAGAGAAATAAGTCAAAGATGCAAAGAAAGAGAAAAGGCAATGGAATTCTGCAAACAGAATAGAAGATGCAAGTGGAGATGATGTTTTGGGCTAATGAGTAGGACAGAAAAAAAGTGATTTCTTTCTCTGATTAGACAAGAAAGCACACAGAAGTGAACAAATGGGTTTTTGATATAAAACATCGTTTCAGGGACTTCCCTGTGGCTCAATGGTGAAAAATCCATGGGCCACTGCAAGAGATACAGGTTCCATTCCTGTTCCTGGAAGATCCTGCATGCCGTGGAGCAACTAAGCCTTTGCACCACAACTACTGAGCCTGTGCTCTGGAGCCCACATGCTGCAACTACTGAGGACCACATGCCCTAGATCCCACGCTCCACAAAAGAGGCCACCACAATGAGAAACCCAGGCACTGCATCTAGGGAGTAGCTCCCACTCACTGCAATTAGGGAAAAGCCCACACAGCAATGAAGGCCCAGCACAGCCAAAAATAAATAAGTACAATTATTAAAAAAACAGTTTCAGAGCCTTGTGATATTTCCAGAAAACTTTCATTTTACATTTGTAAACCAAGAGCAAGTTGTTTCAATTGATATACTTCAGTTAAAGTGGTATGTAATTTTTAAAAGTCTTGCTCTGTATGTTATACTGTGTATTTAGCTACTACTCATTTTAACAGGAACTTCCCAGGTGCTGCTAGTGATAAAGAACCTGCCTGCCAATGCAGGAGATATAAGAGACTCAGGTTCAATCCCTGGGTCTGCAAGATCCCATGGAGAAGGAAACAGCAACCCACTCCAGTATTCTTGCTTGGAGAATCCCATGGACAGAGGAGCCTGGTGGGCTACAGTCCATAGGGTCACAAAGAGTCAGACATGACTGAAGCGACTAAGCACGCATGCACATTTTAACAGAAAAGCCATCAATGATTGGATTATCAACCTCATCATATGTCTGTTATCTTTTCCAAACTCATTGTATTTCCAGTGCTGTATGCATCACCATCCATCAGAAGACAAGGTCAGCTCTTCAAGTCTTGTGCTTTGAAGAAAGAACCAACCAGCCTCTTTAGCAACAAAAAAGTCAGGAAGACTTAAAGAGCTTGATATCAGATATACTAATAGAAGCTAGAGGAGATCTGTTTGTGAAGGGGATCCTCTCCATAATCTCCAAATCTCAGCATAGATGGCTGCTTGCTAGTTTTTGACTGCTGAGTCTAGACATAATAACTCCTAATGAACTCACCCAGACAAGATGGGAAGGCCTACCATGGAATGCTGGGATGGGATACAAGAGAGAGACCGCAAAGGCTGTTTCTGTAATATGATCTTGCCAGATGGAGTGTTTCATCCTAGGTTAAAAGGTCAGTGCTATGATCTCATTCTTTTTTTTGCAAACATTGTAATGATTGACTTTATTATAGGGATTAAGATCTATGATTAAAGTGATGTAATGTCAACAATCTTTTTTTAATCCTGTATTGATTCAACAACTGCTTTGTATATGCTTTGGTTTAGTTAAATATGATGGAATAGTTTGTAGACCTCTGAATTCCAACAACAACAATGGACATACTTACAGTGCAGCTGTGGAACTGATAATCTTTATGACAGTGTTATAGAATGGAGTTATATCGTTACTCTGAATACAACAGGCACGTCTCTTCATTTGTCTACTATATTAAAATGTATTTATATTTAAAAATCAAGTATTTTTGGTTTTGAAAACACTTAGACTTTGAATCGCAGACCAGATTGTTTCATTTTTTTTTTTTTTAGGAAACTTTATATAATGAATAATACAATCCACTGATAATTTGTATCAGTATTAAAAAATGATTATTTGGGGGACTTTTATAATCCCTTATGATAAGTGATGCCTGCATATGAATGCTGCTCTTGAAATGGGTTCAGGTCATTTAAAAAATAATAGCATGGGTGTTTCTCCTCACTTACTGGCTAAATTCTAGATCAACACACCAGAGTGGCAAAGCTGAGAGAATATAGTGGAGAAATGGTGAGTGGGTGAGAAATAGGGGGAATTGAGATAGATGCTCTGAAGTCCTGTGATACCTGAAAGGATTTTAGAACAAAAATGTAAAAGCACATGAGGTTGCTAAGTTTACATGTGCCACACCCCCCTCCCGTCCCCAACACAAAACACAAGCCTGTATATTTATTACTTCAGGAAACAGCACAATAGCAGGGTTACCTGTATCATCTGCCTTGAAGTCACAGTCTGTCTGCCTCATCCCCTTCCCACACCTACAGTCCTTTTCTGATAAAAATGAGAGAGGCCAGATGCCTTTGTGGGGTTTTGGGCAAAAACCACGTTCTACAGAGGAACTCCATAGGGAATGGTGACAAACAGATCAATTTTATCCTTTTTAATAAATATGGATTCCATGAGACATGCAGAAATGGAAATTGTATCCCAATGTTTGCTGAGATGTGGGCTGGTGCTCCATGGGGCCTGCCCTCTACCCAAGTCTTTGGGATCAAGAGGGACTGAACAGTCGAGGAAGAGGATTACTTGTGAAAATTAACATGCTCCTGAATCTCTTGAGAGACCCTTGTCACTGAAGGTCACCAGACTTGTTTCTTGTAACCCTGAAAACCACTCTGTACACTAGCAACTAGGTATCTGCTTTAGGGTCTCTGTCTGTATTCCATGTTTTTTCCCAGACCAGAGAGAGCAAAAAGTTGCAGAAAGAACAAAGAGGACACACTTTGGAGTCCCTGGGTTCAGATTCTTGCTCTTGAGCTCAATATCAGCCACCGTCAGATCATTTAGTTCAGATAATTCAATTACAGTCTGTCCAGACTACCCCACAGAGTTCTTACAAGGGTTCAAAAAAATCAGAGCATATCAAACATTAATGTATCCAATGAAGATTTTTGAAAGTTATAAATGATTGTAAGTTTCATTTCTTAGCTCACCAAATGTCTTCAATATTGTCTTTTATATATTTTGCCTCCTCTGAGCTGCACAGTAAGATGAGGGATCACCAGAAGGTGCTTAATAAATGCTTTTTTCCATGTATGACCACCCTAAAATCATGACCCTTGTAATTCATTCAGGACTGGAGCCATGTTTAGAGAACAGAACAAAGAGAAATTCAAATCACTAACAAATCAAATGCAGAACTCTAAGGCAGCTCTTACTAAAATCCCTTTCCCCTCCTGTTCTCTCAGTTCAGTTCAGTCGCTCAGTTGTGTCTGACTCTTTGCGACCCCATGAATTGCAGCACGCCAGGCCTCTCTGTCTATCACCAACTCCCGGAGTTCACTCAAACTCATGTGCATCCAGTCGGTGATGCCATCCAGCCATCTCATCCTCTGTCGTCCCCTTGTCCCCCTGCCCCCAATCCCTCCCAGCATCAGAGTCTTTTCCAATGAGTCAACTCTTCACATGAGGTGGCCAAAGTACTGGAGTTTCAGCTTCAGCATCATTCCTTCCAAAGAAATCCCAGGGCTGATCTCCTTCAGAATGGATGGGTTGGATCTCCTTGCAGTCCAAGGGACTCTCAAGAGTCTTCTCCAACGCCACAGTTCAAAAGCATCAATTCTTCGGCACTCAGTCTTCTTCACAGTCCAACTCTCACATCCATACATGACCACAGGAAAAACCATAGCCTTGACTAGATGGACCTTTGTTGGCAAAGTAATGTCTCTGCTTTTCAATGTGCTGTCTAGGTTGGTCATAACTTTCCTTCCAAGGAGTAAGCGTCTTTTAATTTCATGGCTGAAGTCACCATCTGCAGTGATTTTGGAGCACAAAAAAATAAAGTCTGATACTGTTTCCACTGTTTCCCCATCTATTTCCCTTGAAGTGATGGGACCAGATGCCATAATCATTGTTTTCTGAATGTTGAACTTTAAGCCAACTTTTTCACTCTCCTCTTTTACTTTCATCAAGAGGCTTTTTAGTTCCTCTTCATTTTCTGCCATAAGGGTGGTGTCATCTGCATATCTGAGGTTATTGATATTTCTCCCAGCAATCTTGATTCCAGCTTGTGCTTCTTCCAGCCCAGGGTTTCTCATGATGTACTCTGCATATAAGTTAAATAAGCAGGGTGACAATATACAGCCTTGATGTACTCCTTTTCCTATTTGGAACCAGTCTGTTGTTCCATGTCCAGTTCTAACTGTTGCTTCCTGACCTGCATATAGGTTTCTCAAGAGGCAGGTCAGGTGGTCTGGTATTCCCATGTCTTTCAGAATTTTCCACAGTTTATTGTGATCCACACAGTCAAAGGCTTTGGCATAGTCAATAAAGCAGAAACAGATGTTTTTCTGGAACTCTCTTGCTTTTCCCATGATCCAGGGGATGTTGGCAATTTGATCTCTGGTTCCTCTGCCTAAATAGAACTGCCTTATGATCCAGCAACCCCACTGCTGGGCATACACACTGAGGAAACCAGAAGGGAAAGAGACACGTGTACCCCAATGTTCATCGCAGCACTGTTTATAATAGCCAAGACATGGAAGCAACCTAGATGTCCATCAGCAGATGAATGGATAAGAAAGCTGTGGTACATATACACAATGGAGTATTACTCAGCCATTAAAAAGAATACATTTGAATCAGTTCTAATGAGGTGGATGAAACTGGAGCCTATTATACAGAGTGAAGTAAGCCAGAAGGAAAAACATAAATACAGTATACTAACGCATATATATGGAATTTAGAAAGATGGTAACAATAACCTGGTGTACGAGACAGCAAAAGAGACACTGATGTATAGAACAGTCTTATGGACTCTGTGGGGGAGGGAGAGGGTGGGAAGATTCGGGAGAATGGCAGTGAAACATGTAAAGTATCGTGTGGGAAGCGAGTTGCCAGTCCAGGTTCGATGCATGATGCTGGATGCTTGGGGCTGGTGCACTGGGACGGCCCGGAGGGATGGTGTGGGGAGGGAGGAGGGAGGGGGGTTCGGGATGGGGAACACGTGTATACCTGTGGCGGATTCATTTTGATATTTGGCAAAACTAATACAATTATGTAAAGTTTAAAAATAAAATAAAATTGGAAGAAAAAAAAAAAATAAAACCAGCTTGAACATCTGGAAGTTCATGGTTCATGTATTGCTGAAGCCTGGCTTGGAGAATTTTGAGCATTAATTTACTAGCATGTGAGATGAGCACAACTGTGTGGTAGTTTGAGCATTCTTTGGCATTGGCTTTCTTGGGGATTGGAATGAAAACTGACCACTTCCAGTCCTGTGGCCACTGCTGAGTTTCCTGTTCTCTAGCAGCCTGCAACTCTCAAGATGTCATTGTCACCCTTCTCCCACAGAAAACCTTCTCGTTCACCCTCCCTGGCCCATCCGTTACTCTCTCTGGTGGTGGTTTAGTTGATAAGTCATGTCTGGCTCTTGTGCAACCCCATGGACTGTAGCCCATCAGGCTCCTCTGTCCATGTGATTTCCCAGGCAAGAATATAGCAGTGGCTTGCCATTCCCTGGCTTGGAGAATTTTACTTTACTAGCATGTGAAATGAGTGCAATTGTGTGGTAGTTTGAGCATTCTTTGGCATTGCCTTTCTTTGGGATTGGAATTAAAACTGACCTTCCAGTCCTGTGGCCACTGCTGAGTTTTCCAAATTTACTGGCATATTGAGTGCAGCATTTTCACAGCATTATCTTTCAGGATTTGGATAGCTCAACTGGAATTCCATCACCTCCACTAGCTTTGTTTGTAGTGATGCTTTCTAAGGCCCACTTGACTTCACATTCCAGTATGTCTGGCTCTAGGTCAGTGATCACACCATTGTGATTATCTTGGTCGTGAAGATCTTTTTTGTACAGTTCTTCTGTATATTCTTGCCATCTCTTCTTAGTATCTTCTGCTTCTGTTAGGTCCATACAATTTCTGTCCTTTATCGAGCTCATCTTTACATGAAATTTTCCTTTGGTATCTCTGATTTTCTTGAAGAGATCCCTAGTCTTTCCCATTCTGTTGTTTTCCTCTATTTCTTTGCATTGATTGCTGAAGAAGGCTTTCTTATCTCTTCTTGCTATTCTTTGGAACTCTGCGTTCAGATGTTTATATCTTTCCTTTTCTCCTTTGCTTTTCGCTTCTTTTCACAGCTATTTGTAAGGCCTCCCCAGACAGCCATTTTGATTTTTTGCATTTCTTCTCTATGGGAATGGTCTTGATCCCTGTCTCCTGTACAATGTCACGAACCTCAGTCCATAGTTCATCAGGCACTCTATCTATCAGATATAGGCCCTTAAATCTATTTCTCACTTCCACTGTATAATCATAAGGGATTTGATTTAGGTTATACCTGAATGGTCTAGTGGTTTTCCCTACTTTCTTCAATTTAAGTCTGAATTTGGCAATAAGGAGTTCATGGTCTGAGCCACAGTCAGCTCCTGGTCTTGTTTTTGCTGACTGTATAGAGCTTCTCCATCTTTGGCTGCAAAGAATATAATCAATCTGATTTCGGTGTTGACCATCTGGTGATGTCCATGTATAGAGTCTTCTCTTGTGTTGCTGGAAGAGGGTGTTTGTTATGACCAGTGCATTTTCTTGGCAAAACTCTATTAGTCTTTGCCCTGCTTCATTCCGTATTCCAAGGCCAAATTTGCCTGTTACTCCAGGTGTTTCTTGACTTCCTACTTTTGCATTCCAGTCCCCTATAATGAAAAGGACATCTTTCTTGGATGTTAGTTCTAAAAAGTCTTGTAGGTCTTCATAGAACCATGCCACCTCATGCGAAGAGTTGACTCATTGGAAAAGACTCTGATGCTGGGAGGGATTGGGGGCAGGAGGAGAAGGGGACGACAGAGAATGAGATGGCTGGATGACATCACTGACTCGATGGACGTGAGTCTCAGTGAACTCTGGGAGTTGGTGATGCACAGGGAGGCCTGGCGTGCTGTGATTCATGGGGTCGCAAAGAGTCAGACACGACTCAGCGACTGATCTGATCTGATCTGCCATTCCCTTCTCCAGGGGATCTTCTTGAACCAGGGATTAAACCCACATCTCCTGCTTGGCAAGCAGATTCTTTATCACCGACCCACCAAGAAAGCCTTGTATTCTCTCTAACCCACCACAAACCCATCTCTCCCAGCATTGCACTGGGCCCTCCACACCTCCACATGTGAGATTCCCTAGGGATGGAGGCTCCTTTTTACTCTCATTCTTGTTTTCACTAGACTAAGCCTTTATCCTCAACTCTTTTTCCTAATTCTGCCTCCAAGAGACTGAATATTCTCAATCCTGTTCAGAGGAAGAAGGGGGAAAGAACTAAGCAGTGAATGGAATCAGGACCCAATTTATTTGGCAGAAAGAAGAGTTGAAACACTCACCATTTTTATCTGACTTTGAAACAGAGCAGGACCCTAAGGTCCTTTCCTGTCTGCCTTTTGTCTGTGGAAAACTTTGGCCAAATAATAAGTTTAATCAGAGAGATGAGAAATGCTGAAACAAAAGAAAATAGAAAAAGGGGACCAAATAATAATAATGTAGTCATTAAGCATAGCAAAAGACCATTAATTCCTTCTCAAGGACTATAGATAATATTCTGAGCCATATCCTGTGAACTGTCTTATAGATACAGAAACCCCAGGTGGAACATTAATTACATGATCACCAGACTGTACCCAAGACACGAACTATCACAATTCTGAGAATTGACCTCAAAGAAATAGGAACAAGTAGACCCTGGAACTGAAGATTGTTGATGTTCAGTTGTGAAGTCATGTCTGATTCTTTGTGACCCCATGGACTACAGCACACCATGCTTCCCTGTCCTTCACTATCTCCCAGAGTTTGTGCAAACTCATGTCCACTGAGTGAGTGATGCCATCCAATAATTTTGTCCTCTGTGGCCCTCCTCTCCTCCAGCTCTCAGTCTTTCCCAGCATCATGGTCTTTTCCAGTGAGTCAGTTCTTCAGATGGTGGCCAAAGAATTGGAGCTTCAACTTCAGCATCAGTCTTTCCAATGAATATTCAGGGTTGATTTCCTTTAGGGTTAATTGATTTGATTTCCTTGCAACCATGGAACTCTCAACAGTCTTCTCTAGTACCACAATTCAAAAGCATCAATTCCTCAGTGCTCAGCCTTTTTTATGGTCCAACTCTTACATTCGTACATGACTATTGGAAAAACCATAGCTTTGACTATATAGACCTTTGTCAACAAGTGATGTCTATGCTTTTTAATACACTGTCTAGGCTTGTCATAGTTTTCCTTTCAAGGACCAAGCATCTTTTAATTTCATGGCTGCATTCACCATCCACAGTGATTGCGGAGCCTAAGAAAATTTGTCACTGTTTCCACTTTTCCCCCATTTATTTGCCATGAAATGATGGGACTGAATGCCATGATTTAGTTTATTGAATGTTGAATTTTGAGCCAGCATTTTCACTATCCTCTTTCACTCTCCTCAAAAGTCTCTTTAGTTACTTTTAGCTTTCTGCCTTAACAGTGGTATCATCTGCATATTTGAGGTTGTTGATATTTCTCCCAGCAATCTTAATTCCAGCTTGTGATTCAGCTAGCCTGGCATTTCACATGGTGTACTCTGTGTATAAGTTAAATAATCAGGGTTACAATATACAACCTTGATGTAGTCCTTTCCCAATTTTCGTTGTTTCTTCTGCTATTCTAACTGTTGTTGCTTCTTGACTTGCATACAGGTTTCTCAGGAGGCTGGTAAAGTGGTCTGGTATTCCCATCTCTTGAAGAATTTTCCACAGTTTGTTGTGGTTCACATAGTCAAAGGCTTCAGCATAGTCTATGAAGCAGAAATAGGCATTTTTCTGGAACTCCCTTGTTTTTTCTAAGATCTAGTGGTTGTTGGCAATTTGATCTCTGGTTCCTCTACCTTTTCTAAACACAGCTTGTTCATCTGAGGTCCTCTGTTTGCATACTGCTAAAGCCTAGTTTGAAGAATTTTGAGCATTATCCTGCTAGCATGTGAAGTGAATGCAAGTGTACCATATTTTGAACATTCTTTCACATTTCCTTTCTTTGGAATTAGAATGAAAACTGACCTTTTCCAGTCCCGTGGCCACTGCTAAGTTTTCCAAATTTGCTGACATATTGAGTACAACACTTTAACATCATCATCTTTTAGGATCTTAAATAGCTTAGCTGGAATTCCATCACTTCTACCAGTTTTTTCATAGTAATGCTTTCCAAGGCCCACTTGACTTCACCCTCCAGGATGTCTGGCTCTAGGTGAATGGCCACACCGTCGTCATTATCTGGGTCATTAAGATCTTTTTTATATGATTTTTTGGGTATTCTTGCCACCTCTTCTTAATCTCTTCTGCTTCTGTTAGGTCCATACAATTTCTGTCCTTTATTGAGCCCCTCTTTGCATGAAATATTCCCTTGGTATCACCAATTTTCTTGAATAGATCTCTAGTCTTTCCCATTCTATTGTTTTCCTCTTTTTGTTTGCACTGTTCATTGAAGAAGGCTTTCTTATCTCTCCTTGCTATTCTCTGGAACTTTGCCTTCAGTTGGGTATATCTTATCCTTTTTCCTTTGCCTTTCACTTCTGTCCTCAGCTATTTGTAAGGCCTCCTCAGACAACCACTTTTCCTTCTTGAATTTCTTTTTCTTGGGAATGGTTTTGGTCACTTCCTCCTATACCGTGTTATGAACCTTTGTCCATAGTTCTTCAGGCACTCTGTTTACTGGATCTCATCAGTTGAATCTATTCTTCACCTCCACTGTATAATCATAAGCCATTTGATTAAGGGTTTCCCTACTTTCTTCAATTTAAGTCTGAATTTGGCAAAAATGAACTGATAATCTGAGCCACAATCAGCTCCAGGTCTTGTTTTTGCCGACTGTATAGAGCTTCTCCATCTTTGGCTGCAAAAAATAGAATCAATCTGATTTTGGTATTGACCATCTGGTGATGTCCATGTGTAATGTTGTCTTTTGTGTTGTTGGAAGAGGGTGTTTGCTATGACCAGTGCGTTCTCTTGGCAAAACTCTGTTAGCCTTTGCCTTGCTTCATTTTGTACTCTAAGGCCAAACTTGTCTGTTACTTGAGGTATCTCTTGACTTCCTACTTTTGCATTCCAGTCCCCTTTGATGAAAAAGATATCTTATTTTGATGTTATTTCTGGAAGGTCTCATAGGTTTTCATAGAACCATTCAACTTCAGCTTCTTTGACATTAGTGTTTGGGGTATAGGCTAGGATTACTGTGATATTGAATGGTTTTCCTTGGAAACGAACCGAGATCATTCTGTTGTTTTTGAGATTTCACCCAAGTACTGCATTTCGGACTCTTGTTGACTATGAGGGCTACTCCATTTCTTGTAAGGGATTCTTGCCAATAGCAGTAGATATAATGGTTATCTAATTAAATTCGCCCATTCCCATCCATTTAGGAATCGACTGATTCCTAAAATGTCGATGTTCTCTTGCCATCTCCTGCTTGATCACTTTCAATTTACCTTGACTTGTGGATCTAGCATTCCATGTTCCTTTGCAATATTGTTTTTCACAGCATTGGACTTTACTCTCACCGTCAGACACAACCACAACTGTGGGTTGTTCCTGCTTTGGCCCAGCCTCTTCATTCTTTCTTGAGCGAATTCTCCACTCTTCCCCAGTAGCTTATTGGACACCTAGTGACCTGGGGCACTCATCTCTCAATGTCATTTCATTTTGCCTTTTCATACTGTTCATGGTGTTCTCAAGGCAAGAATCCTGGAGTGGTTTTCCATCCCCTACTTCAATGGACTACATTTTGTCAGAACTCTCCACCATGACCCATCCATCTTGGGTGTCCCTGCATGACATGGCTCATAGTTTTATTGAGTTACACAAGGCTGTGATCCATGTGATTATTTTAGTTAGCTTTCTGTGATTGTGGTTTTCATTCTGGAGGCTGTGTAATTCTGGAGGCTGTGGGAATGTTTCCTCTGTCTGCCCTCTGATGGGTGAGGATAAGAAGCTTGTGCAAGCTTCCTGATGGAAGGGACTGACTTTGGGGAAAACTGAATCTTGCTCTAGTGGGCAGGGCTATGCTCAGTAAATCTTTAACCCAATTGTCTGCTAATAGGTGAGGCTGTGCTCCCTCCCTGCTAGTTGTTTGGCCGGTGGTCGCCCAATCCTGAAGTCTGCATTCTCTATGGTAGGGCTAATGGTGACCTCCAAGAAGACTTATGCCAACACGTGCCTCCCAGGGCTGCTGCTGCTAGTGCCCTTGTCCCCATGCCAGGCCACTGCCAACACACACCCCAGCAGGAGACCCTCAAACATTCACAGGGAGTTCTGGCTCAGTGTCCTCTGGGGTCACTGCTCCTTTCTCCTGGGGCCTGGTGCATGCAAGGTTTTGTTTGTGCCCTCCAATAGTCTCTGTTTCCTCCAGTCCTGTGGAAATTCTGTAATCAAATTCCACTGACCTTCAAAATAAGATTCCCTTGGGATTCCCAGTTCCTTATCTGGATCCCCAGGTTTGGTAATCTGATGTGGGGTCTAGAGACTTTGCAACTGTGGGAGAACTTCCTTGGTATAATTGTTCTCAGTTTGGGTCACCAACCTGGCAGGTATAGCATTTGATTTTAATGTGATTGCGCTCCACCTGCCATCTCATTGCAGCTTCTCCTTTGTCCTTGGACATGGGTTATCTTTTTTGGTAAGTTTCAGTATCCTCCTGTCGATGGTTCTTCAGCAGTACAGTTCAGTCGCTCAGTCGTGTCTGATTATTTGTGACCCCATGAACTGCAGCACTCCAGGCCTCCCTGTCCAACACCAACTTCCAGAGTCCACCCAAACCCATGTCCATTGTGTCGGTGATCCATCCAACCATCTCATCTTCTATCATCCTCTTCTCCTCCCGCCTTCAATCTTTCCCAGCATCAGGGTCTTGAAGTATTGGAGTTTCAGCTTCAACATCAGTCCTTCCAATGAACACCCAGCACTGATCTCCTTTAGGATGAACTGGTTGGATCTCCTTGCAGTCCAAGGGACTCTCAAGAGTCTTCCCCAACACCACAGTTCAAAAGCATCAATTCATCTGCGCTCAGCTTTCTTTATAGTCCAACTCTTACATCCATACATGACCACTGGAAAAACCATAGCCTTGACTAGATGGACCTATGTTGACAAAGCAATGTCTCTACTTTTTAACATGCTGTCTAGGTTTGTCATAACTTTCCTTCCAAGGAGCAAGCATCTTTTAATTTCATGGCTGCAATCACCATCTGCAGTGATTTTGGAGCCCAGAAAAATAAAGTCAGCCACTGTTTCCACTGTTTCCCCACCTATTTGCCATGAAGTGATGGGACCGGATGCCGTGATCTTAGTTTTCTAAATGTTGAGTTTTAAGCCAATGTTTTCACTCTCCTCTTTCACTGTCATCAAGAGGCTCTTTAGTTCTTCTTTGCTTTCTGCCATAAGGGTGGTGTCATCTGCATATCTGAGATTATTGATATTTCTCCCGGCAATCTTGATTCCAGCTTGTGCTTCCTCCAGCCCAGCATTTCTTATGATGTACTCTGCATATAAGTTAAATAAGCAGGGTGACAATATACAACCTTGACGTACTCCTTTTCCTATTTGGAACCAGTCTGTTGTTCCATGTTCAGTTCTAACTGTTGCCTCCTGACCTGCATACAGGTTTCTCAAGAGGTAGGTCAGGTGGTCTGGTATTCCCACCTCTTTCAGAATTTTCCACAGTTGGTGGTGATCCACAGAGTCAAAGGCTTTGGCGTAGTCAGTAAAGCAGAAATAGATGTTTTTCTGGAACTCTCTTGCTATTTTGATAATCCAGCGGATGTTGGCAATCTGATCTCTGGTTCCTCTGCCTTTTTAAAATCCAGCTTGAACATCTGGAAGTTCATGGTTCATATATTGCTGAAGGCTGGCTTGGAGAATTTTGAGCATTACTTTACTAGTGTGTGAGATGAGTGCAATTGTGTGGTAGTTTGAGCATTCTTTGGCATTGCCTTTCTTTGGGATTGGAATGAAAACTGACCTTTTCCAGTGCTGTGGCCACTGCTGAGTTTTCCAGATTTGCTGGCATATTGAGTGCAGCACTTTCCTAGTATCATCTTTCAGGATTTGAAATAGCTCAACTGGAATTCCATCACCTCCACTAGCTTTGTTTGTAGTGATGCTTCCTAAGGCCCACTTGACTTCACATTCCAGGATGTCTGGCTCTAGGTGAGTGAACACACCATTGTGATTATCTTGGTCGTGAAGATCTTTTTTGTACAGTTCTTCTGTGTATTCTTGCCACCTCTGCTTAAAATCTTTCGGTTCTGTTAGGTCCATATTATTTCTGTCCTTTATTGAGCCCATCTTTGCATGAAATATTCCCTTGGTATCTCTAATTTTCTTGAAGAGATGTCTAGTCTTTCCCATTCTATTGTTTTCCTCTATTTCTTTGCATTGATCGCTGAGGAAGGCTTTCTTATCTCTCCTTGCTATTCTTTGGAACTCTGCATTCAAATGAGTATATCTTTCTTTTCCCCTTTCCTTTTTGTTTCCCTTCTTTTCACAGCTATTTGTAAGGCCTCCTCAGACAGCCATTTTGCTTTTTTGCATTTCTTTTTCTTGGGGATGGTCTTGATTCCTGTCTCCTGTACAATGTCATGAACCTCTGTCCATAGTTCTTCAGGCACTCTGTCTATCAGATCTAGTCCCTTAAATCTATTTCTCACTTTCTCTGTATGGTCATAAGGGATTTGATTTAGGTCATACCTGAATGATCTAGTGGTTTTCTCTACTTTCTTCAATTTCAGTCTGAATTTGGCAAAAATGAACTGATAATCTGAGCCACACTCAGCTCCAGGTCTTGCTTTTGCTGACTGTATGGAGCTTCTCCATCTTGGCTGCAAAGAATATAATCAATCTGATTTTGGTGTCGACCATCTGGTGACGTCCATGTGTAGAGTCTTTTCTTGTGTTGTTGGAAGAGGGTGTTTGCTATGACTAGTGTGTTCTCTTGGCAGAACCCTGTTAACCTTTTCCCTGATTTATTCTGTACTCCAAGGCCAGATTTACCTGCTACTCCAGGTGTTTCTTGACTTCCTACTTTTGCATCCCAGTCCCCTATAATGAAAAGGACATCTTTTTTGGGTGTTAGTTCTCGAAGGTCTTGTAGGTCTTCATAGAACTATTCAACTTCAGCTTCTTCAGCGTTACTAGTCGGGGCATAGACTTGGATTACCATGATATTGAATGGTTGCCTTGGAAATGAACAGAGATCTTTCTGTCGTTTTTGAGATTGCATCCAAGTACTGCATTTCGGACTCTTTTGTTGACCATGATGGCTACTCCATTTCTTCTAAGGGATTCCTGTCCACAGTGGTAGATATAATGGTCATCTGAGTTAAATTCACCCATTCCAGTCCATTTTAGTTCACTGATTCCTAGAATGTCAATGTTCACTCTTGTCATCTCCTGTTTGACCACTTCCAACTTGCCTTGATTCATGGACCTAACATCCAGGTTCCTATGCAGTAGTGCTCTTTACAGCATCAGACCTTGCTTCTATCACCAGTCCCATCAACAACTGGGTGTTGATTTTGCTTTGGCTCCATCCCTTCATTCTTTCTGGAGTTATTTCTCCACTGATCTCCAGTAGCATAATGAACACCTACCAACCTGGGGAGTTGATCTTTCAGTGTCCTATCTTTTTGCTTTTTCATACTGTTCATGGGGTTCTCAAGGCAGGAATACTGAAGTGGTTTGCCATTCCCTTCTCCAGTGGACCACATTCTGTCAGAGCTCTCTACCATGATCCGTCCGTCTTGGGTGGCCCCACATAGCATGTTTTAGTTTTACTGAGTTAGAAAAGGCTGTGGTTCATGTGATCAGATTGGCTAGTTGTCTGTGACTGTGGTTTTAGTCTGTCTGCCCTCTGATGCCCTCTCTCCGTGCCTACCATCTTACTTGGGTTTCTCTTACCTTGGATGTGTGGTATCTCCTCACGGCAACAGCTGGTTATAATTTGGTGTTCTTGCAGGAGAAGGTGAACGCACATCCTTTTCCTCTGCCATCTCATCTCCCACTCTTGTCTTCCTGTCTCAGTCAGGAAGATTAACTGTACCTAAAACAATCGAGGTGACACTGGTCAGACCACCGATGACCAATTTGAAGATGACTGTCCCAGCTGACTGTGCTGTTTCTGCATGTAGCTCCCTCCTTCTATCCAACCAGCTCTTGCCCCACTGGTTGCCAGTTGGTGGAGTCGGCCTATGCATAGATGTCCGCCACCCCAGCCCCTAGTTGCTGGCATCTGAAATGAAGCAAACCTCCCTGTCCACCAGCCTGGCCTGTTTGTTGGCTTGTGGGTGGGGAACAGCCAGACTCCATTCCTTCCAGTAACAATTTCATAGAATGTTTAGATGGAGAATAACAGGCTCAGCAAATATCTATTACATTCCTGTTAGGAAACTGGCTCCAGGAATGAGCTGAAAAGAGAAAGCTACACTACTCAGTTGTTGAAGACTGGTGGGGAGAGTGGCGGAGCATTTTTCCAGAAATGTCTGTGAATGATAGAGAAAGTGAAAAGTACTGTAGCAAAAAAAAAAAAAAAAAAAAAAAAAAATTCAACTACTTTATTAAATATAGTTCAGTGAATTTTGGCAAGTGTATAGTCATCTAACCATCATCCATTATCCCCAAAAGTTCCACTGTGTTCCTTTTCAGCCAGTTTTCTTTCACTGCTTCCAGCTCTTGTCAACTGCTGGTTGATTTTCTCTATCTATGGTACCATCTTTTCTAGAACAATGTGTAAATAGAAGTAAAGGTTATGTAGTCTTTTCTTATGTGAATTAATAATTCATTCTTTTTATTGCTGAGTAGTGCTCCATTGTACATACATATTAAATTTGTTTATCCATTCTCCAGTTAATGGGCATTTAAAGTATTTCCAGGCTTGGCTACCATGAACAAAGCTGTTGTGAACATTCATGTAGAGGTCTCCATGTGAACATAGATTTTTGTTTCTCTTGTGTAACTACCTAGGATTTGGGTTGATGTGTTGCATGGTAGGTTATGATTACTCTTAAAAGAAGCTGCCCTGCTTGTTTCCAGAGTAACTGCATGAGGGTTTAGTTGCTCCACATTCTTGCTGCCACTTGGTATTGTCAGTTGTTTTGATTGTGGTCATTTATGTATCTTTTTTGATGGTGTATCTGTCCAAATCTTTAGCCCATTTCTAATTGTGTTGTATGAGTTGTATCATGAGTTGTATTTTTCCTATTAAGTTTTATTATTGAGTAAAATTTCTTTATGTATTCTAGACACAAGTGCTTTATTGAATGTATATTTTCAAAATATTTTCCACCCAGTCTATGGCTCATTTGTTTGTCTACTTTCTTAATAGTGGTTTTTTTTTTTTTTTTAAAGAGCAGAAGTATGTAATTTTGATGACATCCAACTTATCAATTTTCTTCTTTTATAGTTTGTGAGATATCTTTGCCTAACTAATGCAAGGTCACTGTTACTGTTTGAAATGTGTACTCACTCTGGCCCAAACTAGTATGTTAAAGTCTTAACCCTGACTGCCTTGGAATGTAACCTTATATGGAGACAGAATCTCTGTAAAGGTAAGGAAGTTAAAATGAGTTTATTAGGGTGAGTCATAACATATTTACTTCCCTGGTGACTCAGATGGTAAAGCATCTGCCTACAATGTGGGAGACCTGGGTTCAATCCCTGGGTTGGGAAGATCTCCTGGAGAAGGAAATGGCAACCCACTCCAGTATTCTTGCCTAGAAAATCCCATGGACAGAGGAACCTGGTAGGCTACAGTCCATGGGGTCGCAATGAGTTCGACATGACTTCACTTTCACTTTCATAACAGATTATTCCTATAAGGAAAAGAAATTTGGAGACACACACCCACACAGATACACAGAGAGAATGTGATATATCTATAGACCAAAGCATCCCCCAAATGTTAGCACAGCACTAGAAGAAGAGAAAGGCATTGAACATATACTTCCTCACAGCTCTCAGAAGGAGCTAGCCTTTCCAACACCTTGACGTTGGGCTGTCACTCTCCAGAGTTGTGATATAATATATTTCTGTTGTTTCAGCTATTCAGTTTGTGGTACTTTGTTATAGCAGTCCTAGCAAACTAATATAGTCACTAAGAGTTTCTCCTACTTTTTTTTTTAAATTTTATTTTTAAACTTTACAATATTGTATTGATTCTGCCATATATCAAAATGAATTCGCCACAGGCATACACGTGTTCCCCATCCTGAACCTTCCTCCCTCCTCCCTCCCCATACCATCCCTCTGGGTCATCCCAGTGCACCAGCCCCAAGCATCCAGTATCTTGCATCAAACCTGGACTGGTGACTCATTTCATATATGATATTATACATATTTCAATGCCATTCTCCCAAATCATCTCACCCTCTCCCTCTCCCACAGAGTCCAAAAGACTGTTCTATACATCAGTGTCTCTTTTGCTGTCTCGTATACAGGGTTATTGTTACCATCTTTCTAAATTCCATATATATGCGTTAGTATACTGTATTGGTGTTTTTCTTTCTGGCTTACTTCACTCTGTATAATAGGCTCCAGTTTCATCCACCTCATTAGAACTGATTCAACTGTATTCTTTTTAATGGCTGAGTAATACTCCATTGTGTATATGTACCACAGCTTTCTTATCCATTCATCTGCTGATGGACATCTAGGCTGCTTCCATGTCCTGGCTATTATAAACAGTGCTGCGATGAACATTGGGGTACATGTGTCTCTTTCAATTCTGGTTTCCTCAGTGGAGTTCCTCCTACTTTTTAACTAGAGGTCCTGTAGCATTTTTGTAAGATTAATACAGCAGAGATATGAAAAAGTTCCTGAGATCAAAACGATTTCAGAATGAGTTTAAAGAGCTGGATGATGCTTGTAGCAATAAAATTTTTATAGGAATAAAGAAATTTTGCCTTTGTTTTGGCAAGTAGAGAGAAGTGGATTTCATCTTTGTGAAAACTAATTTCACTGAAGCCATAAAAGTTGGGTACTGTCTCACTATAACTTAATGAATTGGAAATACAATTTTGGGGGACCAAAAGTTGCAGTTTGCTGAACCATCATTCTTTCATTCCACTCTGAGGAAATTCACTGCATCTTCATAAACAGTGTCCAAATATAAGGTTTTGGAATTAAGGAGCAAAGTGTTGAATGGAGTGTTTAGTAGCTAAGATAGGCAATGAGCTTGTGTTAGATTTTTCACAGAGGCCATTCGTTGAATGGAGTTTCAGATCTCAGCAGTGTTTGGTTACTTAATCTAACTGCTTACAAACATACGGTATTCAAGAAATTCAACTAGCAATTATGACTTGCTTACTGTATACTCAGCATTGTCAAAATAAGCAGAAGCCCAAAACGTGAAGACCCAGTGCTTCAGAAATCTGCAGTACACTGGATTTCAGCCACTGTGGTTATTAAGGACACCACTTCTGCATCTTCCTGGCGTTCTATGGTAGTCTTGGGAGATCAATGCTCATGTTGGGATCTCAGTAAAGGTTTAGAAGCATGCTGGATGGCAGAAGATGCCAATTATTATTCAAAGAAGTGCTGCAGTGTTTAAAAAATACATGATACATCAATAAGGATGATGATTTCTCATTTCTGTGAGTTGAATGGAAGGAAGTATTGTAATTATGTTTTACTAATGAGGAAACAGAAATAGAGAGAATCTATAAGGACATATTCAGAAATACCAGCAATATTTAGCCAAAGCTTTCAATTAAAGTTTTTACTGTATTATTTTGGTCAGAAGTATCTTCTTTACTATTACAGAGTCTTTGTTCATTCGGATATATGGGAGACTATCGTTCTGCAAATTTCCAATCCCTCTCTTCCCCCAACCTCCGTGGGTGCTGCGCCTGCCTTCACATCCTGCCGGGCTTGACTCTGGACTCAGTCACCTGATTGCTTTAGGCAACAGGATGTCAATGGAGGTGAGCAAAGGCTTGAAATGTGCTTGCACACGTGGTTTTGGTCTCTAGAGCTCCTGACTTTCACCATGAGAAGAACATGATGTGGACACTGCTCATGTAAGAAGGATGAAAGGCATGGAGCAGACCTGGATGCAGCCTGCAGCTGGGAGTCAGGCCCAGGTTAGCCAGGCCACATCAGCCAAGTCTACAGATGTGTGAGAGAGCAGCATGCTTCTGTAAGCCACTGAAGTGTCCAGGTTATCTGTCAGGTATCTTTGTTTAGGTAGGACTACATTAATATGTACTTTTGTAAAACACAAAACAGTTATAGATAACACAGTGTAGTCCTCAGTGCTAATGTGCTGTATGTGTTGTGTTGTGCTCGGTTGCTCCGTAGTGTCTGACTCTTTAGGACTCCATTCTGTAGCCCACCAGACTCCTCTGTCCATGGAATTTTCCAGGCAAGAATACTGGAGTTGGTTGCCATTTCCTACTCCAAGGGATCTTCCCAACCCAGGGACTGAACTCGTGTCTCTTATGTCTTCTGCATTGGCAGGTGGATTCTTTACCACTACATAGACTGGAAACAATGAGAATGGAGGCTGAATGGTCTGAAGAACTGGCACAGGACTAGAAATCATAAAAGCTGGGTGCAGTGGTTTTTCTATGTTAAATGATAATAGCTTATGAAATGCTGACCATATGCCAGGCATTTTTTCTAGCAGTTTTATTAACTCATTTAATTCTCACAACAACCCTATGAGGCACATTTATTGATATCCCTACCTTAGAAATGAGGAAACTGAGGCACAGAGAAATTAAGAAATCAACTGAGGTTTCACAGTAAGTGGCTGGACTAAGATTGGCACCTGGACAGGCAGTGTAATGGATGCTGTCATGCACCACCCAGATGCCTGGTCACAACTGAGGTGCTCATTTTCCCAGCTGTTGGGAGAGCAGGTTCTTGATGCCTCTCAGCTGAGTCCCTCTCTGGAAGTTGGCCAAAGGAAGTTGCCTCTCTCAAATTACATTCTTTCTTGGGGATAGTACATCCAATGTCTGGTCAATATGTGGCCAAAACCCTGGTCAAAACTTCTTTGTCCACATTAAGGACGACTTGAACTCCCGTCCAACTCAGGAACTCTCAGCAAGATCAGACTAGTCCTTTCATCAACTCTGCCCAATCCTGCTTCCCTCATTTCCTAAAAGGTGTTTTTGACAATGTTCCCTAACAAGCCGACATACAATTACCCACCTCAGTCTAATTCAAGGAACCCAGTCTGAGATAGCTGCATTCCTGAGTCAGAGTTTCTAGCTACTACACAGTATTGCAAGCCACCACTTGGAGTTTCATTATAAAGGAGGGATGATAATACCCATCTTATTGAGAGGGTTGAAAATGGTAGTATTTTACATTCCTTTTCACTCTGGAGAAAGTGGCTATCTGGCTTCTGTCCCCCATTCCTTTTCTCACTCTTTGAAATCTCTTATCACTAAGGTCATCAATGGCTTTTAATGACAAAACCCAATTGATATTGTTTACACTGGACTCTACTGCATTTGATTTTATCATCACTTGTGAACTTGGTCTTTTGATGATTGTGTTCCACAAGATTCCAATTCTTCTCTTATTCAACTAATGCCTGCATATTCATGACTCCGTACTCCAACTTTCCCAAGCTTTGGAATAATTGTTCCACAAGCAGTTGATCATGTGTTGCTACTTATCTTCCAAGTTCTTCAAACTCAGCGTTTCCAAAGTGAAATCACCATTTTCTCCAGCAAACTTGTTCCTCCTTCTGTATTTTGTTTTCATCAGTGATGTCATCCTTCCAGGTGACCATTCAAACACAAGGGTGTTTTTCTTGAATATTTCCTCCTCCTCACCCCCACACTAAATAAGTCTGACTAATTTTCTCTTTATCCCCAAACTCCTCCACTATGTCCCTCACTCAAGTCCTTCTGTCATTGCCTTCCCTGAGGCTTCATCATCTCTGGTTTGAGAAATTGCAATAACTCCCTAAGTGGTCTTCTTGCTTCCAGTTTTGCTTTTTCAAATTCATCATCCAAACCACAGCACATGTGATCTACCTAAAAGGAGAATATGATCATGCTGTTCTTCTGCTTAAAACTCCTCAGTAGCCCCCATTTTCTATAAGATTTTGCCAAACTTCTTACAATAAAAACTTTTTCATGATCTGAATCAGTGCAGTACAGTGCAGTGGCTAAGATGTGGGTTTAGAACCAGACAGTAGGATAAAATCCTAGCTCCTTTGCCTGTGAGTGATGTGGCCTTGGACAATACACTTAACCTCGCTAAGAGAGTGGGGATATAATAAAGGCGTCTACCTGAGGCAGTTACTCACCAAATATTTCACCCACTCACTACCTGATGTTTTCCAGCCTTTTGTGAAGTTAGGTTGGGACCATGTGATAATCAAGTGGGAGTGGAACTGACGTAAGTCCTGTGACTGGCCTACTTTTTTCCTCTTTTCCGGCTGTGATGGCTTTGGAGGCCACGTGTTCATGGATGCACAGGACCATGTGCTCCCTGAGGACACAAGGCACTTCCCTGTGGACACATGGCACTTCCTGTGGCACCTCCAGCACTAGAACAGCACCCCGTACATATCAGGTGGTCAACAGATGTTTGCTGAATAAATCAGCATCCACTAGGAAGCTTGGAAAATGGAGTATCTTTCTCTTAAAAATATGCAGAATAGATTTAAACCCTTGTACTATACTAATCTGCTGGGGCTGCCATAACAAAATACCACTGACTGGATGGCTTAAACAACAATGATTAATTTTCTCGGTTTTGTAGGCTAGAAAGCCAAGACCAAGGTGTTAGCAGGTTTTATTCTGAGGCCGCTCTCCCTGGCTGGCAGATGGCCGCCTTCTTGCTGTGTCCTCATGTGGTCTTTCTACAGTATATGCAAGTGTCTGGTGTTGCGCTGTGTCTAAATGTATTCTTTATATGAGGATACCAGTCATGTTGGATTAAGGCCCAGTTGAACTTAATTACCTCTTTAAAGTATTTATGGTTACAATCAGAGGTTCTAGGGATTAGGACTTCATAGCAGGAATTATTAGGACCCAATACAGTCTGTAACAACCCTCATCTGGGGACTACCCTGTTGACTTCAACAGACCAGGGGATCATCTCCTCTTAGAAGAAAAAAAAAATCTTGTAGTGAGAATGATCAGGATAGAAGAAAGTAACGCTTGTTGTTGATATGACATGACAGCAGCCCACACCTACTGTCTACTCACTATGTACAAGGTCTTATGCTAAATTCTGAAAGTGCATTGTCTCTTTCAATCTCAAAATTGAGGTACAGGAAAGTAGAAGAAATTGTTTTGGGACATACAGCTAATAAGTGGTAGAGCTAGGATTTAGTATTTGAATCCTTTTATATTGCCCTACTTCCCATCACAAGTGCCCTGGGAGAGAGCATATGCTTTTATTTTGTTTAAATAAAACTGGTGATAGAATAGCAAACATTTATACACTGTTCTCTGCATGGCAGTACTCTTTTAAGTACTTTGTGAAAGCTAACTCATTTATAACCTGACAATAATGCCATGAGTTGGGTGCTGTGTTGTCACTGTCCCACGGCCAGGAGTCCCAGCAAGGAGGAGGCACAAGAAGATTTGAACCTAGGAAAGTCCACCTGCCACACTAAACCAGCACTTGAGATGCAGGTTTAGTAATTTGGCCAAGGGCATGCCTCTTAGAAGGAACATAACTGGGCCTTAAACCTTGGCATCTCTGCAGAACCTGCACTCCCTTCATCACTCCAAAATATGCCTATCTGCAAGCTGGGTTTTTCTCCACATCTTTCATGATGTGAAGAGCTCTGCTGACTCTTATTTCAAGGGAAGGGCTTTAATGCTGAAAAAATCAGAGTTGAAGGAAATGCTCCTTGAAATGTTGTTGGAGTAAACTCTCATTTCCCTCAGCATAACTAGCTGAATGTTTAAAATTTCAAAACATAATAATCTTTAACAAGTTTGATGGGTTAAATCGGGAAGGAGTGGGAGGCTTAAGCAGGCTGGCAGTTGTGCGCAGACTGTTTGACTTCTTTATATTTATAAAAGTCATGTCTGTCACAAGGCCTCTGGGAACACTTGACAATGTAAAATACAAACTAGAAAAATATGTTGACATAATTGTCTGCCTTAAGGAATTTTTCCATAATCATAGCCTTAACGTAAAAAGTCCCAGTTGGTGTTCCTCCCCAGGCAGAAGTTGAAATGGACAGATGAGACTTTCCTTATGCTTAGAAGTTAGCCTGAAATTCTCTGTCCAAACAAGTTCATTTCAGACTAGAGCTCCCAATAGGCAGCATGTCCAGCCTTCCTTCTCCTTCTGCTTTTCCCCAACCAGGAGCCTGATCCCACTGCCCACTCCCTGTCTCCACCCGCAGACATTGGTGGCTTGGCTGTGCTGTCCCCTCTTGGAGTCTTCAGTGGTCCTCCTGCCCAACTCTAAGGCCATAAGACCTTGTCAAGGATCTGGATCCAGCCAAGTCCTTGGCTTCTTGTCATTCTCTATGGCCTCCACAGTGCCCCCACGTTTGTGTCTGTGCTGTCTTCCTGCTTCTGTATGGGGTCCATGGGTTGTTCTCTGAGTAGGCCAGTTTGAGAGGACTTGATGAGCACAGGTGACCTGTTTTACTTTACAAGCCTTCAGTGTTTCATCTGAAAGTTCAGGGTCCTTTTATAGAGTCCATGTTGTTACTAGTGTCCATTTCTTGACTTCTATCTCAACATTCCAAAAAAAGGGCAGAATCTGGAGATAAAAGCAAGAATGTGTCCAGAGCAGGCATCAATAAAAGGAGATTGCATCTCTTCTTCTACTTAAAAAAGATTTTCCATGTTACCTGACTTGTCAAAAAAAGACTCACTTCAGTCACTCAGTCATGTCTGACTCTTTGCAATCCCATGGACAGCAGCATGCCAGGCTTCACCAACTCCTGCAGCTTAATCAAACTCGTGGCCATAGAATCGGTGATGCCATCCAACCATCTCATCCTCTGTCATCCCCTTCTCCTCCTGCCTTCAATCTTTCCAGCATCAGGATCTTTGCAAATGAGTCAGCTGTTGCATCAGGTGGCCAAAGTATTGGAGTTTCAGCTTCAGCATCGGTACTTCCAATGAACACTCAGGACTGATTTCCTTTAGGATGGACTGGTTGGATCTCCTTGCAGTCCAAGGGACTCTCAAGAGTCTTCTCCAACACCACAGGTCAAAACCATCAATTCTTTGGTGCTCAGCTTTCTTTATAGTCCAACTCACATATCCACATGATGACTGGAAAAACCATAGCTTTGACTAGATGGACCTTTGTTAGGAAAGTATTGTCTCTGTTTTTTAAAATGCTGTCTAGGTTCGTCATAGCTTTTTATCCAAGGAGCAAGCGTCTTTTAATTCCATGGCTGCAGTCACCATCTGCAGTAATTTTGGAGCCCCCCAAAATAAAGTGTCTCACAGTTTCCATGTTCCCCATCTATTAGCCATAAAGTGATAGGACTAGATGCCATGATCTTAGCTTTCTGAATGTTGAGTTTTAAGCCAACTTTTTCACTTTCCTCTTTCACTTTCATCAAGAGGCTCTTTAGTTCTTCTTCACTTTCTTCAATAATGATAGTGTCATCTGCATATCTGAGGTTATTGATATTGCTCCCGGAAATCTTGATTGCAGCTTGTGCTTCATCCAGCCTGGCGTTTCTCATGATGTACTCTGCATAGACGTTAAATAAGCAGGGTGACAATATACAGCCTTGACGTACTCCTTTCCCCATTCGGAACCATTCTGTTTTTCCATGTCCAGTTCTAACTGTTGCTTCTTGACCTGCATACAGATTTCTCAGGAGGCAGGTCAGGTGGTCTGGTATTCTCATCTCTTTAAGAATTTCCCACAGTTTCTTGTGATCCACACAGTCAAAGGCTTTGGCATAATCAATAAAGCAGAGGTACATGGTTTTCTGAAACTCTCTTGCTTTTTCAATGACCTAACAGATGTTGACAATTTGATCGCTGGTTCCTGTGCCTTTTCTAAAACCAGCTTGAACATCTGGAAGTTCACGGTTCACGTACTGTTGAAGCCTGGTGGAGAGTTTTGAGCATTACTTTACTAGCGTGTGAGATGAGTGCAATTGTGCGGTAGTTTGAGCATTCTTTGGCATTGCCTTTCTTTGGAATTGGAATGAAAGCAGACCTTTTCCAGTCCTGTTGCCACTGCTGGGTTTTCCATATTGCTGGTGTATTGACTGAAACACTTTAACAGCATCATCTTTTAGGATTTGAAATAGCTCAACTGGAATTCTATCACCTGCACTCGCTTTGTTTGTAGTGATGCTTCCTAAGGCCCACTTGACTTTGTATTCCAGGATGTCTGGCTCTAGGTGAGTGATCACACTATTGTGGTTATTTGGGTCGTGAAGATCTTTTTTGTATAGTTCTTCTGTGTATTCTTGCCACCTCTTCTTAATAACTTCTGCTTATTATGTCCATACCATTTCTGTCCTTTATTGTGCTCATCTTTGCATGAAATTTTTGAGGAACTAAAAAACCTCTTGATGAAAGTGAAAGTGGAGAGTGAAAAAGTTGACTTAAAGCTCAACATTCAGAAAACGAAGATCATGGCATCCGGTCCCATCACTTCATGGGAAATAGATGGGGAAACAGTGGAAACAGTGTCAGACTTTATTTTTTTGGGCTCCAAAATCACTGCAGATGGTGACTGCATCCATGAAATTAAAACACGCTTACTCCTTGGAAGGAAACGTATGACCAACCTAGATAGCATATTGAAAAGCAAAGACATTACTTTGCCAACAAAGGTCCGTCTAGTCAAGGCTATGGTTTTTCCTGTGGTCATGTATGGATGTGAGAGTTGGACTGTGAAGAAGGCTGAGCGCTGAAGAATTGATGCTTTTGAACTGTGGTGTTGGAGAAGACTCTTGAGAGTCCCTTGGACTGCAAGGAGATCCAACCAGTCCATTCTGAAGGAGATCAGCCCTGGGATTTCTTTGGAGGGAAAGATGCTGAAGCTGAAACTCCAGTACTTTGGCCACCTCATGCGAAGAGTTGACTCATTGGAAAAGACTCTGATGCTGGGAGGGATTGGGGGCAGGAGGAGAAGGGGACGACAGAGGATGAGATGGCTGGATGGCATCACTGACTCGATGGACGTGAGTCTGAGTGAACTCCGGGAGTTTGTGATGGACAGGGAGGCCTGGAATGCTGTGATTCATGGGGTCGCAAAGAGTTGGACACGACTGAGCGACTGAACTGAACTGAACTTGCATGAAATGTTCCTTTGGTATTTCTAATTTTCTTGAAGAGATCTCTAGTCTTTCCCATTCTGGTGTTTTCCTCTATATCTTTGCATTGATCACTGAGGAAGGCTTTCTTATCTCTCCTTGCTATTTTTTGGAACTCTGCATTCAAATGGGTATATCTTTCCTTTTCTGCTTTGCTTTTGCATCCTTTCTTTTCTCAGCTATCTGTAAGGCCTCCTCAGACAACCATTTGGCCTTTTTGCATTTCTCTCTCTTGAGGATGGTCTTGATCCCTGCCTCCTGTGCAATGTCATGAACCTTGTCTCATAGTTCTTCAGGCACTCTATCAGATCTAATCCCTTGAATCTGTCACTTCCACTGTATCATAAGGGATTTGACTTAGGTCATACCTGAGTGGTCTGGTGATTTTCCCTACTCTCTTCAATTTAAGTTAAATTTGGACATAAGGAGTTCATGATCTGAGCCACAGCCAGCTCCTCGTCTTGTTTTTGCTGACTGTATAGAGTTTCTCCATCTTTGGCTGCAAAGAATATAATCAATCTGATTTTGGTATTGACCATCGTAGTGATGTCCATGTGTAGAGTCTTCTCTTGTGTTCTTGGAAGAGGGTATTTTCTATGACCAGTGGTGTCTCTAGGGAAAATTGGTAAACTTTGACCTGCTTCGTTTTGTACTGTAAGGCCAAATTTGCCTGTTACTCCAGGTATGGTATCTCTTGACTTCCTACTTTTGTATTCCAGTCCCCTATAATGAAAAGGACATTTTTTTTTTTTTGGTGTTAGTTCTAGAAGGTCTTGTAGGTCTCTATAGAACTGTTCAACTTCAGCTTCTTCAGCATTACTGGTTGGGGCATAGTTTGGATTACTGTGATATTGAATGGTTTGCTTTGGAGAGGAACAGAGTAATTCTGTTGTTTTTGAGATTGCATCCAAGTACTGCATTTCAGACTCTTCTGTTGACTCTGATGGCTACTCCATTTCTTCTAAGGGATTCTTGACCACAGTAGTACATATAACAGTCACTGAGTTAAATTCACCTCAGTTTAGTTCAGTTCAGTCGCTCAGTAGTGTCCGACTCTTTGCGACCCCATGAATTCCAGCATGCCAGGCCTCCCTGTCCATCACCAACCCTGGAGTTTATTCAAACTCATGTGCATCGAATTGGTGATGCCATCCAGCCATCTCATCCCCTGTCATCCCCTTCTCCTCCTGCTCCCAGCATCAGGGTCTTTTCCAATGAGTCAACTCTTCACATGAGGTGGTCGAAGTATTGAAGTTTCAGCTTTAGCATCAGTCCTTCCAAAGAACACCCAGAACTGATCTCCTTTAGAATGGACTGGTTGGATCTCCTTGCAGTCTAAGGGACTCTCAAGAGTCTTCTCCAACACCACAGTTCAAAAGCATCAATTCTTCGGCACTCAGCTTTCTTCACAGTCCAACTTTCACATCCATACATGACCACTGGAAAAAACATAGCCTTGACTAGATGGACCTTTGTTGGCAAAGTAATGTCTCTGCTTTTGAATATGCTATTAAGGTTGGTCATAACTTTCCTTCCATGGACTAAGCGTCTTTTAATTTCATGGCTGCAGTCACCATCTGCAGTGATTTTGTAGCCCCCCAAAATAAAGCCTGACACTGTTTCCACTGTTTCCCCATCTATTTCCCATGAAGTGGTGGGACCAGATGCCATGATCTTCGTTTTCTGAATGTTGAGTTTTAAGCCAACTTTTTCACTCTCCTCTTTCACTTTCATCAAGAGGCTTTTTAGTTCTTCTTCACTTTCTGCCATAAGGGTGGTGTCATCTGCATATCTGAGGTTATTGATATTTCTCCCAGCAATCTTGATTCCAGCTTGTGCTTCTTCCAGCCCAGCGTTTCTCATAATGTACTCTGCATAGAAGTTAAATAAACAGGGTGACAATACACAGCCTTGACGTACTCCTTTTCCTATTTGGAACCAGTCTGTTGTTCCATGAACAGTTCTAACGTTGCTTCCTGTCATGCTTATAGGTTTCTCAAGAGGCAGGTCAGGTGGTCTGGTATTCCCATCTCTTGAAGAAATGTTCACAGTTTGTTGTGATCCACATTGTCAATAAAGCAGAAGCAGATATTTTCTGGAGCTCTCTTGCTTATTCAATGATCCAATGGATGTTGGCAATTTGATCTCTGGTTCCTGTGCCTTTTCTAAATCCAGCTTGAACATCTGGAAGTTCACGGTTCACATATTGTTGAAGCCTGGCTTGGAGAATTTTGAGCATTACTTTGCTAGCATGTGAGATGAGGGCAATTGTTTGGTAGTTTGAGCACTCTTTGGCATTGCCTTTCTTAGGGATTGAAATGAAAACTGACCTTTTCCAGTCTTGTGGCCACTGCTGAGTTTTCCAAATTTTCTGGCATATTGAGTGCAACACTTTCACAGCATCATCTTTTAGAATTTGAAATAGCTCAACTGGAATTCCATCACCTCCACTAGCTTTGTTCATAGTGATGCTTTCTAAGGCCCACTTGACTTCACATTCCAGGATGTCTGGTTCTAGCTGAGTGATCATACCATCGTGATTATCTTGGTCATGAAGATTTTTTTTGTACAGTTCTTTCTGTGTATTCTTGCCACCTCTTCTTAATATCTTCTACTTCTGTTAGGTCCATACCACCCATTCCAGTCCATTTTAGTTCACTGGTTCCTAAAATGTTGATGTTCACTCTTGCCTTCTCCTGTTTGACCACTTCCAATTTGCCTTGATTCTTGGACCTAAGATTCCAGGTTCCTATGCAGGTATTGCACTTTACAACATCGGACTTTACTTCCATCCACAGTCACATCCACAATTGGGTGTTGGTTTTACTTTGACTCCATCCCTTCATTCTTTCTGGAGTTATTTCTCCACTGATCACCAGTAGCGTATTGGGCACCTACCAACCTGGGCAGTTCATCTTTCAGTGTCCTGTCTTTTTGCCTTTTCATACTTTCCATGGGATTCTCAAGGCAGGAATACTGAAGTGATTTGCCATTTCCTTCCTCAGTGGACCACGTTTTTTTCAGAACTCTCCATCATGACCCATCTATCTTGGGTGGCCCTACATGCATGGATCATAGTTTCATTGAGTTAGACAGGGTTGTGGTCCATGTGATCAGATTGGTTATCTGTGATTGTTGTTTTCATTTTGTCTGCCCTCTGATGGAGAAAGATAAGAGGTTCATGGAAGCTTCCTGATTGCACAGACTGAGGGCGAAACTGGATCTTGTTCTGATGGGCGGGGCCATGTTCAGTAAATCTTTAATCCAATTTTCTGTTGATGGGGGCTGGCTGTATTCCCTCCCTGTTGTTTGCCATAAGGCCAAATATGGTGGAGGTAATGAAGATAATGGCGACCTCCTTCAAGCGGTTCCATGCAAGCATTGCTGCACTCAGTGCCCCCAACCCTGCAGCAGGCCACCACTGACCCATGTCTCTGCCAGGGACTCCTGGACACTCACAGGTCGGTCTGGGTCAGTCTCTTGTGGGGTCACTGCTCCTTTCTCCTGGGTCCTGGTGTGCACTAGCTTTTGTCTGTGCCCTCCAAGAGTCTGTTTCCCCAGTCCTGTGTAAGTTCTGGTGACTCTATGGTCGGGTTAATGGCGACCTCCTCCGAGAGGGCTTATGCCATACCCAGGTCTACTGCACCCAGAGCTCCTGCCCCTGCAGCAGTCTACTGCTGACCCGTACCTCCGCAGGAGACAGTCACACACAGTTTTGGTCCAGTCTCTGTGGGGTCTCTGGGTCCTGTGTGCACAAGGTTTGTTTGAGACCTCCGAGTGTCTCTGGCAGGTTATGGGGTTTCATTCTAACTGTAATTTCACCCCTCCTATCATCTTGCTGGGGCTTCTCCTTTGCCCCTGGACATGGGGTATCTTTTTTTGGTGGGATCCAACATTCTCCTGTTGATGGTTGTTCAGCAGCAAGTTGTAATTTTGGAGTTCTTGCAGGAGAAGAGAAGTGCACATTCTCATAAAAGACTGCAGTGAAACAAATTGTTGGAGAGAAACTTGGAACAATTTTTTTAAGTGAATGTTTTTATTGTGGTAAAATAAACATGATGTAACAGAGAAGGCGATGGCACCCCACTCCAGTACTCTTGTCTGGAGAATCCCATGGATGGAGGAGACTGGTGGGCTGCAGTCCATGGGGTCGTGAAGAGTCAGACACGACTGAGTGACTTCCCTTTCACTTTTCACTTTCATGCATTGGAGAAGGAAATGGTGACCCACTCCAGTGTTCTTGGCTGGAGAATCCCAGGGATGGGGGAGCCTGGTGGGCTGCTGTCTATGGGGTCACACAGAGTAGGACACGACTGAAGTGACTTGGCAGCAGCAGCATACATGACATAAAGCTTACCATTTTGGCAATTTTTATGTATACAGTTTTATGACAATAGCTACATTCACAATGTTGTGCAACCATCCCCACCATCTACCTCCAAAGCCTTTTCATCTTCTTGAAACTCAACTTGAACATCAACTCCCCATCCTCATTACTTCCCCACCAAGCCCTAGTGACCCATATTCTACTCGGTCTCTATGAATTTGCCTCTTCTGTGTACCTCATAAAAAAATTCAGATAATATTTGTGTTTTGGTATCTAACATTTCACTTAACATGATGTTTTCAAGGTTCTTCCAAGTTGCAGCATGCTTCAGAGTTCATTCCATTTTAAGGCTGGGTAATATTCCACTGTATGTAGACACCATATTTTCTTTATCCATTCATCGATAGATGGAAATATAGGGTATTGCCAAATCTTGGCTAGTGAATCATGCTGCAGTGAATACAGATATGCAGAGTGCAGATATCTCTATAAAATACTGTCTTTAATCCTTTTGAGTGTATTCCTGAGAGTAGAGTTGCTTTGAGTGTATTCCTGGAAAGTCTTTGTTTAATTTTTTGAGGAATTGTCATGACTTCTATTTACCTCTTTACTCTGTGCTTTTCTTCATCTTCACCCTATTCACAGGCCCTTAGTTCTGCATTTGTGCCTTTTTAGACACCCCAAGAAGAAGGACAGAATTAGTTTAGAAAGCACTTGCTGGACAGGGCGTGTGAGATGGGCCTCTGGTCAGCCAGCCTTTAGATGGAACCTTTGGTCAAGGACTAGTATTTTGGATGAGTTGTGTCCACATTATTGGTGCCATGTGATAAAACTAACTCTGAACAGTAGACTGTGGATATTGTAAACATTCCTCAAAATTAGGCCATATGTAGGCACTCCAGGAAACACCAATTCACAAGGAAACCCCCAGAGGAAATTATAGACCAGTGAGGATTTATTCAATCTGGGATGTAACTTACTGCTTTTCTACCGTGCTGTGGTCTATCCTTTATCTTTAAGTCCGCCTCTTCACTACTTGGCAAAGTTTGATGTCATTTGGAAACCTCAAAGACTTCATTGAACAAATGAAAGAATTTGTGAATCCTGAAGATTCATAAGTTAGAATGTAGAGTTCAGTATACTATGGAATACTTCAATCTTGATTTAAAAATGACTTCTCCCCTACCTGGAGAAGGCAATGGCACCCCACTCCAGTACTCTTGACTGGAAAATCCCATGGATGGAGGAGCCTGGAAGGCTGCAGTCCATGGGGTCGCTAGAGTCGGACACGACTGAGCGACTTCACTTTCACTTTTCACTTTCATGCATTGGAGAAGGAAATGGCAACCCACTCCAGTGCTCTTGCCTGGAGAATCCCAGGGATGGGGGAGCCTGGTGGGCTGCCGTCTATGGGGTCGTACAGAGTCGGACACGACTGACGTGACTCAGCAGCAGCAGCTCCCCTACCTCCCCTTGTAGCCTGTAGCCAGTGATTTGGAAGAAGCAATGAAAAGGGAGCAGACAGTTCTTGCTTGAATGGTACCATCATATACTGGCTTTTTACGCTTGGGCCTTGGAAGAAATCTAGAACTGACTCCTATGGATGTCTTCCTGGTTTGCTTGGTTAAAAACTCTGATTACAACTGTCTTGACATGGATGGTGTATTCTCTTTCTTTTCTACAATTCTCTCCCTCAGCCCCACTTTTTCTGATAGTCTATTCTGCACAGGTTTTCACTATTTGAAGTCCAATTACCCTCTCAGGCAGTGGTCAAAATGATTCCAGTCACCTGCTCACTTACAGTCCATGGGAACCCCTCATGCTTCCCCTGCTCTGACAAATTCTGAGCATTGGGCTGCTCCTGATGTGGTCCTGTGTTCTGTGCAGGCCACTTTTGCTGTCCTTCTCATGAATCAGGCACTGTCCTTTGTACCCCTGTAACTGCAGGGACACACGAAAGCTCTCCAGGTGGCCTGCTGAAGCTTTTAGCCCTAGGCTTGAGCTGAGGGAAGAGTACCCATCCCTTCCCATAAGGGTGAGTCAGGGAGTCAGTTGTTTTCTCCAAATATGTTGAGGGCTTCATCTGCATCAACACTCTGAACCCTTTGAAATCACCGTATTATGAGGGTGGGTCTGCCTGACACTCTTAGTATTCATTGTATTTTGGTGCTTCAGTTGAAACTTTTAATTAACATCTTATTAACCTTTCTCTTTATTTGCTTTGCATCTAAAGCATTTCCCAAACTATATTAAAGCTCTCCCCCATGTCATTATTACTGTTCTTTCCAGTTGTTTTTGAGGTGAAACCCTGCATAGACTTGTAGAAAATCTGAACTGTTATGGTGCAGTATGTAAACTACCGTGCACAATGTGTAGTGGATAGTGAGTACTCAAATGTTAGTTCTTTTTACACCGATACCACCAGTTTCACAAAACGTCTTTGAGAACTGAAAAATTGATATTAAATGTAAATGAATATGATTAATACAATTTTTCAAAATTCAATTGTTTGCTTGAAAGCTGGGATTTTATTATTGGAAACAAAATAATGTCAGTGATTTTCTTGAAGTGATGAGCTCACTTTGTACATTTTGGAGAAACTGCCTGCCAAATACTCAAGCCTGAAAAACCATGGATCTGTCAGTAGTTCTGTCATGTAAAAATTATGTTCCATGAAAAATGTGACCAGATCAACGTGCAGTTCAAACTGGTGTGCACAGGCTTTTCCTTGAAACAACCATTGCTCTTTGGTTTGCAGAAGTTCTTTGGAAGTGTACTTCCTATTTCACCACACAGAGTTTTAAAAATATGTGTATTCATGAATTGAAATCTTATGAAATTAATAACTTTGGCTGCTTCAAGGATATTCTTAAGTGAAATTGACATTTAAAAATTAGGGTACCTCTTGAAAAAGAATATTACTACTTGCAGAGTTTGGATTGCTAAGGTGGTTTAATACACCAGTGCTTTCGCACCGTCCCTACAAATCTCAACACAGTGAAAAAGACAAACAATCTATTATTATTATTATGAAAATGGTTTTGACTTTGTGGACTCCTTAGTCTCATGGACCCTGAGGGAGCCGCAGTCCACAGTTTGAGAATTTCTGGTCCAGAACATTCTCTCAATCTTGTTTTTTAAAAAATAACCTTTTGTGACATTGACATTTTGGCAAATTTGGGTCAACTTATTTATAAAATGTCCCACAGTTTGCATTTTCTGATAGTTTCCTCATGTTTAGCTTTCAGATTAAATATTTTTGGCAAGAATAATATAGAGGTGATATATACTTCTTATGCTATTACATCAAGAAACACTTACTGTTTGTTTGTCCCAATATTGGTAATTCTATGTTTGATTACTTGATTATAGGGGTGCCTGACAGATCTCTTGATAGTAAAGGTACTAATTCCCTTTGAAATTAGTAGCACTTAGAAATTGACACATAATCACCTGCGAAATCATGCTTGGAGACCGTGTGGCTATCTTGTTCTGCAAAATGGTTTTAGCATTTCATTGATAATCTTTGTCTAAATCATGATTATGTTGGAGGCTGCAAAATGGTGATTATTCCTTTTACATTTATTCACAGGAGGTATTATATAAAGAATAATATCACCTGTTTAATTCCATCTATTTCTCTTTATAGACTCATAGATTCTTTTCTTTTTAACAATTCAATAAATTAATTGGGCAAATGAGAACCTTTTAAAAGTGCTATTGTGTTCTTTTAACATGTTTCCATTAGTCTTTAAGCATGTCCTTGCTTTCTGGTAGACAGTATTCAAGAATCACTTTCCACTTTCCTTGGATCAATCTTGGAATCAGCTGTGTTTCCCATGAGCTTTGGTTCCTTTTAGTGGGGATGGTATTTAGAAATCAAGTCTGAGTACTGTTTGTATTCATTGTTGTCAAGATGTCATTGTTTTTAGACCCATTCAATAGATAGAGCTATGATATGTGTTTTTAAAAATGATCAATTCAGAATTACTTATACAGGCAACAACATGGTTAAATTTCAAAAAACATTACACTCAATAAAAGAACCCTTTAAAAAGTTCTATAGAGCTGAACCAGAAGTCTGGCCCGGCTGAGCCCAACCTAGAACAACTAAGCCACGGCCCACCTTCAGAACTGTAAATGAGAAATAAAAGTGTTTTTTTTTCATGCTACTGAGATTTTGAGATTGTTGTGCAGTGTTGTTGCAGCCAAAATCTGAGGAATAAGAAGGAAAGCCTAGAGAGTATGTGGTTTTGAAAGTTATGTTGTGTGCGTGGGTGCTGAGTCTTTGCAACCCCATGTACTGCAGCCAGCCAGGCTCCTCTGTTCAGGGGATTTTCCAAGCCCAGGAATACTGGAGTGGGTTTCCATTTCCTTCTCCAGGGGATCTTCCTGACCCAGGATGGAACCTGTGTCTCTTGTGTCTCCTGCATTGGTAGGTATACTGTTCAGCTCAGTTCAGTTCAGTTCAGTCACTCAGTCATGTCCGACTCTTTGCGACCCCATGAATTGCAGCATGCCAGGCCTCCCTGTCCATCACCAACTCCTGGAAATCACTCAAACTCATGTCCATCGAGTCGGTGATGCCATCCAGCCCTCTCATCCTCTATTGTCCCTTTTTCTCCTGCCCCCAATCCCTGCCAGCATCAGAGTCTTTTCCAATGAGTCAACTCTTCGCATGAGGTGGCCAAAGTACTGGAGTTTCAGCTTTAGCATCAGTCCTTCCAAAGAACACCCAGGACTAATAATCTCCTTTAGAATGGACTCGTTGGATCTCCTTTCAGCCCAAGGGACTCTCAAGAGTCTTCTCCAACACCACAGTTCAAAAGCATCAATTCGTCAGCGCTCAGCTTTCTTCACAATCCAACTCTCACATCCATACATGACTACTGGAAAAACCATAGCCTTGACTAGATGGACCTTTGTTGACAAAGTAATGTCTCTGCTTTTCAATATGCTATCTAGGTTGGTCATAACTTTTCTTCCAAGGAGTAAGCATCTTTTAATTTCATGGCTGCAATCACCATCTGCAGTGATTTTGGAGCCCAGAAAAATAAAGTCTGACACTGTTTTCACTGTTTCCCCATGTAATTCCCATGAAGTGATAGGACCAGATGCCATGAACTTAGTTTTCTGAATGTTGAGCTTTAAACCACCTGGGAAAATTTTTGAAAGTTAAGAAAGTGCTTCAAGGAGGGGTAGCAAAGAATGGTTTAAAATACTGCTATTAACTCTGTTATTGATACTTTGTGGGCTGAGAATGGACACTGAATTTAACAACAAGGAGGTATCAGTGAACTTAATAAGAAATCAGTGTCAGGGACTTGGGGATGGGTGGGTAGAAACTATGATTAGAGCAGGTCTGACAGAGAATGGGAGATGAGGCATTGGAGACAGAGAGTAGAAAATCTTGTTAGGAGTTTTGGTGAAAAGAAGTAGAGAAGGAAAAGTATGGTCTAAAGAAAGTTTTGTTTCAAATTTAAGATGGAAGAAATAGCAGCATGTTTGTATGGTGATGGGGCAGCCTAGAAGAGAAATGATGGTGCTGTTACCAGATAAAACTTGGGCCCACTCATCTGTGCATAAAGCCAAACAACCACTACCAGTTGTGGTGAAGGAAAGTGAAGTGTTTATTGCAGGGCACCAAGCAAGGAATCCAGGGCAGCTAGTGCTTAAAAGACCTGGACTCCCTGAAGGCTTTCGGGGAAAGTCTTTAAAGACAGGGTGAGGAAGGAGGGTTGTGGGGTGTGTGATCAGCTTGTGGATATTCTTCTGATCAGTTGGTGGTGAGGTAATTGGGAGTCAACATCATCAACCTGGTTCCAACCAGTCTGGGGTCAACATGCTTGTGGGCAGTGCACAGTTAACTTCTTCCACTGGTGGGCATTTCAGTATCTGTAAAACAGCCCAAAGGGCATGGCTCAGAATATTACCTATAGCCCTTAAGGAGGAACCAAAGGTCCTTGACTTTGTTTAATGGCTAAACAATCATTATTTTGTCTTGCTTGATTGTTTTCCTTTCTGCATTTTCTTACTTCTCTGATTAAATTTATTCTTTGACTAGAGTTTTTCTACAGACAAAAGGCAGGTTGAAGACATGGGGAGGGGGTCCTGTTCTAGGACGGTTCCACAGGGTCCTGCTGGGTTACAATGCTGCTGTCAGGGATGTTGCTGGAGTGATCTCCTGGAGGGGGAGGAATGAGTGGTCTCTTTCTCCACAGGCTTCTTATGGGGAGACTCTAACGAATCTCTGTCCATACAACATTGCCCACAACACTTGTTTCTCCATAAATAATAGTTGAATTTACTGGAGTTGAACATATTTTCAAAAAGACTGGTGAATGGCAGTACAATGTTTCAGGGCCTGAAACCCAATTCAGTTGATATCCTCAGCTCTAAATCTGATGCAGGCCTCATACCTGATAAATACTCAGATCAGCACTTTCAGCCTTAATTAAAAAACCTTCCATTTAAATACCACCTGTGAAGAAGTGGCAAATTTCAACCAAAAAAAAAAAAAAGGGCCAGCAACTGCAGCTTCTAATCCATCATATTGCAGTGAGAAAACACACACCAAACTAGTAATGGTTTTTGGTTTTGTTCAGTCAGATTTATTTCCCTCAAAATGGAATTCCTATCTCTCTGCAGACTATCTTTTTTTTTTTTCCCAATAAAATCTTTATTACCAGCATCATCCTGTTCCCTGAAGACAATTTGGAACCACTATGATCTGTATCTATGCTTCCTACATGCCCTGCTGTAGCAGTCGCACGAAAGCCCCACAGTACTGTTCACTTCCTCAACCATCTACAAGGATTTCGGGAATGATTGCCATGTGCAAGGTGTTGGGCAAGTTCTCTGGATACCAAGTCCTCCAGGATGGGGTGATGTAACTTACTTTCATATCATTCCTGGAGCCAGATTTCCAGTAAGAATGTGAATACTGACTTGACTATTCTCCATCTAGTCAATCTATGCTGCTGCTGCTGCTGCTGCTGCTAAGTCGCTTCAGTCGTGTCCGACTCTGTGCATCCCCATAGATGGCAGCCCACCTGGCTCCTCCGTCCCTGGCATTCTCCAGGCAAGAACACTGGAGTGCGTTGCCATTTCCTTCTCCAATGCATGAAAGTGAAAAGTGAAAGTGAAGTCGCTCAGTCGTGTCCGACTCCTAGCGACCCCATGGATTGCAGCCTACCAGGCTCCTCCGTCCATGGGATTTGCCAGGCAAGAATACTGGAGTGGGGTCCCATTGATCTATGGTATGGGTCAAAAGTGACAAATATGTCAGTGAGTGTTCCCAGGTGAAGGAGAATTGCCAGATATACAACAAACAAATGAAAAGCAGATACCTTGTTATATTTGAATTTCAGATAAAGAATGACCATTTTTTCCAGTATATGAATGTCCTAAATACTGCATGTCTCTTGAGACTCCAATGAGCCTTCTCTTGCTAGCACTCCTCAGTTGGCTTACCCCTGGAAGACTTGACCACTTCAAAATATCTCACTCCTTCAAGAATAAGAGCTCTGCTTTCATAGCATCCAAGCCCTTGTATTTTTGGAAATTAAAGGCTGAGAGATGGAATTAGATCTCCAGATTGCAAGTGTAGAAAATGTATGAGTAGAAGCTTATGTGAAATCAAGCAAAAATGGATAAAACACTGTTGCTTCCCTCTGCTTTCCTGTCCTAGTTGCTCTGTATGTTTTCTGCCACAGAAGTGCAAGTCTCTCAGCACCAGGGTTCACAACATGTGTCCTTGAACGTGCCACTCTGACTTCAGAGTTAGAGGGAAGTTTTGTTGGCTGTGTCCTTGCTGGTGTGCAAGCAAGGCCTCCATTCCTGTTTTCTCTTCTGGAGGCACTGGCACTATCCCACAAGACAGATTCTGCTTGTGCAACTGCTGTCTACGTGGGGAGCCCATTCCTGGTGCTTCCTCCTCCAACCTCTGTCAGGATTCCTCTGGTTCCCTCTGTCTAATTCTCAAGAGCTCAACTGAGCTGGAGGGAGCTGAGTTCCCAGGTGTGGGAGTAGCTGACTGAGATGACATGCCCACATGAAAGGAACAAACCTACAACATTTGCTGTGTTAGTATAAGCAGGAAGCTAAGCCAGGGAAAGTGCCCAGTCTTCCTTGTTCCATTTTCCTCGTGGAAAGATGTGCTGGTGGAGGGGCAGGTGGATCCTCAGACCTTCCTGCTGAGGTAGCCCCAACGAAAATCTACTACCATATAATGGGGGGGGGGACAGTTGGGGAGAAGGGGAAGAGTTGGGAGTGGATAGGTGTTGAGTATGGAGTTAGGGTGGGAAAAATGGAGAAAAGATGGTAAATTTTCACTTTTGTTAGAAAGATCCTAAATAATTTGCAAACCTTTTTTTTCAGCAAGATTCATCAAGGGTAGATTTTGTCTTGAAAAAAAAAAAAAAAAGGATGGGGGGAGAAAAAGCAAGATTGTTTACCAGTAAAATGTCAGCAAGGAAAAAAAGAGATAGATACAGGAAACTACTATTTTTAAGTAACTCTTCAGTCTTGACGTTAGAGTAAAACTATGGTAAAAATCAGCCAGTAGGCTTCTACTGAGTTCGCATGAATTACTTTGTAACTGCAGAGTAATACTTCCTGATCCATGTGATTCTAGTCATGATCAGTAGAGTCACGGTGCTTCATTAATACACTTTTAAAAAAAGAACAAGGGATTTGTGATATTCAACATTCAGATACATAAAGCAGAGTGTAAACTGTTAATTTCACTTTTAATATGCATATTTTTAGTATTCAAAGAATTCAATGAAGATACAGGTTTTTAATCATTTAAAAGGGAAGAAAGAAAAAAACACAAAGGGAAATCCCAGCCCACATGCACGTTTCTTCTCTATTCATGCTCATCCTGACGTGTGTTTCATCTGGTTTTGTTCCATGGCTGCTTTATCATCTAAATAAATAGTGTTAAAGAGAATGCATCTTTAACACTACAGGGTTGTGGAAACCATTTTCTTCACATACACAAATTTAAATGATTAATATCACAGTTATTTTGAAAGTGAAGTCACTCAGTCATGTCTGACTCTTTGCAACTCCATGGACGGTAGCTCCTCCATCCATGGGATTTTCCAGGCAAGAATACTGGAGTGGGTTGCCATTTCCTTCTCTGGTGGTCATGTATGGATGTGAGAGTTGGACTATAAAGAAAGCTGAGTGCAGAAGAATTGATGCTTTTGAACTGTGGTGTTGGGGAAGATTCTTGAGAATCCCTTGGACTGCAAGGAGATCCAACCAATCCATCCTAAAGGAGATCAGTCCTGGGTATTTATTGGAAGGACTGATGTTGAAGCTGAAATTCCAATACTTTGGCCACCTGATGCGAAGAGCTGACTCATTAGAAAAGACCCTGATGCTGGGAAAGATTGAGGGTAGGAGGAGAAGGGGATGACAGAGCATGAGATGGTTGGATGGCATTACCAACTCAATGGACATGGGTTTGGGTGGACTCTGGGAGTTGGTGATGGACAGGGAGGCCTGGCGTGCTGTAGTTCATGGGGTCGCAAAGAGTTGGACAGGACTGAGTGACTGAATTGAAATGAACTGAACTGAACAGTTATTTTCTAAAACCATTCACTATTATTTTGCAAAATGTAACACACAGCAAAAGGTGTTGGTTCTAAAGAGAAGGAAACTGGAACATGTAATTTCCCTGCTGAGAGAATTTTGTGGACTTGAAGAGACTGGAGATGCCTGCAGGGAATCCAGGTGAACTGCATTCTACTGCATCACCTTCTGATAGCCTTGACCTGTAAAAAAATGGTGATTTTCAGCTGTTTTAAAAACTACTAAAAATGGAGTTGGTAAACTTTTTTCTCCCTTTTAAAAATTGTGGTACATAAAATATGCAGTCTTAACCATTTTAAAGTATATATGAACTATACACTGAATGTGGCTTTAAGTACATTTACATTTTTGTGTAACCATCAGCCTTATCCATCTCCAGAATTACTTTCATGTTGAAAAACTGAAACTCTGTACCCACTGAACAAAAATTCCCATTTCCTCTCTCCCCATCTTTTCACATTTTCTGACTATGCTAGGTAACTCATATAAGTGGAATCATATAGTATTTGTCTTTTTGTGACTGGCTTATTTTATTTAGCATAATGTCCTCAAGGTTCATCCATGTTGCAGCATGTGTCAGAATTCGCTTCCCTTTTAAGGCTAAATAGTGAACACAGGGCCTTTGTATGCTCTATTTTGCTACCTTCTTTTCTCTGAAACTTCATCACCCAGTCCTCACTTCCACATCACTCTGCAGGAAAATCTGACTTTCCAGGCCACTCAGGTCCACTGATTATATGCTCTGTAGGGACTCTGCAGCTCTTTGTGATGTCAGAGAGCATGGCTATGGTCCTACATTGGTTTTGTGATTACATGTTTAATACCTATCTCCTCCTTTGGGCTGCGAGCTCTATGAGGGTAAAGGCAGTGTCTTTTTTCTTGTCACTCATCAATTCCTGGTGTCCATAGATGGTCTAGTACATAACATTCAAAAATATTTATTGAGTTCATTCATGAATTTTTGGTTGTGTGACTTTTAAAATAGGGCTTCCCTGGTGGAAATAGAGATAAATAATAACAGCTTCTGCGGCAGATGGTTTACCTGCTTTGAAGGTTTTGTTATCAAGATTAAATGTATCCTCATGAGAATGACAAACCACATGATACACAAATGCCGGTCTGTATTTATTATAGAGATCACTGAGGATGAGATGAGATGATTCCACAGAAAATCTTTAGCTCAGAGGTGAGCTAAAAAACCATACGATTTCAAAGGGAAATCTAAGATGGATAGTAATGTGTGAAAAGCTTCCACAAGAGAATAATATGCCAACTGACAATATTTGGGACTGCTCAGCCTTTCCAACATGCAAATTTATGAATTATTTATGTCACTTCCTTTTCTACTTTTGAGTCCAAATAGAACTTTAAGAGTGGCTTTCTTGTCATGATGCTCCTGCTTGCTGTGGGTGACAGACAACAGGTGACAGCATTCAAGGCAGCCAGTCTCCTCTGACACAATATCATTGTTGTCTTTTCAGCTTCTTTTATCTGATTCACCACAGCCAAAACCTGAGCCTGCAAAACCACGCTGGCCTTGGCTTAGAAGACATTTGGTTATTAGCTTATTAAATAAGGCAACCTTGAATAGCAGCACTGGAAAAATACTTTTCTAAAAAATATACATATTATATATATTAAATATATATATTTAAAACAAGAACTTCCCAGGTGGCTCAAGTGGTAAAGAATCTGCCTGCCAATGAAGGGGCAGGAGATGTAAGTTTGATTTGGGAAGATCCCCTGGAGAAAGAAATGCAACCCATTCCAGTATTCTTGCCTGGAGAATCCCATGGACAGAGGAACTTGGTGGGCCACAGTCTATGGGGTTGCAAAGAGTCAGACACCATTGAGCATGCCCCTAAGCATATATATGTATAACATTATATTTGTTCTCCTGACAAAAATTTTCAGTATCTATTGAGCAACATATAGAGCTGTATGTACCACAGTTTATAGTTGTGTATCTTTAATTGTGTGTGACTAGCAAGGATGGCCAAAGCAAAAACAAAAAACCTACAGAAATAACTTGAGCTTTTAAATGAAAAGTTGACTATGTCAAATCATGACCCAGAGCCACAGTGCCAAATAATTTTTTATATTTTTCACACAGCAGTGTGTTTGTTAGAAAAGTTCATTAATGCTTTTGAACTGTGGTATTGGAGAAGACTCTTGAGAGTCCCTTGGACTGCAAGGAGATCCAATCAGTCCATCCTAAAGGAAATTCGTCCTGAATATTCATTGGAAGGACTGATGCTGAAGCTGAAACTCCAATACTTTGGCCACCTGATGCAAAGAACCCTGATGCTGGGAAAGACTGAAGGCAGGAGGAGAAGGGGACAACAGAGGATGAGATGGTTGGATGGTATCACCGACTCGATGGACATGAGTTTGAGTAAACTCTGGAAGTTGGTGATGGACAGGGAGGACTGGCGTGTTTCAGTCCATGGGGTCACAAAGAGTTGGACACGACTGAATGACTGAACCGAACTGAATGAGAAGGAAGAGCTTATTTAAAGAGATTTTTCATGAGGTAAAACATTTTTTGTGACTTGGCAATGGATCTGATATGAATAAATAAATAATTAAAACCCACAGATTATGTGCCCAATGGTAATTCTCCCAGCAGAGAAGGAGTGCAGACGCCCGCACCCTCTACTAGCAAGAAAGGGCTGGGCAGGGAGGTGTGGGTTGCATTGCTTAGAGTAAGGACTGGGTCTGAATGCCCCAAGGGCAATCTGAGGGAACTAACTTGGGCTAGCTAACCAGCCTGTGGGATAGCTACCTCGCGAAAAGCCTTAACCTAAAACACCGCCAGGCCTGCTCACAGAACAAAGGACTGAGCAGAGCTAGCCAGCTGCAGACCATCCCCCTCTGTTGACAGGCAGCCAGAGCCGGAAGCGGGCAATCGTGGCCCCAGAGAGGCATTATCTACCAAACTGCAAGCAGGCTTTGTTGCTAACTAAAACTTCTTGGGATTTTGGACCGTCAACATCCGCCTGAGAATGTGCGCTGGTTGTACACCCAGAAAACTGAGCGGCAGGAACAGGGGAGGTGATAAGTCACAGCCACTGCGCTCACCAAACACCTGATCACCTAAGCTGCTCGGACCTGGGAAGGGCACAAAACGCAGGCCCAACCGAGTCAGCGCCTCTGAGGACTACCTGAGTACCTGAACCTGAGCAGCTTAGACCTGAGAAGTGCATACAACCCAGGGCCAGCCTCAGATGGTTCCTGGCCGAGCAACCTAGAGCCTGAGCAGTGTGGGCAGGGAGGGCACACACACCATGAGTGGGGGCAAACCCAGTGTGGCTGAGATACTGCGAGCACACGGCAGTGTTATTGGATTGCCGTGTCCCTCCTTCCCCACAGCATGACTGAACAGTTCAGTTCAATGGCTCAGTCGTGTCTGACTCTTTGCGACCCCATGAATTGCAGCACGCCAGGCCTCCCTGTCCATCACCAACTCCCGGAGTTCACTCAAACTTATGTCCATTGAGTCGGTGATGCCATCCAGCCATCTCATCCTCTGTCGTCCCCTTCTCCTCCTGCCCCCAATCCCTCCCTCTGATGCTCTGAAAAGCATCAGTCTTTTCCAATGAGGCAACTCTTCTCATGAGGTGGCCAAAGTACTGGAGTTTCAGCTTTGGCATCATTCCTTCCAAAGAACACCAAGGACTGATCTCCTTTAGAATGGACTGGTTGGATCTCCTTGCAGTCCAAGGGACTCTCAAGAGTCTTCTCCAACACCACAGTTCAAAAGCATCAATTCTTCGGTGCTCAGCTTTCTTCATAGTCCAACTCTCACATCCATACATGACCACTGGAAAAACCATAGCCTTGACTAGACAGACCTTTGTTGGCAAAGTAGCGTCTCTGCTTTTGAATATGCTATTAAGGTTGGGCATAACTTTCCTTCCAAGGAGTAAGCGTCTTTTAATTTCATGGCTGCAGTCACCATCTGCAGTGATTTTGGAGCCCAGAAAAATAAAGTCTGACACTGTTTCCACTGTTTCCCCATCTATTTCCCATGAAGTGATGGGACCAGATGCCATGATCTTTGTTTTCTGAATGTTGAGTTTTAAGCCAACTTTTTCACTCTCCTCTTTCACTTTCATCAAGAGGCTTTTTAGTTCTTCTTCACTTTCTGCCATAAGGGTGGTGTCATCTGCATATCTGAGGTTATTGATATTTCTCCCAGCAATCTTGATTCCAGCTTGTGCTTCTTCCAGCCCAGCGTTTCTCATGATGTACTCTGCATAGAAGTTAAATAAGCAGGGTGACAGTATACAGCCTTGACGTACTCCTTTTCCTATTTGGAACCAGTCTGTTGTTCCATGTCCAATTCTAATTGTTGGTTTCTGACCTGCATATAGGTATCTCAAGAGGCAGGTCAGGTGATCTGGTATTCCCATCTCTTTCAGAATTTTCCACAGTTTATTGTGATGACAGAACAAGTGAACCTAAAAAAGTGTCCACCACCGCCCCCTTGTGTCAGGGTGGAAATTAAACATTGAAGAGACCAGCAAACAGAAGAAGCTAAAACAGAGGGAACCTCCTTGGAAGTGACAGGTGCAATAGATTAAAACCCTGTAGTTAGTACCGACTACATAGGAAGGGGCCTATAGATCTTGAGAAATATAAGCTGGATCAAGGAACTATCCAAAAATGAACTGACCCCACACTGCCAACAACAACACCAGAGAAAAAGTCCTAGATATGGTTTTACTATTTTTACTGTCATTATTTTGTTTAATTAAAAAATTTTAAGTCCTCTATTACTCCTTTAATTTTCATTTTTATAACCTACTATTACTTTGCAAAAAAAAAAGAGACCCTATTTTTAAAGCAAACTTATATATATATATATATTTTAAAATTTTTGCAACTTTTTTTTCCTTTTCTTTAATATTGTACTTTTAAAAATCCAACCTATACTCTAGATTTGTAATCTTTGCTTTATGGTATTTGTTATCAATTTTGTACTTTTAAGAACCCAATCTTCAGTACCCTTTTTTACTTGGGAGCAAGATTACTGGCTTAACTACTCTTTCCCCCTTTGGACTCTCCTTTTTCTCCACCAGGTCACCTCTATCTCCTCCCTCCCCCTTCTCTTCTCTACCCAACTCCTTGAATCTCTTCGTGTGTTCCAGATGGTGGAGAACACTTAGGGAACTGATTACTGCCTGGATCTGTCTCTCTTCTTTTGATTTCCCTCTTTGTCCTCCTGGCCACCTCTGTCTCCTTCTTCCCTCTTCTCTTCTCTGTATAACTCCGTGAATGTCTCTGAGCGACCAGACTGTGGAGCTCACATAAGGAAGTGATTACTGGCTAGCTTGCTCTATCCTCTTTTGATTCCACCTCATCTCATTCGGGTCACCCCTATCTCCCTTCTTCCTCTTCTCTTCTCCATGAAACTCTGTGAAACTCTCTGGGCATCCCTCACTGTGGAGAAACTTTTTATCTTTAACCTAGATGTTTTATCAATGGTGCTGTATAGACAGAGAAGTCTTTAGGCTACTGTAAAAATGAGACTGAAAATGAGAAGCAGGAGGCTTAAATCCAAATCCTGAGAACACCAGAGAACTCCTGACTCCAGGGAATATTAATCAACAGGAGCTTATCAAATGCCTCCATACCTATACTTAAACCAAGCACCACTCAAGAGCCAACAAGTTCCAGAGCAAGACATACCATGCAAATTCTCCAGCAACACAGGAACACAGCCCTGAGCTTCAATATATAGGTTGCCCAAAGTCACTCCAAACCCATTGAGATCTCATAATTCATTACTAGACACCTCATTGCACTCCAGAGAGAAGAAATCCAGCTCCACCCACCACAACACTGACACAAGCTTCCCTAACCAGGAAACCTTGACAAGCCACCCATACAACCCCACCCACAGCGAGGAAACTCCACAATAAAGAGAACTCCACAAACTGCCAGAATACAGAAAGGCCACCCCAAACACAGCAATATAAACAAGATGTAGAGACAGAGGAATACCCAGCAGGTAAAGGAACAGGATAAATGCCCACCAAACCAAACAAAAGAGGAAGAGATAAGGAATCTACCTGATAAAGAATTCCAAATAATGATAGTGAAAATGATCCAAAATCTTGAAAACAAAATGGAATCACAGATACATAGCCTGGAGACAAGGATTGAGAAGATGCAAGAAAGGTTTAACAAGGACCTAGAAGAAATAAAAAGTCAATATATAATGAATAATGCAATAAATGAGATCAAAAATGCTCTGGAGTGAACAAATAGTAGAATAATGGAGGCAGAAGATAGGATTAGTGAGGTAGAAGATAGAATGGTAGAAATAAATGATTCAGAGAGGAAAAAAGAAAAACAAATTCAAAGAAATGAGGACAATCTCAGACCTCTGGGACAATGTTAAATGCCCCAACATTCGAATCATAGGAGTCCCAGAAGAAGAAGATGAAAAGAAAGACCATGAGAAAATACTTGAGGAGATAATAGTTGAAAACTTCCCTAAAATGGGGAAGGAAATAATCACCTAAATCCAAGAAACCCAGAGAGTCCCAAACAGGATAAACCCAAGACAAAACACCCCAAGATGCATATTAATCAAATTAACAAAGATCAAACCCAAAGAACAAATATTAAAAGCAGCAAGGGAAAAACAACAAACACACAAGGGGATTCCCGTAAAGATAACAGCTGATCTTTCAATAGAAACTTTACAGGCCAGGAGGGAATGGCAGGACATACTTAAAGTGATGAAAGAAAATAACCTACAGCCCAGATAACTGTACCCAGCAAGGATCTCATTCAAATATGAAGGAGAAATCAAAAGCTTTACAGACAAGCAAAAGCTGAGAGAAATCAGCACCACCAAACCAGCTCTCCAACTAATGCTAAAGGATCTTCTCTAGACAGGAAACACAAAAAGGGTGTATAAACTCGAACCCAAAATAATAAAGTATATGGCAATGGGATCATACTTATCAATAATTACCTTAAATGTAAATGGGTTGAATGCCCCAACCAAAAGACAAAGACTGGCTGAATGGATAAAAAAAACAAGACCCCTATATATACTGTCTACAAGAGACCCACTTCAAGACAAGGGACACATACAGACTGAAAGTGAAGGGCTGGAAAAAGATATTCCATGCAAATAGAGACCAAAAGAAAGCAGGAGTAGCAATACTCATATCAGATAAAATAGACTTAAAACAAAGGCTGTAAAAAGAGACAAAGAAGGACACTACATAATGATCAAAGGATCAATGCAAGAAGAAGAGATAACAATTATAAATATATATGCACCCAACATAGGAGCACCACAACATGTAAGACAAATACTAACAAGTATGAAAGGGGAAATTAACAATAATATAATAATAGTGGGAGACTTTAATACCCCACTCACACCTATGGATAGATCAACTAAACAGAAAATTAACAAGGAAACACAAACTTTAAATGATACAATAGACCATCTAGACCTAATTGATATCTATAGGACATTTCACCCCAAAACAATGAATTTCACCTTTTTCTCAAGCACACACGGAACCTTCTCCAGGATAGATCACATCCTGGGCCATAAGTCTAGCCTTGGTAAATTCAAAAAAGTTGAAATCATTCCAAGCATATTTTCTGACCACAATGCAGTAAGATTAGATCTCAATTACAGGAGAAAAACTATTAAAAATTCCAACATATGGAGGCTGAACAACACGCTGCTGAATAACCAACAAATCACAGAAGAAATCAAAAAAGAAATCAAAATATGCATAGAAACGAATGAAGATGAAAACACAACAACCCAAAACCTGTGAGACACTGTAAAAGCAGTGCTAAGGGGAAGGTTCATAGCAATACAGGTATACCTCAAGAAACAAGAAAAAAGTCAAACAAATAACCTAACTCTACACCTAAAGCAACTAGAAAAGGAAGAAATGAAGAACCCCAGGGTTAGTAGAAGGAAAGAAATCTTAAAAATTAGGGCAGAAATAAGTGCAAAAGAAACAAAATAGACCATAGCAAAAACCAACAAAGCCAAAAGCTGGTTCTCTGAGAGGATAAGTAAAATTGATAAACCATTAGCTAGACTTATCAAGAAACAAAGGGAGAAAAATCAAATCAATAAAATTAGAAATGAAAATGGAGAGATCACAACAGATAACATAGAAATACAAAGGATCATAAGAGACTACTATCAGCAATTATATGCCAATAAAATGGACAACGTGGAAGAAATGGACAAATTCTTAGAAAAGTACAACTTTCCAAAACTGGACCAGGAAGAAATAGAAAATCTTAACAGACCCATCACAAGCACGGAAATTGAAACTGTAATCAAAAATCTTCCAGCAAACAAAAGCCCAGGTCCAGACGGCTTCACAGCTGAATTCTACCAAAAATGTAGAGAAGAGCTAACACCTATCCTACTCAAACTCTTCCAGAAATTTGCAGAGGAAGGTAAACTTCCAAACTCATTCTATGAGGCCACCACCACCCTAATACCAAAACCTGACAAAGATGCCACAAAAAAAGAAAACTACAGGCCAATATCACTGATGAACATAGATGAAAAAATCCTTAACAAAATTCTATCAATCAGAATCCAACAACACATTAAAAAGATCATACTCCATGACCAAGTGGGCTTTATCCCAGGGATTCAAGGATTCTTCAATATCTGCAAATCAATCAATGTAATACACCACAATAACAAATTGAAAAATAAAAGCCATATGATTATCTCAATAGATGCAGAGAAAGCCTTTGACAAAATTCAACATCCATTCATGATAAAAGCTCTCCAGAAAGCAGGAATAGAAGGAACATACCTCAAAATAATAAAAGCCATATATGACAAACCCACAGCAAACGTTTTTGCCTTTCCATACTGTTCATGGGGTTCTCAAGGCAAGAATACTGAAGTGGTTTGCCATTCCCTTCTCCAGTGGACCACATTCTGTCAGATCTCTCCACCATGACCCGCCCATCTTGGGTTGCCCCATGGGCATGGCTTAGTTTCATTGAGTTAGACAAGGCTGTGGTCTTAGTGTGATTAGATTGACTAGTTTTCTGTGAGTATGGTTTCAGTGTGTCTGCCCTCTGATGCCCTCTTGCAACACCTACCGTCTTACTTGGGTTTCTCTTACCTTGGGTGTGGGATGGCTGGATGGCATCACTGACTCGATGGACGTGAATCTGGGTGAACTCCGGGAGTTGGTGATGGACAGGGAGGCCTGGCATGCTGTGATTCATGGGGTCGCAAAGAGTCATACACGACTGAACGACTGAACTGAACTGAACAGCAAACATTATCCTCAATGGTTAAAAATTGAAAGCATTTCCCCTAAAGTCAGGAAAAAGACAAGGGTGCCTACTTTCACCACTACTATTCAACATAGTTTTGGAAGTTTTGGCCACAGCAATCAGAGCAGAAAAAGAAATAAAAGGAATCCAAACTGGAAAAGAAGAAATAAAACTCTCACTGTTTGCAGATGACATGATCATCTACATAGAAAACCCTAAAGACTCCATCAGAAAATTACTAGAGCTAATCAATGAATATAGTAAAGTTGCAGGATATAAAATCAACACACAGAAATCCCTTGCATTCCTATACACTAATAATGAGAAAACAGAAAGAGAAATTAAGGAAACAATTCCATTCACCATTGCAACGGAAAGAATAAAATACTTAGGAATATATCTACCTAAAGAAACTAAAGACCTATATATAGAAAACTATAAAACACTGGTGAAAGAAATCAAAGAGGACACTAATAGATGGAGAAATATACCATGTTCATGGATTGGAAGAATCAATATAGTGAAAATGAGTATACTACCCAAAGCAATTTATAGATTCAATGGAATCCCTATCAAGCTACCAACGGTATTCTTCACAGAGCTAGAACAAATAATTTCACAATTTGTATGGAAATACAAAAAACCTCGAATAGCCAAAGCTATCTTGAGAAAGAAGACTGGAACTGGAGGAATCAACCTGCCTGACTTCAGGCTCTATTACAAAGCCACAGTTATCAAGACAGTATGGTACTGGCACAAAGACAGAAATATTGATCAATGGAACAAAATAGAAAGCCCAGAGATAAATCCACGCACATATGGACACCTTATCTTTGACAAAGGAGGCAAGAATATACAATGGATTAAAGACAATCTCTTTAACAAGTGGTGCTGGGAAAACTGGTCAACCACTTGTAAAAGAATGAACCTTGAACACTTTCTAACACCATACACAAAAATAAACTCAAAATGGATTAAAGATCTCAACGTAAGACCAGAAAATATAAAACTCCTAGAGGAGAACATAGGCAAAACACTCTCTGACATACATCACAGCAGGATCCTCTATGACCCACCTCCCAGAATATTGGAAATAAAAGCAAAAATAAACAAATGGGACCTAATTAAACTTAAAAGCTTCTGCACAACAAAGGAAACTATAAGCAAGGTGAAAAGGCAGCCTTCAGAATGGGAGAAAATAATAGCAAATGAAGCAATGGACAAACAACTAATCTCAAAAATATACAAGCAACTCCTACAGCTCAACTCCAGAAAAATAAATGACCCAATCAAAAAATGGGCCAAAGAACTAAATAGCCATTTCTCCAAAAAAGACATACAGATGGCTAACAAACACATGAAAAGATGCTTAACATCACTCATTATCAGAGAAATGCAAATCAAAACCACTATGAGGTACCATTTCATGCCAGTCAGAATGGCTGCGATCCAAAAGTCTACAAGCAATAAATGCTGGAGAGGGTGTGGAGAAAAGGGAACACTCTTACACTGTTGGTGGGAATGCAAACTAGTACAGCCACTATGGAGAACAGTGTGGAGATTCCTTAAAAAACTGGAAATAGAACTGCCTTATGATCCAGCAATCCCACTGCTGGGCATACACACTGAGGAAACCAGAATTGAAAGAGACACGTGTACCCCAGTGTTCATCACAGCACTGTTTATAATAGCCAGGACATGGAAGCAACCTAGATGCCCATCAGCAGATGAATGGATAAGAAAGCAGTGGTACATATACACAATGGAGTATTACTCAGCCATTAAAAAGAATACATTTGAATCAGTTCTAATGAGATGGATGAAACTGGAACCTATTATACAGAGTGAAGTAAGCCAGAAAGAAAAACACCAATACAGTATACTAACGCATATATATGGAATTTAGAAAGATGATAACAATAACCCTGTGTATGAGACAGCAAAAGAGACACTGATGTATAGATCAGTCTTATGGACTCTGTGGGAGAGGGAGAGGGTGGGGAGATTTGGGAGAATAGCATTGAAACATGTATAATATCATATATGAAACGAGTCTCCAGTCCAGGTTCGATGCCCGATACTGGATGCTTGGGGCTGGTGCACTGGGACAACCCAGAGGGAGTGTATGGGGAGGGAGGAGGGAGGAGGGTTCAGGATGGGGAACACAGGTATACCTGTGGCGGATTCATTTTGATATTTGGCAAAACTAATACAAATATTGTAAAGTTTAAAAAAAAAAAAACAAGAACTGCCATATGACCCAGCAATCCCACTGCTGGGCATACACACCAAGGAAAACAAAATTGAAAGAGATATGTGTACCCCAATGTCCTTCGCAGCACTGTTTATCATAGCCAGGACATGGAAGCAGCCTAGATGTCCATCAGCAGATGAATGGATAAGAAAGCAGTGGTACATATACACAATGGAGTATTACTCAGCCATTAAAAAGAATACATTTGAATCAGTTCTAATGAGGTGGATGAAACTGGAACCTATTATACAGAGTGAAGTAAGCCAGAAAGAAAAACACCAATACAGTATACTAACACATATATATGAATTTAGAAAGATGGTAACGATAACCCTGTATGCAAGACAGCAAAAGAGACACAGATGTATAGAACAGTCTTTTGGACTCTGTGGGAGAGGGTGAGGGTGGGATGATTTGGGAGAATGGCATTGAAACATGTATAATATCATACGTGAAATGAATCGCGAGTCCAGGTTTGATTCATGATACACAATGCTCAGGGCTGGTGCATTGGGATGACCCAGAGGGATGGTATGTGGAGGGAGGTGGGAAGGTGGTTCAGGATGGGGAACACGTGTACACCCATGGTGGATTCATGTTGATGTATGGCAAAACCATATTGTAAAGTAATTAGCCTCCAATTAAAATAAATTTATATTAAAAATAATATTTTGCATATTATTTGTCTGTTTTTAGTTGGTGGTAAAATTGAAATATAACATTACTTTCACAGGTCCAATATAATGATTCAATATTTATATATATTGTGAAATGATCACTGTAATAAGTCTATTTGACATTCCTCATTATACATAGTTACAAATTTTTTGTGTGTGTGATGAGAACTTTTAAGATTTACTCTCTTAGCAATTTCAAATATGCAATACAGTATTATGTAGTATTATTAACTATATATTATACAAAATAAATATTCAGCTGGGCTTCTCCTGTGGCTCAGCCGTAAAGAATCTGCCTGCAATGCAGGAGAGCCCAAGTTCGATCCCTGGTTGAGAAGATCCCCTAGAGGAGGGCATGGCAACCCACTCTAGTATATAGTCACCATATGGTACATTACACCTCGGTAAATTATTTATTTTATAGCTGGAGGTTTGATTTCCTTCACTCATTTTAGCATCCCCACCCCCACTCCCCGGCAACTACTAATCAGTTTTCTGTATCTAAGAACTTGTTTTTTCATTTGTTTGTTTTGTTTTTTAAGATTTCACATGTATGTGAGGTCATGTGGTGTTTGGCTTATTTCACTTAGCATAATGCCTTTAAGGTCCAACCATATTGTTGCAAATGACAAAACTTCCTTCCTTTTTATGACTGAATTGTTTTCCCTTGTGTCTATATACCACATCTTTGTCCATTCATTCATTGATGGACACTAGGTTGTTTCCATATCTTGGCTATTCTAAATAATGCTGCAATGAACAAAGAGGATGCATATATATTGTTGTTCTTGAGAAAGAAAATTGATACTATCCAAATGGATGAGGAGATCCAACCAGTCCATCCTAAAGAAAATAAGTCCTGAATATTCATTAGAAGGTCTGATGTTGAAGCCGAAACTCGAATACTTTGGCCACCTGATACAAAGAAGTGACTCATTTGAAAAGACCCTGATGCTAGGAAAGATTGAAGGCAGGAGGAGAAGGGGATGACAGAGGCTGAGATTGTTGGATGGCATCAATGACTCAATGAACATGAGTTTGAGTAAGCTCTGGGAGTTGGTGATGGACAGGGAAGCCTGGAGTGTTGCAGTCCATTGGGTCGCAAAGAGTTGGACACGACTGAGTGACTGAAATGAACTGAACTGAAATGAAAGAAATTAGCTAATATCTTAAGAGCATATCTTATCCAATTAATATTTTTATATGTATTTATTTGTTACTCTTTTTTTCTTTTTTAAAACTGTATTTATTTGTAGTTGAGGATAATTATTTTATGATATTCTGTTGATTTCTGCCATACATCAACATGAATCAACCATAGGTATACACATGTCCCCACCTCCTTGAGCCTCCCTCCCAACTCCCACTCCATCCCACATTAGGTTGTCACAGAGCACCAGGTTGAGCTCCCTGTGCTATACAGCAACATCTCATTGGCCATCTATTTTACATATGGTAATGTATGTATTTCAACCAATTAGTCCCATCCTCTCCTTCCCTCGCTCTGTCCATGTCTGTTCTCTATGTCTGAGCCTCTATTCCTGCCTTACAAATAGGTTCAGCAGTAACATTTTTCTAGTTTCTATATATATGTGTTAATATATAATATTTGTCTTTTTCTTTCTGACTTACTTCACTGTTTGTAACAGGCTCTAGGTTAATCTACCTTATTAGAACTACTGAGTCAAATGCATTCCTTTTTATGATGGAGTTAATATTACACTGTATATATGTACCACAGCTTCTTTATCCATTCATCTATTGACAGACATCTAGGTTGCTTCCATGTCCTGGAAATTGTAAATAGAGCTGTAATGAGCACTGGGCTACATGTGTCTTTTTCAATTATGATTTTCTCAGGGTATATGCCTGGTAGTGAGATTGCTGGATCAAATGGTAGTTTTATTCCTAGTTTTGAAAGAAATCTCCACATTGATCTCCATAGTGGCTGTATCAATTTACGTTTCCACCAATGATGCAAGAGGGTTCCCTTTTCTCCATACCTCTCCAGCATTTATTGTGTATAGATTTTTTGATGAACCATTCTGACTGGTGGGAGGTGATATCTCATTGTAATTTTGATTTGCATTTCTCTAATAAGTGATGTTGAGCATTTTTTCATATGTTTATTTGCCATCTGTATGTTTTCTTTAGAGAAATGTATATTTAGGTCTTCTGCAATATTTTTAATTGGATTGCTTGTTTTTCTGATGTTGAGCTGTATGAGCTGCTTATATATTTTGGAGATTAATCCTTTGTCAGTTGCTTAATTTGCAATTATTTTCTCCCATTCCGAGGGTTGTCTTTTCACCTTGCTAATAGTTTCCTTTGCTGTGCAAAAGATTTTAAGTTTAATTAGACCTCATTTGTTTATTTTTGTTTTTATTTCCATTACTCTAGAAATGTTCCCTTGGTATCCCTAATTTTCTTGAAGAGATCTCTAGTCTTTCCCATTCCGTTGTTTTCCTCTATTTCTTTGCATTGATTGCTGAGGAAGGCTTTCTTATCTCTTCTTGCTATTCTTTGGAACTCTGCATTCAGATGCTTATATCTTTCCTTTTCTCCTTTGCTTTTCACTTCTCTTCTTTTCACAGCTATTTGTAAGGCCTCCCCAGACAGCTATTTTGCTTTTTTGCATTTCTTATCCATGGGGATAGTCTTGATCCCTGTCTCCTGTACAATGTCATGAACCTCAGTCCATAGCTCTTCAGGCACTTTATCTATCAGATCTAGTCCCTTAAATCTATTTCTCACTTCTACTGTACAATCATAAATGATTTGATTTAGGTCATACCTGATGGTCTAGTGGTTTTCCCTACTTTCTTCAATTTAAGTCTGAATTTGACAAAACTCCTGTTCATGATCTGAGCCACAGTCAGCTCCCAGTCTTGTTTTTGCTGACTGTATATGGTTTCTCCATCTTTGGCTGCAAAGAATATAATCGATCTTATTTCGGTGTTGACCATCTGGTGATGTCCACATGTAGAGTCTTCTCTTGTGTTGTTGGAAGAGGGTGTTTGCTATGACCAGTGCGTTCTCTTGGCAAAACTCTATTAGCCTTTGCCCTGCTTCATTCCATATTCCAAGGCCAAATTTGCCTGTTACTCCAGGTGTTTCTTGACTTCCTACTTTTGCATTCCAGCCCCCATTGTGAAAAAGACATCTTTTTTGGGTGTTAGTTCTAAAAGGTCTTCTAGGTCTTCATAGAACTGTTCAACTTCAGCATCTTCAGCATTACTGGTTGGGGCATAGACTTGGATTACTGTGATATTGAATGGTTTGCCTTGGAAACAAACAGAGATCATTCTGTCGTTTTTGAGATTGCATCCAAGTACTGCATTTCAGACTCTTTGTTGACCAGGATGGCTACTCCATTTCTTCTAAGGGATTCCTGCCCACAGTAGTAGATATAATGGTGATCTGAGTTAAATTAACCCATTCCAGTCCATTTTAGTTTGCTGATTCCTAGAATGTCGATGTTCACTCTTGCCATCTCCATCTCCTGTTTGACCACTTCCCATTTGCCTTGATTCATGGACCTGACATTCCAGGTTCCTATGCAATATTGCTCTTTACAGCATCAGACCTTGCTTCTATCACCAGTCACATCCACAGCTGGGTATTGTTTTTGCTTTGGATCTATCCCTTCATTCTTTCTGGAGTTATTTCTCCACTGATCTCCAGTAGCATATTGGGCACCTACTGACGTGGGGAGTTCCTCTTTCAGTATCCTATCATTTTGCCTTTTCATACTGTTCATGGGGTTCTCAAGGCAAGAATACTGAAGTGGTTTGCCATTCCCTTCTCCAGTGGACCACATTCCGTCAGGCCTCTCCACCATGACCCGTCCATCTTGGGTGGCCCCACAGGGCATGGCTTAGTTTCATTGAGTTAGACAAGGCTGTGGTCCTAGTGTGAATAGATTGACTAGTTTTCTGTGATTATGGTTTCAGTGTGTTTGTCCTCTGATGCCCTCTTGCAGCACCTACCATCTTACTTGGGTTTCTCTTACCTTGGACATGGGGTATCTCTTCATGGCTGCTCCTTACCTTGGATAAGGGGTATCTTCTCACTGCTGCCCCTCCTGACCTTGAACGTGGAGTAGCTCCTCTAGGCCCTTCTGCGCCCATGCAGCCACCGCTCCTTGGACGTGGGGTTGCTCCTCTCAGCCACCGCCACTGACCTCGGGCGTGGGGTAGCTCCTCTTGGCCGCCGCCTCTGACCTCAGATGTGGGGTAGCTCCTCTCAGCTACAGCCCCTGACCTCGGACGTGGGGTAGTTCCTCTCAGCCGTTCCTGTGCCGTCACAGCCTGGTACTCTTGGCCACTGCCCCTGATCTTGGACGTGGGGTAGAAATCGTATGGACCTAACAGAAGCAGAAGGTATTAAGAAGAGGTGGCAAGACTACACAGAAGAACTGTACAAAAAGGATCTTCATGACCCAGATAATCACGATGGTATGATCACTTAGCCAGAGCCAGATATTGTGGAAGTGAAGTCAAGTGGGCCTTAGAAAGCATCACTACAAAGCTAGTGGAGGTGATGGAATTCCAGTTGAGCTATTTCAAATCCTGAAAGATGATGGTGTGAAAGTGCTGCACTCAATATGCCAGCAAATTTGGAAAACTCAGGAGTGGCCACAGGACTGGAAAAGGTCAGTTTTCATTCCAATCCCAAAGAAAGGCAATGCCAAAGAGTGCTCAAACTACCACACAACTGCACCCATCTCACATGCTAGTAAAGTAATGCTCAAAATTCTCCAAGCCAGGCTTCAGCAATATGTGAACCATGAACTTCCAGATGTTCAAGCTGGTTTTATAAAAGGCAGAGGAACCAGAGATCAAATTGCCAACATCCGCTGGATCATGGAAAAAGCAAGAGAGTTCCAGAAAATAATGTATTTCTGCTTTATTGTCAAAGCCTTTGACTGTGTGGATCACAATCAACTGTGGAATATTCTGAAAGAGATGGGAATACCAGACCACCTGACATGCCTCTTGAGAAACCTATATGCAGGTCAGGAAGCAACAGTTAGAATTGGACATGGAACAACAGACTGGTTCCAAATAGGAAAAGGAGTACATCAAGGCTGTATATTGTCACCCTGCTTATTTAACTTGTATGCAGAGTACATCATGAGAAACACTGGTCTGGAAGAAGCACAAGCTGGAATCAAGATTGCCGGGAGAAATATCATTAACCTCAGATATGCAGATGACACCACCCTTATGGCAGAAAATGAAGAGGAACTAAAAAGCCTCTTGATGAAAGTGAAAGAGGAGAGTGAAAAAGTTGGCTTAAAGCTCAACATTCAGAAAACGAAGATCATGGCATCTGGTCACATCACTTCATGGGAAATAGATGGGGAAACAGTGTCAAACTTTATTTTTTGGGGCTCCAAAATCACTGCAGATGGTGACTGCAGCCATGAAATTAAAAGACGCTTACTACATGGAAGGAAAGTTATGACCAACCTCGATAGCATATTCAAAAGCAGAGACACTACTTTGCCAACAAAGGTCCGTCTAGTCAAGGCTATGGTTTTTCCAGTGGTCATGTATAGATGTGAGAGTTGGACTGTGAAGAAGTCTGAGCACCGAAGAATTGATGCTTTTTAACTGTGGTGTTGGAGAAGACTCTTCAAAGTCCCTTAGACTGCAAGGAGATCCAACCAGTCCATTCTAATGGAGATATGTCCTGGGTGTTCTTTGGAAGGAATGATGCTAAAGCTGAAACTCCAGTACTTTGGCCATCTCATGCAAAGAGTTGACTCATTGGAAAAGACTCTGATGCTGGGAGGGATTGGGGGCAGGAAGAAAAGGGGACGACAGAGGATGAGATGGCTGGATGGCATCACCGACTTAAGTTTGAGTGAACTCCGGGAGTTGGTGATGGACAGGGAGGCCTGGTGTGCTGCGATTCATGGGGTTGCAAAGAGTTGGACACGACTCAGCGACTGAACTGACTGACTGTAGGAGGTGGGTCATAGAAGATCTTCCTGTGGTTTATGCAAAATGTGTTCTGCTTGTTTCCTCTAAAAAGTCTCATAGTTTCTGATCTTACATTTAGGTCTTTAGTTCATTTGGAGTTTATCTTTGTGTATGGTGTTAGGAACTGTTCTAATTTCATTCTTTTACATGTATCTGTCCAGTTTTCCCAGAACCACTTATTGAAAAGACTATCTTTTCTCCACTGTATGGTCTTGCCTCCCTGTCAAAGATAAGGTGCCTGGAGGTGTGTGGGCTATCTCTGGGCTTCCTATCTTGTTCCATTGTTCTATATGTCTGTTTTTGTGCCAGTACTATACTATCTTGATGTCTGTAGCTTTGTAGTATAACCTGAAGTCAGGAAAGCTTGTTCCTCCAGCTCCATTTTTCTTTCTCAAGATTACTTTGACTATTTGAGAATCTTTTGTGCTTTCATACAAATTGTGACTGTTTTTTTTTTTTTGTTGTTGTTGTTCTAGTTTTGTGAAAAATGCCAGTGGTAATTTGATGGGATTGCATTGGATCTGTAGATTGCTTTGGGTAGTGTAGTCAGTTTTACTATATTGATTCTTCTGATCCAAGAATATGATTATGTCTTTTCACCTATTTATGTCATCTTTGATTTCTTTCATCAGTGTCTTATAGTTTTCTGTGTACAAATCTTGTGTCTCTTCAGGTAGGTTTTTCCCTAGGTGTTTTATTCTTTTTTGTTACAGTGGTGAATAGGATTGATTCCTCAATTTTTATTTCTGATTTTTCATTGTTAGTATATAGGAATGCAAAGGATTTCTGTGTATTGATTTTGTATCTGGCAACTTTAATAAATTCACTAATTAGCTCTAGTAATTTTCTGAGAGTATCTTTAGGGTTTTTTTCTATGCATAGAATCATGTCATCTGCAAACAGTGAGAGTTTTACTTCTTTTCCAATCTGAATTCATTTTATTTCTTTTTCTTCTCTGATTGCAGTGGCTAGGACTTCCAAAACTATGTTAAATAATAGTGGCAAGAGTGGGCACCCTTGTCTTGTTCCTGATCTTAGAGGAAATGCTTTCAGTTTTTCACTGTTGAGAATAATGTTTGTTCTGGATTTATCATATATGGCCTCTATTATGTTGAGAAAGTTTCCTTCTATGCTGATTTTCTGGAGAGCTTTTATACATGGGTACTGAATTTTTTTGAAAATGCTTTCTGACTCTATTAAGATGATTATCATATGGCTTTAATCTTTTAATTTGTTATTATGGTATAACACATTGATTGATTTGTGTATATTGAAGAATCCTTGCATCCCTCATTATCCAATTAATTTTTTTTCTTTTTAAACCCATATTCATAGCAGCATTTTTATTTTTTAATTTAAATTTATTTATTTTAATTAGTGGCTAATTACTTTACAATATTGTATTGGTTTTGCCAAACATCAACATAAATCTGCCACAGGTGTACACGTGTTCCCAATCCTGAAAGTTGATGTGTAATGCTGAGGTCTCTGAACAATTTGCAAAGTGAAGAAAAGGAATTTCTCCATTTTTCAACCATGACGTTCTCTCTCAGTGGTCTGTAGAATCTCTCCATATTTGCCATGGTCACACGGGGATGACTTGGGCTAAGTTTGATGACCCATTGACAATGGGCCCCTGCCCTCTCTGGATTCCCTCTACTCTCTTATGGGCTAGTAAGAGTATAACGGCCCTTATTGATAAAACTCTCGAGTTCTTTACTCTCTCCTTTGATGCATCATTCTTCTTCATTATTACAGAGTCATTTGTTGTTTTTGTTGTATAGTTGCTAAATCAGGTCCTACTCTTTTGCAACCCCATAAACTGTAGCCTGCCAGGCAACGATAGTGGAGTGGGTTATCATTTCCTTCTCCACGGGATCTTCCTGACCCAGGGATGGAACTCTAGTCTCCCTCATTGGCAGGGAGCCACCTGAGGCTTTACCACTGAGCCACCTAGGAAGCCCCATTAGCATCATACCATCAGTTATTTTTAAATTAGCTTCCTTTAAAAAAATTTCTCCTTGCCACTGCTTAACTTTAGACCATTTTTCTATTTACTTCTATCCTCAAAGAAAATAACAACAAAGCAACAATAATGATGACAATAATTTTCTGTATAGTGCAATTGCATATACAATAATATAATGATTAATAAAAATTAAAGCTGGTCTCTTTTGCTTCTTGAGTTGTTTTAGTAAAATTTTCTTGATGGTCAACATCCTAGCTAATATGACATTTTGAGACTATCAGTGACTCATTTAGCCGAATACAGTATCTGTATCCTATGAAGATGAAGAAAATCATCCTGAAGAAATTTCTAAGGGAACTGAACCCTCATTTCCTATGTTTCTCACTTGGCAGGTGGGTACTTTACCACTGGACTGTCTGGGAAGTCCTTGAGTTATAAGAGATAAATCCAAATGATGAAATTACTTTTTATGGGTACAGAAACTAAAGCATAAGAGGTTTAGAACTTTGAAAAAGATCCCAGAGCAAGAGGAAATCAGAGTGGAAAGTAGAATCAGTTCTTTCTACTCTAGGCAACTTTCTCCAAAATAGCTTCCTAGAGAGATTTCTGAACTTGGATAACTGAACTTGGTATGCATACATACTCAGTCGTGTCTGACTCTTTGTGACCCCATGGATTGTAGCCTGCCAGTCTCCTCTATCCATGGAATTTTCCAGGCAAGAATACTGGAGTGGGTTGCCATTTCCTACTCCAAGGGATCTTCCAGACCCAGAGATTAAACCCACATGACCTGTATCTCCTGCATTGGCAGGTGGATTCTTTACCACTGCTGCTGCTGCTGAGTCACTTCAGTTGTGTCTGACTCTGTGTGACCCCATAGACGGCAGCCCACCAGGCTCCCCCGTCCCTGGGATTCTCCAGGCAAGAACAGTGGAGTGGGTTGCCATTTCCTTCTCCAATGCATGAAAGTGAAAAGTGAAAGTGAAGTCGCTCAGTCGTGTCCAACCCTCAGCAACCCCATGGACTGCAGCTTACCAGGCTCCTCCGTCCATGGGATTTTCCAGGCAAGAATACTGGACTGGGGTGCCTTTGCCTTCTCCGCCTTTACCACTGAGCCACCTGGAAAGATATACATTTTCCCTTTTGAAATGCTGATACTTTCCAACAATTTCTTCAAATGGGCCACCTTAAAATGAAAATTTGACTGGTAGGAGACAGGAGATAACCCACAGATAAATCTAAATGAAGTAGGTGGCATATGCAGGCAGGGCAGGAGTTGGGTGGAACTTCATAAACATGAAAACACAAAGTGACATATAGTTTTAGTAAGATAAGCAGAATGGATAGTGGGTTGACTTGGAAATTTGATTGTCTGTTGTTGAATAGAAAGACTTCACTTGAGGTTTATTCTGGTTTTAATTTCTTAATGTGTGTCACTGCTAAATTTTTTTTTAATTTTTGTGTGTTTTTTTTTTGCATTTTGTTTATTTTGAAATTGACTTCTAATTTGTATTAGGTTGATTATAAATGAGTTGTAAGAATAATTGAGCTATTTCAAATCCTGACAGATGATGCTGTGAAAGTGCTGCACTCAATATGCCAGCAAATTTGGAAAAGTCAGCAGAGGCCACAGGACTGGAAAAGGTCAGTTTTCATTCCAATCACAAAGAAAGGCAATGCCAAAGATGTTCAAACTACTGCACAATTGCACTCATCTCACATGCTAGCAAAGTAATGCTCAAAATTCTCCAAGCCAGGCTACATGAACCGTGAACTTCCAGACGTTCAATCTGATTTTAGAAAAGGCAGAGGAACCAGAGATAAAGTCGCCCACATAAAAATTTAGAAAGGAGTAGGACAAAGCTGTATATTGTCACCCTGCTTATTTAACATATGCAGAGTACATCATGTGAAATGCTGGGCTGGATGAAACACAAGCTGGAATCAAGATATCTGGGAGAAATTTTAATAACCTCAGATATGCGGAGGACACCATACTTATGGCAGAAAGCAAAGAAGAACTAAAGAGCCTCTTGAGGAAAGTGAAAGAGGAGAGTGAAAAAGTTGGCTTAAAATTCAACGTCCAGAAAATGAAGATCATGGCATCTGGTCCCATTACGTCATGGCAAATAGATGGGGAAACAATGGAAACAGTGACAGACTTTATTTTTTTGGCTCCAAAAATCACTGCAGATGGTGATTGCAGCCATGAAATTAAAAGATGCTTGCTCCTTGGAAGAAAAGCTATGACCAACCTAGACAGCATATTAAAAAGCAGAATTACTTTGCCAACCAAAGTCTGTCTAGTCAAAGCTATGGTTTTTCCAGAAGTCATGTATGGATGTGAGAGTTGGACTGTAAAGAAAGCTGAGCACTGAAGAACTGATGCTTTTGAACTGTGGTGTTGGAGAAGACTCTTGAGAGTCCCTTGGACTGCAAGGAGATCAAACCAGTCCATCCTAAAGGAAATCAGTCCTGAATACTCATTGGAAGGATTTATGCTGAAGCTGAAACTCCAATACTTTGGCCACCTGATTCGAAGAACTGATTCCTTGAAAAAGACCCTCATGCAAGGAAAGAATGAAGGCAGGAGAAGGGGAGGACAGAGGATGAGATAGATGGATGGCATCACTGACTCGATGGGCATGAGTTTGAGTAAGGTCTGGGAGTTGGTGAAGGACAGGAAAGCCTGGTGCACCGCAGTCCTTGAGGTCACAAAGAGTCGGACACGACTGAGCAACTGAACTGAACTGAACTGAAGAATATCTAGCAATTTTATACACAAGAATAAAAGCAGATTTCTTAGAAAGGTCAGTTTTAAATTAATTCATAATATAATTTATGTTATAGAAAACAGAAAAGCTTCAGAGGTAGCAGAAAATAAAAACTTCTTTAAACTTGTCTTGTTGAAAAAATAATTAATACTGAATTTTACTGCAGGCAGCCAGTCTATTAGTTAATAAGAATGAAATAATGTTCTTGTATTAAATTCAGCATCTTTGTTTTCATTATTTATTAGTATTCATTATATGCCAACAATTTATGGAGCTTTGCACAGATCATAAAAAATAGAATTCTTGCCCAATTATATTTTACATTAAATAAGATGCAGTTAGTGTATTTTATAGCATCTGACATGTAAGAGCACAGTATCAATTATCATATTGCTTCTATAAAGTATATTAAAAGGTAAGAGAAAAAGTACTGAAGGTTTGTATTGTCTATGGAAAACTAGTGTCTACATTGTGCTGGGACTAGATTTAAATGCAGGTTGGACAGCACTGTTGAGGTGCATTTCAAGATTGTAGATTGCTAAGAGCAGATCACTAATTCCTAAATCATGAAGACCACTTCCCATATCTGGCAGAGTTTTTTTGCTTAAAGATATGATTAGAAGAGCTGGACTCATTTGGCTAGGCTGAACTTGAGGATTTAGAGCAGTCACAGTCCAAAGGTACAATGTGACTGTCAAGAGTGCTCACTGTTACTGCCCAGCACAGTGAGGTTTCTTTCTGGGACACTGTTTGGGTCACTGCCCTTTTCTTGGTAGAAAGACCTAGTCAGCCTGATCTCGTCTCAACAGAAAAGATGTTCCTCATTCTTATTTTTCAAACTTGGCTAACAAAACTCTGTGGTGTTGTGTAAATCTGAGCTTTCTAGACAGTTCTTTCCTCCAGCTTGATAAATTACCCCATTTTCCTAAACGTGCTCTTTAAAACATAGTAACAGAGAAAAGGCAAGAGGGGTTAAAAAATCAAGAATAAAATCAATTCTACTGGTGGAGGGGAAGGTCCAATGGGAAAAGAACCAACCTTTACTGAACACCTACTGTATCCCAGGTTCTGTCATAATCACTTTATATGCTTTGGTTGCATCTATATAAACATTAACCATAAAAGCATCTACAGTTCTTACCCATGTTTACTAACTTTAAATTTGGTTATTTTTAGTCTTATTTTCCAACAAAAATCTTAAGACTGATAGTCTACTGCACATGCAAAATGAATTGCTTACCAGTTATCTTTTTTTCTCATGTACATCTGTTTCATTGCAAAACTAGAAGAAAAATAGCAGCACAGAACTAGTTTCTCATTGACATGGGTACAGAATCATCTCTGTAGAGGTTGTGACCTCCCCCATAAAACAATCTTATAAAGTATCAGGAAGGGAAAAGGCAAGAGATTGTAATGCCTGGGCGAATGCCTCTGCACTTTAGTGATGTCTGCAAGAAAGAAAATGTCCTCTGCCCTTCTAGGTTCCTCTGGCTGTCTAAGAATTAAGTTGACATGAGACAGATTAACAGGAGAAAATCACTCAAAAGTCCAATAACATATTTATATGAGAGAGACCCAGGAAAACTGAGTAATCTGAGTAATTCACCAAATTGGCCAAAACCTTCATCTTTAACAACACAAAGAGGATATTGAGAGTAGTGGTGTGGGACTTCAAAGAGGAAGAAGCCAATTAACATGGAGATGGAAAAGCAAATGTTTCGTAAACAAATGTTTGCTGGGCCATGCTGGAGACAGGGGGACACAGAGAGGAATTTTAGCAAACAGAAATTGCCAAGTTCCTCCTTATCCACACACCTAGTTCATACTGTAGTTATGTATGGTGATGGCTCCCTTCCTGGAATAGGTCCTCAATCTACATTTCTTAAGCAATTATTAGGGAAGTCAAAGTTTTTTCCTGTGTCTTTTGGATGTGGATTATTCTCAGCTCCTAATAATCCACATGCCATTGAAAGGTTGCTGCTGTGAGCCATGTATTACACCAGGATTCACGATCTCTGGAGGAGAGGATTTTGATCCAGGGTCAGAGACGAGACTTGACTACTTGGAACTTTTTGTGTAGCAAGGTTTTATTAAAGTATAAGAGAAAGCTTCTGACATAGACATCAGAAAGGGGCAGAAAGAATGCCCACTTCCTAGTTTTTAGCAAGGCATTTTATGTCTGTTCAGTTCAGTTCAGTTCAGTCATTCAGTCATGTCCGACTCTGTGACCCCATGGACTGCAGCACACCAGGCCTTCTGTCCATCACCAACTCCCGGAGTTCACTCAAACTCACGTCCATTGAGTCGGTGATGCCATCCAACCACCTCATCCTTTGTTGGCCCCTTCTCCTCCTGCCTTCAATCTTTCCCAACATCAGGGTCTTTTCAAATGAGTCAGCTCTTCGCATCAGGTGGCCAAAGTATTGGATTTTCAGCTTCAACATCAGTCCTTCCAATGAACATTCAGGACTGATTTCCTTTAGGATTGACTGGTTGGATCTCCTTGCAGTCCAAGGGACTCTCAAGAGTCTTCTCCAACACCACAGTTCAAAAGCATCAATTCTTTGATGCTCAGCTTTCTTTATACTCCAACTCTCACACCCATACATGACTACTGGAAAAACCATAGCCTTGACGAGATGGACCTTTGTTGGCAAAGTAATGTCCCTGCTTTTTAAAATGCTGTCTAGGTTGGTCATAACTTTTCTTCCAAGGACTAAGCGTCTTTTTATTTCATGGTTGCAGTCACCATCTGCAGTGATTTTGGAGCCCCCACAAAAATAAAGCCTGACGCTGTTTCCACTGTTTCTCCATCTATTTGCCATGAAGCGATAGGACCAGATGCCATGATCTTTGTTTTCTGAATGTTGAGCTTTAAGCCAACTTTTTCACTCTCCTCTTTCACTTTCATCAAGAGGTTCTTTAGTTCTTCACTTTCTGCCATAAGGGTGGTGTCATCTGCATATCTGACGTTATTGATATTTCTCTCAGCAATCTTGATTCCAGCTTGTGCTTCATCCAGCCCTGCATTTTCCATGATGTTCTCTGCATATAAGTTAAATAAGCAGGGTGACAATATACAGCCTTGACGTACTCCTTTTCCTATTTGGAACCAGTCTGTTGTTCCACATCCTATTCTAACTGTTGCTTCCTGATCTGCATATAGATTTCTCAATAGGCAGGTCAGGTGGTCTGGTATTCCCATCTCTTGAAGAAATGTTCACAGTTTATTGTGATCCACACAGTCAATGAAGCAGAAGCAGATGTTTTTCTGGAACTCTCTTGCTTTTTCCATGATCCAATGGATGTTGGCAATTTGATCTTTGGTTCCTGTGCTTTTTCTAAAACCAGCTTGAACATCTGGAAGCTCATGGTTCATGTATTGCTGAAGCCTGGCTTGGAGAATTTTGAGCATTACTTTACTAGCATGTGAGATGAGTGTAATTGTGTGGTAGTTTGAGCATTCTTTGGCATTGCCTTTCTTTGGGATTGGAATGAAAACTGACCTTTTCCAGTCCTGTGGCCACTGCTGAGTTTTCTATATTTGCTGGCATATTGAGTGCAGCACTTTCACAGCATCATCTTTTAGAATTTGAAATAGCTCAACTGGAATTCCATCACCTCCACTCGCTTTGTTCACAGTGATCCTTCCTAAGGCCCACGTGACTTCACATTCTAGGATGTCTGGCTCTAGGTGAGTGATCACACCATCGTGATTATCTTGGTCATGAAGATCTTTTTTGTACAGTTTTTCTGTGTATTCTTGCCACCTCTTCTTAATATCTTCTGCTTCTGTTAGGTCCATACCACTTCTGTCCTTTATTGAGCCCATCTTTGCATGAAATGTTCCCTTGGTATCTCTAATTTTCTTGAAGAGATCTCTAGTCTTTCCCATTCTATTGTTTTCCTCTATTTCTTTGCACTGATCACTGAGGAAGGCTTTCTTATCTCTCCTTGCTATTCTTTGGAACTCTGCATTCAAATGGGTATATCTTTCCTTTTCTCCTTTGCTTTTGGCTTCTCTTCTTTTCTCAGCTATTTGTAAGGCCTCCTCAGACAACCATTTTGCATTGGTTAGCTCAAGGCAGAACCAGGTGTTGTCAACACAGAATTAAAAGAAGCTTCCTTTAATTTTGTGTAGAGAAGGAAAAAGTGCCTGCCACTTGCAGTTTATTTCCTCCTGCCACTTGGGGACCTCTGGCCTTCCTACCTGTTACTCTCTTACAATCATCTCACTCCGGTCAGAATGATTGTCATCAAAAAATCGACAAGCAATAAATGCTGGAGAGGATGTGGAGACAAGGGAACCCCACTTGCGTTGTTGGTGGGAATGTAAATTGATACAGCCACTATGGAGAGCAGTATGGAGATTCTTTAAAAAGCTAGGAATAAAACTACCATATATCACAGCAATCCCACTACTGAGCACATACCATAATTCAAAAGACACATGTTAAGAAAAAAAAAAAAAAAACAGACACATGTACACCAATGTTCATTACAGCACTATTTACAATATCAGGACATGGAAGCAACTTAGGTGGCCATCAACAGATGAAAGGATAAAGAAGTTGTGGTACATATATACAATGGAATGTTACTCAGTTATGAAAAGGAATGATTTTGAGTCAATTAAACTGAGATGGATGAACCTAGAGCCTGTTATACAAAGTGAAGTAAGTCAGAAAGAAAAAACAAATTTTATATGTTAACACATATACATGGAATCTAGAAAAACGTTACTGATGAACTTATTTTCAGGGCAGGAATAAAGACACAGAGGTAGAGAATGGACTTGTGGGCACAGTGAGGTTGGGACAAATTGAAAGAGTAGCATTGAAATATATACATTACCATGTGTAAAACAGATAGCTAGTGGGAAGTTGCTATATAACACAGGGAACTCAGCTTGGTACTTTGTGACAACCAAGAGGGGTGGGATGGAGGGGCTGGGAGGAAGGCTCCAGAGGGAGGGGATATATGTATACTTATGGTGGATTCACATTGTTGTAGGACAGAAACCAACACAACATAGTAAACAATTATCCTCTAACTAAAAAAAAAAAAATAATCCACATGCCTGAGACATTTTGGGATGGCAAGTTTTGCTCCCCCACTGTGAGTTTACTGGGACTGTCTCCCCAAAGGCTGCCTTATTTTTTCCTAAACCCTATAAAATGCACTGGAGAGGAAACAGCAATCCACTCCAGTATTGTTGCCTGAAGAATCTCTAGTCTTTCTCATTCTATTGTTTTCTTCTCTGTTTCTTGATTCACATACTGCTGAAGCCTACCTTGAACGATTTTGAGCATAATCCTACTTGCATGTGAAATGAATGCCATTGAATGGTAGTTCAAACATTCTTTGGCATTGCCCTTTTTTGGAGATTGGAATGAAAACTGACCCTTTTCAGTCCTGTGGCCTCTGCTGAGTTTTCCAAATTTGCTGACATATTGAGTGCCACACTTTAACAACATCATATTTTAGGATTTGAAATAGCTCAGTTGGACTTCCATCACTTCTGCTAGCTCTGTTTGTAGTAATGCTTCCTAAGGCCCACTTGACTTCACACTCTAGGATGTCTGACTCTGGGTGAGTGAACATGCCATCATGGTTATCAAGGTCATTAAGATCTTTTTCATAGTTTTTTCGTGTATTCTTGTCACCTTTTCTTAATCTCTTCTGCTTCTGTTAAGTCCTTACTGTTTCTGTCCTTTATCGTGCCCATCCTTGCATGAAATATTCCCTTGATGTCTCCAATTTTCTTGGAAGAGGAGTAAATTATGAGTTTAGGATTGACAGATAAACACTGTATATATAAAACAGATGAACAACAGGACCTATTTAAAACACAGGAAACTATGTTCAATGTCTTGTAATAACCTATAATGGAAAATAATCTGAGAAAGAATATGTGTGACTATGTGTACACACACACACACACACACACACACACACTGCTGTTGCTTAGTCACTCAGTTGTGTCCTACTGTTTGCAGTCCCATGGACAGTATTGTAACCTGCCAGGCTCCTCTGTCCATGGGATTTCCCAGGCAAGAATACTGGAGTGGGCTGGTTATTCTTCTCCAGGAGATTTTCCAGACCAAAGGATCTAACCCATGTCTCTTGCATTGGCAGGTGGGTTCTTTACCACTGAGCCACCAGGGAAGTATCATACATATTTGAATCATTTTGCTGTATATCTGAAACTAACACAACATGGTACATCACCTATACTTCAAAAAAAAAAAAGATAGGAAGGGGCTCAGTGTAATCGACTGCAGAGACTACCCTTAAAGATATGTGAGGTTTTTCTTTTTAACCCAGTGGATCCCGAACACAGATGGCCACCTGCCTTTGAAACAGTAGCAGCTCCACTAGGCATTTTAAGGCTCAGCAGTGCCTAAAGCTACTTTTTCAGAGTTTCAAATTTTCAAATTCCCTTTTAACTGCCTGCACAATTCCTCTGGGAGGTGTTGTGTGTGTAAGGGGCTCCTGCCCATTCGTTACTGGGAGATTTCTGCAGCTGGAGGCAGATGGCATGTGAACTAACTGTACTCACAATGACCAGCCTATGCTTCCCTGCTCTGGGCAGGACCCACATCCCTTCTGACCCATCACTCAATCTCACCCTCAGGGCCCGGATTGGTGCCCTCCTCCCCCGGGGACTGTTTCCTGGTGGCCCCCCTGCAGGTCTCTGGCACCGCTATGGGCTCTGGGTATGATCACTATGTAGTTCGTATAACAGGCATTGATGTTCTGTCTGCTGAAGACAGAATCATGCCCCACACTGCCTAGGCAAGCAAGTGCATGCCACTCAACAGAGTAAGCTTAATTTGGCCCACAAAGTGAATGGACATTTTAACATGAGTTGCAAAGACTGAGAGATTTTACATAAAATTTCAGCCTTTTGATTTCTTTTGAAAACGTGGAAGATCTGACATCTCAAAACTCCCATCCCTTTAAAATAGACACACTCAGAGAAGCTGACTCTCCACTGAATGAGGCATATGCCCTTCATTTGACTTAAAGCTCCTGCCTGCAGGCGTTACATTGTGTGAGTCCTTGCTCAGACAGCTTTACATCAAACAAACAGCAAAGCAAACTCATCTTCTTTTTGCCCAAGGCGCCAAGTTCACTTTCAGTATCTATCCCATGGTGTAGGGCTTTTGAGCAGGCTGAATAAATGTTAGTCAGCACTAAATCTCTTTCCCTCCTCATTCAATTCATTTGTGTAGACCCTCACACATCAGAGTACATGTTTCCTGCTGCTAATTTGTTTATGGTCACAGTCCTGCTGGGATCAACAGCAGCCTATTAACTTTCACAGTCATTTTTAACCACAGCCTCAGGGTTTCTCTCTGCTCATTAATTCACTTTTGTGAGAAAGTTTTGAGTGCATTAAAGTGAAGCATTTAAAATAATCCTGATTTAACCAAGTGCATGGCAATCTCACACACACAGCTAACCTGTGGCAGGACAGGGTCAGGTGCTGGCGACAGACCAGGGCCACTAAGCCAGGGCTCCATGTGTGTCCTGGGGCCGCTCAAGAGCACCACCAATACGACTTGCACTTCCACCACACACTGCAACCCAGGTCAGGGTGGAGCCAGGTTCCTAGAAAGATCTACATTAGTTTTTCTTCAAAGAAAATTATGCTCTGTGGGGGTGGGGTACAGCTTCTCACACTGGGCCATGCCCCACCCATATACACTGGTTAAACATAAGAACACTTAATGCATAAGCTTTTCAATTTCAAACTACTTATTTTTCACAACTAAGATCATATCATCACATTTTTTACCTCTGTGTGATAGCTGAATTAATTGAATTAACTAAAATTACTGAGGTTCAACCACAATGAAACGACTTCATAGTACAGCTCTGAAGGGCAGATAAAAGCAGGTGACCCAGCATAAAGCCCAAAGCAATAGTTTCTTTAAGATGATCTGAGTATCGACATTTTTCATAACTTTATGCCAACCTGCTACTATTGAGCATTCAACCAGAAAGATGAAATCAGAATGCAGAGTGATAATTAAATGAACAATTTTGCAGAATAACACCTTTATCTTGTGAATAAAATGTGTTAGAAATTCTCCTCAAGTGCTGTGATGATGATGTTACCTCATCTTATACACCTGGTATCACTAACTTTAGCAACACATGATCATATAAGATGTGCTTTAAAAATTCTGCGAAAACCTTGGATTTCAAGAGCATCATTAGGTCAAACTGGCTACATTAAAATAAATTTCTTCACATTATAACTTGCATATATAACAGTAAACAACAGTTTCCAATGGCAATTACAGGCTTTAATTTTCTTTACTCCCACTTTTTTGCTGATTAAAATAGGCAAAGCATCATATTTTCACCTAAAATGTTTTGCTTGTTTTCTGGATTTCTGAGCTAGATTTCAATTTTGAAGTCCTGAAAGGTAACAAGGGATCCCGGTAATCATTTGCAATAAGAGGAAAGAATCTCTTTAGCTTCAAAATTCTGGTTCAGCAAAGTCTTTTCAGTAGCCTGCTTGCTTTCTCTTTCTCTCGCGATCCTAAATTTCAGGGAGTGATGAAAGCTTTACACATAAACTATAAAGGGGAGTCACTGTAGAAGGGAAACGCCTCATGTGCATCTTAGAGTCTATTTTTGTGCTCTCTGGGAAGGCAGTGCATTACTTTTAGTAGTCTAAGTAGTCCAGTTTTTAAGCATTTTAAAGTAATTTTTAAGTAGTCAATTTCAAGCAGTTCATCTCCCATTTAATTCATCAAATTAGAAGTTTCTGAATCAAGCCTGATCATTTGTATTCTCTTGGCATTCTGAGTTCAGGAGGAAAAGAAAGTATTCCCAGAATATCTTGAATTAAAAACACACGCGACCTCAACAACAGTGTTGACAGGCTTACCATCTGCTGTTCACCAGAGTCACCGATCTGTCACCACTTCACACAAGTTAGCCTTGTGGGTGGCAAGTCAAGGGGCAGTGTTCTGCTGGGGCTCCTCTCCAGGGATGAGAAACCACTGTGGTGGCACAAAGGTGAAAGTGAGCCATGGGGAGGGAGCAGAACACGGGACACATGCCCTTCTTATGTTGTAGTCACCCACTCTGGGTGACTTTTTATCTTGAGGAAAAAAAAATGAAAAGTAAATCTTCTGAAGAAAGTGAAGGACTCTTGAAAACTATTTTCTTTCTTGGTATAACTGATAGAGTTGGAAAACTTCCCTTATGATTTGAGTAGCAAGAGCTTGGAGGAGAAATGGGCATTTACTTAATGGATGGTGTATAATAACATAAACCTACAGCACAGCACAGAAGCCACTGGGTGTGAGATTCCAAGCTAATGAAGGGGAGATGTAACTTGCCACATGTCACCCCTGGAAACTTAACACATGTGCCCACATCACTGCCATGTGGCTGAACCACCTCTGGAGATCCTTCCACTCTAGAGTGAGTCCTGAGTCATCAACCCCACAGCCAACTGACTTTCTAAGGTACTACACCAGTAGGAAGTTGAGGACCAGGGAGTTTAGGTTTATGCTAATTTTTTTTTTTTTTAAACAAACATGCCATTCAAGTCATACTAATTAAAACAATATAGCAGGAGTTACATCTTCTTTTATGCTCTCTACAAAACAGTCCTCCAACTCATCTGTCACCAACATGGACATTTTATGAGAAACACTTTTCAGTATTTGCTTACTGGTTCATCTTTTACATACAGTTGAAATGAATAATTTAGACTGGCATTCTCCCCGCCCATCCACCCAGCAAATGTGTTTTTCCTTATCTGAGGTTTTCTCAGAACCCAGCAGAGTGTGATCAACATAATACAGTGACAATTTAAGCAAGAAAGAAATATCACTTTAAAGAGGAAATGCCGAGAATTGTAAAAAAGTTAAAAAAAAGTGTGACATAAGTGAGGAGCCACAGACACAGAGGTATACCCCTGTCAGGAGACAGTGGAAATGGAATGGGTGGGATGGGTAGAATAAAAAGAAAAATAAACCATGTGGCAGGTAATTGCAGCTTCCTATTTTTCCAGACCCACATTCATCTCAGACATGTATGCTTTCATTTTCTATACTTCCAGGAACACTGACCCTCTTTCTGTTCCTGGAATCCTTAAGGCCAAACACAGTTTGTTTTGACTTGCCCACTCAGAGAGCAGCAGGATTGTCTGAAAATGCCCAAGGGGTTGTACTTGTAGGAGAAGAGAAATTGACACTGGATACTTTAGGTCTGTACTGCTGACTTAGATTTTATTGGTCCAGTTTTCACTTTATTCTTGTGCTGGGTGAAGTCATACAATAAAACTCAAGAAAGGAAAATAATTGATTGGATGTACTATTAAGTTAATTAGCTTAGTTTTTAAAAAAAAAATAGTTCACAAACTTGAGGTGAGTAATTTATAGATGTTTAGAACCATAAAAAATATTGATTTCTTTTTGTTTTACTGCTGGTGAGTATTATCTGGGGCAGAACTAGGCAGCTCATAATGTTTGTGGGCTTGTGTATATTTAAAAATTTGTCTGTGAAGCAGGGTGACTGCCTGTTCTCAGTGCTGATGGAGGATCAGAGAAGAATCTGTCAGTCGGGGACCACCCCCTTTCTAAATTCAAAACTTTATCTTTGTTTCTTAGTTTTTAAAATTTCTTAGTTGCTTTTTGAAGCAGTGATACTTTCTGTTTGGGAGTTTTAGTCTTTAATTTCTAAGGCAATGTACTTTCATTAGTCTCTTTTATGGCCTCCTGTTCTCTTCCCTTCCTGTACCCCATGAACCTCATTACTTGTTATTATATGACCTTGAGGAAGCTGTTTAGTTCTGTGCATCTCATCTATAAAATAAGTTAAAAATATTCCTTTAAAGTTAATTTCCAAAATTATTCTCCATTTTTATTCACTCCCCTGGAGAATTTCTGTTTAATTTTATTTATTATCTATATATGAAAAAGTCCTAAATCGATATTCCCAGCCTCAGTTTCTCTCACTCCCAATTATCTGTATGCTTTTACGATATATATGTCTCACTAGAATTCAAGGCTTAGGTATTGAACTCTGCTTGTTGAAATGAAATTTCCTCTTTAAGAAAATTAATAGCATATCTTAAGAGTCATGAAATATATTCATGTATATATATAACCCAGGAATTCTAGGAATCCAAAATAAGAAATAGTTCAAGATATATTTTTGGAAAGTATGTTCATTGTTTCTCCTTCACCAAATTGAAAGGAATCTGAATAAACAATAAAAGGGATCAAGTGAGTTATGATACATCAACCTGATAAATACTAAAAATCTATTAGAAAGGCTTACTTCCTTTTAGCCACAATGAAATGTGAGTAATATTGTATATAATATAATATAATATAATATAATATAATATAATATAATATAACACATGTGAACTGAACCCCTTACAAAGTTCTGGCAGGAAATATATGAAAATGATAATAACTGTGTGTTCAGATGGCAGATCACTTGTGAATCTTTATTTTGTTTTCTCTTTTTCCAAGCTTGCAATTATGTTTTTTACCCCTCTTGTTGTTGGAAAAAAAAATCAATGTTGAAAACTGATCTTATTTCTTTTCTTCCTAAAGTCTTTTCCCAATGGCTACCAGTGTGTCTTCTCAAGTCCTCTAGGTGCTCAGCTCTGGAGTTTTGAATTTTGTAATTCTTTCCTTTTACCTCTCATATCTCAAATTATACCCAAGAGCCATAGACTCTTCTTCAAAAACAGATTTTGTTCATTACCACCTTCTACCCAAATCCAAACTCTCAGCCACTATAGCCAGCATGTATTTAATAGCCCCTCATGAGATCTCAAAGAGTTGGACATGACTAAATTTGTGTGTGTGCATGCACATGTGTGTGCACAAACACACACACACATACACACACACACACACACACACTACCTTATGTAGTTCCTCTCCTCACAAACCTACTTTTTGCTCCCTAATATTTACAATATCAAAATTGGACTCCAGTGTTGATCTTATTACCTTTTCCCATATAATCTCTGTTTAACTTCTCAACTTTGGTTTTCCAAATATCCCTATCTCAAATTCTCTACTTTGGCCAGAAAGCTCTCTGAGTTCCATTTTCATGTTTTGTATCCATCAATCTTTTTACTTCTTGCTTCCAAATTCACTCTCAAGTGTGTATTATATATCCTCTCCACATTTGGGGATTCGTTACTCCATGTATCCTCAGTCCTTACTAAATGGACGTTTTAAGTATCCAAGTATGATAAAATATTTGAAATGTGGTATACAAATATTAGATATTATATTATATTGTTGCAGTATGGCATAATCCTTAAAGTATTATGGTTAATGGCTAATTTAAAAAATTGAAAAATTGGACCTAGAAATAACAGACAGGTTACTATAATATCAGTCACAGAAAAATACTAGGAAGGTTGATGACAGCCATGCTTTTGTTGTCACTGAGGACAAGATATGGCAGTCAGTAGAAGTAATAACAAAGCATTCTAGAATTACTTTCCTAATTTGAGTTCATTAGCCTCGATCAGAGGAATGTTTTCAGCACAGTATTTGACAAAATCTCTTTGACAGCCTTATGGACAAGACTAAGAAATGTGAGCTAGAGGATAATTACTTGAGTAAATTCATAGCCAGTTGAAAAGCTACTCCAAGATAGAGATCAACTTGGAAAGATCAACTAAGCTATTTGACTCTGATCTCTTCAGCATTTTTTATCAATGATTTAATGAATAATCAGAAAGTATTCACAGCAAATTTGCCCAATTAAAATAGCTAGATGATATTGTTTATACAATGAATGTCAGGAAAAAAAAAAAAGAAGAGAGAAAAAGAAAGTCCTCCAAAGTCTAAAATTTCAGACTAACGTTAGGAAGATGAACTAAAGTACAGATAAGTATGAAGCCTTCAATTCAGGTTTAAGAAATTGGCTAAACAATTGCCAGATGGGTGAGACTTTACTTGACAAAAGTTCATGTGAAAACAAACTCCCAGAGGTTTCAGTTGACATTATCCCCAATGTGAGCCAAAGTAATTTGGAGGGAAAACAAACAAACAAACAAGCCATTTTGAGGTAGGAAAGTAATACAGCATCCAGAGCAATGGAAGGACATATTTTAATTTTACCCTGAATTTACTACACTTGAAAAAATAGTTTAATTTTGGGTGCCTTATTTTAAAGGAGGAAGCAGACAATTCAGAGGTAATAGAAACAGCAGAAAGAGAAATGCAAGGAAATTAGGGTAAATGAAGAAGAGGTAAATGGGGTGTTTAGCTTACAAGAGATCACAGAAGAAATGCCATGACAACTCTGCTCAGATACATAAATGATTCTCAGGACTTCCCTGGTAATCCAGTGGCTAAGTCTGTGTGCTCCCAATGCAGGGGGCTCAGGTTCAATCCTTGGTCAGGGAACTGGGTCCCACATGCTACGTCTAAGAGTTCATGTGCCACAACTAAAGATCCCGCGTTCTGCAAGGAAGATTGAAGATCTGACGTGCAACAACTAAAATCTGTCATAGCCAAATCAACAAATTAAAATAAAACCCCAAAACTGACTCTCAGGTGAAATAGAAAGTAAGGTCTCACAGAGGGACCAACGTTTGAAAACAAAGCTTTAATGTACTACTGGGACCTGAGAAGCTGGGATGCTGAATGGAGTGATGTCACCATGGAATGGATTACCTTGCTGCCAAAGAATGGGTCAAATTAATTTTTTGTTTAATAGCTTCTCGGTGCCTGGCATAAGCATCTAGAGCATTCTACAGAAGTCAACACATGATGGTGAAATAATGAAAGTTGGAGACAGGGAGGGCTGTTCTGTGTCTTTGATATGAAAATAAACAGCCTGTGGAGGTGAAATCAAAACTTTTCAATCTTTCAACTATATTCACCAATGTCATAGCATTTTAGAATCATATTTAAGGTATCAAAGACTGGCAAAGCATGTGTGACTTTTCAATTCAGGAAAAGATTTAGTTTTATTAATACACTGCTTTTCTTTAAAACTGTTCACAATATCAACTATGTGAAGTGGAAAACCTCATCAATCTACCTTTCTGGTTTATTTAGATGAAACTTACCATATTATTGATTGGTATTTGCTATTTCTTAAAAATAAATGCCTTTTAATACTGTTCATACTGTTCATGGGGTTCTAGGTGAAGAGGAACTAAAAAACCTCTTGATGAAAGTGAAAGTGGAGAGTGAAAAAGTTGGCTTAAAGCTCAACATTCACAAAACGAAGATCATGGCATCCGGTCCCATCACTTCATGGGAAATAGATGGGAAACAGTGGAAACAGTGTCAGACTTTATTTTGGGGCGCTCCAAAATCACTGCAGATGGTGACTGCAGCCATGAAATTAAAAGACGCTTGCTCCTTGGAAGGAAAGTTATGACCAACCTAGATAGCATATTCAAAAGCAGAGACATTACTTTGCCAACAAAGTCCATCTAGTCAAAGCTATGGTTTTTCCTGTGGTCATGTATGGATATGAGAGTTGGACTGTGAAGAAGACTGAGTGCTGAAGAATTGATGCTTTTGAACTGTGGTGTTGGAGGAGACTCTTGAGAGTCCCTTGGACTGCAAGGAGATCCAACCAGTCCATTCTAAAGGAGATCAGCCCTGGGGTTTCTTTGGAAGGAATGATGCTAAAGCTGAAAGTCCAGTACTTTGGCCACCTCATGCTAAGAGTTGACTCATTGGAAAAGTGCTGGGAGCCAGCACAGGAGTTCCCACCCATGACAAAGGTCATGCGGAGAGGACCTGACATGCAAAGGTGAATCAGGACTCGAGAGGCCCCCTGGACCTGCCCAAGCATCTACCCCAAAACCAAAATCTGTCTATTTTACTATTTCATGACTTTCACCAACTCTTCTGACATTAATGGGGGGCTATCCCTAACCACCTTTCTCTGAAGATAATCAGTTTAGAGCTCTAGTTAATAAGCCTCCTGGGCATAATAGGAGTGTTTCAATTCAAACCCCTCTGATGACTTTCTAGCTTCCCTGACAGGTTTGTTCAGATTCCTGCAGCTATGCATGTGATTGTTCACAGCCTCCCAACCACAAGAGGCACGGGAAGCTTAAGATATTCTAACAATGCAGAGCTTCTCAGAGAGTTAAAATTGTTAGAATAGAACTAGTAGAGAATTTCTTTGTTGAGCTAATGCTTGCTGCCAAGTTTCCATATCCCTTACCTACTGTGTCCCTGGGAGTGTATTGATTAATATAGTTGATATATAGAAATGTAAGTAGTAGCTTTAATGTTTGTAACCTTGGACCCTTGAGTTAATTCTTGTCTTGCTATAGCCCACCACACTTTTGCCCTATAGGAATGCAACTTTATCTAATGCTTTCGGAGGGTGGCGCCTGACTTTAGAATAATCACCTTTAGAGAAAAATAAGTTTTCTGAAGAAAGGGTCATAAAATGTTAACAGGCCTCCTGGTCAGAAGATGATGTAAATCACCTAAAGCTTTTGCATATGATAAGTTTTCAGAAAGAAAGCCTGCCTTCAATAAGGATCAAGGACTGCTGACCTTGCATGACTCTACCCCACCCCCCATTATCCTCTATGCACAACTTAAGGTATAAAAACTACTTTGGAAAATAAAGTGTGGGCCTTGCTCACTGAAGCTTGGTCTCCCCAAGTCATTCTTTCTCTTTCCTTTTCCTTTTCAGGCTGATTCCCTGGAGCACAGGGGCCCTCTGTGTTCACTTTCCTGCCTGGGCTTCTAAGACCCACTCGAGAAGGTGCCTAGGTGGGGAACCTTCAGCTATTTGAGAGGGGGCCTGCAGCCTACGTGAACAGAGCAAGTCCTGTGCTGGGGCTTTATTGGCTTTCTGCGTAAACCAAGGAATATCAGCCTCTTTTCTCTCCTCTATTTTCTTAACTGCAAAATTCTTTCCTTATCTCTTTCTCTATTTCTCTCAGTCACCGACGCTGTCCTCCTGAGGGAATTCCTGGCTCCAACTGGGGCTGGACCCCGGTAGAAAAAACTCTGATGCTGGGGGCAGGAGGAGAAGGGGACGACAGAGGATGAGATGGCTGGATGGCATCATTGACTCTATGGACGTGAGTCTGAGTGAACTCTGGGAGTTGGTGATGGACAGGGAGGCCTGGCGTGCTGCAATTCATGGGGTCACAAAGAGTCAGACACGACTGAGTAACTAAACTGAACTGAACTGAAACATAAATGAGATAAAAATGCATTTTCATCCATTTTAAAGTTCCACCAACAATAAGAAATTGTCAAGAGGAAGAATGAATGTAGAAACACAGCAGAACTAGACCAAAATCAATTTCAAAATCAGTAACTATCTCAGTAGTTTTCAAATGGTAACTTTTCATGAACTTGCGTACTAGTAAGTTGCTGCAGTCACGTCGGACTCTTTGCGACCCAATGGACTGTAGCCCATCAGGCTCCTCTGTCCATAAGATTTTCCTGGCAAGAATATTGGAGTGAGTTGCCATTTCCTCCTCCAGGGGGTCTTGCCAACCCAGGGATCTAACCTATGTCTCTAATGTCTTCTGTGTTGGCAGGCAGGTTGTTTACCACTAGTGCCACCTTGGAGCTTATTAATTTTAAATGACTAAACATTTTAAAGGCTAACATTCAGCCCTGTCCTCCATAAAACAAATACAATTAGAACTTCAGGGAATTATTAAGAAGATAAGCTTTTTTCCAAAAATTAATATTAACTTTGTTATTTGTAGAGAAATTATAATACTAATTATACTAAGAACAACAGAGATTTAAGTTATTAAAATATTGATTGGTGGTTAGTTGATGTAGTTGTTCAGTTGCTAAGTTGTGCCCAGCTCTTTGTGATTCCGTGGACTGCAGTACTCCGGTCTTCCCTGGCCTTCACTGTCTCCTGGAGTTTGCTCAAATTCATGTCCATTGAGTCAGCGATGCTATCTAACCATCTCATCCTCTGCTGCCCTCTTCTCCTTTTGCCATCAATCTTTCCCAGCATCAAAGTCTTTTCCAATGAGTTGGCTGTTTGCATCAGGTGGCTGAAGTATTGGAGATTCAGTTTTAGCAATAGTCCTTCCAATGAATATTCAGAGTTGATCTCCTTTAGGATTTACTGGTTTGATCTCCCTGCAGTCCAAGGGACTCTCAAGAGTCTTCTCCAGCACTGCCATTTGAGAGCATCAATTCTTTGGTGCTCAGCCTTCTTTATGAAACAACTTTCACATCCATATAGTACTACTGTAAAAACCGTAGCTTTGACTATTGGGACCCTTGTCAGAAAAGTGATGTATGTGCTTTTTTTTAAATATACTGTCTAGGTTTGTCATAACTTTCTTCCCAGGATCAAGTGCTTTTTAATTTCATCGCTGCAGCCATTAAAAAGAATTCATTTGAATCAGTTCTAATGAGGTGGATGAAACTGGAGCCTATTATACAGAGTGAAGTAAGCCAGAAGGAAAAACACCAATACAGTATACTAATGCATATATATGGAATTTAGAAAGATGATAACAATAACCCTGTGTACGAGACAGCAAAAGAGACCCTGATGTATGGAACAGTCTTATGGACTCTGTGGGAGAGGGAGAGGGTGGGAAGATTTGGGAGAATGGCATTGAAACATGTAAAATATCATGTATGAAATGAGATGCCAGTCCAGGTTCAATGCACAATACTGGATGCTTGGGGCTAGTGCACTGGGACGACCCAGGGGGATGGTATGGGGAGGGAGGAGGGAGGAGGGTTCAGGATGGGGAGCACATGTATACCTGTGATGGATTCATTTTGATATTTGGCAAAACTAATACAATTATGTAAAGTTTAAAAATAAAATAAAATTAAAAAAAAAACAAAAACAGATAATGGTTAAATACAAAAAAAAAAAAAAAAATTTCATCGCTGCAACCACCATCCCTAGTGATTTTGAAGCTGAAGAAAATAAAATCTGTCACTGTTTCCACTCTTTCCCCTTCTACCTGCCATGAAGTTATGGAACTGGATGCCATGATCTTAGTTTTTTGAATGTTGAATTTTAAGCCAGCTTTTTCTCTCTCCTCTTTCACTCTCATCAAGTGACTCTTTAGTTCCTCTTTACTTTCTGCCATCAGAGTGGTATCATCTACATATCTGAGGTTATTCACATTTCTCTTGAGCAATCTTGATTCCAGCTTGTGGTTCATCCAGCTGGCATTTTGCATGAAGTACTCTGCATAGAAGTTAAATAAGCAGGGTGAAATATACAGCCTTGTCATACTCATTTCCCAATTTTGAATCATTCTGTTATTTTACGCCCAGTTCTAACTGTTGCTTCTGATCTGCATACAGGTTTCTCAGGAGACAGATGTGGTGATCTGGTATTCCCATCTCTTTAAGAATTTCCCACAATTTGTTGTGATCCATACAGTCAAAGTCTTTAGCATAGTCAATGAAGCAGAAGTAAATGTTTTCTGGAATTACCTTGCTTTTTCTATGATCAACAGATGGCAATTTGTTGGCAATTTTATCTCTGGTTCCTGCCTTTTCTAAATCTAGCTTGTACATTTGCAGGTTCTCAGTTCATGTACTGTTGAAGACTAACTTAAAAGATTTGAGCATAACCTTGTGAAATGAGTACAATTGTACGGTAGTTTCAACATTCTCTGGTACTGTCCTTCTTTGGGACTGGAATGAAAACTGACCTTTTCCAGTTGATGTTGGCAAAACTTAAAAATATCCAACTAAAATGTTAGCATAATGCTCATTTTCAGATTTTGAAATAGACACAGAAAAGGACACAGCCCAAGCCTGCACTGCTGGTTGCTGGAGGGTGAGATTTGGAACAAGGGTCTGCCCAATTCGCAGTCAACTGCTGTTTTATAACACACCACAGGGAACTGAAAAACAAAGTGAATTATCGAGATATGGTATTGAACACCTGATTTATACAATGTGCTGCATTAAGCCCTGGCAGGACTGGATATACAAAGAAAACCTAGCCCTTTTCTTAAAAAAACAGTTTCTTTAGCTGGGAGACAAGCCTGAATGCATAACAGTCCAAACAAGGCAGAATCCATTAAGCAGTTCTATGGAAGTGCAAAGGAGAGAGGTGCCTCTATGTAGCTTGCTAGTGATCTGTCATGAGAAGGAATGCTAGAACATGTGCAGGAATGCCGGATAACATAGTCTTCATACTTTCGTCACTTAAGACAACTTGTGGAAGAATGAAGCAGGAGACATTTCAGCTCACAGAACTTGTGAGTATGTACAGGGGGGCCCGTGCTTGACTGCAAATTAACAAGAGTTCATGTGACAAGCAGCCTAGTGAGGTAGGGGAGGGTCAACTTGTGACAATTAAGGAGGAAGGACCAGCTAGGCTAAGAGATATATCTGAGTAGAGACAATGTTTTCCTGAGAAAACCTGTTTTTACTTCAATATACAAATGGATGGTGAGGACTGGCAGTATATACCATATGACATGGCCAAAATTATTTCAACTCTTTATTTAAACATGAATTACATCCACTCATCACAGCCATGGAAAAACTCATTAAAATGTCTTTTTGCTAGAGCTACCATATAATGCAGCAATCCTGCTTCTGGATATACATCCAAAAAAAAAAAAAAAATGAAATCACAATCTTGAAGAGATACCTGTATTCCCATGTTTATTGCAACATTATTCATAATAACCAAAATATGGAAACAACCTAAGTGTCCACCAATAGATGAATGGATTAAAAAAATGTGACACAATAGGTATAATATGTATTTATATTATATATAGGAATGTACAGGCTTCCCAGGTGGGTCAGCAGGTAAAGAATCTGCCTGCTAATACAGAACCCACAGGAGATGCAGGTTTGATTCCTAGGTTGGAAGACACCCTGGAGGAAGGAAATGGTCACTTATTCCAGTATTCTTGCCTGGGAAAATTCCATGGCTGGAGGAAGCTCGCAGGCTACAGCACATGGGGTCACAAAGAGTCAGACATGACTGAGCAACTGAACGTGCGTGCAATATATGCACATACACACATGCAAACAATGGGATATTATTCAGCCATGAGAAAGGTTAGCCTGCTGTTTGTGACAACATGGGTGGATCTTGAGGGCATTACATGAAGTGAAATAAATCAGACAGAGAAAGACAAAATACTCTGTGACATCACTTATATATAGAATCTGAATAAGTCGTGTATCAAAGGCAGGTGATTTTATGTGCAATTTATGTTGAAGAATGTGGAAGATCAGCTCTTCTAATACCATCTTTTTATTGTAACAAGCTGCCTCTGTCTCCCACTGTTGGCTTGGAGGAGCCTGGAAGTTACCCAAGGCCTCAAAGTTACTGATCTCTCAGTGAAGATGCTCTTCTACTGGTAGAAGAAGATTCTACCAAGAAGAATCTACTGGTAGAGTCTCTTCTACTGAAGAGGGCCATAGGAAGCCATCAACTAGGCTGTAATGTCTTTCCAGACATTGGTTGCTCTACTATTACCTGAGCTCACCAAGTGCCACCTGTGTTCCTGCTTGCTGCCAGGACGGTCCTCGGCACATGGGGCAGGTGAGGAGCAGAACCCTCAGAACAACACGAATAACCTGTGTTTACCATCCACTTAGTAAGCAGTTACTGAGCACAGGCTGTGTATAGAGCATTCCCCTGTATGTTTACAGTAAGATATCCAATTCTCATAAGGATCCGGTGAGGTGAGGATTATCACCCTATTACTTTGATGATGCCGTCTTCCCATGAGACAATTTGGATACAAAGAAGTTAAATGATTCTTCTGGGGTCATATAACCAGTCTTCTGACTCCAGGTTCAGTGCCTTCCATCACCCCATCTGCTTACTCTGCCTGGCTATTCAGGAATCCCCTTTTCTTCTATGACTTTGTTACATCAGTGTGGCCCATAGACCCCATCTTAGCATTGTAACAGATCAGACTCTATGGGACCTTCCCTGGACAGATCCCTCACCCAAATTTTCTGCTTAGATCGTCTCTGAAGTATTTACATAATAGTTTCTCACGCACATCTCCTGAGTTGTTTTACAGATGCTAAAACCACCACCAGATGGGAGAAATGAACTACTTGATAACCCTGAGCACATGGCCCCCAGACTGACTGGCGCCTGGAGATAATGTGAATCCCTGTTACACTGTCCCATTACCTCACCATCAACCAACCAGAGAATTATTCATGAGCTGATCGCATACTCTGGGATGCCCCTCTCTCACCTTGCCTTTAAAAATGCTTTGGTGAAACCCTTCAGGGAGTTTGGATTTGGGTTAGCACAAGTTACCTGTCCTTGCTCGGCCATGCAATACACCATTTTCTGCTCCAGGCTCCAAGGTTTCAGTTTGTTTGGTTTTACTGTGTGTCAGGCATATGAATCTGTGCTTGGTAAAAGCAACACCTAGGAGCTTGATAGAAAGGCTGAGTCTTGGGCCTCTTCCAGACCTGCTGACTTAGACCTTGCCTTTTTATTTGCTTATTTATTCATTTATTTTTGTTGTTGCTGGTTTTAATTTTAATTAGAAGATAATTGATTTACAATGTTTGTCAGTTTCTGCCATATAACAACATGAATCAGCTATGGGTTTACATATGTCCCTTCCTCCTTGAACCTCCTTCCTACCCCCTACATTATCCCATCCCTCTAGGTTGTCACAGAGCACCAGGTTGAGCTCCCTGTGTCACACCAAAAATTCCCGGTGGCTATCCATTTTACATATGGTAATGTATATGTTACCCACTCCAGTGTTCTTGCCTGGAGAATCCCAGGGACAGGGGAGCCTGGTGGGCTGCTGTCTATGGGGTCGCACAGAGTCGGACACAACTGAAGCGACTTAGCAGCAGCAATGTATATGTTTCAATGCTACTCTTTGAATGTGTAGCATTTTTTCTTCCCCCATTGTCTCCACAAATCTGTTCTCTATTGTTGCATCTCTATTGCTGCCCTGCAAATAGGTTCATCAGCATCATTTTTCTAGATTCCATATATGTGACTTAACATATGATATTTGTCTTTCTCTTTCTGACTTACTTCACTCTGTATAACAGACTCTAGGTTCATCCACCTCACTATAACTGATTCAAATTAATTCCTTTTTATGGCTGAATAATTCTCCATTGTATAAATGTATTACAATTTCTTTATCCATTCAAATGTCGATAGACATCTAAGCTGCTTCCATGTGCTGGCTACTGTAAATATTGCTGTAATGTACATTGCAGTAGACGTACTTTTTCAATTATGGTTTTTTCAGGGTATAGGCCCAGTAGTGGGATTGCTGCAGATCTTGTATTTTAACAAGACCCCACACAGTCTGTCTGCACACTGAGATCTCAGCAGAACTGCTGCATGAATCATAAAATCAGCTGGGAGCAGCTCCTCCTATAGAACCCTTTGGCTCCAGTCTCTGCAGGATTAAATTCTGCAGAGGAAAACTAATTTTGACTCTGTTAGTCTTACTTCTTTAGTGCCAGAGCAGCTTATTAGGAGGCAATTTCACCTGGAAGGTAGTTTCCTACCACAGACGTGAAAAAAAATTTCCCACACAGATCTTACATTTAATGATTCTGTTTTGCAAATATTTATTGTTGTCTGTTATTTGCCAGGCACTGAGTGGGGTGCAGGGCTTAGTGATTTCCCATGGGACACAGCTGTCCACGCTACTTCTGGCTTACTATGATTCAGGCAATTCCTGGTTTTAAAGTTGCATGTTTATAGTAAAGTTGCATCTGCACTTCTCTTAATGCTTTCTTGTTGAGTCATTCATTAGGTCAAATGACATATTTTTTCAGACAACAAACATCTTTCACTGATGAAGTCTATTGTATTTAAGTATACGATGAAGTCCATTATATTTATACATATTTGTGTTTCCATAAATATTATATCCTGAAACAATCCTTAATGGAAACATATTTTTTAAAGGAAGACTTGTAAAAAATCATGGTCATTTTGCTACTCTTTCATGGTTAGCAGAACTCCCTCTCTGAGGTTTCATAACTCAATAGAGTTAACTTGGAAATCCTCCCAGGAAACCAATGCTGAAAATTAAGTTTCTCAGGACACGTTGTCTCCATAATTTAACCTGGATGCTATTCAAAATTTGAAGAGAAATTTTTTTTTTCAAAATTTTTCATTTTGATTTCAAACAGAGCTTCTTAAGACAATAGCAAGTCTTGTAGTGACTGGAACTTAAGAGAGGTGGAGAATTTAAATACTTAGGGCCTTCCATCAACATCAAAATTATAGGCTGAGAACTCTGCCCCTTTATGGGAAACTAGTTCTAAAAGTAGTTCTGAAAATCCCTTGAGGTGATGACATACTCCTGGGAAAAATACCTCGCTGAGTAATTTACTTTTATATGGGAGTATTAAAAGATGAAAAGACTTTAGGCAAAGGACTTCTTATCTCCACAGTTGAGGATAATTCTATTTTGCTTGGGAGTCTTTGGGGAATAATTAGTTTTCAAGGATTCAGACTCACTATATCCTGAAGAATGTTTTGAAATGTTTTCAGTTCAATTCAGTTGTTCAGTCATGTCCGACTCTTTGCGACCCTGTGGATTGCAGCACGCCAGGCTTCCCTGTCCATCACCAACTCCTGGAGCTTGCTCAAACTCATTTTCATTGAGTCAGTGATGCCATCCAACCATCTCATTCTCTGTCGTTCCTTTTCCTGCCTTAAATCTTTCCCAGAATCAGGGTCTTTTCCAATGAGTCAGTTCTTCACATCAGGTGGCCAGAGTATTGGAGTTTCAGCTTCAACATTGGTCCTTCCAATGAATGTTCAGGACTGATTTCCTTTAGGATGGACTGGTTTGATCTCCTTGCAGTCCAAGGGTTTTTCAAGAGTCTTCTCCAACACCACAGTCAAAAGCATCAATTATTCAGCGCCCAGCTTTCTTTACACTCCAACTCTAACATCCATACCTGACTACTGGAAAAACCATAGCTTTGACTAGATTGACCTTTGTTGGCAAAGTAATGTCTCTGCTTCTTAATATGCTATCTAGGTTGGTCATAGCTTTTCCCCCCAAGGAGCAAGGGTCTTTTAGCCCCCCAAAATAAAGTCTGTTACTGTTTCCATTGTTTCCCCATCTATTTGCCATAAATTTATGGGATTGGCTGCCATGATCTTCTTTTTTGAATGTTGAGTTTTAAGCTAGCTTTTTCACTCTCCTCTTTCACTTTCATCAAGAGGCTCTTCAGTTCCTCTTCACTTTCTGCCATAAGGGTGGTGTCATCTGCATATCTGAGGTTATTGATATTTTTCCCAGCTATCTTGATTCCAGCTTCTGCTTCATCCATCCCAGCATTTCGCATGATGTGCTCCGCATATAAGTTAAATAAACAGGGTGACAATATACAGCCTTGACGTACTCCTTTCCCAATTTGGAACTAGTCTGTTGTTCCATTTCCAGTTCTAACTGTTGCTTCTTGACCTGCATACAGATTTCTCAGGAGGTAGGAAAGGTGGTCTGGCATTTCCATCTATTGAACAGTTTTCCACAGTTTGTTGTGATCCACAGAAAGTCTTTGGCACAGTCAATAAAGCAGAAATAGATGTTTTTCTGGAACTCTCTTGCTTTTTTGATGATCAAACAGATGTTGGCAATTTGATCTCTAGTTACTCTGCCTTTTCTAAATCCAGCCTGAACATCTGGAAATTCATGGTCACATACTGTTGAAGCCTGACTTGGAGAATTTTGAGCATTACTTTGCTAGCATGTGAGATGAATGCAATTGTGTGGTAGCTTGAACATTCTTTGGCATTGCCTTTCTTTGGAATTGGAATGAAAACTGACCTTTTGCAGTCCTGTGGCCACTGCTGCGTTTTCCAAATTTGCTGGCATATTGAGTGCAGCACTTTCACAGCATCATCTGTTTGGATTTGAAATTGCTCAACTGGGATTCCATCACCCACACTAGCTTTGTTCATAGTGATGCTTCCTAAGGTGCACTTAACTTTTCACTCCAGGATGTCTGGCTCTACATGAGTTATCACACCATTTTGGTGATCTGGGTCATGAAGATCTTTTTTGTGTATTCTTCCATGTATTCTTGCCACCTCTTCTTAATATGTTCTGCTTCTGTTAGGTCCATGCCATTTCTGTCCTTTCTTGTGCCCACCTTTGCATGAAATATTCCCTTGGTATCTCCAGTTTTGTTGAAGAGATCTCTAGTCTTTCCCATTCTATTCTTTTCCTATATTTCTTTGCATTGATCACTAAAGAAGGTTTTCTTATCTCTCCTGGCTATTCTTTAGAACTCTGCATTCAGATGGGTATATCTTTCCTTTTCTCCTTTCCCTTTCACTTCTCTTCTTTTCTCAGCTATTTGTAAGGCCTCCTCAGACAACCATTTTGCTTTTTTGCATTTCTTTTTTTTGGGGGATGCTCTTGATCCCTGCCTCCTATACAATGTCACGAACCTCTGTCCATAGTTCTTCAGGCGCTCTGCCTATGAAATCTAATTCCTTGAATCTATTTCTCACTTCCACTGTATAATTGTAAAGGGTTTGATTTAAGTCATACATAAATGGTCTAGTGGTTTTCCCTACTTTCTTCAATTTAATTCTGAATTTGGCAATAAGGAGTTCATGATCTGAGCCACAGTCAGCTCCCAGTCTTGTTTTTGCTGATTGTATAGAGCTTCTCCATCTTTGGCTGCAAAGAATATAATCAATCTGATTTTGGTATTAACCATCATGGTAATGTCCATGTGTAGAGTCTTCTCTTGTGTTCTTGGAAGAGGGTATTTGCTATGACCAGTGGGTTCTCTTGGCAGAAAAAGACTGACAAGATAGTGGAGTAGAAGGACGTGAACTCATAATCTCCTGTGAGAACTCCAAAATTACAGCTTGCTGTTGAACAAGCATCAATAGGAAATTGTTGAATCCCACCCAAAAAAGACACCCCATGCCAAGGGCAAAGGAGCAGCCCCAGCAAGATGTTAGGAGGGGCAAAATTGCGTTTATAATCATGCCCCACACCCATCAGAAATGCTCAGAGGGCTGAAACAATACCTTGTGCTCACCAGGACCCAGAGACCACACAGAGACTGAGCCAGACCTGTGTTTGAATCTCCTATGGAGGTACCAGTCAGCAGTGGTCTGCCACAGGGACAGGGGCTCTGGGTGCAGCAGGCCTGTGACATAAGCCCTCTTGGGGGAGGTCATCATTAACCCCACATAGAGCCGCTGAACAGATGACCCACAAACTGCAGAAAAAGTATACCAAGGAAATTATTGCACTGTTTTAAGAAAGTTGTAGGACCCACAACACATTTCCCAACCTGGGGATCTGGCAAAGGAACTGAGAACCCACAGGGAATTTGACTTTGGAGGCCAGTAGGATTTGATTACAGAACTTGCACAGGACTGGGGAAACAAACTCTTGGAGGGCACAAGCAAAACCTTCTATGCACCAGGACCCAGGAGAAAGGAGCAGTGACCCCACAAGAGACTGACCCAGACTTGCCTGTGAGTATCCAAGAGTCTCCAGTGGAGGTGTGGGTTGGTGGTAGCCTGCTGCAGGGTCGGGGGCACTGTGTAGGGCAGTGCATGCATGGGACCTTTTGAACGAGGTTGCCCTTATCTTCAGTACCTCCACCATAGTTTGGTCTCAGGTCAAACAACAGGGAGGGAAAGCAGCCCCGCCCATCAACAGAAAACTGGATTAAAGATTTACCAAGCATGGCCCCGCCCATCAGAACAAGACCTAGTTTCCCCCTCAGTCAGTCTCTCCCATCAGGAAGCTTCCTTAAGCCTCTTATCCTTCTCCATCAGAGGGCAGACAGAATGAAAACCACTATCCAAGAAAACTAATCAAACTGATCACATGGACCATCTGACACAAACGTGGTCCACTGGAGAAGGGAATGGCAAACCACTTCAGTATTCTTGCCTTCAGAACCCCATGAACAGTATGAAAAGGCAAAAAGATATGACACTGAAAGATGAACTCCCCAGGCCAGTAGGTGCCCAATATACTACTGGAGAAGAGTGGAGAAATAACTCCAGAAAGAATGAAGAGACGGAGCCAAAGCAAAAACAATGCCCAGCTGTGGATGTGACTGGTGATGGAAGTAAAGAACAATATTGCCTAGGAACCTGGAATGTTAGGTCCATGAATCAAGGTAAATTAAAAGTGGTGAAACAGGAGATAGCAAGAGTGAACATCATTTTAGGAATCAGTGAACTAAAATAGACTGGAATGGTCAAATTTAATTCAGATGCCCACAGTCTACTATTGTGGACAAGAATCCCTTACAAGAAATGGAGTAGTCCACATAGTCAACAAAAGAGTCCAAAATGTAGTACTTGGGTGCAATCTCAAAAACGGCTGTTCGTTTCCAAGGCAAATCTTTCAATATCACAGTAAACCAAATCTATCCCCCAACCAGTAATGCTGAAGAAGCTCAAATCGAACAGTTCTATGAAGACCTACAAGACCTTCTAGAACACCCTAAAAAGATGTCCTTTTCATTATAGGGGACTGAAATGCAAAAGTAGGAAGTCAAGAGATACCTGGAGTAACAGGCAAATTTTGCTTTGGAGTACAAAATGGAGCAGGCTAACAGTATTTTGCCAAGAGAATGCACTGGTCATAGCATATTGTTACCCTGATAATTTAGCTTGTGTACAGAGTACATCATGCAAAATGCTGGGCTGGATGAAGCACAAGCTGGAATCAAGATTGCCTGAGATATATCAATAACCTCAGATACGTAGATGACAGCAGCCTTATGGCAGAAAGCTAAGAAGAACTGTAGAGTGTCTTGATGAAACTGAAAGAGGAGAGTGAAAAAGCTGGCTTAAAACTCAGTATTCAAAAAATGAAGTTCATGGCATGTGGTCCCATCACTTCATAGCAAATAGATGGGGAAACAGTGGAAACAGTGACAGACTATTTTCTTGGGCTCCAAAATCACTGCAAATGGTGGCTGCATCCATGAAATTAAGAAATCCTTCCTCCTTGGAAGAAAAGCTATGTCCAAACTAGACAGCATAATAAAAAGCAGAGACATTACTTTGCCAACAAAGGTCTGTCTAGTCAAACCTATGGTTTTTCCAGTCGTCATGTATGGTTGTGAGAGTCAGACCATAAGGAGAGCTGAGCACCGAAGAATTGATGCTTTTGAACTGTGGTGTTGGAGAAGACTCTTGCGAGTTCTTTGGACTGCAAGGAGATCAAACTGGTCAATCTTAAAGAAAATCAGTCCTGAATATTCATTGAAAGGACTGATGCTAAAGCTGAAGCTCCACTATTTTGGTCACCTGAGGTGAAGAACTGATTCATTGGAAAAGATCCTGATTCTGGGAAAGACTGAAGGCAGGAGGAGAAGGGGATGGCAGAGGATGAGATGGTTGGATGGCTTCACCGACTCTATGGACATGAGTTTGATCAAGCTCCAGGAATTGGTAATAGACAGGAAGCCTGGCATGCTGCAGTTCATGGGTTGCAAAGAGCTGGACAGGACTGAGCAACTGAACTGAACTAAACTCATTAAGCCTCACCAAGAATCTTTAGGTACCTCTCAAGGGCTATGAAAATATTCTGAGCCATATTCTGTGTGCTGTCTTATAGATAATGAAACCTGAGGTAGAGTAGTTGACTATATGATGGCCAGACTGTAGTCATGACATAAGCTGCAACTATTTCTAGAAGTGGACTCAAAGAAATGGTAACAAACTGACTCTGAAGTTGGAACTGAAGATTAATCATATCTCAAACAGTCAAGATGATGCTGGTCAGACTGATGATGAATTTCAAGACGACTGTCAGAGCTGACTGATCTGTCTCTGCATGTAGCCCCCTCTCTCTGTGTATAAAAAGTCTTGCTCCCTGACTTTCAGGGGGTGGGGGGTCAGCTTTTGGATAGGTGTTCATCCTCCCCTCACTCTGGTTGTTGGCATCCAAAAGAAAGCAAACATTCTTCTTCATCAGCCTGGCCTCTTCATTGACTTTTGAGTGGTGAGCAACCAGATCCCACTTTCTGTGACAAGAGCAACATTTACTAGAAATTAGATCCCATTCATAGGATACAGATAAAGATTTTCATAGTTTATTTTGGCAATTAAAGGCTTGCTTGTTTGTCAATTCTGGAAAAGTTTTCAGCTTTCCATGTCTGAGGTTTCATGATTTTTTCATTTAAACTGAAACTTGGTACTTTGAAAAGTATTGATATTTAGGGAGAATTTAAGAAACACGTTACAGAAGTTAGTGGACTTAGCAAACCACTTGGTGGCAGTAAACTCCTTGTTAATCACAATGTGAACCTGAACTGCTGTATGGGCTTCTTAACTCCTATTCCTTTGTGCAAGTCCTTTTTTTCTCTATAATTATTTTTGATCCCCAAACAATGTCTCTGTCACATGAAAAAGATGTGGTTTCTTCTTGTTTTTTTTTTTCCCTAACAGACTGAATTTTATGTATAGATTATACGTCGTGAAGAATTTTTACAATTTAATTCTCAAGACTCAATACTTTTAGAAGAAGTCACAACGTATAATCTTTACATATAATTCAGTCTGTTAGGGGAAAAAAATAACAACAAGAAGAAATCACACCTTTTTCATTTGACAGAGACATTGTTTGGGGATCAAAAATAATTATAAATTATACTTATCATTGCAGCAATAGTGAGAGGCAGCTTGGGTAGTCCATTCTGCACAGTGTGGTTAGAAAAACTTTGGTTGCCTTGGGGCATTTCACTCTCCCTTGCTGAAGATGGAGGAATAGAATGATTGATCTTCCTCCACTTACAATGGGTTTTACATCTTGATAAACCCACTGTAAGCTGGAAATATCCTAAACTGAAGTGTAAATACACATAACCTACTGAACATTGTAGCTTAGCCTCGCCTACCTTAAACACAGAACACTTTTTTTAGCCTATAGTTGGACAAAATTATCTAACACAAAGTCGGTTTTATCATAAAATGTTAACTGTCTCACATAACTTATTGAGTACTGTGTGAAAGTGAAAAACAGAATGGTTGCATGGGTGCAGGGGGGTTGTAAGTATATGACAGTTTACCCTCACGATCCTGTGGCCGGCTGGGAGCTGGCTGCCACTGCCCAGCACCATGAGAGAGTATCATACTATACATCGCTAGCCTGGGAAAAGATCAAATTTTAAAGTACAGTTTTTACTGAAGGTGTTTTACTTTTGCACGATCACAAAGTTGAAAAATGTTAAGTTGTGCCATCGTAAGTCAGGGACTCTGTATCTAAAAGTTCTGACTCTAGATAAGAAGGGCAGAATCAGAACTGACTCACATAAGAGACCTCACATAGGGTCAGACACACATAGAGACTTAGTAATGTTAGTCCCAAACCTCTCCGTATTTGTTCCTTTGAAGTATCTAGTATTCACTAGCTCTTTGAGGCATTTGCTTCTGAACCCCAGCTGGCAGTTGCTTGCTACCTTATGATCTTGTTACTGCACATGGGGAGCCAGTTTTCTGTTAAGAGTGACCTGACATGGTCAAGGTGGGACATTAGTTCCAAGCCTAAAGTATTTCAAATACACGAAAATATTTATGCTAAACTATCTAAGACAGGAAAGAAAGCATTAAAAGTGTTCATCAGCAGAAAGCACATCAAATTATACTTAATTGTCAAAGGCCAAAATTGAGAATAAGGTAAGAATGTCTATTCTTATCACTTCAACTCAACATTGTCCTGGAGGTCCATGTCAGTAAAATAAGGCAAGAAAAAAAAAATTAAAGGTACACAGGTTGGACAAGAAAAAGTAAATGGTCTTTACTCACAAATGACATGATTATATAGGTAGAAAATTCCAAGCACTCTACCAAAAATAATAAAACTTATTAATACCAGAAATTTTATTTAGGAAACTTGCCAGGTAAAAGGTTAATATACAGAGGTTGTCTTCTTATATATTAGCAATACAAAATTAGAAAATATTTAAAAGATGTCATTAACAGTAACATCACAAAGCATAAAACTCCTCAGGGGAAATTCTAACAAAAATATAACATCTCTATGTTGAAACTACAAAACATTAGTGAAACAAATTTTAAAAGTGATAAATAAACAGATAAGCCAAATTCATGAGTTGGGAAACATATTGTTAAGATGTCATTATCCCCTAGTTGATCTATAGATTCAGTGAAATCCCAATCAGAATCTCAGGAGTCTTTTTACAGAAACTGACAAATTGACTCTAAAACATATTTGGAAGTGAAAAGTACACAAAAAGACCAAGACAATTCTGACAGACTTTTAATTACTTAATTTTGAGGCTTAATATAATATAAAACTATAGCAATCAAGACAGTATGGTACTTGCATGAATACAAACATTTAGATCAATGAACATAATAGAGTCCAGAAATAGACTCACACAAATATGATCAACTTATGACAAACGTGAAAGAGTAATTCAATGGCTTTAAGGATAATCTTCTCAACAAGCTGATGTTGAAACAATTAGATATCACTTTGCAAAAGACTAAGAAAGTCAACCTAAACCTCACCCCTTTGATGAAAATGAATGGAAAGCGGATCAGAGATTTAAAAATATAAAGTAAAACTACAAAAAATTTAAAGAAGACACATGGAAAAATCTTCCTGATTAGGGGTTAAGCAAATCTTAGATATGACACCAAAAGTGCAATCTGTAAAAGAAAAATTTAATTTCATCTAATTTAAAGCTTTCATGCTTCAAAGGACACCATCAAGAAAGAAAAAAGAAAACCTACAGAATATTTGCTGAGGGATAAAATATTTGCAAATCATATGTTTGATTATGTGTTGTGCCCAGAACATGTAAGGAACACCTTAAATGCAATAATAAAAAGGTAAACCAGTTAAAAGATGGTGAAGGATATGAACAGACACGTCACCAAAGAAGAAATATGGATGGCCAATAAACATACGAAAAGATGACCAACATCACTACTTGCTAGGGAATTGTCAGTTGAAACCACAAACCTCTCACCACACTGAATGGCTATAATAAGAAAGATGGTCAACAAAGAAGTGTTGAAGAGAATAAGGACAGATTGCCACTCATACAGTAATTGGGAAAAATGTAAAATGGTGCAATCACTTTGGAAGAGTTTAGTAACTTCTCAAAAAGTTAAATATAAAGTTACCATATGACCAGCGATTCCATTCCTAGGTATTTACCCAAGAGAAATGAAAATATGTTCACATAAAAGCTTGTCCATTCATAGCAGCATTAATCACAATAATCAAAGAGTGGAAAAAACCCAATGTCCTTTAATGGATGAAAGGATAAAAAAATGTGATATATCCATACAGTGGAATAGTTCCATACAAAGAGTAAAGTTATTAATGAATATGTGCAGCAACATGGGTGAGCTTAGAAAACACTTTGCTGAGTGAAAGAAGTCAGACACATATTGTATGATTTCATTTATAGGAAACATTCAAAATAGACCAATGCATAAGAGGAAGAATAATAATCCAAGTAGATTATTGGATGCCAAGAGCTGGGTACAGGGAAGATTGGGGGGTGACTTTTAAGTGGTACAGGTGTTTTTGGGGTTTGATAAAAATGTTCTAGAATGATGTTGATGATAGTCACACAAGTTCAAGTATACTAAAACTCACTGAATTGTACCCTTAAACAATAAACTAATAAAAGTCACTTATGTAGATTCATACTACATAACTTTCAAGGATATGTACATACCTAAGAATACACTTAAACATATTGGGAATGCCTTTGGGTGGAGAATAAAATAAATATGAAGAGAATTCTGCCCCCTCCAAAAAAACCCCCAGCGAAACAGAGAATACTTCAGTGGTTGACAGGGGTCAGGAGTAGAGGCAGAATTTAATTATAAAAGGGCAACACAAAGGAATCTTATATCCAGTGATGAAAGTGTTCTGTATCTTGATGTGGTGTTTTCACAAATCTACATGTGTGATAAAACTCATAGAATTGCATACCAAAAGAAAAAGTTACTTTTTAATGAACATAAAGTTTTAAAAAATTGTATTGAGACACGTGCCTTGTATCTATTATTTATTTTTATTTATCATATATAATATATTATTAACTATATATGTATTATTATTGTAACCCTCTTCCACTTTTTCATAAAGTGTCTATATTACTCTTTTCTATGTGAATAACCTCCTTTAATTTATTTTTAACTAAGTCACGTATTAATCAGTCTGTTGGGTAATTCTCAGTTTAGTACATATAAGGTATGCTGCATGGATGAACCTTACATATATTATTTTTGTATTTGCGTTTAAAGGTTTTGATTTCTTCTGCACTGGAAGTGGCCTAACATGTTGAAAACAGTCATTTATCAGTATAAAACTGAGGATTTTGTTCAAACCCAGAAGCTAATTGTGTAAAAGAGCTTCCACTCTGTGTTTATAATACTTGCTCTATGGTAGTCACCACAAACATTGTGGGTGGTATTACTAACTCCTTTAGATTAATTAGAACATACTTTTATGAATTTCTCTTGTCTTTTAAAAAGGGACTTTATTTAAAAAATTGAGATGTACAAAGATTTTCCATATACCATTTTCCCCCACATGAATAACCTCATCCATTTTATCATGGTATCACTGTACCAGAATGGTACATTTGTTTTAAACCAGGGATAATCTTCTTTGACATATCATTATCACCCGAAGTCCATAACTTACCTCAAGATTCACTCTTGGTTTTATACAGTTATGGTGGTGGTGGTTTAGTCGGTAAGTTGTGTCCAACTCTTATGACTACATGGGCTATAGCCTGCCAGGCTCCTCTGTCCATAGGGTTTCCCAGGCAAGAATACTGGAGCGGGTTGCCATTTCCTTCTCCAGGGGACCTTCCCGACCCAGAAATTGGATCCAGGTCTCTTGCATTGCAGGCAGATTCTTTAAGGACTGACCTTCAAGGGAAAGGCAACCCACTCCAGTACTCCTGCCTAGAAAATCCCATGGATTGAGGAGCCTGGTGTCCATGGGGTCGCAAAGAATCAGACACGACTGAGCGACTTCACTTTCACTGCAAGGGAATCCTATACAGTCTATGGGTTTGGACAACAGTATAAGTATCCATTGTTATGGTATCATACAGATATTTAACTGCTCTAAAAATCTCCTGTGCTCTGCCCTTTCATCATTTCCCTTCCATCCCCTGGCATTACAGATCATTTTACTTAATCCAGTGGTTTGACTTTCTCCAGAATGTCACTTAGTTGGAATCTGATAGCATGCAGTCTCTTCAGAGTGACTTCTTTTGCTGAATAACATACATTTAAGGTTCCTCCATGTCTTTTCATGGATTGTTAGCTCATTTTTCTTTAGTGCTAAATGATATTCTGTTGTGTGCATGTACAAAGTATATTTATCCATTCACCTACTGAATGAAATTTTGGTTGTTTCCAAGTTTGGCAATTACGAATAAAGTTCCTGTGAACATGCATGTATGGGTTTCTGTGTGGACAGAAGTTTTCAAATCCTTTGGGTAATACCAAAGAGTGCAATCATATGGTAAGACTATGTTTAGTTTTGTGAGAAACTACCAGACTGTCTTCCAAAGTGTCTGTATCATTTTATACTCTCGCCAGTAATGTTTCAGAACTCCTGTGGCTTCATACCCTTTCCAGAATTTGATGTGATCACTGTCTCAGATTTTGGCCATTCAAATAGGTGTGTAGTGGTATCCTATTGTTTTAATTTACATTTCTCTAACAATGTGATGAGCCGTATCCTGTCATAGGCTTATTGTCATCTGTGTATTTTATTTGGCAAAGTATCTGTTAATGTTTTGGCTGGCTTTTTAACTAAGTTGATATTTTCTTCTTGTTGAGTTTCAAGAGTTCTTTGTATATTTTGGATAGCAGCCCTTTATCAAGTGTGTCTTTTGCAAATATTTTCTCCCAAACTATGGATTGTCTTCTCATTGTCTTGATGTCCTGTTTCACAGAGCATAAATGTTCAATTTTGATGAAATCTAGTTTGTCTTTCCTCTTTTTTTGTTTCTATTATTTTATTTTAAAAGTACTATTAAACTTTTTATTTCAAATTGGAGAATAGTTGATTAACAGTGTTGTGTTATTTTAGGTATAAAGCAAAGTGATTCAGTTATCTATTGTTTTTAAAATTCTTTTCACATTTAGTTTGTTACATAACATTGAACAGATTTCCCTGTGCAATACAGTAGGTCCTTATTGGCTATCCATTTTAAATAGAGCAGTGTATGCATATCAGTCCCAAATTCCCCAACTATCCTTTCCCTCCCCTCTTCCATCGTGGTATTTAATTTAATATGATAAGTTTGTTCTCTAAGCCTGCGAGTCTATTACTGTTTTGTAATAAGTTCATTTGTATCATTTTTTTTTTAATTCCATGTATAAGCAATATCACATGGTATTTGTCTTTTTCTGATTTGGTTCAGTATATTTATTTCTAAGCCATCCATGTTGCTGCACATGGCATTATTTCATTTTAAAAAATGGCTGAGTAATATTCCATTGTATATATTACCACATCTTCTTTATCAATTCACCATAATTTTGATTTGCGGGGTTACATGGTAATGCTATTTTTAGCTTTTTAAGGAACCTCCATACTGTTTTCCATAGCAGCTGTACCAGTTTACATTTCCACCAACAGTGTAAGAGGGTTGCCTTCTTTCTACACACTCTCCAGCATTTATAGTTTGTAGATTTTTTGATGATGGCCCTTCTAACTTATAAGAAGTGATACTTCACTGTATCAATAGTTTTGATTTTCATTTCTCTGATAATTAATGATGTTGAACATCTTTTCACCTGCTTCCTGGCCATCTGTATGTCTTCTTTGGAAAAATGTCTATTAAGGTCTTCTGTCCATTTTTTGATTGGATTGTTTGCTTTGATGATATTAAGCCACATGAGCTGTTTGTAAATTTTGGAAGCTAATCCCTAGTCTATAACATTGTTTGCAGATATCTTCTCCCACTCTTTGGGTTGTCTTTTCATTTTGTTTAAGGTTGCCTTTGCTGCACAAAAGCTTTTGAGTTTAACTAGGTCCCATTTGTTTATTTTTGTTTTTATTTTCATAACTCTTAAGAGACTGATGGAAAAAATATTGCTGAGATTTACATCAAAGAGTATTCTTCCCAGGTTTTCCTCTAAGAGTTTATAATGTCTGGACTAACATTTAGGTCTTTAATCCATTTTCAGTTTATTGTGTATGATGTTTAAGAGTGTTTTAATTTCATTTTTAAACATATGGCTGACCAGTTTTCCCAGTGCCATTTACTGAAGAGACTGTCTTTCCTCCATTGTATAGTCTTATCTCCTTTGTCACAGATTAATTGATCATCTATTAATTGATCCATAGGACTGGAGACTAACTGGAAAAGGTCAGTTTTCATTCCAAACACAAAGAAGGGCAATGGCAAAGAATGTTCAAACTGTCGCACAATTGAACTCATCTCACACACTAGCAAAGTAATGCTCAAAATTCTCCAAGCCAGGCTTCAATAGTCTGTAAACCGTGAACTTCCAAATGTTCAAGCTGGATTTAGAAAAGGCAGAGGAACCAGGGATCAAATTGCCAACATCCACTGGATCATAGGAAAAGCAAGAGAGTTCCAAAAAAAAATCTACTTCTGCTTTATTGACTGTGCCAAAGCCTTTGACTGTGTGGGTCACAACAAGCTGGGAAATTCTTCAAGAGATGGGAATACCAGACCACCTGGCCTGCTTCCTGAGAAATCTGTATGCAGTCAAAAAACAACAGTTAAAACCAGACATGGAACAACTGACTGGTTCCAAATGGGGAAAGGAGTACGTCAAGGTTGTATATTGTCACCCTGTTTATTTGACTTCTATGCAGAGTACATAATGAGAAATCCCAGGCTGGATAAAACACAAGCTGGAATCAAGATTACCAGGAGAAATATCAACAACCTCAATATGCAGATGACACCACCCTTATGGCAGAAAGTGAAGAAGAATTAGAGCCTCCTGATGAAAGTGAAAGAGGAGAGTGAAAAAGTGGATTAAAACTCAACATTCAGGAAACTAAGGTCATGGCATCCAGTCCCATCACTTCATGGCAAATAGATGGGGAAACAATGGAAACAGTGAGAGGCTTCATTTTGGGGGGCTCCAAAATTACTGCAGATGGTGACTGCAGCCATGAAATTAAAAGATGCTTGCTCCTTGGAAGAAAAGCCATGGCCAACCTAGACAGCATATTGAAAAGCAGAGATATTACTTTGCCAACAAAGGTCCATCTAGTCAAAGCTATGGTTTTTCCAGTAATTGTGTATGGATGTGAGAGTTGGACTATAAAGAAAGCTGAACACCAAAGAATTGATGCTTTTGAACTGTGGTGTTGGAGAAGACTCTTAAGAGTCCCTTGGACTGCAAGGAGATCCAACCAGTCCATCCTAAAGGAAATCAATCCTGAATATTCATGGGAAGGACCAATGCTGAAGCTGAAAGTCCAATACATTAGCCACCTGATGTGAAGAACTGACTCATTGGAAAAGATCCTGATTCTGGGAAAGATTGAAGGCAGGAGGAGAAGGGGATGACAGAGGATGAGATGGTTGAATGGCATCACCGACTCAATGGACATGAGTGTAAGCAGGGTCCAGGAGCTGATAATGGACAGGGAATCCTGGTGTGCTGCAGTTCAAGGGTCATAAAGAGTCGGACATGACTGAGTGACTGAATTGAACTGAACTGAACTGATCATAGGTACATGGGTTTACTTCTGAGCTGTATATCCTGTTCCAGTAATTTATATTTCTGTTTTTGTGCCAGTACCATACTGTTTTCATGACTGTAGCTTTGTAATATAGCCTGAACCCAGGGAGACTGATTCTTTCAGTTTCTTTTTTCTTTCAAGATTGTTTTGGTTATTCAAAGACTTTTATGTCTCCATACAAATGTTAAAGTTTTTTTGTATTAGGTTTGTGAAAAATGTCATTGGTAATTTGATAGGGTTTGTATTGAATCTGTAGATTGCCTTGGGTAGTACAGTCATTTTAACAATATTGATTCTTCCAATCCAAGAACATGGTATATCTTTCCACTTGTTTGTGTCATCTTTAATTTCTTTTCATTAGCATCTTATAGTTTTCAGAGTACAGGTCTTTTTGTCTCCTTAGGTGGGTTTATTCCTAGGTATTTTATTTCTTTTTGATGTAATGGTAAATGGGAGTATTTCTTTAATTTCTCTTTCTGATTTTTTTGTTCTTATGGTGTAGAAATGCAACATATTTCTATGTATTAATTTCATAGACTGCAATTTCATCAAATTCATTGATGAGGTCTAGTAGTTTTCCAAGAGCATCTGTAAAATTTTCTACTCATGGTATTATGTCATCTGCACTAACAGTTTAACTTCTTCTTTTCCAATTTGAATTCCTTTTATCTCATTTTATTCTCTGATTTCCAAAGCTAGGACTTCCAAGACACTGTTGAATAAAGGTGGTGAGAGTGGATCTCTTGTTTTGTTTCTGATCTTAGAGGAAATGCTTTCAGTTTTTCATCACTGAATGTGATGTTAGCTGTAGATTTTTCATACATGATCTTTATTGTGTTAGGTATGTTCCTTCCATGCCAACTTTCTGGAGAGTTTTTATCATAAATAAGTGTTGAATTTTGTCAAAAGCTGTTCCTGCCTCTATTGAGAAGATCACATGATATTTATTCTTCAGTTTGTTCATGTGGGTATCATATTGATTGATTTGTAGATATTGAAAGCTCCTTGCTTCCTTGGGATAAATTCCACTTGATCATGGTGTATGATACTTTTAATGTATTGGTGGATTCAGATTTGCTAGTGTTTTGTTTAGGATTTTTGCATCTATGTTCATTAGTGATTCTGGCCCATAATTTTCTTTTATTTCTTTTTTTGTGTGATATCATTGTCTGATTTTGCTATCAGAGTGATGGTGGCATCATAGAATGAGTTGGGAGTATTTTTTCTTCTGCAATTTTTTGGAACAGTTTGAGAAGGATAGTTGTTAGCTCTTTTCTAATTATTTGATAGGATTTGACTGTGACGCTAACTGGTCCTGGAATTTTGTTTTTTGAGAGTTTTAAAATCACAGTTTCAGTTTCATTGCTTGTGCTTAGTCTGTCCATATTTTCTATTTCTTCCTGGTTTTACCTTGGAAGAGTGTATCTTTCCAAAAATTTGTACATTTTTTCCCTAGGATGTCCATTTTATTGGTATACAGTTGCTTGTAGTAATCTCTTATGAGTTTATCAGTTGTAACTTTTTTCATTTGTAATTTCATTGATTTGCATCCTCTTTCTTTTCTCTTCATGAGTTGGACTAAAGGTTTATTAATTTTGTTTGCCTACTCAGTTCAGTTTAGTCGCTCAGTCATAGCTGACTCTTTGTTACCCCATGGACTGCAGCACACCAGGCTCTCCTGTCCATCACCAACTCACAAAGTTTGCTCAAACTCATGTCCACAGAATCAGTAATGCCATCCAGCCATCTCATCCTCTGTTGTCCCCTTCTCCTCCTGCCTTCAATCTTTCCCAGAATCAGGGTCTTTTCCAATGAGTCAGTTCTTTGCATCAGGTGACCAAAGTAGTGGAGCTTCAGCTTCAGCATCAGTCCTTCCAATGAATATTCAGGACTGATTTCTTTTAGGATTGACTGATTGGATCTCTTTGCAATCCAAGGGACTCTCAACAGTCTTCTCCAACACCATAGTTCAAAAGCATCAATTCTTTGGTGCTCCGCTTTCTTTATGGTTCAACTCTCACATTCATACATGACTACTGCAAAAACCATAGCTTTGACTAGACAGACCTTTCTTGAAAAATTAATGTCTCTGCTTTTTAATATGCTGTTGAGGTTGATCATAGCTTTTCTTCCAAGGAGCAAGCATTTTTGAAGTTCATGGCTGCAGTCAACATCTGCAGTGATTTTGGAGCCCAAGAAAATAAAGTCTCTCACTGTTTCCATCGTTTCCCCATCTATTTGCCATGAAGTGATGGGACCAGATACCATGATCTTAGTTTTTTGAGTGAGTTTTAAGTTTATGATTTCTTTCCTTCTACTAATTTAGCTCTTCTTTGTTCTTTCTCTTATCATTTTAAGTGTAAGATTAGGTTACTTATTTGAAATTTTTTTTTGTTTCTTGAGGTAAGAGTGTATTGGTATAAACTTCCCTCTTAGAATTGTTTTTTTAAGTATCCCATAGATTTTTGATTGTTGTACTTTCATTTTCTTTTCTCTCTAGGTATTTTTTGATTTCCTCTAATTTCTCCAGTGATCCATTGGTTCTTTAGTAGCATATTGCTTAGCCTCCATGTGTTTGTGTGTTTTTTAATGTTTTTTTCCTTGTATTTTTCTTGTAATTTGTTTCTAATCTTGTAGTGTTGTGGTTGGAAAAGATGCTTGATAAAGTTTCAGTTTTCTTAAGTATACCGACACTCACTTTGTGGTTCAGTATGTGGTCAATTTTGGAGAATGTTTCATGTATACATGAGAAAATGTGTATTCTATATGTGGTCTTTTCTGCTTAGAGAAGTTCCCTTATCACTTTTTGCAAAGCTGGTTTGGTGGTGCTGAATTCTCTTAGTTCTTGCTTGTCTGTAAAGCTTTTGATTTCTCTATTAAATCTGAATGAAGGCCTTGCTGGGTAGAATATTCTTTGTTGTAGGTTCTTCCCCTTCAATTTAAATATATCATGCCATTTCCTTCTGGCCTGCAGAGTTTCTGCTGAAAAATCTGCTGTTAGCCTTATGGGTTTTCTGTTATATGTTATTTGTTACTTTTAATATTTTTTCCTTGTCTTTAATTTTTGTCACTTTGATTACTGTGTGTTTCCCTGTGTTCCTACTTTGGTTTATCTTGCCTGGAACTCTGTACTTCCTGGACTTGGGTGACTTTTCTTTTCCATGTTAGGGAAGTTTACAGCTATATCTCTTCAAAAAATTTCTCAGGTCCTTTCTCTTGTCTCCTTCTGAGATCCTTATAATGAATATATAATGATGATATATATACACCATATAATGGTGTATTTAATGTTGTTGCAGAGTGCCCTTAGATGGTTTTCATTTCTTTTAATAGTTTTTTCTTTATTCTATTCTGCAGCAGTTATTACCACCATCGTGTCTTCCAGGCTCCTTATCTATTCTTCTGTCTCAGTTATTCTGCTATTGATTCCTTCTAATGTATTCTTCTTTTCAGTTATTGTATCATTCTTCTCTGTTTCTTTACTATTTTTTCTTTTAAAATCTAACTTGTTGCTTTCTTTTTCATTGGTGATAGGTGAAACATTCATCTAAATGGATGTTCACAAACATGGATCTAAATGTCCAGTCCACATCATAACACCACAGAGAAGAAGCATTCCACCTTCCCTTCTCCCATTTAGCCCTCAGGTCCACGTTTGGGAACCAGTCTCTGGAACATGGCCAGCCTGTTCTCCCCCTAGCACAGTCAGGTAAGAAGCCTGTTGTAAATCTTGCTTTTGAAGTGAGTGTATCACAATGGCACTAGCTACTTGCCAGAATGATTTTGCGCGCGCATGCATGCGCCCGCGCACACACACACACACACACACAAGCTATGGTCCCTTTTTCCTAGGAGTTTTCCTGAGAAAGGAAAATTGTATAAATAATCATTTAAAAGACTATTAGATATAATTCTGAAGAGCTGTATGTAAATGGGAAAGTTGAAGCTATTTCAAGTGTATCAGGGGAAACTTCCTTTTAAAAGGAAGAGTCAATTCCTAATTGATCACTTTATCAGTTTTAAATTTTGTATATTAGGACCTTTTAAATCAGGACACACCTTGATTTCTAGGGCATTAAAAAACTGTTTTTAAAAATAATATTCACGTGCTAAGATGCAGTGAATTTTATTAGTATACATTTATTTTGTGGAAACCCATTTGGAAAGTCAGTAGAAATTAATCTAGGTTTTGAGGACAAGGAAGTCCTTTTCAAACTTTCTCATCCCTTGGCATTTATATGAGGACAGTACCTTGAGGGGAGTTCAGGGTGGGGAAGGTTCATCAAGTCTCAGGGAAGAGCCTGCACCTGAGCCTGCCAGGGGGCTTAGAAGGGCAGAGAAGGCCTTGAATGGTATGGGCCAGTGATACCCAAAACATTTCAGCTGAGGAACTCATTCTTCAAAGGAACCATGCACAAAAGCCTAATATTAATAGATAAACAAACAAAAGCCATGCTACTGTGCCTGAAGCAAAGTAGGGAGCCTGGAATCCTACTGATAGAAGTCAGTTTTGAGCATGCAGTTAACTGTATCACTGACAGGAAGATGAGATTGACTGGGTCTTCCATTCACCAGCTATGTGGCTTGGATTAGCTGTGCTACCTCTGTGAGCTGCAGGGTCCTAACCTGTAAAATGAAGGTTTCCAGTATCCTGAAGGGCTTAAGACTCTAACACGGGTATTGTGCTTGGCAGAAGTTCTGTACAGGGTAAGGCTCAATAAACCATAGTTCCTTCCCCAGTAATCAGCCAGCTCCCCACGTGGCTTTAAATTTCCATCTAAAAGATCACAGATAACAAAATTGGGGGAACTGTCTCCAAAGGAAAACTGTTAAAATTCAAATGTTGTGTTTGAAGAGGAAAGGGACCCATAATTTCTTCTCTGTGCTTTTTTTCATTGACACTTGGGTTTAGAGTTGAGAATCTCAGACGCATATAATTCCAAACACAGATTCTTAGAACAGTCTGTAAGAGCACCTAGTCAACACCTAGTCAACAACTTCATTTAAAAATATGAAAACAGAGTGTTCTAGAGGTCATTTGATCATCCAAAATTGTACTGGTAGGACATGGATGACTTTCTTGAGCCTGTTTCCTTTCTGAGAAATGGGAATGATGACTTCCTATTTTGACTCATGAGAGAAGAGCCTTGTAAATTGACTTTAAGATGTCAATTTCTGTTTCTCTCTTCACTTGGAGGAGGAGAGTAGTAGAAAAGTGAGGGACAGAGGTCTCTGTGAATAAGCACAGACAGGTAGCACCAATGGGAGGCACCAGGTTGGGGAGGTTGAGCCCTGTTTGAAAGTGATGAAAATAGGAGGTTGGTAGGACATGCCCAGGTTGGCTGCCAAAAAAGGGAGGAAGCCATCACAAAAGGAGGGAGTCTTATAGGCAGGCAGCTCCCCTAAGGGCAAGTGTGATTCAGAGGGAACTCATCAGAGTATTGTACTTCGTTATACTTTTTTCTCATTGCTGTTAATCTAAAATTATTCATGTGTTTCTTTCAAGCCTACATAGAGCATTTTTAGATTGGAAAGTCTTTTGATAACATCAAAAGTCTTAGATACAAAAACTCAGTCTGTAAGGCAGGGTAAAAAAAGATCCCTGACTGGTTTAAGATAGGAAGCTGAAGAATTAAAGGAAGTTGAGGCAGTACCCTAAAGTAAGACAATGTGTACAAGAGGGGATTTCTAACGAATACACCCAACTTCTCAGATTCTTTTAATTCAATAATTCCCTCCTCAACCCACATTCTGATTCATGAGTTGTTTCAAGTCATTACTCAGGATAGAAGCTTAATGGGTATGAATTTTAAATTCTTTCGGGAAGGTTTCTGAGCCTACAGAGCTGGGAAAAGAGTTTCCCGATAGGGGAGACCACTGACAGTTCTGATCACTTACAAAGTCTAGTCTCTGTTGGAACTATTTATGCAATAGAAGAAAACCTTCCAGTTTCTCCAGGAGAATGAAAACAAAAGCAGGAGGTTCCTCACAGCTTTGCTCTCACCTTCTGTGTTTTCAGGGCAAAACTGTCTCCTGGCCTCAACAATGTCTATTGCAGCCATTATAGCAAAAGAAACGATGGTGAAAAAAAATTCCTTTGCAAATCAGATTTAATGTGGTGAATTTCTTAACAACATGCTATGTTCAATAGAAATCACAATTTGAATGGACAGATTTTAGTGAGATCAAGGTGGGTTGTAGGAACACTCACAAAAAACACTTTAACAATTACAAATGTTTAATTCCCAAATATTGAGAGAATACATAAGCATTTTAGTCAGCATTTTACAAATAACAGTTTTATATAAAAAACTAAGTGTAACACTCTCCGACATACATCACAACAGGATCCTCTATGACCCACCTCCCAGAATATTGGAAATAAAAGCAAAAATAAACAAATGGGACCTAATTAAACTTAAAAGCTTCTGCACAACAAAGGAAACTATAAGCAAGGTGAAAAGACAGCCTTCAGAATGGGAGAAAATAATAGCAAATGAAGCAACTGACAAAGAACTAATCTCAAAAATATACAAGCAACTCCTACAGCTCAATTCCAGAAAAATAAATGACCCAATCAAAAAATGGGCCAAAGAACTAAATAGACATTTCTCCAAAAAAGACATACAGATGGCTAACAAACACATGAAAAGATGCTCAACATCACTCATTATCAGAGAAATGCAAATCAAAACCACAATGAGGTACCATTTCATGCCAGTCAGAATGGCTACAAGCAATAAATGCTGGAGAGGGTGTGGAGAAAAGGGAACCCTCTTACACTGTTGGTGGGAATGTAAACTAGTACAGCCACTATGGAGAACAGTGTGGAGATTCCTTAAAAATCTGGAAATAGAACTGCCTTATGACCCAGCAATCCCACTGCTGGGCATACACACTGAGGAAACCAGAATTGAAAGAGACACGTGTACCCCATTGTTCATCACAGCACTGTTTATAATAGCCAGGACATGGAAGCAACCTAGATGCCCATCAGCAGATGAATGGATAAGAAAGCTGTGGTACATATACACAATGGAGTATTACTCAGCATTAAAAAGAATACATTTGAATCAGTTCTAATGAGGTGGATGAAACTGGAGCCTATTATACAGAGTGAAGTAAACCAGAAAGAAAAACACCAATACAGTATACTAATGCATATACATGGAATTTAGAAAGATGGTAACAATAAACCTGTATGCAAGACAGCAAAAGAGACACAGATGTATAGAACAGTCTTTTGGACTCTGTGGGAGAGGGAGAGGGTGGGATGATTTGGGAGAATGGCATTGAAACATGTATAATATCATATATGAAATGAGTCGCCAGTCCAGGTTCGATGCACGATACTGGATGCTTGGGGCTGGTGCACTGGGATGACCCAGAGGGAGGGTATGGGGAGGGAGGAGGGAGGAGGGTTCAGGATGGGGAACACATGTATACCTGTGGAGGATTCATTTTGATATATGGCAAAACCAATACAATATTGTAAAGTTAAAAAAAAAAAACAGTGTAAGTAAATAAAAATGCAAATGAAAGAACATTCTAAATGAACTGAAAGGAGTCTCACTTTTCAAAATACCCATCAATGAATTTCTTTGTGTCTACTTAATAAGTTTTTAATATTTATATTTATTTGTTTTCTCCTGACAACAAACATGAGGTTTCTGGATCAGAGGCGGAGTGATTACCTACAGAACATCTTAGTGTTGGTTTCTCCTGCCCCAGTCTCTCCTTTGGGGCAGTGATGAGAGCAGATATCATCTGCATGTACAGAGAAGTCCATAATGTAGGAGAGGAAATCATGAAACTCTGGGTTTATATAGGAACTGCTGTGCAAGTACTCACTACTCTCTAGAGAGAAGGAGAGGAACTGTATATTTCACTGTAAACAAATCCTATGTTGGAAGAAAAAAGCAGATGGTCCCTAGATGTTACAGCTCTTTGAAATATAAATGAATGGCTCAGAATTTTATTACCCTTTGAAATATAAGTAAATGGCTGCAGGGGGAGAGAAACCTATAAATCTCTCAGGGATAATTAATTCACCATTTCTAACTTCCAAGGCATGGTTAGTGGTCAGTCATTCTTTAACACAGTTTGCCGGTAATTTTTTTGTTCAAGAAACTCTGGTTGTGCAGAACATGAAAATATTAGCTATTTGTCAGCACCGTAAAACATACTTAGATGGAATTGTATTTTCCATTCATTGACAACTGATCATTTTGTCTGGAGGGCTGTAGAGCATAAGAGAGTAATAGAAGATAGTGGTGAAAAGTAACTCAATTATGGAGAGTCATAAATGTTAAAGTCCATTCTGAAGGAGATCAGCCCTGGGTGTTCTTTGGAAGGAATGATGCTAAAGCTGAAACTCCAGTACTTTGGCCACCTCATGCGAAGAGTTGACTCATTGGAAAAGACTCTGATGCTGGGAGGGATTGGGGGCAAAAGGAGAAGGGGACGACAGAGGATGAGATGGCTGGATGGCATCACTCACTTGATGGACATGAATCTGAGTGAACTCCAGGAGTTGGTGATGGACAGGGAGGCCTGGTGTGCTGCGTTTCATGGGGTCGCAAAGAGTTGGACATGACTGAGCGACTGATCTGATCTGATCTTGGATAATATATGTACAGGCAATGGATAAGCCACAAATATCTCTGATCTTGTAAATTCAGAGGATGAGTGGGAAAAGCGTGGTGTCAGCTTCAGAGAAACAAAATAATGAATGACCACATGATCCAAGAATGAGAGACTTTTGAAAATGTGGGGGTCAGAGTTAGCAGGAATAAGAAGATAAGGAGAAAAGGGAATAGTAAGAGGTTTAGGACAACAGTGTCAAATTCTTCATTTTGGAGAAACCAAGATGACTGAGGCCTGAGAGAAGCCCTTAAGAGTCCACTTTAGATTAACTCAGTATTCCTAATAAAAGCTTTGAGTGATGTTGTCTGCTATTGAGTACATACGGGACACAGTGGAAGGGACGGGAGGAGGCATGATTAGGAAAGAAGAATATATTTAGGAGAAAATCCACACAAGATACATTGTTTTTTGCCCAATGTTTTCTTTAGAGTTTTGCAAATGTCCCATTCAATTCAAATTTGTCATTTTGTCCTTCAACCTTTGGAATTTAAGTGAGAAGGCCTAGAGAAATCAGGAAGCAGGCAGTGGGGCTACCCAGGGTTGGGTCCAGCCAGGCAGTTACAAAGACAATAAGGACTTGAAAAAGTCTAGGCTAAACCCTGTTACTTTTTAATTTTATTATTTATCTATGTTTATTTATATATTTTATGTTACACATATTTTGACTTAATTTTTCTTACTACTCAGATAGCAGAGTGAGCTACAGATGGATCTAGGGATTGTGAAGGTGGTAAGAAGTAGAGAGGCCAGAAGCCCTAGCACAGTAGAGTGTGGTGGTTACAATAGTTTTTGAGCATCTTACTCATTTCTCAATTTTAGTTTCCTTATGTTTTTATATCTGTAATATGTATTCTAGTTCTACCTTGCAGGGATGCTCAAATTTAGTCTAAACTCATCATTTGTAAAGAGTGAACACTGGTTCCTAGAATGGCTATTAAGTTCCAGATTTAAAGAGTTTTTTAAAGGTAAAATCATGCCTGTTATACAAATAGAAGCTAAACATGTGCTAAAAATTTTAACTCACTGATTAGTGAGAGAACCAGTACAATGCTGTAACTATCTCGAAGAATTCAGAGGAAAACTGACAGAAATTTACAAATAGAAGCAAGACTGGTCAGTATCCAGAGGGCAATAATTAATTGCATTCTGCTAGAGACAATTTATATTTCTGTAGAGTAGAATCATTCACAAAAAAACCAATCATGTTGGTTCTCTACAAGGTTTTCACATTTTATCTTGATACATATTGCAAAAAGGATAATGTTTATGGGTAAAAGAAGTTAGCTGCTCAGAAAGAAGTAAACAGCATCTTAAATAGTAAATGGAGCACATAAAAATCAAATTGAAAATGCCCTCTCTTTCTGCCTTTGCTGCTGCTATAATTCAGAAGCAAAGATGTCTTAAGGAAAGTGTATTAAAATTCAGTTAACTAAATTTGGATGATCCCTGCTGTTTTCTGGGTCACCTTTCTTTGTCACTTAGGGATGCTGGCTTAGGAAATGTAAGCCAACTTTATTGTCTCCTTGAGAAAGATATATTCAGGAAGATGTTTTCCCTAAAGAAGCAAACATGCATAATTATAAAATTAAATATAAATAGAACCAAGCAGAACCCTGTGCCCTCTCCCATCCACCCAAGTACAAAGGCTCCTATGTGTGTCCTGCCTCTTGTTTATAGAAAAGCTGTCTCCCAGGCCTCCCTGAATCACAAAAGACCAGACTCAAGCAGTTGATGATTAGGACAATACAGTCACAGAGTCTTTCAGTGTCTGACGCACAATCCTCAGTCATTTTACAGATAGAATAACTGCCACCAGAGGAAAAAAGCATGATGAGCAAACTGCAGCCATGACATAAGCTAATCCATCTTGAGCAACACTGAATATAGGGCTAGCACAATTCCAAGAACTGGCCTTAAGTGAATGTGATTCACTATTGCTCATAATAATCTATATCTTTGTAGGCATCCAAATAATTATAGCTTGTTCTCCCCATATATATAAGCAAGCAGGCAACTAAAATTGTTAGCAAATAGAGACTATACAGACCCATGTTAATACCTTCCACTCTGAGAATATGGTGCTGTGTGTCAGTGTGAAGAATTTACAGAAGGTGGACTTTCACCCATAAACCCCTAGAAATGGAATAATATTCTTACAAAGTGGGGATTTGTAAGCAGCTTTTGGCAGGCAAGGGCCCCTTTTACTTTGTCACTTTAGCAAAGCTGTATTGAAACTAATCTTAAGCCAGGCATCCCCATGCTCTACTCATCTCTAGCCCTAGCCCATCTTTCATACAATACTTTGCCTAAGCTGTTGGTTCTTTCCTAGATCAAAGAAGTAAAAATGAAGAATAAACAATTAACAACCCGATCTCTTCCCTAGCTCTCCCTTCAGTAATTCCATGAACCAACTATGTGAACAAGACAACAAAGAAAGATCACACGGAGTCGACAAGTCTGCACTCAGTGGGAGATGGTGGAGTCTGGTCCCTGATCTCCATAATTAATTGAAATTACTTCCCCTTTTCCCTTTAAAAACTTTCATGGCTGGGTAGAATCTTCAGAATTGGTTTCAGGGACATAAGTCTGCCTTCTTCCCAGATTGCCAGCTTTTCTGTTTAAAGCAACTTTCCTTTGTATCAACACTTGCCTCTGAGTATTAATGTTTTTTTTTTTTTTTTTAAGTAGTCTGATGTTTTTATTGTGTTTTTGTGTAAGTTCTGGCTTGCGAAGGATTGGAAATTTTTAAAAAGATTTAAGAAATCTTTTAAAAGTTTGTTCATCTCAGATTGTTTAAGCAGCACTGTTCTAGAATCATTACAAGTTAGCCATACGTATACCATGTAACTATAGGTAGAACCAGTGCAAAATAAAGAACACATTAAAATAAACATTCCAAGTGAAAGCTCAGAAATAAGGTATCTTTAACTTAACAATGCTCAAGTACTTAAATGTTCTTATGAGAAAAGCAGTGGTATGGTCTAAGCATGGGAAGTAAATTAAGTAAAGTCAAGTCGCTCAGTCGTGTCTGACTCTTTGCGACCCCATGGACTATAGCCCACCAGGCTTCTCCATCCATGGGATTTTCCAGGCAAGAATACTGGAGTGGGTTGCCATTTCCTTCTCCATAATTTCTGAGTGTCAAGCAGCTGGACCTGAGTTCAGCAATGTACATTTCTGCGTTGGAGAGGTATTTGAGCACCATGGAGTATGGATAAAAAGGTGGACAAGGAATCAGAGGTCATTGATTCAAGCCTGAATCTTCTATTGTTACAATCAAGAAAAAGAAAAAACCCACTAATTTTGGAAACCTCAGTTTCTTTATATTTAAATAGAATGATTATAATAATACTAATATCAAAACATTTTTGAAAAGATGAAATTAAATTGTGAATATAAACATATTCTATAAAGTATTCTAATGTTAGCTATTGCCACAATTTTACTCTCCTGGATTATCTACAGATAATGTAAATCTGTGTGTGGAGCAGATGGTAAAGCAGGTTGGCAAGCCCTGTTTTGAAATGAACTTTCTATATGATCCTGAACAAGCCATTGAAACTTCAGAGCTTCATTGCCTCACCATCTCTTTTTATCTCACAAACTAATTGTGAGGTTCTAATGAAATAATGACTGCTGGAAAATCCATAGATTTGACTATACAGACTTTTGTCAGCAAAGTGATGTCTCTGCTTTTTGAGAGTCCTTTTTAGAGCAAGAAGATTAAATCAGTCAATCCTACAGGAAATCAACCCTGAATATTCATTGGAAGGACTGATGCTGAAGCTGAAGCTCCAATATTTGGCCACCTGATGAGAAGAGTTAACTCACTGGGAAAAACTCTGATGCTAGGAAAGATTGAGGGCAAGAGGAGAAGGGGGTAACAGAGGATGAGATGGTTGTATGGCATCAACAACTCAGTGGACATTAGTTTGAGCAGACTCAAGGAGATAGTGAAGGACTGCGTGCTGCAGTCCATGAGGTCGCAAATTGTCAAACATGACTTAGCCACTGAACAGCAACAAATGACATAATGACTGTTACCCAGAAAACTACAAAATACCACACAAATGTAAGCCACTGACACTAGTTTGGTAAAACATCAGGAGTTGAGGAAATTAGACATTTTCCTTTATTAGTTATCTATAGATAAACTTTACTGTAAAAAAATAACCATTTTCATAATCAAAAGAATCAACTTTCCCCTCACCAAAGATTATATGTGAATTTAAAAGGAAAGTTCATAGTATCATTCTCTCGCCTGCTGCTGCTGCTGCTAAGTCGCTTCAGTGGTGTCCGACTCTGTGCGACCCCATAGACAGCAGCCCACCAGGCTCCCCCGTCCCTGGGATTCTCCAGGCAAGAACACTGGAGTGGGTTGCCATTTCCTTCTCCAATGCATGAAAGTGAAAAGTCAAAGTGAAGTCACTCAGTCGTGTCCAATCAGCGCCCCCATGGACTGCAGCCTACCAGGCTCCTCCGTCCATGGGATTTTCCAGGCAAGAATACTGGATATTCTCTTGCCTAGGACTTTGTAAAATGAAATTTAGCAGATCTCTGCTATTCTGTTCACTTGGAGCCACATTTGACACAATGTTATAACCATTAATGGAAGGAATATTCCATTACAATGAAATGGCAATTGTAGCTAGTTCATTAAAGCATCTTCCTTTAGAAAGAATTGTCCAAACTGCCCCATCTCTCAACACACACAAAACCACACACATCCACATGAGTCTTGAAATAAGACTCATGTGTGGACAGCATTCAGAGAATGATTATCAAAACAGTATTATACTATGTGGCCCACAAAGAAATTGAAAGGAATTTTCCTGTTTTTTTTTTTTTTTTTCTGTTGTTGTTGTTATTTGGTTTCTAAGCAGAACATAAACAGTATAAAGTTGTCTGCCCCATGGTCTAAATGCTCAATAAATATTTCTCTTTTTAAAACATTATTTTTTATTGGAGTATAGCCGCCAGGGCTCCCTGGTGGCTCAGAGGGTAAAGTGTCTGCCTGCAATGTGGGAGACCCGGATTCGATCCCTGGGTCAGGAAAAAAATCCCCTGGATAAGGAAATGGCAACCCACTCCAGTACTCTTGCGTGGAAAATCCCATGAGCTTGATAGGTTACAGTCCATGGGGTCACAGAGAATTGGACACGATGGAGTGACTTCACTTTTTATAGCCAATTAACAGTATTGTGATAGTTTCAGGTGGACAGCAAAGGGACTCAGTTATACATATATATCTATCTATTCTCCCCAAATCTCCCCTCTCATCCAGGCTACCACATAATACAGAGCAGAGTGCCCTGTGCTATACAGTAGGATAGGATCTTGTTGGTCATCCATTTTAAGTGTAGCAGTGTGTACATGTAGATCTCAAACTCCCTAACTATCCTGTCCACCCATCCTTCCCCCTGGCCAATCATAATTTCATACTCTAAGTCTATGAGTCTTTTTCTCTTTTGTAAATAAGTTTATTTGTATAATTTCTTTTTATATTCTGCATATAAGGGAAGTCATACAATATTTCTCCTTCTCTGTCTGACTTATTTCACTGAGTATGACTGTCTGACTCTTTGCTACCCCATGGACTGTAGCCCACCAGGCTCCTTTGTCCATGGGATTTTCTAGGCAAGAATACTGGAGTGGGTTGCCATTTCCTTCCGCAGGGGATCTTCCCAACCCAGAGATCGAACCCAGGTCTCCTGCATTGCAGGCAGATGCTTTAACCTCTGCACCACCAGGGAAGTTCCTAAGTCCATCCATGTTTCTGCAAATGGCATAACTTCATTCTTTTTAATGGCTGAGTAATATTCATTATATGTATATGCACCACATCTTCTTTATTCTTTCATCGGTCAATGGATATTTAAGTTGCTTCCATGTCTTTGCTGCAATGAACACTAAACAATGAACAGTGCTGCAAAGATGAACATTGAGGTACATGTGTCTTTTCAGTTATGGCTTTCTCAGGGTATATGCCCAGGAGTGGGATTGCAGAGCTATATGGTAACTCTTTCAGTTCTTAAAGAACTCCCATACTGTTCTCCATAGTGTTTGTACCAATTTACATTCCCATGAACTGTGTAGGAGGATTCCCTTCTCTCCACACTCTCTCCAGAATTTATTGTTTGTGGATTTTTTAATGATAGTCATTCTAGCTGGTAGTGAGGTGATACCTCATTGTCATTTTGATTTGCATTTCTCTAATAATCACCAGTGTTGAACATCTTATCATGTGCCTCTTGGCTATCTATATGTCTCCTTTGGAGAAATGTCTATTTAGGTCTTCTTCCCATTTTTTGATTGGGTTGTTTCTTTGATGATATTAAACCTCAGGGGCTATTTGTAAATTTTGGAGACTAATCCCTTGGTCACATCATTTTCAGTTATTTTCTCCCAATCTGTAGGTTATCTACATTTTATTTATTGTTTACTTTGCTATGCAAAAGCTTTTGAATTTAATTAGGGTCCCATTTTTTTTTTTTAATTTTCATTATTTAGGGAGATGGATTGAAAAAGATATTACTGTGATTTATGTCAGAGAGTGCTCTGCCTATGTTTTCCTCTAGGAGTTTTATAGTTTCTGGTTTCACATTTAGGTCTTCAATCCATTTTGAGCTTATTTTTATGTGTGGTGTTAAATAATATATAACATTATTATTATTTTTTTAACATGTAGCTGTCCAGTTTTCCCAGCACCATCTGTTGAAGAGACTGTTTTTCCAATATTGTGTAGTCTTGCTTCCTTTGTTGTAGATTAATTGACCATAGGTGTCTGGGTTTATTTCTGGATTTCCTATTCTGTTCCATTGATCTATATTCCTGTTTTTGGGCCAGTACCATATTGTTTTGATGGTGATAACTTTGTAGTACAGTTTGAAGTCAGGGAGCCTGATTCCTCCAGCTCCTTTTTTCTTTCTCAAGATTGCTTTGTAAATTCAATGTTTTTTTTGTCTCCAAACAAATTTTAAGATTTTTTTTTGTCTTAGATCTGTGAAAAATGCCATTGATAATTCGACAGAGATTGCATTAAATCTGTAGATTGCCTTGGGTAGTACAGTCATTTTGACAATATTGATTCTTCCAATCCAAAAACATGGTATAATTTTCCATCTGTGTCTTCTTCAGTTTCTTTCATCACCATATCAGTATCTTATAGTGTTCAGAGTACACATCTTTTGTCTCCTTCTTTTTGATGTGATGGTAAATGGAATAGATTCTTGCATTTCTCTTATCTTTCATTGTTAGTGTATAGAAACGCAACAGATTTCTGTATGAGTTTTGTAACCTGCAACTTTACCAAATTCATTCATGGGCTTTAGTAGTTTTCTGGTGACATCTTTAGGATCTTCTATGTATAATATCATGTCATCTGCAAACAGTGACAGTTTAACTTCTTCTTTTCCAATTTGGATTTCTTTAATTTCTTTTTCTTCTCTGATTATTGCAACTAGGACTTCCAAAACTATGTTGAATAAAAGTGGTGAGAGTGGACATCTTTGTCTTGTTTCTGATGTTAGAGGACATGCTTTCAGCTTTTCACCACTGAGCATGGTGTTAGCTATAGGTTTGTTGCATATGAGTTTTATGTTGAGGTATATTCCTTCTATGCCCATTTTCTGGAGAGTTTTTCTTAATCATAAATGGGTGCTGAATTTTATTAAAAGTTTTTTGTACATCTATTGAAATAATCATATGGTTTTTATTTTTCAATTTGTTGATGTGGTGTATCACACTGATTAATTTGCAGATACTGAAAAATACTTGCATCCCTGGGATAAATTCCACTTGATCATGGTGTATTTAATGTATTGTTGGATTTGAATTGCTAGTATTTTGTTGAGGATTTTTGCATCTATGTTCATCAGTGATATTGGCCTGTAATTTTCTTCTTCTGTGGTATCTTTGTCTAATTTTGGTATCAGGGTAATGGTGGTATTACAGAATATGTTTGGAAGTGTTCCTTCCTTTGAAATTTTTGGGGAATAGTTTCAGAAGGATAGATGTTAGCTTTTCTTTAAATGTTTGCTAACTTTTGTCTGTGAAGCCATCACGTTCTGGACTTTTGTTTGTTGGGAGTTTTTAGGTAACAGTTTAAATTTCAGTGCTTGTGATTGGTTGGTTCATATTTTCTATTTATTCCTGGTTCTGGGAATAATAGAAAGATAGTCTGGGGAGACTATCTTTCTAAAAATTTGTCCATTTCTTCCAGGTTGTCCATTTTATTGACTATACTTGCTTGTAGTAGTCAGTTGCTTGTATTTGATCCTTTATATTTCCATGGTGTCTGTTTCAACTTCTCCTTTTTAATTTCTAATTTTATTGATTTGAGTTCTCTCCATTGTTTTCCTGATGAATTTGACTAAAGGTTTATAAATTTTGTTTATTATTTCAAAGGACCAGCTTTTAGCTTCACTGATATTTGCTATTGTTTTCTTTGTCTCTATTTCATTTATTTCTTCTCTGATTGTTATATGATTTCTTGTACTAACTTTAGGTTTTGTTTGTTTTATTTTCTCTAGTTGTTTTAGGTTTAATCTTAGCTTGTTTATTAGAGAATTTTCTTGTTTCCTGAGGTAAGATTGTACTGCTGTTACTGCTTTTGCTGTATCCCATCTGCCTCTAGTATTTTTTGACTTTTCTCTTTGATTTCTTCAGCGATCCTTTGGTTGTTTAGTAGCATATTGTTTAGCCTTCACATGTTTGTGCTTTTTATGGTTTCTTCTTGTAGTTTATTGCTAACCTCATAGCAGTTGTGATCAGAAATGATGTTTGATATGATTTCAATTTTCTTAAATTTACCAAGGCTCATCTTGTGGCCCAGCATGTGGTCAATCCTGGAGAATGTTTCATGTGCACAATTACTGTGTTACTGTACATTTCTCCCTTTATGCTTGTTAGTATTTGAGATGCTCCTATGTTGGGTGCATATATATTGGCATATATATAATTGTTATATCTTCTTGAATTTATCCCTTGATCACTATGTAGTGTCCTTTCTTTCTTCTACCAGTCTTTGTTTTAACATCTATTTTGTCTGATATGAGTATTGCTACCCAGCTTTATTTTGATTTCCACTTTGTGGAATACCTCCTTCCATCCTCTCACTTTCAGTCTTTATGAATCCCTAGGTCTGATGTGGGTCTCTTGTAGACAGAGTATATATGGGTCTTATTTTTGTGTTCACCCAGATAGTTTATATCTTTTGGTTAGTGTACTTAATCCATTTACATTTAAGATGATTATTGATATGTTTGTTCCTATTACGATTTTCTTAATTGTTTTGGGTTTGTTTTTGTAGGTCTTTTCCTTCTCTTATGTTTCCTGCCTAGAAAAATCCCTTTAGCATTTGTTGTAAAGCTGGTTTTGGTGGTGCTGAATTTTTTTTAACTTTCCTGTCTGTAAAGTTTTTTATTTCTCCATCAAATCTGAATGAGAACCTAGCTGGTTATAGCATTCCTGTTTGTAAGTTCTCTTTCATCACTTTAAATATATCACACCACTCCCTTGTGGATTGCAGGGTTTCTGCTATGAAATCAGCTGATAACCTTATGGGAGTTCCCTTGTATGATATTTGTTGTTTTTCACCTGTTGCTTTTAGTATTTTATCTTTGTCTTTAATTTTTGTCAGTTTGATTACTATGTGTATTAGCATATTCCTCCTTGGGTTTATTCTACTTGGGACTCTCTGCTTGAAGCCATTCTTAATCCTAAATGATAAAATCTATCACCTTGCACTATGTTAAGATCATTCTATGATTAAATTAATGCAGGCTGACGATTAACATAGGGCTGATGATAAACATATGTACAAAAACAAGGACACAGATTTGTATGAGGGGAAAAATCTCTATGTGAATATGCTCCAAAAAAGTGAATTAAAAGGTGGGAGAAAAAGATGCATTCCACTTAAATATTGAGGTAATTAAATCTTTCTGTTATGGTGAAGAGCATATGTTACATAAACTATTGTAAAGGAGATGGTAAAGGAGCAGATAATAGGCATATGTGGAGACCTTGACAAGGCTTTTTTGAATGACAGAATGGAGGCAATGATGTCAACAGGTCAATATGTCAATATGTCTGCTAGTTGGGCAACCTCTATGTATCCTTAGGCAAATTAGAAACTCTAGTATAGGTATTAATTGAGTTTGAACATAACATTTATACATAAGGTATACCATATAAGGGATATGCCTTATATATTAGGCAGACCTAACTTTATTGTCATATTCAAAACAGTTTATTAAAATTTGAATTTTAAAAGGAAAAGCTTTAAATAACTTTTAAAGAAAAATGTAATATTAATTTTATTTTTCATCCTTGTAGATAAAATGAAATGTTGCCATAGTAAGTTATGGGGTGATCAAACTTCTGATAAGCTATTTTGGTTTATTTGAACAAGGAACCATGGCAGATAGTTTTAGATTTACAAAAAAGGACAAGTATATACCTTCACTTTCAGAAGGTAAAACCACTTCAGTATGTATGTTAACTGCTAACATACTAATAAGTAGAGATAAACCTATCCTTACTTTCTATTTTTTTCTTCTTCTTTTTTAAATCAATTAATTCATTTATTTGACTGTGCCAGGTCTTAGTTGTGGAATGTGGAATCTAGTTCCCTGGCCAGGGACCAAACTCTGGCCCTCTGCATTGGGAGCATGTACTCTTAGCCACTGGACCACCAGGGAAGTCCCAATCCATACTTTCTCTTATTCCAAACATTTTTAGACTGGATTTGCCATTTATATTATTTTCAATATGACTTTCAAGTTGAGAAGTGAAACTCCTATTCTGACCACCACTTTCGGTAAATCACTTCCATGGCCATTGCCACATTGTAGGAATACAAGATGTGAAACTTGTCGCCCAGTCTTCAATGACCTTGATTGTTTTATCAACCCTTAAGAGAGCAGTAAGTGAAAAACAAACACTATTGATTAGGCCTAGGAGTTATTCATAAGGGCAACACATCAGTATCAATTGCAGGCAAATCTCACTTCATTTCCTATATTAAGTAAACATTGTCGTCATGAATTGTAGTCATGGTACTTTGGTTACGCTTTAAAACAACTTTTTCTTTTTCTAGACTAGTCTTTTCCCAAAAATGTAACCATGGAATGCTTTTTCATGGGAAAATTTTACCTCCCCCCTGCCCCCCACCCCCAAAAATCTCTTGGAAAATTCTGAATTCCATATTCCATTTTTAAACATTCACAAGATGAGTTAGTGACTCTCATAACAAAGGAACCTACTTATCTTTGCTTAGCTCAGCAATTCCTGTTTGACCACTGAACTCTCCTCCTACTCATATTGTGTGAGCAGCTATGAACATCCCTCAGAACTTCTATTTCCAGGAAGACACTCTGATAAATACTTATCTTGACTGACAAATATGTTAGTCACTCAGTCGTGTCTGACTCTTTGCAACCTCATGAACCAGAGATTGACCTGGGTCTCCTGCATTGCAGGCAGATTCTTTACCAATTGAACCACCAGGGAAGCTGGGATAGAATCAATTTAGATACATGTTACATCCTTCCAAAGCTTGAAAATTCTGATAAGCTCTTGGAAGAGGCCACTACACCACAACTAAATGAGTTGAGGGGAAAGGACTTCTGGGAATCACAAGGCTGCTTGATCAGTGGTAGACAACACCTACTTAAGGAGATTCCTGAGATTTAAGGGAACCCAATTGTACTGTGGATGTAGCTGAAGAGCCTTCTGATAGTACATGTTGGCCTCTTCTGTGTTTTTGGTCAGTATTTCAAAGTTGTTCAGCACAATTTCATGATGTGGATACAGCCTGAAATAATGTAAATGCTAAGCCTTGATTGTCAAACTCCTCTAAGTTTGGCACAGTTTGCTTGTTTTTAAATCCAAGTATTCCAAGACCAAAACAAAACAAAACAATGAAATTTTCCTTTACTTTCTCATCAGAAATGGTATGACTGTGCCAATCTTTCTGATCAGTTTCTTTTTCGTAAAAAAAAAAAAAAGTAATTTAAAGTTGTTCATAAATTTTGCTTCTTGAAATACACAAATCTGGCAAGAGAGAATAGATTGGCAGATAGTAGTCAATCTAAGGGACTTCCCTATAGCTCAATGGTAAAGAATATTCCTGCAATGTAGGAGACCCGGGTTCAACCCCTGGGTCAGGAGGATCCCATGCAGAAGGAAATGGCAACCCATTCCAGTATTCTTGCCTGAAGAATTCCATGGACAGAGGAGATTGGAGGGTTACAGTCCATGGGGTCACAAAGAGTAAGACAGGACTAAGTGACTAACACACACAGTGAATCTAACGCTTAAGTAATACAATTTAGAAATAGCATGCAAAGCTAGCGTGGTTAAATAAATCCCAAGTTTTTATGGCTTATAGAGTTAGTTTCAAGTTGTTTTCATGGAAAATTCTCATGAGATGTTGAGTTTCTGACCTGGAGGGATTGCTGACAGCCTGCTCCATCAGTTCAGTTCAGCCGCTCAGTCGTGTCCAACTCTTTGTGACCCCATGAATCGCAGCACGCCAGGCCTCCCTGTCCATCACCAACTCCTGGACTTCACTCAGACTCACGTCCATCGAGTCACTGATGCCATCCAGCCATCTCATCCTCTGTCGTCCCCTTCTCCTCCTGCCTCTGATCCCTCCCAGCATCAGAATCTTTTCCAATGAGTCAATTATTCGCATGAGGTGGCCAAAGTACTGGAGTTTCAGCTTTAGCATCATTCCTTCCAAAGAAATCCCAGGGCTGATCTCCTTCAGAATGGACTGGTTGGATCTCCTTGCTGTCCAAGGGACTCTCAAAAGTCTTCTCCAACACCACAGTTCGAAAGCATCAATTCTTTGGCACTCAGCCTTCTTCACAGTCCAACTCTCACATCCATACAGGACCACAGGAAAAACCATAGCCTTGACTAGATGGACCTTTGTTGGCAAAGTAATGTCTCTGCTTTTGAATATGCTATTTAGTTGGTCATAACTTTCCTTCCAAGGAGTAAGCATCTTTTAATTTCATGGCTGCAGTCACCAGCTGCAGTGATTTTGGAGCACAAAAAAATAAAGTCTGACACTGTTTCCGCCGTTTCCCCATCTATTTGCCATGAAGTGATGGGACCGGATGCCATGATATTCGTTTTCTGAATGTTGAGCTTTAAGCCAACTTTTACACTCTCCACTTTCACTTTCATCAAGAGGTTTTTTAGTTCCTCTTCATTTTCTGCCATAAGAGTGGTGTCATCTGCATATCTGAGGTTATTGATATTTCTCCCAGCAATCTTGATTCCAGCTTGTGCTTCTTCTGTTCCAGTGTTTCTCATGATGTACTCTGCATACAAGTTAAATAAGCAGGGTGACAATATACAGCCTTGACGTACTCCTTTTCCTATTTGGAACCAGTCTGTTGTTCCATGTCCAGTTCTAATTGTTGCTTCCTGACCTGCATACAGGTTTCTCAAGAGGCAGATCAGGTGTTCTGGTATTCCCATCTCTTTCAGAATTTTCCACAGTTTATTGTGATTCACACAGTCAAAGGCTTTGGCATAGTCAATAAAGCAGACATAGATGTTTTTCTGGAACTCTCTTGCTTTTTCCATGATCCACCAGATGTTGGCAATTTGATCTCTGGTTCCTCTACCTTTTCTAAAACCAGCTTGAACATCTGGAAATTCACAGTTCATGCACGGCTGAAGCCTGGCTTGGAGAATTTTGAGCATTAATTTACTAGCATGTGAGATGAGTGCAATTGTGTGGTAGTTTGAGCATTCTTTGGCATTGCCTTTCTTTGGGATTGGAATGAAAACTGACCTTTTCCAGTCCTGCGGCCACTGCTGAGTTTTCCAAATTTGCTGGCATATTGAGTGCAGCACTTTCACACCATCATCTTTCAGGATTTGAAAGAGCTGAACTGGAAATCCATCACCTCCACTAGCTTTGTTCGTAGTGATGCTTTCTAAGCCCCACTTGACTTCACATTCCAGGATGTCTGGCTCTAGGTCAGTGATCATAGTGCCCTATTTTTACACAAGATGGTGAGAATTCTTTGATTTGTGTATGAAGGATATGTAAATGTGTTTAGATTAAGTTATCAGCAAAGCTAGCATTCTGAAAAAGGAAAGTTACATATAATATATGCACATAAAAATACATCATATCACTAAAATTGTTCTTTAGGATTCATCAGTTGTTTAATTTCCTCCTTTTTCACCATGAGATCCTATCTGGTCTGATGTAGAAAATCCTAGCCAGATACATATAAAATTTTAATTAATACATGTTATGTTAAAAAAAGGAAAAAGGCCAGCATTCCTAAAGTTCAAATGCAAATGCAAAAAAGATATGGATGTATATTAATAAAGAATATTTGTGCTGATGTAGGAGGTGAGAGAATCTGCTTACTTCCTAAATGATAAGCCAAATGATCACAAGTACATAATTCAGATATTTCTGCAACATTTAGAGTGGACATATTTGACAATTTAAGTTCTTTTCATCTCTATCATCTATAGAACTGTGAAGCTGGCTTTAATGTAGAAAAACAGAACATGTCCAAAGAATAAAAATAATCTGCACTTGTCAATTCCTCTGACAACTAAATGGTGCACTTGCCCTTTGTTCTGTCCTATCTAAGAAGATCAATTTAATTTTGGAGCAGGAGGAGTTCCTATTGAAAGGCCAAGGAAGCCACTTTGCAGTAGCTATAAAGGTCCACACAGTATCTTGGGAAACTTTCTAAAGAGACATGTTGTTAGAGGCAGCTGGACAGAGAAACCACACAGAACTGGCCCTGTCCTGCAGCTCCTTGGTGCCCCTTTAATGGGCAGACAGTTCGGGAGGCCTCCCCTACCACGAAGCACAGTGGGAGCAATAACAGCTTTCACGCTGTTTCTGAATGGAGCCAGAGGCTATTGTACTTGGGATAGGAGGCAAAAAATACTGTTGTGCTGAGAAAAAACAACAACAATAACAACAATTTGTGTTCTAAGCCTATGAAAAATCCTTAGCTTAGACAGAAGAACTTCTTTGTTACTCCCTGGAAACTTTTACAAAGAGCATATCTCAGCCAGGATTTATTGATTTAAGTAAAGTGCTGTGACTTCTGATAGATTGTGGGTGTGCCAGTGAACGTGGTGAGAACAATTCCCACGCTCATTGTTTCCAAGATGAGAAGCAGCAATATAAGGCATGTCTGGGATATTTCCCTCCTTTTATCACAGAAGAGGTAATTTCATAAAATTTTACCTTTTTCTTATTTTTCTGGCTTGTGGGTCCTGGAATTAAACATGTGAGGTGAAGGCACTGACTAGAGGGAGGGTCAGGCTGAAATCAGGAAGAGCTTCCATGAGGGGCTCACGTGTTTGTGAGATGCCCTTCCGCTGGGTCACACGGCTGCCCTCACCAGCTGCTCTCAATTCTGGGACTTCATCCTCACGGTTCCAACTGTTCTTTAAGTAGTCATGCTCACTGACTGCAGAACTGTTCTGTTTTTTTTTTTTTTTTTCCCCTCTTCTTGATCCATAACAGGAAATAAATTCATCCCTGAGTTCTCAAAACCAGAAACAAACATTCACAAGGAAGAAAGGAAAAAAAAGAAATGAGCTGTGAGCAAAGAAGAGATCTTGTTTTAATAAATAGCTCCAAACTACAGCTCGCTTGTTGGCATTTACTGTAATTTACTAATTCTATTAATATTACCAAGCTTCAGTCCTCCATCTGGATAATGACACTAAAAAAAAATTTCTCTAATGACAAAGGCCTGTAGGAATATCCTCTCTCTGTCTAGGGATCTGATTGGTGAAAATTTCTGTGGGCTTCACCCAACCATGGGCAAGCACTACATTATTAACGAAATAAAGCTGAATTTTATTAAAAATATTCTTCAACAACCAAGTGAAAAATACTTTTGATTTTTTACAAATATAGTTTTATAAAACACATTGTTTTCTCCTGTTTATCAAAGACTCATGTTTCTCAAAGATAAGGCCTACTTTGAGTCTTTCTCTTTAAATTAAATATATGTTTAAATTATATTGGAGCTTGGAATCTTTGGAAAAATCAAAGTGGGGTTTATTTCTACTGAGGATATGTATAGTTTAAGAGATGTCCATGTTTCCACATCAATTACGAGAATGAACTTGACTCTTACTTCTAGAGGTATGTTATACAGAAGTTTCTGTTCATAGTTATTCCTTACTTCAGTGAAAGAAATTGACTTGCATTGGCATTAAAAAAAAACCCCAATACTTCACTGAGTTGGAAAAGCCTGATGTTTTTCAGTTTTGGGGAGAACAGCTGCTACATTTACTTGGTCTCACCATTTAAAAAATTATTTCTTCCTGTAAGATGAATTAAAATTTCTTTATGAGACTGTTTGTAGTATGCTCAAGTAATACACTTATTGCTTCATTTAAAAACACAAATATAAGTATAAAGACAAATCATTTGGTGAGCTACACAGAGAAAAGAAAGAATCTTTTTTTACTTGCATTATATTCCTTTTTAAAAAATATTGGTTGCACTGGGTTATTGCCATGGTGTGGGGTGGCGGCCGGGAGGACAAACCCCATGTCCAAGGAGCAGTGGCTGCACGGGCTCAGGAGTATCCCACGTTGAAGGTCAGGAAGGGTGGCGGTGAGGAGATACCCCTTGTCCAAGGTAAGGAGCAATGGCTGCGCTTTGCTGGAGCAGCCAAGAAGAGATACCCCCAAGCCCAAAGTAAGAGAAACCAAGTAAGACGGTAGGTGTTGCAAGAGGGCATCAGAGGGCAAACACACTGAAACCATACTCACAGAAAGCTAGTCAATTTAATCACACTAGGACCACAGCCTTGTCTAACTCAATGAAACTAAGCCATGCCCGTGGGGCAACCCAAGATGGGCGGGTCATGGTGGAGAGATCTGACAGAATGTGGTTCGCTGGAGAAGGGAATGGCAAACCACTTCAGTATTCTTGCCTTGAGAACCCCATGAACAGTATGAAAATGCAGAATGATAGGATACTGAAAGAGGAACTCCCCAGGTCAGTAGGTGCCCAATATGCTACTGGAGATCAGTGGAGAAATAACTCCAGAAAGAATGAAGGGATGGAGACAAAGCAAAAACAATACCCAGCTGTGGATGTGACTGGTGATAGAAGCAAGGTCTGATGCTGTAAAGAGCAATATTGCATAGGAACCTGGAATGTCAGGTCCATGAATCAAGGCAAATTGGAAGTGGTCAAACAGGAGATGGCAAGAGTGAATGGAATCAGTGAACTGAAATGGGTGAATTTAACTCAGATGACCATTATATCTACTACTGCGGGCAGGAATCTCTCAGAAGAAATGGAGTAGCCATCATGGTCAACAAAAGAGTCCAAAATGCAGTACTTGGATGGAATCTCAAAAATGACAGAATGATCTTTGTTTGTTTCCAAGGCAAACCATTCAATATCACAGTAATCCAAGTCTATGCCCCAACCAGTAATGCTGAAGAAGCTGAAGTTGACCTATGTGGGTCTATGAAGACCTACAAGACCTTTTAGAACTAAAACCCAAAAAAGATGTCCTTTTCATTATAGGGGACTGGAATGCAAAAGTAGGAAGTCAAGAAACACCTGGAGTAACAGGCAAATTTAGCCTTGGAATACAGAATGAAGCAGGGCAAAGGCTAATAGAGTTTTGCCAAGAAAATGCACTGGTCATAGAAAATACCCTCTTCCAACAACACAAGAGAAGACTCTACACATGGACATCACCAGATGGTCAACACCAAAATCAGATTGATTATATTCTTTGCAGCCAAAGATGGAGAAGCTTTATACAGTCAACAAAAACAAGACCATGAGCTGACTGTGGCTCAGATCATGAACTCCTTATTGCCAAATTCAGACTTAGATTGAAGAAAGTAGGGAAAACCACTAGATCATTCAGGTATGACCTAAATCAAATCCCTTATGATTATACAGTGGAAGTGAGAAATAGATTTAAGCGACTAGATCTGATAGATAGAGTGCCTGATGAACTATGGACTGAGGTTCGTGACATTGTACAGGAGACAGGTATCAAGACCATCCCCATGGAAAAGAAATGCAAAAAAGCAAAATGGCTGTCTGGGGAGGCCTTACAAATAGCTATGAAAAGAGAGAAGCAAAAAGCAAAGGAGAAAAGGAAAGATATAAACATCTGAATGCAGAGTTCCAAAGAATAGCAAGGAGAGATAAGAAAGCCTTCCTTAGTGATCAATGCAAAGACATAGAGGAAAACAACATAATGGGAAAGACTAGAGATCTCTTCAAGAAAATTAGAGATACCAAGGAGACATTTCATGCAAAGATGGGCTCGATAAAGGACAGAAATGGTATGGGCCTAACAGAAGCAGAAGATATCAAGAAGAGGTCGCAAGAATACACAGAAGAACTGTACAAAAAAGATCTTCACGACCAAGATAATCACAATGGTGAGATCACTGACCTAGAGCCAGACATCCTGGAATGTGAAGTCAAGTGGGCCTTAGAAAGCATCACTACAAACAAAGCTAGTGGAGGTGATGAAATTCCAGTTGAGCTCTTTCAAATCCTGAAAGATGATGGTGTGAAAGTGCTGCACTCAATATGCCAGCAAATTTGGAAAACTCAGCTGTGGCCACATGACTGGAAAAGGTCAGTTTTCATTCCAATCCCAAAGAAAGGCAATGCCAAAGAATGCTCAAACTACCACACAATAGCACTCATCTCACATGCTAGTAAATTAATGCTCAAAATTCTCCAAGCCAGGCTTCAGCAATATGTGGTCCGTGAACTTCCAGATGTTCAAGCTGGTTTTAGAAAAGGCAGAGGAACCAGAGATCAAATTGCCAACATCTACTGGATCATCAAAAAAGCAAAAGAGTTCCAGAAAACATCTACTTCTGCTTTATTGACTATGCCAAAGCCTTTGATGTGTCGATCACAATAAACTGTGGAAAATTCTGAAAGAGATGGGAATACCAGACCACCTGACCTGCCTCTTGAGAAATCTGTATGCAGGTCAGGAAGCAACAGTTAGAACTGGACATGGAACAACAGACTGGTTCCAAATAGGAAAAGGAGCATGTCAAGGCTGTATATTGTCACCCTGCTTATTTAACTTCTATGCAGAGTACATCATGAGAAACGCTGGACTGGAAGAAACACAAGCTGGAATCAAGATTGCCAGGGGAAATATCAATAACCTCAGATATGCAGAAGACAGCACCCTTATGGCAGAAAGTGAAGAGGAACTCAAAAGCCTCTTGATGAAAGTGAAAGTGGAGAGTGAAAAAGTTGGCTTAAAGCTCAACATTCAGAAAATTAAGATCATGGCATCCAGTCCCATCACTTCATGGGAAATAGATGGGGAAACGGCGGAAACAGTGTCAGACTTTATTTTTTGGGGCTCCAAAATCATTGCAGATGGTGACTGCAGCCATGAAATTAAAAGACGCTTACTCCTTGGAAGGAAAGTTATGACCAACCTAGACAGCATATTCAAAAGCAGAGACATTACTTTGCCAACAAAGGTCCATCTAGTCAAGGCCATGGTTTTTCCAGTGTTCATGTATGGATGTGAGAGTTGGACTGTGAAGAAGGGTGAGTGCCAAAGAATTGATGCTTTTGAACTGTGGTGTTGGAGAAAACTCTTGAGAGTCCCTTGGACTGCAAGAAGATCCAACCAGTCCATTCTGAAGGAGATCAGCCCTGGGATTTCTTTGGAGGGAATGATGCTGAAGCTGAAACTCCAGTACTTTGGCCACTTCATGCGAAGAGTTGACTCATTGGAAAAGACTCTGATGCCTGAAGGGATTGGGGGCAGGAGGAGAAGGGGACGACAGAGGATGAGATGGCTGGATGGCATCACTGACTCGATGGACGTGAGTCTGAGTGAAGTCCAGGAGTTGGTGATGGACAGGCAGTCCTGGCGTGCTGCGATTCATTGGGTCCCAAAGAGTCGGACATGACTGAGCAACTGAACTGAACTGAACTGTGGGCCTCTCCAGCTGCAGTGCACAGATGTCTGAGCATAGGCTCAGAGCTCACAGGCTCAGTAATTGCAATGTCCAGGCCCTTCAGCCAAGGAATGCTGCCCCAGCTGCCCAGCTGCTTGTGGGATTCCAGTTCTCTGACCTGGTATTGAACCCACATTCCCCACGCTGGAAGGTGAACTCTCACCACGAACCACCAGAGAAATCTCCATCTTCCTTTTTTAAATTGAAGTATAGTTGATCTTGGAGAAGGAAATGGTAACCCATTCCAGTATTCTTACCTGGAGAATTCCAGGCAAGATTCTCCATGGACAGAAGAGCTTGGAGATCTACTGTCCATAGGGTTGCAAAGAGTCAGATATAACTAATGTGACTTAACACACACACACACAAATAGTTGATCTATAATATTGTATTAGTTACAGTTGTACAGCAAAGTGATTCAATATTTTTATAGATTATACTTCATTTAAAGTTATTATAAAATATTGGCTATATTCCTTATGTTCAATATGTCCTTATAGCTTATACATAGTTGTTTGTACTCAACAGTGAAAAGCTGAAAGTCTTTCCTCTAAATTCAAGAACAAGACAAAGATGCCCACTCTCACTCCTTCTATTTAACATAGGTTTGAAAGTCCTGTCCACACCAATCAGACAAGAAAAGGAAATAAAAATACCCTAATTGGAAAAGAAGTGGTAAAAATGTCACTATTTACAGATGACATGATACTCTATATAGAGAGCCCCAAAACTATTAGAAATTATACATGAATTAAGATTGAAGGATTTAAGGTTAATATACAGAAATCTGTTACATTTCTGTACACTAACAATATAGAGAAACTTTGAAAAAAAAATCATTTTTAAAGTCACATTAAAAAAAGACCTAGGAATAAAGCAAGGAGGTGAAAGACCTATACTTTGAAAATGATGAAATATTAATTAAGAAAATTGAAGATAATTCAAACAAATGGAAAGATACCCTCCCTATACTTGGGGATTGGAAGAATTAATATAATTAAAATGTTCATACTGCCCAAAGCAATCTACAAATTTAATGCAATCTCTGTCAAAATACTCATGATGTTTTTCACAGACCTAGAACAATAATCCTAAACTTTATATGGGATCATGAAAGACTCAGAATTAGTAAAACAATTCTGAGGAAAAAGAACAAAGTTGGAGGCATAACCTCTCCAGACTTCAGACTATACTAGAAAGTTACAGTAATCACAGTAGGATGGTATTGGCACAAAAACAAATACATAGATCAATGTAACAAAAAGCCTAGAAATAAACCCATGTACCTTTGGTAAATTAATCTGTGACAGAAGAGGCAAGAATATAAAATGGAGAAAAGACAATCTGTTCAACAAGTGGTGCTGGGAAAGCTGAACAGGCACACGTAAATCAATGACATTAGAACAGTCCATCACACTATATAAAAAATAAATTCAAAGTAGTTTGAAACATGTGTAATATCTTATATGAAACGAATCACCAGTCTAGGTTTGATGCACGATACTGGATGCTTAGGGCTGGTGCACTGGGACGACCCAGAGGGATGGTATGGGGAGGGAGGAGGGAGGAGGGTTCAGGATGGGGAACACATGTATACCTGTGGTGGATTCATTTTGATATATGGCAAAACCAATACAATATTGTAAAGTTAAAAAATAAAATAAAATTTAAAAAAAGTTATTAAAAAAAAAAGTAGTTTAAAGACCTAAATATAAGGCATAAAATGGAGTAGGCAATGCAACCCACTCCAGTACTCTTGCCTGGAAAATCCCATGGATGAAGGAGCCTGGTAGGCTGTAGTCCATGGGATCGTGAAGAGTCAGACATGACTGAGTGACTTCACTTTCACTTTTCACTTTCATGCATTGGAGAAGAAAATGGCAACCCACTCCAGTGTTCTTGCCTAAAGAATCGCAGGGGCGGTGGATCCTGGTGGGCTGCTGTCTATGGGGTCGCACAGAGTCGGACACGACTGAAGCGACTTAGCAGCAGCATAAGGCATAAAACATAAAATTATAGAAGACAACATAGAATGCTCTTTCACATAAATTATAACAATATTTTCTTGGAAGAAAAGTCTTTTTGAATGAAAATAATAGTGCTTTGATTTTAAAATATAGCTATACATGGGATTCAGTTCAGTTCAGTCCTGAATTCTGAATTCGTACACAATTCTGCTCAGTTATGTACGACTCTTTGCGACCCCATGGACTGCAGAAGGCCAGGCCTCCCTGTCCTTCACCAACTGGGTTTACCAAGCTCATGCTCATTGAGTTGGTGAGGCCATCCAATCATCTCATCCTCTGTCCTCCCCTTCTTCTCCTGCCTTCAATCTTTCCCAGCATTAGGGTCTTTTCAAATTGAGTAAGCTCTTTGCATCAGGTGGCCAAAGTATTAGAGTTTCAGCATCAATATCAGTCCTTCCAATGAACACTCAGGTCCAATCTCCCTTAGAATGGACTGGTTTGATCTCCTTGTAGTCCAAGGGACTCTCAAGAATCATCTCCAATACCACAGTTCAAAAGCATCAATTCTTCAGTGCTCAGCTTTCTTTATAGTCCAACTCTCACATCCATACCTGACTACTGGAAAAACCATAGCCTTGAGTAGCCAGACCTTTTTAGCAAAGTAATGTTTCTGCATTTTAATATGCTGTCTAGGTTGGTCATAACTTTTCTTCCAAGGAGTAAGTGTCTTTTAATCTCATGGCTGCAGTCACCATCTGCAGTGAATTTGGAACCCCCGAAAATAAAGTCAGACACTGTTTCCCCATCTATTTGCCACGAAGTGATGGGACTGGATGCCATAATCTTAGTTTTCTGAATGTTGAGCTTTAAGCCAACTTTTTCACTCTTCTCTTTAACTTTTTTCAAGAGGCTCTTTAGTTCTTCTTTGCTTTCTGCCATAATGGTGGAGTCATCTGCATATCTGAGGTTATTGATATTTCTCCCAGCAATCTTGATTCCAGCTTGTGCTTCATCCAGCTCAGCGTTTCTCATGATGTACTCTGCGTGTAAGTTAAATAAGCAGGGTGACAATATACAGCCTTGACATCCTCCGTTTCCTATTTGGAACCAGTCTGTTGTTCCATGTCCAGTTCTAACTGTTGCTTCCTGACCTGCATACAGATTTCTCAAGCGGCAGGTCAGGTGGTCTGGTATTCCCATCTCTTTCAGAATCTCCCACAGTTTGTTGTGATCCACAAAAGGCTTTGGCATAGTCAATAAGCAGAAACAGAAGTTTTTTCTGGAACTCTCTTGCTTTTTCGATGATCCAGCGAATGTTGGCAGTTTGATCGCTGGCTCCTCTGCCTTTTCTAAAACCAGCTCGAACATCTGAAATTTCACGGTTCATGTACTGTTGAAGCCTGACTTGGAGAATTTTGAGCATTACTTTATTAGCATGTGAGATGAGTGCAATTGTGTGGTAGTTTGAGCATTCTTTGGCATTGCCTTTCTTAGGAATTGGAATGAAAACAGACCTTTTCCAACCCTGTGGCCACTGCTGAGTTTTCCAAATTTGCTGGCATATTGAGTGCAGCATTTTCACAGCATCATATTTTAGGATTTGAAATAGCTCAATTGGGATTTCATCACCTCCACTAGCTTTGTTTGTAGTGATGCTTTCTAGATAAATGTGACTACTAGGTGGCTAAAATAACTCTATTATTTTAAGTAACATAATGCTTCTTAGATTTAATGATCAAGACTGCTAGACTTTAACACATTCAGGACTCTAAATGTAAACACCAATATAGTAGTAACTTGATTCCAGCAGAGGAAATTCCTCTACGTGTTAAAATTAGGTAACAAAAGTTACTGGAATTATAATTCCTTCCAGAAGCACCTGCCAGTTGGCATCTGAGGCCATCTATAGCTATGAGAGTTTTTTAAAAGTTCACTAAAAGTAAGCTGTGTAAAAAGGTGGTGTTTTTCCTGTTCAGTAGATTCTAGTTTTTACAATGTTCTAAGTGAACAAGTTTTATTGAACATACTTTACATAAGAAAAACAATAAAATAATTCTATTGGATGCCCTTGGAGTATCACTAAAAAAGTCAGTTGATTTGCACCTGCAGTTAGCTTTGGTTATATTTCATTGCAGCCCTAATGAAATAACATTTCCTTACTAGTCATAGTTTATCTTTTAAAATATTTGTTCTTATTAAAAACTATACATATAAGCCTTATGAATCAGTAAACTAAAATGGACTGGATAGGCAAATTTAATTCAGGTGACCATTATATCTACTACTGTGGGCAAAAATCCCTTAGAGGAATGGAGCAGTCCACATAGTCAACAAAAGAGTCTGAAATGCAGTACGTGGGTGCAAACTCAAAAACGACATAATGATCTCTGTTTATTTCCAAGGCAAAGAATTCAATATCACAGTAATCCAAGTCTATGACCCAACCAGTAATCCTGAAGAAGTTGAGGTTGAATGGTTCTATGAGGACCTATAAGACCTTCTAAAACTAACACCAAAAAGAGAAGTCCTTTTCATCATAGGGGACTGGAATGCAAAAGTAGGAAGTCAAGAAATACCTGGAGTAAAAGGCAAATTTGACCTTGGAGTACAAAACAAAGCAAGGCAAAGGCTACAAGAGTTTTGCCAAGAGAATGCACTGGTGCTGGGAGCCGGTGAGGCATTCCGCTCGTGACAAAGGTCATGAGGAAGGAGGCTCAGCATACACAAAGGCGGGATCGAGCCTCAGGAGTCCGCCCGGATATTCTCGAGCATTTTCCCCCCAAAAAACCAGAGTCTGCCTACTTTATTGCTTTGTGCTCTCACCTCTGACTTTACTGGGGGCTGTCCCCTACCACCATCTCGCTCTCTCTGTCAAAGAGTTAACTTACAGCTCCAATTAATAAAGTTCCTGGAAAATTAGGAGTGTTTAAATCCAAACCCCTCAGATGGCTCTCTAACTCGCCTGACAAGATTACCCGGACTCCTGCAGCTATGCATACGATTGTTTACAGTCTCCCAGCCTCAAGAGGCACAGGAAGCTTAAGATATTCAAATAGCTTAGAGCCTCTCAGAGTTAGAAACTGTCAGAATAAACTAGTAAAGGATTTCATTGATGAGCCAATGCTTGTGGCCAAGTTTTCACATCCCCTGAATTGTATCCTTGAATGTGTATTAATTAATATAGTTGGTATGTAGAAAAAATAAGTAGTGGCCTTGGTGTTAGTAACTTTAGACCCTTAAGGTAATAAATTCTTTCCTTTGTTGTAAACCCATTACACATCCGCCCTATAGGAATGCAATTTTATCTTTGGAAGATGGCGCCAAACCTTAAAATAATTACTCTTAGAGAAAATAAGTCTTTGTTGATAAGTCCTTGTCAAGAGTCATAAAATGTTAGCAGGCCTTCTGGCCAGAAGATGATGTAAATCACCTAAACCATTTGTATACGATAAATTTGCAGGAAAGAAACCCTGGTTTTTGATAAGAATCAAAGACTGCTGACTTTGCATCCCCTATTATCCTCTATGTGTAACTTAGGGTATAAAAGCCCCTGTTAAAAATAAAGCTACGGGCCTTGCTCACCAATGCTTGGTCTCCCCATGTCATTCTTTCCTTTAACTTCCGGCTGAAGTCTCCATCTGGAGTGTGGATATCCTCTGCGACCACTTATTTGCCTGGGCTTCTAAGACCCACTTGAGAAGGTGTCTAAGGTGGGGCACCTTCCGCTATTCGAGAGGGCGCCTGCGGCCTCCGTGGTCAGAGCTAACCTGGTGTCACGGGTTATATTGATTTTCCGCGTAAACCAAGCTACTCAGCCTCTTTTCTCCACTGAATTTTCCTACTGAGCTATCTTCATTCTATTACTCTTTATATCTCTAATTACCATTTGAATAGGTCGCCGACGCCATCTCCCCTTTGAATACCCTGGATCAGCCGGGGCTGGTCCTCGGCACACTGGTCATAGCAAACACCCTCCTCCAACAACACAAGAGAAAACTCTACACATGAACAGCACCAGATAGTCAAAACAAAAATCAGATTGATTATATTCTTTGCAGCTAAAGATGAAGAAGCTTTATACAGTCAGCAAAAACAAGACTGGGAGCTGACTGTGGCTCAGATCATGAAGTCCTTATTGACAAATTCAGACTTAAATTGGAGAAAGTAGGGAAAACCACTAGACCATTCACGTATGACCTAAATCAAATCCTTTATGTTTATACAGTGGAAGTGACAAATAGATTCAAGGAATTAGATCTGATAGACAGAGTGCCTGAAGAACTATGGATGGAGGTTCATGACATTGTATCGGAGGCGGTAATCAAGATCATCCCCAAGACAAAGAAATGCAAAAAGGCAAAAAGTTTGTCTGGGGAGGCCTTACAAATAGCTGAGAAAAGAAGAGAAGTGAAAGGCAAAGGAGAAAAGGAAAGATATACCCATTTGAATGCATAGTTCCAAAGAATAGCAAGGAGAGATAAGAAAGCCTTCCTTAGTGATCAATGCAAAGAAATAAGGGAAAAGAATAGAATGGGAAAGACTAGAGATCTCTTCAAGAAAATTAGAGATACAAAGGGAACATTTCATGCGAAGATGGGCACAAGAAAGGACAGAAATGGTGTGGACCTAACAGAAGCAGAAGATATTAAGAAGAGGTGGCAAGAATACACAGAAGAACTATACAAAAAATATCTTCATGACCCAGATCACCACGATGGTGTGATCATTCACCTGGAGCCAGACATCCTGGAATGCTAAATCAAATGGGCCTTAGGAAGGATCACTGTGATCAAAGCACGTGGAGGTGATGGAATTCCAGTTGAGCTCTTTAAATCCTAAAAGATCGTGCTCCGAAATTGACACACTCAGTATGCCAGCAAATTTGGAAAACTCAGGAGTGGCCACAGGACTGGAAAAAGTCAGTTTTCATTCCAATCCCAAAGAAAGGCAATGCCAAAGAATGTTCAAATTGCCCCACAATTGCACTCATCTCACACACTAGTAAAGTAATGCTCAAAATTCTCCAAGCCAGGCTTCAACAGTAAGTGAACTGTGAATTTCCAGATGTTCAAGCTGGACTGAGAAAAGACAGAGGAACCAGATCGTGGCATCTAGTGTCATCACTTTATGGCAAATAAATGGAGAAAAAGTGGAAATGGTGTTTGATTTTATTTTTCTGGACTCCAGAATCACTGAGGACGGTGACTGCAGCCATGAAATTAAAAGACATTTGCTCCTTGGAAGGAAAGCTACAAGAAACCTAGACAGCATATTAAAAAGCAAAGACATTACTTTGCTGCCAAAGTTCATTTAGTGAAAGCTATGATTTTTTCCGGTATTCTTGTAGGAATGTGAGAGTTGGACCATAAAGAAGGCTGAGAGCCAAAGAATTGATGGTTTCAGATTGTGGTGCTGGAGAAAACTCTAGAGAGTCCCTTGGACAGCGAGGAGATCAATCCTGTCAATCCTAAAAGAAATCAACCCTGAATATTCCTTGGATGGAGTGATGTTGAAGCTGAAGCTCCAATACTTTGGTCACCTCATATGAAGAACTGACTCATTGGGAAATACTTGGATGCTAGGAAAGATTGAGGGCAAGAGGAGAAGAGGGCAACAGAGGGTGAGATGTTTGGATAGCATTACTGACTCAATGGACATGGGTTTGAGCAAATTCTTGGAGATGGTGAAGGACAGCAAAGTCCAGCATACTGCAGTCCATGGGGTCTCAAAGAATGGGATGCAATTTAGTGACTGAACAACAAGAAACAATTATGATAACAAGTCTCTATGTGTTAAGTGAATTTTAATAAAAATAAGATCAGACTTTTCCTTTGCCATGTGTTAACCAATTACAAAGTGAGTACAGAATCATTAAAAACATAGTCCTTTTTTAAAGTTATATTCTGATAGAAAACAACATGATCAACAAACTTCAACCCTGTTCTGTCGTTTTCTTTCCTTTTAGAGGTTCTGCTTAAAACCTGATAACAGGGACATCAGAAGCATAGAAGGCCACTTTAAGGTCCCCTGGGTGCCTAGGTCCACTTGAGTCCTCCAGAGGGCAGGGTAGTACATCTGCTTGACTGAAACATTAAAGGAGAAAATGAATTTTAGTTAATTTACTGTTTATTTTGTGCTGAAGTTGTACTTGTGAAGAAGAAAATGGATGTCTGGTGAGTGATGATCTCAACCCCCTTATCAGGACTAAATCCTGCATGTGACTGATATCCAAACACCTGGGGCATTACAGGAGTGGAAGGGTAGAAAGGACATCTAGGTGAATAAATACTCCATGGAACATGGGCTGATATTCTAGTGTCATTGGAGAAGGTCAGTCTAACTCACTGGCCAGGAGCAGTCCCAAATGTGAGGCTCTTGATGACCTTCTGAAAATGACCAATAATTTCATACATTGAGTCTGAACAAAATCTGTAAGAGATATATTTCACCTATAATAGAAACTCTTTTAAACAGTTTATACTTTAAAAAGTCACTAGGGGGACTTCCTTGGCAGTCCAGTGTTTAAGATTCTGCACTTTGAATGCAGGGATGCAGGTTTGAGCCCTGTTTGGGGAACTAAGATGTCAAACACCATATGGCATGGTGGAAAAGTCACCAGATTAACAGACATTCTCTGCTCCTTTGGTGAGATGCACTGAGTTTTGACCTAACAAACACTTGAGCCAGTGCTCTGCTCTTTGTTATACGTGTGCTCCCCTGTTTCCCCTGACTGAGTTGGTTGTTTGCTGAGTCACTTAATGATTATTCCCAGTTTATTCAGTTGCACTTTCTATTGCAATTGTGTAATTTAGTAAAATATTCTATAAGTGGCTAAAATAATTTGATTTGAGTGTGAAAGAGTTGTATTTTTGTGACAACCAAATGTATGCTTTGGAAAATCTAAAAAAAGTGAAATTGCTGAAGAATAGAAGACTTTGGTTCAACCAAGCGTGAATGAGACAACTGTAAAAGACTGGAGGGGGGTAAAATCCTGAAAATGGTGGATTACTCAACGTACTTAAAAGTATGTTTAGATTTTTGTTCCACTTTCAAGATATCAAAACTGATGCTACCATAGGTGACGCATTTTGGATCTGCTTCATGTGAGAATGATGATTGGTTTTCTAATCGATAGGCTTTTATTAAAAGACCTTGACCTAACTTTAAAATATGGATGAATGTATATTTTTTTGTTTTAGGTTAAAATAAAATGTTTGAGGTTAAATATTCTTTTCTTTATGATTCTTGGCTTTAAACTAATTTTTAAAATTAATCAATCAACTATTGGCCAATTAGAAGTCCACAGAAAGCCATCCTTTGCACATCCTCCTGTCTAAACCAGAGAGGGTCATGGTGCTCCTTTTGGATTTATCCAATGAGGTATTTCACTGGACCACATAGTGGTTGTGCAGGAAGAGTTGAGACTGTGTGATCTTGACTTTCTATTCCCAACATGGCAATTGGAATAGTAGGAACCTTCTCCAGGGCAACTCAGTGTTCTGAAAGCTTTGGAAACATATGGCAGAATCACCAGTGGTTTTCTAATTCTCCATTATACATAATCCCAAACTTTACAGAACCCACAATAAACACAAACATGAGAGCTGCCCTTCAGCAAAGAAAAGGTAACATTCATGTTTGCTGGAGTGAAGGGAAATGTTTTGACTCCCCGCCCCCACCCCCCCACCCTCCGATGATTCAGGTTTTAAACTGACACTGTAACTTTAAATACAGCATTTTTCCAGGAGAAAATTTCCCATATTATACAAGTATGTTTAAATGGGTCATGACCAGAGGGAAGAGGCAGAGGTAATTCTGCAATATTGTAAAAATAAAATAAAAATTTAAACGTGGAATAGTCATGTTGTATATCATTATGCTTATTAAGGCAGTTTGAGAAATATTAGCCAGCCAAAAAGTGATTGACTTGTAATAAATACAATTTGAATGACTAACTTCACTATTGCTTTTGGAAACATAGTCATTACAGTTGGAACCATGATTGTTAGAGCTGACTTCAGATACTTTAACCCTACATTTCCCTATCATTCTCTTTCTTGCTGTGTGCAGATACTGAAAAAATTAGATATACTTAAGAAGAGGAGATTAATAGGCACTTAGAAGGGAAAGGAGTTCCTCCTTTAATAACTTTTATGTAAAAGTAGCACTAACAAAATAAAAGCAATATTTGATCATCTACAATAAGTTATTGCCAAAATAATGAATAACCTGGTAGTTTTTCCTTTTTTTCCCTAGTGCTGATAAAGAGAGAGAACTTATTTCAAAGGACACCAACATTCATTCAGTATTCACAACAGGTGCCTCCAGACAGTAAGGAAGATAGTTTCTAACCAGCCAGATTCTTGAGCCTGGTCTGAGAGGATAAAAAATTTCATCAATCACTGTGGGGTATATTTGTAGCTTTAATTATTTTGTTTTTCACCTCTCAAGAGAAATGTTTCTCACAAAAGTGCAAAAATGTTAATAGAACAGCATTTATTTTTATTGTTTCACTGGAGATAAATTCAAAGTGTCCAACCAACTACTTATTGTAATCCTTTAAAATCAACCACCAGTGAATAGCACTCACTTTATATCCTTATCCCAAATGACTTAATGTCTGCTTGGGTTTGCTGTTTGAGCCTGACAGAAAATAAATTTTAAGAATAAGAAAGTATTTATGAAAACATTTTTTTTACCCTATATTTTTTCAAGTAAACTTAGTGTTCATTCTCTGCCCCCCTCACAAGAATACTATGCAAAGTAGTCAAATTTTAATTAATTGTTCAAGCCTTGAAGTTTAGATAATATTTTCTGATTGCTAAAGTACAGCATTTTAAGGTACAAATGTCAACATAATCCAATCAAAGATAATAATAAGTGAACCTAAGTCATCGTGGGGCAGAGTTTGAACCCCAAAATGAATACATTTTTTTAAAGAAGCAGTAAAGAGTAGTGTTGAGGAATGTTGTCAATTTCCTTCACATTTTGAAATGATTTTCCCAGGAGAGGAGATGAAGATACTGGAGCAGGGGAACACTGAACTCCCTCCCCCGACATGCACATCAAAATCACATCTACATGTGGAGCAGTTCTCACTGAAAACAAGCTGAAGACTGGCAGAAAGACTCTTGCACAACCAAAGCTGTAAAGAAAGATCTACACAGAGTTGGTAGGAAGGGAGGAGAAGTGATCAGGTTGAGAACTGCCAGTAGAGGAGGCAGATTACATGGGTTTAGAGATCCTTCCTGGGGAATGAGAGGTTCATATTGGGCACCCTAGTCCTGGGTTCTGACTCTGGGAAGATGAATCCTTTTATGTAGCTTATACCAGTGGGACTAACAGGAGGGCTGAAGAAACTAACTTCACTTGTGAAGAGCACACACACTTACTCCTGGAAACTGCATGGAGGAAGCAGATTGAAACTGCCAGAGGCTCTGGCCAGTTATCCCTGACAGTTCCAGTGCACACCCCAGCCCTCTGCTGCTATCATAGCCTGCTCTGGCTATTTGTGCTCCAACTCCTCACTAGGGTGTTGCTGAGGGAAGTACTACTGCTAGTGATGATGGAGCTTGTTTGGACCTGGTGCTGCATCTGAAGGAAGTGAGGGCAGCCACTGTTTGGCACTCTTAGAATTGGAAGTGAGAAGCTGTCTTGAGTTCTGAACTCTGTCTTGAGTTCCTTGTGCCAGGACTGCCCAGCACCTGCTCAGGTAGGAGGGGTAGAGCACACACTTGGAGGAAGTAAAACCAGGTTCGACTCAACCCTCAGGGCTTCTGCCTCAGCACCTTGGGACCCACCCATACCTCTGATAGGATGGTGATGGCCACTGAGCTTGGAGGAGCCCTGTTTCACACCTGGGTCTGACCCCTGAATCTCTAGCTACATCTCCCATCAAGGTGACAGGGGATTCCCCAGCTACCCAGGGGAAGATGTGACCATATTCATTTCAGATCTAGTTCCCTCAACAAAGCCACAAGGGATATGCAGACTGCATAGGGATGCTCATACACAAAGACTCCCCTTCAAGATCAGGGTAGGTAACTGTTTTACATTTCATAGAGACAGAAAAAAATTAAACAAACTGAAAAGACAGAGGAATATGTTTCTAATGAAAGAACAAGAACTGCCCTCTCCCCTACCCCAGGAAGAACACCTAAAGAAACAGAGATAATAATTTACCAGATAAAGAATTTAGAGCATTAGTAATAAGAATGCTAATTGAACTTGGGCAAAGAATAGAGGAACACAGAATTTTAGCAAGGAACTAGAAGATATTTTTTAAAAAAAGATTAGTCAAGAGCTGAAGAATGCAATAAATGAAATGAAAAATACACTAGAAGGAATTAATAGCAAACCAGGTGATACATAAGAATGCATGTGTGATCTAGACAATGAAATAATGGAAATCACCCAATCAAAACAGCAAAAAGAAAAAACAAATAAAAATGGAGCTAAGGAACCTCTAGGACATCAAGGGTACTAACATTTGTATTATAGGGGTTCCAGGAAGAAAAGAAAGAGAAAAGGGTCAGAAATGCATTTGATGAAATTATGGCTGAAAACTTATTGATCCTGAAGAAGGAAACGGTTTTCCAGGTACAGGAAGTACAGATTTCCAAAGAAGATGAACACAGAAAACAACAAAATTCTGTAAAACAATTATCCCTCAATTAAAAAATAAATAAAACAAAAAAAGAAAATGAACACAAAGAGATCCACATCAAGATGTATCATAATTAAAATGATGAAAGTTAAGGATAAAGGGAGAATTCTAAAGGCAGCAGGAGAAAAACAGTTATGTATGAGGGAACCCACATAAAGCTAACAGTTTTTTTCTGCAGAAACTTTGTAGGCCAGTAGGGAGTGTAATGATATGTTTAAAGTGATGAAAGGGAAAACTCCACAACCTAGGATAGTCTACTCAGTAAGGTTACCATTCAGAATGGGAGCAGAGATAGAGAACTTTTCAGATAAGCAAAAGCTAAGAGTTCATCAAAACTAAACTGACCTAACAAGAAATACTAAAGGGTCTTCTCTAAGTAGAAAAGAAAAGGCTACAACAAGAAGTAAGAATTTATAGTAAATGAAAAATTCCACTAGTATAGGCAAATATATAGTAAATATTGTGGATCAATCACTTAAATAAGCTACTATGAAGATCAAAAACCAAAAATTGTAAAATAAGTCATAATTACAATAAACAGTTAAGGGATAAACATGATGTAAAATATGACATCAAAACCACAAAATGTGGGAGAGAGGAGTAAAAAAAAGTAGATCTTATGGAATGTGTTTAAACTTAAAAGACTATCAGTTTTGTTTTTTTTTTTCTTTCTAATGGTCAGGACATTCAGCCTGTGAATTCTATGGGATACTTAGTGAATTTTTGGATATATATAAGCATCTATAAACATGCTTACATAGCAAATAATGAAGAAGGCAGGTGTGCACATCTGAACAAACATGTTGCCTGCATATGAATAAAATACCCTTAGTGTGTAATCATAAGGGTTTGTATGTGCCAGAGACACACCTGAATCCTGGGCACAGCTGGGTCATCTCACCTGAGGTATCTCCTGGAGCATAGCAGGGGCCATCAGACAACCCGAGGGCACATTGCACAACCAGGGAATCGTGCAGCTCTCGATGATCAGACCATTCTGGCTTTCCTAATTTAGGGTGTGGTGGGCAGAAGATGAGGTGCCACTGGGGCTGCTCTCTTGCAAAGCTAGATGTTGCAGAGAACAATGACAGGCACTCATCCTGCCAGGGAAGCCAGTATTAGGCAAGGCCTTTCCTCCTTTCTTTCTGGGCTTCCCTGATAGCTCAGTTGGTAAAGAATCTGCCTGCAATGCAGGAGACCTCAGTTCAATCCCTGGGTAGGGAAGATCCGCTGGAGAAGGGAAAGGCTATCCACTCTAGTATTGGATAGGGTACCCACTCTAGTATTCCCTTGTGGCTCAGCTGGTAAAGAATCTGCCTGCAATGTGGGAGACCTGGGATTGATCCCTGGGTTGGAAAGATCCCCTGGAGAAGGGAAAGGCTACCCACTCCAGTATTCTGCCATGGAGAAGTCCATGGACTACAGTCTATGGCATCCGAAAGAGTCGGACATGACTGAGTGACTTTTTTTTCTATTTCTTCATTTCTATCCACCTACAGTGATCAAATTTCATCACGGAAATTTAATGAAACAGCCCAAGTTGACCTTTGTGAGCATGATAAAGAACCAAAGGAAGAAAAGTTTAGTGGTTTTCATAAAAGGAGAATAATCTATAACCACGACCTCCTCTACAAAGCATGAGATGAAGTACACTGTGTGGTGTCCCTTTATTATCTTCTTCTTCCTTTTATTCTTTCCCACCAACCTCACTTCTTTCAATGTGGGAAATGCAGATGGCTTGTGTGCAAGACTTTCTCCCGTCCCTTCCCAGCCTGCAAAGTCACTTTTTCTCTATTTCTCTGCACAGTGCTCGTAGGTGCCTGTTGGAAGAAAGACACACTCCAGACCTAGATGTGTACATGGGAACTTGGAAAGCTCCTGATACCAGGTTGTGGTGAAGGCAAGTGTAGTATTTATAGCAGATACCAAACAAGTAATTCCAGTGGATACTGCTCAGAAGAGCCGAAATCCCTGTTTTGTTGTTATTCAGTTGTTAAGCCGTCTCTGACTCTTTGCTAACCCCTTGGACTGCAGTGTGCCAAGCTTCCATGTCTTTCACTATCTCCTGGAGTTTGCTCAAACTCATGTCCATTGAGTCAGTGATGCCATCCAACCATCTCATCCTCTGTTGTTCCCTTCTCCTTTTGCCCTCAATCTTTCCCAGTATCAGGATCTTTTCCAATGAATCGGCTCTTCTCATCAGGTGGTCAAAGTATTGGAGCTCCAGCTTCAGCATTAGTCCTTCCACTGAATATTCAGGGTTGATTTCCTTTAATATTGACTGGTTTGATCTCCTTGCTGTCCAAGGGACTCTAAGAGTCTTCTCTAGCATCATAGTTTGAAAGCATCAATTCTTTGGTGCTCAGCCTTCTATATGGTCCAACTCTCACATCCATACATGACTACTGGAAAACACCACAGTTTTGACTAGATGGACGGACCTTTGTTGGCACCCAGCGCTGGGCTTTCCTTCACTGCAATAAATGCTGGGCTTTCCTTCACTGCAATCCAGTGTCAGATCGACTTTACTGTACTCAGGTGAGCAGACACAGTACAGTTCTAAAACTGAATGTTTTAAACAGAGAAGTGAGACCAACAGTTTAACATTTTAGGATGATTTCTTTGGGAGTTGTTTAGTAGAGAGGAGAGGGAAGTCTCAGAGCCAGAATCATAGCAGTGGGTGCAGAGACAAGTGGAAGGATGCAGGAAATATTCAGGAAGAAGAAATGGCAAGATTTGATAATAGATGATTCCTTAGAGAAAAACTCTGTATGCTCAGTCAGCTCTCTCCTTTTCCCCTCCATATCTTCCTCCCTTCTTTTCTTCCCTTCTCGTTTTTAAAAATGCAACTTCCAGGGGCCTAGAAGAGCATTACTGCATCTCTCAAAGTCCTTAATTTTCACCTAAGAACTATTTTTTAGAAGGGTTACTCTCCACTAATTGGTATTGTTATTTATTCCTACCTTTTGTGGCATTGATAGAATATTGTTCTTTGCTTTGGTTTTCATGTATGAAAGACACAATAGAAAAATGAACACTATTGTTTTTAAGTTCATATTTGTTAATACTAAGACATATAGTACTTTAAGAAGAAAATAAGGTTTTCGTCTTCTTAACTTCTTTTTTCACCTCATTCCATTTGGAAACTTGAATTGTTAGTTTACATTATAGTCTTCAAGCAAAAACACAGAAGTTAATACTGCAGTTTTTGAATTCTAAAAATGATTTTGGTGATTTTTTTTCTCTAAAGCGTCATATCAATATTTATGTTTTGTTATTTCTTATTAAACTTATGTTTGGAATTTAAAGTTCGCAACATAGTGAATTTAAAATAAAAATAGTTAGGATTAGGTTTTTCATTTAAAATTTTATTTAAATTTTTTTAGACTTTACAATAGAATAAGAATAGCAGCTAGCATTCATGAAGAGCTACTATGTGCCAGATGTTCCAAAAACTTTACATATATTAATTCCTTTAATCATTATAACCTTATTAAGCCAAATTATACATGGGAAACTAATGAACAGTAAGGCTGAGTAACTTGCCCAAGGTCACACAGCTAATAGGTGGCAAAGTTAGGATTTCAAACAAAGTATTTTGGTTCAGTCCCTGCTTCCTCACTTAACTAACGGAATAGCCATGGTAGGGGAAGGGGGAATTAAAAAGATGGGCTGAGATCTCTTTGGGGGTAAGATTGCCTGGACCTCTTGTTGATTATATTGGAGATGAGTGATCAAGTAAGAAGTTGGAAAGGGCCTGAGGAAGAAATGACTGATGATAGCCTAGTTTCTGGACAACTGTAATTTCTCCAAGGTAATGTTTCACTTAATATTTGTAGTGGATTTAATGACAGCCTTCCAAAAGATATGTCTACCCAGAAACTGTGAATATGATCTTATTTGGAAAAAAGAGTCTTGGTAGATGTAATTAAGTTTTCTTGAAGTGAGATCATCCAGGATTATCCAGTGTGTGTGTACTCAATCCTGTCTTACTCTTTGTGACTCCATGGAGCCTGCCAGGCTCCTCTATCCATGGAATTTTCCAGCCAAGAATACTGGAGCGGGTTGCCATTTCCTACTCTAGGGGATCTTCCCGACCCAGGGGTCAAACCTGTGTTTTATGTCTCCTGCATTGGCAGGTGGATTCTTTACCACTGTGCCACCTGGGAAGCCCATTACCCAAGTGAGTCCTAGTTCAATGAGAAGTGTCCTTGTAAGAAAAAGAGGAGACACAGAGGAGAAGGCCATGTGAAGGTGAAGGCCAGTTTGGAGTTACGTAGTTTCAAACCATGGACAGAGGATCCTGGCGGGCTACGGTCCATAGGGGTGTTGCAAAGAGTCAGAGGTGACTGAAGTGACTTAGCATAGCACAGCACATAGCTAAAGACCAAAGAACTCCAATGATTGTCAGCAGCTGCCAGAAGATAGCAGAAAGGTGTGAAATGAAAGGCCCCTCAGAGCTTCCAGAAGAAATCAAACCTGCTCCTGCTTCATTTCAGATTTCTGGCCTCCAGAATTGTGACAGAAAAAAATTGTGGTTTAATCACTTCCAGAGATGGATGGAATTACTCAGTCCCAGGAAAGCACTGTTTTTCTATTGGATTCTACTGTAAGCTCCTTCTGTAACATTTTCCTTTACTATATTCTTGTCTTCTATTATATGATGAACAAAAAGAAAATAAAATGAGATAAATGAAAAACATTCCACAAACCTGCAAATTCCAAGATTGCTTCTCTCTCCAGAGTTGGGTTTCTGTGTTTGCTTTCTTGTTGCCCTAGGTTAGTAGTTCTAAGGGTTTTAGTTGAAATATGCAGTTATTGATTTTTTTTTCCCACAAGGAAACATAAAGATCATAATTTATTTTGGTAAATACAAAATTGTTATAATAATCACAGCAAGTTAAGATTATAGTTAATGCCTTTCTTTTAATTTAGAATCTTCATTCCTTTTTCTAACTCACAACACTGTAGAACTATAAGAGTGATAGAAAAGCAAATTCTGTCAGTTGTATCTCAAGTTTTAAAAATATTAGACTATTCTTTTAACATTACTAGACAGTAGAGCAGGAGGACATCTCTAAGGAAGTAAACATAAGTTAAAAAAATTTTAAAAAATAGTGTTAAACTGGAAGTTGAAAGAGATAGTTTGTTTTTCTCTAAATTCTGGGCCCTCCTTTGACTTGAATCTTAGTTTTGACAATGACTATACTTACAAGATGGAGAAGGCAATGGCACCCCACTCCAGTACTCTTGCCTGGAAAATCCCATGGAAGGAGGAGCCTGGTAGGCTGCAGTCCATGGGGTCGTGAAGAGTCGGACATGACTGAGCGACTTCACTTTCACTTTTCAGTTTCCTGCATTGGAGAAGGAAATGGCAACCCACTTCACTGTTCTTGCCTGGAGAATCCCAGGGACGGGGGAGCCTGGTGGGCTGCTGTCTATGGGGTCACACAGAGTTGGACACGACTGAAGTGACTTAGAAGCTTAGCAGCATACATACAAGAGATAGTTCTTACAAAATTGTTATCATTGTGTTGTGCTTGTAGTCAGTCTTGTCTGACTCTTTGCGACCCCATGCACTGCCAGGTTCCTCTGTCCATGGAATTCTCCAGGCAAGAATACTGGAGTGGGGTGCCATTTCCTTCTCCAGGGGATCTTCCCAACTCAGGGATCAAACCCACATCTCCTGCAATTCCTGCATTGGCAGGTGGAATCTTTACCACTGTGCTATCTGAGAAGCTCTTCAAGATCTGGGCTAAACACATTCCATGGATTCATTTGTTTAATTCTATCAATGTCCCTGTCAGGTGGGTGGTATTATTATCATCTCATTTTAAAGATGAAGAATCTGAAGCACAGAGTAGTAAAGTTTTCTTTTTTTCCCAAGTCACAAAACTAGGAAGTAGCTGAGTAAGAATTTGAACAAAGCATCAGGCTTTTAGACATTCAGTCAATCAGTTCAGTCACTCAGTTGTGTCCAACTCTTTGTGACCCCATGGACTGCAGCACACCAGGCTTCCCTGTCCATCACCAACTCCCAAAGTCTACCCAAACCCATGTCCATAGAGTTGGTGATGCCATCCAACCATCTCATCCTCTGTCGTCCCCTTCTCCTCCTGTCCTCAATCTTTCCCAGCATCAGGGCCTTTTCAAATGAGTCAGCTCTTCACATCAGGTTGGAGAAGGCGATGGCATCCCACTCCAGTACTCTTGCCTGGAAAATCCCATGGATGGAGGAGCCTAGTGGGCTGCAGTCCATGGGGTCATGAAGAATCGGACATGACTGAACGATTTCACTTTGACTTTTCACTTTCATGCACCGGAGAAGGAAATGGCAGCCCACTCCAGTGTTCTTGCCTGGACAATCCCAGGGATGGGGAGCCTGGTGGGCTGCCATCTGTGGGGTCGCACAGAGTCGGACACGACTGAAGTGACTTAGCAGCAGCAGCAGCAGCTTTGCATCAGGTGGCCAAAGTACTGGAGTTTCAGCTTCAGCATCAGTCCTTCCAATGAACATCCAGGACTGATCTCCTTTAGGATGGACTGGTTGGATCTCCTTGCAGTCCAAGGGACTCTCAAGGATCATCTCCAATACCACAGTTCAAAAACATCAATTCTTCGGTGCTCAGCTTTCTTTATAGTCCAACTGTCACATCCATACATGACTAATGGAAAAACCATAGCCTTGACTAGATGGACCTTTGTTGACAAAGTAATGTCTCTGCTTTTTAATATGCTGTCTAGGTTGGTCAAAACTTTCCTTCCAAGGAGTAAGCGTCTTCTAATTTCATGGCTGCAATCACCATCTGCAGTGATTTTAGAGCCCCCCAAAATAAAGTCAGACACTGTTTCCACTGTTTCTCCATCTATTTGTCATGAAGCGATGGAACTGGATATATTCTGTCAAAAGAAGAGCATTTTTTCAGATGTGAACTGAAGGACGTTCTTTGAATTACTGGCATCCACTGTTTTATCGAATAGAACTTGGATCTTCTTACCAACCAAAAAGCAAAGCCAAATTACTGACACTGGGCCATGGTGAAGGGGAATACAGCATTTATTGTGGGATCCAGCAAGAAGTGGGGGAAGTTGATGTTCAAAAGACCTGAACTCCTTCATGGTTTCCAGGGGAGGGTTTCTAAAGGCAATGTTTGGGGTAAAGGTTACAGGATTCCTGACTTTCTTCTGATTGGTTAGTAGTGAGGTAACAGGGTTGTGTTTCAAGAATCTCAATTATCAACTTTCTGGTTCCAATCGTTTTATCTACTACTGTGGGCAAGAATCCCTTAGAAGAAATGGACTAGCCATCATAGTCAACAAAAGAGTCCAAAATGCAGTACTTGGATACAATCTCAAAAATGACAGAATGATCTCTGTTCATTTCCAAGGCAAAATCATTCAATATCACAGTAATCCAAATCTATGCCCTGACCAGTAATGCTGAAGAAGCTGAAGTTGAATGGTTCTATGAAGATGTACAAGGCCTTCTAGAACTAACACCCAAAAAAGATATCCTTTTCATTATAGGGGACTGGAATGCAAAAGTAGGAAGTCAAGAAATACCTGGAGTAACAGGCAAATTTGATCTTGGAGTACAAAATGAAGCAGGTCAAATGCTACCAGAGTTTTGCCAAGAGAATGCAGTGGTCATTGCAAACACCCTTTTCCAATAACATAAGAGAAAACTCTACACATGGACGTCACCAGATAGTGAATACCAAAAGCAGATCAATTATATTTTTTGCAGCTGAAGATGGAGAAGCTCTATACAGTCAGCAAAAACAAGACTGGGAGCTGTCTGTGGCTCAGATCACAAACTTCTTATTGCAAACTTCAGACTTAAATTGAAGAAAGTAGGGAAAACCACTGGACCATTCAGGTATGACCTAAATCACATCCCTTATGATTATACAGTGGAAGTGACAAATAGATTCAAGAGATTAGATCTGATAGATAGAGTGCCTGAGGAACTATGGATGGAGGTTCATGACATTGTACAGGAGGCAGTAATCAAGACCATCCGCAAAAAAAAAAAAGAAATGCAAAAAGGCAAAATGGTTGTCTGAAGAAGCCTGACAAATAGCTGAGAAAAGAAAAGAAGCCAAAGGCAAGGAGAAAAGGAAAGATATACCTATTTGAATGCAGAGTTTCAAAGAATAGCAAGGAGAGATAAGAAAGCCTTCCTCAGTGATCAATGCAAAGAAACAGAGGAAAACAATAGAATGGGAAAGACTAGAGATCTCTTCAAGAAAATTAGAGATAACAAGGGGAACATTTCATGCAAAGATGGGCACAAGAAAGGACAGAAATGGTGTGGACCTAACAGAGGCAGAAAGTATTAAGAAGAGGTGGCAAGAATACACAGAAAGAACTGTACAAAAAATATCTTCATGACCCAGATAACCATAATGGTGTGATCACTCACCTAAAGCCAGATATTCTGGAATGCAAACTCAAGTGGGCCTTAGGAAGCATCACTACGAACAAAGCACATGGAGGTGATGGAATCCCAGTTGAGCTATTTAAAATCCTAAAGGATAATGCTGTGAAAGTTCTGCACTCAATATGCAGGCAAATTTGAAAAACTCAGCAGTGGCCACAGGATTGGAACATGTCAGTTTTCATTCCAATTCCAAAGAAAGGCAATGCCAAAGAATTCTTACACTACCGCACCATTGCACTCATCTCACACACTAGCAGAGTAATACTCAAAATTGTCCAAGCCAGGCTTCAACAGTATGTGAACCGTGAACTTCCAGATGTTCAGGTGGATTTAGAAAAGGCAGAGGAACCAGAGATCAAATTGCCAACATCCACTGGATCATCGAAAAAGCAAGAGAGTTCCAGAAAAACATCTACTTCTGCTTTACTGACTACGCCAAAGCCTTTGACTGTGTGGATCACAACAAACTGTGGAAAATTCTTCAAGAGATGGGCATACCAGACCACCTGACATGCCTCCTGAGAAATCTGTATGCAGATCAAGAAGCAACAGTTAGAACTGGACATGGAACAACAGACTGGTTCCAAATGGGGAACGGAGTACATCAAGGTATATTGTCACCTTATTTATTTAACTTATATGCAGAGTACATTATGTGAATTGTTGGGCTGGAGCACATTCTGGAATCAAGACTGCTGAGAAAAATATCAATAACCTCAGATATGCAGATGACACCACGCTTATGGCAGAAAGTGAAGAACTAAAGAGCCTCTTGATGAAAGTGAAAGAGGAAACTAAAATAGTTGACTTAAAACTCAACATTCAGAAAACTAAGGTCATGGCATCTGGTCCTATCACTTCATAGCAAAGAGATGGGGAAACAATTGAAGTGGTGTCAGACTTTATTTTTTGGGGCTCCTAAATCACTGCAGATGGTGACTGCAGCCATGAAATTAAAAGATGCCAGAGGGATGGTATGGGGAGGGAGGAGGGAGGAGGGTTCGGGATGGGGAACACATGTATACCTGTGGTGGATTCATTTTGATATTTGGCAAAACTAATACAATTATGTAAAGTTTAAAAATAAAATAAAATTGGAAGAATAAAAAAAAAAAAAAAAAAAGAAGATGCCTACTCCTTGGAAGAAAAGCTATTACCAACTGAGACAGCCTATTAAAAAGCAGGAACATTACCTGGCCAACATATGTCCATCTAGTCAAAGCTATGGTTTTGCCAGTAGTCATGTATGGATGTGAGAGTTGGACTGTAAAGAAAGCTGAGTGCCAAAGAATTGATGCTTTGGAACTGTGATGTTGGAGAAGACACTTGAGAGTCCCTTGGACAGCAAGGAGATCAAACCTGTCAATCCTAAAGGAAATCAGTTCTGAATATTCATTGGAAGTACTGATGCTGAAACTCCAATACTTTGGCCACCTGATGCAAAGAATTGACTCATTGGCAAAGACCCTAATACTGGGATAGATTGAAGGCAGGAGGAGAAGGGGATGACAGAGGATGAGATGGTTGGATGGCATCACTGACTCGACGGTCCATAAGTAAGCCTGGGAGTTGGTGATTGACAGAGAAGCCTGGCGTGCTGCAGTCCATGGGGTCACAGAATTGGACAGGACTGAGTGACTGAACTGAACTGAACTGAGTTCCAACCAGTCTGGGGTCTGTGTGCTTGTGGTCAGTGTGTAGTCACCATCTTCCACCTGGTTTCAGTTGGTGGGTTCAGTTAGTGTCTTAGTTCCCGAAGAACAACTGAAAGATATCTGTCAGATTGTATTGTATATTCCTTGAAAAGGAACTGGGATTGTGTTTTATTGCTGAACTATTGTCATTATTTTTCTTCTTTATTTGTTTTTTATTTGTTTCTACATTCCCTCCTTTCCTAATTAATAACTGGCTGTGCTTGCTCTTTGGAACTTATGGAAGATCTAAGAAGATAAAGCCTTTTCCTATGAATAAGAATGAGGGGGACATGGAGGGGCTTTGGTACCTGGACGGGCTCCACAGGATCTTGCTTGGTTTTAATCCCTCCTTTTCTTTGATATTCCTTAATCTTGAGGGGAAAAGTTATGGGACAAGAAACAGAATAAAATTTTGGATAAAGAAATTAGTCAGAAACTCAGCAGTGGAATTCAGTTTTAAGAGCACTTGGTTTCAAACAGGGTTTGAACCACATCTCGTTATCCTTGAAATAAGCTGCTGTCTTTTAAAAGATCCACTTCCTAAGGTCACTTAGACTAAGACACAGTTGCTGTTCAGGCAAAGGTTTAACATAGGGAGGAACTCTATTGAAGTTCTTCATAAAAGTTCTGGAAATGTGAAAAGAATATTTTAAGATCAAAATGAAGACTTAAAAAAAGACATTACAGTAGTGAATGCTGATGTCTCTTTTTACAGAAAGACTTGGCCCCAGGTGGTTACAGAGAACAGGTCCAGGATGATCTGTGATAATGAATCCAGAGAGGACCCATGGGGCTTCTGGGCACAAAATTCCTTCCATGAGTTACAAAGGGCGGGTTCAAACGTTGCTAATAACAGAAGGGAGGGGATGCAGAGACAGGGAGGAGCAGTCAAGAAACAATACTGTAGTCTTGGGGCAAGGTTTCGGTTCCATCTTAAGAGATATCTACAACAGTATCTTTGAGATCTACATAACTAAGATCAGATCAGATCAGTCACTCAGTTGTGTCCGACTCTTTGCGACCCCATGAATCGCAGCACGCCAGACCTCCCTGTCCATCACCAACTCCTGGAGTTCACTGAGACTCACGGCCATCGAGTCAGTGATGCCATCCAGCCATCTCATCCTCTGTCGTCCCCTTCCCCTCTTGCCCCCAAACCCTCCCAACATCAGAGTCTTTTCCAATGAGTCAATTCTTCACATGAGGTGGCCAAAGTACTGGAGTTTCAGCTTTAGCATCATTCCTTCCAAAGAACACCCAGGGCTGATCTCCTTCAGAATGGACTGGTTGGATCTCCTTGCTGTCCAAGGGACTCTCAAGAGTCTTCTCCAACACCACAGTTCAAAACCATCAATTCTTTGGTACTCAGCCTTCTTCACAGTCCAACTCTCACATCCATACATGACCACTGGAAAAACCATAGCCTTGACTAGACAAAACTTTGTTGGCAAAGTAATGTCTCTGCTTTTGAATATGCTATCTAGGTTGGTCATAACTTTCCTTCCAAGGAGTAAGTGTCTTTTAATTTCATGGCTGCAGTCACCATCTGTAGTGATTTTGGAGCCCAGAAAAATAAAGTCTGACACTGTTTCCACTGTTTCCCCATCTATTTCCCATGAAGTGGTGGGACCGGATGCCATGATCTTCGTTTTCTGAATGTTGAGTTTTAAGCCAACTTTTTCACTCTCCTCTTTCACTTTCATCAAGAGGCTTTTTAGTTCCTCTTCACTTTCTGCCATAAGGGTGGTGTCATCTGCATATCTGAGGTTATTGATATTTCTCCCGGTAATCTTGATTCCAGCTTGTGTTTCTTCCAGTCCAGCGTTTCTCATGATGTACTCTGCATAGAAGTTAAATAAACAGGGTGACAGTATACAGCCTTGACGTACTCCTTTTCCTATTTGGAACCAGTCTGTTGTTCTGTGTCCAGTTCTAACTGTTGCTTCCTGACCTGCATACAAATTTCTCAAGAGGCAGATCAGGTGTTCTGGTATTCCCATCTCTTTCAGAATTTTCCACAGTTTATTGTGATTCACACAGTCAAGGGCTTTGGCATAGTCAATAAAGCAGAAATAGATGTTTTTATGGAACTCTGTTGCTTTTTCCATGATCCAGCAGATGTCGGCAATTTGGTCTCTGGTTCCTCTGCTTTTCTAAAACCAGCTTGAACATCAGGAAGTTCACAGTTCACATATTGCTGAAGCCTGGCTTGGAGAATTTTGAGCATTACTTTACTAGTGTGTGAGATGAGTGCAATTGTGCGGTAGTTTGAGCATTCTTTGGCATTGCCTTTCTTTGGGATTGGAATGAAAACTGACTTTTCCAGTCCTGTGGCCACTGCTGAGTTTTCCAAATTTGCTGGCATATTGAGCGCAGCACTTTCACACCATCATCTTTCATGATTTGGAATAGCTTAACTGGAATTCCATCACCTCCACTAGCTTTGTTCGTAGTGATGCTTTCTAAGGCCCGCTTGACTTCACATTCCAGGATGTCTGGCTCTAGGTCAGTGATCACACCATCGTGATTATCTGGGTCATGAAGATCTTTTTTGTACAGTTCTTCTGTGTATTCTTGCCATCTCTTCTTAATATCTTCTGCTTCTGTTAGGTCCATACCATATCTGTCCTTTATCGAGCTCATCTTTGCATGAAACGTTCCTTTGGTATCTCTGATTTTCTTGAAGAGATCCCTAGTGTTTCCCATTCTGTTGTTTTCCTCTATTTCTTTGCATTGATTGCTGAAGAAGGCTTTCTTATCTCTTCTAGCTAGTCTTTGGAACTCTGCATTCAGATGCTTATATCTTTCCTTTTCTCCTTTGCTTTTAGCTTCTCTTCTTTTCACAGCTATTTGTAAGGCCTCCCCAGACAGCCATTTTGCTTTTTTGCATTTCTTTTCTATGGGAATGGTCTTGATTCCTGTCTCCTGTACAATGTCACAAACCTTATTCCATAGTTCATCAGGCACTCTATCTATCAAATCTAGGCCCTTAAATCTATTTCTCACTTCCACTGTATAATCATAAGGTATTTGATTTAGGTCATGCCTGAATGGTCTAGTGGTTTTCTCTACTTTCTTCAATTTAAAACCCCCACCAAATGGAAGATGTTCCAGCGAAAAGGTCACAGTTCAATAATCTTGAAAACCACAGATCAAAAGACTACCTGATCTCTGGCATCAGGTAGTCTTGAAGATTGAAAGGATTGCAGGCCTTGCACGCACCCCAATCCTTATCAGCAACCCTGCCCCCCTCCTCAACTATAAAACTCCTCACAACCTCCTGCACCCCAGGTTGGGACATACAGTTTTTGAGGGCACAAGCCTGCAGTGTCCTCCTTTGTCTGACAAAGCAATAAAGCTATTTGTTTCTACCTCACCCAGAACTCTGCCTTCAAGATTTGATTCAGCACTGGTGTACAGAGGCCAAGTTTTTGGCATAGATAATGATACTGATGGCAGACTGGTGTGAAGGAGACAGAATGAAACTCAAAAGCAAAGGTTGATTTATTTCACATTTAAAATTTCCATATTATAAAGTAGAAGGCATGCATCCAAAACTGAATATCTTCTATCAAAAAAGTAAAATGGTCATTTTAAAATCAGATAAGTTTATTTAAAAATGGTTTACCACAGTGGATATATGTAGAATATTTGTCACTTTCTGGGCATTCCAGAATCTTCCCTTAGCTATACACACCTGGGTTTCCTACTGGAGTTTGTTTTTATGCCCACTGAGTGAAGTTCTGGTGAGAACTCAAGGTTTTCTGCTCTCTCCATCAGGGGCTCAAATAGGTCCTCTAAGCAGCTTCCGTGGAGAAGACAATGGCAGCCCACTCCAGTACTCTTGCCTGGAAAATCCTATGGGCAGAGGAGTCTGGTAGGCTGCAGTTCATGGGGTCGCTAACAGTCGGACAGGACTGAGCGACTTGACTTTCACTTTTCACTTTCATGCATTGGAGAAGGAAATGGCAACCCACTCCAGTGTTCTTGCCTGGAGAATCCCAGGGATGGGGGAGCCTGGTGGGCTGCCGTCTATGGGGTCACATAGAGTTGAACACGACTGAAGTGACTTAGCGGCAGCAGCAGCATGGGATTATTTCTACCAGGACTTCAATATCAGGTGAGACAAAAATGAAGAAAGTTTATCATTTATTCCAGTGACGATTCTCAGATCTTACTGTCAATACCCCATATTAGTTTGTTAGGGCTGACATAACAATATTACCACAGACTGAGTGATTTAAACAACAGATTGCATTTTCTCGTAGTTCTAGAAGTTAGAAGTCCACAATCAAGGTGCTGGCGAGTCTGGTTTCTCTGAGATTTCTCTCCCAGACTTGCAGATGGCTGCCTTCTCCTTGGGTTTTCATGTACTCTTTCCTCTGTGCACACATCTCTGGTGTCTCTCTTAGTGTCCTACTCTATTCTTTGTATAAAGACACCAGTCAAATTGGATTAACTTCCCACCTCCCCCAGTTTATGGGCTTATTTAACTTAACCACCTCTCTGAAGGCCCAAATACAGTCACGTTCTGAGGTACTGGGGATTAGGGCTTTAACATACGTACTTGGGGAAACACAATTCCACCCATAACATCTCTCATTTCTTGTTTACTCCAAGCTACCTTTCTCCACATTTCTTTCAATTGTGCTCTCCCTACACCCTTCGCTGTATATTCTTCTTTTTTAAGTTACCCAAAGTCATCTTTTGTTACTTCATAAAGTACACTCAGCATCAGGTAGACTAACACACATTCCCGTGGGATTATGTAAACTCTGATGTGGTGGAACAGTTTGACATAGAAAGGGTTAATCTTTAGGAACTTTTTTTCCTGTCTAAAGTTTGTTGAACCTTGCAGTTGAAAGGTACAAACTTCCAGTTAGACTATAGATAAGTACTGGGAATGTAATGTACAGCATGATAAATGTAATTAACACTGCTGTGTATTACATATGAACATTGTTAACAGAGCAAATCATAAAAGAGTTCTTATCACAAGAAAAAAAAACCCTTTTTTTCTTTTAATATTTCTTTTTTAAAAATAATTTTTTTTATTTATATAAGAAGATGGATATTCACCAAACATTGTGATAATCACTTCATGATATATGTAAGTCAAATCATTATTCTGTATGCAGTAAACTTGGGCTTCCCATGTGGCTCAGTGGTAAAGATTCTGCCTGGTAATGCAGGAAATGCAGCAGATGTGGGTGTAATCCCTGGGTTGGGAAGATCCCCTGGAGAAGTAAATGGCAACCCACTCCAGTATTCTTGCCTGGAAAATTCCATGGACAGAGGAGCCTGGCAGGTTACAGTCCATGGGGTCACAAGGAGTTAGACATGACTGAATGATGGAGCACTCATACATTAAACTTATACGGTGCTATACATTAATTATTTCTCAATAAAGCTTGAAGAGAAAACTAATGTTATTCACACACACACACACACACAAAGTTTTTGAATCAAAATCTCATTTCAAAGGCAGCTAGTAAGAGAGACCCCAAGAGGCTGGAATGATTGGGATGAACTAATGAGATGCTGTGATGGGAACTACGAATAAAATGTTCAACATTTGCACTTCAACATTTCAACATTTGCACTTATGAGTGAATTTTGTCATTTATCTGTGTAAGTGATAAAACCTTCCTTTTCAGAGACATCCACTGACTTTTACACCATTCACATTAGACACAACTCTTCCTCTGACAGTAAGGAAGGAGGAATACGAAGAGAGAGCTTGTGTAACAGAGAGCGTGCAAGGGCAGTCGCCCCACAGGACTCCGTCCTCTCAGCAGAGTAAAGATGTACCTGTGAACTCTCCTCACAGATTTCAGGCAACACAAGTACTTTTATTTCCTTTAATGCTTATAACCAAACTATGGGAGGAATCAAGGTCACCCACAGGGTGAGGCAAAGGGGAATGAGGAACAAGTTTGCAAGGAGACGTATCCAGAGTCACCAGTTAGAAATGAGCAAATTTCCTTCACAACACAGCTGAGGACAAAGGCAACATGCGTGAGGGAACAGCTCATTTTAAAGACATTCACCAGCAAACTTTATGGTTTTTCAATAGGAGAAGAAACACAAATTAGAGGATTTTTTTTTGGTAGGTTGCCCCACTATTGGAGTTTGTCTTATGTTTTTCTCATGGTAAGACTCATGTTGTGGGTTTTTGGGAGGAAGACAAGAAAGGTAAAATGTCGCTTTTAGGAAAGATATAAGCATCTGAATGCAGAGTTCCAAAGAAAAGCAAGGAGAGATAAGAAAGCCTTCCTCAGCGATCAATGCAAAGAAATAGAGGAAAACAACAGAATGGGAAAGACTAGAGATCTCTTCAAGAACATTAGAGATACCAAGGGAACATTTCATGCAAAGATGGGCTTTCCTTTCATGCAAAGGACAGAAATGGTATGGAACTAACAGAAGCAGAAGATATTAAGAAGAGGTGGCAAGAATACACAGAAGAACTGTACAAAAAAGATATTCATGACCAAGATAGTCACAATGGTGTGATCAATGACCTAGAGCCAGACATTCTGGAATGCGAAGTCAAGTGGGCCTTAGAAAGCATCACTACAAACAAAGCTAGTGGAGCTGGTGGAATTCCAGTTGAGCTCTTTCAAATCCTGAAAGGTGATGGTGTGAAAGTGCTGCACTCAATATGCCAGCAAATTTGGAAAACTCAGCAGTGGCCACAGGACTGGAAAAGGTCAGTTTTCACTCCAATCCCAAAAAAAGGCAATGCCAAAGAATGCTCAAACTACCGCACAATTGCACGCATCTCCACGCTAGTAAAGTAATGCTCAAAATTTTCAAAGCCAGGCTTCAGCAGTACCTGAACCGTGAACTTCCAGATGTTCAAGCTGGTTTTAGAAAAGGTAGAGGAACCAGAGATCAAATTGCCAACATCTGCTGGAGCATCAAAAAAGAAAGAGAGTTCCAGAAAAACATCTATTTCTTTATTGACTATGCCAAAGCCTTTGACCGTGTGGATCATAATAAACTGTGGAAAATTCTGAAAGAGATGGGAATACCAGACCACCGGACCTGTCTCTTGAGAAACCTATATGCAGGTCAGGAAACAACAGTTAGAACTGGACATGGAACCACAGACTGGTTCCAAATAGGAAAAGGAATATGTCAAGGCTGTATATTGTCACCCTGCTTATTTAACTTCTATGCAGAGTACATCATGAGAAACACTGGACTGGAATAAGCACAAGCTGGAATCAAGATTGCTGGGAGAAATATTAATAACCTCAGATATGCAGATGACACCAACATTATGGCAGAAAGTGAAGAGGAACGAAAAAGCCTCTTGACAAAAGTGAAAGTGGAGAGTGAAAAAGTTGGCTTAAAGCTCAACATTCAGAAGTAAGATCATGGCATCTGGTCCCATCACTTCATGGGAAATAGATGGGGAAACAGTGGAAACAGGGTCAGACTTTATTTTCTGGGGCTCCAAACTCACTGCAGATGGTGATTGCAGCCATGAAATGAAAAGACGCTTACTCCTTGGAAGAAAAGTTATGACCAACCTGATAGCATTTTAAAAACCAGAGACATTACTTTGCCAACAAAGTTTCATCTAGTCAAGGCTATGGTTTTTCCTGTGGTCATGTATGGATGTCAGAATTGGACTGTGAAGAAAGCTGAGCGCCGAAGAATTGATGCTTTTGAACTGTGATGTTGGAGAAGACTCTTGAGAGTCCCTTGGACTGCAAGGAGATCCAACCAGTCCATTCTGAAGGAGATCAGCCCTGGGATTTCTTTGGAAAGAATGATGCTAAAGCTGCAACTCCAGTCCTTTGACCACCTCATGCAAAGAGTTGACTCATTGGAAAAGCCTCTGATGCTGGGAGGGATTGGGGGCAGGAGGAGAAGGGGATGACAGAGGATGAGATGGCTTGATGGCATCACCGACTCGATGGAGGTGAGTTTGAGTGAACTCTGGGAGTTGGTGATGGACAGGGAGGCCTGGAGTGCTGCAATTCGTGGCGTCGCAAAGAGTCGGACATGACTGAGCAACTGAACTGAACTGATAGAGTACATTGCTGTTATTGTTGTTGTTTAGCCATTAAGTTGTGTCTGACTTTTTTGCGAGCCCATGGACTGTAGTGCACCAAGTTTCTCTGTCCATGGGGTTTCCCAAGCAAGAATACTGAGGTGGGTTACAATTTCCTTCTCTAGGGGCTCTTTCTGACCCAGGGGTCGAACCTCATCTCCTACATTGCAAGCAGATTCTTTACTGCTGAGTCAGCAGCAAATAATGGCATATATACTATCAGCAAATAATTATGAATACTGATGCTGACTTTACTCACCTGGCTTCCTTGTTAGGTTTCTCTATTTCAAAGTTACTCTTTTTTCCCTTTCCTTACAGTTCTCTTTAGAAGGAAGTCACTGTGTATAGCCTGCTACCAGAGGAAGGAGGAGAGGATTCTTTTCAAGGTGGGGATTAGCCAATTAAGCACAAGGGAAGTTAAGGGAGGGAAGTAAGGGTTTCAGATGGAATGATGGACACATGTCTGAAATGACCAAGTGGAGAAGAGGAGGAAGAAGAGACAGACTGACAGAATCGAGGATAGACAGCTAATTTAGCAGAAATAGGAAACTGTAGAAGAGTATTAACTGGCAGTCTCTTGGAGCTGGGTCAGTTAAAAATAATGTGGAGATAATAAACAGAAGCCAAGTGAGGGTCCCTGTTGCTGGAACAGAAAACCCTGCTCACACAGCATGGTGAGTGACAGTCGCAAAGAATGTTTATTTTTTACTATAAGTATTGGGCTGTGAATTGACATTGTTATATTCTACCATGTAAAAGCTTGTCAGGACATGAAAAAGTTTTTCATTTACTTGTGAAGCAACAAGACTACAGATCACAGCTTAATATCCTGAAATAGTCTTAAAAATGTGTTGTACTTCTTTCTATGTGAACACATTTGCCAATTGCTTGACTGAACAATGACATTGTTTATAGCTGATTTTACAGCTCAGCTCATCATTTACACTGTTTCCGTCTGAATTCATAGACCAGAAACCTTCCCACAAGTGTTATCTTCATAAATTTTCTTTAGAACCAGCCCACATTTGATTTCATATAATATCATTTTAAAAAACTAAAGAAAGGCTTCATATAAATTATGTCTCCTATTCAGAGTACATTCCTATTCAGCTAAATTCTCCTGAAGTAATGGATATTACCAGATCCCTATTACCTCATTTGTTTAGAAATGGATATGTATGCAAGAAGTAAATGGGAAAAGATCATTTTTATCCATCTAATAATACTTGGGTGGAGCAGGACTCTCTTGACAGCCAAGTTTCACTCTGCTTCATAGTTTTCCAGGAGAAAAGCAGCAGTAGCAGGAGCACTGTGCACACCACCTCAGGGTGGTGACTCCACAGCGATTCAGCTGGGCGCACAGTTTGCTCAGTCGTGCATGAAAAGGATGCAGTGGCCCATGCTGGAGAAGAAGGTGGAGAAGCAAATGAGTCTGAGGGTGTGACGGAGGCCCCTGAGCATTTCATCACATGTAAGGAACTTTGTAAAAGTTCATTCTGATCCTTGAGAGAAGCTCACAAATTTCACCACAGACTACACTGCGTGTCTGCTGGTTCTTCACTGTCAGAGACAGCGTGAGAGGTTGGCACTGGGTGCCCAAACTGCCCTGGATTTCAGCAGCTCAGGCATTGTAACAAGTCTCACTAGCATATTCTCAGATCCTGAATGAGCCCTCTGACCCTTGCTCCCACACATCATGTCACTGGCATAACTGCCCTGGATTTCAGCAGCTCAGGCATTGTAACAAGTCTCACTAGCATATTCTCAGATCCTGAATGAGCCCTCTGACCCTTGCTCCCACACATCATGTCACTGGCATTGTACACTACTGCACTGTATGTTCGAGTTTGGACTCTGTGCTGTGGCAGGTCTTATGGCTTTGTTGGGTAGACAGTCGCTGGGGCTCCATAGCTGGTGTTGGGAGTGATACTGTTTACCATTGGTCTCTCTCCAGGGATGTGCTGCCTACTATGTTCCCACTGTGGCCAGTCACGTCCTTAAGTTAAAGGAAAATACACCCAAAGGCCAGCTTGGAGCTCATCACAGGCAAGCTGTATTGATACAATTTTCATTCTGGCTCTGGCCCAGGTTTTCCAACAAACACAAAGAGTTCACATGGTGTGAGTGGACCTCTGGCATGTTGACATCACATCTCTAAACACCTTTGGCTTGGGGGATGGAATGTGCTCCTTCCTATCGTCACTGTATCTGTAGAGATACTTCCTGGACTCAGAAGAACATGTGAGTAATTTTAATACGTAACTGTGACAATTAATTGGACTCTTTGAAAAAATGAAAACAATAATTATAGAACAGTTTAAGAATAAAGAAACCTGCAGCAAAGACATCTATATTACATAAAAAAATAAGTCACCATATATATGGGAACATATGTGTGTGTATATGTGTGAATATGTGCATCTATCTATCTGAATATAGCCTATTCAATTATTCATTCTTTCAGTCATTCACTCTCATTTGTGTGTTAGCATGCTAAATCCTAAGGATACAACTATGAATAAAACAAAGACCCTGTTATCAAAGAACTCCTGTCTACTGAGTGAGGTTTGTGTGATTAAAGAGAACACTTAAATGTCTTCATTCCTAAACATGTATATCTCCTTTTAAAACACATCTTCCCGCTTTTCTTTTGTTTAACAAGTTTCTTCTATTGAAAATTCTGGCTTCAGGGAACCAGGAAATAAATCAAGTGAGCTCCAACTCCAGGCTTCAAGTTGTTTGTAAGCTGGGGGGAGGGTTTCAGCATCCTGAGGCTTCAGAGTTCCCTGCTGACTGAAGGGGGTCACCATCCTACTTACTGCTGGGCAACAACAGCTTGATTGAAGAGTCTGATGCCCCTTTCTTCACCCTGTGCCACCCACTAAAGTCAAAAATACCTTGTATTGAGTCCTGTGCACATCAGAACTGAGATAGCACCCAAATGGTTCTTGGGTGGATGAGAAGTTGATCTTGAGATTCAGAGGTTACTCATCAATTCCCAGGAGTCAGGATATCTGGCCTGTCATCAATTTCTGGAATAAGTTTTATCGAACAGAGTGGTACTCATTTACTCATGTTTTATTGATGGCTACTTTCCCATTCTAACAGCTGAGTTGAATAATAGGAAGAGAGATCATGTGGCTCACAAAGTTAAAAATAGTTGCAATCTGGGTCTTCACAGGGACAGTTTGTTGATGCCTGCTACAAGGTGGTGGAGAAGGAAATGGCAACCCACTCCAGTGTTCTTGCCTGGAGAAGCCCAGGGACGGGAGAGCATGGTGGGCTGCCGTCTATGGGGTCGCACAGAGTCGGACATGACTGAAGCGACTTAGCAGCAGCAGCAGCAGCTACAAAGTGGACAAGGTGCTTCCACAGACATGTTGAGACATTTTGAGTCCATGGTTTCCATTCAACAATCACTGAACCGCTATTATGAATCTGACCTCTTGTAGGCACTGAGATTACATAAAATAGTAAAAATAGATAAAATTTGTACTTTCTATACTGGTTTCCTGATACATCCAGTTATGTTCCCAATAATAACAAATCTCTATGAACTAGATGGTTTAAAACAACATAAATTTATTCCCTCACAGTTCTGGAGGACAAAAACCTGAGGTCAAGGTGTTGGCTGGATTAGTTCCTTTGAGAGGTTCTGGGAGAGCATCCATCTTGTGCTTCTTTCCCATCTGTCAGTGGTAGTGCACAGTTGTTCAGTCATGTCTGACTCTTTGTGGCTGCCAGCAATCTTCAGTTTCCCTTGGCTTGTACACACATTTCTCCAATCTCTGTCTCCATCTTCATGTCATTTGCTTCCAGGTCTTCTCTCCCTTTTTCCTCTCATCTCCTTTCCTCCTCTCTTCTCAAAACACTTTGGATTTAGGGCCCACTCTAACCCAGGAGGGATTGGGGGCAGGAGGAGAAGAGGACGACAGAGGATGAGATGGTTGGATGGCATCACTGACTCTGTGGATGTGAGTCTGAGTGAACTCCAGGAGTTGGTGATGGACAGGGAGGCCTGGCGTGCTGTGATTCATGGGGTCTCAACGAGTCGGACACGACTGAGTGACTGAACTAAACTGAACTGAACTAACCCAGAAGATTATGGCACCTGGTCCCATCAGTTCATGGGAAATAGATGGGGAAACAGTGGAAACAGGGTCAGACTTTATTTTTGGGGGCTCCAAAATCACTGCAGATGGTGATTTCAGCCATGAAATTAAAAGACGCTTACTCCTTGGAAGAAAAGTTATGACCAACCTACATAGCATATTCAAAAGCAGAGACATTACTTTGCCAACAAAGGTCCATCTAGTCAAGGCTATGGTTTTTCCAGTGGTCATGTATGGATGTGAGAGTTGGACTGTGAAGAAAGCTGAGTACTGAAGAACTGATGCTTTTGAACTGTGGTGTTGGAGGAGACTCTTGAGAGTCCCTTGGACTACTACATATTCATATGTAAGTCACAAGGAGATCCAACCAGTCCATTCTAAAGGAGATCAGCCCTGGGCGTTCTTTGGAAGGAATGACACTAAAGCTGAAACTCCAGTACTTCGGCCACCTCATGCGAAGAGTTGACTCATTGGAAAAGACTCTGATGGTGGGAGGGATTGGGGGCAGGAGGAGAAGGGGACAACAGAGGATGAGATGGCTGGATGGCATCACCGACTTGATGGATGTGAGTTGAAGTCCGGGAGTTGGTGATGGACAGGGAGGCCTGGCGTGCTGCAATTCATGGTGTCGCAAAGAGTCGGACACGACTGAGCGACTGAACTGAATTGAACTGAGCTAATCCAGAATGATCTCATCTCCAGATCCTTAATTTTGTCTGAAAAGACCCTTTTCCCAAGTAAGGCCATATTCAAATAAGGTTCTGATGGACATATCTTTTAGGGGAGGCACCATTTTCATACTACTACATATTCATATGACTTATATTCTAATAATGTATTTTGGGGAGAAGATGTGATTAACAAATAAGAAAGAATACAGTATATTGCAAGATGATGAAATGCTCTGGAGAAAAATAAAGCAAGGAAGGGCTTTAGAGAATGTGGGGATGGAGAGGAGATTGCAATTTTAAATAGGGTGGTAAGAGCAGACTCATATAGAAGATGGCTTTTGTCCATAGCCCTGAAGTAGGAGGGGAGCAAGCTCTACAAATTCTTGCGTGTCACTGAGGCCAATTCATTCCCTTCTTACCTGCATATGTGCATGTGTGCTGTTGCGTCCAGCTCTTTATGACCCTATGGACTGTAGCCTGTCAGTTTCCTCTGTCCATGGGATTCTCCAGGCAAAAATACTGGAGTAGGTTGCCATCCCCTACTCCAGGGTATCTTCTTGACCTAGGGATCAAACCTGTGTCTCTCACTTCTCCTGCATTGGCAGGTGGGTTCTCTATCACTAGCACCACCTGGGAAGCCCTTACCTGTATACAGTAATATCACTAAGAGCAGATCTTTTTCTGAACACATGTGAGGCACTGAGGAGCTTCCATACATTATCTCAGTTCATCCTCAAGCTACAAGTCAATATTTTTAATGTTGTATTTTTATTGGTGAAGACACTTGCCAGCAGCTGCTCCTTGGCCCTTTCTCAGATGTGGTCAGATCTCTGGAGGAAGACTACAGCAAGGAGGCTTGCATAGGCTCTGGAAGTGGTCCCAGAGTCACATGGAATAGGGCTCTGGGGGTGCTGAGTACATAGAACTTGGACTAGTAAGTGGGGACCTGAGTTCAAGTGACCACATCCCTTGGAGCCTCACCTGCCTCAGGTTCCTCTTACCCCATTAGGAAAGGTATTGATGAGGAGGTCCAGAACCCTCAGATTCATAGGCCTCAGGATTGGCATTTATTATATAATTTAGAATTATAGTTCTTATAAAAACCCTGTGAAGGAATTACTAGTACCATTACCTTTTACAGTAAAGATTTAAATAACATACCCATCAGGGGAATCTGATGGGCTCATCTGACTCAGAGTTCTGCCCTGACATGATGCTATAACCCAAAGGAAAGAAAGAACTGTTGCCTTCCAATTAATGAGTCTTCCATAGGCATCTGAATTAAATAAAATCAAGATAATTCTTTCAAAGGCCACTGTTCTGAGATGTAGTTTGAACTGAGATCCCATATAAAATGATACTAATTATGGTTGAAAATTACTTGGCAAGAATCATGTGACTTAAAAACCTGATACAAATATCTCAGAAATCAAGATGTTTATTTTCAATATCTGCTTTAATGCAGACTATAAGAGTCAGGATTGTGCCAGGCTATTCTGAGAGGTGTGCTTACTTCACTGATCCAAGTAGGGCAAATCCTCTTTTTAAGAGTGGTAAATAAAGTGTATGAGAATCATGTGCTTTTCTGGCTTTCTAGATGAAATCGGAGGCCAGCTTTGCCTGGCTCTGGGAAAAGTTCTGGGCTGCTGACCAGAGAACTTTTCAGTGGTGTCATTGTGAACTACTGATATTTGACAAAATAACCAGAGGTCCAAAAGCCAAACTCAAGGTTAGCTCAGTATGAAGAAGTCACACTTAAGATGCTTTCTGAATACCTGTTCGAGGAACACTACTGTCATTGCAGAGGATGAACACCAAGATTCTTTCATTCAAAGCCTGATGGTATGTCTGATTACAAATGTGATTTTTTTTGGACAAGCTGTTAAGCTTGCAATGCCTATAACAACTAAAGACACTGGTATTTTTCACTCATAGTTTTCTGATGCATGACCAATGGAAATTTATCAGGAAATGCAAATCAATAATACTTAGCAAAGCTTTAAAACTGTATTATTAAACTTTTAAATTTTGTTTAGTTACTACCTAAAGAGTATACTTTTGCTAACCACCCCCAGTAGTTTTTAAGTAATGTGGCATTATTTTCCATTCTAATTTATAAAAATTACAGTTTTCAAATTTTGAGGCAATTATTTTGCTTTTTACTATAGAATCACTGTTACAAAACTCAGATCCTGTTGCTAGCCATTTGAAAGTCAATATGAGAGACAAGTGTTAGTAGGAATGGAAAAGTTGCTTTAATCAGAAAGTGGTCAATCTGAGGAGAAGGTGGACTCATGTCCCCAAAACAACTCAGAAGATACTGCTCAGGCATGAACGTTTTTAAGAGAAAAAGGGGAAGTAATCTCAGTTAATCATTGAGATGGGGGAGTGTCTTTACCATCTCCCACTGTGTGCAGGCTTATGTGCATGCTTTTTGATTTCTTGTGATTTTTCTTTAGATGCTATCTTGTTCACATGGCTTGTTTGTGAGATTACTGAAGGGGAAATCTGGGGAAGAGATCTGGTCATCTGTTCTTCATTTCTACTTCTTTGATCTAAGGAAAGAACTAACAGGTGAGATGAGATATTGTGTAACCAAAAGACTTGAAAGGTGTGCTTGGGCCAGAGGTTAGTTAAGATACTTTGGTAAGTGACAAGACAAAAGGAGCCTCCTGCAGAGGACTCTTTTTTTGTAAAGAGCTCTTTCCTGCAAAAAGCTTCTTAAGTGATTTCTAATTTTAATTATACACAGTAATGAGAACTTCTTTTATATTACAAAGAATGAAACTGTGCCTTTTTCACATGTAAATGTACATAGCAGATTTCTGAGAGTATCTATAAATAACAATAGTGACAGGGACAGACACAATCCTACTATATTTTTGTTAAGGAAATTCAAAGTTGCAAGTAAATTAATACCTTTTACATTAAAAAAAATAACATTGTAAAAAATGAAAAGCAACTGATTTGGTTTTGCGGCAGGAGCTAAATGGGCCCCAGCCTGGGCAACTGGACTTGTCCCCTGTGGACAGATACTCTAGCAGAAGTGAGAGAAGAGCTGAGCACTGCCCAGATAAAAGACAGAAACCACATATTCTTCATTCTCAAGGTCAAGGAGACCTTTCCAATTACACATGTGCAGAGAGGCTCCTCAGAAATCAAATCACCTCAGAGTAAGTGATGTCAACCTACTCATAGACTTCTTTGCTAGAATTCATCTTGTGTGATCAAAATAGCTACATATGCACACATGGGAGGATCCTGAGATAAACCAAATATAGACTCAGAACCAGGCAAAGCAAGATGATTGACCAAAGGAAACCTGGAAAAAATGCCCCATAAAACTGATTCAAACTAAGATAACTCTCTCTGAGCCCACCAGTGTATCTATCTACATGTACTCTTTTTCTGCCTAATAAACAAAACTTTACTTGTTTCAGTACTTTCCATTTCTATGTGGAAATTCATTTTCCTTGTCACTGGCCACTGGTCCCTGGTAGCCTAGAGCCTAGGATTTAGTGCTTTTACTGCTGTGGCCTGACCTCAGTCTCTGACTGGAAACCAAAAACCTCAAGCTGCTGCAGCCAAGGCCACCCAAGATCAGCACCAGAATAATCTGTATAACAAATCCTACTCACTAGTCCTTATTCATCATTAGTTTCCCCACATATTTGCCTTCCCATGATTGCTGCCCCCTTAGAAGCTTTAAGTCTTTGGCCTTTACCTTGTCACTTCTTTATAAATTGTCCTTTCCTAAGATGCTCCATAAGCTCAAGTTCCAATCATCCCTTCAGCTTACACATCACTAAGTGCTCCCACACACAGGCATGAAAATGTGTTAATAAATTTGTTTTTCTTATCCTCCTTTTTGCCAATCTAGTATATAGAGCCTCAGCCAAGGAACCTAACATGGGTAGAGGAAAAATAAATTTCATCCCTACAAACAGAACCATATTATCTCATATGATAATAAAATATTACTGTGTATACATTTTTTGGCCTTAGGTCAAACAACAGGGAGGAACACAGCCCCCTCACACCCCCATCAACAGATAATTGGGTTAAAGATTTACTGAGCATGGCCCCACCCATCAGATCAAGACCCAATTTCTCCCTCAGTCAGTTTCTCCCATCAGGAAGCTTCCATAAGCCTTTTATGCTTCTCCATAAGAGGGCAGACAGACTGAAAACCACAATCACAGAAAACTAATCAATCTGATTACATGGACCACAGCCTTGTATAACTCTATGAAACTATGAGCCATGCCATATAGGGCCACCCAAGATGGGTCATGGTGGAGAGTTTTGACAAAATATGGTTCACTGGAGAAGGGAATGGCAAACCACTTCAGTATTCTTGCCTTAAGAACTCCATGGACAGTATGAAAAGGCAAAAATATAAGACACTGAAAGATGAACTCCTCAGGTTGGCAGGTACCCAATATGCTACTGGAGATCAGTGGAGAAATAACTCCATAAAGAATGAAGGGATGGAGCCAAAGCAAAAACAACACCAGTTGTGGATGTGACTGGTGATGGAAGTAGTCTGATGCTGTAAAGAACAATATTGCCTAGGAACCTGGAATGTTAGGTCCATGAATCAAGGCAAATTGGAAGTGGTCAAACAGGAGATGGAAAGATTGAACATCAGCATTTTAGGAATCAGTGAACTAAAATGGACCCAAATGGGTGCATTTAACTCAGATGATCATTATATCTACAACTGCGGGCAGGAATCCCTTAGAAGAAATGGAGTAGCCATCATAGTCAACAAAAGAGTCCGAAATGCAGTACTTGTGTGCAATCTCAAAAATGAATGATTGATCTCTGTTAGTTTCCAAGGCAAACCATTCAATATCGCAGTAATCCAAGTCTATGCCCCGACCAGTAATACTGAAGAAGCTGAGTTGAATGGTTCTATGAAGACCTACAAGACCTCGAACTAACACCCCAAAAAGATGTCCTTTTCATTATAGGGGACTGGAATGCAAAAGTAGGAAATTAAGAAATACCTGGAGTAACAGGCAAATTTGGCCTTGGAGTACAGAATGAAGCAGGGCAAAGTCTACCAGAGTTTTGTGAAGAGAACACACTGGTCATAGCAAACACCCTCTTTCAACAACACAAGGGACGACTCTACACATGGACATCACCAGATGGTCAAAACCGAAATTGGATTGATTACATTTTTTGCAGCCAAAGATGGAGAAGCTCTATACAGTCAGCAAAAACAAGACTGGGAGCTGACTGTGGGTCAGATCATGAAGTCCTTATTGCCAAATTCAGACTTAAATTGAAGAAAGTAGGGAAAACCACTAGACAATTCAGGTATGACCTAAATCAAATCCCTTACAATTATACAGTGGAAGTTACAAAATAGATTGAAGGAATTAGATCTGATATACAGAGTGCCTGAAGAACTATGGACGGAGGTTCATGACATTGTACAAGAGGCAGTGATCAAGACCATCCCCATGAAAAAGAAATGCAAAAAGGCAAAATGGTTGTCTGAGGAGGCCTTATAAATAGTTGAGAAAAGAAAAGACATGAAAGGCAAAGGAGAAAAGGAAAGACATACTCATTTGAATGCTTAGTTCCAAAGAATAGCCAGGAGAGACAAGAAAGCCTTCCTCAGTGATCAATGCAAAGACATAGAGGAAAAGAATAGAATGGGAAAGACTAGAGATCTCTTCATGAAAATTAGAGATATCAAGGGAACATTTCATGGAAAGATGAGCACAAGAAAGGACAGAAATTGTATGGACCTAACAGAAGCACAAGATAGTAAGAAGAGGTGACAAGAATACACAGAAGAACTGTACAAAAAACATCTTCATAATCCAGATAATCATGATGGTGTGACCACTCACCTAGAGCCAGACATCCTGGAATGCGAAGTTAAGTGGGCCTTAAGAAGGATCACTATGAACAAAGCTAGCAGAGATGGTAGGATCTCAGTTCACCTATATTAAATTCTAAAAGATGATGCTGTGAAAGTGCTGCACTCAATATGCTAGCAAATTTGAAAAACTCAGCAGTGGCCACAGGACTGGAAAAGGTCAGTTTTCATTCTGATCCCTAAGAAAGGCAATGTCAAAAATGCTCAAACTACTGCACAATTGCACTCATCTCATATGCTAGCAAAGTAATGTTCAAAATTCTCCAAGCCAGGCTTTAACAGTAAGTGAACCAAGAACTTCCATATGTTCAAGCTGGTTTTAGACAAGGTAGAGGAACCAGAGATCAAATTGCCAACATCTGTTAATCATTGAAAAAGCAAGAGAGTTCCACAAAAACATCTATTTCTGCTTTATTGACTATGCCAAAGGCTTTGACTGTGTGGATCACAATAAACTGTGGAAAATTCTTAAAGAGAAGGGAATATCAGACCACCTGACCTGCCTCCTGAGAAGTCTGTATGCAGGTCAAGAAGCAACAGTTAGAACTGGACATGGAACAACAGACTGGTTCTAAATCAGGAAAGGAGTACATCAAGGCTGTATATTGTCACCCTGCTTATTTAACTTATATGTAAAGTACATCATGCAAAACACTGGGCTGGATGAAGCACAAGCTTGAGTCAAGATTTCTGGGAGAAATATCAATAACCTTATATATGCTGATGACACTACCCTTATGGCAGAAAGTCAAGAAGAGCTAAAGAGCCTCTTGATGAAAGTGAAAGAGGAGAGTGAGAAAGTTGGATTAAAACTCAACATTCAGATAACAAAGATCATGGCATCTGGTCCCATCACTTCATGGCATGTAGATGGGGAAGCAATGGAAACAGTGACAGACTTTATTTTTTGGGGCTCCAAAATTACTGCAGGTGGAGACTGCAACCATGAAATCATAAGACACTTGCTCCTTATAAGGAAAGTTATGACCAACTGAGACAGCATATTAAAAAGCAGAGACATTACTTTGCCCACAAAGTCAAATGCCCATCTAGTCAAAGCTATGTTTTTTTCCAGTAGTCATGTATGGATGTGAGAGTTGGACTATAAAGAAAGCTGAGTGCCAAAGAATTGATGTTTTTGAACTGTGATGTTGGAGAAGACTCTTGAGAGTCCCTTGAACTTCAGGGAGATCCTACCAGTCCATTCTAAGGGAAATCAGTCCTGAATATTCATTGGAAGGACTGATGCTGAAGCTGAAACAGCAATACCTCGGCCACCTGATGTGAAGAAGTGACTCATTTGAAAAGACCTTAATGCTGGGAAAGATTGAAGGCAGAAGGAGGAGGGGACGATAGAAAATAAGATGGTTGGATGGCATCACCAACTCTATGGACATGAGTTTGAGCAAGGTACAGGAATTGGTGAAGGACGGGGAAGCCTGTAATGCTGCAGTTTATGAGGTCGCAAATAGGCAGACACGACTGAGGGACTGAACTGAACTGATTCTTTTCAATCACTATTCTTTCTCAAATATTTACTTAGAACTTAAGTGGAAATTCATATTCCAGGTACCAGTGAACCACCTGTGTCCATGCTTCAGGGGGCTGAGATTTGCTGGGGGTGGTGGTTAGTGGCACCCCCAAGACACATCCATGTATGTCTTGTAGTTTTGACATTATTTGGAAAAGAATCTTTTCATATGTAATTACATTAAGGATCTTCAGATGGGATCATTATGGATATTTTAGGTATGTCCTAAATCCAAAGACAGGTGTTCTTGAAAGAGACTGTGTGAGTGGAGACACAGAGAAAAGAGAAGGCCATGTAAAGATGGAGGCAGAGATTGGAATTATGCAGCCACAAATCTAGGAACCCCTGGAGCCACCAGAAGCTGGAAGCGGCAGAGAGGGATTCTTCCCTAGAGTCTTTGGAGGGAGCATGGCCCTGACACCTTAATTTCAGAATTCTGGCCTCCAGTGTATGAAAGAACAAATTTCCATTGTTTTAAACCACCAAGGTTGTGGTAATTTTTTGTGGCATCTCAAGGAAACTAATACAAGGGCTAAAGATGAGGACACAAGTAAGATATGGTGTGCGTGTGTGCTGAGTCACTTCAGTTGTGTCTGACTCTTTGTGACCTATGGACTGTAGCCCACCAGGCTCCTCCATCCATGGGGATTCTCCATAGAGTGGGTTGTCATGTCCTCCTCCAGGGAATATTCCTGACCCAGGGATTGAACCCGTGTCTGCCTGTGTCTCCTGCATTGCAGGCAGATTCTTTATCCACAGAGCCACCCTAGGTAACAAATAATTATTCACATAGCACCTGTGCGCTGGGGAAAGTTTTTTCCTCCATGTTTGCAAAGTTTTTATAAAAAGTAGTAGCAGTTTAATAGAAGGTTATACTAGGCCACAGAAGTCTCTTGTTTAAGTTTCTTAAGGCTACAGTCGTGAGGGGCTGGTACTGCAGGACCTACAAGCACATGCCTTGTTTATTTTTTCTTGCATTGAACCAGTTGGCCTAATATTGACCCAAAAGCCTCTGTATATTTTATGAAGAACTGTATGTATCAAACTTGGTAGTAAAAGAAAGAAAGGTGAAGAGAAAGAGAGAGAGAAAGAGAGAGAGAAGGAAAGAAAGAAAAAAAGAAGGAAAAATAGGAACTCTGGTTTAATGTACAATTAAAGCAGGTATGTTTTCCATATGCAGAGAGTGTGAAATATCTTTTAGATTTAATTCCAAATAAGTATCATATTTTCATTTCTAAAACATAGTCTATCTGATTTTTTATCACATCTGCCTAAAATGGTATGTTATAGATGCATTTCTTTAATGTGAAGGGTTGTATTTTCTCTAATTTTAGAACAGCTTGGTGAAAAAGTGACTTGCAAATGGTACTTGTAACGAGAAGACACAATGCAAAGAAAGCATTTTTAGTTTCCTTAATCGTCAGTGTTTTAACTTCAGGCTTTGTCAAAAATTTTTCTCTAATATGCAACCATTTAATAGGGTGCAAACCTTATTAGAATTGTCACAATATCTCTTCCTCTTTCTCTTCCTTTTTTCCTCTATTCTTTCCCCTCACCCCTCCCTACCACTCTCCTCCTTTTTCTCCTGCTGCTGCTTCTGCTTCCCAATTATCAAAACCTCAATTTAGCTACAAAATTTCAGGCTTCCATTGAAAGGTTGATCTTATACTCCATGAATTAGAACTTAAAACAAAGTTAGATGAAGCAACATAAAATTTTTAAAGCAGGCTTCAGATTTACCAAAATTTAAATTTACTTTAATTTAAAGAGTCTAGACTGAAAATATCCTTTCCTTGATTCTGATCTGTTGAGTTCTAGCATTGACATGCACTTGACAAACTATTGGAAGATAAGCTCTTATTTGGGCCTAGTGGATGTTGGTTACAGGGTAAAGTCTTTGAATGCTGAAGCCAAGCAGGTATTTGAGGCCGAAGCATGGAAGGATCAAGGGCTCAGTGACTTTTGTGCAGTGGAGACTTCTTGGGTCAGATTTAATCTGGAAGCTGCTGGCTTCTGTTAGCTAAGATAAAGCAGATCCTTGTGAGTTTTTAATCCAGAGATCTGATGGATTGAAAAATTTCTAGAAGATTGTGTACAACTGCAATCTACAGCTTCTTCACATTCCCCCAATTTTCAGAACCATCTAACAAGTGTTTTTCTAGTTTCCCATCTTATAAACAGGGTCCAAAGAACTTCATATTTCTTATGGACAGATATAGAAACATAGCTATATATTTTTTCCTGCATTCATTTTAATATATTCACAAAGCAACATGAACAAGAGGAAGAAGAGGAAGGTCATTCATTTTATCTTCTGAGAAACTGTCTATGTTCTAATTTACCTTTTAATATGAAATACAACTTCTCAGTTTATTGATTTCTTATCAGTTGTATGTGACATCTCTAGGTATGAGAAGCAATGCAGCCTAGTTATGAATTCAGGTTCTTGTGTGAGGAAGTCAAATTAAGTTTCCAGACCTGTGCTGTCTACTACTTTAGTCACTGGCCACTTGTGGCTATTGAACCTTTGAACTGTGGTTCTGAATTAGTTTCCCATATAGCACAGTGGTAATGAATCCACCTGCCAAGGCAGGAGATGCAGGAGACTCAACTTCCATCCCTGGGTCAGGAAGATCCCCTGGAGTAGGAAATGGCAACCTGCTCCAGTATTCTTTTCCTGGAAAATTCCAAGGACAGAGGAACCTGGAGGGCTACAGTCCACAGGGATGCAAAGAGTCAGACATGACTTTACATACACACACACACATACACACACACACATATCTGAATTGAGAGATGCTGTAAATATAAATAATAACATTGCATTTTAAAGACTTGATAAGAAAAAAAGAATATAAAATATCTCATTAATAGTTTTTTTTTTTAAAAAATACTGATTCTATGTTGAAATGATGATATGTTGGATACATTGGGTTAAATATATGTTGAAGTTAATTTCACCTGTTTTCTTTTTATTTATTTTTAATGTGGCTACTAGAAACTTAAAAACTCCCCATGTGGTGTCATGAGTGATTATGAATGTGGCTTACACTATGTCTCTATTGGAAGTACTGTTCTAGTTGATTTTAATTTCCTCATCTAGTAGGTGGTGATAATAATAGCAATTATTTTGTATGGTTGTGCTAATGATAATACCTGGAACATATATAATGCTTAATAAGTGATAATATAATACAATATAATACTTGTATTACATTGTATTATATTGGGCTTCCCTGGTAGCTCAGCTGATAAAGATTCCTGGGTTAGGAAGATCCCCTGGTGAAGGGATAGTTTACCCACTCCAGTATTCTTGGGCTTCCCTTGTGGCTCAGCTGGTTAAGAATCCACCTGCAATGTGGGACACTTGGGTTCAATCCCAGGGTTAGGAAGATCCCCTGGAGAAGGGAAGGTCTACCCACTTCAATATTCTGGCCTGAAGAATTCCATGGACTGTGTAGTCCATGGGGTCACAAAGAGCTAGACATGACTGTGTGTGGTTTTGCTAATAATAACATCTGGAGCATATGTAATGTTTAATAAATGATGATAGCATACAATGTAATACTTTTATTATATGAGAGTTTTCAGAGAAACAGAGCCGGAAGATATATCTGTATATCCTATATCTCTATCTTTCAAAGTCTTTATCTGTAGAGAGAGATTTGTTTTAAGGAACTGGCTCACATGATTATGGAGACTGAAATGGACCACAATCTTCCCTTTGTAGGTGGAGACATAGGAGAGCTGGTGGTATAGTTCCTATCCTAGCCCGAAGGTGTGAAAACCAGGGATGCTGATGGGATAAGTCAGTCTGAGTGCAGGCAAAGGCTGATGTCCCAGCTCCATTTGTTTCATTTGTGCCTTCAAAGGATTGGGAGATACCCATCCACATTGGGGATGGCAATCTGGTTTACTCAGTCAATTCAAATGCTAATCTCTTCCAAATACATTCTTACAGACACACTGAATAATAATGTTTAACTAGATATCTGGTATTCATTGAACCAGTCAAGTTGACACATAAAATTAACCATCACAGTACAATCATAAGTTCACTGTTTTTTTTTTTTTTTTTTTTTTTTTTACTCATTTTCACTATATTGATTCTTCCAATCCATGAACATGGTATATTTCTCCATCTATTAGTGTCCTCTTTGATTTCTTTCACCAGTGTTTTATAGTTTTCTATATATAGGTCTTTAGTTTCTTTAGGTAGATATATTCCTAAATATTTTATTCTTTTCGTTGCAATGGTGAATGGAATTGTTTCCTTAATTTCTCTTTCTGTTTTCTCATTATTAGTGTATAGGAATGCAAGGGATTTCTGTGTGTTGATTTTATATCCTGCAACTTTACTATAATCATTGATTAGTTCTAGTAATTTTCTGGTGGAGTCTTTAGGGTTTTCTATGTAGAGGATCATGTCATCTGCAAATAGTGAGAGTTTTACTTCTTCTTTTCCAATTTGGATTCCTTTTATTTCTTTTTCTGCTCTGATTGCTGTAGCCAAAACTTCCAAAACTATGTTGAATAGTAATGGTGAAAGTGGGCACCCTTGTCTTGTTCCTGACTTTAGAGGAAATGCTTTCAATTTTTCACCATTGAGGATAATGTTTGCTGTGGGTTTGTCATATATAGCTTTTATTATGTTGAGGTATGTTCCTTCTATTCCTGCTTTCTGGAGAGTTTTTATCATAAATGGGTGTTGAATTTTGTCAAAGGCTTTCTCTGCATCTATTGAGATAATCATATGGTTTTTGTTTTTCAATTTGTTGATGTGGTGTATTACATTGATTGATTTGCAGATATTGAAGAATCCTTGCATCCCTGGGATAAAGCCCACTTGGTCATGGTGTATGATCTTTTTAATGTGTTGTTGGATTCTGATTGCTAGAATTTTGTTTAGGATTTTTGCATCTATGTTCATCAGTGATATTGGCCTATAGTTTTCTTTTTTTGTGGCATCTTTGTCAGGTTTTGGTATTAGGGTGATGGTGGCCTCATAGAATGAGTTTGGAAGTTTACCTTCCTCTGCAATTTTCTGGAAGAGTTTGAGCAGGATAGGTGTTAGCTCTTCTCTAAATTTTTGGTAGAATTCAGCTGTGAAGCCGTCTGGACCTGGGCTTTTGTTTGCTGGAAGATTTTTGATTACAGTTTCAATTTCCGTGCTTGTGATGGGTCTGTTAAGGTTTTCTATTTCTTCCTGGTCGAGTTTTGGAAAATTGTACTTTTCTAAGAATTTGTCCATTTCTTCCTCGTTGTCCATTTTATTGGCATATAATTGTTGATAATAGTCTCTTATGATCCTTTGTATTTCTATGTTGTCTGTTGTGATCTCTCCACTGTCATTTCTAATTTTATTGATTTGATTTTTCTCCCTTTGTTTCTTGATGAGTCTGGCTAATGGTTTGTCAATTTTATTTATCCTTTCAAAGAACCAGCTTTTGGCTTTGTTGATTTTTGCTATGGTCTCTTTTGTTTCTTTTGCATTTATTTCTGCTCTAATTTTTAAGATTTCTTTCCTTCTACTAACCCTGGGGTTCTTCATTTCTTCCTTTTCTAGTTGCTTTAGGTGTAGATTTAGGTTATTTATTTGACTTTTTTCTTGTTTCTTGAGGTGTGCCTGTATTGCTATGAACTTAACTTTAATTTTTCTGAGGCAGAGAATTAGTGAAATATTTATGTATTATGGGTAGGAGGTAGATGATTGTCAGCTATTCAATCTACTAGAAGTGTATTCATTTTTTAAGGATGCAAGGGTATTATAAAATTCAATGGGTTAAAAATGTTCCTTTTCAGTTCCTCAAAAGATTAAACATAGAGTTACCACAAAATCCAGAAATTCTACTGTGAAGAAAATACCCAAGAGAAATGAAAATACATGTACATAAAAAACTTGTACACAAATGTTCATAGCAACATTATTTAGCAATGATAGGTGAAAGAAGCCGGTTGCAAGAGACCACACTTTGTATGACTCCATTTATAAGAAATGTCCAGAACAGACAAATGTATGGAGACACAAAGAAGACTGTGGCTGCCAATGGCTGGAAATGTTGCAGTAGATGGGGAATAGCAGCTAATAAGCATGGGATTTTGGAAAAGGCAATGGCACCCCACTCCAGTACTCTTGCCTGGAAAATCCCATGGACGGAGGAGCCTCGTAGGCTGCAGTCCATGGGGTCGCTAAGAGTCGGACATGACTGAGCGGTGTTGGCAAAGATATGGATAAAATGGAACCTTTGTGCACTATTGGTGGGAATGTTAACCGTACAGCTGCTCTCGAAAACTTCTATGGTGGTGCCTAAAAAAATTAGAAATAGAATTATCATATGATTCAGCAATTTCACTTTAGGCATATATCCAAAAGAATTGAAAGTAGGGTCTTAAAGAGATGTCTGTACACCTATGTTCATAGCAGCATTATTCATAATGGCTTATAAATTATTATAATATGTATAGAATATTATTGTCTTAAAAAGGAAGGAAATTCTAGTACATTTTACAACATGAGTGAATTTAGAGAATACTATGCTAAGTGAAATAAGTCAGTCACAAGAAAAACAATATTGGATGATTCCACTTATATGAAATATCTAGAGTAATTAAACTCATAGAGACAGAAAGTAAGATGGTGGTTGCCATGGGCTAGAGGGAGGGGGAATTGACAATTTATTGCTTAGAGTGGGCAGTGTTTCAGTTTTGCAAGATAAAAAGAGGTCTGTGGATAGATGATGGTGATGCTGGCAAAAAAAAAAAAAGTGAATATCCTTAGTGCTATTAAAGTGTACACTTAAAAATGGCTAAAATGATAACTTTATATTATGTGCATTTTACCACAATTAAAAATTTAAAAGCTTCTGGTCAGGACTTACTGTTGCACATTAAACATAGAAAAATGAAAACAGTGGAGAATAAACAGCAAATAGACCAGAGAACTAGAAATTAGGTGAATCAGGTACTTGTTAGTCTCTTATGAGCTCTGTGGCTACGGGAAGTTCACTCAAATGCTCTGAGTCTTCATTACTTTTTCAAAAGGACATAGTATTTCCAAACATATGTACGTCACAGAGTTGTTGAAACGGTTGAAATATATTTAAAGTGACCATTCTGTGAATTAAGGCACAATGACTTCAAACCAAGTCATGTGTGTAGATATGTATTTCAGGTATGATTATTAGCTAAGCTGTCAAAGAAACATGGGATTAAATCTGTGAATATATTTAAAGTGAATACATTCATAAATCCTATTTATGAATGTCTGGATTTATCAAAACTAACTAGCTTTTTAAGAGAATTTCCTAAAAATATTTTAAAAGTAGCAACTCCCCTGTGGAATATTATTTATCTTAAAAGTTTTGATTTATACACAGTTTTTCCAAGAACAAAATATTGTGTATAGTGAGTTCATATTTTATATGAGCTCATGTCCAATTCTTGGGACCCCATGGACAGTAGCCGACCAGGCTCCTCTCTCCATGTGATTTCCAGGCAAGAATACTGGAGTGGGTTGCTATTTACTTCTCCATATATATATGTATATATCTATATATATATATGTATACATATATATATATATGGGGTCAGGCACAACTAAGCAACTAACACACAACACAATCTCATACATTGTATGTTAGTTGCTTAGTTGTGCCCGACCCTTTGCGAAACCTAGGACTGCAGCCCACCAGGCTTCTTTGTCCATGGGACTTTCCAAGCAAGGATACTGGAGTGGGTTGTCATTTCCTCCTCCATATTGGAGATTATATATATATATATATATATATATATATATATATATATATATATATATAATTTGTATGTCTTTGTGTTTTAAAAATTCTTACTTTGTCTAGGAAATCTCTGTATCTGCTTTGCAGATTCCAGTGGAAAAAGAAATGACGCATTTGTCAATAATGATAAGAAAATATAATGGAAAAGAAATGAAAATATCAGTGCCAAATCCATTCATAGCCTCAGACTAAAGCCACAGTCAACTTTAAGCCTGCTGGGTGTCACCTGCTTTTTAGCTTATCTCATCCATCCAGAGAAACACATTTCATAACCTTCCTCTCTGAGGGGTTTCGGAATTTGAAACTGCCAAAGCTTCTTTTTTAACACTAAAAGCAAAAGAAGTTAGAAAAGAAATGAAGAACTTTGCAGAAGCAAAAAGAAGAATGAGAGACAAGTGCCAGGGCCTAGCATGACTTCTTTTAACTTAAACTAATTTATTACCTCATGTGCACTAATAAGCCAAAATATTACCTTAAATTGCACATATAAATAATATTTTATAACATATTATTTGTTATTTTCACTTATGCTCATGTGAATTCATAATATTTTTCAAATTTATCTTTAATTCTTGGAATTGCCATTACATTTTTTACTCACAATATGGGGCTTAATGAATATACATAGTTATCTTTCATGTCTAATATGATTCTGAGTTCAGGTCTCAAAGAGTTAGAACAGTTCATGTTAGCACAGCAAGAGCAGGGAGGTAAACCCATTGAAGTCAAATCTTCCTATCCTTCAGTTCAGTTCAATTCAGTTGCTCAGTCGTGTCCGACTCTTTGCAACCCCATGAATCGCAGCATGCCAGGCCTCCCTGTCTATCACCAACTCCTGGAGTTCACTCAAACTCATGTCCATTGTGTCGGTGATGCCATCCAGCCATCTCATCCTCTGTCGTCCCCTTCTCTTCCTGCCCCCAATCCCTCCAACCATCAGAGTCTTTTTCAATGAGTCAACTCTTCGCATGAGGTGGCCAAAGTACTGGAGTTTCACCTTTAGCATCATTCCTTCCAAAGAACACCCAGGACTGATCTCCTTCAGAATGGACTGGTTGGATCTCCTTGTAGTCCAAAGGACTCTCAATAGTCTTCTCCAACACCACAGTTCAAAAGCATCAATTCTTCGGTGCTCAGCCTTCTTCACAGTCCAACTCTCACATCCATACATGACTACTGGAAAACCATAGCCTTGACTAGATGGACCTTTGTTGGCAAAGTAATGTCTCTGCTTTTCAATACGCTATCTAGGTTGGTCATAACTTTCCTTCCAAGGAGTAAGCGTCTTTTAATTTCATGGCTGCAGCCACCATCTGCAGTGATTTTGGAGCCCAGAAAAATAAAGTCTGACACTGTTTCCCCTGTTTCCCCATCTATTTCCCATGAAGTGATGGGACCAGATGCCATGATCTTCGTTTTCTGAATGTTGAGCTTTAAGCCAACTTTTTCACTCTCCTCTTTCTCTTTCATCAAGAGGCTTTTTAGTTCCTCTTCACTTTCTGCCATTCCCATCCTTACCATTTGCTATTCCAAACTATAGTTTTAATCTATGTCTTAGCCTGAAGAGTAGGTTAACAAACCTGTGTTACACTCTGAGGCTAGGCTATACAAGACACTGTGGCTTCTGCCCTGCCTTGAGTATTACTCTTGACAGAAGCCAGCTGCCATACCTTGGGTATTCTATGCAGAGGCCCCCATTGCAAGGAACTGATAACTCAGCCAACAGTTACATAAGTGAGCTTTCATGCAGGCTGATTCTCCAGTCCCAATCAAGTCTTTAAATGAATGAAGTCTCACACAACAGCTTGACCACAAACTCACTGGAGACCCTCATCCAGAACCATCAGCTGAGTCAGATTTCTGACCTTCAAAAAGCATACAACATAATAAGCACTATTTTTTCCCAAGTTGCTAAAATTTATGGCAGTTTGTCTTGCAGGAGTACACAACTAGAGTAGCATTTTTCTGTGCTAAATGATCATTTTCAAACAATGAGAATTTTTGCTGTTTTCCCATCATTCATTTCGGTTCAGTTCAGTAGCTCAGTCGTGTCCAACTCTGCAAACCCATGAATTGCAGCACGCCAGGCCTCCCTGTCCATCACCAACTCCTGGAGTTTACTCAAACACATGTCCATCGAGTCGGTGATGCCATCCAGCCATCTCATCCTCTGTCAGCCCCTTCTCCTCCTGCCCCTAATTTGATCTCCTTTAAAATGGACTGGTTGGATCTCCTTTCAGACCAAGGGACTCTCAAGAGTTTTCTCCAACACCACAGTTCAAAAGCATCAATTCTTTGGCTCTCAGCTTTCTTCACAGTCCAACTCTCACATCCATACATGACCACTGGAAAAACCATAGCCTTGACTAGATGGACCTTTGTTGGCAAAGTAATGTTTCTGTAGCTCAGATGGTAAAGAATCTGCCTACAATGTGGGAGACCCGGGTTCGATCCCTGGGTCAGGAAGATCCCCTGGAGAATGAAATGGCAACCCACTCCAGGACTCTTGCCTGGAAAATCCCATGGACTGAGGAGCCTGGTAGGCTACAGTCCATGGGGTTGCAAAGAGTCAAATACGAGAGTGACTTCACTTCACTTCACTTGAATCTGCTATGTAGGTTGGTCATAACTTTCCTTCCAAGGAGTAAGCATCTTTTAATTTCATGGCTGCAGTCACCATCTGCAGTGATTTTGGAACCCTCCAAAATAAAGTCTGCCACTGTTTCCACTGTTTCCCCATCTATTTCCCATGAAGTGATGGGACCAGATGCCATGATCTTCGTTTTCTGAATGTTGAACTTTAAACCAACTTTTTCACTCTCCTCTTTCACTTTCTGCTTAGTCCTGTTCAACTCTTCTGCAAACCCATGGACTGTAGCCCTCCAGGCTCTCCTGTCTATGGGATTTCCCAGGCAAGAATATTGGAGCACGTTGCCATTTCCTTCTCCAGGGGATCTTCCTGACCCAGGGACTGAACCCGTGTCTCCTGTGTCTCCTGCACTGGCAGGCAGATTCTTTACCATTGAGCCATCTGAGAAGTCTAAACAATAGTGGAGGACAAATTAATCTGGTTTTAATTCCAGTGCAGTCAATACTTAACCATCTCCTTAATTTTAAGTTCTTATTGAAGGAATGAATAAATTAGACCAATGTAAACCTTTTGATCAGTGTGCTGCATTCATCAGAGAAAGCCCTCAGGCTAAAACCTCTGGCTTGTGGAGCTATTTGCATTTACCCCAGACACACATTTGCCTCCCAGAAACATCTACTATTTGTATAAAATGATCATTGACCATTACTTCTCCTTCTGGGCTGACCCTACAACAGTTCTGCTTCTTGGTCTGGCTCCTTTTAGAGTCCCTGTGCCTCCAGGCAACTCATTCCAGGGAGCAAAGCAGTTAGGTAGGATCAAGCTCACTAAGACATCATGGAGAATTATTGTGCTCTCAGAGATAGAATGAATTTAAACAGCAATAGCAGCAGCATAAACAAAAACCCACCAGGAGAAACAAAGCTCAGCATGAAGGAAATTAAACACTAATGGTGAAATCTGGTGTTAGTGAGGGAGCTCATTGGAGCCCAGTTCTTAGTACCTCTTCAATTTAACCAGTAAGAAAATATTTGTTCCATGACAGTTGTTTTTGGAATAAAAACTTTACAATAATTTATTAAATTGAGGAAGAACTTTCTCTGATATTGTACATATTAATTTGTTAGGGTTTTCCTATCATTTTTAGGTAAGAGAAAAATGTCTGTTTATTATTAGTAATATGTTGCAATGGACAATAAAAAATAGTTTGTATTTCTACATGTATATATAATATATTGCAGTCAAAGGAAAGCCTATGTAAAAAAGAGTTTAATATATTGAATGGTCTTGTTTTCTATTTTAAAAACAGTTTAACAATAAAACCACATAGAACTTTCTGTTCCCATTGAAAATATTTCCCAAGAACACTTAAAATAGTTAATTACAATTAATAATTACAGAAGAATGAAAAAATTTAAAAAAGAGCACTTAATACAAACTATTAATACTTTAAGAACACAAGAGGAAAGATTTTAAATATTTTGGAATATTTATTACCTGAATCTTCTTTAAAAATTTTGTTTTTGACTATAGAGTAATAAAATTTATTAAAGGAATTGCATTTGAAAAATTGTTCTTTGGAGAGTTTCCTTTAAACAACGGTTTTGTAAGTAATTATGCTATTTTTTATGCATAAAGGAACTGTACCTTTTTAGATCAGATCAGTTGCTCAGTCATGTCCGACTCTTTGCGACCCCATGAATCCCAGCACGCCAGGCCTCCCTGTCCATCAACAACTCCTGGAGTTCACTGAGACTCATGTCCATCGAGTCAGCGATGCCATTCAGCCATCTTATCCTCTGTCGTCCCCTTCTCCTCCTGCCCTCAATCCCTCCCAGCATCAGAGTCTTTTCCAATGAGTCAACTCTTCATGTGACGCGGCCAAAGTACTGGAGTTTCAGCTTTAGCATCATTCCTTCCAAAGAAATCCCAGGGCTGATCTCCTTCAGAATGGACTGGTTGGATCTCCTTGCAGTCCAAGGGACTCTCAAGAGTCTTCTCCAACACCACAGTTCAAAAGCATCAATTCTTCGGCCCTCAGCCTTCTTCACAGTCCAACTCTCACATCCATACATGACTACTGGAAAACCATAGCCTTGACTAGACGGACCTTTGTTGGCAAAGTAATGTCTCTGCTTTTGAATATGCTATCTAGGTTGGTCATAACTTTCCTTCCAAGGAGTAAGCGTCTTTTAATTTCATGGCTGCAGTCACCATCTGCAGTAATTTTGGAGCCCCACCCCTCCCAAATAAAGTCTGCCACTGTTTCCACTGTTGCCCCATCTATTTCCCATGAAGTGGTGGGACCGGATGCCATGATCTGAATTTTCTGAATGTTGAGCTTTAAGCCAACTTTTTCACTCTCCACTTTCACTTTCATCAAGAGGCTTTTGAGTTCCTCTTCACTTTCTGCCATAATGTTGGTGTCATCTGCATATCTGAGGTTATTGGTATTTCTCTCAGCAATCTTGATTCCAGCTTGTGCTTCTTCCAGTCCAGCGTTTCCCATGATGTACTCTGCATATAAGTTAAATAAACAGGGTGATAATATACAGCCTTGATGAACTCCTTTCCGTATTTGGAACCAGTCTGTTGTTCCATGTCCAGTTCTAACTGTTGCTTCCTGACCTGCATACAAATTTCTCAAGAGGCAGATCAGGTGTTCTGGTATTCCCATCTCTTTCAGAATTTTCCACAGTTTATTGTGGTCCACACAGTCAAAGGCTTTGGCATAGTCAAGAAAGCAGAAATAGATATTTTTCTGGAACTCTCTTGCTTTTTCCATGATCCAGCAGATGTTGGCAATTTGATCTCTGGTTCCTCTGCCTTTTCTAATCCATTGTATATTCTTGCCTCCTTTGTCAAAGATAAGGTGTCCATATGTGCGTGGATTTATCTCTGGGCTTTCTATTTTATTCCATTGACCTATATTTCTGTCTTTGTGCCAGTACCATACTGTCTTGATAACTGTGGCTTTGTAGTAGAGCCTGAAGTCAGGTAGGTTGATTCCTCCAGTTCCATTCTTCTTTCTCAAGATCGCTTTGGCTATTCGAGGTTTTTTGTATTTCCATACAAATTGTGAAATTATTTGTTCTAGCTCTGTGAAGAATACTCTTGGTAGCTTGATAGGGATTGCATTGAATCTATAAATTGCTTTGGGTAGTATACTCATTTTCACTATATTGATTCTTCCAATCCATGAACATGGTATATTTCTCCATCTATTAGTGTCCTCTTTGATTTCTTTCACCAGTGTTTTATAGTTTTCTATATATAGGTCTTTAGTTTCTTTAGGTAGATATATTCCTAAGTATTTTATTCTTTCTGTTGCAATGGTGAATGGAATTGTTTCCTTCATTTCTCTTTCTGTTTTCTCATTATTAGTGTATAGGAATGCAAGGGATTTCTGTGTGTTGATTTTATATCCTGCAACTTTACTATAGTCATTGATTAGTTCTAGTAATTTTCTGGTGGAGTCTTTAGGGTTTTCTATGTAGAGGATCATGTCATCTGCAAATAGTGAGAGTTTTACTTCTTCTTTTCCAATTTGGATTCCTTTTATTTCTTTTTCTGCTCTGATTGCTGTGGCCAAAACTTCCAAAACTATGTTGAATAGTAATGGTGAAAGTGGGCACCCTTGTCTTGTTCCTGACTTTAGAGGAAATGCTTTCAATTTTTCACCATTGAGGATAATGTTTGCTGTGGGTTTGTCATATATAGCTTTTATTATGTTGAGGTATGTTCCTTCTATTCCTGCTTTCTGGAGAGTTTTTATCATAAATGGACGTTGAATTTTGTCAAAGGCTTTCTCTGCATCTATTGAGATAATCATATGGTTTTTATTTTTCAATTTGTTAATGTGGTGTATTACATTGATTGATTTGTGGATATTGAAGAATCCTTGCATCCCTGGGATAAAGCCCAATTGGTCATGGTGTATGATCTTTTTAATGTGTTGTTGGATTCTGATTGCTAGAATTTTGTTAAGGATTTTTGCATCTATGTTCATCAGTGATATTGGCCTGTAGTTTTCTTTTTTTGTGGGATCTTTGTCAGGTTTTGGTATTAGGGTGATGGTGGCCTCATAGAATGAGTTTGGAAGTTTACCTTCCTCTGCAATTTTCTGGAAGAGTTTGAGTAGGATAGGTGTCAGCTCTTCTCTAAATTTTTGGTAGAATTCAGCTGTGAAGCCGTCTGGACCTGGGCTTTTGTTTGCTGGAAGATTTTTGATTACAGTTTCAATTTCCATGCTTGTGATGGGTCTGTTAAGATTTTCTATTTCTTCCTGGTCGAGTTTTGGAAAGTTGTACTTTTCTAAGAATTTGTCCATTTCTTCCACATTGTCCATTTTATTGGCATATAATTGTTTTTTTTTTTTTCTTTTAAATTTTATTTTATTTTTAAACTTTACATAATTGTATTAGTTTTGCCAAATATCAAAATGAATCCGCCACAGGCATACATGTGTTCCCCATCCTGAACCCTCCTCCCACCTCCCTCCCCATACCATCCCTCTGGGTCATCCCAGTGCACCAGCCCCAAGCATCCAGTATCGCGCATCGAACCTGGACTCATATAATTGTTGATAGTAGTCTCTTATGATCCTTTGTATTTCTGTGTTGTCTGTTGTGATCTCTCCATTTTCGTTTCTAATTTTGTTGATTTGATTTTTCTCCCTTTGTTTCTTGATGAGTCTGGCTAATGGTTTGTCAATTTTATTTATCCTTTCAAAGAACCAGCTTTTGGTTTTGTTGATTTTTGCTATGGTCTCTTTTGTTTCTTTTGCATTTATTTCTGCTCTAATTTTTAAGATGTCTTTCCTTCTACTAACCCTGGGTTTCTTCATTTCTTCCTTTTCTAGTTGCTTTAGGTGTAGAGTTAGGTTATTTATTTGACTTTTTTCTTGTTTCTTGAGGTGTGCCTGTATTGCTATGAACTTTTCCCTTAGGACTGCTTTTACCGTGTCCCACAGGTTTTGGGTTGTTGTGTTTTCATTTTCATTCGTTTCTATGCAAATTTTGATTTCTTTTTTGATTTCTTCTGTGATTTGTTTGTTATTCAGCAGCGTGTTGTTCAGCCTCCATATGTTGGAGTTTTTAATAGTTTTTCTCCTGTAATTGAGATCTAATCTTACTGCATTGTGGTCAGAAAAAATGCTTGGAATGATTTCTATTTTTTTGAATTTACCAAGGCTAGCTTTATGGCCCAGGATGTGATCTATCCTGGAGAAGGTTCCATGTGCGCTTCAGAAAAAGGTGAAATTCATTGTTTTGGGATGAAATGTCCTATAGATATCAATTAGGTCTAACTGGTCTATTGTATCGTTTAAAGTTTGTGTTTCCTTGTTAATTTTCTGTTTAGTTGATCTATCCATAGGTGTGAGTGGGGTATTAAAGTCTCCCACTATTATTGTGTTATTGTTAATTTCTCCTTTCATATTTGTTAGCATTTGTCTTATGTACTGTAGTGCTCCCGTGTTGGGTGCATATATATTTATAATGCATTCCCTCCTTCAAGCCAGGAGGGAATGGCAAGACATACTTAAAATGATGAAAGAAAATAACCTACAGCCCAGATTATTGTACCCAGCAAGGATCTCATTCAAGTATGAAGGAGAAATCAAAAGCTTTTCAGACAAGCAAAAGCTGAGAGAATTCTGCACCAGCAAACCAGCTCTCCAACAAATACTAAAGGATATTCTCTAGACAGGAAACACAAAAACAGTGTATAAACTCGTACCCAAAACAATAAAGTAAATGGCAACGGGATCATACTTATCAGTAATTACCTTAAACGTAAATGGGTTGAATGCCCCAACCAAAAGACAAAGACTGGCTGAATGGATACAAAAACAAGACCCCTACATATGTTGTCTACAAGAGACCCACCTCAAAACAGGGGACACATACAGACTGAAAGTGAAGGGCTGGAAAAAGATTTTCCATGCAAATAGGAACCAAAAGAAAGCAGGAGTAGCAATACTCATATCAGATAAAATAGACTTTAAAACAAAGGCTGTGAAAAGAGACAAAGAAGGTCACTACATAATGATCAAAGGATCAATCCAAGAAGAAGATATAACAGTTATAAATATATATGCACCTCTGCCTTTTCTAAAACCAGCTTGAACATCAGGAAGTTCGCGGTTCACGTATTGCTGAAGCCTGGCTTGGAGAATTTTGAGCATTACTTTATTAGCATGTGAGATGAGTGCAATTGTGTGGTAGTTTGAGCATTCTTTGGCATTGCCTTTCTTTGGGATTGGAATGAAAACTGACCTTTTCCAGTCCTGTGGCCACTGCTGAGTTTTCCAAATTTGCTGGCATATTGAGTGCAGCACTTTCACAGCATCATCTTTCAGGATTTGGAATAGCTCCACTGGAATTCCATCACCTCCACTAGCTTTGTCGGTAGTGATGCTTTCTAAGACCCACTTGACTTCACATTCCAGGATGTCTGTCTCTAGGTCAGTGATCGCATCATCGTGATTATCTGGGTCATGAAGATCTTTTTTGTACAGTTCTGTGTATTCTTGCCATCTCTTCTTAATATCTTCTGCTTCTGTAGCTTTTAGATTTAAAATAAAAAGAAAAAAGAAAAAAGCTAATATTAACAAGCTTTTATCTCAGATACAATAAGATGTTACATTTCTATCGTTGTTGTTCAGTTGCTCAGTTCTGTCTGACTATTTGCAACCCCATGGACTGTGGCAGACCAGGCATCCTGGTGCTACACCATCTCCTGGAGTTTGCTCAAACTCATATCCATCAAGTAGCTAATGCCATCCAACCGTTTTGTTCTCTGTTGTCCCTTTCTTCTCCTGCCTTCAATCTTTTCCAGCATCAGGGTCTTTTTAAATGAAATGGCTCTATGTATTGGGTGGCCAAAGTACTGTGCTTCAGCTTCAGCCATCAGTCCTTCCAATAAATATTCAGGATTGATTTCCTTTAGGATTGTCTGGTTTGATCTCCTTGCAGTCCAAGGGACTCTCAAGAGTCTTCTCCAACACCACAGTTCAAAAGCATCAATTCTTCAGCACTCAGGTTTCTGTATGGTCCAACTCTCACATCTGTACATGGCTACTGGGAAAACCCATGGCTTTTACTATATGGACCTTGTTGGCAAAGTACCATGCCAGGCCTCCCTGTCCCTCACCATCTCCCAAAGTTTGCTGAAGTGCCAGGAGCCATCTCCTGGCATATTGCATATTGAGTGCAGCACTTTCACAGCATCATCTTTCAGGATCTGGAATAGCTCAGCTGGAAGTCTATCACTGCCAGGAGCCAGCGTGAGGAACTCCGCCTGTGGCAAAGGTCATGAGGAAGGAGGCTCGGCACACACAAAGGCGGGATTGAGCCTCAGGAGTCCCCCTGGAAATTCTCGAGCATCTACCCCCAAAACCAGAGTCTGCCTACTTTACTGCTTTGTGCTCTCACCTACACCTCTGACTTTACAGGGGGCTGTCCCCCACTACCTCTCTCTGAAAAAGAGAGTTAACTTACAGCTCCAGTTAATAAAGTTCCTGGGTGTGATAGTGTTTCAACCTACAAACTCCTTTGGAAGTCCTCTAGCCTGCCTGAATAGGTTTTTCCGGCCACATGTGATTGCTCAGAGCCTCCCAACTGTGAGAGGCATGAGATGTTCTAAACTGTCTAAATACAGATTCCTTTGAGCAATTAAAATATTGATTAGAAATTGTATTGGTGAAGGGTTTTTCACTTGTTGGGCCAGTGTTTGCTGCTAAGTCTCTATATCCCTTACCTGCTGTGTCCCTGCAGTGTATTGATTAATATAATTGGTGTAAGTAGTAGCTTTAATGTTTGTAACCTGGGACCCTTGAGTTAATTCTTTTTCTTGTTATAGCCCACTACACCTTTGCACTATAGGAATGCAACTTTAATGCTTCTGGAGGGTGGCGCTTGACTAATCACCTTTAGAGAAAAATAAGTTTTCTGAAGAAAGGATCTTAAAACGTTAACAGGCCTCCGGGCCAGAAGATGATGCAAATCACCTAAACTTTTGCATATGATAAGTTTGCAGGAAGAAAGCCTGGCTTACTGCATGACTCTACCCCTTCCCCCATTATCCTCTATGCATAACTTAAGGTATAAAAACTACTTTGGAAAATAAAGTACGGGCCTTGTTCACCGAAACTTGGTCTCCCCATGTCGTTCTTTCTCTCACCTTTTGGCTGAATTATTCAGCCTCTTTTCTCCACTGAATTTCCTCGCTAAGCTATCCTTATTTCAGCCCCTTTTCTCCACTGTATTTCCTCACTGAGCTATCCTTATTCTATTACTCTTTATATCCTTAATTAACGTTTAATTAAGCAGTTGTTTCCTGATCCTCGCCGACGCCGTCCCCGCTTCGAATTCCCTGGATCCACCGGGGCTGGACCCCGGCACTGAAGTTCACATCCATTGCACCGGTGATGCCAACCAGCCATCTTCTCCTCTGACGCCTTCTTCTCCTTCTGTCCCCAGTCTTTCCTAGCATCAGGGACTTTTCCAATGAGTTGGCTGGTCCCATCAAATGGCCAAAATACTGGAGTTTTAGCTTTGGTATCAGTCCTTCCAACAAGTATTCAGGGTTGATTTTCCTTAAGATTGACTGATTTTATCTCCTTGCTGTCCAACAGACTCTCAAGAGTCTTCTCCAGTACCACAGTTTGAAGGCATCAATTCTTTGGCACTCTGCCTTCCTTACAGTCAGCTCTCACAACCATACATGACCACAGGGAAGACCATATCCTTAACTATATGGACCTTTGTCAGCAGTGTAATGTCTTTGCTTTTCAACACACTGTCTAGGTTTGTCATAACTTTCCTGCCAAGAAGCAAACTTCTTCTGATGTCATGGCTGTAGTCACCATCCGTAGTGATTTTAGAGCCTAGGAAGAGGAAATCTGTCACTACTTCCACCTTTCCCCCCTATATTTGCCATGAAGTAATGGGGCTGGATGCATGATTTTAGTTTTTTTTTTTTTTTAATATATATTTAGTTTTATTTTTAATTTTTAATTTTTTTTAAATTGAAAGATGGTTGCTTTACAGAATTTTGCTGTTTTCTGTCAAACCTCAACATGAATCAGCCATAGGCATACATATAACCCTTCCCTTTTGAACATCCCCCCATTAATATTTAGTTTTAAGCCCACTCTTTCACTTTCCTTTTTCACCTTCATCAAGAGGCTTTTTAGTTCCTCTTCGCTTTCTGCCATTAGACTGGTGCCATCCACACAAATGAGGTTGTTGATGTTTCTCCTACCTGTCTTGATTCCAGCTTGTAACTCATCCAGCCTGGTATTTCTCATGATGTGCTCAGCATATAAATTAAACAAACAGGATGACAGCAGACAGCCCTGTCATACTCCTTTCTCAATCTTGAATGAATCTGTTGTTCCATGCAGTTCTAACTGTTGCTTCTTGACCAGCATACAGGTTTCTCAGGAGACAGGTAAGATGGTCTGGTATTCCCATCTTTTTAAGAGCTTTCCACAGTTTATTATAATCCACACAGTCAAAGGGTTTGGTACAGTCAATGAAACAGTGGAAAGGAATTCCCTTGCTTTCTCTATAATCCAGTGAATGTTGGCAATTTGAACTCTGGTTCTTCCTCCTTTTCTCAACTCAGCCTGGACATCTGAAAGTTCTCAGTTTGCACAACGCTAAAGCCTAGCATGGAAGATTTTAAGCATGACCTTACTAGTATGGGAGATGAGTGCAGTGGCCCGATGGTTAGAACATTCTTTAGTACTATCTTTCTTGGGAATTGGGATGAGGATTGACATTTACCAGACTTGTGGTCACTGCTGGGTCCTCCAGATTTGCTGACATATTGAATGCAACACTTTGATGGCATCATCCTTTAGGGTTTTGAATAGCTCTAGTGGAATTCCATTGCACCCACTAGTTTTGTTAACAACAGTGTTTCCTAAGGCCCACTTGACTTCACTGTCTAGAATGTCTGGCTCTGGGTGACTGACTAAACCATTGTAGTGATCTGGTTCATTTAGATTTTTTTGTACAGTTCTTCCATGTATTATTTCCATCTCTTCTTGATCTCTTCAGTGTCTACTAGATCTCTAACATTTCTGTCCTTTATTGTGTCCATCTTTGGGCAAAATGTTCCCTTGATATCTCCAATTTTCCTGAAGAGATCTCTAGTTTTTCCCCTTCTGTTTTTTTCTTCTAGTTTTATACACTGTTCATTGAAGAAGGCCTTCTTGTTTCTCCATGCTGTTCTTTGGAAATTTGTGTTTAGTTGGATATATCTTTCCCTTTCTCCCTTGCTTTTAGGTTCTCTTCTTTCTCTAGCTAATTATAAGACCTCCTCAGATAACCACTTTTCCTTCTAGCTTTTCTTTTTCTTTGTGATGGCTTTGTTCACTGCCTCCTGTATAATATTACAGACCTCTGTCCATAGATCTTCAGGCACACTGTTTTCTTGATCTAATCCCTCAAATCTATTCATCACTTACACTGCATATTCATAGGGGATTTAAGTCACAGCTGGCTGGCCTAATGATTTTCTTTTCCACCTAGCTTAGAATATGTCAGAAGGTATTTCTTTAAAACATGAGTGAACATGCCAAGGAGAAAATGGGAAGTTAGGAAAAATTTTTTTCATTAAGACATAGCTAAATTTCCTAGGACAAGAAAAGTTATCAGGATGGCCCATCTGTGGATCTGAGGAATCACAGATATGACAAAAATTTGCTAAACAATGTATAGTTTATTTCAGCCAAATAGGTTCAGATGAAACTCAGAAAGGCTGTGGAGTAGAGGTAAGGATTTGGGGATATTTTCCAAAGAAAGTGCTTTAATTTCCCAGGAGACTAATTTAATTTTTAGGAAAACAGTAAAAAACAAAAAACAAACAAACAAAAACAAACCCCAAACTGGCTTATTCTAATTAACAAGGAAAGTGAATAGAGATTAGAATTAAAATACCTGCTAATATAGCTACTAATAGCATATATTATTTTATTCATAAGCAACTGCGTGACTTCAAGAAAATTCTTTTTTTTGTGCTTTAACTGGATGATCAGTTAAAAAGAAAGGTGTTGATATCTGATGCAGTCTGTCTTACAAGATACTTGTGAAAACAGAGGTGGAATATCAAAGCATTCCCCATGGCAGCTATTACCAGCTTGAGTCTTCTTTTCTGTCTTGGGAAGATACAGAAAAGCCTCCTCCTGAGATGCAAAGAGGTAAATACCTTCTCCCAACACCTGAGAAGAGTCTCCATGATGACTTAATGTAGGCCAAGTCACTCAGCTTGCGCACAGCCACACATCTGCCAAGCCACTAATGGAAGAATGGCAGTTTTATTCAGTGCTAGAAAAGATAGCCAAAGTGTAACTTGGGAGCTCCTGGCTGTCCCTTCTTCTTTTACTCCGAGCTCAGCTTCCTCACTGGGCATAGGTGAGGAAACAAAGACACACATACAGATACAAATGGACACAGACATGTACACAGACCCAGGCAGCAATGTGGGGCAAGGATATCTGAGGGGTAGTCTTACGGTGAACTGAAAGTCCCTCAGTCATGTCCAACTCATTGCGATCCTATGAACTATAACCCCCCAGGCTTCTCTGTCCATGGAATTCTCCAGGCACGAATACTGGAGTGGGTTGCCATTCCCTTCTCCAGAGGATTTTCCTGACCCCGGAACTGAACTTGGGTCTCTCGCATTGCAGACAGATTCTTTACCATATGAGCCACCAGGGAAGCAATAAAAGTTAAAAGCTGATTCTGAAAGTGCAGTTACTTCTGCCTTTTCTCTTAATGATTTTGTATTTGGCTGTGTCTCTCATTGAGGTTTGAACTGCCGTAGTATTATGCCACAGAAGGACCAGGACAGACCTCCTACGACTTGAACACAGGCCATATCTGTTTCTCAAATGCAGATATGGTCGACCAGATGACCCATTTAGTCTTTTCTTTCCTCTAAAAACAGCAGAAGAAAGTTGAACTGCAGGAGAAAATGGTTGTTACAGGACATCAAAAAGCATGGCTGCCAGCACATGCACTACTTGGCTCAAGTTGGCAATTCATTTGATAAATTTTGTAAACTCTGAAATGCAATGATAAAATTTAAATCAAGTACTGAAATAGCTGGGAGACAAAAGCAGATTTATACACTTCAGTCTTCTCCCAGGCAATTCAAAACTTGCTTTTCCAAGGCTGAACTTTCTTCCCCAAGAGGCATAAATGAAAGACAATGAAGGTAGATTAAAATCAGTGTGTTCATAAAATTATAAGACATAATATCTTATTCTTCTATCACTGATTATTGATTATGACCAAGAAGATGGTGCCTTTGCTCTGTAATATGAAATCAATAAGGAAAAGAAACCTAATATAATCTATAGAATTTCACTTACTTGGTGAAGATTCAAATATTCTAGAGTTACATATCATAATGAGAGTCAAACGTTCATGATATTTTATCAAACAAATATGGTGAGAAATTTCTGGCTTACTTCATGACATAAAAGTAACAATAAAGACAGTAAGCTTGTATTTTAATAACTAAAAAGAAGGAAAAGATTTAATTCTATCACAGCTTTGGAGGAGTTCCTATTAACAGGTTTGATTCCTGCTATCATGCCAGATTTATGCGAGGCAAAATATATTCTATCATCAAAATATGTTGAATGTCCTTGGACAGAACCCATTTTCCTGTTTCTCAGACATATGGCTATAAAGTATGATGGATTATTTTGGTTTTTAAGAGGTATTTAAAAAGCTACTTTCACAGATAACTCACTTAAAAGAATAGTTCACTTCCTACATAATTAAATATACATTCAAAAAGCTGACCTCTATCATTTAAAACATCTTCATTTCTCATTTAAATTTATCATTTATCATTTTAAATAAAATATATTAAAAATATCTTTTAAAATATTTAAAATTAAAATTAAAATATCCCATTTAAAATATCTTCATGACCCAGATAACCATGATGATGTGATTACTCACCTAGAGCCTGACATCCTGGATTGTGAAGTCAAGTGAGCCTTAGGAAGCATCACTATGAACAAAGCTAGTGGAGGTGATGGAATTTCATTTGAGTTATTTTGAATCCTAAAAGACGATGCTGTGAAAGTGCTGCACTCAATATGCCAGCAAATTTGGAAAACTCAGCAGCGGCCACAGGACTGGAAAAGGTCAGTTTTTATTCCAATTTCAAAGAAAGGCAATGCCCAAGAATGTTCAAAATACTGCACAATTGCATTCATCTCACAAACTAGCAAAGTAATGCTCAAAATTCTCCAACAGTATGTGAGGCTTTAACAGTACATGAACCATGAACTTCTAGATGTTCAAGTGGATTTAGAAAAGGAAGAGGAATCAGAGATCAAATTGCCAACATCCGTTGGATTATCAAAAAAGTAAGAGAGTTTCAGAGAAAATCTACTTCTGCTTTACTGACTATGCCAAAGCCTTTGACTGTGTGGATCACAACAAACTGTGGAAAATTCTTCAAGAGATGGGCATACCAGACCACCTGACCTGCCTCCTGAGAAATCTGTATGCAGGTCAAGAAGCAACAGTTAGAACTGGACATGGAACAACAGACTGGTTCCAAATTGGGAAAGGAGTATGCCAAGGCTGTATTTTGTCACCCTACTTATTTAACTTATATGCAGAGTACATCATGTGAAATGCTGGGCTGGATGAAGCACAAACTGGAATCAAAGTATCTGGGAGAAATATCAATAACCTCAGATATGCAGATGACACCAACCTTATGGCAGAAAGTGAAGAACTAGGGAGCCTCTTCATGAAAGTGAGAGAAGAGAGTGAAAAAGTTGGCTTAAAACTCAACGTTCAGAAAACTAAGATCATGGCATCTGGTACCATCACTTCATGGGAAATAGATGGGGAAACAGTGGAAACAGTGTCAGACTTTATTTTTTCGGGGGCTCCAAATCACTGCAGATGGTAACTGCAGCCATGAAATTAAAAGATGCTTGCTCCTTGGAAGAAAAACTATGACCTACCTAGACAATATATTAAAAAGGAGAGACGTTACTTTACCGACAAAGGTCCGTCTAGACAAAGCCATAGTTTTTCCAGTAGTCATGTGTGGCTGTGAGAGTTTGACTATAAAGAAAGCTGAGAGCCAAAGAATTGATGCTTTTGAACTGTGGTGTTGGAGAGGACTCTTGAGAGTTCCTTGGACTGCAAGGAGATCCAACTAGTCAGTCGTAAAGGAAATAAGTCCTGAATATTCTTTAGAAGGAGTAATGCTAAAGCTGAAACTCCAATACTTTGGCCACCTGATGTGAAGATCTGACTCATTGAAAAAGACTCTGATTCTGGGAAAGATTGAAGGCAAGAGAAGAAGGGGTTGACAGAGGATGAGATGGTTGGATGGCATCACCGACTTGATGGAGGTAAGTTTGAGCAGGAATTGGTAATGGACAGGGAGGCCTGGTGTGCTGGAGTCCATGGGGTTGCAAAGAGTTGCACATGACTGAGTGACTGAACTAATCATTTAAAATGACAGTTGTAATTGACTAATAGAATGCAGCAATGGATAGAAAAAGAAGCTCTGTATTTAAAAATTTTACCAAATACCTGTATTCATGTGAGCTTAGCTTAGCAAATATTCACATGCACATGCATCAAGACATGGAAGTTGCATCCATAAAGGGACTGCTTTCCACCAAATGGTGTTCACCTAAATCTTTAAAGTATATCCAAGAAAGATAGCTTCTTCTTTCTTGGATATACTATGTTTTCAAGTCTCATCATGAGACTTGAAAACGTAGTCACTCAGTCGTGTTGGACTCTTTGCGACCCCAGGGACTGTAGCCCACCAGGCCTCAGGCTCCTCTGTCCATAGAATTCTCCAAGCAAAAGTACTGGAGTGGGTTGTCATTTCCTTCTTCAGAGGTTCTTCCCTGACCCAGGGATCAAGCCCTGGTTCCCCACATTGCAGGCCCATTCTTTCCTACCCCACCCACCAGGGAAGCCTGAAAATGTAGTAAAGACAGTAAAAACTCAACTCAATGATCACTAATTGGGAGTTGTTTTTTTCCTATAAAATTCCTTCAAAATGCAAAAACAAATGGGTTTAGTTAAAAACACACAGTAAAATTAGTTTTCAGTAGTATTTGGCATTAAGTTGTTGCCTAAAAAACGTCCGTGTTAAATAAAGTCTTATTATGTCTTATCTATATATAGTATCTGTGTATAGATGATTAGAATCCACTGGTCAAGTTACTAATATCAAAAGGCATTGTGATAGATTTGAATGACTAGAATTTTTTAAAAGATCGAGCAAGGCTGAAAATAAAAGTATTCCTTACATTGGGTCACTTTTTAATATTAAATGCCAAAGTCCTGGTGTTAAAAATTGACTGAAGCCATTTTGTTTGCTTAAGGATTTCTGGGTATTTTTTGAACACTAGTGGCCACTCATGTTTGGAGCCAGAGGGGATGTAACACTGATAAAATACAGCTGGAAATACAAATATTTATCAACAAGCAAGTAAAACTCTTGGAGTCTCAGCGAAGGGCCCACTCAGTCTTGCAGCTCTCCTACACAGTGTTGCATGGAACACTTGCTCTGAGGACAATGTAAAAATACTCTGAGGCATAGCAGCCACCTTCCAGTCCGGTCAAGCTCAGAATCTTTGTGAAGTGCAGGGACAAAGGACCCAACAGAGCCTGGGTTCTAGCTCAGTGAGGCTTCTGGGCTTCATTCATTCAAGGGAGATGTACACACTTTCTAGCCAACCACCTATCTTGCCCCCACTTTCTCACCAGTACAAAGTTATTTTCTAACAATTCTCTCTGTGAAGAACAAACCTCTGTTATGGATTTTGACAATAATATTGAAAGAATATGTAGAGGCCCCTCAAGAACAAGGACTCTTGAGTATAGTACTTTACTTTTTTCTTCTCATTGTTGATTTACAAAGTTGTGTTAGTTTCTCATGTACAGCAAAATGACTGCTGTATTTATATATTGTACATTAAGTTAACTAACTTCACATGAGGCAACAATGTTGACATTGATGCATTTTTAAAGTGACAATAAAATATCTCATTTTGTGCTGTTGTCCTTCCCTATTTACTTTGTGTCTCTTTTTCAGTCAAAAGTCAACCACATGAACATTTGACTTTCCTCCCAAAATATTTTCTACTTACTGTCAACTGGTTGTTGTTTAGTTGCTAAGTCATGTCTGACTCTTGCAACCCCATGGACTCTAGTCAGCCAAGCTCTTCTGTCCATGGGATTTCCCAGGGAGGAAAACTGGAATGGGTTGTCATGTCCTATTCCGTGTGATCTTCTGGACCCAAGAATTGAATCTGCGTCTTCTGTATTGGCAGGTGGGTTCTTAACCACTGGGTTAGAAACTGTCCATACCTTTAAAATAAAAAGCTCCAAAGATATACTTATGTAGGCAGTGATGTTAAAGGGATAATTCTTTGAAGATTTGTTTGGCTGTTGTTATTCTTGAAGGGATAACATAAGTTAGAAAATTTTTGAACAATGCCCTGAAGGGGTCATTTCAAGTCTGTACAAATACCCTTCCTTAATATGTCTAAATCAACATTTCTCAAATAATATGCAAGGCATTTAATGACAGAATCTCTATTTTAATAAATCCTCAGTATTCAGAACACACCGAGAAATGCAGGTAATAAACTATCCCAGACAGAATGAGGTAAAAATAAAAGTTTCCACATAAAAACTTTTGAGAAAGGAGCCATCTCAAAATCTGAAAAATTACTTGAAATAATCCTTCTTGCTATATTTTGAACTAATTTTCTGCTTTTCTGTTTCTAGTATATATATGAGAGCAATGGGTCATTATTTTCCTTGTAAGAAATCATTATTCCCTTAGAAAATCTCACTAAATGTAGTCATCAAATATATCTTGAGTTTTAATCTTCAGCGAGGGGTAATCTTCTTTGTGGCTGTACTTGGAATGCCATGGTTCTTAGAGACCACTATATAGTAATATGGGTGTTAGATGCTTCAATTAGCACATAAAGCAAAAATCACATATAGTAAAAATTACTCTTGAAAATCCTTTAAAATGGCTCCATGTTCGAGAGTGACATACCATATCTCAAAAGCTAAAGCAAGATAAATCATGTGGAACATGTGGTTATTTTGTCAATTGTCAACTGAGTACTAGAATCTTCTCCAGCCGCACAATTCAAAAGTATCAATTCTTCGGTGCTCAAGCCTTCTTTATGGTCCAACTCTCACATCCATACATAACTACAGGAAAAACCTTAGCTTTGCCTGTACGGACCTTTGTCCAAAAAGTGATGTCTCTGCTTTTAATATGCTGTCTAGGTTTGTCACAGCTTTTCTTCCAAGGAGCTAGCATCTTTTGGAGTTTGACTTGAGGGGTATACCGCTGGATTTTTCATCGTCCCTTGAGATTGTAGTGAAAGATTTTGAGACAATCGGACAAAATAAGGGCGGCGGCCGGGAGGACAATTCCCATGTCCAAGGAGTGGTGGCTTCGCGGGCACAGGAAGGCCTAGAGGAGTTATCCCACGTTGAAGATCAGGAAGGGTGGCGGTGAGGAGATAACCCAGGTCCAAGGTAAGGAGCAGCGGCTGCGCTTTGCTGGAGCAGCTGTGGAGATACCCCACGCCCAAGGTAAGATAAACCCAAGTAAGATGGTAGGTGTTGCAAGAGGGCATCAGAGGGCAGACACACTGAAACCATACTCACAGAACACTAGTCAATCTAATCATACTAGGATCACAGCCTTGTCTAACTCAATGAAACTAAGCCATGCTTGTGGGGCAACCCAAGATGGGCGAGTCATGGGGGAGAGATCTGACAGGATGTGGTTCACTGGAGAAGGGAATGGCAAACCACTTCAGTATTCTTGCCTTGAGAACCCCATGAACAGTATGAAAAGGCAAAATGATAAAGTTCTGAAAGTGGAACTCCTCAGGTCAAGGGGTGTCCAATATGCTACTGGAGATCAGTGGAGAAATGACTCCAGAAAGAATGAAGGGATGGAGCCAAAGCAAAAACAATACCCAGCTGTGGATGTGACTGGTGATAGAAGCAACGTCCAATGCTGTAAAGAGCAATATTGCATAGGAACCTGGAATGTCAGGTCCATGAATCAGGGCAAATTGGAAGTGGTCAAACAAGAGATGGCAAGAGTGAATGTCGACATTCTAGGAATCAGTGAACTCAAATGGACTGGAATGAGTGAATTTAAATCAGATGACCATTATATCTACTACTGTGGACAGGAATCCCTCAGAAGAAATGGAGTGGCCATCATGGTCAACAAGAGAGCCCAAAATGCAGTACTTGGATGCAATCTCAAAAACAACAAAATGATCTCTGTTCGTTTCTGAGGCAAACCATTCAATATCACAGTAATCCAAGTCTATGCCCCAAACAGTAATGCTGAAGAAGGGGAAGTTGACGGTTCTATGAAGACCTACAAGACCTTTTAGAACTAACACCCAAAAAAGACGTCCTTTTCACTATAGGCGACTGGAATGCAAAAGTAGGAAGTCAAGAAACACCTGGGGTAACAGGCAAACTTGGCCTTGGAAGACAGAATGAAGCAGGGCAAAGACTAATAGAGTTTTGCCAAGAAAATGCACTGGTCATAGCAAACACCCTCTTCCAACAACACAAGAGAAGACTCTACACATGGACATCACCAGATGGACAACACTGAAATCAGATTGATTATATTATTTGCAGCCAAAGATGGAGAAGCTCTATACAGTCAACAAAAACAAGACCAGGAGCTGACTGTGGCTCAGATCATGAACTCCTTATTGCCAAATTCAGACTTAAATTAAAGAAAGCAGGGAAAACCATTAACCATTCAGGTATGACTTAAATCAAATCCCTTATGATTATACAGTGGAAGTGACAAGTAGATTCAAGGGATTAGATCTGGTAGACAGAATGCCTGAAGAACTATGGATGGAGGTTCATGACATTGTACAGGAGACAGGGATCAAGATGATCCCCAAGAAAAAGAAATGCAAAAAAGCAAAATGGCTGTCTGGGAGGCCTTACAAATAGCTGTGAAAAGAAGAGAAGCGAAAAGCAAAGGAGAAAAGGAAAGATATAAGCATCTGAATGCAGAGTTCCAAAGAATAGCAAGAAGAGATAAGAAAGCCTTCCTCAGCGATCAATGCAAAGAAATAGAGGAAAACAACAGAATGGGAAAGACTAGAGATCTCTTCAAGAAAATTAGAGATACCAAGGGAACATTTCATGCAAAGATGGGCTTAATAAAGGACAGAAATGGTATGGACCTAACAGAAGCAGAAAATATTAAGAAGAGGTGGCAAGAATACACAGAAGAACTGTACAAAAAAGATCTTCACAACCAAGATAATCATGATGGTGTGATCACTGACCTAGAACCAGACATCCTGGAATGTGAAGTCAAGTGGGCCTTAGAAAGCATCACTATGAACAAAGCTAGTGGAGGTGATGGAATTCCAGTTGAGCTATTTCAAATCCTGAAAGATGATGCTGTGAAAGTGCTGCACTCAATATGCCAGCAAAGTTGGAAAACTTAGCAGTGGCCAGAGGACTGGAAAAGGTCAGTTTTCATTCCAATCCCAAAGAAAGGCAATGCCAAAGAATGCTCAAACTACCACACAATTGCACTCATCTCACACGCTAGTAAAGTAATGCTCAAAATTCTCCAAGCCAGGCTTCAGCAATACATGAACCATGAACTTCCTGATGTTCAAGCTGGTTTTAGAAAAGGCAGAGGAACCAGAGATCAAATTGCCAACATCCACTGGCTCATGGAAAAAGCAAGAGAATTCCAGAGAAACATCTATTTCTGCTTTATTGACTATGCCAAAGCCGTTGACTATGTGGATCACAATAAACTGTGGAAAATTCTGAAAGAGATGGGAATACCAGACCACCTGATCTTCCTCATGAGAAATCTGTATGCATGTCAGGAAGCAACAGTTAGAACTGGACAGCCTGGTTTCCAAATAGGAAAAGGACTACGTCAAGGCTGTATACTGTTACCCTGCTTATTTAACTTGTATGCAGAGTACATCATGAGAAACACTGGACTGGAAGAAACACAAGATGGAATCAAGATTGCCGGGAGAAATATCAGTAACCTCAGATATGCAGATGACACCACCCTTATGGCAGAAAGTGAAGAGTAACTAAAAAGACTCTTGATGAAAGTGCAAGTGGAGAGTGAAAAAGTTGGCTTAAAGCTCAACATTCAGAAAATTCAGATCATGGCATCCGGTCCCACCACTTCATGGGAAATAGATGGGGAAACAGTGGAAACAGGGTCAGACTTTTTTTGGGGGGGTGGGGCTCCAAAATCACTGCAGATGGTGACTGCAGCCATGAAATTAAAAGACGCTTACTCCTTGGAAGGAAAGTTATGACCAACTAGATAGCATATTGAAAAGCAGAGACATTACTTTGCCAACAAAGGTCCGTCTAGTCAAGGCTATGGTTTTTCCTGTGGTCATGTATGGATGTGAGAGTTGAACTGTGAAGAAAGCTGAGCACGGAAGAACTGATGCTTTTGAACTGTGGTGTTGGAGAAGACTCTTGAGAGTCCCTTGGACTGCAAGGAGATCCAACCAGTCCATTCTGAAGAAGATCAGCCGTGGGATTTTTTTTGAAGGACTGATGCTAAAGCTGAAACTCCAGTACTTTGGCCACCTCATGCGAAGAGTTAACTCATTGGAAAAGACTGATGCTGGGAGGGATTGGGGGCAGGAGGAGAAGGGGATGACAGAGGATGAGATGGCTGGGTGGCATCACTGACTCGATGGACGTGAGTCTGGGTGAACTCCGGGAGTTGGTGATGGACAGGGAGGCCTGGCGTGCTGTGATACATGGGGACGCAAGGAGTCCGACACGACTGAGCAACTGAACTGAACTGAGCGTCTTTTAATTTCATGGCTGCAGTCATCATTGCTGTGATTTGGAGCCCAAACTTATTTTGGTTCATTTCAATAAATGTTTTGCAAACACCCAGTATATAAGGAGTGAAGGAACTTTGGGGCAAAAAGATAATACTCCCACAGACTTCAAAACTGATGTACATATGAACAAATAAAACTAGAATTTAATAAAGACTGTGTTAAGGGTTGTAGCTAATAAAAATCTTCTTCCAGCATAGCTCAGTCAGTAAAGAATCTGCTTGCAATGTATGAGACCTGGGTTTGATTCCTGGGTCGGGAAGATCCCCTGGAGAAGGAACTGATAACCCACTCCAGTATTCTTGCCTGGAGAATCCCGTAGACAGAGGAGTCTGGCAGGCTACAGTTCATGGGGTCGCAAGAGTCGGACACGACTTAGCAATGAAACCACCACCACAAAATCCTCTTAATTACGTAGTGTGTCCTGTCCTCAGTTGCGCAATCGTTTCTGATTCTTTGTGGCCCCATGGACTGCAGTCTGCCAGGCTTCTCTGCCCTTGGAATTTTCCAGGCAAGAATACTAGAGTGGGGTGCCATTTTCTATTCCAGGAGATATCCTGTCCCTGGGATTGAACCCCCAATCTCTTGTGTCTCCTGCATTGACATGTAGATACTTTACCACTAGTGACACGTGGTGTGAGCTGTTTTATAAATCTTCTTCTCTGTCCACTGATGCTTCTCTCAGTCAGACAGGGCCAATCATCATCTCTCACTCAACTCACTTGGAAGTGGGGCCTTGTATGTGCCAGAGCTGTTCTGTGTTCTCTGGTACACATCAATGAATCAAACAGAGAAACATTCCCTGTTTCTGTGGAGCTCACATACAAAATGGGTTTCAAGAATCATAACGAACAAATCAGTAAATTATTTAGTATGTTAAAAATGTGGCAAGTATTATAGGGGAAAAATTAAGAGCCTGACAAAGGGTCTCTGGAATGAAGGGCTTCAGGGTGTGTGGAGGTTGCTTGAATTTTACACAGGGTGCTCAGAGAAGGCCTCATGGGAAATGGGTAATTCAGCAGAGACTTGAAGGAGTAACCCTGGGGTAGAGAGCTCCTGGCAGAGGGACTAGGCTGAGACCCCAGGCTGAATCAGTTAAGTTCGGTCCCTCAGTTGGGTCCGACTCTTTGCAACCCCATGGACTGCAGCACACCAGGCTTCCCTGTTCTTCACCAACTCCCAGAGCTTGCTCAAACTCATGTCTATTGAGTCGGTGATGCCATGCAAACATCTCATTCTCTGTCGTCCCCTTCTTCTCCTGCCTTCAATCTTTCCCAGCATCAGGGTCTTTTCAAATGAGTCAGTTCTTTGCATCAGGTGGCCAAAGTATTGGAGTTTCAGCTTTAGCATCAGTCCTTCCAGTGAATATTCAGGACTTATTTTCTTTAGGATTGACCGGTTTGATCTCCTTGTAGTCCAAGGAACTCTCAAGGATCTTCTCCAACACCACAGTTCAAAAGCTTCAGTTCTTTGGCTCTCAGCTTTCTTTATAGTCAAACTCTCACATCCTTACATGACTACTGGCAAAACCATAGCTTTGACAAGATAGACTTTTGACGGCAAAGTAATATCTCTGCTTTTTAATATGCTGTCTAAGTTGGTCATAGCTTTTCTTCCAAGGATCAAGCATCTTTTAATTTCATGGCCACAGTCACCATCTGCAGTGATTTTGGAGCTCCCCTCCAAAGTAAAATCCATCACTATTCTGTTGTTTCCCCATCTCTTTGCCATTAAGTGATGGGACCAGATGCCATGAGTTTTCTGAATGTGGTTTTCTTTCTTTTTTTTTTTTTTTAATTTTTAAAATTAATTACTTTATTTTAATTGGAGGCTAATTATTTACAATATTGTAGTGGTTCTTGCCATACATTAACATGAATCATCCATGGGTGTACATGTGTCCCTCATCCTGAAATCCCTCTCATCTCCCTCCTCATCCCATCCCTCTGGGTTGTCCCAGTGCACTAGCTTTGAGTGCCCTGTTTCATACATCAAACTTGGACTGGTGATCTATTTCACATATGGTAATATACATGTTTCAATGTTATTCTCTCAAATCATCCTATCCTCATCTTCTCCCACAGAGTCCAAAAGTCTGCTCTTTATATCTGTGTCTCTTTTGCCATCTCACATATATGGTCATCATTACCATCTTTCTAAATTCCATATATTTGTGTTAATATACTGTATTGGTGTTTTTCTTTCTGACTTACTTCACTCTGTATAATAGGCTCCAGTTTCATTCACCTCATCAGAACTGATTCAATTGTGCTCTTTTTAATGGCTGACTAATATTCCATTATACATATGTATCACAGCTTTCTCACACATTTGTCTGCCAGTGGACATCTAGGTTGCTTCCATGTCCTACTTATTGTAAACAGTGCTGTGATAAACAGTGGGGTACATGCGTCTCTTTCAATTCTGGTTTCCTCTGTGAGTATGCCCAGTAGTGGGATTGCTCGGTTGTATGGCAATTCTATTTCCAGTTTTTTTCAGGAATTTCCACACTGTTCTCCATAGTGGCTGTACTACTTTGCATTCCCACCAACAGTGTAAGAGGGTTCACTTTTCTCTGAACCTTCTCCAGCATTTATTGTTTGTAGATTTTCTGACCGGCTTGAGATGGTACCTCATTGCGGTTTTGATTTGCATTTCTCTGATAATAAGTGATGTTGAGCATCTTTTCCTGTATTTTAGCCATTCTTTGGAGAAATGTCTGTTTAGTTCTTTGGCCCATTTTTTGATTGGGTCATTTATTTTTCTGGTATTGAGCTGAATGAGCTGTTTGTATATTTTTGATATTAATTATTTGTCAGTTGCTTCATTTACTATTATTTTCTTCCATTCTGAAGGCTGTCTTTTCACCTTGCTTATAGTTTCCTTTGTTGTGTAAAAGCTTTTAAGTTTAATTAGGTCCCATTTGTTTATTTTTGCTTTTATTTCCATTATTCCTGGAGGTGGGTCATAGAGGATCCTGCTGTGATTTATGTCAGAGAGTGTTTTGCCTATATTTTCCTCTAGGAGTTTTATAGTTTCTGGTCTTACATTTATATCTTTAATCCATTTTGAGTTTATTTTGTGTATGGTGTTACAAAGTGTTCTAGTTTCATTCTTTTACAGGTGGTTGACCAGTTTTCCCAGCACCACTTGTTAAAGAGATTGTATTTTCCCCATTGTATATTCTTGCCTCCTTTGTCAAAGATAACGTGTCCATAGGTGTGTTGATTTATCTCTGGGCTTTCTATTTGGTTCCATTGATCTATATTTCTGTCTTTGTGCCAGTACCATACTGTCTTTTTAAAAAAAATTAATTGGAGGCTAATTACTTTACAATATTGTGATGGTTTTTGCCATACATTCACATGAATCAGCCATGGGTCATACTGTCTTGATGACTGTAACTTTGTGGTGTAGTCTGAAGTCAGGCAGGTTGATTCCTCCAGTTCCATTCTTTCTCAAGATTGCTTTGGCTATTCAGGGTTTTTTTTGTGTGTGTGCTTCCATACAAATTTTGAAATTATTTGTTCTAGTTCTGTGAAAAATACTGTTGGTAGCTTGATAGGGATTGCATGGAATCTATAGATTTCTATGGATAATATACTCATTTTCACTGTATTGATTCTTCCAACCCATGAACATGGTATATTTCTCCATCTATTTGTGTCATCTTTGATTTCTTTCATCAGTGTTTTATAGGTTTCTATATAGAGGTCTTTTGTTTCTTTAGGTAGATTTATTCCTCAGTATTTTATTCTTTTTGTTGTAATGGTGAATGGAATTGTTTCCTTAATTTCTCTTTGTTTTCTCATCGTTTGTGTATAAGAATGTAAGGGATTTCTGTGTATTAACTTTGTATCCTGCAACTTTCCTATGTTCATTAATAAGCTCTAGTAATTTTTTCTTGATGTCTTTAGGGTTTTCTGTGTAAAGGATCATGCCATCTGCAAACAGTGAGAGTTTTACTTCTTTTCCAATCTGGATTCCTTTTATTTCTTTTTTTCTCTGACTACTGTGGCTAAAACTTCCAAAACTATGTTGAATAGTAGTGGTGAGAGTGGGCACCCTTGTCTTGTTCCTGACTTTAGGGGAAATGTTTTCAATTTTTCACCATTGAGGATAATGTTTGCTGTGGGTTTATTATATATAGCTTTTATTACATTGAGGTATGTTCCTTCTATGACTTCTTTCTGAGGGTGTTATCATAAATGGATGTTGAATTTTGTCAAAGGCTTTCTCTGTATCTATTGAGATAATTATATGGTTTTTATCTTTCAATTTGTTAATATGGTGTATCACAGTGATTGATTTGTGAATATTGGAGAATCCTCGCATTCCTGGGATAAAGCCCACTTGGTCATGATGTATGATCTTTTTAATATGTTGTTGGATTCTGTTTGCTAGAATTTTGTTAAGGGTTTTTGCATCTATGTTCATCAGTGATATTTACCTGTAATTTTCTTTTTTTGTGGCATCTTTGTCAGGTTTTGGTGTTAGGGTGGTGGTGGCCTCATAGAATGAGTTTGGAAGTTTACCTTCCTCTGCAATTTTCTGGAAGAGTTTGAGTAGGATAGGTGTTAGCTCTTCTCTAAATTTTTGGTAGAATTCACCTGTGAAGCCATCTGGTCCTGGGCTTTTGTTTGTTGGAAGATTTTTTTATTACAGTTTCGATTTCCATGCTTGATGTGTCTGTTAAGATTTTCTATTTCTTCCTGGTTCAGTTTTGGAACATTATACTTTTCTAAGAATTCGTCCATTTCTTCCAAGTCCATTTCTGTCCATCTTATTGACATATAGTTGCTGATAGTAGTCTCTTATGATCCTTTGTATTTCTGTGTTGTCTGTTGTGATTTCTCCATTTTCATTTCTAATTTTGGTGATTTGACTCTTCTCTGAGTCTTGCTAATGGTTTGTCTATTTTATTTATCTTCTCAAAGAACCAGCTTTTAGTCTTGTTGATTTTTGCTATAGTCTCCTTGGTTGTTGCTGTTTTTTTTTTTTTTTTCACTTATTTCTGCCCTAATTTTAAAGATTTCTTTCCTTCTACTAATCCTGAGGTTCTCCATCTCTTCTTTTTCTAGTTGCTTTAAGTGTAAAGTTAGGTTATTTATTTGAATCTTCTCTTATTTCTAGAGGTAAGCTTGTATTGGCTTAAAAGCTCAACATTCAGAAAACGAAGATCATGGCATCTGGTCCCATCACTTCATGGGAAATAGATAGGGAAACAGTGGCTGACTTTATTTTTTTGGGCTCCAAAATCACTGCAGATGGTGACTGCAGCCATGAAATTAAAAGATGCTTACTCCTTGGAAGAAAAGTTATGACCAACCTAGATAGCATATTCAAAAGCAGAGACATTACTTTGTTAGCAAAGGTCCGTTTAGCAAGGCTATGGTTTTTCCAGTAGTCATGTATGGATGTGAGAGCTGGACTGTGAAGAAGGCTGAGCACCGAAGAATTGATGCTTTTGAACTGTGGTGTTGGAGAAGACTCTTGAGAGTCCCTTGGACTGCAAGGAGATCCAACCAGTCCATTCTGAAGGAGATCAGTCCTGGGATTTCTTTGGAAAGAATGATGCTAAAGCTGAAGCTCCAGTACTTTGGCCACCTCATGCGAAAAGTTGACTCATTGGAAAAGACTCTGATGCTGGGAGGGATTGGGGGCAGGAGGAGAAGGGGACGACAGAGGATGAGATGGCTGGATGGCATCACTGACTTGAGGGACATGAGTCTGAGTGAACTCTGGGAGTTGGTGATGGACAAGGAGGCCTGGTGTGCTGCGATTCATGGGGTCGCAAAGAGTCGGACACGACTGAGTGACTGAACTGAACTGAAGCTTGTGTTGCTATGAACCTTCCTCTTAGCACTGGTTTTACTGAGTCCCATAGGTTTTGAGTTGTCATGTTTTCGTTTGTTTCTATGCATGTTTTGATTTCTTTTTTGATTTCTTCTGTGATTTGTTGGTTATTATGAAGCATGTTGCTTAGCTTCCACATATTTTTATTTTTAATAGTTTTCTTCTTGTAGTTGACATCTAATCTTACTGCATTGTGATAAGAAAAGATACTTGAAATAATTTCAATTTTTTTCAATTTACCAAGGCTAGATTTATGGCCCAGGGTGTAATCTATCCTGGAGAATGTTCCATGTGCACTTGAGAAAAAGGTGAAATTCATTTTTGGGGGGTGAAATGTCCTATAGATATCAATTAGGTTTAATTGGCCCATTGTATCATTTAAAGTTTGTGTTTCCTTGCTAATATTCTGTTTGGTTGATTTATCCATAGGTGTGAGTGGGGTATTAAAGTCTCCCACTATTATTGTGTTACTGTTAATTTCCCCTTTCATACTTGTTAGCATTTGCCTTACATAGTGTGGTGCTCCTATGTTGGGTGCATATAGATTTGTAATTGTCATATCTTCTTCTTGGATTGATCCTTTGATCATTATATAGTGTCCTTCTTCATCTTTTTTCACAGCCTTTATTTAAAAGTCTATTTTTTTTGATATGAGTATTGCTACTCCTGCTTTCTTTTGGTCTTCATTTGCATGAAATATCTTTTTTCCAGCCCTTCACTTTCAGTCTGTATGTGTCCCTTGGTTTGAGGTGGGTCTCTTGTAGACAGCATATATAGGGGTTTTGTTTTTATATCCATTCAGCCAGTCTTTGTCTTTTGGTTTGGACATTCAACCCATTTACTTTTTTTTTTTTTTTTTTCTGCTTTTTTTTTTTTAAATTTTATTTTATTTTTAAACTTTACATAATTGTATTAGTTTTGCCAAATATCAAAATGAATCCGCCACAGGCATACATGTGTTCCCCATCCTGAACCCTCCTCCCTCCTCCCTCCCCACACCATCCCTCTGGGTCGTCCCAGTGCACCAGCCCCAAGCATCCAGTATCGCGCGTCAAACCTGGACTGGCAACTCGTTTCTTACATGATATTCTACATGTTTCAATGTCACTCTCCCAAATCTTCCCACCCTCTCCCTCTCCCACAGAGTCCATAAGACTGTTCTATACATCAGTGTCTCTTTTGCTGTCTCGTACACCAGGTTATTGTTACCATCTTTCTAAATTCCATATATATGCGTTAGTATACTGTATTTCTGTTTTTCCTTCTGGCTTACTTCACTCTGTATAATAGGCTCCAGTTTCATCCACCTCATTAGAACTGATTCAAATGTATTCTTTTTAATGGCTGAGTAATACTCCATTGTGTATATGTACCACAGCTTTCTTATCCATTCATCTGCTGATGGACATCTAGGTTGCTTCCATGTCCTGGCTATTATAAACAGTGCTGCGATGAACATTGGGGTACACGTGTCTCTTTCCCTTCTGGTTTCCTCAGTGTGTATGCCCAGCAGTGGGATTGCTGGATCATAAGGCAGTTCTATTTCCAGTTTTTTAAGGAATCTCCACACTGTTCTCCATAGTGGCTGTACTAGTTTGCATTCCCACCAACAGTGTAAGAGGGTTCCCTTTTCTCCAACCCATTTACTTTTAAGGTAATTATCGATTAGTGTGATCCTGTTGCCACTTACTCTGTTGTTTTGGGTTCAAGTTTATAAACCTTTACTGTGTTTCCTGTCTAGAGAAGATACCTTAGCATTTGTTGAAGAGCTGGTTTGGTGGCACTGAATTCTCTCAGCTTTTGCTTGTCTGTAAAACGTTTCATTTCTCCTTCATATTTGAATGAGACTGGGTGTAATAATCTGGGTTGTAGATTTTTCTCTTTCATTACTTTCACTGGTCCTGCCATTCCCTTCTGGCCTGAAGAGTTTCTATTGGAAGATCAGCTGTTATCCTTATGGGAATCCCCTTGTGTGTTATTTGTTGCTTTTCCCTTGCTGCTTTTAATATTTGTTCTTAGGGTTTGATCTTCATTAGTTTGATTAACACATGTCTTGGGCTATTTTGCCTTGGGTTTATCCTGTTTGGGACTCTCTGGCTTTCTTGGACTTCTCCAAGAATTCCTTTTCCATTTTAGGTAAGTTTTAAACTATTATCTCCTCAAGTATTTTCTCATACCCTTTCTTTTTGTCTTCTTCTTCTGGGACTCCTATGATTCGAATGTTGGGGCATTTAACATTGTCCCAGAGGTCTCTGAGGTTTTCTTCATTTCTTTTAATTATTTTTTATTTTTTCCTCTCTGCCTCATTTATTTCCACCATTCTATCTTCCAACTCACTTATCCTCTTAAGCCTCAGTTATTCTACTGTCGGTTCCCTCCAGAGTGCTTTTGATCTCAGTAATTGCATTATCCATTATTGATTGACTCTTATTTCTTCCAGGTTCTTGTTAAACATTTCTTGAATCTTCTCAATCCTTGTCTCTAATTTATTTATCTATAACTCCATTTTGTTTTCAAGATTTTGGATCATCTTTACTATCATTATTGTGAATTCCTTTTCAAGTAGACTTCCTATCTCCTCCTCTTTTGTTTGGTTTGGTGGGCGTTTATCATGTTCCTTTACCTGCTGAATATTTCTCTGCTTTTTCATTTTGTTTAGATTGCTCTGTTTGCAGTGGCCTTTCTGTAGGCTGGAAGTTTGTTGTTCCTCTTTATTGTGGTGCTTGTTCCCTGTGGGTGGGGTTGGACTAGTGGCTTGTCAAGGTTTCCTGGTTAGGAGAGCTTGTGTTTGTGTTCTGGTGGGTGGAGATGGATCTCTTCTCTCTGGAGTGCAATGAAGTGTCAAATAGTGAGTTTTGGGGTGTCTATGGGTTTGGCATAGCTTTGGGCAGCCTATCTTTTAATGCCCAGGGCTATGTTCCTGTGTTGCTGGAGAATTAGCGTGGTATGTCTTGCTCTGGAACTTGTTGGCTCTTGGGTGGAGCTTGGTTTCAGTGTAGGTATGGAGGCTTTTGGCTGAGCTCTTGTCTCTTAATGTTCCCTGAAATCAGAAGTTCTCTGGTGTTCTCAAGTTTTGGATTTGAGCCTCCTGTCTCTGACTTTCAGTCTTATTCTTACAGTAACCTAAAGACTTCTCCATCCATATAGCACAGATGATAAAACATCTAGGTTCATGGTGAAAAAATTCTCCACAGTGAGGGACACACTGAGTGGTTCACAGAGTTACATGGAGAAGAGAAGAGGGAGAAGGGAGATAGAGGTCAATAGGGGGAGAAGAAGGGGAATCAAAAGGGGAAGAGATCAATCTAGCCAGTAATCAGTTGTCTAAGTGTTCTCCACAGCCCAGAACACCCAGAGAGATTCACAGAGTTAAGTAGGAAAGAGAAGGGGGAGGGAGGAGAGAGGTGACCTGGGGGAGAAAAGGGAGAGTCAAAAGGGGGGAGAGCAATCAAGCCAGTAATCACACCCCTAAGTGAAAATGGATACTGAATATTAGATTCTTAAAGGTACAAAATTGATAAAAAAAATACCAAAAAGCAAAGATTGAAAGTCCAGAGTAGAGGTTAGACTCTCACAAATACAATATTAAAAATAGAAAACAAAATCAATTACAAAATTATAAAAAAATATATATATGAAATTTGCTTTAACAATATGGTCTTTTTTTCTGCAAGGTAATAGTACATTATAAAAATGAAAATTAAATGAGTAATAAAGAACTTAAAAATAAGAAAAATTTAAAAATTATAATAGTAAAAATATATGAGAATTTCTCTGAAGCTGTTATGGGCAGTGTGGTGTCAGCTCAGTTTCAGATAGTTCCTTGTCCCAGCTTATACTTCTTCTCAAGGTTTTTTTGAACTGTTGTGTTGGAGAAGACTCTTGAGAGTTCCTTGGGCTTCAAGGAGATCCAACCAGTCCATCCTAAAGGAAATCAGTCCTGAATGTTCATTGGAAGGACTGATGCTGAAGCTGAAACTCCAATACTTTGGCTACCTGATGCAAAGAACTGACTCAATGGAAAAGACCTTGATGCTGGGAAAGATTGAAGGCAGGATGAGAAGGTAAGTGCAGAGGATGAGATGGTTGGATGGCATTACCAACTCGATGGACATGAGTTTGAGTAAACTCTGGGAGTTGGTGATGGACAGGGTGGCCTGGCGTGCTGCAGTCCATGGGCTCACAAAGAGTTGGGCACGACTGAGTGACTGAACTGAAATGAACCGAATTGAGGGTTTATAGGCCCCTTCCAAAGCTTAGTCAATGTTAACTACAGGGTTTTAATCTGTTGCACCTGTCATTTCCAGAGCGGGTCCCTCTTCTTTGTTTATTTTGGCTTCTTCTGTTTCCAAGTCTCTTCAGTGTTTAATTTCCACCCTGACACAAGCGGGCAAAGTTGGTCACTTAGTTAGGCTCACTTGTTTAGTTGTGTTGTGGGGAGGGAGGAACACTGCAAACAAAGATCACTGGCGTGTGTGGGGAGTGCTTGCAGTGTATGGACCACAGTGGGTTTCCCCCAGCTCATGGTGGCGTGTGCTTTCTGGGTCTGTACTGCTCATACTCCAGGTTGCTCTATAGGGGTACTGTCTAAAGTGATCCCTGTGTTTCATGCACTTCCAGGTCTAAGCTGCTTGGGTTCAGGTTCTTGCATACTCCGCAAGGGCACAGACTCGGTTGGGTATGCTTTTTGTGCCTTTCCCAGGCCTGAGAAGCTCAGGCAACCAGGTGTTTGGGGAGTGCACTGTCCCAGGTGGGCCCTGCGTCTTAATCACCTCCCTGGTCCTGGCAGCTTGGTTTCCCAGGTGTGCTGTCAGAGCCCCGTCTCAGGTGTGCTGTGTGTCTCTTCTGGGGAACTGATCTCAGGCTGCAACCCTCCTGGCAGATGTCAACCATTCACGATCCCAGGAAGACATGGTTAGCAACTGGGAGCCTGCTCACTGTTTGGTGGAGGATGCCGGTCTCTGAGACCAAGATTGCCCCTTGCCTTCCAGCTCTGGCTGTTGCACACCTGCCTCTCTGCCTCTGGTTGGGGGGAGAGGACTGTATGCAGCTGGCTAGCTCTTCTTTGGTATTTGCTCAATCCTTTCTTCTCTGAGCAGGCCAGGCTCCCCATTATATTAGAGCCTTTTGTAGGAAAGTTCTCTCTGTCTTTTATTTTTTCTCTCTGGCTATCCCAGAGTTTCTGTTGCTATCTCACATTAGCTCCCTCAGATTGTCCTCAGGGCATTCAGGACCAGTCCTTACCCTAAGCATGCAGCCTGCGACTCCCTGTCCAGCCTGCACTCGCTGGCCATGGATATGAGTGTCTGGGCTGCTTCTCTGCTGGGAGTTATGGTTAGGTGCATATTCTGTGGGGTTTTTTGTTTTTTGTTTTTGTTTTTGTTTATCCTCCAGGTTACGTTGGCCTCTGAGATTCCAAAACTCCCCACAGACCCACCGGTGAGAGTGTGTTCTGCTATTTGGAAACTTCTCCTCCTTCACGACTCCCTCCCCAGGATGGATCACCGTCCCTAACTCTCTTGTCTCTCTTTTTGTCTTTTATATTTGTCCTACCTACTTTTGAAGAGAATGGGCTGACTTCCTGGGTGCTTGGTGTCCTTTGCCAGCGTTCAGAAGTTGTCTTGTGGAAGTTACTCAGCATTCAAATGATCTTTTTATAAATATATGGGGGAGAAAGTGGTCTTCGTGGCCTATTCCTCCACCATCTTGGGACTGCCCCCATGAATGTTGAATTTTGAGCCAGGTTTTTCACTCTTCTCTTTCACTTTCATCAAGAGGCTCTTTAGTTCTTCTTCACTTTTGCCATGTGGTGGCATCCTTTGTGTATCTGAGGTTATTGATATTTCTCCCGGAAATCTGGATTCCAGCTTGTGCTCCATCCAGTTCAGCATTCATATGATGTATTCTGCATCTAAGTTAAATAAGCAGGGTGACAATACATAGCCTTGGTTTACTCCTTTCCTGATTTAAAACCAGTCTGTTGTTCCATGTTCAGTTCTAACTGTTGCTTCTTGACCTGCATACAGATTTCTCAGGAGGCATGTAAGATGGTCTGGTACCCCATGCCTTGAAGAATTTTCCAGTTTGTTGTGATACACACAGTCAAAACTTTTATCATGGTCAATGAAACAGAAGTAGATGTTTTTCTGAAACTCTCTTGCTTTTTCAATGATCAACAGATGTTGGCAATTTGATAACTGGTTTTCTGCCTTTTCTAAATCCAGTTTGAACATCTGGAAGTTCATAGTTCATGTACTGATGTAACCTAGCTTGGAGAATTTTGAGCATTCCTTTGTTGGCCTGTAAGATGTGTGCAATTGTGTGGTAACTTGAACATTCTTTGGCATTGCCTTTCTTTGGGAATTGGAATGATATTGACCATTTCCAGGCCTGTGGCCACTGTTGAGTTTTCCAAATTTACTGGCATACTGAGTGCAGCACTTTCACAGCATCATGTTTTAGGATTTGAAATAGCTCAATTGGGATTCCATCACCTCCACTCACTTTGTTTGTAGTGATGATTCCTAAGGCCCTTGACTTCACATTCCAGGATGTCTGGCTCTAGGTGGGTGATCACACCATCATGGTGATCTGGGTCATGAAGATCTTTTATGCATAGTTCTTCTATGTATTCTTTCCACCTCTTAATATCTTATGCTTTTGTTAGGTCCATACCATTTCTGTACTTTCTTGTGCTCATCTTTCCATGAAATGTTCCCTTGGTATCTCTAATTTTCTTAAAGAGATCTCTAGTCTTTCCCATTCTATTCTTGACCCCTATTTATTTGCACTCATCGCTGAGGAAGGCCTTCTTATCTCTCCTTGCTATTCTTTGGAAGTCTGCATTCAGATGGGTATATCTTTCATGATCTGAGCCACAGTCAGCTCCCCATCTTATTTTTGCTGACTGTATAGAGCTTCTCCATCTTTGGCTGCAAAGAATATAATCAACCTGATTTCGGTGTTGACCATCTGGTGTTGTCCATATGTAGAATCTTCTCTTGTATTCTTGGAAGAGGGTGTTTGCTGTGACCAGTGCATTCTCTTGGCAGAACTCTATTAGACTTTGCCCTACTTCATTTTGTACTCCAAGGCCAAACTTGCTTGTTACTCCAGATATCTCTTGACTTCCTACTTTTGCATTCCAGTCCCCTATAATGAAAGGGACATCTTTTTTGGCTGTTAGTTCTATAAGGTCTTGTAGGTCTCCATAGCACTGCTCCATTTCAGCAATACTGATTGGGGCGTAGACTTATATTACTGTGATATTGAATGTTTTGCCTTGGAAATGAACAGAGATCATTCTGTCGTTTTTGAGATTGCACTCAAGAACTGCATTTCTGACTGTTTTGTTGATTATGATGGTTACTCTATTTCTTCTAAGAGATTCTTGCCCGCGGTAGTAGATATAATGGTCATTTGAGCTAAATTGGCCCATTCCAGTCCAATTTAGTTTACTGATTCCTAAAATGTTGATGTTCACTCTTGCCATCTCCTATATGACCACTTCCAATTTACCTTGATTCATTGACCTAACTTTCCAGTTTCCTATGCAATATTGTCCTTACAGCATCAGACTTTGCTTCCATCACCAGTTACAGCAACAACTTGGCATTGTTTTTACTTTGGCTCTGTCTCTTCATTCATTCCTCCAGGTTGGATGGCCTGCTGCATTCAAGGAGCAACAAGAAGGAGAGTGTGCCTGGAGCTGAGTGAGCAGGGATGAGGTCAAAAAGGTGGTGGGAAAAGTTACAGGGTGGGAAAGTCAGACCCAGACCACCTGGGGTTTTGTGGTTTTACTTGCAGAAAAATGGGAAGCCGCTGGAAGGTTTTGATCAACAGAGGGATGTGAACTGCTGTGTGCTTCTGGCTGCTTCTATGATAAGACTGGCTAGAGAATGCAAGTTTAGAAGGAAGGATGTATGTTAGTAGAAAGCATAGTGACTAGAAATGATGTGATGGTGAGAAGTGACCAGATTTTGGATATATTTTCAAGGTAGAAAAGAATATTTAGTGACAGATAAGATATAATATTGAGAAAAAGAGGTGTCAAACATTTTGGCCTGAGACGATGGTTGGCTTTTTCATGACCAAGAAGGAGGGGGAACAGGCTTCTTAGGGACTTCTGGAGTGCAGTCTTGATGGCTGAGATATATCTGTAATTACATAGAAATACATTTCCATTGTGCCTTTATTTCTAAACACCCCAAACCCCTTCAGTTTAGTTCAATTCAGTCGCTCAGTCATGTCCGACTCTTTGCAACCCCATGAATTGCAGCACGTCAGGCCTCCCTGTCCATCATCAACTCCCAGAGTCCACTCAAACTCACGTCCATCAAGTCGGTGATGCCATCCAGCCATCTCATCCTCTGTCCTCCCCTTCTCTTCCTGCCCCCAATCTCTCCCAGCAACAGAATCTTTTCCAATGAGTCAACTATTCGCATGAGGTGGCCAAAGTACTGGAGTTTCAGCTTTAGCATCATTCCTTCCAAAGAACACCTAGGACTGATCTCCTTCAGAATGGACTGGTTGGATTTCCTTGCAGTCCCAGGGACTCTCAAGAGTCTTCTCCAACACCACAGTTCAAAAGCATCAATTCTTTGGCCCTCAGCTTTCTTCACAATCCAACTCTCACATCCATACATGACTACTGGGAAAACCATAGCCTTGACTAGACGGACCTTTGTTGGCAAAGTAATGTCTCTGCTTTTGAATATGCTGTCTAGGTTGGTCATAACTTTCCTTCCAAGAAGTAAGCGTCTTTTAATTTCATGGCTGCAGTCACCATCTGCAGTGATTTTGGAGCCCCCCCAAAATAAAGTCTGCCACTGTTTCCACTGTTTCCCATCTATTTCCCATGAAGTGATGAGACCAGATGCCATGATCTTCGTTTTCTGAATGTTGAGCTTTAAGCCAACTTTTTCACTCCCCTCTTTCACTTTCATCAAGAGGCTTTTTCATTCCTCTTCACTTTCTGCCATAAGGGTGGTGTCCTCTGCATATCTGAGGTTATTGATATATCTCCCAGCAATCTTGATTCCAGCTTATGCTTCTTCCAGCCTAGCATTTCTCATGATGCACTATACAGCCTTGATGTACTCCTTTTCCTATTTGGAACCAGTCTGTTGTTCCATGTCCAGTTCTAACTGTTGCTTCCTGACCTGTATATAGGTTTCTCTAGAGGCAGGTCAGGTGGTCTGGTATTCCCATCTCTTTCAAAATTTTCCACAGTTTATTGTGATCCACACAGGCAAAGGTTTTGGCATCGTCAATAAAGCAGAAATAGATGTTTTTCTGGAACTCTCTTGCTTTTTCGATGATCCAGCGGATGTTGGCAATTTGATCTTTGGTTCCTCTGCCTTTTTGAAAACCAGCTTGAACATCTGGAAGTTCGCGGTTCACGTATTGCTGAAGCCTGGCTTGGAGAATTTTGAGCATTACTTTACTAGTGTGTGAGATGAGTTCAATTGTGTGGTAGTTTGAGCATTCTTTGGCATTGCCTTTCTTTGGGATTGGAATGAGAACTGACCTTTTCCAGTCCTGTGGCCAAGCCCCTTACACATACTATGTGATTCTTTCTTCTAACATTTCAGGAAAAAAGGTCAGTTCAGTGCAGTTGCTCAGTCATTTCCGACTCTTTCTGACCCCATGGACTGCAGCATATCAGGCTTCCCTGTCCTTCATCAATTCTTGGAGCTTGCTCAAACTCATGTCCATTGAGTCAGTGATGCCATCCAACCATCTCATCCTTTGTCATCCCCTTCTCTGTCCACCTTCAATCTTTCCCAGCATCAGGGTCTTTTCAAATGAGTCAGTTCTTCACACCAGGTGGCCAAAATATTGGAGTTTCAGCTTCAACATCAGTCCTTCCAATGAATATTCAGGACTGATTTCCTTTAAGATTGACCAGCTTGATCTCCTTGTGGTCCAAGGGTCTCTCAAGAGTCTTCTTCACGTCACAGTTCCAAAGCATCAATTCTTCTGCGCTCAGCTTTCTTTATAGTCCAACTCTCACATCCATACATGGCTAATGGTAAAATCATAGCTTTGACTAGACAGACCTTTGTTAGCAAAGTAATGTCTCTGCTTTTTAATATGCTGTCTAAGTTAGTCATAGCTTTTCTTCCAAGAACCAAGCGTCTTTTAATTTCATGGTTGCAATCACCATCTGTAGTGATTCTGGAGCCCAAGAAAATAAAGTCTGTCACTGTTTCCATTGTTTCCCCATCTATTTGCCATGAAGTGATGTGACTGGATGCCATGATCTTTTTTTGAAAGTTGACCTTTAAGCCAGGTTTTTCAGTCTCCTCTTTCATTAAGAGGCCCTTTAGTTCTTCACTTTCTGCCATAAGGGTGGTGTCATCTGCGTATCTGAAGTCATTGATATTTTTCCTGGCAATCTTGATTCCAGCTTGCATTTTGTCCAGCCTGGCATTTTGTATAATGTGCTCTGCATATAAATTAAATAAGTAGGTTGACAATATACAGCCTTGATGTACTTCTTTTCCAATTTGGAACCAGTCTGTTGTTCCATGTCCAGTTCTAACTGTTGCTTCTTGACCTACATACAGATTTCTCAGGAGGCAGGTAAGGTGGTCTGTTTTCCCCATCTCTTGAAGAATTTTCCACAGTTTGTGGAACAAATTGGACAAAAGTTGCAGATATTATCAACATTTGAAGTGTAAAAAATTCACAGTTATAAAATCGTATAATTTGTATAAAGATTCAGAAATACTGTACCAATTGCTGTTTCCCCCTATATTTTGTGCAACTGATTTTTAGCAATACTTTCTGGGGATTTGTTTTTGGTAGTATAGTCTCCCCAGGAGAGTGTGCCCATCATGTTTGCCTCATTTTTATAGGGACTTCAGGCAGCATCTTTAAGAGTAAGTTGAAACACTAAGGATTTGATGATAAGTTACATCTGTCTCCAATGCAGTAAGGCATTTCCAAGAGGTTTTTTACTTTAGCTGCTTTTATCCCTAAGTACATTTTCTGTGATTTTCCTAGGATAGAAAATGGTGATGATAAAATCAATTTACTGAAGAACTAGAAGGGACTTGAGCCAGCAGTTGTCCATTTCCCTCATTTTATAGCTGGGGAAATGAGAATCCTCAGAGGTGAAGTAACTTGCCCATAGTTAGCATCCCACTGGGATGGGAAGAACAGAAGAAACAAGGCAGGGGCCTTGCAGTGGATGGGACCCTGGTGAATGGATGTTCATTAAATCTTCTTTGCCAAATTAAAAATAATTCTCTTATGAGTTTATAGATACTTTAAAATTTGTGATTTGTCTCATTTTCACTTAAAAAATGAAAAAAATTGACATAGTTGTAGCATGTTTCTTTTTTATGAGATAAAGAAAGCAGATTTTACCAGGATGAGTTGTTTCAGGATTTTAGCTTGTAATCTATGTGAGAAATGTATGTATACATGTGAAATATAGACATATTTTCCTAGAAGCAATGTTTCAATATTTAGTAACTCAGTGTTTGAATCAGTTTTATAGAACATAACTACTACAGATAAAGAGAACTGGCTATTAAATTTTTTTTTATACAATAAAATTTCTGAGGACTTTTCTGGCAGTCCAGTGGCTAAGACTCTGCATTCCCAATGCAGGGGCCCCAGGTTCAATCCCAAATCAGGAAACTAGATCCCATATGCCACAACTAAGAGCTTGCATATTGCAAATAAGACCTAATACAGCCAAATAAATAAACATTTTTTCAAAAAATAAAGTTTCTGATTTTTAAAATGTTTATTTTTAAGAGTGCCTTCTGGGCTCAAGTCAGACTGTGCAACTCTTTGTGATTCATACAAATTTCCCTCCCTTAAGTCATTCCCTAGGTTTGTTCACACCTCTTCCACTTCCTGAAATGTCCAATTCCAGAATTTCATCCCTTTCTTTCTTCCTTATCTTCTTCCTGTGGACTCCTGCACCTGGATCCCTGACATTGCTCTGGCCACTCTCCTCTGATCCTTCCATCCCAGGGTAACCTCAGGCTCTGAACAGTCCCCATGGGGCCAAAACAGGGTCTCTTAAGGAAACAACCTTAAAGTGATTCCATCAAGAAATATTTGAATTGAATGGAGGGGGAGATTTCTAGAATCTTCTTAGGAATCTATACTCCAAAAAAAAAAAAAAAAAAGAAGAAGAAGAAGAAACAAATTCCATTAAGCGTTCAAATGTAGAATTTAGAAAGAGAATGGAAAAAAATAAGATTGATTTATAAGGACGTTCACAGGAAGGTTGAAGCGGCCCCAAAGTTGAAGATGGCAGCAGAAACTCTGAGATAATATATATTGTGTATGATCAAACAAATCACTTTAAAAAATACTAAGAGTAGGGGGAAAAAAAATGTGTCTCCTGGGGCTGGGGAGTTATTGACTGGTTTGAGGCCAAGGAGAAGATTTTTTGTGTGAAGGCAATTTCCTGGGATTTTCACCCTGACAATAAATCACTCTGCAGAGAACATAATGGTCCATTGAGGGGAGGGAAGATGATGATAAATGTGTCCAGCTGCCTAGATGACTAAGGAGCGCATGTAGGAAAGTTAGTTGACACTTTGCCGAGCTCTGCATTTGAACTCCGTTCAACACAGTGTTAGGCATGGCCTAGCCTCTGGCTTAGGCTCTCAGATTGGGTTTCTGTCCTACTCATTTTCTCACCTGACTCCTTACATTCATCCCCAAAATATCCTTTTATGTTCCTTAGGAACTGTCCCTTCCCAGTTTTGCTTCTGCCTCTATTCTATCTGCCTCTTACTTCTAAGGGAGCAGATGCAGAAGCTACAGTTACCACCCAAGTGAGTACTAAGTACTAATTGAGCTCTGAGTCCCTCTCTGAAGACCTCCTAGTGAAAAGCAGAATCCTCCCTCTCCTGAAACAACTGGGCTGTTTCAGTGATTTCAGCCTCCTCTGCACAGGGGGCTCTGCTTAAATATCAGGAAGACTGAGATACAGCAAACTTATTGGACTTCACTTCTTTTTACTCTTACTCATTTCATTCCACTGACTTTTACTAAGCACCTACTGTGGACAAGGCTGTGTGTCAGGCAATGGAACAGCTGGGCCACTGCCATCACAACCATTGTTTTCAATTAAAAACCTCCAAAGACTGTGGGGGCAATTTTCAGTATGGTTCATGCAAACATAAGGGGAATGCCTACTATGGATACTCATACTGCACTAAGCTGAAGACAAATTCTCATAGGTCTTGTCTACACCTATCTGCTAAGATAACCTGAGAGTCTTGTTATTGCTAATTTGAAAGGTATCTCAATTTTATTTTTGCTGTATATGTGTGTTTGTTTACTATATTTTAAATAAAAAAGATAGTCTGCAGGCAAAGGGTTCTCAGCTGCTTTCAATTTGAATGAACAAACACTTATTGAGAGTCATTCCTTCATCTATTCATTCAGCTAACATTTCCTGAGCACCTCCTAAGGTGTTGTCACTGTGCCAGGCAGTGGTGCAAAAACAAACGGCCAACCAACCTGCAGGCAAAGCACGGTTCCCAGGCTAGCCAAAGCTATAGTTGAGTGGAGGGTTGACCTCATTTAAACTTACACATGTATGTTACCCTCCATTCTTATCATTCCTGATGTGATAGAGGGAATTGCAGAGAATAAAGTATGTGCTGGATGCAATGAAAGCCTGAAGAGAGAATCTGCTTCCCTCTCAATAGGAACCTATTAGATGAGAAGTTGAGTCTCTACCTCTTAGCCTTTTATTCGTGGTCCCCACATTTCTAACTCCATCATCTCTTACTTTCATATGCAAAACCCTGAGTAACCAGTGGCCTCATTTTTATCCAAACATGTCTCATAGATTTCCAATCTCATGCCTTTACTCACTTCCTTTTCCTGTCTGAAATGCTATTTCTCTAGTCCTGATTCATTTAAATTCTACTAGGGGCAAGCTCATATGACCTTTTAATAATAAAAGCCTTCCATATCAAAACCCTCCTAGCTCAGTGCCTGGCATTGGATAAGTACAATTTCACTGATGGAGAAGATCAATTTCTAGCCTGAATCAAACAAAGTCTGCCTTTGTCACTCATTTGCTAATTTTCTCTGTACCCCTGCATTCTGAATTATTATTTTGTTTCTATATCCTGCCTTCCAACCAGACCCAAGGCAATGTCACATCAGAGATCACATAATTTATGGCTTTGTTTCCTCATGCCAGCAAAGGACTTGGCACAATTGATGTTTGTTTTTGTTATTGTTCTTGAAGGGCATATTCTTTCAAATGTAACATGTTACTAAATCCTTTCATTTTTCCAATATTAATGGAGTGGCTGCTATGTTCTTGGTACTGTTTGTTCTAGGGCTGAACATAAAGGTCTACTCTTATGGAGGCTATATTCTAGTGGAGGGAGGCAGAAATAAACACATAAATGTATAACATGTCAGGTGCCAATTGATACTATGCAGAAAGATAGAAAGTGAAGGAAGATGGTGGCAAGGTTGGGGAGTGCTGTTTTTTATCCATCAGTCTAGGAAGGTGCTTGTGATAAGGTAATATTTGAGAGAGGTCTGGAATAAGTGAGGACGTCACATAGCTATCTGGGGGAAGAGTGTTTTAGAAGAACCTGGAACACAATGGTAATGGGGAAGAGTGGCAGGACATGAGGCCTCTGGGAGGACATGACATTTACTCTGAATGAGGTGAAGCCTTTGTAGAGACTAGAGCAGAAGAGTGACATCACTTGATTAACATTGTATAAAAGGAGATCTCTGCTTCTGTGTGGAATGTAGGTTACCAGGGGCAACGGTGGAAGAGCAGAGAGTAGTCAGGGGGATTTTACAATGACTTGGACCTGGATAGTAGTCTGAGAAGTGAAAAGAAGTAGTCAGGTCTGTATGTATTCTGGACATATTTGAAGGTAAAGCCAATGGAATTTACTGTTGAATAGTGAGAAAGTTAATTCCTAGGAAGGTTGATAAGAAGTCCGGGAGTCCTCAAGGAGAGAAGGGTCTGGAATTCTCAAGGAAGAGAAAGGACAAATGTTTTTTTCCCTCTACATTCCTTAGTCTTCAGTTCAGTTCAGTTCAGTTGCTCATTCGTGTCCAACTCTTTGCGACCCCATGAATTGCAGCACGCCAGGCCTCCCTGTCCATCACCAACTCCCAGAGTTCACTCAAATTCATGTCCATCGAATCGGTGATGCCATTCAGCCATCTCATCCTCTGTCGTCCCCTTCTCCTCCTGCCCCCAATCCCTCCCAGCATCAGAGTTTTTTTCCAATGAGTCAAGTCTTCACATGAGGTGGCCAAAGTACTGGGGCTTCAGCTTTAGCATCAGTCCTTTCAAAGAACACCCAGGACTGATGTCCTTTAGAATGGACTGGTTGGATCTCCTTGCAGTCCAAGGGACTCTCAAGAGTCTTCTCCAACACCACAGTTCAAAAGCATCAATTCTTCAGTGCTCAGCCTTCTTCACAGTTCAACTCTCTCACCACTGGAAAAACCATAGCCTTGACTAGACAGACTTTTGTTGGCAAAGTAATGTCTCTGCTTTTGAATATGCCATCTAGGTTGGTCATAACCCTCCTTCCAAGGAGTAAGCGTCTTTTAATTTCATGGCTGCAATTACCATCTGCAGTGAGTTTGGAGCCCCCAAAAATAAAGTCTGACACTGTTTCCCCATCTATTCCCCATGAAGTGATGGGACCAGATGCCATGATCTTCCTTAGTCTTCACATAAAACGTTTTATCTTTAAGCCTGGAACTGATGATTACACAACAAACAACTCAGTTTAAACTCTGTACTAAGGATTATATAACAACAATGTATCCTGCTTGAGGACAGTTTCTTCTTCCTGAAAATCTTCTGGCTAATCCTGTTATTTTAAAATGTAAATTATGGGAGTGGGTATAGTAAGATCTTTACAACCTCCAGACATTCTTTTGATTCATTGTAATAACTAATTATTGAATGGTTTGCCTTGGAAACGAACAGAGATCATTCTGTCATTTTGAGATTGCATCCAAGTACTGTATTTTGGACTCTTTTGTTGACCATGATGGCTACTCCATTTCTTCTGAGGGATTCCTGCCCGCAGTAGTATGTATAATGGTCATCTGAGTTAAATTCACCCATTCCAGTCCATTTTAGTTCGCTGATTCCTAGAATGTCGACATTCACTCTTGCCATCTCCTGTTTGACCACTTCCAATTTGCCTTGATTCATGGACCTAACAGTTCAGGTTCCTATGCAATATCGCTCTTTACAGCATCGGACCTTGCTTCTATCACCAGTCACATCCACAGCTGGGTATTGTTTTTGCTTTGGCTCCATCCCTTCATTCTTTCTGGAGTCATTTCTCCACTGATCTCCAGTAGCATATTGGGCACCTACTGACCTGGGGAGTTCCTCTTTCAGTATCCTATCATTTTGCCTTTTCATACTGTTCATGGGGTTCTCAAGGCAAGAATACTGAAGTGGTTTGCCATTCCCTTCTCCAGTGGACCACATTCTGTCAGACCTTTCCACCATGACCTGCTGGTCTTGGGTGGCCCCACATGGCATAGCTTAGTTTCATTGAGTTAGACAAGGCTGTGGTCCTAGTGTGATTAGATTGACTAGTTTTCTGTGATTATGGTTTTAGTGTGTCTGCCCTCTGATGCCCTCTCGCAATACCTACTGTCTTACTTGGGTTTCTCTTACCTTGGACGTGGGGTATCTTTTTATGGCTGCTCCAGCAAAGCACAGCTGCTGCTTTTTACCTTGGACGAGGGGTATCTCCTCACCACAGCCCCTCCTGACTTTGAACGTGGAGTAGCTCCTCACGGCCTTCCTGTGCCTGCACAGCCACCACCCCTTGGACATGGGGTTGCTCCTCTTGGCCGCCGCCCCAAAAAACACCCAAAAAAGATGTCCTTTTCATTATAGGGGACTGGAGTGCAAAAGTAGGAAGTCAAGAAACACCTGGAGTAACAGGCAAATTTGGCCTTGGAATACAGAATAAAGCAGAGCAAAGGCTAATGGAGTTTTGCCAAGAGAATTCACTGGTCATAGCAAACACCCTCTTCCAACAACACAAGAGAAGACTCTACACATGGACATCACCAGATGGTCAACACTGAAATCAGATTGATTATATTCTTTGCAGCCAAAGATGGAGAGGCTCTATACAGTCAGCAAAAATAAGACTGGGAGCTGACTGTGGCTCAGATCATGAACTCCTTATTGCCAAATTCAGACTTAAACTGAAGAAAGTGGGGAAAACCACTAGACCATTCAGGTATGACCTAGATCAAATCCCTTATGATTCTACAGTGGAAGTGAGAAATAGATTTAAGGGACTAGATCTGATAGATAGAGTGGCTGATGAACTAGGGATGGAGGTTCGTGACATTGTACAGGAGACAGGGATCAAGACCATCCCCATGGAAAAGAAATGCAAAAAAGCAAAATAGCTGTCTGAGGAGGCCTTACAAATAGCTGTGAGAAGAAGAGAAGAGAAAAGCAAAGGAGAAAAGGAAAGATATAAGCATCTGAATGCAGAGTTCCAAAGAATAGCAAGGAGAGATAAGAAAGCCTTCCTCAGTGATCAATGCAAAGAAATAGAGGAAAATAGGAGAATGGGAAAGACTAGAAATCTCAAGAAAGTTAGAGACACCAAGGGAATATTTCATGCAAAGATGGGCTTGATAAAAGACAGAAATGGTATGGACCTAACAAAAGCAGAAGATATTAAGAAGAGGTGGCAAGAATACACAGAACTGTACAAAAATGATCTTCACAACCAAGATAATACGATGATGTGATCACTCACCCAGAGTCAGACATTCTGGAATGTGAAGTCAAGTGGGCCTTAGAAAGCATCACTATGAACAAAGCTAGTGGAGGTGATGGAATTCCAGTTGAGCTACTTCAAATCCTGAAAGATGATGCTGTGAAAGTGATGCACTCAATATGCCAGCAAATTTGGAAAACTCAGCAGTGGCCACAGGACTGGAAAAGGTCAGTTTTCATTCCAATCCCAAAGAAAGGCAATGCCAAAGAATGCTCAAACTACCGCACAGTTGCACTCATCTCACATGCTAGTAAAGTAATGCTCAAAATTCTCCAAGCCAGGCTTCAGCAATATGTAAACTGTGAAATTCCAGATGTTCCAGGTGGATTTAGAAAAGGCAGAGGAACCAGAGATCAGATTGCCAACATCTGCTGGATCATTGAAAAAGCAAGAGAGTTCCAGAGAAACATCTATTTCTGCTTTATTGACTATGCCAAAGCCCTTGACTGTGTGAATCACAATAAACTGTGGAAAATTCTTCAAGAGATGGGAATACCAGACCACCTGACCTGCCTCTTGAGAAACCTATATGCAGGTCAGGAAACAACAGTTAGACCTGGACATGGAACAACAGACTGGTTCCAAATAGGAAAAGGAGTACGTCAAGGCTGTATATTGTCACCCTGCTTATTTAACTTCTATGCAGAGTACATCATGAGAAATGCTGGACTGGAAGAAGCACAAGTTGGAATCAAGATTGCCGAGAGAAATATCAATAACCTTAGATATGCAGATGACACCACTCTTATGGCAGAAAATGAAGAGGAACTAAAAAGCCTCTTGATGAAACTGAAAGAGGAGAGTGAAAAAGTTGGCTTAAAGCTCAACATTCAGAAAACGAAGATCATGGCATCCGGTCCCATCACTTCATGGAAAATAGATGGGGAAACAGTGAAAACAGTGTCAGACTTTATTTTTGGGGGGGGGGGGGCTCCAAAATCACTGCAGATGGTAACTGCAGCCATGAAATTAAAAGACGCTTACTCCTTGGAAGGAAAGTTATGACCAATCTACATAGCGTATTGAAAAGCAGAGAGATTACTTTGCCAAGAAAAGTCCATCTAGTCAAGGCTGTGGTTTTTCCAGTGGTCATGTATGGATGTGAGAGTTGGACCGTGAAGAAGGCTGAGCGCCAAAGAAGTGATGCTTTTGAACTGTGGTGTTGGAGAAGACTCTTGAGAGTCCCTTGGACTGCAAGGAGATCCAACTAGTCCATTCTGAAGGAGATCAGTCCTGGGTGTTGTTTGGAAGGAATGATGCTAAAGCTGAAACTCCAGTACTTTGGCCACCTCATGCTAAGAGTTGACTCATTGGAAAACCTCTGATGCTGGGAGGGATTGGGGGCAGGAGGAGAAGGGAACGACAGAGGATGAGATGGCTGGATGGCATCACTGACTTGATGGACATCAGTTTGAGTGAACTCTGGGAGTTGGTGATGGACAGGGAGGCCTGGCGTGCTGCAATTCATAGGGTCACAAGAGTCAGACATGACTGAGCGACTGAACTGAACTCAACTGAATAACTAATTATAAGGTATATAACTCCTTTGCTAACTCTAGCGAGGGGGTACTCTTTATGCCCCCTTCTGATGTCTATGTCAGATGCTTTCTCCATCCCTTTTATAGTTTAATAACTCTATTACACAAAAGCTCTGAGCCATCAAGCCTCATCTCTGGCCCTGGATTGAATTCTCCTCCGGAGGCCAAGAATACCGGTGTCTTTCATGGTTCAGCATCAACCCATCAATAGTATATGGTTGTAAGAGAAATAGGAGTATAGATGATGGCAAATTTTTGGCCTAAGGAACTAAAATAATGAGCTTATTATTTACAGAGTTTCCAAAAGCTTGGTTTGATGATAGTAGGAATCAGAACATTTGCTCTGGACATGTTGTGTGTGAGATGCTCTTTAGATATCCATTCAGAGACATCAGGAAGTTATTTGGGCATATAAATGTGTAGTTCAAGGAGAAATTCAAGCCAGAGATATAATTTTGCATTTTAAAGTGTATAGATGTTATTTAAAGTCAGGAGACTTAATAGGATCAAAAGAATGTCGATAGAGAAGGAAGAATTCCAAGGATGGAACTTGGAGTACTTCAGCATTTAGAGGAAACAGAAAAGAAGAGGAGCCAGTAAACGAAACTGGAAGTGGACCATGAGGTGAGGAGAGAACTAAGAGGGAGTGCAGCCAAGGAGAGAAGAAGGGGCAGCACTTCTGTCAAATATTGCATAGGTCTAGCAAGATGAGGACTTACAGTTGACCAGTAGGTTAAAAAATGGGGAAATCCCTGGACACTTTGACAAGAGCTGAAATGGGCTGAAGTGATGCATTTGGAAGACTGACAAGAGAGGATTCAGAGAGAACAGAGGACAGGTGTGTGAGCAAAGAGAAGAGACATGAGGTACTGGCTGTAGGGACATGTGGGAGCAAGGGAGAATTTTTAGATGGGAGATACTACAGCATGAGTATGTAATGATTATGCATAAGAATAACAGTATTGACTAAGAATGACTGAGAGAATAATTCAGTAAAGTGAGAAAAATGGGTGATGCAATATAAAGAGTGGCAGTTGCTGAAATGATACTTCTGAGTAGATAACAGGGGAAAGGGTCTGGTGTAAAATGGAAGAACATGGACAGTTTGCCCACAACAAAGGGAGAGAAGGCAGAGTCTACACAGGGCAAGTTGGGAGATGTATGTGTATGGTCGGTTTTTGTGTTTTCTATTTTCTCAGAGAGATAGAAAGCACAGTCATCAGCTAAGAGTAATGTGGAAGGAGGAATTGGAAGTTTGAAGTGAGAGATGAAAGTGTGAAATAATTATCTATAAAAGGAGACAATGAATTGGCAAAGAAATGAGTAGGATCACATGGCAGCTCCAAGGGCCCACTTGAAGCAGGTGGTCATAAATTTAAAGTGAGATCAAATAAAAGTATAATGACAGGATGTGAGTCACAATTTGCATCCTATATAAAAAGGAAATAACATCAATGTATCTGAGATATAAAAATAGTTAAGATAAGGCATTAGCAACAGGAATGGTCCTTTTTTTAAAATTTTTATTTTATTTTTAAACTTTACAATATTGTATTAGTTTTGCCAAATATCGAAATGAATCCACCACAGGTATACCTGCTTTCCCCATCCTGAGCCCTCCTCCCTCCTCCTTCCCCTACCCTCCCTCTGGGTCGTCCCAGTGCACCGGCCCCAAGCATCCAGTACCGTGCATCAAACCTGGACTGGCGACTCGTTTCATACATGATATTATACATGTTTCAATGCTATTCTCCCAAATCTCCCCACCCTCTCCCTCTCCCACAGAGTCCATAAGGCTGATCTATACATCGGTGTCTCTTTTGCTGTCTTGTACACAGGGTTATTGTTATCATCTTTCTAAATTCCATATATACGCGTTAGTATACTGTATTGGTGTTTTTCTTTCTGGCTTACTTCACTTTGTATAATAGGTTCCAGTTTCATCCATCTCATTAGAACTGATTCAAATGGGCCAAAGAACTAAATAGACATTTCTCCAAAGAAGACATACAGATGGCTAACAAACACATGAAAAGATGCTCAACATCACTCATTATCAGAGAAAAGCAAATCAAAACCGCTATGAGGTACCATTTCACGCCAGTCAGAATGGCTGCAATCCGTAAGTCTACAAGCAATAAATGCTGGAGAGGGTGTGGAGAAAAGGGAACTCTCTTACACTGTTGGTGGGAATGCAAACTAGTACAGCCACTATGGAGAACAGTGTGGAGATTCCTTAAAAAACTGGAAATAGAACTGCCTTATGATCCAGCAATCCCACTGCTGGGCATACACACTGAGGAAACCAGAAGGGAAAGAGACACGTGTACCCCAATGTTCATCGCAGCACTGTTTATAATAGCCAGGACATGGAAGCAACCTAGATGCCCATCAGCAGATGAATGGATAAGAAAGCTGTGGTACATATACACAATAGAGTATTGCTCAGCCATTAAAAAGGAATGGTCCTTTAAACATGTTTCATTTTAAGGTAATGTACAAATCTTAATTCTATATTTTTTTTAACACCATGTCAAATAAATCAGTAAGCTCATTTTAAAACACTGTTAAAATAATGTAAACACAAATTTCACCTTTAGAACACAACCTAAATACCAAAGTTGGTCATAGATACAGATCTGGAAAATGAAACAGAAAGTAGCAGAAAGTTATCATAAGTAAACAGGTGGCAGAGCTAGGACTCAGTTCAGAGTAGTGAGAAGAGGCTGACACAGCTGAGACTGTGGTAACACTGAAGCCAGGGACACAGAGTGACAATGACCATGCCCAGGGCACTCACTGGTGGTCAGAGATGGGGTTTATATGGTCAGGTGGTATATGGTCAGCACATCTATCAATGATCGCTGTGGTCTCAACACAGAATATGCTCGCATGGGAAGTAAGTGGCCAGAATGAAGAGGATTTTAATATAATAAGGTCAGGAGGAGGATGGAGAACACGGTGTCTGGGGAGAGTAGAAAATGAAAGGTGAAGTGTGATATAGAGGAAAAAAAATGATTGGCATTGGTATAGCGCCATTCACTATCCTATACAATCTTCATTCTCTAAGTTCAACTTTATTTTATATTTTGTATACTAAGTTGTTGCTGTTGTTCAGTCACTAAGTCATGTCCAGCTCTTTGTGACCCCATGAACTGCAGCACACCAGGCTTCCCTGTCCTTTGCTATCTCCCAGAGTTTGCTCAAACTCATGTCCGTTAAGTCAGTGATGCCATCAAATCATCTCATCCTCTGTCACCCTCTTTGCCTTTTACCTTCAATCTTTGCCAGCGTCAGGGTCTTTTCCAATAAGACGACTGTTCACATCAGGTGGCCAAAATATCAGAGCTTCAGCTTCAGCATCCATCCTTTCAATGAGTATTCAGGGTTTCTATACTAAGACATGATGCGTATTCCCCAAAATACCATGATTGTTCTTTCTGGGATTGGCAAATGTATTACAAAGTGTTCTATACACTGCAAAATCACTTGACCTTAGATATAGCTGAGCTAGATGCAAAATGCCTTCTGATTTGCTGCTCATTTATATCAGTGCAGTTGTCTCTGTACTGTACTGTATATCCATAATTTAGTCCACATCTGTTTTGGAATGAGATGAGATATAATGAAATAATCATTACACAGTATTTTGGTGGACAGGTTCTAAGGTGGGCCCATGATTCCTGTCTCTTGTGATTGATGTCTTTGTGTAATTTCCTTTCATGGCATGGGAGCTTAACTTGATTTTAGCCATTATGTTATGGAAAAGCTGAGGAAATCACTCCTGTGATTACAACGTCTCCATGTGGCTAGCTGACAGATACTAGAGACTTTCTCCCTTTCAGGTTTTGAAGAAGTAAGCTGCCTGTTGTGAGACGGCTTATGGAGAGGGTCATGTAGCAAGGACCATGAACTATAGTTCCTCTAGGAGCTGAGAGTGACCCCTAGCTGATAGCTAGCAAGAAGCCAGGGATCCCATCCTAAAGATACAAGGCGATGAATTCTGCCAAGAACTGAATGAGTTTGGAAGTGGATCAATCTCCAGGCAAGCCTCTAGATGAGAACCCAGCCCTGGCGAACACCTTGGTTGTATCCTTGCAGAGGATCCAGCTAAGCCAATACCTGGACTTCTAAACTACAGAAACTGTGAGGTAATAAATGTAGATTGTTGTAACCTAAGTGTGTGGTAATTTGTTACACAGTAATAAGATAACTCGGAGAAGGCAATGGCACCCCACTCCAGTCCTCTTGCCTGGAAAATCTCATGGATGGAGGAGCCTGGTGGGCTGCAGTCCATGGGGTCGCTAAGAATCGGACACGACAGAAGCAACTTAGCAATAAGATAATTAATAGTGGCTCAAATTCTATTTTTATTTTTTGTTGGGATGTAGGTATGTTGAGAGAAAGAGAGAGGTTTGTTTGATAATCTCTGTTTTTCTGTAAGGTATCTTTTGTGTTATTTCAGTGACTAGCTTGATTGAGGAGTGGTATGGAAGCTAATCAAGAGCAAGGCTGAGAACAGGCATTTCATCCCTCAGATGAACATAGCCAACTCCCACAGTGAGGAGAAATATTAGCTCTCTCTCTCCCTACCCCTCCATTTTCACCAAGTTGTCACTCATCATGCTACAGATTTCTCCCCTTGTGAACCAGAAAATTCCTCAAAAAATGAGGAGACTGATATAGGAGAAGATAGATGGATTCATGGGCAGATTGGGACAGATAGTAACTTCTATTGGAAAACTACCTCAAATCACCCTGAAACAGAGGGAGGTTCCACTGCATTCATATCAAATGCAAAAGACATCTTGTCATTATAATGCAAGTCAGGTCTCTCCCCCTATCAACTCCACTCAAGGGTCTTCATTTCCAAGTATATCACATGATTGTAAAATAATAGTAAAATAACCCCAATTCTGAAGATAACTTGTGAGAACATAATGAAAAACCCATAACAAATAAATCAGTCACAAATAAAATTCAGTGATATTTCTCTTTGTGCAGGGAAACCACATTAGAAGACTTCAGAAATAAAGACTATAAAAAATAGATGATGGCATTAATTATCTTAAATAATCAAATGGTAACTGGTTATTTTCCTGATTAATGTCTCTATTTATTACAAGCCAGTATACCTAGTTCAACTTGAATCTGCAAGAGTCATAAAGTAAAACCCAAGTGCATATATCCTGATATCCTACTGGGATATAAACATTAACTACTCATAGAAGAAAATAGAATAATTAACCTTCACTGCTTAAATATCCTTTAACTCTACTGTATACATTCAAACAGAGTGATTATCCTAATCACAGTGTTGAGAGAAAATTAGTTCATTTAAAAATCATTTTAAAATCATTATTGACAACGGAATTATTTCAACGCTGAATTTCTAAGTTGATCTCTCCATCACATAAAATTAACTTAGCCTGAGTGCACAAGGTTGTGAGGAGTAGGAGGAGATGATGAAGAGGCACAGGATGGACCAAATTCTATATTAGGCAACAAGGGCCACATTCCTCTGAGATACAAACTGACATATTTCTTTCTGACAAATAATAAACTACCACTCAAGCCAAAGTTTCTTAGGCTATGAAAAAACAGACAACTACAATTTATGTCTAGCTTCATCTTGTGATTATTTCCCTAGGATAACAAAACCTTGAATTCTGAATTTTGACTCTTTTTCCTCAACTATGGAAAAAACTTTGACAAATTAAAAAATCTATGCTCTGTCAAACAAACAAAAACAACAATATTTCTGTGTTTAGACCCAGATGGCAGCAATAATACAATACTAAGATACCAAAGATGCCTTTGTTTCTACATTTAGTTAAGTCGCTTCTCATAGTACTACTCAGCCATGGCTAGTTTACAGGTAGTCATAAGAAATATCTGGCTGGGTCCATAAGGAGAGCCCTGTAGGGTAACATTCAATGAGATGAAGCTGTGGTGTGCATAACAGAGCTATGCCCATGGCCCCATAGCTTTTTAGTAGGGATACTACTCAATAGCCAACATCATTGGTCACTTGATGTACACTCTACTGGACCTATTTCCTTTTAGGATTCTTATAACCATGGGTTTCTAAATCCACTTATTGTTTCATCTTTTTCTTCTTTGTGATGCAATGTTGTGATTTGAAGTGTCACATAAGAAGACATGAGATATAGGTGTTCAATAAAAAAACTGTTGTATGAATTGAATTCAATAATTTTTTAAATGTTGCAAAAAACACCCCTAAATCTATGTTCTGCATCATTCTGCTGCTGCTGCTGCTAAGTCACTTCAGTCGTGTCCGACTCTGTGTGACCCCATAGACGGCAGCCCACCAGGCTCCCCCATCCCTGGGATTCTCCAGGCAAGAACACTGGAGTGGGTTGCCATTTCCTTCTCCAATGTATGAAAGTGAAAAGTGAAAGTGAAGTCGCTCAGTCGTGTCCAACTCTTCGTGACCCCATGGACTACAGCCCACCAAGCTTCTCCATCCATGGGATTTTCCAGGCAAGAGTACTGGAGTGGGGTGCCATTGCCTTCTCCAGCTCTGCATCATATATTTATACAAATCCTCCTGATGTTGAAGTGTCCTGAAATACTCTGCAACCTGAACAGTATCTAATTCAATTTACTTCTTAAGCATACAGAGTTTATGTTTGCTTTATTAACTGTAAAAATATACAAAAGCAAATATTCTATCCTGTCCTGGGAGGGTGGAATTTAGGGAAGGGGAAGATAATGCACCAGGGATTTTATTTTAATTGGTGTTTTATTTCTTAAATGTCTTGCTCTGTAGCTTTATAATATGTAGTTTAAATATAAGTGAAGAAATGAAGCATTAAAGATAATCATAGCAGGATAGAATATTCAATCACTCACTTCCCTGACTCCTAGCATGGTAGAATGGCAGAACAAGATGTTTGTAAGCTGAAAAAGACAAGATTGCAAACATAAAAATGCACCAAAACCAACATTAATAAAGGAAAGATTTACATGTCTTGTAGGCTCTTAATTGACTCAAAGTCTATTTTTCCTATCTATCCCCATCCCATCTCTGCAAACACGCCCAGAAGCATCTGCAGAATCTGAATTCTTTTTCTGTAGTCTCCATCTTCCATGGCCTCTTTCCCCTGACAGAACTGCTTGACTTTCAACAGAGAAGCCAAGTGGAAAGAAACATGGCAAGACAGGACAGAATAAATGAAGCTTAAAAAGACAGAGGTTTGCGCAATCTACAGTATCAGTGTAATCCCTGTCAAATTACCAATGGCAATTTTCACAGAACTAGAACAAACAATTTTAAAATTTGTATGGAAACACAAAAAACCCTGAATAGCCAAAGCAGTCTTAAGAAAGAAAAACAGAGCTGGAAGAATCAACCTTTCTGACTTCAGACTATACTGCAAAGCTACAGTCATCAAGACAGTATGGCACTGGCACAAAAGCAGAAATATACACCAATGGAACAAGACAGAAGGCACAGAGGTAAATCAACCCACCTGTGGGCACTTTATCTTTGACAAAGGAGGCAAGAATATATAATGGAGAAAAGACAGCCTCTTCAATAAGTGGTGTGGGGAAAACTGGACAGCTACATGTAAAAGAATGAAATTAGAATACTTCCTAACACTATACACAAAAATAAATTCAGAATGGATTAAAGAACTGAAATGTAAGGCCAGAAACTGTAAAACTCTTAGAGGAAAACATGGGCAGAACACTCTTTGGTATAAATCATTGTAAGATCTTCTTTGACCCCCCTCCTAGAGTAATAGAAATAAAAGCAAAAATAAATAAGTGGAGACTAATTAAACTTAAAGGCAGAGGAAAATATAAACAAGATGAAAAGACAACCCTTAGAATGGGAGAAAATAATTGCAAATGAAAAAACCAATGAAGGATTAATCTTCAAAATTTACAAACAGCTCATGAAGCTTGATGGGCTTCCCTTGAGGGTCAGTTGGTAAAGAATCTGCCTGCAATGCAGGAGACCTGGGTTCGATCTCTGGGTTGGGAAGATCCCCTGAAGGGAACAGCTACTCCACTCCATTCTGGCCTGGAGAATTCCATGGACAGTATCATCCATGGGGTGGCAAAGAGTTGGACATGACTGAGTGACTTTCACTTTCACTTCATGAAGCTCGATACCAGAAAAACAAACAGCTCAATCAAAAAATGGGTGGAAGACCTAAACAGACATTTCTCTAAAGAAACAAACATATTGAATTTTTTTTTTTTTTGTGGCAAATGAATCATCTCTTTGCTATGTCATTAAGAGGGGTTGATCAACCATGGGTCAGATGCATGGGGTCACATTATCTCTACTATAAAGCTGACTGTAGTTATATATTATGTAAAGTTGTGCAGAGTAAATAATTATCATTGAAAAATACCCCAGGCTTCATTAATAAAACTCAATGAAACAAAAAGGACAGGGGTTTGATCTTATACACACACATACACAGATACACACACGTGGACAAATGCTCCCTCACATCTGATATCATTTTAAATGGCTCTACTTTTGCCCCACCCTGTTCCAGCCAAGTCAGCCTCCTTGCTGTTCTATGTACACTTTCCTCATGGCTCTGCCACTCGCTTTTTGTCTGAGATGTTCTTCCCCAGGTAGCTACATGGCTCATTCCCTTACTTCCTTCATGCCATTGCTCAAATATTACCTTATATTCATGGTCTTTCCTGACTACTTTACAGTATGAATCAACACTTGACACACATTATGTAAATATACATAAATAATATTTATGTTAATATTTATATAAATATTAACAGTTAACATTATTTTAACATAATATATTTATATAAATAAATGCTTAAAATTTATATAAATATTGTTAATATTTATATAAGTAAATGCTTCACATAAATTATATATATATGCTGCTGTGCTAAGTCGCTTCAGTTGTGCCTGAAGCAGTTCATGTGCAATGCCATGAACTGTAGCCAACCAGGTTCCTCAGTCCCTGGGGTTATCCAGGTAGAATACTGGAGTGGGTTACCATTCACTCCTCATTATATAGATGAAAGAAAAGAAAGGTGAAAGTGAAAGTCACTCAGTCACATCCGACTCTTTGTGACCCCATGGATCATATAGTCCATTGAATTCCCTAGGCCAGAATACTGGAGTGGGTAGCTGTTCCCTTCTCCTGGGGATCTTCCCAACCCAGGGATTGAACCCAGGTCTTCTGAAACGGGTAGCTTATCCCACTTCAGGGGATCTTACCAACTCAGGAATTGAACCAGGGTCTTCTGCACTGCAGGCAGATTCTTTACTAACTGAACTCTAAGGGAAGAACCTAATACAAACATAAGATGTCCTGGAGAAGGGAATGACTACCCATTCCAGTATTCTTGCCTGAAAATTCAATGGCTGGAGGAGCCTGGTGGGCTACAGACCATGGGGTCACAAAGAGTGAAACATGGCTGAGCAACTAACACTTTTACTTTTTCAATAAAACTATACATATTTACTGGCAAATTTGGCTTTGGAATACAAAATGAAGCAGGGCAAAGGAAAACATGGTTTTGCCAAGAAAACACACTGGTCATAGCAAACACCCTATTCCAAGAACACAAGAGAAGTCTCTACACATGGACATCACAAGATAGTCAATACCGAAATCAGATTGATTATATTCTTTGCAGCCAAGATGGAGAAGCTCTGTACAGTCCACAAAAACAAGACCAGGAGCTGACTGTGGCTCCAATCATGAACTCCTTAAATTCAGACTTAAATTGAAGAAAGTCAAATTCAGACTTAAATTGAAGAAAGTAGGGAAAACCACTAGACCATTAGGTATGACCTAAATCAAATTTCTTATGATTATAAAGTGGAATTGACAAATAGATTCAAAAACTAGATCTGATAGACTGCCTGAGGAACTATGGATGGAGGCTCATGACATTGTACAGGAGACAGTGATCAAGACCATCCCCAAGAAAAAGAAATGTCAAAAGGCAAGCAAAATGGTTGTCTGAGTAGGTCTTACAAACAACTGAGAAAAGAAGAGAAGCAAAAGGCAAATGAGAAAAGGAAAGATATACCCATTTGAATGCAGAGTTCCAAAAAATAGCAAGAAGAGGTAAGAAAGAATTCCTCAGTGATCAATGCAAATAAATAAGGGAAAGAAATAGACTGGGAAAAACTAGAGATCTGTTCAAGAAAATTAAAGATACTAAGGGAACATTACATGCAAAGACAGGCACAAGAAAGGACAAAAATGGTATTATTCTAACACAATCAGAAAGTTTTAAGAAGAGGAGGCAAGAATACACAGGAAACTACCCAAAAAAGATCTTCATGACCCATATCACCACCATGGTGTGATCACTCTCTTAGAGCCAGACATCCTGGAATAAGAAGTCAAGTGGGCCTTAGGAAGGATCACTGTGAACAAAGCTAGTGGAGGTGATCGAATCCTGGTTGAGCTATTTCAGATCCTAAAAGATGATGCTATGAAAGCACTGCACTCAATATGCAAATTTGGAAAACTCAGCAGTGGCCATAGGACTGGAAAAGGTCAGTTTTCATTCCAATCCCAAAGAAAGGCAATGCCAACGAATGTTCAAACTATAGCACAATTGCACTCATCTCATACACTAGCTAAGGAATGCTCAAAATTCTCCAAGCCAGGCTTCAACAGTAAGTGAAATGTGAACTTTCAGATGTTCAAACTGGATTTAGAAAAGGCAGAGGAACCAGACATCAAATTCCTAACATCCGTTGAAAAATTGAAAAAGCAAGAGAGTGTCAGAAAAACATCTACTTCTCTTTTATTGACTACACCAAAGCCTTTGACTGTGTGGATCACAAAAAACTGCAGAAATTCTTAAAGACATGGGAATACCAGACCACCTGATCTGCCTCCTGAGAAATCTGTATGCAGTTCAAGAAACAACAGTTAGAACTGGACATGGAACAACGGACTGGTTTTAAACTGGGAAAGGAGTACGTCAAGGTTGTAGATTGTCACCCTGCTTATTTAACTTATATGCAGAGCACATCATGTGAAATGCCGGGGAGGACAAATCACAAACTAGAATCAAGATTTCCAGGAGAAATATAAGTAATCTCAGATATGCAGATGACACAACCCTTATGGCAGAAAGCGAAGAGGAACTAAAGGGCCTCTTGATGAAAGTGAAAGAGGACAGTGAAAACCTGGCTTAAAACTCAACATTCAGAAAACTAAGATCATATCATCTGGTCCCATCACTTCATGGCAAGTAGTGTTTTCCCACTTCATGGGGAAAAAATGGAAACAGTTAGAGACTTTTTTGGGGGGTGCTCCAAAATCACCACAGTTGGTGATTGCAGGCATGAAATAAAGATACTTGCTCCTTGAAAGAGAAGCTACGACCTACCTAGACAGCATATCTAGCGTATTGACCTCGATAAAGACTTTGACTGTGTGAATCACAATAAACTGTAGAAAATTCTTAAAGAGATGGGAATACCAGACCACCTTACCTGCCTTCTGAGAAACCTGTATGCAGGTCAAGAAGCAACAGTTAGAACTGGACATGGAACAATGGACTGGTTCAAAACTGGGAAGGGAGTACATCAAGGCTGTATATTGTTACACTGCTCATTTAAATTATATGCAGGGTACTTCATGTCTTCTCAACACAGGGATTGAACCCAGGTCTCCAGCATTGCAGGTGGATTCTTTACCATCTTAGCCATGAGGGAAACCCAAGAATACTGGGCTGGGTAGCCTATCCCTTCTACAGGGGATCTTTCTGACCCGGGAATTTAGAACCAGGGTCTCCGGCACTGTAAGTGGATTTTTTTTTTTTTTCCAGCTGAGCTACCAGGGAAGCCCTGTGAAATGCCTGGCTGGATGAATTACAAGCTGGAATCAAGATTTCCAGGAGAAATATCAACAATCTCAGATATGCAGATGATACCACCCTAATGACAGAAAGTGAAGAACTAAAGAGCCTTTTGATGAAAGTGAAAGAAGAGTGAAAAAACTGGCTTAAAACTCAACATTCAGAAAACTAAGATCATGGGATCCAGTTCCATCACTTCAACACAAAGAGATGGGGAAAAATGGAAACAGTGGCAGATCTAATTTTCTTGGGCTTCCAAATCACTGTAGATGGTAACTGCAGTGAAGAAATTAAAAGACGCTTGCTCCTTGGAAGAAAAGCTATGACAAACCTAGACAGTGTATTTCTCAGGAGGCAGGTATAGTGATATGGTATTCCCATTTCTTTAAGAATTTTCCAGTTTGTTGTGATCCACACAGTCAAAAGTTCTGGCGTAGTCAATAAAGTACAAGTAGATGCTTTTCTGGAACTTTCTTGCTTTTTCAGTGATCCAATGGATGTTGGCAATTTGGTCTCTGGTTTCTCTGCCTTTTCTAAATCCCGTTTGAACATTTGGAAGTTCATGGTTCACATACTGTTGAAGCCTGACTTGGAAAATTTGGACAATTCGTTTGCTAGTGTGTGAGATGAGTGCAATTGTGCAGTAGCTAGAACATTCTTTGGCATTGCCTTTCTTTGGGATTGGAATGAAAACTGACGTTTTCAAGTCCTGTGGCCACTGCTGAGTTTTCCAAATTTGCTGGCATATTGAGTGCAGTGCTTTTACAGCATTATCTTTTAGGATTTGAAATAGCTCAACCAGGGTTTAATCACCTCCACTAGCTTTGTTCACAGTGATCCTTCCCAAGGCCCACTTGACTTCGCATTCCAGGATATCTGCAGGTCAAGAAGCAACAGTTAGAACTGGACATGGAACAACAGACTGGTTCCAAATTGGGAAAGGAGTATGTCAAGGCTGTATATTATCACCCTGCTTATTTAACTTATATGCAGAGTGCATCATGCAAAATGTTGGGCTGGGTGAAGCACAAGCGGGAATCAAGATTGCTTAGAGAAATATCAGTAACCTCAGATATGCAGATGACACCACCCTTATGGTAGAAAGTGAAGAAAAACTAAAGAGCCTCTTGATGAAAGTGAAAGGAGAGTGAAAAACAGCTTAAAGCTCAACATTCAGAAAACTAAGATCATGGCATCTGGTCTTATCACTTCGGGACAAATATATGGAAAAGCAATGGAAACAATGAGACTTTACTTTCTTGGGCTTCAAAATCACTGCAGATTGTGACCACAGACATGAAATTAAAGGACATTGCTCCTTGGAAGACAAGCTATGACCAACCTCAGTTCAGTTCAGTTGCTCAGTCGTGTCTGGCTCTTTGCAGCCCCATGGACTGCAGCATGCCAGGCTTCCCTGTCCATCACCAACTCCTGCGGCTTACTCAAACTTATATCCATTGAGTTGGTGATACTACCCAACCATCTCATCCTCTGTTATCCCTTTCTTCTCCTGCTTTCATTCTTTCCCAGCATCAGGGTCTTTTCAAATCAGTCAGTTCTTCGAATCAGGTGGCCAAAGTATTGGAGTTTCAGCGTCAGCATCAGTCCTTCCAATGAATATTCAGGACTGATTTCCCTTACGATGGACTGGTTGGATTTCCCTACAGTCCAAGGGATTCTCAAACGTCTTCTCCAACATCACAATTCAAAAGCTTCAGTTCTTTTGTGCTCAGTTTTCTTTATAGTCCAACTCTTATATCCATTCGTGACTACTGGAAAAACCATAGCTTTGACTAGATGGACTTTTTTTTGGCAAAGTAATATCTCTGCTTTTTTAATATGCTGTGTAGGTTGGTGTTCCTTTGCCAACAAAGTCCGTCTAGTGAAAGCTATTGTTTTTTCAATAGTCAGGTATGGATGTGAGAGTTGGACTATAAAGAAAGCTGAGCACAAAAGAATTGAGGCTGTTGAACTGTAGTGTTGGAAAAGACTCTTGAGAGTCACTTGGACTGCAAGGAGATCCAGCCAATCTATCCAAAGGGGAATCCCAGTCCTGAATATTCATTGGAAGGACTGATGCTGACACTGAAACTCCAATACTTTGGCCACCTGACGCAAAGAACTAACTCATTGGAAAAGACCCAGATGCTGGGAAAGATTGAAGGTGGGAGGATAAGGGGAGACAGAGGATGAGATGGTTGGATGGCATCACTGACTCAAAGGACATGAGTTCGAGTAAGCTCTGGGATTTGGTGATGGACAGGGAAGCCTGGCATGCTGCAGTCCATAGGGCTGTAAAGAGCCTGACACGACTGAGCAATTGAACTGAACTGAGCTGAGACAGTGTATTAAAAAGAAGAGACATTATTTTCCCTTTACAGGTCCCTTTAGTCAAAGCTATGGTTTTTTCAGTAGTTGTGTACAAATGTGAGAGTTGGATCATAAAGAAGGCTGAGCGCCAAATAATTGATTGTTTCTAATTGTGGTGCTGGAGAAGAGTATTGAGAATCCCTTGGACAGCCCAGAGATCAAATCAGTCAATCCTAAAGGAAATAAACCCCACATGTTCCTTAGAAGTGCTGATGCTGAAGCTGAAGCACCAGTGCTTTGGCCACCTAATGTGAAGAGTTGATTCACTGGAAAAGACCCTGATGCTGGGAAAGATTGAAGGCAGGAGGAGAGTGGTGTTGACAGAGGGTGGATGGCATTACTGACTCGATGGACATGAGTTTGAGCAAAGTCCTGGAGATAGTGAAGAACAGGAAAGACTAGCATGCCATAGTCCATGAGGACTCCACAAAGAGTCGAACATGACCTAGCAACTGAACAACAATCAGCTGTATTTACCTACTCTTCCAAAATCTAAGGACATAGCTGGGGTTATAAAATCTCTTGAAAGGAAATCTCTTCAATACAGCCCACATGTCACTTGCAAAACATTCTAGGTCAACAGAGTTATAGTTACTGTATTGACATTTTTGCATCTATCTCATCCATTGTTCATTTTTATTAGGAAAAATGCCCATGAATCAGGATTTCCATTTTTACAAGCATTTACTTTTATGTTTGTTATAACAGAATCAGAGCACTTAAAGTCATGTCTTTAGTAATTAATCTTTACACAGAAAAATGGTTGTCCCTCCCTTGAGAAATTACTAAGTAGCGGGAGACTCTGACTTCTAAAGCCTTCCAATGTATAAATAGAACTGGGAAAGAGAGATATCAGGGCACAAAAACATGAAATGGAAGCTAAATCTCTTTTTCCAAACTCTTAAAAAACCAAATGTAGCTGTATGTTGGCCTCCCTTTAAGCAAATAATTTTAAAAATTAAATACAGTATCAGTTCAGTTCAGTCGCTTAGTCGTGTCTGACTCTTTGCGATCCCATGAATCGCAGCACGCCAGGCCTCCCTGTCCATCACCAACTCCCGGAATTCACTCAAACTCATATCCATTGAATTGGTGATGCCATCCAGCCATCTCATCCTCTGTCGTCCCCTTCTCCTCCTGCCCCCAATCCCTCCCAGCATCAGAGTTTTTTCCAATGAGTCAACTCTTCGCATGAGGTGGCCAAAGTACTGGAGTTTCAGCTTTAGCATCAGTCCTTCCAAAGAACACCCAGGACTGATCTCCTTTAGAATGGACTGGTTGGATCTCCTTGCAGTCCAAGGGACTCTCAAGAGTCTTCTCCAACACCACAGTTCAAAAGCATCAATTCTTCGGTGCTCAGCTTTCTTCACAGTTCAACTCTCACATCCATACATGACCACAGGAAAAACCATAGCCCTGACTTAGACGGACCTGTTTTGGCAAAGTAATGTCCCTGCTTTTGAATATGCTGTCTAGGTTGGTTATAACTTTCCTTCCAAGGAGTAAGTATCTTAACACATACATATGGAATCTAGAAAAATGGTAATGATAACCCTACATGCAAGACAGCAAAAGGGACACAGATGTATAGAACAGTCTTTTGGACTCTGTGGGAGAGGGTGAGGGTGGGATGGTTTTGGAGAATGGCATTGAAACATGTATAATATCATATGTGAAACGAACTGACAGTCCAGGTTCAATGCATTATACAGGGTGCTCGGGCCTGGTGCACTGGGATGACGCAGAGGTGGAGGGAAGTGGGAGGGGGGTTCAGGATGGGGAACACATGTACACCAGTGGTGGATTCATGTCAATGGATGGCAAACCCAACACAATATTGTAAAGTATTTAGCCTCCAATTAACATAAACAAATTTATATTAAAAAATTTAAAAAAAGCCACCACAGAAGAGCTAAATCTATTAATCCAGTTGAAATTCTTTCTTGTTTTTTTCATGCTGCATTAGTTTTTGACACAAATTGCACACACACACACACACACACAGAGGCAAATAATTTTCCACAGAAGACATTTTCATTCATCTATCACATTATCAAAATCACTCTGGGAATCAACAGGGCTTGCCTGTGTGGAGTCTATTGTCATCATGAAGTTTATGTTTAACATATCTGGCCACACAACAATCTCTAGGGGATCAGCACTTTCCTTCATTAGTTGAGAGGGAGTCAAAGAAAACCCTTACTGACATGCCAGTATAGTGTGCCATTACATTTGCTCCTACAGATCAATTATAATGTAGCAGGCATGTTACCATGAGTTAAGGCCAGATTCTAAAGAATTCATATTCATCCCCAACATTTCATAAAGCTACTAAGTTTGTTTTTTTCACAGATTATACAAAGTTTAGTTTAAAAAATGTGGTGACTAAAATCCAATTGAATGGTAGGTACCCAAAGCTATTGGTGTGGAATTGCCCTTCCCAACTCTTGCCACCTGATTTTGGCCTTTCCCCCCTATTCCTTCAGGGTTGGAAAATGAAAGTCAACAGTGATCAGGTTGAGGGTCAAGGAGTGGGATTATTCTTTCCCAGTACTCTCAAGCCTCAATGGATAGATGGGCTGAAAGCCAGGATAGGTATATTTCAGTGGTGTTTCTCAATTCTTTCTCCTACAAATGCTATTGTTAAAAATTACAATTAGTACAGCATGTGCTGAAGGCTTGATCATTGCTTTTTTCATTTTGAGTCTGGGTCATCCTTGCATCCTCCCACAGTAAGTCTTGCTTTTGTACAGTGTCTTGGCTAATTGCTGTGTGCTTACCAACCTTGTGAAGACTCCTGTGATGATTAGACTTTACAGGGAGATGGCACAGTTTTGTCACACATCATACCCACAGCCTGCCTCTTACAAATGTATTTTAAAAGTTACATTTCTCTTCTTTTGAAATAATGGATCTAGGGCAATGATTCACAATGGCTGCTAAAATATTCAAAGGCTGATTAAGATGGATCAGCCTGACAACACAAGAACCAATTTTGGTGCCACAAAGCAGAAAAGCAGACATTCTCCTGATGGAAGTACAATAAACCTTTTACAAAGCACTCAGGCCAGGGGTGGGGGTGGGGATGTGGAGGGGAATCAGACACTGATCTGACTAAGCCTCTAGGTCTAGGCTCTTAGAGTTTATAGTTCAGTTCAGTTCAGTCGCTCAGTCATGTCTGACTCTTTGTGACCCCATGAATCACAGCACGCCAGGCCTCCCTGTCCATCACCAACTCCCGGAATTCACTCAAACTCATATCCATTGAGTTGGTGATGCCACCCAGCCATCTCATCCTCTGTTGTCCCCTTCTAATGCTACCCTCAATCCCTCCCAGCATCAGGGTCTTTTCCAATGAGTCAACTCTTCGCATGAGGTGGACAAGTATTGGAGTTTCAGCTCTAGCATCAGTCCTTCCAATGAATACCTAGGACTTATCTCCTTTAGGATGGACTGGTTGGCTTTCCTTGCAGTCCAAGGGACTCGCAAGAGTCTTCTCCAACACCACAGTTCAAAAGCATCAATTCTTCAGTGCTCAGCTTTCTTCACAGTCCAACTCTCACATCCATACATGGCCACTGGAAAAACCATAGCAGTGAGTAGATGGACCTTTGTTGGCAAAGTAATAACTCTGCTTTTCAATATGCTATCTAGGTTGGTCACAACTTTCCTTCCAAGGAGTAAGCATCTTTTAATTTCATGGCTGCAATCACCATCTGCAGTGATTTTGGAACCCCCCAAAAATAAAGTCTGCCACTGTTTCCACTGTTGCCCCATCTATTTTCCATGAAGTGATGGGACCAGATGCCATGATCTTACTTTTCTGAATGTTGAGTTTTAAGCCAACTTTTTCACTCTCCTCTTTCACTTTCATCAAGAGGCTTTTCAGTTCCTCTTCACTTTCTGCCATAAGGGTGGTGTCATCTGCATATCTGAGGTTGTTGATATTTCTCCCGGCAATCTTGATTCCAGCTTGTGCTTCATCCAGCTCAGCGTTTCTCATGATGTACTCTGCATAGAAGTTAAATAAGCAGGGTGACAATATACAGCCTTGATGTACTCCTTTTCCTATTTGGAACCAGTCTGTTGTTCCATGTCCAGTTCTAACTGCTGCTTCCTGACCTGCATACAGGTTTCTCAAGAGGCAGGTCAGGTGGTCTGGTATTCCTATCTCTTTCAGAATTTTCCACAGTTTATTGTGATCTACACAATCAAAGGTTTTGGCATAGTCAATAGAGCAGAAATAGATGTTTTTCTGGAACTCTCTTGCTTTTTTGATGATCCAGCAGATGTTCACAATTTCATCTCTGGCTCCTCTGCCTTTTCTAAAACCAGCTTGAACATCTGGAAGTTCATGGTTCATGTATTGCTGAAGCCTGGCTTGGAGAATTCTGAGCATTACTTTACTAGCGTGTGAGATGAGGGCAATTGTGCAGTAGTTTGAGCATTCTTTGCCATTGCCTTTCTTTGGGATTGGAATGAAAGCTGACCTTTTCCAGTCCTGTGGCCACTGCTAAGTTTTCCAAATGTGCTGGCATATTGAGTGCAGCACTTTTGCAGCATCATCTTCCAGGAATTGAAATAGCTCAATTGGAATCCCATCACCTCCACTAGCTTTGTTCGTAGTGATGTTTTCTAAGGCCCACTTGACTTCACATTCCAGGATGTCTGGCTCTAGGTGAATGATCACACCATTGTGATTGTCTTGGTTGTGAAGCTCCTTTTTGTACAGTTCTTCTGTGTATTCTTGCCACTTCTTGATATCTTCTGCTTCTTTTAGATCCATATCATTTCTGTCCTTTATTGAGCCCATCTTTGCATGAAATGTTCCTTTGGTATCTCTAATTTTCTTAAAGAGATCTCTAGTCTTTCCCATTCTGTTGTTTTCCTCTATTTCTTTGCATTGATCACTGAGGAAGGCTTTCTTATCTCTCCTTGCTATTCTTTGAACTCTGCATTCAGATGCTTTTATCTTTCCTTTTCTCCATTGCTTTTCACTTCTCTTCTTTTCACAGCTATTTGTAAGACCTCCCCAGACAGCCATTTTGCTTTTTTTTTGCATTTGTTTTCCATGGGGATGGTCTTGATCCCTGTCTCCTGTACAGTGTCACGAACCTCCATCCATAGTTCATCAGGCACTCATCAGATCTAGTCCCTTAGTTTATAGTAAATACATGAAACAAAAATACAAGTGAACTTATAACCTGGGAATAACAATCAACAAAATCCAGAATGTGGGAAACTCTAAACAAAATGACCCAGTTATGTCAATAAATATATTGCAAAGAAAAAACAAGAGGAAGTAAGAGGAACTATAGATCTAAAATGACTTAAGAGATTTCTCAAGGAAATTAAATGTGTTGATTTGGTTTAATTTCTGATTTGAGCAAAACAACTGTTAAAAAACCTTTGTAAGATAATTATTAGAGAAATAGTTATTAGAGATATTTAATCATTTACTGGATATATGGTGATATTTAGAAATCATTAATATTCTAGAGTAATAACTGTTTAGATTATACTTTTTAAGAGTTTTCTTTTAGTAATTCAGTATATATAAGTATAACACATATACTTATAAGATGATGAGTTGTTTGAGGTTTGCTGCAAAATAACCCTGTGGGATTGAGGTGGGAGAGTAGAAACAGAGATGAAATGAGGCTGGACAGTTGTTGATGATTTGTGAAGCTGGGTGCTGAGCACGCAGGTTCATTATGCTGTTCTCTCTACATCTGTAAAGATTGTACATTTTCTATAATAAACACTTTTAAAAAAGAAAATTAGGGGCATGGGAAACAATTGAAATAGAAACATTTTCAATTTCATATCTAGCGGCAGCTAGAACTATGGAATCTTTGCAGCTGTGTATGATATTATCCATTTTGGCTTTAAGTTCTCTTTTTGGCTTTGCCACGTGTGTTGCCTTCAGTCTCTTTTTGCATTCTAAAATTTCAATGTTGTATTAAAAAGGCAAATAGAAAGAATGTTTTTTAAAGTTATAATCTCAATGAAATTTTTTAGATCAGTATTTTAAGTATATTCATTTGAGTTTTAAAAAGCAGCTTCTGAAACAAAAATAGTTTTAAAATGGAAATAGAACTAAAATCAATCCTTTAGTCCTATAGAGTTATGGTTATTTATCCCAAATGGTAAATAGCCCCTTTTAAAGTACGTTCATCCTAAGTGGAAACTGGTAGATACACTCTATCTTGTAGTTCATTTGAATTCAGATCAATATTGCTAATAAATTGTTTAAATTTGGAAAGCTGGCATTGCATTGCAATTATTTTAACCTTAAAGGAAGCCATTTGGAATCACTCCAAAACTAATTACATTTGGCAGGGAGGTGTTAGTAGAACCAGTTATAATCATTAACAAAAATATTTATTTTTAACTCATTGACTTGGGTATTACTTTCCAAATAATCATCTTGTTTAATTCTTATTAAATTTCAGAAGCTCAGTAATCAATTAAAAATCTGCATTTCCAGGTCTCTCCCTCTTTTAAAAAACAAGAGTGAAACAAATTATTCACAAATATTCTATGAATTCTGCTAAAAGAAAGAAATGACTTGCTAACAAAATGGAATATATAACACTGGACTCCAGAAATTCAACTTAAGCAGTTTTGTCATATATTTTCATTGGTTAGCCTAACAAGATAAATTAAAGAGGCTTTCTAACAGAAAAAGGAGGGGGAAGATAAGCTCACAGAAGAATTGACATTCATCAACTGATATTTAATGAAATTGCAAGGCTCTATAATTTAAACTCTTTTGTTTATCAACTGAATTAAAGATAATGCAGAATTCTTTATGTGCAAAAAGATACTCATAGCTCTGCTTTTCACCTAAGGAATAACAGAAAACAAATGTATTTCCTTGTCCCAGAAATAGGCTTGTGATTGTACATATGAAAATGAATGCTGTGCAAACAAACATTAGGAGCACTTGCTTGTTTTATGCTTCTTTCACTAACAAAACCCTTTCCTTCTATAAAGATATAGTAGTTGGGTCTGTTCTGTTATTGGCACCCTTCTTAAGGAAAGTCATATTACACTGAATGAGTTTGTACCCCCTCTAACTAAATTCCACTGTTGCCTTCCCACTCACTAATATATCACAAATTATACTGTTCATACTTAATATCACTTTCTTATTCAATTCTGCTTTTGCAAGAAAGACAAATGTACTAACATCATTTTGTAGATCTGGGAATTGTCTTCTGATAATCCCAACTAACATGCTAGAGCTCAAATGGAAATATTCAATTCAAGTCACTGTGAAGATGCTGTAAAGATCATCCAATCCCCTTCCTTAGTGGGCAGACAAGTCAAAGAAAATTGGTGAATGACATCACCAGAGCTTATCCATATAGAGAAGAAACATACCTGGAACAGCTACATAATATGCAGTGCAAAATAAAAATATGGGCATTTGTGTTCAAAGGGTGCCCACTCTCACCACTACTATTCAACATAGTTTTGGAAGTCCTAGGCATAGCAATCAGAGAAGAAAAAGAAATAAAAGGAATCCAGATTGGAAAAGAAAAAGTAAAACTCTCACTTTTGCAGATGACATGATACTCTATATAGAAAACTCTAAAGATATTACCAGAGCTAATCAATGAATATAGTAAAGTTGCAGGATATAAAATTAATACACAGAAATCACTTGCATTCCTATAGAGTAACAGTGAAAAAAACAGAAAGAAAAATTAAAGAAACAATCCCATTCACCACTGCAGCAAAAAGAATAAAATACTGAGGAATAAATTTACCTAAAGAAACAAAAGATCTATCTATAGAAAACATTGATGAAAGAAATCAAAGATGACACAAATAGATGGAGAAATATACCATGTTCATGGATTGTAAGAATCAATATAGTGAAAATGAGTATACGACCCAAAGCAATCAATAGATTCAATGTAATCCCTATCAAGCTACCAATGGTATTCTTCACAGAACTAGAACAATAATTTCACAATTTGTATGGAAACACAAAAAACCTTGAATATCCAAAGCAGTCTCAAGAAAGCAGAATGGAACTGGAGGAATCAAACTTCATGACTTCAGACTATAACTATAAAGCTACAGTCATAAAGAGAGTATGGTACTGGAAGAAAGACAGAAATATTGATCAATGGAACAAAACAGAAAGCCCAGAGATAAATCCATGGACTTATGTACACCTTATTTTTGACAAAGTGAGGCAAAAATATACAATGGAGAATAGACAATCTCTTTAACAAGTGGTGCTGGGAAAACTGGTCAACCACTAACTGGTCAAAAGAATGAAACTAGAACACTTTCTAACACCATACAGAAAAATACACTCAAAATGGATTAAAGATATAAATTTAATACCAGAAACTATAAAACTCTTAAAGGAAAACATAGGGATAACACTCTCTGACATAAATCACAGCAAGATCCTCTATGATCCACCACCCTGAGTAATGGAAATAAAAACAAAAATAAACAAATGGGACCTAATTAAACTTAAAAGCTTTTGCACAATGAAGGAAACTGTAAACAAGGTGAAAAGGCAGCCTTCATAATGTAAGAAAATGATAGCAAATGAAACAACTGATAAAGAATTAATCTCCAAAATATATAAGCAGCTTATGCAGCTCAATACCAGAAAAACAAACAACCCAATCAAACAGTGGGTCAAAGAACTAAAGAGACATTTCTCCAAAGAAGACATACAGGTGGCTAATAAACACATGAAAAAATGCTCAACATCACTCATATTAGAGAAATGCAAATCAAAGCCACAATGAGGTATCATCACACACACCAGTCAGAATGGCCAGTATCAAAAAGTCTACAAACAATAAACACTAGAGAGGGTGTGGAGAAAAGGGAACCCTTTTACACTGTTGGTGGGAATGCAAACTGATACAGTCACTATGGAAAAGAGTGTGGAGATTCCTTAAAAAACTGGAAATAGAACTGACATATGACCCAGCAATCCCACTGCTGAGCACACACACCAAGCAAGTCAGGATTGAAAGAGACATGTGTTTACCCATTGTTAATTGCAGCACTGTTTACAATAGCTGGGACACAGAAGTAACTAAGATGTCCATTGGTAGATGAATGGATAAGGAAGTTGTGATACATATACACCATGGAATATTACTTAGCTATGAAAAAGAACACATTTGAGTCAGTTGTAATGAGGTGGATGAAATTGGAATCTATTATACAGAGGAAGTTCAGTCACTCAGTCGTATCTGACTCTTTGTGACCCCATGGACTGAAACACCCCTGACTTCCCTGTCCATCACCAACTCCCAGAGCTTACTCAAACTTATGTCCATCAAGTCGGTGATGGCATCCAACATCCCATCCTATGTTGTCCCCATCTGTTCCTGCTTCCAAACTTTCCCAGCGTCAGGGTCTTTTCCAATGAGTCATTTCTTCACATCAGGTGGCCAAAGTATTGGAGTTTCAGCTTCAGCATCAGTTCTTCCAATGAACATGCAGGATTGCTTTCCTTTATGATTGATTGGTTGGATCCTTTTGCAGTTCAAGGGACTCTCAAGAGTCTTCTCCAACACCACAGTTCAAAAGCATCAATTCATTGGTGCTCAGCTTTCTTTACAGTTCAGCTCTCACATCCATACATGACTACTGGAAAAATCATAGCTTTGACAAGACAGACCTTTTTTGGCAAAGTAATATCTCTTTGATATGCTGTCTAGGTTTGTCATATCTTTTCTTCCAAGAAGCAAGCATCTTTTAATTTCATGGCTCCAGTCACCATCTGTAGTGATTTTGGAGCCCAAGAAAGTAAAGTCTGTCACTGTTTCCATTGTTTCCTCATTATTTTGCCATGAAGTGATGAGACTGAATGCCATGATCTTAGTTTTCTGAATGTTGAGTTTTAAGTCGACATTTTTAGTCTCACTAAATATTTGAGACTTTCACCCTCATCAAGAGACTCTTTAGTTCTTCTTCGCTTTCTGCAATAAGAGTGGTGTCATCTGCATATTGGAGGTTATTGATATTTCTCCCAGCAATCTTAATTCCAGCTTGGGCTTCATCCAGCCCAGCATTTTGCATGATGTATTCTGCATATAAGTTAAATAAGCAGGGTGTTAATATTCAGCCTTTATGTACTTCTTTCCTGATACAAAGTAAAGTAAGCCAGAAAGGGAAACACAAATTAGTATATTAAGGCATATTTGTGGAATTTAGGAAAATGGTAATGATGATCCTCTTTCAACAACACAAGAGAAGACTCTATCCATGGACATCACCAGATGGTCAATACCAAAATCAGATTGATTATATTCTTTGCAGCCAAAGATGGAGAAGCTCTACACAGTCAGCAAAAACAAGACTAGGAGCTGACTGTGGCTCAGATCATGAATTCTTTATTGCCAAATTATGACTAAAATTGAAGAAAGTGGGGAAAACGACTACACCATTTGGGTATGACCAAAATCAGTTCAGTTCAGTTCAGCCACTCGGTCATGTCCAACTCTTTGTGACCCCATGAGCCACAGCATGCCAGGTCTCTCTGTCTATCACAAACTCCCAAAGTTTACCCAAACTCATATCCATTAAGTCGGTTATGCCATCTAACCATGTCATCCTCGGTCATCCCTGTCTCCTCCTGCCTTCAGTCTTTCCCAAAATCAGGGTCATTTCAAATGAGTCAGCTTTTCGCATCAGGTGGCCAAAATATAGGAGTTTCAGCTTCAACATCAGTCCTTACAGTGAAAACCCAGGACTGATGTGCTTTAGGATGGACTGGTTGGATCTCCTTGCAGACCAAGGGACTACCAAGAGTCAAAAGCATCAATTCTTCAGTGTTCAGCTTTCTTCATAGTTCAACTCTCACATCCATACGTGACCACTGGAAAAACCATAGTCTTGACTAAACGGACCTTTGTTGACAAAGTAATGTCTCTGCTTTTTAATATGCTGTCTAGCTTGGTCATAACTTTCCTTTCAAGGAGTAAGCATCTTTTAATTTCATGGCTGCAATCACCATCTGCAGTGATTTTGGAGCCCCCTAAATAAAGTCTGACACTGTTTCCACTGTTTCCCCATCTATTTGCCATGAAATGATGGGACCAGATGCCATGATCTTAGTTTTCTGAATGTTGAGCTTTAAGCCAACTTTTTCACTCTCCTCTTTCACTTTCATCAAGAGGCTTTTTAGTTCCTCTTCACTTACTGCCATAAGGGTGGTATCATCTGCATATCTGAGGTTACTGAGATTTCTCCCAGCAATCTTGATTCCAGCTTGTACTTCCTTCAGCCCAGCGTTTCTTATGATGTACTCTGCATAGAAGTTAAATAAGCAGGGTGACAATATACAGCCTTGACGTACTTCTTTTCCTATTTGGAACCAGTCTGTTGTTTCATGACCAGTTCTAACTGTTGCCTCCTGACCTGAATATAGATTTCTCAAGAGTCAGGTCTGGTGGTCTGGTATTCCCATCTCTTTCAGAATTTTCCACAGTTTATTGTGATTCACACAGTCAAAGGCTTTGGCATAGTCAGTAAAGCAGATTAAAAGGTTTTTCTGGAACTCTCTTGCTTTTGTGATGATCCAGAGGATGTTGGCAATTTTATCTCTGGATCCTCTGCCTTTACTAAAACCAGCTTGAACATCTGGAAGTTCATGGTTCACATATTATTGAAGCCTGGCTTGCAGAATTTTGAGCATTACTTTACTAGCGTGTGAGATGAGTGCAATTGTGCAGCAGTTTGAACATTCTTTGGCATTGGCTTTCTTTGGGATTGGAAAGAAAACTGACTTTTTCCAGGTGGCCACTGCTGAGTTTTCCAAATTTGCTGACATATTGAGTGCAGCACTTTGACAGCATCATCTTTTAGGATTTGAAATAGCTCAACTGGAATTCCATCACCTCCACTAGCTTTGTTCATAGTGATATTCCTTAGGCCCACTTGACATCTCATTCCAGGGTGTCTGGCTCTAGGTGAGTGATCACACCATTGTGATTATCTGGGTCGAAGTGACAAGTAGAACCGAACTGAACAATGATCCTATATGTATGGCAGCCAAAGAGACATAGATGTAAAGAATAGGCATTTGACTATATGTGAGAAGGTCAGGGTGGGATGATTTGAGAGAATAGCATTGAAATATGTATATTACCATATGTGAAATCTCACACGCTAGTAAAGTAATGCCCAAAGTTCTCCAAGCCAGGCTTCAGCAATACGTGAACTGTGAATTTCCAGATGTTCAAGCTGGTTTTAGAAAAGCCAGAGGAACCGGAGATCAAATTGCCAACATCCGTTGGATCATAGAAAAAGCAAGAGTTATCTACTTCTGCTTTATTGAGTACCCTAAAGCCTTTGACTGTTGGATCACAATAACTTGTGGAAAATTCTTCAAGAGACAGGACTACCACATCACCTTACCTGCCTCTTGAGAAATCTGTATGCAGGTCAAAAAGCAACAGTTAGAACCTTACATGGAACAACAGACTGGTTCCAAATCGGGAAAGGAGCAGGTCAAAGCTGTATATTGTCACCCTGTTGATTTAACTTATAAGCAGAATACATCATGCACAATGCTGGGCTGGGTGAAGCACAAGCTGGAATCAAGACTGCAGGGAGAACTATCAATAACCTCAGATACGCAGATGATACCACCCTTATGGCAGAAAGTGAAGAGGAATTAAAGGGCCTCTTGATGAAAGTGAAAGAGAAGAGTGAAAAGCTGGCTTAAAACTCAACATTCAGCAAACAAAGATCATGGCATTTGGTCCCATTAGTTCATGGCAAATAGATGGGAAAGCAATGGAAACAGTGACAGATTTTATTTTCTTGGGCTTCAAAATCACTGCAGATAGTGATTACAGCCATGAAATTAAAAGATGCTTGTTCCTTGGAAGGAAAGCTATGACCAACCTAGACAGCATATTAAAAAGCAGAGACATTACTTTGCTGACAAAGGTCTGTCTAGTCAAAGTTATGGTTTTTCTAGTCGTCATGTATGTATATGAGAGTTGGACTATAAAGAAAGCTGAGCACCAAAGAATTGGTGCTTTTGAACTGTGGTGTTGGAGAAGAGTCTTGAGATTCCCTTGGACAGCAAGGATATCAAACCAGTCAATCCTACAGGACATCAGTCCTGACTATTCATGGTAAGGACTGATGCTGAAGCTGAAGCTCCAGTACTTTGGCTACCTGATGTGAAGAACTGACTCATTGGAAAAAACCCTGATGCTGGGTAAGATTGAAGGCAGGAGGATAAGGGGACAACAGAGTATGAGGTAGTTGAATGGCATCACTGACTCAATGTATATGAGTTTGAGAAAGCTCTGGGAGATGGTGAAGGACAGCAAAGCCTGGTGTGCTGCAGTCAATGGGGCTGCAAAGAGTTGGACATGACTGAACAACTGAACTGATATCGATACTGATAATTATTTGGGGTTTGCTCTCTGTAGGTCTTCTCCTCTTGTGTTTCCTGACTAGAGAAATTCCTTTAGCAGTTGTTGTAAAGCTGGTTTGGTGGTGCTGAATTCTCTTAACTTTTGCTTCTCTGGAAATCTTTAATTTCTTCATCAAATGTGAAGGAGAGTCTTGCTGGGTAGAATATTCTTGACTGTAGGTTCTTTCCTTTCCTCACTTTAGATATATCATGCCATTCCCTTCTGGCTTGAAGAATTTCTTTTTTATTTTATTTATTTTATTTTTTAAATTTTATTTTATTTTTAAACTTTACATAACTGTATTAGTTGTGCCAAATATCAAAATGAATCCGCCACAGGTATACATGTGTTCCCCATCCTGAACCCTCCTCCCTCCTCCCTCCCCATACCATCCCTCTGGGTCGTCCCAGTGCACTAGCCCCAAACATCCAGTATCGTGCATCGAACCTGGACTGGCAACTCGTTTCTTACATGATATTTTACATGTTTCAATGTCATTCTCCCAAATATTCCCACCCTCTCCCTCTCCCACAGAGTCCATAAGACTGTTCTATACATCAGTGTCTCTTTTGCTGTCTTGTACACAGGGTTATTGTTACCATCTTTCTAAATTCCATATATATGCGTTAGTATACTGTATTGGTGTTTTTCCTTCTGGCTTATTTCACTCTGTATAATAGGCTCCAGTTTCATCCACCTCATTAGAACTGATTCAAATGAATTCTTTTTAATGGCTGAGTAATACTCCATTGTGTATGTGTACCACAGCTTTCTTATCCATTCATCTGCTGATGGACATCTAGGTTGCTTCCATGTCCTGGCTATTATAAACAGTGCTGCGATGAACATTGGGGTACACGTGTCTCTTTCCCTTCTGGTTTCCTCAGTGTGTATGCCCAGCAGTGGGATTGCTGGATCATAAGGCAGTTCTATTTCCAGTTTTTTAAGGAATCTCCACACTGTTCTCCATAGTGGCTGTACTAGTTTGCATTCCCACCAACAGTGTAAGAGAGTTCCCTTTTCTCCACACCCTCTCCAGCATTTATTATTTGTAGACTTTTGGATCGCAGCCATTCTGACTGGTGTGAAATGGTACCTCATAGTGGTTTTGATTTGCATTTCTCTGATAATGAGTGATGTTGAGCATCTTTTCATGTGTTTGTTAGCCATCTGTATGTCTTCTTTGGAGAAATTTCTATTTAGTTCTTTGGCCCATTTTTTGATTGGGTCATTTATTTTTCTGGAGTTGAGCTGTAGGAGTTGCTTGTACAAAATTCTAGCAATCAGAACCCAACAACACATTAAAAAGATCATACACCATGACCAAGTGGGCTTTATCCCAGGGATGCAAGGATTCTTCAATATCCACAAATCAATCAATGTAATACACCACATTAACAAATTGAAAAATAAAAACCATATGATTATCTCAATAGATGCAGAGAAAGCCTTTGACAAAATTCAACATCCATTTATGATAAAAACTCTCCAGAAAGCAGGAATAGAAGGAACATACCTCAACATAATAAAAGCTATATATGACAAACCCACAGCAAACATTATCCTCAATGGTGAAAAATTGAAAGCATTTCCTCTAAAGTCAGGAACAAGACAAGGGTGCCCACTTTCACCATTACTATTCAACATAGTTTTGGAAGTTTTGGCCACAGCAATCAGAGCAGAAAAAGAAATAAAAGGAATCCAAATTGGAAAAGAAGAAGTAAAACTCTCACTATTTGCAGATGACATGATCCTCTACATAGAAAACCCTAAAGATTCCACCAGAAAATTACTAGAACTAATCAATGACTATAGTAAAGTTGCAGGATATAAAATCAACACACAGAAATCCCTTGCATTCCTATACACTAATAATGAGAAAACAGAAAGAGAAATTAAGGAAACAATTCCATTCACCATTGCAACGGAAAGAATAAAATACTTAGGAATGTATCTACTAAAGAAACTAAAGACCTATATATAGAAAACTATAAAACACTGGTGAAAGAAATCAAAGAGGACACTAATAGATGGAGAAATATACCATGTTCATGGATTGGAAGAATCAATATAGTGAAAATGAGTATACTACCCAAAGCAATTTATAGATTCAATGCAATCCCTATCAAGCTACCAATGGTATTCTTCACAGAGCTAGAACAAATAATTTCACAATTTGTATGGAAATACAAAAAACCTCGAATAGCCAAAGTGATCTTGAGAAAGAAGAATGGAACTGGAGGAATCAACCTACCTGACTTCAGGCTCTACTACAAAGCCACAGTTATCAAGACAGTATGGTACTGGCACAAAGACAGAAATATAGATCAATGGAACAAAATAGAAAGCCCAGAGATAAATCCACGCACATATGGACACCTTATCTTTGACAAAGGAGGCAAGAATATACAATGGATTAAAGACAATCTCTTTAACAAGTGGTGCTGGGAAATCTGGTCAACCACTTGTAAAAGAATGAAACTAGACCACTTTCTAACACCATACACAAAAATAAACTCAAAATGGATTAAAGATCTAAACGTAAGACCAGAAACTATAAAACTCCTAGAGGAGAACACAGGCAAAACACTCTCTGACATACATCACAGCAGGATCCTCTATGACCCACCTCCCAGAATATTGGAAATAAAAGCAAAAATAAACAAATGGGACCTAATTAACCTTAAAAGCTTCTGCACATCAAAGGAAACAATTAGCAAGGTGAAAAGACAGCCTTCAGAATGGGAGAAAATAATAGCAAATGAAGCAACTGACAAACAACTAATCTCAAAAATATACAAGAATTTCTGTTGAGAAATCAGCTGATAGCCTGATGGGAGTTCCCTTGTATGTTATTTGTTGTTTTTCCCTTGTTGGTTTTACTATTTTATGTCTGTTTTTAATTTTTGTCAAATTGATTGCTATGTGTCTCAGTGTGTTCCTCCTTGGGTTTATTCTTCCCGGGACTGTGCTTTTATGACTTTGTGGACTATTTTCTTGCCCTCAGGAAGTTTTCAACCATCATCTCTTCAAATATTTTCTCAGGTCCTTTCTCTCTTGTTTTACCTTTTTGGACCCCTATAATGTGAATGTTGGTACATTTAATACTGTCCCAGAGGTCTCTTAGGCTGTCTTCACTTCTTTTCGTTCTTTTTTCTATATTCTGTTGTATGGCAGTGATTTCTACCATTTTGTCCTCCAGGTCATTTATCCATTCCTGCTGCTGCTGCTACTGCTGCTGCTAAGTCGCGTCAGTCGTGTTCGACTCTGTGTGACCCCATAGACGGCAGCCCACCAGGCTCTACGGTCCATGGGATTCTCCAGGCAAGAATACTGGAGTGGGTTGCCATTTCCTTCTCCAATGCATGAAAGTGAAAAGTGAAAGTGAAGTCACTCAGTCGTGTCCGACTCTTAGTGACCCCATGGACTGCAGCCCACCAGGCTCGTCCACCCATGGGATTTTCCAGGCAAGAGTACTGGAGTGGGGTGCCATTGCCTCAGTTATTCTCCTATTAATTCCTTCTAGTGTGTTATTCTGGAGAAGGCAATGGCACCCCACTCCAGTACTCTTGCCTGGAAAATCCCATGGATGGAGGAGCCTGGTAGGTTCCAGTCCGTGGGGTCGCTAAGAGTCAGGCATGACTGAGTGACTTCACTTTCACTTTTCACTTTCATGCATTGGAGAAGGAAATGGCAACCCACTCCAGTATTCTTGCCTGGAGAATCCCAGGGACAGAGGAGCCTAGTGGTCTGCCGTCTATGACGTCAAACAGAGTTGGACACAACTGAAGTGACTTAGCAGCAGCAGCAACAGTGTGTTATTCATCCCTGTTAGTTTGTTCTTTAGTTATTATTGGCCTTTGGTAAACATTTCTGGCATCTTTTCAACCTTTGCCTTCATTCTTTCCCTGAGACCCTGGATCATCTTCATTATCATTATTCTGAATTCTTTTTCTGGAAGGTTGCCTATCTCCAATTCATTTAGTTGTTTTTCTGGTGGGCTGCTGTCTATGGTGTCGCACAGAGTCAGACACGACTGAAGCGACTTAGCAGCAGCAGCAGCAGCAGCTGGGGTTTTATTTTGTCCCTTCATCAGGACAAAAATTTCTGCTTTTTCCTCATGATTCATCATCATCATCATCAGTTCAGTCGTTTAGTTGTGTGCCACTCTTTGCGACCCCATGAATCGCAGCACACCAGGCCTCCCTGTCCATCACCAACTCCCAGAGTTTATTCAAACTCATGTTCATCGAGTCAGTGATGCCACCCAACCATCTCATCTTCTGTTGTCCCCTTCTCCTCCTGCCCCCAATCCCTCCCAGCATCAGAGTCTTTTCCAATAAGTCAACTCTTCGCATGAGGTGGCCAAAGTATAGGAGTTTCAGCTTTGGCATCAGTCCTTCCAATGAACACCCAGGACTGATCTCTTTTAGAATGGACTGGTTGGATCTCCTTGCAGTCCAAGGGACTCTCAAGAGTCTTCTCTAACACCACAGTTCAAAAGCATCAATTCTTCGGTGCTCACCTTTCTTCACAGTCCAACTCTCACATCCATACATGACAACTGGAAACACCATAGCCTTGACTTGATGGACCTTTGTTGGCAAAGTAATGTCTCTGCTTTTGAATATGCTGTCTAGGTTGGTTATAACTTTCCTTCCAAGGAGTAAACGTCTTTTAATTTCATGGCTGCAATCACCATCTGCAGTGATTTTGGAGCCCCCCCAAATAAAGTCTGACCCTGTTTCCACTGTTTCCCCATCTATTTGCCATGAAGTGATGGGACCAGATGCCATGATCTTAGTTTTCTGAATGTTGAGCCTTAAGCCAACTTTCTCACTCTCCTCTTTCACTTTCATCAAAAGGCTTTTTAGTTCCTCTTCACTTTCTGCCTAGGATTAACTTTCTGTAATATGGATTTTGTGTTAGCCACTGTAAGACCGTGTCTCTTGTTTCTTCTATCTGCCCTCTGATGGGTGAGACTAAGAGGTTTGTGTAAGCTTGTTAATGGGAGGGACTGGTGATGGGAGAAATTTGGTCTTGCTCTGGTGGGCAGGGCCTTGCTCAATAAAGTTTTAATCCAATTATCTGATGATGGGTGGGGTTGCACTCTCTCCACATTAGTTGTTCAGCCTGAGGTGACAAAACCCTGGGGTCTATGAGCTCTATGGTAGAGTTAATGGTGAACTCCCAGAGTGTTTACATCAATGCAACCTTCCAGTGCCCCATCCCTTGGTGAGCTCCTGCTAACCAATGCCTCCACAGGAGGCCCTCTAACACTAGCAGGTAGTTTTGGTTCAGTTTCCTGTGGGTCCCTGCCCCTCTCCTCTGGGTCTTAGTGCAGGCAAAATGGGGCCCTCCATATTGGAGTCTCTGTTTCTCCCAGTCCTCTGGAAATCCTATAATCAAATCCCACTGGCCCTCAACGCCAGATTCCCTGGCCTTGTCGGATCCCCAGGCTGGGAAGCCTGACGTGGGGTTGGAACCTTCACAAAACTGTGAGAACTGTTTTGGTATTATTGTTCTCCAGTCTGTGGTCCACAGACTGATGGGTATGAGATTTAATTTTATCATGATGCACTCCTCTTACTGTCTCACTGCAGCTTCTTCTTTGTCTTTGGGCATGGGATATCTTTTTTGGGTAGGTTCCAGCATACTCCTGTTGATGGTTGTTCAACAGTTTGTTGCAATTTTGGTGCTTTCAAAGGAGATTCGCGCACATCCTTCTACTCCACCATCTTGAACTGGAAGCCTCCTCCTACTAAATTTTGATTTTGTGCTTTCTTCTTTCTCTGGTTTGTTAAGTGTAAGATTAGGTTGCTTATTTGGTACTTCTCTTGGGACCTGAGGTGGGCTTGTATCACTAAAAGCTTCCTTCTAAGAAAAGTTTTTACTCTGTCTTATAGATTTTTGATCATTGTTTTTCTTCTTTTGTGTCAAGGTTTTAAAATTTTTTTTCTTTGATTTCTTTAGTGAACCATTGGTTATTCAGTAGCATACTGCATAGCCTTCAAGTGTTTGTGATTTTTGCATTTTTTTCTTGTAGTTGATTTCTAGTCTCACCATTGTCAGCATAAAAAAATGCTTGACCTGATTTCAATCTTTTATACTTATTGAGAATTTTTTCATGATCTGGCATGTAATCTTTCTTAGAAAATATTCTATATCCACTTGAAAACAATGTGTATTCTGCTGCTTTTGGATGGACTGTATCTACTTAGATACATATTTGAATATCTACTACGTCTATTTGGTCTAACCTGTCAATTAAGGCCCATTTCCTTTATTGATTTTCTGTCTATTGATGTAAGTGGAGTGTTAAATTCCCCTACTATTATTATGTTAATGTTAATTTCTCCCTTTATGTTTGTTAAAATTTCCTTTGTGTGTGTTAGTTGCTCAGTTGTGCCTGACTCTTTGTGACCCCATGGACTTTATTTATCAATATGTAGGAATTCTTATGTTAGGTGCATATATATTTACAGTTACTATATCACTTTGCTGGATTGATCCCTTGATCATTATGTAACATCCTTTTTTATTTCTTATTACAGTCTTTATTGTGTCTAGTGTAAGTATTACCATTCCAGCTTTCTATTTCTGTGATGTCTTTTTCTAGTCCATTACTTTCAGTTTGCATGTGTCTTTAAACCTGAAGTGAATATCATGTAGGCAGCATGTATATAAGCCTTGTTTTAGTATCCAAACAGCTGCCTTTTGTCTTTTGATTGGAGCATGTAGTCCAATTACATTTCAAGTAATTATTGACAAGTATAATCAGTGGGATCATGAAAGAGTCAGACACAACTTAGCTACTACACAAAAACAGCAGCAATCTATTTATTGCCATTTTCTTCATTGTTTTGGGGTTGTTTTTGTGGTTCTTTTTTGTTCCTTTCTTCTTTTGCTCTCTTCCCTTGTGATTTGATGATTATCTTTACTGTTATGTTTGGATTCCTTTCTCTTTACTGTGTGTGTATGTATAACTATTATAAATTTCTGGTATGGTTACCATCAGGTTTATATGTAGTAATATATGTTATATATATATTATTAAGTTACTCATTTCTTATGTTCAAATGCATTCTAACAGTCCTATATATTTAACCCTGGCCTTTTACTATTTTTGACATCATATTTTACATTTATTTTGTGTGTGTGTATTCCTTAACTGCTTATTGTAGATATAGATGATTTTACTAGTTTTGTATTTTAACCTTCCCACTAGCTTTATAAGTGATTGCAACATCTACTACTTTTACTATATATTTTCCTTTACCAGTGAGATTTTTCCTTTGTGTAATTTTTATATTTCTAGTTGCAGCCTTTTATGCTTCTTCAACATTTCTTGTAAAGCTGTTTTCATGCTGAACTTTTTTAGCTTGTGTGTGTCTAAAATTTTTGATTTTTTCTTCACATCTGAATAATAGCTTTGCTGGGCAGAGTATTCTTAATTGCAGGCTTTTCTCTTTCATCACTTTAAACATTTCATACCACTCCTTTCTGGCCTGTAGAGTTTATGCTTAAAAGTCAACTGATAGTCTTATGGGTGTTCCCTGTACTGCAACTTTTGCTTTTCTCTTCCTGGTTTTAATATTCTCCCTTTATTTTAATTTTTGCCATTTTACTTACAATGTGTCTTGTTGTGGACTTCTTTGGTTGGTTGGTGAAAGTTGCTCAGTCGTGTCTAACTCTTTGCAACCTCATCACTATATAGTCCATGGAATTCTCCAGGCCAGAATACTGGAGTGGGTAGCCATTCCCCTCTCGAGGGGATCTTCCCAACCCAGGGATTGAACCCAGGTCTCCCGCATTGCAGGTGGATTCTTTACCAGCTAAGCCGCAGTGGAAGCCTGTGGACTTCTTTGAGTACATCTCATTTGAGCCTCTCTTTTCTTCTTAGATATGCATGTCTGTTTCCTTTCCAGGTTAGCGAATGTTTTCAGCTATTATTGATCAAGTAAGCTTTCTGTCCCTTTCTCTCTTTTTTCTTTCTCTGGACCCTATAAAGCAAATGTTAGTATGTTTGCTATTGTTCCAAACATCTCTTAATGTGTCCTCATTAAAAAAAAAAAACAACAAACTTCTTTCTTTTTCCTGTTCAGCTAGGGTGATTTCCAATATTCTGTCCTCAGTTCTCTGATCCATTCCTCTATACCATCTAATATACTATTGATTTCTTCTAGTATATTTTAAAATTTCAATTATTGCATTCTTTAGCTGTGTTTGGTTCCTCTTTGTATTTTGTAATTCTTTGTTAAACTTATCATTGTGTTCATCTCTTCTCCTGAGGTCTTTGAGTATCTTTGTTGATAATTACCTTGAACTGTTTATTGGACAGATTGCTTGTCTCCACTTTGTTTAGTTTTTCTTTTGGGGTTTTACCTGGTTCCTTTGTTTGAAACATATTCTTTTGTTGCTTCATTTTGCTTGATTCTACATGTATATTTGTATGTATTAGGTAGATTGATACATTTCCTGACCTTGGATGAGTGATCTTATGTAGGAGACAACCTATGTGTGACTCAGTAGCACTCTCCCCCTGGTCACCAGAACTATATAATTTTGGCATGTTCCCTTAGTGGGTTGTGTGGACCGTCCTTTTGTGGTGGAGCTGGCTACTTCTATGGGTATGCTGGTAGGTGAGGTTGGTCTGCAGTCTTGTTGGCTGCTTGGCCATGCCTCATCTTGAGGCTGACAGCCACTGATGGGCAATGTCAGTCCTGATATTACTAGCTGAGGTGTCCCGGGCATGGTGCTGGCCAGCTGTTTGGTGGGACCAGGTCCTAGGGCACATTAGTACTGGGGCTGGAGGCTCCAGAGTTAGTTCTGGCCCCCGTGGGCCTTGGCATGGCTGGATGTGGGCCTGTGGGATCCAGGCCTGGTACAGTTTGTCTGGTGGGTAGGACTGTGTCTTAGCATTAATAGCCAAGCAGGAAAACTCCAAACTGGCACTTACCAACACCAAGTGTCCTCATGGTTAAACAAGCTCCCCAAATACTGCTCCCAGTGTCTATGTCCCCAGTTCCAGTGGCCTCCTGTCTCTCTGTCTCAGTAGATGGATAGTAGTCTCTCTGTCTCAGTAGATGGTAGTCTCTCTGTCTCAGTAGATGGATATGATCTAGGAGCCTTTCAAATTACTGTCTTTGTTCGAGGACTCAGTGTATGAGATGCCATGTGTGACCTTTAAGGGTGTAGTATCTGTTTCCTATAGCTCTCTGACTCTCCTGTACACAAGCACAACTGTACTTTGAAGCCAAATGTTCTGGGGACTCATCTTCCTGGTGCAGGACCCCAACACTGGGGAGCCTAATATGGAGCTTAAACCTCTTGCTGCTTGGGGAGAACTTCTGCAGTTTTGATTATCCTCTAATTTCGTGGTCACCTACCAGGGTGTGTGGATCTTAACTATACTGTGTCTCTGCCTCTCCAACATGTCTCACTGTGGTTCCTTCTTTTCTGCTAATCTTTAGGGCATTCTCACTGAAAGTGGCTCTGTAAAAGTTGTAATTTTGGTGTGCCCATGGGAAGAGGTGAATTCGGAGTCTTCCTACTCCATGATCTCGGTCACTGTCCTGAAAAGTTTCAGACTTTAGTATGCCACTTTAGCAATACAGATTATATCTAATGCCATTATAACAATACTTTGGAGTCAATGACCCACCTTTAGTTTTGTCTCCTGTAAAATTGGAATAATAATACTTCATCGGCTTGTGTGTAGATTAGATAAAATAATTAATGTAATTATATGTATTGACTCAGTATAATTATGGTGCTATAGCTTAGCACTGTATCTGGCACATTAAGAAAGAACTGAGTAAATGAATGTAAAGAAAACAGAAAAAAGTATTTTCTAATTGTGTGCTCAGTCATTTAGTCATGTCTGACTCTTTGTGACTCCATGGACTGTAGCCTGCAAGGCTCCTCTGTCCATGGAACTCTCCAGGCAAGAATACTGGAGTGGGTAGCCATTTCCTACTCAAACTTCGTCATTAGAGGCAGGAGCAGGGACAACATGTTTTCATGTGCAAGTAAAATAAAGTACATTTGGATAAAAAGTTTTAAGGAAAATCTCAAAAATTTCCAAAACAAAAGTAGAAAAATAAAACCTAGAAGAGTAAGCAGAGAAATTCCCCACTTGCCTGAACCTGTTTATCTTTTCTCTGTGCTTCTTTCCTTTGTGCTCGCACTCAGTCACTTCAGTTGTGTCTCTTTGTGATCCCATGGACTATAGCCCATCAAGTTCCTCTGTCTATGGGATTTTAAAAAATTAATTAATTAATTTTAGTTGGAAGCTAATTACTTTACGATATTGTGGTGGGTTTTGCTGTACATTGATATGAATCAGCTATGGGTGCACATGAGTCCCGCCATCCTGAAGCCCCCTCCTACGTCCCTCCCCACCCCATCCCTCTGGGTTGTTCCAGAACACCAGCTCTGAGTCTCCTGCTTCATGCTCCAGACTTGCACTGGTATCCATTTTACATATGATAATACACATGGTTCAATGCTATTCTTTCAAATCATCCCACCCTCACCTTCTCCCACAGAGTCCAAAAGTCTATTCTTTACTTCTGTGTCTCTTTTGCTGTCTTGCATATAGGGTAATCATTACCATATTTCTAAATCCCATATATATATACCTTAATATACTGTATTGGTGTTTCTTTTTCTGACTTACTTCACTCTGTATAATAGGCTCCAGTTTCATCCACCTCATCAGAACTGACTCAAATGCATTCTTTTTTTTATAGCTCAGTAATATTCCATTGTGTGTACGCATCTCAACTTCCTTATCCATTCGTGAGCCAGTGGACATCTACGTTGTTTCCATGTCCTAGCTATTGAAAACAGTGCTACAGTGAATATTGGGGTACATGTATCTTTTTCACTTCTGGTTTGCTCAGTGTGTATGTCCAGCAGTGGGTGCATAGGACAGTTCTATTTCCAGTTTTTTAAGGAATCTCCACATTGTTCTCCATAGTGGCTGTTCTAGTTTGCATTCCCACCAACAGTGTAAGAGAGTTCCCCTTTCTCCACATCTTCTCTAGCATTTATAGTTTGTGGACTTTTTGATGACAGCCATTCTGACTGGCGTGAAGTGGTATCTCATTGCATTTCTCCGATAATGAATCATGTTGAGCAACTTTTCACTTGTTTATTAAATTTGTATGTCTTCTTTGGAGAAATGTCTCTTTAGCTCTTTGGCCCACTTTTTGATTGGGTCATTCATTTTTTCTTGTATTGAGCTGCATGAGCTGCTTGTGTATTTTGGAGATTAATTCTTTGTTGGTTGTTTCATTTGCTATCATTTTCTTGCATTCTGAAGGCTGCCTTTTCACCTTGCTTATAGTTTCCTTTGTTGAGCAAAAGCTTTTTTTTTTTTTTTTTCATAGTGCATAATTTTTTTTTTTTAATTTTTTATTCCTTTATTTCTCATGTGTTCCCCATCCTGAACCCTCCTCCCTCCTCCCTCCCCATACCATCCCTCTGGGTCGTCCCAGTGCACCAGCCCCAAGCATCAAGTATCGTGCATTGAACCTGGACTGGCATCTCGTTTCATACATGACATTTCACATGTTTCAATGCCATTCTCCCAAATATTCCCACCCTCTCCCTCTCCCACAGAGTCCATAAGCCTGTTCTATACATCAGTGTCTCTTTTGCTGTCTCGTATACAGGGTTATCGTTACCATCTTTCTAAATTCCATATATATGCGTTAGTATACTGTATTGGTGTTTTTCCTTCTGGCTTACTTCACTCTGTATAATAGGCTCCAGTTTCATCCACCTCATTAGAACTGATTCAAATGTATTCTTTTTAATGGCTGAATAATACTCCATTGTGTATGTGTACCACAGCTTTCTTATCCATTCATCTGCTGATGGACATCTAGGTTGCTTCCATGTCCTGGCTATTATAAACAGTGCTGCGATGAACATTGGGGTACACGTGTCTCTTTCCCTTCTGGTTTCCTCAGTGTGTATGCCCAGCAGTGGGATTGCTGGATCATAAGGCAGTTCTATTTCCAGTTTTTTAAGGAATCTCCACACTGTTCTCCATAGTGGCTGTACTAGTTTGCATTCCCACCAACAGTGTAAGAGGGTTCCCTTTTCTCCACACCCTCTCCAGCATTTATTATTTGTAGACTTTTGGATTGCAGCCATTCTGACTGGTGTGAAATGGTACCTCATAGTGGTTTTGATTTGCATTTCTCTGATAATGAGTGATGTTGAGCATCTTTTCATGTGTTTGTTAGCCATCTGTATGTCTTCTTTGGAGAAATGTCTATTTAGATCTTTGGCCCATTTTTTGATTGGGTCATTTATTTTTCTGGAGTTGAGCTGTAGGAGTTGCTTATATATTTTTGAGATTAGTTGTTTGTCAGTTGCTTCATTTGCTATTATTTTCTCCCATTCTGAAGGCTGTCTTTTCACCTTGCTAATAGTTTCCTTTGATGTGCAGAAGCTTTTAAGTTTAATTAGGTCCCATTTGTTTATTTTTGCTTTTATTTCCAATATTCTGGGAGGTGGGTCATAGAGGATCCTGCTGTGATGTATGTCAGAGAGTGTTTTGCTTATGTTCTCCTCTAGGAGTTTTATAGTTTCTGGTCTTACGTTGAGATCTTTAATCCATTTTGAGTTTATTTTTGTATATGGTGTTAGAAAGTGTTCTAGTTTCATTCTTTTACAAGTGGTTGACCAGATTTCCCAGCACCACTTGTTAAAGAGATTGTCTTTAATCCATTGTATATTCTTGCCTCCTTTGTCAAAGATAAGGTGTCCATATGTGCGTGGATTTATCTCTGGGCTTTCTATTTTGTTCCATTGATCTATATTTCTGTCTTTGTGCCAGTACCATACTGTCTTGATAACTGTGGCTTTGTAGTAGAGCCTGAAGTCAGGTAGGTTAATTCCTCCAGTTCTATTTTTCTTTCTCAAGATCGCTTTGGCTATTCGAGGTTTTTTGTATTTCCATACAAATTGTGAAATTATTTGTTCTAGCTCTGTGAAGAATACCATTGGTAGCTTGATAGGGATTGCATTGAATCTATAAATTGCTTTGGGTAGTATACTCATTTTCACTATATTGATTCTTCCAATCCATGAACATGGTATATTTCTCCATCTATTAGTGTCCTCTTTGATTTCTTTCACCAGTGTTTTATAGTTTTCTATATATAGGTCTTTAGTTTCTTTAGGTAGATATATTCCTAAGTATTTTATTCTTTCCGTTGCAATGGTGAATGGAATTGTTTCCTTAATTTCTCTTTCTGTTTTCTCATTATTAGTGTATAGAAATGCAAGGGATTTCTGTGTGTTGATTTTATATCCTGCAACTTTACTATAATCATTGATTAGTTCTAGTAATTTTCTGGTGGAATCTTTAGGGTTTTCTATGTAGAGGATCATGTCATCTGCAAATAGTGAGAGTTTTACTTCTTCTTTTCCAATTTGGATTCCTTTTATTTCTTTTTCTGCTCTGATTGCTGTGGCCAAAACTTCCAAAACTATGTTGAATAGTAATGGTGAAAGTGGGCACCCTTGTCTTGTTCCTGACTTTAGAGGAAATGCTTTCAATTTTTCACCATTGAGGATAATGTTTGCTGTGGGTTTGTCATATATAGCTTTTATTATGTTGAGGTATGTTCCTTCTATTCCTGCTTTCTGGAGAGTTTTTATCATAAATGGATGTTGAATTTTGTCAAAGGCTTTCTCTGCATCTATTGAGATAATCATATGGTTTTTATTTTTCAGTTTGTTAATGTGGTGTATTACATTGATTGATTTGCGGATATTGAAGAATCCTTGCATCCCTGGGATAAAGCCCACCTGGTCATGGTGTATGATCTTTTTAATGTGTTGTTGGATTCTGATTGCTAGAATTTTGTTTAGGATTTTTGCATCTATGTTCATCAGTGATATTGGCCTGTAGTTTTCTTTTTTTGTGGCATCTTTGTCAGGTTTTGGTATTAGGGTGATGGTGGCCTCATAGAATGGGTTTGGAAGTTTACCTTCCTCTGCAATTTTCTGGAAGAGTTTGAGCAGGATAGGTGTTAGCTCTTCTCTAAATTTTTGGTAGAATTCAGCTGTGAAGCCGTCTGAACCTGGGCTTTTGTTTGCTGGAAGATTTTTGATTACAGTTTCAATTTCCATGCTTGTGATGGGTCTGTTAAGGTTTTCTATTTCTTCCTGGTCGAGTTTTGGAAAGTTGTACTTTTCTAAGAATTTGTCCATTTCTTCTTCGTTGTCCATTTTATTGGCATATAATTGTTGATAATAGTCTCTTATGATCCTTTGTATTTCTGTGTTGTCTGTTGTGATCTCTCCATTTTCATTTCTAATTTTATTGATTTGATTTTTGTCCCTTTGTTTCTTGATGAGTCTGGCTAATGGTTTGTCAATTTTATTTATCCTTTCAAAGAACCAGCTTTTGGCTTTGTTGATTTTTGCTATGGTCTCTTTTGTTTCTTTTGCATTTATTTCTGCTCTAATTTTTAAGATGTCTTTCCTTCTACTAACCCTGGGGTTCTTCATTTCTTCCTTTTCTAGTTGCTTTAGGTGTAGAGTTAGGTTATTTATTTGACTTTTTTCTTGTTTCTTGAGGTGTGCCTGTATTGCTATGAACTTTCCCCTTAGGACTGCTTTTACTGTGTCCCACAGGTTTTGGGTTGTTGTGTTTTCATTTTCATTCGTTTCTATGCAAATTTTGATTTCTTTTTTGATTTCTTCTGTGATTTGTTGGTTATTCAGCAGGGTGTTGTTCATCCTCCATATGTTGAAATTTTTAATAGTTTTTCTCCTGTAATTGAGATCTAATCTTACTACATTGTGGTCAGAAAAGATGCTTGGAATGATTTCTCCTGTAATTGAGATCTAATCTTACTGCATTGTGGTCAGAAAAGATGCTTGGAATGATTTCTATTTTTTTGAATTTACCAAGGCTAGCTTTATGGCCCAGGATGTGATCTATCCTGTAGAAGGTTCCATGTGTGCTTGAGAAAAAGGTGAAATTCATTGTTTTGGGATGAAATGTCCTATAGATATCAATTAGGTCTAAATGGTCTATTGTATCGTTTAAAGTTTGTGTTTCCTTGTTAATTTTCTGTTTAGTTGATCTATCCATAGGTGTGAGTGGGGTATTAAAGTCTCCCACTATTATTGTGTTATTGTTAATTTCTCCTTTCATACTTGTTAGCATTTGTCTTACATACTGTGGTGCTCCCGTGTTGGGTGCATATATATTTATAATTGTTATATCTTCTTCTTGGATTGATCCTTTGATCATTATGTAGTGACCTTCTTTGTCTCTTTTCACAGCCTTTGTTTTAAAGTCTATTTTATCTGATATGAGTATTGCTACTCCTGCTTTCTTTTGGTCCCTATTTGCATGGAAAATCTTTTTCCAGCCCTTCACTTTCAGTCTGTATGTGTCCCCTGTTTTGAGGTGGGTCTCCTGTAGACAACATATGTAGGGGTTTTGTTTTTGTATCCATTCAGCCAGTCTTTGTCTTTTGGTTGGGGCATTCAACCCATTTACGTTTAAGGTAATTACTGATAAGTATGATCCCGTTGCCATTTACTTTATTGTTTGGGGTTCGAAATTTGTTTATTTTTGTTTTTATTTCTATTACTCTTGGAGGGGGGTCATAGAGGATCTTGCTGTGATTTATGTCAGAGAGTGTTCTGCCTATGTTTTCCTCCAAGAGTTTTATAGTTTCTGGTCTTACATTTATTAATTTTGAGTTTATTTTTGTGTATGGTGTCCCAGGTCTAAGCTGCTCAGATTCTTGGGTGTTCCACAAGAACATAGACCCGGATGGGCTGTGTGTTTTGGGCCGTACCTAGGTCCAAGCAGCTCAGGTGACTGAGTGCTTGGTGAGCGCACTGTCTCAGGTGGGCCATGTATCTTTATTCACCTCTCCAGTCCTCGCTGCTCGGTTTCCCTGGTGTGCCATGAAAACTCATTCCCAGGTGTGCTGTGTGTCTCCTCTAGGGAGCTGATCTCAAGCTGTGACACTCCTGGCAGATGTGAATCATTCAGGTTCCTAGGAAGACATGGTTAGCAACTGGCACCCTGCTCACAGTTTGGTGGAAGATGTGGTCTCTGGGGCTGAGATCGCAGCAGCCCCTTACTTTCCAGCTCTGGCTGTCACTCATCTGCCTCTGTGCCTCCAAGGAGGAAGGGCCCTATACTGCCACCAGATTGTTCTCCTTTGGTATTCTCTCAATCCTTTGTTCTGTGAGCACAACAGGGGTCACCATGTAGTATTAGAGCCTTTTGTGGGAAAAGTCTTTTTTTGTTTTTGTCTCTGTGGAGATCCCATGGTTTGGGTTGCTATCTCGCCTTAGCTCCTTCAGATTGTCCTCAAGGCATTCAGGCCCGGCCCTTATCCTAAGGACTAATAATGCAACCTGAGCCTCCCTGCCCAGCCCCCACTTGCTGGTGGCGGACTCCCACAGACACACCTGTGAGAGAGTTTCCTACTGTGTGGAAACTTCTCTTCCTTCACTACTCCCTCCCCAGGATGGGTCTCTATCCCTAAATCTTTTGTCTCAGTTTTTATCTTTTATATTTTGTCTTATTTTGAAGCGATTGGGCTGCCTTTCTGGGTGCCTGATGTCCTCCGCTAGTGTTCAGAAGTTGCTTTGTGGAAGTTGTTAAACATCCAAATGATCTTTTGATGAATTTCTGGGGGAGAAAGTGGTCTCCCCATCCTATTCCTCCACCATCTTTGGACTTCCCTCTGTCCATGGGATTTTACAGGCGAGAATACTGGAGTGGCTTGCCACTTCCTTCTCTGGGGGATCTTCCTGACCCAGGGATAGAACCCACATCTCTTAGTCTCCGGAATTGCAGGCAGATTCCTTCTCACTAGCACCACCTGGAAACCCCTTCTTTCTTTAAGAGAAATTCACATGCAGTTGGTAATGAAGCCAGTCACAAGCAGACAACAATTTTTGTAGCCTTTTGTCTGCTTTCCAAAATGTATTTATAATTAAAAAAATTTTTTACACCTCCTTTTTAAAATAAAAATTAAAATGTTATAATTAAAATTTTTTAATATTTGAACTTCAATTCTTTATTGTAAGATAGGTTTTTTATGGTTGCTATGATGTTTTAATGATGTAATATATGGAAGCATAAAATATATTTAAAACATTGTAGGGGAAGAGCAAATTAGCCAAGATGGTGTCATCAGGCTCTCTTGCACCACAGTCTCTCAGTCTTGCCTGACATTTTGTAAATAATGATTATGTAACCGGGAGAAATATCAATAACCTCAGATATGCAGATGACACCACCCTTATGGCAGAAAGTAAAGAAGAATTAAAGAGCCTCTTGATGAAAGTGAAAGAGGAGAATGAAAAAGTTGGCTTAAAGCTCAACATTCAGAAAACTAAGATCATAGCATCGGGTACCATCACTTCATGGCAAATAGATGGGGAAACAGTGGAAACAGTGGCTGACTTGATTTTTCTGGGCTCCAAAATCACTGCAGATGGTGATTGCAGCCATGAAATTAAAAGACGCTTACTCCTTGGGAAGGAAAGTTATGACCAACCTAGACACCATATTGAAAAGCAGAGATAACCAACTTGTCAACCAAGTTCTGTCTCATCAAGGCTATGGTTTTTCCAGTAGTCATGTATAGATGTGAGAATTAGACTATAAAGAAAGCTGAGCGCTGAAGAATTGATGCTTTTGAACTGTGGTGTTGGAGAAGACTCTTGAGAGTCCCTTGGACTGCAAGGAGATCCAACCAGTCCATCCTAAAGGAAATCAGTCCTGAGTGTTCTTTGGAATGACTGATGCTAAAGCTGAAGCTCCAATACTTTGCCCACCTGATGCAAAGAGCCAACTCACTGGAAAAGACTCTGATGCTGGGAAAGATTGAAGGGAGGAGAAGGGGATGACAGAAGATGATATGGTTGGATGGCATCACAGAGTCAATAGAGATGAGTTTGAGTAAACTCTGGGAGCTGGTGATGGACAGGGAGGGCTCTGTGCTGCGGTCCATGGGATCGCGAAGAGTCAGACATGACTGAGCGACTGAACTGACCTGAACAGCATACATCTGTAAGATCACTTATAGCTCTGTGCATGTATATCAGGAGGTATTTGCTTGGCCATAGGCTTCTTTGTGCCGCATGCCTGTACGAGCTTTACCATGAAAGCCCTGGCTGCTGCTGCATTGGGGCAACACTGGAGTGGCAACATGGTTATATTATATGAGGTTATGCTTTGGCTACATTAAAGTTATGTTATGGCTGTTACTACGGTTGCCCCATCAGCCAGGAGAGAGGCTATGTTATGATTGCCATGCCAACCAGGAGAGAATAAACCTGTTTGAAGTTGCTAAGGCTCTTTGCATCTTCTTCCAGCCTCTTAACTTAAGCCTTTCCTGCTCTGGGTTCATTGAACAGTGTGCACAGTGTGGACAGCAAGGCAACTGGTGTCATGAACAGGATCTGCAATACAAGCATAAAATATATTTAAATCATAAAATGCTTCATCATTATGAATGTGGAGAAATAATGTAAAGAAAGTGGATAAGGGCAGTTTCCCTTATACAGATATTAAGATTAATCTGCTAAAAGAAAGGTCAATAGTAGCAAATTATGAGCCAAAAAGAAGTAATTTTGATAAGTTCTCAGCAAATGAGAAAGACCCCCTCCCTATTGGTATAGTGTTCAATGATGCTCTTTTCTTTATTCAGAGGAGCAAATAGAATCTATAGTTGATTTTTGTTTTCTTCATTTCTACTGAAAATGTTCATTCTTTAATCAAGCAGCTGCCACACTGCTAGCTTGTTTCCAGACTGAGCTACTCCAAAAGCAGCCTGCACCCCATTTCTGGGGTCTGCAGAGAATCTGTAGGCCTGTTAGGACACAGTGGATGCCTTGTAAGTCATTTGGCTGCTTGTGCTCCCATTGCATGCCAATTAGTCTGTGGGCTGCTCTTTTTCTGCAGCCATTGAAATACACCCTTATTTCAGGAATGTCTCAGGACCACATGACTGAGACATGAAATGAGGCTGATGCCCAATGTTGGTCATCAACCTGGACCCCGAATGGCCCTGGCAAAATCTACCTTTAGAAAATTATTTTCAGATGAAGAAGTATAAAATGTAAATATTTTACAAAATGAATCATTTTTATGTTGGATTTATAAGGGAGGTTTATAAAGGATTTTGTGAAGGAAAACAAGTTTCTATGAGTTCTAAATGCTGCCTTAGCACCATGATTTCTTTTCTCTCTAACTTAACTGCATTATCTGTCTTCTAAAAATTTTAAATGCAATGTTCTAAGATCTTAGTGTAACGGGTTTAGCTGAAGATGTAAACTGCTGCTGCTAAGTTGCTTCAGTCGTGTCCGACTCTGTGACCCCATAGACAGCAGCCCACCAGGCTCCCCCATCCCTGGGATTCTCCAGGCAAGAACACTGGAGTGGGTTGCCATATCCTCCTCCAAAGCGTGAAAGTGAAAAGTGAAAGTAAAGATGCTCAGTTGCGTCCGACTCTTAGCGACCCCATGGACCGCAGCCTACCAGGCTCCTCCATCCATGGGATTGTCCAGGCAAGAACACTGGAGTGGGTTGCCATTGCCTTCTCCGATGTAAACTGCAAATGGCACCATATTTCTAACATTGCTATAATGAAGTGAGGAGGACTGAACAGTCGGAGAAGACATAGGAGGTAATCAGAGATTTGGGGCCTGGAGGCAGAATGTAAAGAGCTGCTGGAGTTCTGAATGCTCTCAAATGCTCTGAGTCACTTTACAAATAGCCAGAGTTTCAGCACAGCTTTTCTTGAGAGCTACTCTCTAGCAGAACATAGATTTCCCCTCAAAGAAATCATACCTGATAGAGAATCCCCAATTAATCAGCCTGCCCATCTCAGAGCATTCATCTTATATCAAGTGGAGCCACTGCCAACCCTATTGTGGGATGTACAAGCCACTTTTAAGTAAAAACACTTATTAAACACTCAGGTGTTTAGATACATTAGCACTCAAAGTTAATTCCTGACACATGTCCAGCTTTAATGATAATTTTTCTTATTTCCTCTTGTTAATTAATGGGTCCTCACCAAGGCCCCAAACCTCAGTGGGGACCAGAATAAACACTTAGGCTTACAAATACTGAATAGGATGTCTTCCTGATTCACATAGAGAGAACAGAGAAACCCTGGAAATATTCTTCATCCTTGAGCATCCTGATGAGTGATGCTTTTCAAGTGTCATTCTCTCTTTCCACACCCTAGCCCATTAGCCCCACTGTGTAAAGAAAGGCACACTTATCTTGAATATAACGATGGTCCCTACCTTGAAGGGAAAAATCCTCCCAGAGTGACAGACAGACATACAGTTCAAAATATTGGTGATGTCTGACACAGTGAAGTAATGGGGACCAGATTTATCTTCCACCCACAATAAACCCCAAATGGCAAAATACATAAAACAATAGTCTTCAAAACACTGGACATCAGGCAGTAAAGGGCAGTGATCTCTGATAAATGGAAGACAGACAAAGTGAGCCCTCTGTTGCTCCAGCTTATTTCCTAAAAGTGCTTCTAGACAGTGGTGTGGGGAGGGGTAACCGAGGTAATCCCCTGAGGTGAGGAGATAGAGCTGAGCATCCAGGGAGACCAAGGAGCTGGAGTGCATAGGCAGAGCTCCAGAGAGGAGAGAGTTGCACAGAAAGAAAAACCTGGGGAGCAACAGAAGGTTCCTCTCATACATTCATACATTTCTTACATTCTTAGGAAAGAAACCCTTTTCCCTCCAGATTTGGGAAAGAACCATCAAAAGAATTAGAGGAAACAGTGACTCATTATTATGCAGGTCTGGGAACTATGTCTGTTCTCATTAGCCACACTGGAAAACTCACGATTCACGCCGTGGGTAAACACTCAGATTTTGCCTCAGTAGAGAGGAATAAATAACCTAGACTAGACTGGGAGCTGACTGTGGCTCAGATCATGAACACCTTATTGCCAAATTCAGACTTAAATTGAAGAAAGTAAGGAAAACCACTAGACCATAAAGATATGACCTAAATCAAATTCCTTATAATTTTCAGTGGAAGTGAGAAATAGATTTAGGGGACTAGATTTGATAGAGTGCCTGATGAACTATGGACAGAGGTTCATGACATTGTACAGGAGACAGGGATCAATACCATCCCCATGGAAAAGAAATGCAAAAAAGCAAAATGGCTGTCTGGGGAGGCCTTAGAAATAGCTGTGAAAAGAAGAGAAGTGAAAAGCAAAGGAGAAAAGGAAAGATATAAGCATCTGAATGTAGAGTTCCAAAGAATAGCAAGAAGAAATAAGAAAGCCTTCTTCAGCGATCAATGCAAAGAAATAGAGGAAAACAACAGAATGGGAAAGACTAGAGATCTCTTCAAGAATATTAGAGATATCAAGGGAACGTTTCATGCAAAGATGGGCTCAATAAAGGACAGAAATGGTATGGACCTAACAGAAGCAGAAGATATTAAGAAGAGGTGGCAAGAATACACAGAAGAACTATACAAAAAAGATCTTCACCACCAATATAATCATGATGGTGTGATCACTAGAGCCAGACATCCTGGAATGTGAAGTCAAGTGGGCCTTAGAAAGCATCACTACAAACAAAGCTAGTGGAGGTGATAGAATTCCAGTTGAGCTATTTCAAATCCTGAAAGATAATGCTGTGAAAGTGCTGCATTCAATATGCCAAAAAATTTGGAAAACTCAGCAGTGGCCACAGGACTGGAAAAGGTCAGTTATCATTCCAATCCCAAAGAAAGGCAATGCCAAAGAATGCTCAAACTACCGCACAATTGCCCTCATCTGACACACTAGTAAAGTAATGCTCAAAATTCTCCAAGCCAGGCTTCAGCAATACATGAACTGTGAACTTCCAGATGTTCAAGCTGGATTTAGAAAAGGCAGAGGAATAAGAGATCAAATTGCCAACATCCGCTGGATCATCGAAAAAGCAAAAGAGATCCAGAAAAACATCTATTTCTGCTTTATTGACTATGCCAAAGTTTTTGATTGTGTGGATCACAATAAACTGTGGAAAATTCTTCAAGAGATGGGAATACCAGACCACCTGACCTGCCTCTTGAGAAACCTATATGCAAGTCAGGAAACAACAGTTAGAACTGGACATGGAACAACAGACTTTTAGTACGTCAAGGCTGTATATTGCCACCCTGCTTATTTAACTTATATGCAGAGTACATCATGAGAAATGCTGGGCTGGAAGAAGCACAAGCTGGAATCAAGATTGCTGGGAGAAATATCAGTAACCTCAGATATGCAGATGATACCACCTTTATGGTAGGAAGTGAAGAGGAACTGAAAGACTCTTGATGAAAGTAAAAGAGGAGAGTGAAAAAGTTGGCTTAAAGCTCAACATTCAGAAGTAAGATCATGGCCTCTGGTCCCATCACTACATGGGAATAGATGGGGAAACAGTGGAAACAGTGTCAGACTTTATTTTTTTGGGCTCCAAAATCACTGTAGATGGTGATTGCAGCATTGATATTAAAGGATGCTTACTCCTTGGAAGGAAAGTTATGACCAACCTAGATAGCATATTGAAAAGCAGAGACATCACTTTGCCAACAAAAGTCCGTCTAGTCAAGGCTATGGTTTTTCCTGTGGTCATGTATGGATGTGAGATTTAGACTGTGAAGAAAGCTGAGCACCGAAGAATTGATGCTTTTGAACTGTGGTGTTGGAGAAGACTCTTTAGAGTCCCTTGGACTGCAAGGAGATCCAACCAGTCCATTCTGAAGGAGATCAGTCCTGGGTGTTCTTTGGAAGGACTGATGCTAGAGCTGAAACTCCAATACTTTGTCCACCTCATGCAAAGAGTTGACTCACTGGAAAAGGCTCTAATGCTGGGAGGGATTGGGGGCAGGAGGAGAAGGGGACGACAGAGGATGAGATGGCTGGATGGCATCACCGACCTGATGGACATGGGTTTGGGTGAACTCCGGGAGTTGGTGATGAACAGGGAGGCCTGGCTTGCTGCAAGTTTTGGGGTTGCAAAGAGTTGGACACGACTGAGTGAATGAACTGGACTGTAATGAGGCAGACATACTTGCTGATCTGCCTAACAAATCATAAAAGTAAACTACTTCAGATAGTTTTCTCCTTTTGGGTTTTAACTGCATATTAGAACTATGCTCAAGGAAAGCAATACAAATACCAAAATTCCCATGACCCAGCAAGGTGACATTCATGGTATTCGGCATCCAGTCAATATTATCAGGAGTGGAAAGAGGTGAGAAAACACACCTATCTGTTCAGTTCAGTTCAGTCGCTCAGTCCTGTCTGACTCTTTTCGACCCCATGAATCACAGCACGCTAGGCCTCCCTGTCCATCACTAACTCCTGGAGTTCACTCAGACTCACATCCATCGAGTCAGTGATGCCATCCAGCCATCTCATCCTCTGTCATCCCCTTCTCCTCCTGCCCCAATCCCTCCCAGCATCAGAGTCTTTTCCAATGAGACAACTCTTTTCATGAGGTGGCCAAAGTACTGGAGTTTCAACTTTAGCATCATTCCTTCCAAAGAAATTCCAGGGCTGATCTCCTTCAGAATGGACAAGTTGGATCTCCTTGCAGTCCAAGGGACTCTCAAGAGTCTTCTCCAACACCACAGTTCAAAAGCATCAATTCTTCGGCCCTCAGCCTTCTTCACAGTCCAACTCTCACATCCATACATGACCACTGGAGAAACCATAGCCTTGACTAGACAGACCTTTGTTGGCAAAGTAATGTCTGTGCTTTTGAATATGCTATCTAGGTTGGACATTACTCTCTTTCCAAAGAGTAAGCGTCTTTTAATTTCATGGCTGTGGTCACCATCTGCAGTCATTTTGGAGCCCCCAACAATAAATTCTGACCCCGTTTCCAATGTTTCCCCATCTATTTCTCATGAAGTGATGGGACCAGATGCCATGATCTTAGCTTTCTGAATGCTGAGCTTTAAGCCAACTTTTTCACTCTCCACTTTCACTTTCATCAAGAGGCTTTTGAGTTCCTCTTCACTTTCTGCCATAAGGGTGGTGTCATCTGCATGTCTGAGGTTATTGATATTTCTCCCAGAAATCTTGAATCCAGCTTGTGTTTCTTCCAGTCCAGAGTTTCTCATAATGAAAGACTAATCAAAGGAAAGCAACACGAAACTGGCCCTGAAGTTAGAATTAGCAGTTCAGCTCAGTTTAGTCGCTCAGTCGTGTCCATTCCTTGTGACCCCATGGAGTGCAGCACACTAGGCTTCCCTGTCCATCACCAACCCCCAGAGCTTGCTCAAACTCATGTCATTGAGTTGGTGATGCCATCCAACCATCTCATCCTCTGTCATCCCCTTCTCATCCTGCCTTCAATCTTTCCCAGCATCAGGGTCTTTTACCAATGAGTCAGTTCTTCGAATCAGGTGGCCAAAGTATTGGAGTTTCAGCTTCAGCATCAGTCCTTCCAAAGAACACCCAGGACTGATTTCCTTTAGAATGGAGTGGTTGGATCTTCTTGCAGTCCAAGGGACTCTCAAGAGTTTTCTCCAACACCACAGTTCAAAAGCATCAATTCTTCGGTGCTCAGCTTTCTTCACAGTCCAACTCTCACATTCATACATGCCCACTGGAAAAACCATAGTTTTGACTAGATGGACCTTTTTTGGCAAAGTAATGTCTCTGCTTTTTAATATGCTGTCTAGGTCTGTCATAACTTTTCTTCCAAGGAGTAAGCGTCTTTTAATTTCATGGCTGCAGTCACCATCTACAGTGATTTTGGAGTCCCCAAAATGAAGTCTGCCACTGTTTCCACTTTCCCCATCTATTTCCCATGAAGTGATGGGACCAGATGCCATGATCTTAGTTTTCTGAATGCTGAGCTTTAAGCCAACTTTTTCACTCTCCACTTTCACTTTCATCAAGAGGCTTTTTAGTTCCTCTTCACTTTTTGCCATAAGGGTGGTGTCATCTGCATATCTGAGGTTATTGATATTTCTCCCAGCAATCTTGATTCCAGCTTGTGCTTCTTCCAGCCCAGCGTTTCTCACGATGTACTCTGCATATAAGTTAAATAAGCAGGGTGACAATATACAGCCTTGACATACTCCTTTTCTTATTTGGAACCAGTCTGTTGTTCCATGACCAGTTCTAACTGTTGCTTCCTGACCTGCATATAGGTTTCTCAAGAGGAAGTGGTCAAATAGGAGATGGCAAGATTGAACATTGACATTTTAGGTATCAGTGAACTAAAATTGACTGGAATGGGTGAATTTAACTCAGATGACCATTATATCTACCACTGTGGGCAAGAATCTCTTAAAAGTAATGGAGGAGCCGTCATAGTCAACAAAAGAGTCTGAGATGCAGTTGTTGGGTGCAATCTCAAAAATGAAAGAATGATCTCTGCTCATTTCTAAGGCAAATCGTTCAGTATCACAGTAATCTAAGTCTATGCCACAACCAGTAACCCTGAAGAAGCTGAAGTTGAACAGTTCTATGAAGACCTAGAAGATCTTATAGAACTAACACCCCCAAAAGATGTCCTTTTCATTATAGGGGATTGGAATGCAAAAGTAGGAAGTCAAGAAATACCTGGAGTAACAGGCAAATTTGGCCTTGGAGTACAGAATGAAGCAGGGCAAAGGCTAATTGAGTTTTGCCAAAAGAATGCACTTTTCATAGTGAACACCCTCTTACAACAACAGAAGAGATGGCTCTGCACATGGGCATCACCAGATGGTCAACATTGAAATCAGATTGATTATATTCTTTGCAGCCAAAGATGGAGAAACTTTATACAGTCAGCAAAAACAAGACCAGTAGCCAACTGTGGCTGAGATCATGAACTCCTCATTGCCAAGTTCAGAATTAGCAGAGGAGGATATTAAAACACTTATTATCCATCAAAAACTTGTACAAAATGTTCCTAGCAGCTTTATTCATGATAGTTAAGACTGGAAGCAGTACAGCCATCCATTAGCAAGAATATGGATAAACAGACCTCTTAGCAATAAGAAGGATCGTTCTGGAAAAGATACAACATCAATGAATCTCAAGAATACTTTTTCTGTGTGAAAAAAAGCCAAGCCTAAAAAAGTACATACTGTTTGAATGATTCCACATATTCAACAGTGTGGAGATTCCTTAAAAAACTGGAAATAGAACTGCCTTATGATCCGGCAATCCCACTGCTAGGCATACACATTGAGGAAACCAGAAGGGAAAGAGACACGTGTACCCCAATGTTCATCACAGCACTGTTTATAATAGCCAGGACATGGAAGCAACCTAGATGTCCATCAGCAGATGAATGGAAAAGAAAGCCGTGGTACATATACACAATGGAGTATTACTCAGCCATTAAAAAGAATACATTTGAATCAGTTCTAATGAGGTGGATGAAACTGGAGCCTATTATACAGAGTGAAGTAAGGCAGAAAGAAAAACACCAATACAGTATACTAACGCATATATATGGAATTTAGAAAGATGCCAACAATAACCCTGTGTACGAGACAGCAAAAGAGACACTGATGTATAGAACAGTCTTATGGACTCTGTTGCAGAGGGAGAGGGTGGGAAGATTTTGGAGAATGGCATTGAAACATGTAGAATATAATGTATGAAACAAGTTGCCAGTCCAGGTTCGATGCACGATACTGGATGCTTGGGGCTAGTGCACTGGGACGACCCAGAGGGATGGTATGGGGAGGGAGGAGGGAGGAGAGTTCAGGATGGGGAACACATGTATACCTGTGGCGGATTCATCTTGATATTTGGCAAAACTAATACAATATTGTAAAGTTTAAAAATAAAATAAAAAGTTTCAAACAGGTAAAATTAAACTATGATGATAGAAATTAGTTTATGGTTCCTTTTGTGATGAGGGGATAAACAGAGAAAGAAGACAAGACCATTTTAGGGTAATAAAATGTCCTCTCACCAATTGTGATGTGAATTATAAGAGTGTATACATTGTAAAAATGTATCAAGCTTCACAGACTCTGCATTTCACACAATAAAAATTTTTGTTAAAGTTGTAAATAATTGAATGGAAAATTAGGCACTTCATTTTTAAGAGCAAATCAAATGGCCAATAATAAACATCTGAAAACATGCTTAGTGTCATTGGGATTCAGGAAAAAAAGTAAGTTAGGACCACAGTGAAATGGCAGAATAGAAGGATGTGTACTCATCTTCTCCTGCAAGAACTCCAAAATTGCAACACACTGCTGAACAACCATCAACAGGAGAATGTTGGATCCCACCAAAAAAATTACCCCACGTCCAAGGGCAAAGGCAAAGACCCAACAAGATAGTAGGAAGGGAAAAATTGCATTTAGAATCAAGCCCCATACCCACCAGAGATGCTTGGAGGGCTCAAACAAAGCCTTGTGTGCACCAGGATCCAGAGACTCCACAGAGAGTGAGCCAGACATGCCTTTGAGTGTTTCAGTGTCTTCTGTGGAGGCACGGGCCAGCAGAGCCAGAGGTTCTGGTTGAAGCAGACCTGAGGCATGCAGTATGTGGCATAAGTACTCTTGGAGGAGTTCACCATTAGCCCTATCATAGAGCTGCTGAGCAAATGACCCACAAACTTTGGAACAATTATACCAAAGAAACTCTCGTGCTGTTAAGATAATTTTAGGACCCACAATATATTTTCCAACCTGGGGATCTGGCAAAGGGACTTCTCCAGAACCCCCAGGGAATTTGATTTTGGAGGCCAGTGAGATTTCATTATAGAACTTCCACAGGACTGGAGAAACAGACTCTTGAAGGGCACAAACCGAACTTTGTGCACACTGGGAGCCAGGGGATAGGAGAAATGTCCCCACAAGAGATTGAGCCACACATGCCTGTGAGTGTCTAGGAGTCTTCAACAGAGGCGTGGGTTGACAATGGCCTGTGGCAGGTCAGAGGCACTCAATACAACAGTGCATACACTAGTTCTTTTGAAGGAGGTCACCATTACAGGCCAAACTACAGGGAGGGAACATGGCCCCATCCATCAACAGAAAATTGGATTCAAGATTTACTAAGCCCATCAGAACAAGACACAGTTTCCCCACAGTCAGTCTCTCCCACCAAGAAGTTTCCATAAGCTTCTTATCATTATCCATCAGAAGGCAGAAAGAATGAAAACCACAGTCCCAGAAAACTAACTAAACTGATCACATGGATCACAGGCTTGTCTAACTCAATGAAACTATGAGCCATGTCAAAAAGGACAACCCAAGACAGATGGGTCATGGTGGAGAGTTCTGACAAAACGTGATCCACTGGAGAAGGGAATGGCAAACCACTTCGGTGTTATTGCCTTGAGATCCCATGAACAGTATGAAGTCAAAAAGATATGACACTGAAAGATGAACTCCGCAGGTGGGTAGGTGCCCATATGCTAGTGGAGAACAGTAGAGAAATAACTCTGGAAAGAATGAAGAGATGGAGCCAAAGTGAAAACAATGCTCAGCTGAAGATGTGATTGGTAATGGAAGTAAAGTCTGATGCTGTAAAGAACAATATTGCTCAGGAACCTGGTATGTTAGGTCCATGAATCAAGGTAAATTGGAAGTGGTCAAACAGGAGATGCCAAGAGTGAACATCAACATTTTAGGAATCAATGAACTAAAATCAACTGGAATGGCTGAATTTAACTCAGATGACCATTATATCTACTACTGTGGGCAGGAATCCCTTAAAAGTAATGGAGGAGCCGTCATAGTCAAAAAAAGAGTCTGAGATACAGTTCTTGGGTGCAATCTCAAAAACAACAGAATGATCTCTGCTCATTTCCAAGGCAAACCATTCAATATCACAGTAATCCAAGTCTATGCCCCAACCAGTAATGCTGAAGAAGCTGAAGTTGAACAGTTCTATGAAGACCTAGAAGACCTTCTGGAAGTAACACCCAAAAAAAGATGTCCTTTTTGTTATAGGAGACTGGAATGCAAAAGTAGGAAGTCAAGAAATACCTGGCGTAACAGGCAAATTTGGCCTTGGAGTACAAAACCAAGCAGGTCAAAGGCTAATAGAGTTTTGCCAAGAAAATGCACTAGTCATAGCAAACACCCCCTTCCAACAATACAAAACAAGACTCTACACGTGGACATCACCTGATGGTCAATACTGAAATCAGATTGATTATATTCTTTGCAGCCAAAGATGGAGAAACTTTATACAGTCAGGAAAAACAAGACTGGGAGATGACTGTGGCTCAGATCATGAACTCCTTATTACAAAATTCAGACTTAAATTGAAGAAAATAGGGGAAATCACTATACCATTCAGGTATGACCTAAATCAAATCTCTTATGATTATACAGTGGAAATGACAAATAGATTCAAGGATCTGATAGAGTGCCTGAAGAACTATGGACAGAGGTTCATGACACTGTACAGCAGGAAGTGATCAAGATGATCCCCAAGAAAAAGAAATGCAAAAGGCAAGCAAAATGGTTGTCCTAGGAGGCCTTACAAATAGCTGAGAAAAGAAGAGAAGCAAAAAACAAAGGAGAAAAGAAAAGATATACCCATTTGAATGCAGAGTTCCAGAGAATAGCACAGGGAGATAAGAAAGCCTTCCTCAGTGATCGATGCAAGGAAATAGAGGAAAATGATAGAATGGGAAAGACTAGAGATCTCTTCAAGAAAATTAGAAATACCAAGTGAACATTTCAGGCAAAGATGGGTACAAGAAAAGATTGAAATGGTATGGACCTAACTGAAGCAGAAAGTTAAAGAAGATGTGGCAAGAATACACAGAAGAACCACACACACAAAAATATCTTCATGATCCAGATCTCCACGATGGTGTGATCACCCACCTAGAGCCGGACATCCTGGAATGAGAAGTCAAGTGGGCTTTAGGAAGCATCATTATGAACAAAGTGAGTGGAGGTGATTGAATTACAGTTGAGCTATTTCAAATCTTAAAAAATGATTCTGTGCAAGTGCTGCACTCAATATACCAGCAAATTTGGAAGTCAACAGTGGCCACAGGACTGGAAATGGTCAGTTTTCATTCCAATCCCAAAGGAAAGCAATACCAGAGAATGTTCACACTACTGCACGATTGCACTCATCTCACACACTAGCAAAGGAAGGCTCAAAATTCTTCAAACCAGGTTATAACAGTAGGTGAACTGTGAGCTTCCTGATGCTCAAGCTGGGTTTAGAAAAGGCAGAGGAACCAGAGTTCAAAAGGCCAACATCCATTGGATCATGGAAAAAGCAAGAGAGTTCCGGAAAAACATCTGTTTCTGCTTTATTGACTATGCCAAAGCCTTTGACTCTGTGGATCACAACAAATTGTGGAATATTCTTAAAGAGATAAGAATACCAGACCACTTTACCTGCCTCCTGAGATATCTGTATGCAGGTCAAGAAGCAACAGTTAAAACTGAACATGGAACAACAGACTGGTTCCAAATCGGGAAAGGAGTACTTGAGGGCTGTATATTGTCACCCTTCTTATTTAACTTATATGCACAGTACATCATGTGAAATGCTAAGCTGGATGAAGCACAAGCTGGAATCAAGATTGTTGGAAGAAATATCAATAACCTCAGATATGCAGATGACACCACCCTTATGGCAGAAAGTGAAGAAGAACTAAAGAGACTCTTGTGAAAGTCAAAGAGGGGAGTGAAAAGATGGCTTAAAGCTCAGCATTCAGCAAATTAAGATCATGACATCTGGTCCCATCACTTCATGGAAAATAGGTGGGGAAACAATGGAAACACTGACAGACTTTATTTTCTTGGGCTCAAAAATCATTACAGATGGTGACTGCAGCCATGAAATTAAAAAACTCTTGCTCCTTGGAAGAAAAGCTATGATGAAACTAGACAGCATATCAAAAGCAGAGACATTACTTTGCCAACAATTATCCATCTAGTCAGTGCTATGGTTTTTCCAGTAGTCATGTAAGGATGTGACAGTTGGACCATAAAAAAGCTGAGTGCTGAAGAATTAATGCTTTTGAACTGTGGTGTTAAAGAAGACTCTTGAGAGTTCCTTGGACTGTAAGGAGATCAAACTAGTCAATCCTAAAGGAAATCAGTCCTGAATATTCATTGGAAGGACTGATGCTGAAGCTGAAACTCCAATACTTTGGCCACTTGATGCTAAGAACTAACTACTTGGAAAAGATCCTGGTGCTGGTAAAGATTGAAGGCAAGAGAAGGGGACAATAGAGGATGAGATGATTGCATGGCATCGCCAACTCGATGGGCCTGAGTTTGAGTAAGCTCTGGGATTTGGAGCTGTATAGGGAAGCCTGACGAGCTGCAGTCCATGGTGTTGCAAAGCATTCGACACAGCTGAATGACTGAACTGCCACTGAACTGATAAAGTGAAAAATCATGTCTATCAAATTGGTGGTATTGAAAAATTTGAAAGCAGTTGACACTGTTTGATCACATCTCTTGCCTGGAAAATCCCATGCACAGAGGAGCCTGGCGGGCTACTGTCCACGGGGTCACAAAAGAATTGGACACAACTTAGTGACTAGACAACAGCAACAATGCTGAATTAAAAAGCAGTCTCCAAAGAGCACTTCTAGTATGATTTCATCTGTAAAGATTTCAAGAACATGCAAAACTAAACCATTGTTTAGAGGTACAAACACATAGTCAAACAATAATACAGACAAGAAAGGGAATAATTAACACAATTTTAAGTCACTTTGAGAATTTATTTTATTGAAGCATAGTCCATTTATAACATTTTGTTAATTTCTGCTGTATAGAAAGTGATTCAGTTATGCACATACATACCTTCTTTTTCATATTCATTTTCATCATGATTTATCCAGGAAATTTAATAGAGTTCCCTGTGCTCTGCAGTGGGACTTCATTGTTTATCAATTCTCTATATAATAGCTTGCACCTGTTAATTCCACACTCTCAATCTATTTCTCCGCCACTCATCCCCCTCTTGGCAACTACATGTCTGATCTCTATGTATGTGACTCTGTTTATGTTTCATAGATAAGTTCATCTGTGTCATATTTTATATTCCACATATAAGTGACATCATATGGTATTTATCTTGCCCTTCCTGACTTACTTCACTTACTATGATAATCTCTAGGTCCATCCATGTTGCTGCAAATGACTCTATTTCATTCTCGTGGCTGAGTAGTTTTCCATTATGTATATGTACCCCATTTATTTTTATATGTTGTCTGTAGATGGACATTTAGGTTGTTTCCATGTCTTGGCTTCCCAGGTGGTGCAATGGTAAAGAATCTGCCTGCCAGTGCAGGAGGCACAGGGGACCTAAGTTTGATTCCTGGGTCAGAAAGATACCCTGAAGGAAGATATGGCAACCCACTCCAGTATTCTTGCCATGGAAAATCCCATGGACAAGGGAGCCTGGTTGGCTGTAGTCCATGGGGTCGCAAAGAGTCAGACACAACTTAGCAACTGAGAGTGCATGCACAACGTCTTGGATATTGTGAATAGTACTGCTGTGAACATAAGGGGATTTATGGTTTTGAATTATAGTTTTGTCTGGATATATGGATAAGAGTGGAACTGTAGGATCATATAGTAATTCTATTTTTAAATTTTTTGAGGAACTTTCATACTGTTTTCCACAGTGATTGCTCCAACTTACATTCCCACCAACAGTAGAGGAGGATTCCCTTTCCTCCATACCCTCTCCAATATTTGTTATTTACACACATTTTAATGATAGCCTTTCTAACCTGTGACAGGTGATACCTCATTGGAGTTTAGATCTGCCTTTCTCTAGTAATTAGCAATGTTGAGCATCTTTTCATGTGCCTGTTGACTGTATTATTATAAATGTCATGTGTATTCTACTAGAGTTCTTTCTTGTCCACTTAATAACTAGCACAAAATATAGTAAACCATTGAACAAAGAGAATTTAGAATGATAAACCAAAGAATGTATGATAAAATTTAAAATATAATTTCTTATTATGAAACAACAACCTGAAGTCTTTAAGAAAACTCATTTGTAAATCTGCCAAGTTCTTAAGGTGGAAATTTCTCATTTAAAATTATAAGATCACCATGTAATAAAGGTATTACTGAAATAATGTGAGTGAATAATGTTATATATAAAACAATGAACTCAGATAAATGCCACGGTACTGTAAAAAGCATTCTTTATTCTCGGCTCAGAATTAATTGAATGCCCTATGGAGGCAAGTTGCGCTAGTAGAAACGTTTTGTTGTTCCTATAAAGAAGTTCATTTGATCTATTACACAACTGTTGATTATGTCTGTGAAGAATTTATCTTCTTTGCATAGCATTTCAAAGTCATCAGAAGTACCACAGGAAATAACTTCCAGAATCAAGGGTGGTTGTGGTAGAAACAACATATAAGGTCTCATTCACTTCTAAAGAGTGGTTTTAAGTCTATAGCAAAATTGAGTAGAAGGTACAGAGATATTCCATATAATCCCTGCTTCAATATATGCATGGTCTGCCCCCCTAGCAACATCCTCCACCAGAGTGTCACATTTGTTACAGCTGATGAACATACATTGACACATCATTACTACTCAGAGCCCGATTTAAAAAAACAACATTCAAACTCACACTGTTATTCTTTTCCTTCTAAATACTAATGTATCCTCAGTGCATACCTATGTATGAACATGCCACTGATACCCAGAGGAAGAACATCTGAATCAGAGTATAGTTTGCCCAAGGAGAGACAATTCCATTCTGATGTGTCAACTTCTAACAAGTTCCAGGAAGCCTTCACAAGCATATGTACCTAGCCCAAGTGTGCCACAGCTTGATGAGTTACCACATGACTAAGTCTACCAAAAGGAAGAGAAAAGCCATAGACAGTGTTTTGTTCATCTAACACAGGCTTAAGAAAAGAGTGTAGTCTCAGTGGACGCCAACCAATACCACAAGCCTGGAAGAGCTGCCAGTACTTCAGGGCAACTAGGTTAGGAGTGAGTAGAGTATAGGAGGTAGTTCTGGAGGGAAGAAGCAATCTGTCTTATAAAAGCACCCAGATTTCTGGCATAAATGGTTCATGTGTCTATTGTAAGTGAATCCATAAACTGCTTTTTAAGAATCAGCAAGTTCTTTCTTTGTCGGTGCTCAGCTTTTGTTATTATATCTATAGCAGTTGAAGGCAAATTATGCAGAGTGCAGAGTTTAGTCAATTTTTGCCTTTATTTCAGTTAATACATTTATCTTGTTTCAAAGACATACAGATGGAAACAGTTATTCAGATTATAGTGAAAGAAAAGAACAAAAGCTCATTTGCAAGCTTCTCTCCACAGTTTTCTTAACCACCATGAGAATCTCTTTCATTATGGTGTCTAATTTAGTTGAATTGAACATCAGCATCACACTGTTACTTTCTTTATTCAACCCAAGAGCTCAAGTAATGTGTCTGCTCAGAGAAAGGAGACCTTCTCAATGTCCAGCTCTGCATACAACCTCCAATTACGCACATGCCATTGAAACACAAGTGTGTAAAAAAGGAGAAAATGGCAGTTCAGCTCTGCAGAATTTGGTGGATAGAATAGACTTGGAAAAGTATTGAAAAATCTTGAGCCACTTACCAGTTGAGAAAAACAGAGATCAAGAAGTTTAAGTAACTGGTCCAAAGTCACACAGGAAACCAGGATTAGGTTGCAACTGTGTTGAACCCAGGTTTTCTGACCATAAAGCCATGGTTTTTTCCTTCCCTCTGTGTTGCCTTTTTCTCTGCCTCTTGTATTACTTGGAAATATCTATTTTCTATCTCACTAGCTTTCAAAAGAACAAAACAAATCAGTGGTTTGACAACATACAGATTTATCCGAATAGAAATGAGGTATATTGGCACATGGTTTAATTGTAAGACATTATATTCTCTTAGTTGTTAACTATCATCACACCTGCATTTTTCTTCTGACATAAGGACTCTGCTCTTTGAAGTGTTTGCCTGTCTTCTAGAGCAGGGAATCCCCAACCTCCTGGATCTTATGCCTGATGATCTGAGATGGAGCTGATGTAAAAACAACAGAAATAAAATGCACAATAAATGTAATGCACTTGAATCATTGGGAAACCATTCCCCACTCCCTGGTCTGTAGAATAGTTATTTCCATGAAAATTGTCCCTGGTGACAAAAAAAATTGGGGAATGTTGTTCTAGAGCTATAAAAGATGTGTTTTGATGAAGTATAATTGGGTAGAAAAACCTTCATTAGGGAAAAATTTACAGTATCTCATTGACTTTACTGAAGGCCAAAATTACAGCTTATTAAGCCAGGTCAAGAAACAAAAGTTAAAACCAGACAATGGACTGGTTCCAGTTGGGAAAGGAGTATGTCAAAGCTGTGTATTGTCACCCTGCTTATTTAACGTATATGCAGAATACATCATGGGAAATGCTAGTCTGGATGAAGCACAAGCTGGAATCAAGATTGCTGGAGGAAATATCAATAACCTCAGATAGGCAGATGATACCACCCTTATGGCAGAAAGCAAAGAGGAACTAAGGAGCCTCTTGATGAAAGTGAAAGAGGAGAGTGAAAAAGCTGGCTTAACATTCAACATTCAAAAACAAAGATCATGGCATCTGGTCCCATCACTTCATGGCAAATATATGGGGAAACAATGGAAACAGTAACAGACTTTATTTTTGGGGGATCCAAAATCACTTCGGAAGGTGACTGCAGTTATGAAATTAAAGATGCTTGCTCTTTGGAAGAAAAGATATGACCAACCTAGACAGCATATTGAAAAGCAGAAACATTACTTTGCCAACAAAGGTCCATCTAGTCAAAGCTATGGTTTTTCTAATAATCATGTATGGATGTGAGAACTGGACCATAAAGAAAGCTGAGCCCTGAAGAACTGATGCCTTGAATAGTGGTACTGAATACTCTTGAGAGTCCCTTGGACTGCAAGGAGATCAAATCAGTCAATCCTAAAGGAAACTAAAGAGTCAGACATGACTGAGCAACTGAACACCAACAACCAAGTCAAAAACCGTTTTTCAATCAAACATATTTATCCATCATAATTTTAGTTTAGTTTATAATTGCCTTAACAGACATAATGAAAAATTATCAAAGAAAGTCAAATGCAAAGTACAAAAAAATAAAAATCTATGATACAGACGTAACTCTCAACTATTTGATACTCTACTGATCAGTGCTGCTGCTGCTGCTGCTGCTAAGTTGCTTCAGTTGTGTCTGACTCTGTGTGACCCCATAGATGGCAGCCCACCAGGCTCCCCCGTCCATGGGATTCTCCAGGCAAGAACACTGCAGTGGGTTGCCATAACTTGAAGATATTTGCTATTCGTTCAGTACGAATTATGTGTGCAGCCTTTAAGTTTAGTTCATTCACTCAGTCATGTCTGTCTCTTTGCGACCCCATGGACCGCTGCACACCAGGCTTTCCTGTCCTTCACCAACTCCCGGAACTTTCTCAAACTCACTTCCACTGAGTTGGTGATGCCATCCAACCATCTCATCCTCTGTCGTCCCCTTCTTCTCCTGCCTTCAATCTTTCTCAGCATCACGGTCTTTTCCAATGTGTCAGTTCTTCACATCAGGTGGCCAAAATATTGGAGCTTCAACTTCAGCATCAGTCTTCCAATGAATATTCAGGATTGATTTCCTTTAGGATGGACTGGTTTGATCTAGCAGTCCAAGGGACTCTCAAGAGTCTTCTCCAACACCACAGTTCAAAAGCATCAATTCTTTGATGCTCAGCTTTCTTTATAGTCCAACTCTCACATTCATATGTGAATACTGGAAAAACCATAGTGTTAACTAGATGGACCTTTGTCAGCAAAGTAATGTCTCTGCATTTTAATTTTGCATGGTATACACTCCATATAACTTAAATAAGCAGGGTAACAATATACGGCCTTGACATACTCCTTTCCCAATTTGGAATCAGTCCATTGTTCCATGTCCAGTCTAACTGTTGCTTCTTGATCTGCATACAGATTTCTCAGGAGGCAGGTAAGGTGGTCTGGTATTCTTATTTCTTTAAGAATTTTCCACAGTTTGTTGTGATCCACAAAGTCAAAGGATTTGGCATAGTCAATAAAGCAGAAACAGATGTTTTTCTGGAACTCTCTTGCTTTTTCCATGATCCAATGGATGTTGGCCTTTTGATCTCTGGTTCCTCTGCCTTTTCTAAACCCAGCTTGAGCATCAGGAAGCTCATTGTTCATGTACTGTTGAAGGCTGGCTTGGAGAATTTTGAGCATTCCTTTGCTAGCATGTGAGATGAGTGTAATCATGTGGTAGTTTGACCATTCTCTGGAATTGCTTTTCTTTGGGATTGGAATGAAAACTGATATTTTCCAGTCCTGTGACCATTGCTGAGTTTTCCAAATTTGCTGGCATATTGAGTGCAGCACTTTAACACCATCTTCTTTAAGGATTTGAATTCAACGGGAGTTATATCACCTCCACTAGCTTTGTTCCTAGTGATGCTTCCTAAGGCCCACTTGAGTTCACATTCCAGGATGTCTGGCTCTAGGTGAGTGATCCATATTCATCCCTCCAGTGAATATTCAGGTTTGGTTTCCTTCAGGATTGACTGGTTTGATCTTGTTGTCCAAGGGACTCTTGAGGTCTTCTCTAGCACCACAGTTCAAAGGCATCAGTTCTTTGGTGTTCAGCCTTCTTTATGGTCCAACTCTCAAATCTATACATGACTACTGGAAAGACCATCACTTTGACTATACAGACCTTGGTCAGCAAATTGAAGTCTCTGCTTTTTATTTAATTTATTTGTATTTTTTTAAATTTTATTTTATTTTTAAACTTTACAATATTGTATTAGTTTTGCCAAATATCGAAATGAATCCGCCATAGGTATACCTGTGTTCCCATCCTGAACCCTCCTCCCTCCTCCCTCCCCATACCATCCCTCTGGGTCATCCCAGTGCACCAGCCCCAAGCATCCAGTATCGTGCATCAAACCTGGACTGGTGACTCATTTCGTACATGATATTATACATGTTTCAATGCCATTCTCCCAAATCATCCCACCCTCTCCCTCTCCCACAGAGTCCAAAAGACTGTTCTATACATCAGTGTCTCTTTTGCTGTCTCGTACACAGGGTTATTGTTACCATCTTCCTAAGTTCCATATATATACGTTAGTATACTGTATTGGTGTTTTTCTTTCTGGCTTACTTCACTCTGTATAATAGGCTCCAGTTTCATCCACCTCGTTAGAACTGATTCAAATGTATTCTTTTTAATGGCTGAGTAATACTCCATTGTGTATATGTACCACTGCTTTCTTATCCATTCATCTGCTGATGGACATCTAGGTTGCTTCCATGTCCTGGCTATTATAAACAGTGCTGTGATGAATAGTACACGTGTCTCTTTCCCTTCTGGTTTCCTCAGTGTGTATGCCCAGCAGTGGGATGTGTTTAGGTTTGTCACAGCTTTTCTTCCAAGGAGCAAACATCTATTAATTTCATGGTTGCAGTCACTGTCTGCAGTGATTTTGGAGCCCAGGGAAATAAAATCTGTCACTGATTCTACTTTCTCCCCCATCTATTTGCCTTGAACTGATGAGACCAGATGCATGATCTGAGTTTTTTGAATGTTGAGTTTCAAGCCAGCTTTTTCACTCTGCTCTTTCACCGTCACTAAGAGGCTCTTTAGTTCCTCTTCACTTTCTGCCATTAGGGTGGTATTATCTGCCTACCCGAGGTTGTTGATATTTCTCCTGGTAATCTTGATTCTAGTTTGTGATTTATCCAGCCCAGCCTTGGTATGCTCATGGTGTAGATATAAAATTTCCAAAATACTCATTTTCCCTTGAAAACGAGAGTAAAATTTTTACCTTCCCCACTCTCAGATATTTTTCTTCTAGTTATGGCTCACTTCATTCATTTTCAAGAAAATATCTCTCAGATACCCAAATTTGAAAAGACAGAGTTTGTGAAACTAGATATTCCCTGATAAATGCAGCCAGTCAGCTTGTAATGCCGGTGATTTATACAAGTGTTTTTCTTTAAGACAACCACGTTTCTTTGGAATGCAGCAGAAGTGCTTCATGTGTACATCCCATTTTATCACACAAAATGTTAAGAAGTTTACACAAGGCTTGAAGATGTGATAAAATCAATAATTTCTCTGCTTTGTCAGGGACTGAAAGTAGCTGGCAGTGAAGAAATACAGTGACTACTAGGCAGTTTTGTGCCATTGCCTTGAATTGAGCTAAGGTACAACCATTACCTTACCAACCATTACCTTGACTGTGTGGATCACAATAATCTGTGGAAAATTCTGAAAGAGATGGGAATACCAGACCACCTGACCTGCCTCTTGAGAAATTTGTATGCAGGTCAGGAAGCAACAGTTAGAACTGGACATGGAACAACAGACTGGTTCCAAATAGGAAAGGGAGTACGTCAAGGCTGAATATTGTCACCCTGCTTATTTAACTTCTATGCAGAGTACATCATGAGAAATGCTGGGCTGGAAGAAGCACAAGCTGGAATCAAGATTGCCGGGAGAAATATCAATAACCTCAGATATGCAGATGACACCACCCTTATGGCAGAAAGTGAAGAGGAACTAAAAAGCCTCTTGATGAAAGTGAAAGAGAAGAGTGAAAAAGTTGGCTTGAAGCTAAACATTCCGAAAACAGAGATCATGGCCTCTGGTCCCATCACTTCATGGGAAATAGATGAGGAAACAGTGGAAACAGTGTCAGATTTTATTTTTTTGGGCTCCAAAATCACTGCAGATGGTGATTGCAGCCATGAAATTAAAAGACGCTTACTCCTTGGAAGGAAAGTTATGACCAACCTAGGTAGCATATTGAAAAGTAGAGACATTACTTTGCCAACAAAGTTTCGTCTAGTCAAGGCTATGGTTTTTCCAGTGGTCATGTATGGATGTGAGAGTTGGACTGTGAAGAAAGCTGAGTGCTGAAGAATTGATTCTTTTGAACTGTGGTGTTGGAGAAGACTCTTGAGAGTCCCTTGGACTGCAAGGAGATCCAACTTGTCCATTCTGAAGGAGATCAGCCCTGGTATTTCTTTTGAAGGAATGATGCTGAAGCTGAAACTCCAGTACTTTGGCCACCTCATGAGAAGAGTTGACTCATTGGAAAAGACTCTGATGCTGGGAGGGATCAGGGGCAGGAGGAGAAGGGGATGACAGAGGATGAGATGGCTGGATGGCATCACTGACTCAATGGATGTGGGTCTGAGTGAACTCCGGGAGTTGGTGATGGACAGGGAGGCCTGGCCTGCTGCAATTCATGGGGTTGCAGAATTGGATAGGACTGAGCGACTGAACTGAACTGAACTGAACTGACAACCATTACCTTTGCACAATTAGTGTAAGTGCAATATAGTGATAAAGGCAAATATATAACATTTGTGGGTTCACTGAGAGCATAATGGAGACCTCTAGGGTCTGATGGACTGCAATTTGTTAAGCATTGCTGTTTTTTAGAAAAGAAAGACCCTATCATGCACCACTGAATTTCACAAAGGGGAGTGAAGTTTGCAAGCATTGGTTCTCAATCGACATTAAGCAAAATGATCCAGGATTATCATCTAGGAACTCCACCAACTGCTATCCATAGTTAAAATTAAAATTTTACTTTCTTAGCACATGATTTATTTGGAAGAAGCTTTTAGTGCTAAGTTCTGAAAGAAGCCAAGAAACATCTTATTATAACGAGCAACATTTTAGTGTTGAGCTCAGTACCTAAGTAGTTTTCAATGAAATTCAGGTGAACACATTAATTTCTCTTTTACTGTATACTCTGGGTCTGGCTCAGCAAAAATAGCAACATTCTCCACTAACAGTTAGGAAATACTAATAATGATTTAAGAATAAGGCCAAAAAAACCTTGCTTGAGCTCTTAATTTTTTGGTAATCTTTGTATTTGTATGACGTCACTATACAGGAAATTGAGAATCCGACTTGGGTAAGTTAATAACCTAAAGAACACAAAAGTGAGGAGAGCTGTGTAGGACAAATCCCCTGATCCCCAATGGCATTCCCCCCAGGAACACAGACCATAATTAAGGAAATTAGCAACAGCAAACTAAATGAAATTTTTTTTTTTTTAAAGTTTTCCCATTTCTGTATCTCCTACCACACAAGGCCATTGGGCCGTCCTTCTCAGTTGGCCTCAGGTGAGTATTTCCTTCATTCACCTCCCTCTGCAGGGCCTTAATCTGTGCTGTGTATGCCTGCAGTCCAGGGACATCTAGGGGTATTAAGTGTTAGCAGAAACAATTTTCATTTCAATATACTTACAAACAATGCATTTTTTAAAAGATGTAAAAACTTTGGGTGCTTATGGAACAGAAAATCAAAAAGGGCATAAAGAAATTGGGAGTATTAATATATTCAGATGATATGATCATTGGTTTGAACAGATATGAAGTTATTTTAATAGTAAATGGCTTTATAATAATTATGGTAGCTGATTTAGTACCAAACACTTCTTGGAAGGTACTGCTCCCTTAGGGCCCATCACCATGGCCTTCTTGACACTGCTGATTCATTCAGCAGTGGTCTTACTGTATCATCATCAGAGCAAGACCCAAGTACTCCTAACACCAGAGAGGAGGAATTCCACACCAAAAAATTCATCTGAGAAAGAATGGACGAAATTGTGATGAAAAGCAGAGGAACTGTTATGATAATTTTAAAAGGAAATAACCTTTAAAATAAAATATTAAATTACATCTGCTTTCATGAAGTGTGGCCTGAGTTAAGAAAAGTATGTAAAAAATTGGTCAACTTCTCCTTTGGTATCTATCTATTCATTAAGCTTAAATTTTCATGAAGATATTTAGAATGATGGGGTGTGGAGGTTTTAAAACATTTCCATAAATTCTTTGACACACCTTCCATTGAAAGATAGAGTCTCTGTCTCCTTCCCTGGAACCTCAGCTGAGCATGTGGTAGCTTCAGCTACTGCAGCACATGTGATGGTAAGTGCTTCTGAGGCTGCATGTGATGTAGCTGATGTGATGGTAAGTGCTTCTGAGGCTGCAGCTTTCACTCTGTTCACTGGGAACACTTGCTGATGGAGTCCTGAGGCACTGAGGGAGGAGTGGCCTAACCTTAAATGCGATGCCAGGGAAATCATGTTGGCATTAAGCTTGGCAGTCCAGTTGAGCCCGTACTTTGGCATCCTGGCCACAGTGCTGTTCATTGGGTGAAGAAGTCATCTTGGAAGTGGGTCCTCCAGCTCCAGACTCTTGGGCTGCCTATAGCCAAAGAAGTCATACTAGTTGAGGCTTCGAGAGACAATGGAGCAGAGAGGAGCCATCCCCACTGTGCCCTTTCTAAACTCCTAACCCACAGAACCCATGTGAGCTGTTGCTGTATATCACCGAGTTCTGGGATGGCTTGTAACTTAGCAATAGGTGGCTGAAATGGGGGCATGGGTACCTATTAGACAAATGTGAAGCCACACACTTCACTTGAAATGAATGGATCCACCTTACATGGTTCATTTGGTCACTTCATCAAAGACAGAAGCTGAATGACATGAGAACAGCCTGAGATCACTTGACAAGAAAGCTGTGCAAAAAGCTCAGTGAGTTTCAAAATCGATTTGTTGGGAATGACGATTTGATCTATTCACGTCACCATGTATATGTAATACAAAGCTTTGAAATACATCTTAGGATATCAAGCAAGACTGGGAAAATTCTTAGCTTGTGAGATAAGAGTGCAGTGCAAGGTCTGTGAAAGTGAAACATTAAAATGACACTTCAACAACATTTCAACCACTCTAACAGTGAAGGTCATAATATTTACATGTCTCCTTAAATCCCCTGAATTTTAAATACCCCATGATTTTAATTTAGTGTCCAATATGAAACTATTCTCTACTCCCAATCCTGTTTTATTTTATTTTTTTAAATTTTATTTTATTTAACTTTACAATATTGTATTGGTTTTGCCATATATCAAAATGAATCTGCCACAGGTATACATGTATTCCCCATCCTGAACCCTCCTCCCTCCCCATATCATCCCTCTGGGTCGTCCCAGTGCACCAGCCCCAAGCATCCAGTATCGTGCATCGAACCTGGACTGGTGACTCATTTCATATATGATATTATACATATTTCAATGCCATTCTCTCAAATCATCCCACCCTCTCCCTCTCCCACAGAGTCCAAAAGACTGTTCTATACATCAGTGTCTCTTTTGCTGTCTCGTATACAGGGTTATTGTTACCATCTTTCTAAATTCCATATATATATTCAGCACCACCAAACCAGCTCTCCAACAAATACTAAAGGATATTCTCTAGACAGGAAACACAAAAAGGGTGTATAAATTCGAACCCAAAACAATAAAGTAAATGGCAACGGGATCATACTTATCAATAATTACCTTAAATGTAAATGGGTTGAATGCCCCAACCAAAAGACAAAGACTGGCTGAATGGATACAAAAACAAAACCCCTACATATGCTGTCTACAAGAGACCCACCTCAAAACAGGGGACACATACAGACTGAAAGTGAAGAGCTGGAAAAAGACCAATCCTGTTTTAATTCCTTGATTTACTCGCCTATGTAAAGGCAATAACAAGAAAGAACTTTAAGATCTACTTAGTGCAAATCTAAGCCTTGATTCATCCACAAAAGGTAGAAAACTGAGCAAAAGCATCATAATCATTAGTGAGGTTCCATGAGAATAGGTTTTGTTTTATGGTCTGCTAACACCCTCACCCTGCTCCTGGGCTTCCCTGGTAGCTCAGCTGGTAAAGAATCCTTCTGCAGTGCAGGAGACCCCAGTTTGAATCCTGGGTCGGGAAGATCCCCTGGAGCAGAATAGGCTACTTACTCCAGTATTCTTGGGCTTCCATGGTGGCTCAAACGGTATAGAATCTGCCTGTAATGTGGGAAATGTGCATTAGATCCCTGGGTTGGGAAGATGCCCTGGAGGAGGGCATGAAAACCCACTCCAGTATTCTTACCTGGAGAATCCCCATGGATAGAGGAGCCTGGCAGGTTACAGTGCATGGGGTTGAAGAAAGTTGGACACGACTGAGCGACTAAGCACAGCAACTCCCCTCCCAGCACTTAGAATAGTGCTTAGCATACAGTGGGTGTTATTTATGTATTAAATAAATGAATAAATGATTAAACATGACAGACCCTGCAGGCTAGGCTACTGAGGAAAAGAGAAGAAAGGAAATGTTGATGAATTCCCTGAGTCAGAAACTATCTTCAGTGCATATTTCAGTTACTATCAAAGAAAGTGAAATAAATTAAATGACTATCAATCTATCAGTCTATCCATCTACACACACACACATATATATATATATATATATATATATATATATATATAACATGATATATAATATAGTATGCATGCTCAGTAGCTCAGTCATGTCTGACTCTTTGTGACCCTATGGACTGTAACCCCCTAGGCTCCTCTGTCCATAGGATTTTCCAGCTAAGAATACTGGTTTGGGTTGCCATTTTCTCCTCAAGGGGATCTTCCTGACCCAGGGATTAAACCCACACTCCTGGGTCTCCTGCATTGGCAAGCAGATTCTTTATCAATGAACCACCTGAGAAGCCCCATAATATAGTATCTGTAACATATATATGTGTAATATATGCTATACATACTAGATAGATAAGAGTTCATGTAGAATTCACCAAGTTTTCCAACATGAAATGGAAAAGCTGTGAGCATGAATTTAGTATTTTGTGCAGAGTTGGGAGTGTATAATGTGGAGTAATTCAATGAAAAGGCAAAATCAACTTACAGTGGCACCCCACTCCAGTACTTTTGCCTGGAAAATCCCATGGATGGAGAAGCCTGGTAGGCTGCAGTCCATGGGTCACCAGAGTCGGACACAACTGAGCGACTTCACTTTCACTTTTCACTTTCATGCATTGGAGACGGAAATGGCAACCCACTCCAGTGTTCTTGCCTGGAGAATCCCAGGGACGGGGAGCCTTGGTGGGCTGCCGTCTATGGGGTCGCTCAGAGTCGGACCCAACTGAAGCGACTTAGCAGCAGCAGCAGGACAGAGCTGTATATCCTCAGTCCCATGTTTCCATAATGTATTAAGTTTTCTACTTTAAGACTAAGTGACATATATAGCTAAATGCAACTAAAGAAATGATATTTAGTAGGAAAGGATTTTTCTTATGTTTGGTCATTTAAGATGTTTGGCAGATTTGTTTCAGTCTTGTGCCAGTACTCCCAGTACAAATTCATATGAGGTTGTCACAAGCAGCTCTTGAAGTTAAACAACAACTATTCTCACCTAATCTTATTCCCAGCTTGTAAAATGTGGATCCACCATTATTTACAAACAGAGCACACTCAGAAGTAGTAATCCTTCTGTTGCTGCTACTGCAGATGATGGTGAAGATGATAGCTACCCCTGCACTGAGTAGTTATTGCTTGTATTATCACATTTAGTCCTTCCTTACATTGACTCTGTAGGGAAGGTATTACTATCATTACAGTTACCATCACCTTTTTTTTTTTTTTTTTGTAGAGCATGAAATAAAAAAGGATAAGTAACTTCCCCCAAACCAAATATATGGTGGAGTCAAGAACAAAACTCCAATCCTTTAGGCAGTAGAGTTAGTGTTCTTAAGTCCTAGCCTATATCACTTCTCAGAAGTTTTATTAAGCTTATCTAACCCATATCCTATTCCAAAAGTACAAGCATCATTACTTCAAATAATTTCAATACTAATACATGTAGTTGGACATCAAAAGATAACTGCTAATCAGAAAAAGCAAATAAATTAATGATTTTAGTGCTTTGCTTTGTATGAGAGAATGCAAGAATCAAGTCATTTGAAAATTTTCCTCAGATATGCATCTTAACTATCTAGGGCATAGTATATCCAAAGCACAGAATGCTTCTTGTTTTTATCCATCCTGATGTCCTGATGTTCCTTTTGGTGTCCTGTCACTTGTTGAATGCAGTAGCTAATGACTTGGCCCTTTTAGAACGCTAAATGGCAGGCAACATTCTTTTCTTTACACAAGTTTCTCTTAACCATTAAATGTAACTTTAAAAAAATTAAAAATGCAAAAAAGCAAAATGGCTGTCTGGGGAGGCCTTACAAATAGCTGTGAAAAGAAGAGAAGCTAAAAGCAAAGAAGAAAAGGAAAGATATAAACATCTGAATGCAGAGTTCCAAAGAATAGCAAGAAGAGATAAGAAAGACTTCTTCAGCGATCAATGCAAAGAAATAGAGGAAAACAACAGAATGGGAAAGACTAGAGATCTCTTCAAGAAAATTAGAGATACCAAAGGAATATTTCATGCAAAGATGAGCTCCATAAAGGACAGAAATGGTATGGACCTAACAGAAGCAGAAGATATTAAGAAGAGATGTCAAGAATACACAGAAGAACTGTACAAAAAAGATCTTCACGACCCAGATAATCACAATGGTGTGATCACTGACCTAGAGACAGACATCCTGGAATGTGAAGTCAAGTGAGCCTTAGAGCATCACTACGAACAAAGCTAGTGGAGGTGATAGAATTCCAGTTGAGCTATTCCAAATCCTGAAAGATGATGGTGTGAAAATGCTGCACTCAATATGCCAGCAAATTTGGAAAACTCAGCAGTGGCCACAGGACTGGAAAAGGTCAGTTTTCATTCCAATCCCAAAGAAAGGCAATGCCAAAGAATGCTCAAACTACCACACAATTGCACTCATCTCACACACTAGTAAAGTAATGCTCAAAATTCTCCAAGCCAGGCTTCAGCAATATGTGAACCGTGAACTTCCTGATGTTCAAGCTGGTTTTAGAAAAGGCAGAAGAACCAGAGATCAAATTGCCAACATTCGCTGGATCATGGAAAAAACAAGAGAGTTCCAGAAAAACATCTATTTCTGCCTTCTTGACTTTGACTGTGTGGATCACAATAAACTGTGGAAAATTCTGAAAGAGATGGGAATACCAGAACACCTGATCTGCCTCTTGAGATATTTGTATGCAGGTCAGGAAGCAACAGTTAGAACTGGACATGGAACAACAGACTGGTTCCAAATAGGAAAAGGAGTACATCAAGGCTGTATATTGTCACCCTGTTTATTTAACTTCTATGCAGAGTACATCATGAGAAACGCTGGACTGGAAGAAACATAAGCTGGAATCAAGATTGCCAGGAGAAATATCATTAACCTCAGATATGCAGATGACACCACCCTTACGGCAGAAAGTGAAGAGGAACTAAAAAGCCTCTTGAGGAAGGTGAAAGTGGAGAGTGAAAAAGTTGGCTTAAAGCTCAACATTCAGAAAACGAAGATCATGGCCTCTGGTCCCATCACTTCATGGGAAATAGGTGGGGAAACAGTGGAAACAGTGTCAGACTTTATTTTGGGGGGCTCCAAAATCACTGCAGATGGTGACTGCAGCCATGAAATTAAACAACGCTTACTCCTTGGAAGGAAAGTTATGACCAACCTAGATAGCATATTCAAAAGCAGAGACATTACTTTGCCAACAAAGGTTCATCTAGTCAAGGCTATGGTTTTTCCAGTGTTCATGTATGGATGTGAGAGTTGGACTGTGAAGAAGGCTGAGCGCCGAATAGTTGATGCTTTTGAACTGTGGTGTTCGAGAAGACTCTTGAAAGTCCCTTGGACTGCAAGGAGATCCAACCAGTCCATTCTGAAGGAGATCAGCCCTGGTATTTCTTTCGAAGGAATGATGCTAAAGCTGAAAGTCCAGTACTTTGGCCACCTCATGCTAAGAGTTGACTCATTGGAAAAGACTCTGATGCTCGGAGGGATTGGGGGCAAGAGGAGAAGGGGATGACAGAGGATGAGATGGCTGGATGGCATCACTGACTCTATGGACGTGAGTCTCAGTGAACTCCCAGAGTTGGTTATGGACAGGGAGGCCTGGCATGTTGTGATTCATAGGGTTGCAAAGAGTTGGACACAACTGAGCGACTGATCTGATATATATATATATATAAATAATTTCACTGCTAGTAACTAGTCTGATCAGCTTTTCTATTTCTTCCTGATTTGGGAGAAATTCTTCCTGAATTGGGAGATTGCACAATTGTCTTACTGGATAAATTGTTTATCTCCACTTTGTTTAGTTCCACTTTTAGGATATTGTCTTGTTTTTTCATTTAGAACATATTTTTCTATCACCTCATTTTGCCTAATTATCTGTGTTTATTTTTATGTATTTTGTAGGTTAGTTACATTTTATGATCTTGGAGAAGTGTTTTTTTGTAGGAGACATCATACTCCCCTCTGTTCATCAGAGCTACATGATCTAGGGGTGTCCACTATGTGAGCTGTTTAGGCCATTCTTTTGTGGTGAGGACAAATGCTGTGAGCACCCTGGTAGGCAGGGCAGATCCCCAGCTCAACTGACTGTCAGACCCTGTCTTATTGGAGGCTGCCAGCTGCTTGTAGGCAGTGCCAGGTTCTGGGGTGTGCTACTTTGGGCGTGGGTGACTCCAGGGCTGCTGCCTGCCTACTAGTGTGGGAACTAAGACCCCCTGTGATTAAACTGCTTGACCTGGAGGGCTCCCAGGACTGGTGCTGACCAGTCTGGTCTTTGGGGCCTGGACTATAAGATCAAACAGTCAATTCTAAGGGAAATCAACCCTGAATATTCAGTGGAAGAACTGTTGCTGAAGCTGAAGCTCCAATACTTTGGCCACCTGATTCGAAGAGCTGACTCATTGGAAAAGACCCTGATGCTAGGAAAGGCTGAAGTCAAAAAGAGACAGGGGCATCAGAGGAAGAGATGATTGGATGGAATCACTGACTCAATGCACATGAATTTAAGCAAACTTCAGGAGACAGTAGAGGACAGAGGAGCCTGGAATGCTGCAGTCTATGGGGTCACAAAGAGTCAAACATGACTTAGTGACTGACCAACAACTAATATTCTAGATAGATGACTCCAAAATGGTACTTGCCAGCACGTGTCCTAATGACACAAGGAGTTCTCCCAAATAGCATCTATGTACTCCAGAGGAATCCCAGAGACCTCCTGCCTCTTTCTGAGTCCCTCTAAGATCAGTATGTGAGTCTAACCCAAGATCCTTTCAAATAACTGCTTGTCTGGGTCTCAGACAGTGTGAGAGTTTGCTCATGACATTTAGAAGTGGAGCCTCTGTTTTCTACACCCTTCTGGATCTCCTGCACACAAGGTCCACTGACCTTCAAAGCCAGATATTCTGGGAGCTCATTTTCCCAGTACAAGACTCCCTGGTGGGGAGCCTAATGTTGTCTAGAACTCCTCACTCCTTAGGGAGAACCTCTGCAATTGTGATTATCTTACTGTTTGTAGGTAACCTACCCAGTTATATGAGTCTTGACTGTATTGCCTCTCTATTCCTTTATATATATATATAAAGGAATATATATATATATATTTATATATAAATATATATATATATTGTTGGGAGTATTCCTTTATATATAAAGGAATACTCCCAGCAAAAAAAGTATAGGACCAGATGGCCTCATAGGATAATTCTACCAAAATTTAAGGATTAATTAGTGTCTATTCTTCTCAAATTATTCCAAAAAAAAAAAAACAAAACTGAAGCGAAAGGAAAGCTTCCAAATCCATTGTATGAGGCCAGTATCATCCTGAAAGATACAACAAAAAAAGAAACAGATGGGCCAGTATCACTGAAAAACACAAATGCAAAATTCTCTGCCACATGTTAGCAAATTCAATTCAACAATACATTAAGAGGGTCACAGACCATGATCAAGTGGTATTTGTCTCAGAGGTGCAAAGAGGGTTCAGTGTTCACAAATGAGTCAATGTGATTGAGAACAAATTTGTACAGCAGGGTAAGGAGAGAGTGGGATGAACTGAGAGAGTAGCACTGACATATATACACTACCACATGTCAAATAAATAGCTAGTGGGAAGCTGCTGTATAACACAGGGAGCCTAGCCTGGCAACCTGATGCTCTGTAAAGACCTAGAGGGGTCTTTACAGAATAAGGTGTGGGAGGGAGGCTCAAAAGGGATGGGATATATATATATATATATGTATATATATATAGGTATTGACATATATACATACTTATTGGTAATTTACATTATTGTACAGCAGAAACCAAAAAAATATTGTAAAGCAATTATCTTCCAATCAAAAACTTTAGAAAATTCATAAACATAAAAATATGATACATTAAAAAAATAAAGAATTAAAATCATATAATCATCTTGATAGATGCAGAAAAAGCTTTTGAATAAATTCAACATCCATTTATGATAAAAACTCTCTACAAAGTGGGTATGAAGGAATAGACATAAACATAATAAAGAACATATATGACAAACCTACAGCCAATATCATAGTCAACGATGAAAAGCTGAAGTGTTTCCTCTAAGATCAGGAACAAGACCAGGATGCCTACTCTTGTCACTTTACTTAACATAATGTTAGATACCCTAGACATAGCAATTAGAGAAGAAAGAGAAATAAAAAGCATCAAAATTGGTTAGGAAGAAGTAAAACTGTCATTTTTTGTAGATGACATGATATTATGTATATAAGATAAAGACATTACCAAAAACAGAAGTAATAATTGAATTCAGTAATAGTTGAATTCAGTAAACTTGCAGGATGCAGAATTAACATACTGAAATCTGTTGCATTTCTGTACACAAACAATGAACTATTAGAAAGAGAATAAAGAAAGCAACCGCATATAAAATGGCATCAAAATAAATAAAATACTTTAGAATAAATATAACCATGGAGGTAAAAGACTTGTACTCGAAAACTGTAAGACATTGATGAAAGCAATTTAAGATGACACAAACAAATGAAAGGTATATCATGCTCATGCATTGGGAGAACTAATATTGTTAAAAGTACCATGATTCCCAAGGCAATCTAAAGATTCACTGCTATCCCTATCAAGATACCAATGGCATTTACCACAGAACTCAGTTCAGTTTCAGTTCAGTCCCTCAGTCGTATTTGATTCTTTTTAACCCCATGGACTGCAGCATGCCAGGCTTCCCTGTCCATCACCAAATCCTGGAGTTTACTCAAACTCATGTCCATTGAGTCAGTGATGCCATCCAACCATCTCATCCTCTGTCATCCCCTTCTCCTCTCGCCTTCAATCTTTCCCAACATCAGGATCTTTTCCAATGAGTCAGTTCTTCTCATCAGGTGGCCAAAGTATTGGACTTTCAGCTTCAGCATCAGTCCTTCCAATGAATATTCAAGACTGATTTCCTTTAGGATGGACTGGTTGGATCTCCTTGCTGTCCATGTTCATGAGAACCCCATGAACAGTACCACAGAACTAGAACAAGTAATTCTAACTAAAATTTGCATGGAATCATGAAAGAAACCAATAGTCAAATAATCTTGAAAAAGGAGAATAAAGCTGGAGATACTATGTTTCCTAATTTCAAATTCTACTACAAAGATACAGTAATCAAAACAATGTGGTACTGGCACAAAACAGACACCAGATTTATGGAACAGAAGAGAGCACAGAAATGAACCCACACTTACATGAGCAACCTACAACATAGGAAGCAAGAGTAGACAACACGGAAAAGACAGTCTCTTCAGGCAATGGAGCTGGGAGTATGGGACAACTCCATGGGAGAGAATCAAGCTCAACTACTTTCTCACACCATACAAAACCATAAACTCAAAACTGTATTAAATACTTAGATGTAAGACCTGGAACCATAAGAATCCTACAAGCAAATGTTGGGAATATGATACTTGACATTGGTCATAGCAATATTTTTTGGATGTTCCTTTGACAAGGGAGCAAAATAAAAAAATAAACAAATCAGAATATATCAAGCCCCAAAATTTTTGCACAGTAAAGGAAACTATCAACAAAGCCAAAACACTGCCTACTTAATGGGAGATATTTTTCAAATGATATATATGAGAAGAGATGAATACACATAATACACAAAAAAACCTCATACAACTAAACTTCAAAAAGCAAACAAACCAACTAGAAAATAGACAGAAGGCCTGAATAGTTATTTCACCAAAGAACACATACTGGTGAACAATAGGCACGTAAAAAGATGTTCAGTATCATTAAACATCAGAGAAGTGCAAATCAGAACTATACTGAAATAATACCTCACATCTATCAGAATGTCTATTATCAAAAAAACTACAAATAAGTATAGGCGAGGATGTAGAGAAAAGTGAACCCACAAACACTGTTCCCAGGTGGCGCTAGTGGTAAAGAACCCGCCTGCCATTACAGGTTAGATGCAAGAGACATGGGTTCAAACATTGGATCTGGAAGATCCCCTGGAGGAGGGAATGGCAACCCACTCTAATATTCTTTCCTGGAGAATCCCATGGACAGAGGAGCCAGGCCAGCTACAGTTCATGGGGTCAAAAATTTGGACATGACTGAAGTGACTTAGTGCGCACACACACACACAAACTATTAGTGGGAGTGTATATTGGTGTCACTGTGGAAAACAGTATGGAAGTTCTCAAAAAATTAATAGGACTATAGAATACAGCCATTCTACTTCTGAGTATTTTTCTGAAGAAAACAGGAACACTAATTTGAAGTATATGCTCCCCTATACTCATTGCAGCATTATTTTCAATAGCCAAGATATATGCAATGGAACTCAGACACAAAAAGGAATGAGATCTTGCCATTTAGTAGAGCATGGATTGAACTAGAGGATATTTTGTTAGTGAAATAAGTCTGACAGAGAAAGACAAGTACAATGTTATTTCACTTATATGCAGAATCTACAAAAAACAAAACAAGTGAACAAATATAACAAAACAGAAAAAGAATCATAGATACAAAGAATAAATAGATAATTGTCAGAGGGGAGGTTTGAGTGAAACAAGTGAGGGAGATTAAGAGGTACAAACTTTTGGTTACAAAATAAATGAGTCACAGTGATGAAATATATAGCATGTGGAATATAGTAAATAATAATGTAATACCTTTGTATAGTAGCAGATGGTAACTAGACTTTTATTGTGGTGATCATTCTGTAATTAATAGAAATATCACATCATTATGTTGTACACCATGAACTAACATTATTAGTTAATTGGTTCAGTTGCTTAGTCGTGTCCAACTACTTGTGACCCCATGGACTGCAGCATGCCAGGTTTCCCTGTTCATCAACCAACTTTGAGCTTACTCAAATTCACGTCCATTGAATCAGTGATGCCATCCAACCATCTCATCCTCTGTTTCCCCCTTCTCCTCCCACCTTCAATCTTTCCCAGCACCAAGGTCTTTCAAATGAGTCAGTTCATTGCATCAGGTGGCCAAAGTAGCATCATGTTGTAGGCTAATTATATGTTTAAAAAAACCAACCAATCAATTGACCAAACAAACTCACAGAAAAAGAGATTAGATCTGTGGTTACCACAGTCTTCCCTGGTGGCTCAGATGGTAAAGCATCTGCCTACAATGTGGGAGACCTGGGTTCGATCTCTGGGTCAGGAAGATCCCCTGGAGAAGGAAACGGCAACCTACTCCAGTACTCTTGCCTGGAAAATTCCATGGATGGAGGAGCCTGGTAGGTCACAAAAAGTTGAACACAGCTGAGCGACTTCACTATGCTCTACTATACCACAGGCAAAGGGTGGAATTTGATGAAGGCAGTCAAAAGGTATAGACCTCCCCAGTTATGAGATAGATAAATGCCAGGGATGTAATCAGTTCAGCTCAGTCGCTCAGTCGTGTTTGACTCTTTGTGAGTCCATGGACTGCAGCACAACAGGACTCTCTGTCCATCACCAGCTCCCAGAGTTTACTCAAACTCATGTCCATTGAGTCGGTGATGCCATCCAACCATCTCATCCTTTGTCTTCCCCTTCTCCTCCCGCCTTCAATCTTTCCCAGCATCAGGGTCTTTTCCAATGAATCAGTTCTTCCCATCAGGTGGCCAAAGTATTGGAGTTTCAGCTTCAACATCAGTCCTTCCAATGTATATTTAGGACTGATTTCCTTTAGGATGGACTGGTTGGATCTCCTTGCAGTCCAAAGCACTCTCAAGAGTCTTCTTCAACACCATATTTCAAAAGTGTCAATTCTTCGGTGCTCAGCCTTCTTTATAGTCCAGCTCTCACATCCATACATGACTATTGGAAAAGCCATAGCTTTGACTAGATGGACCTTTGTTGGCAAAGTAATGTCTCTGCTTTTTAATATGCTGCCTAGGTTGGTCATAGCTTTTCTTCTAAGGAGCAAGCGTCTTTTAATTTCATGAGATGTAATATACAGTGTTTAACATAATTAACTGTGCGGCATGTTATTTATGAAAGTTAAGAGAGTAACAACTGTTATCACACAGAATTTTTTTTCTTTTTCTTTTTTTAATCTATATGAGATGATGAATGTTCTCCAAACTTCTTGTGGTAATCATTTTATGATGCAGTAAATCAAATCATTATAGCTCAATAAAATTTGAAGGACCCCCCCCCCAGAATAATCAAACAAATGTATAACTAATAAAGAAATTGGAAAAACAAAACAGAATCATAAAAAACAATACAATAAATCCAAAGGAGTCCAGAAAAGGAGGGGATAAAGGAAAAAAAATGAATGGGTCAAATAGAAAACAACTAGCATGGTGGTAGATTTAAATGCAGATATATTTATAATTACATTAATGGTCTAAACAATTCAACGTCAGATTTGGTGACAAAAACAAGACCCAAAATACGTGTGTGTATGCTATGTCACTTCAGTTGTGTTCGACTCTTTGTGACCCCATGGACTATAGCCCACCAGGCTCCTTTGTCCTTGGAATTCTCCAGGCAAGAACACTGGAGTGGGTTGCCATGCACTCCTCCAGGGGATCTTCCTGACCCATGGATCAACCCACATCTCTAATGTCTCCTGCACTGGCAGGTGGGTTTTTTACCACTTGTGCCACCTCAGAGTTGCACAATAAAGGAAATTCACTTTATATATAAATAATTAAATTAAGAGTAAAAGCTTGGAAAATTTTCCATGCAAATACTAATGAAAAGATACTGTAGTAGCTGTATCAGTATTAGACTGATTGGACACATGAACGAGAAATATTACTGTTGGTAAAAGGGGACATTCCATAACAATGAAAGGTTAATTCACAAGAGGATATAGTAATTCTAAATATGCGTGCTTCTAATTATAGAGTTCAAATACATGGATACTAAAAGACAATACAGTAATTCTGTTGGTTGGTTTGGTTTATGCCAGTTACCAAATGCTGCAACAAAACTACTGCTCCTTTACTGCCCACCACTGTCTCCTACCTGCTTCATTAAGCTTAGTGACAGTTGTCTTTATGTAGTCATCATCAGGTGTACAATTAAAGACAGAATATTTCTACCTCCCATGAGCATATGTCCTAGCTCATTTTTAAAGAGGGAAAATTAATATGAGAACGAATGAAACAAAGTGAAAGAAAGTAGAAGTGTCACAAGAAGAAGTTCGAAAAAAAATCTTTAAAAAAATCTGAAGACAGATTGTGTACAATGTGTCTGAAGCACATTGTGCTCTCAGTTAAGAACATTCACCTATTAATTAGGCGTAAGCTGTTTATCTGGAGACTTTAAATTGAATCATATCTGTTAATCAAATATGACTCCACAATCATCATTGGCTGCATTTTCCATGTTGACTCATTATTTAATTTCACACCTTGTTCTTTCTTTAATTTCAGTTTTGACAGGTATCATCTCAGTGAAGTCAGGAGCTACTCATCTGAATCAAGTCAACAAGGAAAGGTGTTCAAACTGCAGGAAAGGGATGAACAATGTTGATCTGAAGAGAAGATTTTTATTTATTAGCAATATCTAATTTAATCATAGATTTTTTTCCTGTCACCTGCAAACCTCACTTCACTAACTCAGTTCAGTTCAGTTCAGTTCAGTTGCTCAGTCATGTCCGACTCTTTGCGACCCCATGAATCGCAGCACGCCAGGCCTCCCTGTCCATCACCAACTCCAGGAGTTCACTCAGACTCATGTCCATCGAGCCAGTGATGCCATCCAGCCATCTCATCCTCTGTTGTCCCCTTCTCCTCCTGCCCCCAGTCCCTCCCAGCATCAGAGTCTTTTCCAATGAGTCAACTCTTCGCATAAAGTGGCCAGAGTACTGGAGTTTCAGCTTTAGCATCATCACTACTCAAGATCCTCTTAAAATTGATATGAGGTTTTTAATGATGATCAGAAATATAATTGGCCTCTCTAGCATGCACTCCAGTACTCTTGCCTGGAAAATCCCATGGTTGGAGGAGCCTGGTGGGCAGCAGTCCATGGGGTCGCTGAGAGTTGGGCACGACTGAGCAACTGCACTTTTACTTTTCACTTTCATGCACTGGAGAAGGAAATGGCAACCCACTCCAGTATTCTTGCCTGGAGAATCCCAGGGATGGAGGAACCTGGTGGGCTGCCATCTACGGGGTCACACAGAGTCGGACACTACTGAAGCAACTTAGCAGCAGTAGCAGCAGCAGCAGCATTATATATGTGAAATAAAACTTTAACATTCTACTTTAAGAGATTAAATAATACAGTAACTCCCATACATATTAGTGAATTGTGTTCTGAGATTGAATTCGTAAGTCCAATTTGTTCATAAGACCAACAAAGTTGGCCTAGGTGTCCCACCAACACTATCAGCAATATAGTACTGTGCTGCAATAGGCTTATAATACTTTTCACACAAATAATACATTAAATAAACACAAAAAATAAAGAAAACATTTTAAAGTTACAGTACCTTGAAAAGTATAGTAGTACATTCAGGGGCTGGCATTGAGTGAACAGGAAGAAAGAGTTACTGAGTGGAAGAGAGAGAGGAGGTAGGAGATGGTAGTGCTGAAGGATCATTAGCAGTTGGAGATGGAGGGCAAGCTACAGTTTCACTCATGCCTGACATTGATGGAACATACATTTGTATCTTCGAAAGTTCAAAACTTGAGGGTTTGTAGGGGACTTACTTTATGAGGATAATTTATACACTGTTTTCTACTTTGGAGAAAAATAGTGAAATGCAAGGTATGAAAATAAAACATTAAAACAACACTTAGACCTACATATGGTCAGCAGGCACATGAAAAACTATTTAGCATTGCTAATCATTAGAGAAATGCAAATCAGAACTACAATGAGATATCACCTCACACCTGTCAGAATGGCCATCATCAAAAAGAACACAAACAACAAATGTTGATGAGGATATAGAGAAAAGGGAAGCCTTGTACACTATTAGTGGAAATCTAAATTGGTACAGCCACCATAGAGAACAGAATGGGGATTTCTCAAAAACTAAAAATAGAACTATTATATGACCCAGAAATTCCACTCTTGTATATATAACTGAAAAAACATAGAACACTAATTAAAAAAGATACATGCTCCACAATGTTCACAGCAGCTTTTTTTTTTTCACAGTTTCCAAGATATGGAAACAACCATCAACATATGAATGGTGAAACAAATGAAAAGAAAAAGTGGTATACACACACACACACACACACACACACACAATGGAATACTACTTGGTCATAAAAAATAAATTTTGCCACTTACAGCAAGATGGATAGACTTGGAGGGGAAAATGCTAATTGAAATAAGCCAGACAGAGAAAGAAATACACTGTATGATATCATTTATATGTGTAATATGTAAAGTACAAAAACTAATGAATATAACAAAAAAGAAACAGACTCATAAAACAAACTAGTGGTTACCAGTGAGGAGGGGGAGAGGAACAGTGTAACGGTGGGGGACTTGGAGGTATACAATATTGAGAGAGTTAATTTTTTGGTAGGTTGATAAGGTGTCTGGGGTCCTTAAGGAGGAAGGGTCCTGAGCCCTTGAGGAGGAGAAAGCGGTCCTATTATTCTAGATTCCATTTGTTGTTGTTCAGTTTCCCCATTGTGGCTGATTCTTTGTGACCACGTGGACTGTAGCAGGCCAGGCCTCTCTGTCCCTCACCATCTCCCAAAGTTTGCCCAGGTTCATATCCATTGCACCAGTGATGCCATCTAGCTATCCATCTCATCCTCTGATGCCCTCTTCTCCTTCTGCCCTTAATCTTTCCCAGTTATCAGGGACTTTTCCAATGAGTCGGCTGTTTGCATCAGATGATCAAAATACTGGAGCCTCAGCTTCAGCATCAGTCCTTCCAATGAGTATTCAGGGAAGGGTGATAACATATTAAAACATGTTAAAATATGTTAAATCATCTCAGGTTTCAGTATAATGAAGATCTTGTACTTTGGAATGTTACCTTTCCCTTATATTCCCGTCCTTGGTACATGCAGAGGTGCATGCCCTAAGGATCATTATATTGCTGACCTTGACTAGCCGGATGCAGGCCTCATTTTTTTTTTTTTATCCACTTAATGGCCTGGGGCATATCTTGTGCTTTTATTGCATGGTTTCATTGTTAGACGGGTCTGGTTTGTGTCACAAGGTTCTGACTACTTTCCTGTAACTATCATACTATATCTCTATCAGTTGGTCTTTAAAGAATTTAAAGAATTAAATTGGTAGGAGAGAGATAAACAGAAGTTCAAACAAAAGTTTAATAATATGTATGCCTGTGAGAGTCTTGGGAGAACAGAGTAACTTGCCAAAATAGCCAAAGCCCTCACCTTAAATACCATCTTCAACCGAAGAGAAAAGAGAATGCTGGGGGTAGTGGTTTGGAAATTCTAATGGGAAGAAGCAAAGTCACAAGGAGATAGAAAAGAAAATATCTGGTAAATAAAGTTTGCTGGGTCATTCAGAGACAAAGAGACACAAAATGGGACTCTGATCTCCAGGCCCTGCTGAGTTTCCCCCAGCATAACTAGCCTCTGTTCTTTGCAGGTATCTCTGGAGATAACTCTATTCTGTTAGCAGAATATTATTCTATTCTGTTATCTATATTCTTTTAGGCAGTTAAGGGAGAGACAACAAGAAAAACTTCCTGAATATTCTGATTTTTATAAGAGAAGTCGCTCAGTCATGTCCAACTCTTTGCAACCCCACAGGCTTAGACCACCAGGCTCCTCGGTCCATGGGATTTTCCAGGCATGAATACTGGAGTAGGTTTCCATTTCCTTCTCCAGGGGATTTTCCATACCCAGGGATCGAACCTGGGTCTCCCACATTGCAGGCAGACGCTTTACCATCTGAGCTGCCAGGGAGGCCCCTAAAAATAATCAGTCTAAATTAATCCTCATGTCAAAGAGACACATTTTTGGGTGGCAAATTTTGCTTCCCTATATAACCTTAATTTGAAGTTTGAAAATAAATCAAACAATGCCATTTGTTCATTATAGTTATAGACCTATAAATTAGTAGTAATAAAATATACATAGTAATGATAAACAGAAAATTCAGTATCATGGTTACTTCTAGGGAGGGAGAAGACTGATGTAGGAAGTGGTACAAGAGATTTAAAATGTTTCTGTAAGTTTTATAAAGATGAGGCATATATATTACAGTGTTAAGACTTAATAGAGCATGGTGGGAACATAAATATTCATTGTTTTTCTTTGTACTTTATGTTAGGAATTATATAATTCTTTAAAAGAAATGAAAATGCACTTTCACAAAAATGTTCTCCCAAAAGAAGATGTCTAGTAAAGAAATCCCTTTTCACATTTGCAGCCTGAATTTAATTTAGGAATAAATTTCACTGGTCAAACTGCCTCCAAAAATTGTCTTTGCTTCTGTTTTATTTTCCTGTAGCCTGAGCCATAAAACTGAAGGCCTCAGAAAATGTCTGGTGACAAGGCACTTTGTCTAGAATTAAACAGATAAATTTCAGGGATGTGGACCTTAAGATAGGATGAAAATAGTGTGCATATGTGCTTCATCGTAGGAAGAAGGTCTATTGCTTATATTAGATTCACAAAGTATCTGCTGTGTAAAAAACCACCCCATATCTAGGACAGTAAAATACCAAACATTTTCTTAGGCTGCCCTGCTGAGCAGGAATTCAGGCAGGACATGGGGTGATTGGCTTGTGTGTGTCCCAGGAGGACTAGAACTTTGGCTGGAGTGGCCTGAATAGCTGTGCATACTATATATGCCTGGGCCTTTGGCTCTGGCAGTTGACTTGTTTCTTGGACTCTTCGCCTGGTTGAATCTGGTGGGCCTGGAATGACTAAAAATTTCTTCACGCTTTCCTGGTGGCTGGGCTCTAATGGTCCTAATAGTGAAGGCAGGCTGGGTAGCTTGGTCTTTCAACACAGCCTTTCCACATAGGTAGCTTGAACTTTTCACAGTATGGTAGTCTCAGGGTGGTGGAATTTCTCACCTGGTGGTTGGCTTCTCTCAGAAAGAGCTTCCCAAGAGACAGGAAATGGAAGTTGCCAGTCCCTTAACATCTGGATATGGAAAGGAACACAGGAAACTGCTCCTGTCAAAGGTTCTCTGTTGGTCAGAGCAGTCAGAGAGTCTATCCAGATGCAGTGGGAGGACCTTGACTAGCATAACTGTTTCAGGTACACATATGAGCCCAGGCCTTGCCAGCAGATGTGCCAGGAGGTCTCCTGACCCTTGTTTTGTGTTCCTTCCATGGGATGAGGAGGCAGTGTTGCACAAAGGTTAGTGACATAGTCTCCAGAGTCATACAAACTTAGGTCCAAACCCTGACTACATCCCCCATTAGCTGTTTCATTTTGGACCCATTATTCTTTGAGCCTGTTTCCTCCTCTGTGAAATAAAAGTAGTCCTTATCTTGTGGGGTTGTTGGGAAGGTGGGCTTCTCTTGTAGCTCAGCTGGTAAAGAATCTGCCTGCAATGCAGGAGACCTGGGTTTGACCCCTGGGTTAGGAAGATCTCCTGGAGAAGGGAAAGGCTACCCACTTCAGTATTCTGGCCTGGAGAACCATAGACTGTATGGTTCATGGGGTTGCAAAGAGTCAGACACGACTGAGAGACTTTCACTTTCACTTTTGGAAAGGTTGGATGGTAGACGGTCAGCATTCAAGAAACACTACTGTTGTTGGCCAGGCTCCCTGTAACATGCTTTTGTGGCATTCTGAACTTTCCTTTTATAGCACTTGTCACAATTGTAATCAGTTTTAATGTACATACTATGTGGTATCTGCATTATCCAGCCAACTAGCAGTCTTTGAGGTCAGGAATCATTTGTCTTGTATTTGGCTTGACTCCTAATGCCCAGCAGAGCAGGACACACACAGGGTACATATTGAACATGAATGAATGCTTCCATATAGGCAGAGTTGCTGGGTGTCACTTTCACCTTTCATATGGTTTGAGAAGCACAGAAATTGAAATTATGCTTTGTGGGCCTTCTAAGCTACACATCAGCAGTATTATTCTTTCCACAGGACTTCTGCTAATTTATCATGAAGAAGGTCTAAAAGGATTATTCAGAGAAAAATAAACTATTATTTTCTTGGAGAAAGGCCTGACTCCACAGTGACAGGTGAAAGAAGAGAAAGGGGTGCCAGTAATAGTGGGCTGGAGAGTCCCGAAAGCAGAATAGACAAGACTTCAGTGGGGACATTAAAATAGGTCTGGATGGGACTGAATAATGAGAGAGCAGGCACAGCTGCAGTCAGCTGTCGTATCCTTCTGCTGTCAGTGAGTCAAAGCTGAAAAAAGGACACAGAGACAAGGTGGATACAAGAAAAAAATGAGAAGCAAGGAGGGTTTATAGGTCACCCACTAAAAAGTTAGTCAGGCAGTACAATTACTCCTACGGGTTGAGAGGAAAGAGAGGAGAGGCATCCTCAGATAAGCCGAGGAGAAGCCCTCTGGCTCACTGCTCTCAGGCACTGTTGAAGCTTTGCCGTCGGATGTATGCCAGGCACGAGCCTGGGTCAATGTGACAACTGGCTCCTGCCTGTGCTTCACCCTCTGGGATTTACAGAGCATCACGCTGTTAAACACTCTCCAAGGATCACACACCCAGGCAGGAAGGTGATCAGAATGTAATGACTCATCCCAGTTTCCAGCCCTCAATAACACTGTTATCCTCATGTCAAGGAGAATAAAGACATAGGAGCTTCAAACAAACAAACAAACCAAAAATCCAACAGTTTTTTTTTTCCCCCAGATAAAATTCTTCATCTGACAAGGCAGGAAAACAAAGCAATTGCAAAAACGAAAAAGTTTAAAAGAGTTAAGGCTTTAATTACTACCATTAAAACTTCAAAATCTGCATGTCAAATGGCTGCTATTTATGGATTTAACAGATGAAGAAAACTGCAGTATGTGCTTAAACTTGGCATGTACCTCCGCCATTCTTTTCATTAATTATCTACAGGTAAGAATACATATATTTAATTTTTTAATGAAAATAGGCTACTAAATAAAGTTCTTATTTGAATATAACATGTGACTCCAAAGTATCACCTGTTTTTCTTGTGTGTTTTGTGAAATTCTAACAGGCATAATGATGCTGGGCTTTTATGTTAACAATAATGTGCCTGATAGTCTTCTAGTCACACCAGGAGAAGCTCCCCAGGGCTCAAGCTGGGGAAGGAGGAGGAAGGTTGAAGAAGTTTGTGAAGAAATATAGGTCAGATAGTGCACCTGGAGAGGGCTCAAGGGTTTGGGAGTGGGGAAAAAGAGCTTAAGCCAAAGGATGTATGGTTTCTTATTGTGTACAGTGTGTCTCTGTGATTATGGCAGGTGACAAACACAAGAACATTCCCTCTGTGCTCACTCATTTAAAGCCAAATCAGACAGGTTACAGGACAGATCTTTGAAGGACATGGTTACATCTAATTTTCATGGCAAATTGTCACAAAAGCAGGCAGTGGATCACTGTCCACCTGTTGGGAACAGTCATCACCAGGCTGGGAAATCCTGGGTCAACATCCTTGCTGACCCATGATCCCAGCTCATTGACTCCCCTCAGTTGGGCCAGCCTGGGATTTCTCTTTCTTGTCATCTATTTGCATAATTGACAAATAAAAATTGTATACAATCAAGGTGCAGTTAACTGATGTTTTGATAAACATGTATGTTGTGATTATTACAATCAAGCTAGTGAACATATGTTTTGACAACATTTTATTATAAATAGTTGCAATGATTACTATAGATATTTGTGGTTTTCTACTATCATTTCTATTATAAGTCTTGTGAGCAGTTGTTATTCAAGGACACAACTCTGAAATCAAAATTTCTTATTTGATCTTTTTCAAATGTTTGGATCTATTTAATTGAAGACTATGAAGAAATTCATGATAAGCTATAAAAAAAACTTTTGCAAATACTTATCTGTATGAACTGAGAGTTTTCTCAATCATGGCTAATAAAAACAAAAACTGAAATAAACTAGGTACAAATAATACATTTGTAGCTAACAGGTAATTTTTAACCCCAAAATTTTTGTTCACTAAAAAAACTTCATAATTCTTTATATGAATTTTATAAAAAGTAAATGTTGAAACTTGGATTTATAATATAAATTTATACTAGCAAAATACATATTTTTATTATGATGGGGTCCTCTATGAGATCACATTTGAAAAAAAGTTGTATTCCTATTTATATTTTCAATGAGAATTTGAAAAGCAGAATTTTAAGAAAATTTCTCTGTATAGTCTTCCTGCTTGATATCAAAACAGCCAAGTAACTTATGGTTTCTCTTGCTTTGAGATCGAAAACCAAGCACAGTCCAAACACCATGATGTCCATCTCTTTCACCTGCATCTCACAGGTCCCCAGAAACAAGCTGAGCAGCAGGAAGAAGAGTGTTGTAAATTGTAAACAGCATGGACAGAAAACATTCCCCAACACAATACTGGGCAGTACTGAAAAACGACAGATTCTTTTACTCCAAGAAGAAATGTGGGTTGCTAAGAAATAACAAGTTGTAAATACAAGGTCTATTAAACAATTTAACTCTATTCTAATCTCATTATTAGGTAGATGAGCAACGATTTAATGTATGGCAAGAATGTACGGCATAAATTTTTAAAAATTTCCAGATTGAAATAGTTGGATACCCTGCAGTAGAGCATGAATAAGTTGAGATGCAGGTTTATAAATAAGACCTACACAATCATTTAAAAATGATGTAGATATATAATTTTAGTGACACAGGAAAGTGAAAGTGAAAGTCTTTCAGTCGTGTCTGACTCTTTGCGGCCCCACGAACAATTCCATTCCAGTCCATGGAATTCTCTAGGCCAGAATACTGAAATGGGTAGCCCTTCCCTTCTCCAGGGGATCTGGCCAACCCAGGGATTGAACCCAGGTCTCCTGCACTGCAGGTGGATTCTTTACCAGCTGAGCCACCACAGCAAGATGTTCACAATAAGTTATTAAGTGGATAAGTTGCTTTCCAAATATTAATAATATTCACACCATGCTCTCATGGGCTCTGGTAACAGACTCTGTGTAACAGTACACAGTACTCTAAAAAGCAAACTAAGCAAAATTGTGCCTCAATTCTACCATGTGTAAAATAGATTGAATAATAGAAACTACCATATAAGGTTACTGGGGTTTAACTAACTATGCATCTAATATGATAAGAACATATTAAATGTTCAATAAGTATTAGTAATTATCACTATAATCATTCTAGTAGGAATGTGTACATACCTAGTGTATGGTGCTCAGTTGCTTTAGTTGTGTCCAACTCTTTTCGACCCCATGAACTGTATGTAGCCCACCAGGCTCCTGTGTCCAAGGGATTTCCCAAGTAAGAATGCTGGAGTGGGTTGCCATTTCCTTCTTCAGGGGGTCTTCCTGACACGGATTGAACCTGCGTCTTCTTCATTGCAGGCAGATTCTTTACCGACTGAGCCATCAGGGAAACCTATTCAGTAAAGACACATAATAAAATACTAACAGCAGTTCTCTATGGTTTTAAGACCATAATTGGGGATGGTTTATCTGTATTTTCTAATTTTTACTAGTTTGGTAAAATTTTTACTTCTAAGTGTAGTTTTGAAGAGATATTTCTAAAATCTCTTCAGAGCTGCAAAACTTTCCTTTTACTTAAAAAATAGAACTATTTTCATATCAAGAAATGGGACTGTTCCCTTCAGAAGGGGAACATTCATCTCTTTCTCTTGTTTTGAAATGATGGCCATTAGTTCTATAGTTGGGTCATCTTATTCTTGTTCCTTCACCTACTACATTTAGAAATGCCTTCACTTCTAAAATGATACAAAATAGTACACAAAATAGACACTTTCAGTCACATAATTTGTTATAGTACACAGACCTCATCACCCCTGGCCTTGGTCTCATGGAGCTTCTATAATACAATAACTACCCAATGGGAAGTCTGAAGGAACATATTCAAACTAAAGAGTGTGGTCCATCCTCTTTGGTAATCTGGGACTATAGCATTATGTTGACTGAAGATTTCCACAGCACCGCCTTCATATAATTAGAAACTGGTTTAGAACAGTGTTCTCAAACAGAGACACTGGGTCATTCATGGAGCATGTTGTACAGATGTCGGTCAATTCGTTAAGCTAAAGATTAAGTTTCAGGAAGTAGAATCAGACATCCCTCCAGGAAGCACACCAGCATCATTTGCTCAAATGTCCCGTCCCTGATCCCCAGGAAGCTCTCTAATCCTTGCCCTGCAGAAGAACTGTATGCCTGTCTTGGACAGATGCTCATAGTCTGAAGCATCTGTCTAACATTTAACAATGGCTTTACATAGGGAGGGGTTGAGGGAGGATGGTGCATGATTTTAATGTTTACTTTAAACTTCTTTCTACTGGAGAGTCAATTTACCTTATCAAAATTTATTCACTCAGTTTTTCAAAAGTAGCTTTTGAGCAAACACTCAGTACGCTCAGCTTACTGGGTTCTGAGGTATTAGGGTGTTTAAAATAATGAGAAGAGAAGAGAGGCATAAATTACTAATCATAATGCCATGCTAAAACTAAGGCACGTTTATAAAGAACTACGTAATGGAAGAGTGAAATAATTCTGTCAAGAATTATTTGGAGGTGGGATATGGTTCAGGAAGTGCTTCAAAGATGAAGTCACACTTTGAGCTAATTCTTAAAGGGTGAACCAGGGTTCACCAAAGGAAAGAGCTCAGGTGACAGAAAAGAGCAGGAATGAAGAATCAGTGATTGATTAATAGCAGATAATAATTTTCTGGGACATATTGGCAATTATGCTTACAAGATAAACCTGCTCACTTTGATGTTAAAAAGACAGGATAGTTTAACGAGCATGGGTGTTGGTGCTAGTATGCATGCATGCTAAGTGGCTTCAGTCGTGTTCAACTGTGCGACCCTATGGACTGCAGCCTCTCAGGCTCCTCTGTTTATGGGATTCTCCAGGCAAGAATATTGGAGTGGGTTGCCATACCTTCCTCCAGGAGGATCTTCCCAACCCAGGGATCGAACCTGTGACTCTTATATCTACCTGCATTGGCAAGCAGGCTCTTTATCATTAGTGCCACCTGGGAAGCCCTCGTGCTTGTATACAGAAATACCAATGGGATACTGAGAAATACGCAAAGTGCTTGGTCAACTCACAGTCAGAGGAAAACACATACAAATGAGTAACACATATTTCTGCCTGGTTATTCAATATAGGTTTGAATCCACACACCATCACCTGCCAGTTGTCTGCCCATAGACAAGTTTACCTTAAACTTTTTAACCTCAGCTTGTCATCTTAAAATGAGTAGAACACCTCCCATCTCCTACCTCACATAATTTGTATTTGTATTTAAAGAGAGAACACACACAACGTAGATGCTCTATAAAGCTTGATGGCGCTCTCTCTCTCCTCCTCTCCACTTTCAAGGAAGAGGGCAGAGCTATAACTATTTCAGCTGCTTTACTGTGTTTGGAAAAATTATTTTATTAATTTAAATTTCACCTGGATATTGCTGTAAATTACCTCTATTACTCAGAGTAATAAACTAATCATAAATTTAAATAAAAAGGAATTAAATTATATACATACATATAGATTTACATCATCACATATAAAAAGAAATTCTCTACTGACCTACACCCCAAAAAACCTTGAAGACAGAAAAATATTTTCATTGAGAGCAGAAAACTGAAAGCTATGATCACAGAGCTCCTGGTAGAACCACAGTCCATTGATTTGTGAATCTGGGAACAGTTAGGAAATTAGGAAGGCAGAGAAGGGGAGTGTGATATCACCATGGTGTTAAGACCCAGCTCTGACCCTCAGGCTGAAGGCAATGATTATGAGAAGAGCAGCTGTGAGGCCCAATCTGTTCCATCTACATTCAGGCACTTAGCTCAGCATCACCTGCAAGGCCTCCCAAAGGTTAAACAGAGAACCAGGCTCATTAGTGTCGGTCCTGGGATGAAGCATGTGCCTGGGCTTGGATGAACACTCTCACTGCACGTGTGGGTATGTAAAGAGAACACGGGATGTGCAAGGGCTCCTGGGGTAGCAAGTTGGAATGAGGAAATCATAAACTGGGCAAGCATGGCTCAGGCTTCAGTGATGCCCTGAGGCCCTGCTTCTCACCCCGTGGTCCAGCCAGGCACTACTGGGAAGCATCACTAGCAGCAGAATGTGCCAGCCTTATGAACCCTGCTGTGAAGGATGTAGCACTGGAACTTTCCTAGAGGTCCACTGCTTAAGACACTGAGTTTCCAGTGCAACGAGCATGGGTTTGATCCCTGGTAGGGGAACTAAGAGCCTACATGCTGTGCAGTGTGGCTGAAAATAAAGATAAATATATCTTCTTAAATGAATGTAGCATCCCCTGGAGTAGAGACTTGGAGAATAAAGATGTCAGAGATGCTAATACTGACGCCAGACCTAAAGGCAATTACCATGAAGGAGAAGGAACTGTACATGTGGCCTCTTCAGCCACATCTGACATTCAGATATGAACACTAACCATTCATTTAACACTTACCCTGTGCTCCAGTTTGTGCTGGGAACTGTGGGGACATTAGGGCTTTAAAAAATAAGGTGCTTGTCATCAATGAATGTAAGCTGATACCTGACTCACAGTAGCAGATGTCACCATCTTCAAATTAGTATTTCATTCCCGTCAACAAACTTTCTTCAACTTCCTCCTACTTGTCCAGTGGGGTGCCAGTGAGAGGGGCACAACTTACTTCAAGGAGTTCACCTCCTAGTGGGGAGGCAAAGAAGAGTATTAAGTATGGTATCAGGACACTGCACATGCCATCAAGAGAAAAAATAATTGCCACAGGAGGACAGAAGATTGGGAGGAACTTGGACTGGAGGATCTGGGAAGGCTTCGTGGAAAAGTTGGCCTATGAACTGAGACTTAAGAAAGCAGAAGTGAAAGAAACATGCACTTGAGGGCAGAAGGGAAAAAAGATTCATTCCAGACAGAGGAAACAACAAGAGCTAAGGAACAGGGATCTAAAGCAATATAGGGAATTTCCAGGAGGAGAGGCACAAAGTGGCAAGACAGAGTGAATGAAAATGGGAGGAAGGCCATGGGAGGCAAAGGTAGAAAAGAAATTGAGAGTAGAATATGAAAAGCCTTGAATGCCACACTGGAACAGGTGGACTTTATAATGAAGAAATACTAATGAGATACTGAGAAGATTGTAAAAGGCTTGGTCAACTCACAGTTGGAGGAAAATACTCGCAAATAAGTAACATGTATTTCTGCTTCAAACTGGAGCCTGCCATTGCCAGGGAGGTGGACTGAGCTGGGCAAATTTCAGATGCCACCAGCACTTTCAGGAAACTCCTCCATGTATTACCAGGATTGACATCAGGGCAGGGATGGGGTCTCTGCTGCACCAAGCAGTCTATGCTGACATGAAATATGGGCATGAATATTTGTGGGAAGAATAAGCAAATGAATAAGCTCTTTCCTGCTACCCAAGTTGGAATCAAATTCTCTCCCTGCTGAAGTTCTTGTTTATGTCACAACAAACTGCTACTTCTTGTAGCTATTTTTGTGTTCTTTTTCTTTCCTATGAGACTGTAAGCAACTCCTGGGCAGGGACCAGTCTGTGGGTACCTTGTACCCGGTGGGCACTTACTGAATAGTGGTTGAGTGTCTAATTAGTATGGCAGATGAATAATCTGGTGAAGTCACATGAATAAAAAGAGATTTTAAAAAATTTCCCATCTTTGCTTTTATTAGTTATGATCTATTTTTTTTGTTTCCAACTCAACAAAGGGGAATTATTCTCATGACCCCTTTATTTCTACATGATCTTCAATTCTTTATTAAATTATATTTATTTTAATTCTATCTTGCTGGTGAAGGAAAAATTCCAGTTAAGTGCACAACTCAACATTCAAAAAGCTAAGATCATGGCATCTGGTCCTATAACTTCATGGCAAATAGATGGGGGAAAAAATGGAAAGAGTGACAGGCTTTATTTTATTGGGCTCAAAATCACTGTGGATGGTAACTGCAGCCATGAAATTAAAAGACACTTGCTCCTTGGAAGAAAGGTGGGCTGCCGTCTATGGGGTTGCACAAAGTTGGACACAACTGAAGTGACTTAGCATCATCATCAGCAGCAGCAGACAGCATATTAAAAAGCAGAGACATCACTTTGCCAACAAAGGTCTGTCTAGTCAAAGCTATGGTTTTTCCAGTAGTCATGTATGGATATGAGAGTTGGACCATAAAGAAGGCTGAGCACCAAAGAATTGATGTTTTTGAACTGTGGTGCTGGAGAAGACTCTCGAGAGTCCCTTGGACTGCAAGGAGATTAAACCAGTCAATCCTAAAGGAAATCAACCCTGAATATTCATTGGAAAGACTGATACTGAAGCTGAAGCTCCAATATCTTGGCCACCTGATGCGAAGAGTTGACTCATTGGAAAAGACTCTGATGCTGGAAAGATTGAAGGCAGGAGGAGAAGGGAATGACAGAGGATGAGATGGTTGGATAGTATCACCAACTCAATAGACATGAGTTTGAGCAAACTCCGTGAGATGGTGAAGGACAGGGAAGCCTGGCATTCTGCAGTCCATGGGGTCACAAAGAGTTGGACACAACTGAGCAACTGAACAACAACATTCTCACAAAGGACAGCATATCATCAGCATACTACCTTCCTAAATAACTCTTTATTGACCAAGGGGTTTTTGCAGAAACTAGTGGCTAAGGTTGGCAATTTGTTACATAAATGGGTATTGAAATACTCTGGTTAATAATTCATTTTTAAAACATAATTTATCCTTATGTTCTGTGCAAAGTGCATCTCTTTTCTTTTTTTTCTCTTCTTCCTTATAACATGAACTGAGGTATACTTTTTCAAAGGAGCCTCTTGGGTTTAATTTTCCAGTGTAATTTGTCTCACTAAACAATTTTCTGGACTTCTTCTGAGACCTCTCCCATCTTCTCTAACACCCTTCCCTAAATGAGTATCTGCTCCCTGTCTCCATTGCCCCTTTCATCTTATTCCCATGGAATTTTTTCATATAGTACTAAAGCCTGATGAAAAAAAATTAAGGTTATTTTATTAATAGGGTTTTCCTTTTTCCTGGGAAATTGACCTAAACTCCATCAGCTTGTGATCCTGCTGCTCAATATGATCTGTAGTTTCACACACCCCATCTCTGCAGGTATTGAATTCAGATGGTTATCTGCTCTGCTCATTTGTTCTTTCTTCTAATAATTGACTCCAAGGTACTCTAAACATGAATTTGCAACTAAAACAATCTGTTGTCAGAAGTATAATGCTGACATTTAAAGAAAGGTGATATGCTGCCAATGACACTCTATCAGAAATTCTAGTTTACAGCAGAAGCATTTTAACTTTTTGCCTCAGAAGTTTTTTTTTTTTTTTAATTTTAAGAAACTATGCATCTTCTCTCATCTTTTAGGTTAATATTTAAATTTTCATGATAATTTTAAATAGAAAGGATTTCAGTTTATGGTATATCTGACATTTAAAAATAAACTTTTAATGTCACTGTGTTAAATGTAGCCAGTGGACTCTAAATGCCATAGTGATATGAAACTCCATCATCTTCCATTTGCACAAACATGAACAAGCTCTTTGTTAACAGCTGGGATATTATATATCCTTCCTTTTATCTTAAATGTTTCTATTTCTCTTGCAGCATTTTAGCTTGCTTTAATATATATATTTATCCTGGAATATCTCTTATTAATTGCTTCCTCTTTCAACATTATAAATATGTATGTAAATTAAAATTCTATTTCCTATAGCTGTAAGGCTCTAAGTGTTAAAAAATTTTAATTTGGATTAAGTTGTCATTACTGTTGTTGTTGATACAGATTTGATCATTCCACACACACACACATATGTACACACACATAATACATTTTTATAATACAATTTTATTAAGTGTAAAAATGCACTTTGGGGGATGATTCTCTTATATCTGTGGGTGAATGTTACCTACTGCTAGAACAAAACAGTGGGCACAACCAACAATATTCCTAATTTTTTCTTTACCAGCTGCTCATGTGTATGAGAATAGGGGAACTTGTGTTCTAGCAATTACTCCGTTCTTTGAACTCCTTTCAGAATGCCAAAATGCACATAGTGATTTATCATCAGAAGCAGTTTTTTAATGTGGTGGCAGCTGACAATTCAATTCCTTTGTAGGAAGCAAATTACTGGAACCCATCTGACATAAAGTGATTTGTAACTCTGTCATGAGAGTCTTTCATTTGCTTAGTTTCTGAAAAGTACCCCATAAGGTTTTATCTTTATTAGAGGAGCTTTTACTGATGTCTGTTATTTCTTTACCTGGAGACACCTTGATCAATCCAACAAATTTAGAATGGATTGTAAAATGGAAACATCAAAAAAGCAAAAGAGTTAAAAAAAAAATCTACTTCTGCTTTATTGACTGCACCAAAGCCTTTGACTGTGTGGATCACAACAAACTGTGGAAAATTCTTCAAGAGATGGGAAAACCAGATCACCTTACTTGCCTGCTGAGAAATCTGGATGCAGGTCAAGAAGCAACAGTTAGAACCAGATATGGAAAAACAGACTGGTTCCAAATCGGGAAAGGAGTACACACAGGCTATTTATTGTCACCATGTTTATTTAACTTATATGCAGAATACATCATGCGAAATGCCTGGCTGGATGAAGCACAAGCTGGAATCAAGACTGCTGGGAGAAGTATCAATAACCTCAGATATGCGGATGACGCCACCCTTATGGCAGAAAGCAAAGAAAAACTAAAGAGCCTCTTGATGAAAGTGAAAGAGGAGAGCGAACAACTTGGCTTAAAATTCAACATTCAGAAAACTAAGATCATGGCTTTGGGTCCCATCACTTCATGGCAAATAGATGGGGAAACAATGGAAACTGTGACAGATTTTATTTTGGGGGGCTTTAAAATCAATGCACATAGTGACTGCAACCATGAAATTAAAACATGCTTGCTCCTTGCCAGAAAAGCTATGACCAACCTAGACCACATATTAAAAAGCAGAGACATTACTTTGCCAAAAAAGCTCTGCCTAGTCAAAGCTATGGTTTTTCCAGGTTTTCACATCCAGCTATAGATGTGAGAGTTGGACCATAAAGAAAACTGAGTGCCGAAGAACTGATGGTTTTGAACTGTGGTGTTGGAGGAGACTCTTGAGAGTCCCTTGGACTGCAAGGAGATAAAACTCATCAATCCTAAAGGAAATCAATCCTGAATATTTATTGGAAGGACTGATGCTGAAGCTGAAACTCCAATACTTTGGCCACCCAATGTGAAGCACTGACTCATTGGAAAAGACCCTGATGCTGGGAAAGATTGAAGGTGGGAGAAGGGGATGACAGAAAATGAGATAGTTGGGTGGCATCACCGACTTGATGGACATGAGTTTGAGTAAGCTCTGGAAGTTGGTGAAGGACAGGGAAGCCTGGCATGCTGCAGTCCATGGGGTCTCAAAGAGTTGGGCATGACTGCGAGACTGAACTGAACTGATAATACATTTTTATAATACAATTTTATTAAGTGTAAAAATGTACTTTGGGGGATGATTCTCTTGTATCTGTGGGTGAATGTTACCTACTGCTAGAACAAAACAGTGGGCACAACCAACAATATTCCTAATTTTTTCTTTACCAGCTGCTCATGTGTATGAGAATAGGGGAACTTGTGTTCTAGCAATTATTTCATTCTTTTGAACTCCTTTCAGAATGCCAAAATGCACACAGTGATTTATCATCAGAAGCAGTTTTTTAATGTGGTGGCAGCTGACAATTCAATTCCTTTGTAGGAAGCAAATTACTGGAACCCATCTGACATAAAGTGATTTGTAACTCTGTCATGAGAGTCTTTTCATTTGCCCAGTTTCTGGAAAGTACCCCATAAGGTTTTATCTTTATTAGAGGAGTTTTTACTGATGTCTGTTATTTCTTTACCTGGAGACACCTTGATCAATCCAACAAATTTAGAACGGATTGTAAAATGGAAACACCTCTGCCAAATTAATACTTTAAAAATATAAAATATTTTAAATAAGTACTGTTAATGTATTTATTATTTTTTATATTATACAAGTATCATGATTTAAATATTTTCATCAAAATTTAAAGATTTAACTCATTCAATTTATGAAAGACATCTACTAGCTTAAATGAAAAAGGCAGTCTCCATTATCAAACCAATTGCAAACTAATGTGGTTTCTGTCACAAAGTCCTATTTTGTGTTTTTAATTTGAATAAACCAATGATACACATTCCCATGAGAACTGTCTCCCTTCTGAATTTAAAACATCCCAACACAGCCCAAATACCCTATTTCTAATGTCATTTTTATCCTTTTGAGAAAGAGACTGGGAGAAAGAAATGAGGTTTACTTTTGTTTTATGGGGTCTTGATTAAAGAAGGTTTTTTTTTTTTTTTTTTGACCCTAATACTTCAATTTATCCTTTTGCTTGTCTCAGGTTTGTATACCAGAGTCAAAGGTAAGGGATTACTCATTGGTTGAGTAAGGATGATGATATATACACATAAAGAAGACAAGCTTACTGTCAGCAGGGAAGAGGGATAAGAGAATCATCATGGTGCCATGGTCACAAGCACATTCTCAGGCAGGTCAGTTTTAGGAGAGTGTGTGGATGGGTGTTAAGGCTGTGGGAACTGATTTTCTAAAAATGTCAGGCCCACGTGCCCCTGGGGAAGTGTTTGTCCTCCCTGAGATGTTTGAGACCCATTCTAGCTTCCTGAGAAGGGGTCTGCCTATGGTGTTGTGATGGGTACAAGGGAGCTAGCTGGATAATTCCAACTTGATACATCATCAAAAGAGGGTTGTAGGACCAGAATATTTCTACCTTATAAATCAGTAACTTTTTGTCCCCACAGAATAACTTGATTTTTTATAAAATAATTTAGAAAACAATTCTAGGTCACATAGTCTGTCATTATAACTTGAAGAATGGGATACTAACTTTCTCATGGTCCTCTCAGAACATTTACAATCCTGCATCATAAATACTATGAATGAAAAGGCAGCACAAGGACAAAGTAAAATATAAATTTAGGACAAGAATAATGAGTCAGAATTATCATAGGCACCTCAAATGATGTTTGATGCTTAAAAAAAACCCTGGGATATCAATTTTCTGCAACAAAAGACTGTGGGTCTTATTCATATTTCTAATGATAGGGATGTTTAATAATTTTAAAAATCCTGGTCATCTTGGATGTTCAATAAAGGCAGTTGTGATCACAAAAGAAAGTTTCAAAGCAGTTACCTGGTATATTATTTATGAAGATAAAGAAAAATTTATTGGCTTTTTAAAAAATTCCTGGCCACCAGCTATTACTTCAAGTAGAGAAAAACATCTAATTAGCTTGTACTTATTTTTTAGTCCATCATTTCATTGAGTTCCTCAGTGGGAATAGAGTACACAGTGAAAAGCACTACATTATAAAAGCAAGTCTACAATTCTTGAAGACAGATTTGTCACAGGTATATGTGAGCTCAAGAGCCATAAGGCAGTGTAAAATCACATTTACTGCTTAGAAATAGATGGTTTATGCCTGTCAAAATAAGTTTTGCCAAGGGTTGGAGATCAAGATGGCAGAGTAGGGGGATGTTGAGCTCACCTTTAACCACAAACCCATAAAAAATGCACCTACATGTGGAACAATTCTCACTGAAAAGAAATTGGTGACTGGCAGCGAGACTCTTCTGCAATCAAGGCTGACAAAAAAGATCCAGACAGTGTACACTAGGGAGGAGAAGTGATAATGTTGGGTTCCACACCCTTAGGAGGGGACTCAGAAGAGGAGGGGGTTACATGGGCTCAGAGAGCGTCCCTGGGGAGTGGGTTCTGAGCCATATATTGAGGACTGGAGCATGGGGCATGAAACTGAGAAGAATCTCCTTAGCTGGTCTGAAAACCGGTAGGATTTATAGGAGGGCTGTAAGAAACTGAGACTTTGCTTCTGAAGATCACACATGCACTTGCTTACTCCCAGGAAACTAGCAGCCAGTTTTCCACAGCTGTTCCACACATGCCAGGCCACTCTAGTTCCTGAGCAGTTCCCCACTAAGAAGAAGGCTGCCATTGCCAAGGAGCATGAACACTTGAGGAGGGAAGAGCAGGCTTGGACTTAGCAGTGTACCTGAACTGGGTCAGGGTGGACACTACTGGCACTCATTAAAGTGAACAAAAGTGTTAGTCACTCAGTTGTGTCCAACTCTTTGAGACTCCATGTGTTGTAGCCTACCAGGCTCCTCTGTCCATGAGATTTTCCAGGCAAGAATACTGGAGTGGATTGCCATTTCCTTCTCTAGGGGATTTTCCCAACCCAGGGATCGAACCTGGGTTTCCTACATTGTAGGCCAAGTCTTTACTGTCTGAGTCACCAGGGAAGCCTTGGCAGCAGCAAATCCAGAGTGGTCTGGAACCCTGTTTGACATATCAGAATCATCCCAGTGTACATTCCAGCCCACATTGAACCCCCATTCTGGCCCCTCTTGCTCCAGCATTGCTCCCCTCAAGGGTGACAGTGTCATTGCCAGGAGTGGGAATAGCATATACTTGGAGGGAATAGAACTAGCTCAGACCAGATATCAGTGTTTCTGCTCCAGAACCTTGGGAACCAACCTTGTCCTGATAGGGTAGTGATGGCCCTGAGGATAGGAGAAGCCCCAGTTGACACCTGGCACTGGCTCTAACCTCTCCATCTCCAACCCCTCTTCTCACCAAGGTGATAGCTGTTAGCACAGCTGGGGCAAGATGGGACCTTTGCTCATATCAGATCCAGCCAGCTTGCCCACCAAAGGCACTGGGCACGTGCAGACTGCATAGGAACTCTCCTACAGAAGGATGCTCCTTCAAGACTGGGACAGGAAATTGTTTCACCTAATTTCAGAGGTGAGAAATTGCTAATTACAGAGACAGAGAAAGTAAAAATGAGAAATACGTTTCAAATGAAAGAACAAGTAAAAAGAAAATCCTGCAAAAACACCTAATGAAACAGAGATAAATAATTTACCAGAGAAAGAGTTCAAAGCATTAGTAGTAAGAATAGTAATTGAACTTAGGAAAAGAATAAATAAATACAATGAGAATTTAATAAGGAGCTAGAGAATATAAAAAGTATCAGCCAGAGCTGAAGAATACAATAACTGAAATAAAAAAACACACTAGAAGGAGTTAACAGCAGAATAGGTGATACAGAAGAACATGTGTGATTGAAAAGATAGAATAATGGAAATCACCCAATTAGAATAGCAAAAAGAAAAACAAAAAATGAGGACAGTTTAAGGGACATTTGGGACATTCAGTATTCTAACATTTGCATTATAGGGGCCCCATATGGAAAAGAGAGAGATAAAAGAGTAAAAAATGTATTTGATAAAGCTATGGCTGAAAAATTCACAAAATTGAAGAAAGAAGCAGATTTCCAGGTACAGGAAGAACAAAGAATCCAAAATAAGATAAACCCAAGGAGACCCACATGAAGACATGTCATAACTAAAATGGCAAAATTAAAGATAAGGAAAGAATTCTATGGACAGCAAGAGAAAAACAAAGAGTCACATACAAGGTAAACCCCAAAGGATATCAGATGATTTTTCTGCAGGAGATTTGCAGGCCAGAAGAGCATAGCATGATGTATTTAAAGTGCTGAAAGGGTAAAAAACCTATGACCTAGAATATTTTACCCCTCAAGATTATCATTCAGAATTCAAGGACAGAAAAAGAGCTTCTCAGACAGGCAAAAACTAAAACTGAACAGAAATCAAATTGCCAACATCTGCTGGATCATTGAAAAAGCAAGAGAGTTCCAGAAAGCATCTATTTCTGCTTTATTGAATATGCCAAAGCCTTTGACTGCGTGGATCACAACAAACTGTGGAAACTTCTTAAAGAGATGGGAATACCAGACCACCAGACCTGCCTCTTGAGAAACCTATATGCAGGTCAGAAAGCAACAGTTAGAACTGGACATGGAACAACAGACTGGTTACAAATAGGAAAAGGAGTATATCAAGGCTGTATATTGTCACCCTGCTTATTTAACTTCTATGCAGAGTACATCATGAGAAATGCTGGACTGGAAGAAACACAAGCTGGAATCAAGATTGCTGGGAGAAATATCAATAACCTCAGATATGCAGATGACACCAACGTTATGGCAGAAAGTGAAGAGGAACTAAAAAGCCTCTTGATGAAAGTGAAAGAGGAGAGTAAAAAAGTTGGCTTAAAGCTCAACATTCAGCATGGCCTCTGGTTCCATCACTTCATGGGAAATAGATGGGGAAACAGTGTCAGACTTTATTTTTGAGGGCTCCAAAATCACTGCAGATGGTGACTTCAGCCATGAAATTAAAAGATGCTTACTCCTTGGAAGGAAAGTTATGACCAACCTAGATAGCATATTCAAAAGCAGAGACATTACTTTGTTAGCAAAGGTCCATCTAGTCAAGGCTATGGTTTTTCCAGTAGTCATGTATGGATGTGAGAGTCGGACCATGAAGAAGACTGAGCATAGAATTGATGCTTTTGAACTGTCGTGTTGGAGAAGACTCTTGTGAGTCCCTTGGACAGCAAAGAGATCAAACCAGTCAATCCTAAAAGAAATCAATCCTGAATATTCATTAGAAGGACTGATGCTGAAGTTGGAACTCCAGTATTTGGCCACCTGATGCAAAGAAGGGACTCATTGGAAAAGACCCTGATGCTGGGCAAGATTGAAAGCAGGAGAAGGGGACGACAGAGGACGAGATGGTTGTATAGTGTCACCAACTCAATGGACATGAGTTTGAGCAAGCTCTGGGAGATGGTGAAGGACAAGGAAGCCTGGGGTGCTGCAGTCCATGGGGTTGCAAAGAGTCAGACTTGACTGAGCAACGGAACAACAACAATTACCATAACCAGTGGTTTCCGAGTTTTGAGTATCTGGGAATCACCTACTGTGCTTGTTGTGAAGCAGGTCCCCTGAGGTATCCTCTACAAATTTTCACTTAATGGAGCTGGAGGGGGCCCAGAGATCTAAAAAGTTTTAGGGCAGGATGCAGAGAGCTAACTGCCACACTTTCCAACTGAACCTAGCTCTCTGGTAACTGAATATCCACTTGCAATTTAAGCTAAAATCCAGGGAAGAAAAAACTGAAATGTACGCCTTCATCACTTGTTTCTGGTGTCTCAAATGATGGGTTCTATAATACTTTCTCAGTGAGTTTTCACAGCCCAATACTAAACACGCAGCCCCTTCTTTCTATAAAGTTACTGGTCTTTCTTCTTTCCCACCTCTTGTCACCATCTTAGTTCAAATCTTGTAAGTGGTTTCCAGAGTCTTCTTAGATCACTCAACCAATAAATAACATCATCTGGTTTTTCGTGTTTTCCTCTAAACTAAGTTCCTCTGGCTCTTTGTCATTCTGGTTGCTCTTCTGTATTCCCTCTAGAACCAGGAACAAATCAGCAAATCATGACTACTTCACGTCTCTGAAGTACCAAAGGAAGTGATTCACAGGAAAAAATGTGCCAGTGCAAATATCGAAAAAGCAAGAGAGTTCCGGAAAAACACCTATTTCTGCTTTATTGACTATGCCAAAGCCTTTGACTGTGTGGATCATAATAAACTGTGGAAAATTCTGAAAAAGATGGGCATACCAGACCACCTGACCTGCCTCTTGAGAAACCTGTATGCAGGTCAGGAAGCAACAGTTAGAACTGGACATGGAACAACAGACTGGTTCCAAACAGGAAAAGGAGTACATCAAAGCTGTATATTGTCACCCTGCTTATTTAACTTATATGCAGAGTACATCATGCGAGACACAGGGCTGGATGAAGCATTAGCTGGAATCAGGCTTGTCAGGAGAAATATCAATAACCGCAGATATGCAGGTGACACCACCCTTATGGTAGAAAGTGAAGAAGAACTAAAGAGCCTCTTGATGAAAGTGAAAGAGGAGAGTGAAAAAGTTGGCTTAAAGCTCAACATTCAGAAAACTAAGATCACGGCATCGGGTACCATCACTTCATGGGAAATAGATGGGGAAACAGTGGAAACAGTGGCTGACTTGATTTTTCTGGGCTCCAAAATCACTGCAGATGGTGACTGCAGCCATGAAATTAAAAGATGCTTACTCCTTGGAAGGAAAGTTATGACCAACCTAGATAGCATATTCAAAAGCAGAGACATTACTTTGCCAACAAAGGTCTGTCTAGTCAAGGCTATGGTTTTTCCAGTGGTCATGTATGGATGTGAGAGTTGGACTGTGAAGAAAGCTGAGCGCCGAAGAATTGATGCTTTTGAACTGTGGTGTTGGAGAAGACTCTTGAGAGTCCCTTGGACTGCAAGGAGATCCAACCAGTCCATCCTAAAGGGCATCAGTCCTGGGTGTTCATTGGAAGGACTGATGTTGAAGCTGAAACTCCAATACTTTGGCCACCTCATGCGAAGAGTTGACTCACTGGAAAATACCTTGATGCTGGGAGGGACTGGGGGCAGGAGGAGAAGGGGACGACATAGGATGAGATGGCTGGATGGCATCACCGACTCGATGGACATGGGTTTGGGTAAACTCCGGGAGTTGGTGATGGACAGGGAGGCCTGGCGTGCTGCAGTTCATGGGGTCGCAAAGAGTAGGACACGATTCAGCGACTGAACTGAACTGAAGACAGTATTTCATGGCCACACCCCTCCTTTTCAAATTTTTTGTTTGTTTGTTTGTTTGTTTGTTTTACTTGAAATTAACGTGAACACTCCGTAGAGAAGGCTAGAATGGAAAACCGTTCACTAATAGAAGACTTGGAGAGAACCCCTCTGTGGATTCCGGCCGGCGCTAGTCCCAAGTCCCGCCCCCGGGAGAGGGCGCGGTCCCCGCCGCCGCCTCGGGCAGAGCTGGTCACCACCATCGCGCCGCCACCGCTGTCCCGGTCTCTCCCCGACGTCTGGCATCCTCCCCGGCCGGGGCCCGGACGGTGGGCGGGCATGGCCGGCCGAGCTGCAGATAAACAGCAGTACCCCCGTCTCCCCGGGCCATTGCCACCTCTTCCGCCCCCCTGCCCTCATCCCGCTCGCCAGTGCCTCTACCCCGCAATCCCAGGACCGGCGCCGCTTTCCTCCCACCCCCCGCACCCTCCGCCCGCGCAGGGCTAGTCTGGCGCTAAGCCCGCCGGCGCCGCGGTGAGGCGGCGAGTCCGCGCGCAAGTCCGGGCGCGGGGCTGCCTGGAACCGCGGGGAGGCGGCACCGGAATTCTGTACGCTGTGCCCGAGATACTCTCTGCCCTCATCATTTCCCCATTAAAGGTCTGCTGTGGGGACCTCACCGGCGGGCATCTCCAGGCCCCGGCCCAGGACGGGCTTAGCAGGTGCGCACCCGGAACCCCTGCGGGCGCTCCGGAAGAAGCAAGTGGCCGCCGCCGCCCGGGTTGTCCCTGGCTTTTTAGCACTCCGGACAACAGCAGCGGCCTCTGGGCCACGCTCTCCCTCCGGCTCCGCGCTCCTGTCTGGTCTCCGCCTCTGCCGTCTGCTTCCCCGGCTTTCTGTCCCCACCGCGGTTGCAGCCTCGGAGCGCGGGTGGAAACAGCAGGGAAATGGAGCTTCGAAGCGTCCTTCTGAAAACCTATCACTCTCCCTGAGGTGGGCTTCCTGCCCGCCCTGCCCCGGTTCGTTCTCCGGCTGTTTTCTTTTACCGCCCGTTGCTCTGCTCGCCTTTTAAAGTCTCAGGTTCGATTTTTAGTTTGGGTTTAGGGTCTGTTGATTACTGAAATTTTTTCCTAATTTTATTTTCTAAAGTCTTGAGATGATGCGGGAGAGGCAGAGCAAATTCATCTTCTCTTCCAAGTGGATCGCTTGGTTTTGAATATTATTTTCTGGTCTTTGCATCTGTTTGAACTGTTCCTGCCCTCATTATGCAAAGAACTGCTCAATTTCTCTCGCTAAACTTACAAATTAGATATCCCAGGGTGCTTATTACTCTATCTTGAAATTTGAAAATTTGTTGACTCTTTAATTTGAAATGTAACATTGGTAGATGTTAGTTACCTGGAATTTGACATCCAAATAGAAAACCGTAAAATGCCTTATTCACCACTGATTTGGTTGTTTTCCACCCAAATTTATTTCAAATAGAGCATTCGAGGCAAATTGTTTGAGTAGTTGAAGACTCACTAAATGGAGTGACACATTTACCTGGAATAAAAATATTCCGACAGGCAGTATTTTATCCATTTTTGGTGACTTAAAAATTAGTGAATGAGATTGAAAGTTTGGAGCTGAACACTTCCAATTTTCATCAAATGATTTCACATTCTGGTAGCTTTCAGTTCAGTTCAGTTCAGTTGCTCAGTCGTGTCCCACTCTTTTCGACCCCATGGACTGCAGAACGCCAGGATTCCCTCTCCATCAAATCGAGTCAGTGATACAATCCAACCATCGCATCCTCTGTCATCCCCTTCTCCTCCTGCCTTCAATCTTTCCCAGCATCGGGGTCTTTTCAAATGAGTCAGTTCTTTGCATCAAGTGGCCAAAGTATTGGAGCTTCAGCTTCAGCATCAGTCCTTCCAATGACTATTCAAGACTGATTTCCTTTAGGATGGACTGGTTTGATCTCCTTGCACTCCAAGGGACTCTCAAGAGTCTCTTCCAACACTATGGTTCAAAAGTATCAATTCTTAGGTTCTCAGCTTTCTTTATAGTTCAGCTCTCACATCCATACATGACTACTGAAAAAACCATAGCTTTGACTAGACTGACCTTTGCTGGCAAAGTAATGTCTCTGCTTTTTAAAATACTGTCTAGATTGGTCATAGCTTTTTTCCCAAGGAGTTAGTGTCTTTTAATTTCATGGCTGCAGTCACCATCTGCAGCATCCAAAATAAAGTCTTTGTTTCCATTGTTTCTCCATCTATTTGCCATGAAGTGATGGGACTGGATGCTGTGATCTTAGTTTTCTGAATATTGAGTTTTAAGCCAACTTTTTCACTCTCCTCTTTCACTTTCATCAAGAGGCTCTTTAGTTCTTCACTTTCTTCCATAAGAGTGGTGTCATCTGCATATCTGAGGTTGTTGATATTTCTCCTGGCAATCTTGATTCCAGCTTGTGTCTCATCCAGCTTGGCATTTCGCATGATGCACTACTCTGCATATAAGTTAAATAAGCAGGGTGTCAATATACAGCCTTGACGTACTCCTTTTCCTATTTGGAACCAGTCTGTTTTTCCATATCTGGTTCTAACTGTTGCTTCTTGACCGGCATACAGATTTCTTAGCAGGCAGGTAAGGTGGTCTGGTATTCCCATCTCTTGAAGAATTTTCCTCAGTTTGTTGTGATCCACACAAAGGTTTTGGTGTAGTCAATAAAGCAGAAGTAGATGTTTTTCTGGAACTTTCTTGCTTTTGTGATGATCCAGCAGATGTTGGCAGTTTGATCTCTGGTTTTTCTAAATCCAGCTTGAACATCTGAAAGTTGACAGTTCGTATACTCTTGAAGCCTGGCTCGGAGAATGTTGAGTGTTATTTTGCTAGCATGTGAGATGAGTACAACTGTGCGATAGTTTGAACATTGTTTGGCATTGCCTTTCTTTGGGATTGGAATGAAAACTGACCTTTTCCAGTCCTGTAGCCATTGCTGAGTTTTCCAAATTTGCTGGCATATTGAGTGCAGCACTTTCACACCATCATCTTTTAGGATTTGAAATAGCTCAACTGGAATTCCATCACCTCCACTAGCTTTTTTCATAGTGATGCTTCCTAAGGGGCCCTTGACTTCACACTGCAGGATGTCTGGCTCTAGGTGAGTGCTCACACCATCATTTGGATGGAAAGTTCTGAAGATATCAATTAGGTCCATTTGGTCTAATGTTTCATTAGATTTGGTCTAATGTTTCCTTCTTGATTCTCTGTTTTGATACTTTGTTGGTGTAAGTGAGGTGTTAAAGCAGAGCTAACTAATGTTCAATCTGGAAAACTGAGCCTGAGCAGATTGCCAACTGGGGAATATAGCAAAGAGAGCACAACAATTTAACTTACATGGTGAAAAAAGAGTGAAGAAAAAAAAGAGAAGAGAAAGAAAGAAAAAAAGGAGAAGGGAGAGAAAAGAGCAAAGGAAGGGGTGTGTGAGAGGGTAAAATAAAGAGAAAAAAGAAAAATAGAAAAGAAAAGGTAAATAGACATATGTGAAAAAGATTTATATATATTCAGGAATAGCTACAACTGGTAAAGAACTATAAAAAATGCAGTCAAATACATCAAAAGCAAAATCAGAAAAATCACAAAAAAAGTGAAAGAAAGAAAAAATATCTTAAAAAGAATTTTCTTTTTTTTAAATAACAGGAGATAACAAAGAGGAAAACTCCACAGCATCACAAAAAGCTAATGTGAAGGTAGAAATATGTAGGGGGAATATACAGTGTGATTTATAAGAAAAAAAAAGTTCTCAATGTCATAGTTCTTCTTGTTGTGGAGTCTGCCCCCATGGATGGGTTGGATTAGTGTCCTGTGATGTTTTTCTGGTTGGGAGAGCTTCTGTCTGTGTTCTGGTTGATGGAGGTGGATCTTGTCTCTCTGAAGGGCAGTGCAGTGTTCAGTAGTAGGTTTTGGGGTGTCTATGGGTTCAGTATGTCTTTGGGCAGTCCTTCTGGCTTTGGCAGTGTTAGACATGTCTATTTCCACACCCACGTTGAAGTGACCCTCTCAGCATATCTTCATTGGCCCCTGCCCCCTACCTGTCCCTGGATTCTTTACTAGTGCTTCTGTTCCCCTATCCTGCCCTGCACTGAAGGCCAACACCTGCTAGGTAGGGGCTTGTGTGGCTCTTTTCTTGCCTCCCGGACCCTGCCCTCTGCATCACAGAGACTTTTGTGAAGTTCCTTCAGCCCCCTGAGCTCGCCCTCTATGTTGCAGATCTTGTGTACACTTGTCTCGGCTCCCTGGGCCTTCCCCATATGTCACAGGGCTTGTGTGTTCTTCTTTTGGCTCCCTGGGCCTGCCCTCTGCACTGCGAGGGTTGTGTGCACTGGAGAGGTTTTTATGCCATGCCTCTCTCAGCACCCCAGGCCCGCCCTCTGCACCACCGGGCTTCTGTGTGCTTCTCTTCATTCCCCAAGACTGCCATCTGGTTGGGGCCACAGTCTGTGAGCTGTTTATGGATTGAGAAGTACAGCTTTCTCTGTTTTCTGCCCTCTTAAGTCCCTGTTTTGCCTGGCTTTCTGAGATTATGCAGTTCCCTCTTGGGCCCCTCTGTGAGGGAGCTTCCCAGTGCATAGAAACTCTTCCTGCTTCACAACTCCCTCTCTCCCTCAGTGCACAAGTTCCTGTCCAGAAGTTCTCCATCTTTTCTCTTTTTATGTCTCTATCCTCTCTCCTACCTCATTCCAGGGAGCTTAGCCTGCCCCACTGGAAGCCTGGGGTTTTCTGCTGTCACCTAGAGATTGCTTTGAAGGAGTTGTTCCATGTCTTGATGATTTTTTGATGTGTTTGTGGGGAGGCTGGTGATCTCCCCATCTTACTCCTCCACCATCTTCTTCTGCTCCCCCTTCCTGGGTTTGTTTTTGTAGGTTTTTTTTTTTTTTTTTTTTTCTCTTCCTCTTTTGTTCTCTTCTCTTGTGTTTCCTACCTGGAGAAGTTCCTTTGGCTCTTGTTGTAAAGCTGATGTGGTGGTGCTGAATTCTCTTAGCTTTTGCTGTCTGTAAACCTTTTGATTTCTCTGTTGAATCTGAATGAGAGCTTGCTGGGTAAGTGTTCTTGGTTGTAGATATTTCTTTTATCACTTTAAATATATCATTCCATGTATATCATGTAAGATTATAGTTCCTCTTGCTTCTGATGTCTGCCTTCTGGTTAGTGAGGTTGAAGGCTTGTACTGCTATCCCCTTGATACAGGGATTGACTGATGTTGTGGTGAGCAGAGTCTGCTCTGGAGATTGAGTCCTTCCCTTTCTCTGTGGTTGTCACTGCCCTGTCAAAGTTGGGGTCTACTCCCTAGTTGTTGGACTAGAGATGCCTAGATTTCTTTCTTAGCTGTGTTTCTGACCTGCGGTGTGAGATAGATGAGATTGGAGCACTCCCAGTGAGAGAAAAGCCTCTGAGTATTCCTCCTCTGGAGCTGTTCACCTGTGAGTATACTCTATTGTGTCCCCTTTTGCCCATTGTGGGACTCATAAAGTAAACTGTCATTGGCACTGCTCTCAGTCCCAACTTAACTGTGGATGTGCTTGCAATCGGCCCCAGTGACTCTCAGGTGCTGTTTTTATCAGGCCACTGGTCTGATTCACTGAGATCAGGTCCCAGGACTGCAGCAGCTGTGCACCTGGATCTGCTAATGGAGCTATGGAGGCAGTTCAGACTCTTGCCTGGCCCAGTCCCTGTGTGTATGTGCCCACAAAGCCCACAGTTCCTTAAGCCAGACCCATCTCAGTGCAGGAACACTTGTCCTTTTGGATGTTTTGCAGGCACTGAATTTAGGGAGCTGCCAGTGAGGAGAGAGGCCCTGCCTTTTACAGGTCACTCAACAATGGTGATTTGCTCCTGTGATGGTTGAGGCTTCCTCCACAAGCACTCTTACTTACGGAACTCCTCGCTCTCATCCCTTCAGACTGTCTCTTCACAGCCAACAGCAGTCGAATCCCAAGGTCTGCTCTCCAAATCTCACTTTCCAGTGCCAGACCCTGTGTGTCCTTGTAGACATCTGTCTCAGGTCAGAGTGTGCAGGGCTGTGGCATGGACCATCTGTGTAGGTTTTACTCTGTCCTGCCTGCCACCGACTGGCCACTGTGCTCTCCTCTGAGCCTCTTAGGCCCCCTTATGTCCCTGCTGATCTCTGCATGGGAGAGAGGACTTCACTGAATGGGGGAACCTCTCCTTACCTTCAACTCCCCACCAGAAGTGCAGTCCCATCCTACTTCCTCTCCTCTTTTCCCTTCTTCCTTTCATCCTACCTGGTTATGTGGGGATCTTTCTTGTCCTTTTAGGTGCTTGAGGTCCTCTTCTAGTGTTCAGCAGGTCCTCTGTGAGAATTGTTCCATTTGCATCTGTACTCTTGATGCATTTGTGGGGAGAGAACTCCACATCCTCCTACCCTTCTGCCATCTTGGAAAGTCCTTGATCAAAGACCTGTGGCAGTTTCTTAAGATAAGACACCAGTGACATTTGCTGCTTTCATTAACTCTTCCTATCATGAATGATTTCTCTGTACCATGCAGTGTTTTTAGAGAACATTTTGCCCACAGTAAAACGTCTTTCAAAATTGGAATCAATTTTCCCAAATCCTGCTGCTGCTCTATCACTGTTTTTCTTGAATATTAATTTTAACTATTTTGTTGTCATTTCAATAATCTTTATAACATCTTTACGAGAAGTAGATTCTAGCTCAAGAAAACACTTTTTTGGCTCATTCATAAGAAGTAACTTCTTATCTGTTCAAGTTTTATCATGAGACTGCAGCAATTCAGTTACATCTTCAGAATCCACTGCTATTTTTTGCTATTTCTACCACATTTGTAATTATTTCCTTCACTGAAGTCTTGAACTCCTCAAAATCATACATGAGTATTAGAATTAACTTTTTCCAAACTTCCACTAATGTTGATATTTTTATTTCTTCCCACGAATCATGAATGTTCTTAATGGAATCTAGAATGATGAATCATTTCTGAAGGTTTTCAATTTACTTTGCTATGATCCATCAGAGGAATAACTATGTATGGCTGTTCTAACCTTACAAAATGTAGTTCTTAAATAATAAGCCTTGAAAGTTGAATTTGTTCCTTGATCCATGGACTACAAAATGGATGCTGTATTAGCAGCCATGAAAACAATATTAATCTCATTATACATCTCCATCAGAGTTCTTGGGGGATCAGGTGTCTTGTCAATGAACAGCAATATTTTGAAAGACATCTTTTTTCTGAGCAGTAGGCCTCAACAGTAGGCTTAAGATATTCAGTAAATCATGTTGTATACATATGTGATGTTATCCAGGCTTTGTTATTTCATTTATAGAGCACAGGCAGGGGAATATATTTGACATAATTCTAAGGGCCTTAGGAAAATCAGAGATACCAAAGGAATATTTCATGCAAAGATGGGCTCGATAAAGGACAGAAATGGTACGGACCTAACAGAGGCAGAAGATATTAAGAAGAGATGGCAAGAATACACAGAAGAACTGTACAAAAAAGATCTTCACGACCCAGATAATCACGATGATGTGATCACTGACCTATAGCCAGACATCCTGGAATGTGAAGTCAAGTGGGCCTTAGAAAGCATCACTACGAACAAAGCTAGTGGAGGTGATAGAATTCCAGTTGAGTTATTCCAAATCCTGAAAGATGATGCTGTGAAAGTGTTGCACTCAATATGCCAGCAAATTTGGAAAACTCAGCAGTGGCCACAGGACTGGAAAAGGTCAGTTTTCATTCCAATCCCAAAGAAAGGCAACGCCAAAGAATGCTCCAACTACCGCACAATTGCACTCATCTCACACGCTAGTAAAGTAATGCTCAAAATCCTCCAAGCCAGGCTTCAGCAATACGTGAACCGTGAACTTCCTGATGTTCAAGCTGGTTTTAGAAAAGGCAGAAGAACCAGAGATCAAATTGCCAACATCCGCTGGATCATGGAAAAAGCAAGAGAGTTTGTTAGAAAAACATGAATTTCTGCTTTATTGACTATGCCAAAGACTTTGACTGTGTGGATCACAATAAACTGTGGGAAATTCTGAAAGAGATGGGAATACCAGACCACCTGATCTGCCTCTTGAGAAATTTGTATGCAGGTCAGGAAGCAACAGTTAGAACTGGACATGGAACAACAGACTGGTTCCAAATAGGAAAAGATGTATGTCAAGGCTGTATATTGTCACTCTGTTTATTAAACTTATATGCAGAGTACATCATGAGAAATGCTGGACTGGAAGAAACACAAGCTGGAATCAAGATTGCCAGGAGAAATATCAACAACCTCAGATATGCAGATGACACCACCCTTATGGCAGAAAGTGAAGAGGAACTCAAAAGCCTGCTGATGAAAGTGCAGTTGGAGAGTGAAAAAGTTGGCTTAAAGCTCAACATTCAGAAAAAGAAGATCATGGCATCTAGTCCCATCACTTCATGGGAAATAGATGGGGAAACAGTGGAAACAGTGTCAGACTTTATTTTTTTGGACTCCAAAATCACTGCAGATGGTGACTGCAGCCATGAAATGAAGAGACGCTTACTCCTTGGAAGGAAAGTTATGACCAACCTAGATAGCATATTAAAAAGCAGAGACATTATTTTGCCAACAATGGTTCGTCTAGTCAAGGCTGTGGTTTTTCCTGTGGTCATGTATGGATATGAGAGTTGGACTGTGAAGAAAGCTGAGCACCGAAGAATTGATGCTTTTGAACTGTGGTGTTGGAGAAGACTCTTGAGAGTCCCTTGGACTGCAAGGAGATCCAACCAGTCCATTCTGAAGGAGATCAGCCCTGGGATTTCTTTGGAAGGAATGATGCTAAAGCTTAAACTCCAGTACTTTGGCCACCTTCCGTGAAGAGTTGACTCATTGGCAAAGACTCTGATGCTGGGAGGGATTGGGGGCAGGAGGAGAAGGGAACGACAGATGATGAGATGGCTGGATGGCATCACTGACTCGATGGACATGAGTCTGAGTGAACTCTGGGAGTTGGTGATGGACAGGGAGGCCTGGCGTGCTGCCATTCATGGGGTCGCAAAGAGTCAGACACGACTGAATGATCTGATCTGATCTGAAGGGCCTTAGGATTTTTGTAATGGCAAAGGAGCATTGATTTTAACTTAGAATCACTAACTGTATTAGCACCTAATAAGAGAGTTAGCCTATTGTTTGAAGGTTTGATGCCAGGCATTGACTCTCTAGCTATGAATCCTCAAAGGCTGTTTGCCTACTTTTAATATCTGTTGACTAGTACTAATTTTGTTAGCTGGATCTTCTGAATAAAGTGATACTCCAGTGAACACAGAAATGAAAAACAAGCTTTGTTGCTGATATGGTGAAAGTTGTAGTGCTTTGGATAGAACATCAAACCACCTGCAATATTTCTGTAAGTCAAACTTTAATTTGTACATAGCAAGACCTTGTTGCTGTTTGTTGTTTAGTCATTAAGTCATGTCTGACTCTTAGTGACCCCATAGAGTGCAGCATGCCAGGCTTCTCTGTCTTTCACTATCTCCCAGACTTTGCTCAAATTCATGTCCAGTGAGTCAGTGATGCCATCCAACCATCTCATTCTCTGTCACCCCTTTCTCCTCCTGCCCTCAATCTTTCCCAGGAAAGATTTTCTCATGGTCTTTTACAATGAAAAGGTGACCAAAGTATTGGAGCTTCAGCTTCAGTATCAGTCCTTTCAGTGAATATTCAGGATTGATTTCCTTTAGGATTGACTAGTTGGATCACCTTGCAGTCCAAGGGACTCTAACAAGACTTCTCCAGCACCACAATTCGAAAGCATCAATTCTTCAGTGCTCAGCCTTCTTCATGATCCAACTCTCACATCCACACATGACTACCAGAAAAGCCATAGCTTTGATTCATGGACCTTTGTTGGTAGATTGATGTCTCTGCCTTTTAATATGCTTCTAGGTTTGTCACAGCCTTCCTTCCAAGGAGCAAGACCTTAACTCTCTTCAATTCTAAAAGGTTGAGAATGGTGAGGGTGCTGGAGCTGAGCCTCTTGCAGCAAATAGCAAAGTTTTGGATGCAAAGGCAGCTGCAGACAAAGGTTTGAAGCTAGCAGAGGTTGGTTCATGAGATTTAAGGAAAGAAGCTGTCACCATAACATAGAAGTGCAAGATGAAGCAGCAAGTGTTGATGTAAAAGCTGCAGCAAATTATTCAGAAGACCTAGCTAACAAAGTTTATCTGTTTATTTATTTGGCTGTGCTGGGTCTTAGTGATTCACGTGGGATCTAGTTCCCTGACCAGAGATTGAACCCAGGCCCCCTGCATTGGTAGTGTGGAGTCTTAGCCACTGGACCACCAGGGAAGTCCCTGCTGCTGCTGCTAAGTCGCTTCAGTTGTGTCCAACTCTGTGCGACCCCATAGACGGCAGCCCACCAGGCCCTGCCGTCCCTGGGATTCTCCAGGCAAGAACACTGGAGTGGGTTGCCATTTCCTTCTCCAATGCATGAAAGTGAAAAGTGAAAGTGAAGTCGCTCAGTCATGTCCGACTCTTAGCGACCCCATGGACTGCAGCCTACCAGGCTCCTCCATCCATGGGATTTTCCAGGCAAGAGTACCGGGGTGGGGTGCCATTGCCTTCTCCAGGGAAGTCCCTAATACATTTTTATTTGATCTGTAGAGGCAGAAAAATGTTAGGTGGGTTGACTGAAAAAAATGTCTAACTTGAGTGGTAAAAACAGTCATGGCCCCTCAAGCAATTTCCTCACTTGACAGTTTATAAACTCAGAACTCTTTGAATGAGGGGAGAGGCAGGATCTTCTTGAAGATGGATCTTGATACACTGCCAAAACATACACCATTGATCTTTCTCCAAGCCCTCCCCCAAAAGATCTACAGGGTAAATGTACACTGGGGAAAAGGAAATAGTGAGAGCTTTGGAGGACTTCTGGACACTAATTTTGAAATGACATTAATTCCAGGAAACCCCCCCAAAATATCACTGTGGTTTATCTGTTGCATGGACTATGTAGTTCATATGATCGATGAAGTTTTAGCTCATGTCTTTCTCACAGTGGGACCAGTGGGTCCTCAAGACTGTCCTGTAGTTATTTCCAAGGTCAAGAACACATAGTGTGATAGATACACTCAGCAACTGGCCGAATCCTCACATTGGTTGCATGATCTGTGGAGTGAGAGCTATTATGATGGGAAAGGCCAATTGGAAGCCATTAGATCTGCTGCCCCAGAAGAAGAGTAAACCAAAAGCAATACTGCATTCTTGAAGGGATTGCAGAGATTAGTGGCACCATCAAGCACTTGAAGGATGCCAGAGTTTTGATTTCTACCAAATCTCCATTCATTTCACTTATTTGGCTTGTACAGAAGGCAAATGGATTTTGAAGAATGACAGTGGATTGTCATAAACTTAACTAGATAGCTCCAACTGTAGTTGCTGTACCAGATGTGGTTTTATTGCTAATTAGCACATCCCTGGAACCTGGTGTGCAGCTATTTATCTAGCAAGTGCCTTTTTCTCCATGCCTGTCAATAAGAGCCACCAGAAACAGTTTGCTTTCACTTTTAACCTGAAGAGTATATCAACTCTGCAGCCCTATGTCATTGTTTAGTTTGTAAGCATCTTGATTACCTTTCTCTTCCATTGGATATCTCACACTGGTCCTTTAAATTGGTGACATTATGCCAATTGGACTTAGTGAGCAAGAAGCAACTCTAAACTTATTTTAGAAATTTCCATCTCAGAAGGTGAGAAATTAATCTGACAAAAAATTCCGAAATCTTCTACCTTAGTGAAATTTCTAGGATTCCAGTGGTTTGGGCATGTTGAGATAACTCTTCTCAGGTGAAGAATAAGTTATTGCATTTGGCTATTCCTGCAAGTAAGAAAGAGTACAATGCCTACTAGGTTTCTGGATTTTTTGCAGTAACATATTCCTCATTTGGAGTGTGCTACTGTGGCCCATTTACGGAGTGACTCAAGAAGCTGCTAGTTTTGAGTGGATCCAGAATATGAGACTGTGCCACAGATCCAGGCTGCTGTGCAAGCTGCTTTGTCACTTGGGCCATGTGACCCAGCAGATGCAGTGGTCCTTGAAGTGTTGGCAGATAGGGATGCTGTTTGGAGTTTTTGGCAGGTCCTTATAGGAGAATCACGGGTTTCCTTAGTGACTCAGTGGTAAAGAATCCACCTGTCAATACAGGAGAAACCAGTTTGATCCCTGGATCAAGAAGATCCCCTGAAGAAGGAAATGGCAATGCACTCCAGCATTCTTGCCTGGGAAACCCCATGACCAGAGGATTCTGGAGTGCTAAAAGTCCATGGGGTCACAAAACAGTCAGATACAACTTAGTGACTAAACAACAACAACAAATATCGGAGAATCATAGTGAAGGTCCTTAGGATTTTGGACCAACTTCCTGTCATCCTCTGTAGATTACTGGCCTTCTTTTGAGAAACAGCTCTTGGTCTGTTATTGGGCCTTAGCAGAGATTGAATGCTTAACCATGGGTCACCAAGTTATTATGGTGACTTGAGCTATGCATGATGAACTGGGTATAAAAGTAGGTGTGTGCAGCAGCACTCCATCATCAAATCTCAGTGGTCTGTATCTGATCAAGCCCAAGTAGGCCCTGAAGGCCTAAGTATGTTACATGAAGAAGCATCCCAAATGTCCTTGATCCCCACTCCTGCTACACTTTCTTTGGGACTGGAATGAAAACTGACCTTTTCCAGTCCTGTGGCCACTGCTGAGTTTTCCAAATTTGCTGAAAGATTAAGTTCAGCATTTTCACAGCATCATCTTTTAGGATTTGAAATAACTCAGCTGGAATTCCATCACCTCCACTAGCTTTGTTTTTAGCAGTGTTTCCTAAGGCCCACTTGACTTTGCATTCCAGGATGTCTGGTTCTAGGTGAGTGGTCACACCATTGCGGTTATTCAGCTCATTAAGACCTTTTTGATACAGTTCTTCTGTGTATTCTTGCCACTTCTTAATGTCTTCTGCTTATGTTGGCCCATATAATTTCTGTCTTTTATTGTGCCCATCTTCACATGAAATGTTCCCTTGGTATCCCTAATTTTCTTGAAGAGATCTCTATAGATTCCCATTCTATTGATTTCCACTATTTCTTTGGACTGTTCAGTTAAGAAGCCTTTCTTATCTCTCCTTGCTATTCTTTGGAACTCCGTGTTCAGATGAGTATACTTTTCCCTTTCTCATTTGCTTTTCACATTTCTTCTTTTCTCAGCTATTTGTAAGGCCTCCTCAGACAACCATTTTTCCTTTTTGCATTTCTTTCTCTTGGGGATGGTCTTGATCAATGCCTCCTGTACAATGTTATGAACTTCTGTCTATAATTCTTCAGGGACTCTGTCTGTCAGATCTAGTCCCTTGAATCTAGTCACTTCCACTGTATAATCATAGGAAATTTGATTAAGGTCACACCTGAATTGCCTAGTGGTTTTCTCTACTTTTTTCAAGTTAAGTCTGAATTTTGCAATAAGGAGTTCATGATCTGAGCCATAGTCATCTCCTGGTCTTGTTTCTGCTGTCTGTATAGAGCTCCTCCATCTTTGGCTGCAAAGAATATAATCAATCTGATTTTGGTATTGACCATCTGTTGATGTCTATGTGTAGAGTCATCTCTTATGTTGTTGGAAGAGGGTGTTTGCAATGCCAGGGTGTTCTCTTGGCAAAACTCTGTTAGCCTTTGCTCTGTTTCATTTTGTATTCTAAAGCCAAACTAGCCTGTTACTCCATGTATCTCTTCACTTCCTACTTTTACGTTCCAGTATATCTATATCCCGGAGAAGGCAATGGCACCCCACTCCAGTATTTTTGCCTGGAAGATCCCATGGATGGAGAAGCCTGGTAGGCTGCAGTCCATGGGGTTGCTAGAGTCAGACATGACTGAGCGACTTCACTTTCATTTTTCACTTTCATGCATTGGAGAAGGAAATGGCAACCCACTCCAGTGTTCTTGCCTGGAGAATCCCAGGGACGGGGAACCCTGGTGGGCTGCCATCTATGGGGTCGCACAGAGTCGGACACGACTGAAGTGACTTAGCAGTAGCAGTAGCAGTAGCATATCTATATCCATATATTGGGCCATGAGAAAGATGAAAATTCTGCTGTGTGCAACAATGTGAATTGAACTTGACAGCATTAAGCTAAGATATTAATGTCAGAGACAGAAAAACAAATACCATGTGATGTCACTTATATGTGGAATCTAAAAATGCTGAACTCATAGAAACAGATACTAGAATGGTGGCTGCCATGGGGTGGAGGTGGGGGATAGAGGGGAAGGAGAGTACAAGCTCCTAGTTATAATAAGTTCTGGTGATGCAAGGTACAGCATAGTGATCATAGTTAATAATACTGTATTATATACTTGAAAGTTGCTAAGAGATTAGATCTTACAAGTTCTTACCACAGAAGAAGGAATGGTAATTATGTAACATGATACAGGTGTTAGTACTGCTATGGCACTAATCATTTTGCATGCATGCATGCATGCTGAGTTGCTTCGGTCGTGTCTGACTCTGCAACCCCATGGACAGCAGCCCACCAGGCTCCTCTGTCCAAGGGATTCTCTAGGTAAGAATACTGGAGTGCGTTGCCATTGCCTTCCCCGAATCATTCAGCTACTTATTAGTAAAATGATCAATGAAATATCTGATGGTAAACTCACCATCCCATTCCCAGGGTCTGTCAAAGGCCCGCCAACCATTAATTTTTTCCTCTCTGTCTGCTTCCACCAACCTTCTTTGTCTTCTTTCCAGAGTCCTCAAAAAAGTCTCCATCAGAAGCCACCTGAAATCTCTCCACTCCCAGCACCCAACGCTAAGACTACCAACAGAACAAACGACACATGATTAATGTTCCCTTCCTCACATCCCTTCCCTTCCCAACCTATTCCTCAGAATCATTTTGCAATACGCAAATCAAAATGTTGTACACCTTAAAGTTACACAATGTTATGTGGCACTTATATCTCAATAAAAGTGAAAGTTATTCTCTTTAACACATATTGATATTGTAATGTGGTGTAAGAATGTCTAGAGAAGTAAATCTATAAAAAAATTTCCAACTTTGCTTTTACCTTTTTGCGTTTCCTAACTTATTTTCCCAACTCAACAAATCTGGAAATTTGATATCAGTTTATCCAGATTCTTGGGTGGGAAAAATCAACTTAACTGGCCCAGTGCTCATTAGTTTAATCTTTATTTGAAAATCAATTTAATAATTCACAACATAAAATGATTTTTTTTCCAATATGAAACCACACTTTAGAAACCAAAGTAGTTTAGTGAGTACATGAATCAGAGGATACCAGGGGAAGGCCCTCCTTAGGAAGAACGCTCCTTTCTTCATCCAAGAGCAGAGATGCACTACTTCCAGTTCCTTTCCACATTCTTCTTTTCAACATGCCGATTGTTTCATTGTGTGTGTGGGTGTGAAGTGGCTTCAGTCCTGTCCTGTTCCTTGCGACCCCCATGGACTGTAGCCCGCCAGGCTGTTCTGTTCGTGGGATTCTCAGGCAAGAATACTGGAGTGGGTTTCCATGCCCTCTTCTGGTATCTTCTGACCCAGGGATTGAATCCCAGTCTCCTGTGGCTCCTATAGTGCAGGTGGATGCTTTATCCCTGAGCCACTGGGGAAGCCCCAACTGATTTGTTAAGTTCAATCAAATTACTAAGAGAAATATTTATAAGCTACAAAACATTATAAAAATATTAGGCATTAAATTTAGAAATGCCTTTAATATGAAAGTGTTTCCCAGGTGGCACTAGTGGTAAAGAATCTACCTGCCAATGCAGGAGATGCGAGAGACGTGGGTTAGATCCCTGGGACAGGAAGATCCCCTGGAGTAGGAAATGGAAACTGGCTCCAATATTTTTGCCTGGAAAATTGCGTGACAGAGGAGCCTGGTAGTCTACAGTCCATGGGGTTGCAAAGAGTCAGACACAGCTGAGCATACACTTGCTATATTTCTCTTAACAGGTAGGAAGTTTGACTTTCATCTGTGAATATCTTTGTATTTTTAATAGGTAAGAGTTATGTAATTTTTGTTCCAGTTTTGTTTTGGCTTCCAGGAAATTCTGAGTTAGATTTTCTGTTTGATTGTGGAAGCTTCCCTTGGACTGAATTTTCAAAACAGTGATCACTTCCATGTTATTACATAGCCCTTGTTCTTTCACAGTTTGTGCTATGGATTTATTATAGTTGTATTTTATTATAAACCCACATCAATACTGATGCATAGCAAGGATATACATAATGATACATGAAAAGAAGAAAATATTAGGCTTAACATAAGAAAAATTTCCCATATTTGACAATTTCTGACCTTTGAAAATATTAGTTTCATAAGATTTAACCTAATAATGAACAAATGAAGATGTTATCTATAATTATTTTAATTAATTTTTGAAAGATGTTGTTTACCAACCTCTTTAATAAAATTTGTATCTTAATAAGAAGAATATTTTCAAACTACAGATGTATTCACTCCTCTATATTACCCCTTCTCCCCATTACTATGGGTGATTGGAACTAGAAAATATCTTTGAAATCATTTTGATAGCAACTTTCAGACTTTTATCACTAGTATCTGTTTTTACTCACCATACATATCCCATATATTCTGAGTAAAATATCCTCATAAACATCTTAAAACCTCATTTTAATAAAAATTATACAAATAAAAGTAATTTTTTTCTTTTCTTCTGAGTGGAAATAAAACATGCAAACTTCTTTAGGTATGTAGACAATTTGTTGAAAGCTTCCCAAAAACTGTGAATGTGCACTTAAAAATCAAATGCAAGTCACCCTTGTGAACAATGTATGAAGCAGTAACGACACATTAACTTAGACAATTTATTTTTAAAAAACAATGGACTCTGTGGGAGAGGGAGAGGGTGGGAAGATTTGGGAGAATGATATTGAAACATGTAAAATATCATGTAAGAAACGAGTTGCCAGTCCAGGTTCCATACACGATACTGGATGCTTGGGGCTAGTGCACTGGGACGACCCAGAGGGATGGTATGGGGAGGGAGGAGGGAGGAGGATTCAGGATGGGGAACACATGTATACCTGTGGCAGATTCATTTTGATATTTGGCAAAACTAATACAATTATGTAAAGTTTAAAAATTAAAAAAAAAAACAACTAGCGTTTAGTTTACAATTACAACAGCTGGAGTTATCCAAATGCCTGTGTGAAATTCTTGTTTCTGATTTTTTTAATGGCATAAGCTCACTGTGGCTGCATTGGAATAATTAAGAGGTTCACTGTGCCTGCTGTGGACAGGGAATCATACAGGAAGCAAACATCTAGGGACATCATTACAGAATTAGGATAAAATTTGTGTTTATGGGAATAAAAGCAGCAAAAATGACAACATAATTACTATGTGAAGAGAAAGTCACTCATTCGTGACCAACTCTTTGAAACAGTTCTCTAGGCCAGAATACTGGAGTGGGTAGCCTTTCCCTCCTCCAGGGGATCTTCCCAACCCAGGGATCGAACCCAGGTCTCCCACATTGCAGGCGGATTCTTTACCAGCTGAGCCACAAGGGAAGCCCAAATACCAAGTAGCCTTTGCCAATTTTTTCCTGTTAAAAAACAGGAAATGTTCCTTGAGGAAATCCAAGGTATTGAATTACTTGCCAAGAAGTAGTTTAATTTCTAAATGGCAAGCCAGGGCATTTTATAGCAGCTGATGTACAACGTACACCAGAGACAGTTTAGGTGAAGTTTAGGCATCTTGCTACCTTGTGATGGTGGATTTTATTCAGGGAAATAACAATTCATTACCCATTAAATATTAAAAATTCTCAACATATTCCAAACTTAGAGCTTTTATCTTCCAGCTAAATTATTGACATTGTTTTCCAGACAACTCATGCTATTCAGATGCATGGAGAAAAACTAAAAAGTGCTTAAATAAGATAGTTTTAAAGGGAGAAATATCTGATGACCCATTACCGCAATAAAGATTATAATAATTCTGGGTTTTATAGTGTCCAATTTCCAGAGAGAACACAATGATTCATTTCCTTTGAAAATTCCCCATGGCTTTGGCTCCATTCTTCCCTTGGAGCACACACACAGACAGACATACACACGCACACACAGACACACCCACATGTAGTTATTTTAAAAGTTGCCTTCACAACAGTGTTTCGCATCATTTTTAGAGGAAGCTGCAAGAAGGAAGTGTCCAAAATTTGGTGTTTACATGGACCATGTCATTAACATTTCCCATTTGTTGAGTGATTTTCATGTTCCCAGAAGCCCTCATCCTGTAAAAGCTGATGGATGGGCTGACAGAACCTTCCAGGCTGTGTTGGTATAATATGAGCCAAGTGCCTGGAAACAATAAAACAGCAATTTTCTGAGAGATTTACCTGCAGAAAAAACCAGGAACATAAAGGCCGTTTTCAGTTTCCCGCCTTAAGCCTCTTCTCTCAGTTTGGGAGGACTGGATCCTGTCAGGTTAATTGAGGGTGCCATTAAATGTAATCTCAGCAGCTGCAACTGTGATGGCTTCAAGGGAAAGACACTGGAGCAGGAATCAGAAAACTGGGCTGTGGTCTGACTAGAGTGGAGGCTTCATATCATGAGCAACAGAAACAAAAGCTGCAGGGGTTTTGAGATGTTAAATCTTTCCTCTTGAAAGTTGGAAGGGTCATCCAGTCATGATTTGACAAGCAGTGGTTCTGGCTTCAGGTTTCCCAGGTGGCGCTAGTGGTAAAGAACCTGCCTCCCAATGCAGGAGACATAAGAGACACAAGTCTGATCCCTGGGTGGGGAAGATACCCTGGAAGAGGGCACGGCAACCCACTCCAATATTCTTGCCTGGAACATCCCATGGACAGAGCAGCCTGGTAGGCTACAGTCCATAGGGTCGCAAAACGTCATATGTGTCTGAAGTGACTTAGCAAACATGCACACACGGTTCTGGTTCCCGTAGCAAATACAAACCAAGAGAAGGGTCCTCTCAAGTTAAGTTCATCACAGCTGGGCCAGATTTTTTGAAATTCATATTGGACATCCTCCACACCACTGCATTCTCAAAGCTGGATCTCTTTATGTCACAAAACAAGAATGAATATTCATCCTGGACTCAGTGCCATAAAGAGGGATTAAGGTTAAGGAGGTCTGGACTAAAGTGATGTGAGGGCTACCAGAAGGATCTTGACTAAGAGGACATGAAATTTGCCTCTCTTCATGCTAACATCAAGAATACTCCTATAAATGGAACAATTCTCAGAAAGCACCAGCTGAACACTAGTGGAAGACCTCAGACACCTAAAAGGATAAGAAAAATCCTCACCTGACCAGTTATAATGAAAAAAAGAAAAAAGAAAGAAAAGAGGAAACAGAAGGAGACCAGCACTGCTGGTGGGGAACTGAAGGTAAGGAGAGGCTCCCACACTCAGAAAAGCCCATTCATGGTGAGGAAGTCAGCTGGGGCAGAAAGGAACCTTTGGGGGATCAGAGGAAAATGAAGCAATCCGTCTGTGGAAGGCAGGACAAAGTAAGAGCTGCACACATGGTCTATGCCATTGCCCTGTGCGCCACATCCTGAGTAATGTGTCTCCTGGGCAGCAGGGAGCTGGATGCTGGAAACCGGGGTTTGGAATGTGAAGAGAAAGCCTGAGGGACAGGAGTAAGAAGATCCAAAACTGGGAAAGTTTTCAGAAGAAACCGGGAGCGCTATAGATCAAGGCACCATTGTTGAATAGTGTGCAAAGCATGGGATCACCATCTGCAACTCCCTTCTCCACCTGCTGGCCCCTTGCCTCCATGGGTACTGGGAGGGCACCCCATTTGAGGAGGTTAACCCACCCTTCAAGCCAAGGCCTCTTCAACCCATGCAAGCTCTGGAGTCCTGAGCACTGCCACCATCAAAGCTGCCTCTGGAATCAGCCCTGGGCACCCCAGCCTGAGACAGGAGGCTACCAGTGCTGGTGGGGGCCGAGTGCTCCTAATGCAGTTAGGAGAGTGGATCTGGGGAGAGGACTGTTCTTGGCTATACAGGAACAACCTGAGGGGATGGGAGTGAGGGTCTCCATGGCCAGGAATGCTCTTAGAGGAAGCATGGTCTACCTAGGAAATGAGGCACCACTGTTGAATGTGCAAGGGGCCATTACCACCCCTTGCCCATTGGGCAGTCCCTGCCTCTGTGGGTACTTGGAGGGACTCCCACCAGAGCGAGCATGTCCCAGTCTATCTTCCTGTCAGTCCCTGCCACCTCAGGGTCTTTGCGCACACCCTAGTTGTGGAGGCCTTATTCCTCCCCAGCAAATAAGTTCCCCAATCAGCCTGAGAGCCCCAATCAACCACTGCTTTTGTCCACTCTCACCTGGGTGGGAAACAGACACCTGAGTGTGGCCCATACCTAGAGGTGGGGGCCAAGCCAAAGCTGGGTCTCGGGCTGTGTGACTAAGGAAGAGGGACAGAACTATCTTTGTGCAGCCACACAAGCTGTTCTGTAAATCCTGGATCTGTGGAGTATCTGAATGGACAGTAAGTACTCCCACAACTGAGATCAGTCTAATTTTGGCAGCTGTGGACTTTGGGTGCAAGTACACAACAGGAGATGGACAAGGTCAGAGTCTGAGCTGCCGCACAGTGCCCTTGGTGGGTACAGAGACCTACCTAGAAATATTGGAGGGCCTCCTAGAGAAGTGGAGGTTGGTTATGGCTCATTGAGGGGACAAGGACACTGACAGCAGAGACTTCAGGAAAATATCATTATTACTATTCTTTATTCTGTTGTAGTTTTATATTTTTTTTACCTAGTTTTTTTTTAACTTTTTTAAAAATTTAATTTAATTTTTAATTTTTTTTAAATTTTATTTTATTTAACTTTACAATATTGTATTGGTTTTGCCATATATCAAAATGAATCTGCCACAGGTATACATGTGTTCCCCATCCTGAACCCTCCTCCCTCTTCCCTCCCCATACCCTCCCTCTGGGTCGTCCCAGTGCACCAGCCCCAAGCATCCAGTATCGTGCATCGAACCTGGACTGGCGACTCATTTCATACATGATATTATACATGTTTCAATGCCATTCTCCCGAATCTCCCCACCCTCTTCCTCTTCCACAGAGTCCAAAAGACTGTTCTATACATCAGTGTCTCTTTTGCTGTCTCGTACACTGGGTTATTGTTACCATCTTTCTAAATTCCATATATATGAGTTAGTATACTGTATTGGTGTGTTTCTTTCTGGCTTACTTCACTCTGTATAATAGGCTCCAGTTTCATCCACCTCATTAGAACTGATTCAAATGTATTCTTTTTAATGCTGAGTAATACTCCATTGTGTATATGTACCACAGCTTTCTTATCCATTCATTATTTTTTAACTTTACAATATTGTATTGGTTTTTTCTTTTTTAAAAAATTTAACTTAAAATTTTTTTTCTATGTTTACTTTTTTGTTGTTTTGTCTTCATTTGTGTTGTACTGTTTTTATTGTTCTTGCATGTTTAATGTTTGGGTTTTTTTTTAGTTTGTGTTATGTTTTTGTCCTGTTTTTTTGTGTTTGTTAGCTTAGTTTTGGGGTTCTTTTGCATGTAATGTTGCCCTCTTGTGTCTTTTCTTTGGTTGGCTTTCTTTGATCATTTTGTCTTGGGGTTTTTTATCTGCTTGTTTTCTTCTCTTCTTGTCTTGTTTTTACTGGCTGCACCACATGGCTTGCAGGGTCATGGTTTCCCGGGGTTGTGCCTGAACCTCTGGGGTAAGAACACCAAGTCCAAGATGCTAGATGACAAGAGAATTCCCAGCTCCAAGGAATATTAATTGATGTGAGCTTGTCTGGAGATCTCCATCTCAAACCAAGACCTGGCTTAACCAATCTGCCTCTAGGCTCCAGTGCTCAACACCCCATACCAAACAACAAGTGAGACAAGGAACACAGTCCCACCTAATAGCAGATAGGCTACCTGAAGTCATACTAAGCTCACAGACGCCCCAAAGCTTACCACCTGATGCAGCCCTGCTCATCAGAGAATCAAGACTCAATTCCATCCACCAGAGCACAGGCACCAGTCCCTCCCATCAGGAAACCTACATAAGGCCTTGGACCAACCTCACCCACCAGGGGCCAGACACTAGAATAAAGAGGAACTGGGATCCTGCCACCTGCAGAAAGGAGATCACAAACACAGTAAGATAGACAAAATGAGAAAACATAGAAATATGTTACAGATTAAAGGAGCAAGGTAAAATCCAAAAGATCAAATAAATGAAGAGGAAATGGATAATTTACCTCAAAAAGAATTCATAATGGTAGTAAAGATGATCCAAGATCTCAGAAATAGAATGGAAGCATGGACTGAGAAGATACAAGAAATGTTTCACAAGGACCTAGAAGAACTAAAAAACAAACACTAATGAACAATACAATAACTGAAATGAAAAATACATTAGAAGCGACAATAGAATAACTGAGGGAGAAGAATGGATAAGTGAGTTGGAATATAGAATAGTGGAAATAACTGCTGCAGAGAAGAATAAAGAAAAAGAATGAAAAGAAATGAGAACAGTCTCAGAGACCTCTGGGACAACATTTGTCATTGTTCGGTCATTAAGTCGTGTTTAACTTTTTTAGATGTCATGAACAGCAGCACACCAGGTTTCCTTGTCCTCCACGATCTCTGGGACTTTGCTCAAACTCATGTCCATTGAGTCATCCTCTGTCTCCCGCTTCTCCTAGCCCTCAAGCTTTCCCAGCATGAGGGTCTTTTCCAATGAGTCAGCTGTTCACATCAGATGGCCAAAGTATTAGAGCTTCAGCTTTAGCATCAGACCTTCCAATGAAACCTGACCTTTTCCAGTCCTAATCATGATGGACACAAGACCAAAGGCCCTTCTTCATTTCTCTGGATTGAATGTATCCCTCAACCTTCTTCTAAATTAAGATATTAAATATCCTCAATGCAGATGCATGCAAAATTTAACTTGATTTGGAAAAGTTTAGGAATGCAATGATTCTTGCTCCATGTATTGAGGACAGAATTTACACATATTAATGAGGATACAGAGGTTTTATTTTCCACTTACCCAGTCCATAGCGTACACTGTTGTTCTCAACTAATGAGCAGTGATCTCTGCATGAGCTCAGCAGAGTGACCGTTAATAAGGGAACAAATGGAGCAAGGTCAGCACAAACCTACAAGGCAAGTATGAATCCAAATTTATTTATTTGGAAATAAATTTATTCAGAAAAATTAGGGTATGCTTATCAGCCAATGGATATAATGCATAGTAGCAAACAGCAGAGACTTTGGGATCTACTTCCTACAAATGCCGGAATGCAAAGTAGTTTGAGTCTTGGTTGGTTCTAACTTTACCTCAGAAAACTCATAATCAGCTGTAGGCCAGAGAACAGGATGCAATTCCCAGGTCTATCCGGGAATGCTCTTAATCTTCAATCCTGGGTCTGGGTCATACCTCTGCCCTTGGCCTGGATATTGGCCCCAAAACAGCAAAGTGTCAGACATCATCAACTTCTTATGCAGAGCAGTAAGGGGAAGTCTACATGGAGCCATCTTTCCAGCCAGAGCTAGAAGGCATAGAAGAGGCTGGACAGGTAGCAGCAGAGTGGACTTCAGAGGCTATGGCTTGGTGTCAGGAACTGTGGCCAGCTGTGCCACAGTGCATGAATAAGGGCTGGCTGTCATGAGGTCTTTCCAAACTGTGATCATGCTAGCTGGGCCTCCCACCTCCTGTCTAACCTTCCTGGCATCACTTCCAGGCTTCCACTGCCAGTGGTGCTTTCCCAACTGATTGCTCCCATTAAATGAGTTTCACATGCTGATTTTCTGTGTTACAGATGAGCAAGCATTTCCCTAAGTTGCATCTCATTTTATCAACATCACTAATTTCTCTGCTTTCTTACATCCAATCAGTCATTTCAATTCAACTGTGCATTTTATTAATGAGCCATTGAGTCCCTCTTCCAGATGATTAGTGAAAATATTAGCTTCTGACTGGACCTGGTACCAGTTCCCTGGGGCTCAGTTCTGGCTTCCCTGAGAGCTCCCTGAGGAGACATTATTCACTTGCCTTCTAGCTCCTTCATATCCCAAGCTACTTTAACAAGTTTCTTAACCCACTTTCAAGCACTTTTTGGGATGTTCACATAAATGCTTACCCAGGAAGCTCCTGTTTGTGGGATGAATGAACAAATGGTCACAGGATACACAACGCACATAGCCACAAAATTCTAGCTTCACTAAGCATACAGAGTAGGCTCATCTATTCACTCACTTTTGTCTGAAGAGCAGAAGGATTTGACTATATTCCTTTGACTGTGATTGCCTCAGTTGTTTCTGGCCTTCCGGCACTTACACACATATGCTAATGTGCCTGTTACACTTGACAGAAGCTTCTGATTTCAGTATACCTTCCTGGCTGGCTCTCGGGGCATTTCCTGAATAATCACAGGTTATTGGCTGGCAGTGAAACTTACTCAGGTGGCTAATGGGTAACTTTGGACAAGCCAAAGTTTTCATGGCTAGAAGAGCCAGAATTATTTGCTGGGCTTTATTTGTCTGCTTTCATCTACACTCAGTATAAATATGGCTTTAAATTTGTGGCTTAAATAAAAGGAAATAACATATTAGATGAAGTTGATTTTCTTTTCTTTGTATTTATAGGTTGTTAGGTACAGAAGATATGTTAAGTCCCAGGTAAGCCTCATTACCAACTCTTTCATCTTTGACTGCTGGAAACACCTTGTATCCTTCTATTAAAATACTTTGAAAAACTTGATATAATGAAAGTTGAATATCAAACTGTAACTGTGCTATCATTTTAACATTTAAAAATATACATTTGGTTACAGCTGAAAGAAAAAAGTAATGCTCAAAATTCTCCAAGCCAGGCTTCAGTAATATGTGAACCGTGAAATTCCAGATGTTCAAGCTGGTTTTAGAAAAGGCAGAGGAACCAGATATCAAATTGCCAACATCCCCTGGATCATGGGAAAAGCAAGAGAGTTCCAGAAAAACATCTATTTCTGCTTTATTGACTATGCCAAAGCCTTTGACTGTGTGGATCACAATAAACTATGGAAAATTCTGAAAGAGATGGGAATACCCAACCACCAGACCTGCCTCTTGAGAAACCTATATGCAGGTCAGGAAGCAACAGTTAGGGGCTGGTGCACTGGGACGACCCAGGGGGATGATATGGGGTGGGAGGAGGGAGGGAGGTTCAGGATGGGGAACACATGTATACACATGTATACCTGTGGCAGATTCATTTTGATATATGGCAAAACTAATACAATATTGTAAAGTTAAATAAAAAAAAAAAAAAGGACCAGATATGGAAAAACAGACTGGTTCCAAATAGGAAAAGGAGTACGTCAAGGCTGTATATTGTCACCCTGCTTATTTAACTTATATGCAGAGTACATCATGAGAAACGCTGGGCTGGAAGAAGCACAATCAAGATTGCTGGGAGAAACATCAATAACCTCAGATATGCAGATGACACCACCCTTATGGCAGAAAGTGAAGAGGAACTCAAAAGCCTGTTGTTGAAAGTGAAAGAGGAGAGTGAAAAAGTTGGCTTAAAGCTCAACATTCAGAAAACGAAGATCATGGCATCTGGTCCCATCACTTCATGGGAAATAGATGGGGAAACAGTGGAAACAGTGTCAGACTTTATCTTTTTGGGCTCCAAAATCAGTGCAGATGGTGACTGCAGCCATGAAATTAGAGACGCTTACTCCTTGGAAGGAAAGTTATGACCAACCTAGATAGCATATTGAAACAACATAACATATTGTATGGCATTTCATTGTATGACAATTGATAACATATTGTCAACAAAGGTCCATCTAGTCAAGGCTATGGTTTTTCCAGTAGTCATGTATGGATGTGAGAGTTGGACTTTGAAGAAAGCTGAGCACCGAAGAATTGATGCTTTTGAACTGTGGTGTTGGAGAAGACTCTTGAGAGTCCCTTGGACTGCAAGGATGTCCAACTAGTCCATCCTAAAGGAGATCAGTCTGGATATTCACTGGAAGGACTGATGCTAAAGCTGAAACTCCAGTACTTTGGCCACCTCATGCGAAGAGTTGACTCATTGAAAAAGACTCTGATGCTGGGAGGGATTGGGGGCAGGAGGAGAAGGGGATGACAGAGGATGAGATGGCTGGATGGCATCACCAACTTAATGGACATGAGTTTGAGTGAACTCTGGGAGTTGGTGATGGACAGGGAGGCCTGGCGTGCTGTAATTCATGGGGTCGCGAAGAGTCGGACAAGACTGAGTGACTGAACTGAACTGAACTGAACTGAAAGAAAAAAGAAAGCACAAACTTGATTTTCTGAGGTTGCATTACTCCGGTAAATTATTCTTTACTTTAGAATAATTTCCTTATTATAAAAAGAGGTATTTATGCAGTATACTTTTACATATTCCAGATTAGGATATGTTCTTCCAAAACTGTTAAAATTATGGTTGTTTAAAAATCTAATTTTGGTGAAAGAATTTTCCCCAAATCTTTCAGTTTGGAGACCAAAGTGAATATGGACCTCACATTAGTTAAGAATTGTGGTGTTTCCTGAGCTGAAGCATTAAACAGCTCCTGGGCAACAGGTTTTCCAACGCTATAGCTTTGCCACTTAATGCTAAGTACCATGTGATCAACAGACAATTCCAGAATGTTAAACATCTCTTCCATGATGACCTTGTGTGCATGTTCCAGTTACAAAGATGCTCATATAAAGTAAATTATTAAATTATACTAAATAGCATAGCATAGTGTAATGAAGTATAGTATTCATATAGTTATATGCCAATATATTTTGGTATAGTATATTCTTATATATTATATCTTAGTGTGGTGTATTACTCTATAGCGTAATAAAGTATACTATAGCACATATTTATATTTTATATTATACTTTATTAAATATTATTAATTATATAATATACTAATATTATATATATATATAGTATAATATACTATAGCACAACTGGGCTTCTCTTATAGCTCAGCCAGTAAAGAATTTGCCTGCAATGCAGGAGACCTGGGTTCAATTCCTGGGTTGGGAGGATCCCCTGGAGAAGGAAATGGCAACCCACTCCAGTATTCTTGCCTGGAGAATCCCATGGACAGAGGAGCCTGGCAGGTCACAGTGCATGGGGTCGTAAGAGTCAGACACGACTTAGCAACTAAACAATGACTACTATAGCACAGGGTACTATAGTACAATATAGAGTGGTCTGGTGTAGAGTGTAATAGTCTAGAATGGTAGGGTAGAGTACAACACAGTACAGAGCTGCATAGTATCTATATAGCCTAATAGTTAGAACAATGACTTTAGAATCATTGACTTTAAACCTAGTTTCAAACTGTGATCCTTCCACATGCTAAATGTACAGTCTTAAGCATTTTACTTAGTGTCTCTGAGCCCCAGTTTCTGCATCTGAAGAATGAGGATTAAAAATACCATACATCGTGAGGATGAAGTTGTGAGGCCTGTAAAGGTAATATATGTAAAGAGGAAGCACTAACAATTCATAAGCCCTCAATCACCACTCTCATTTTATGTATTTCCCTGACGGTGAGATGAGTGATGAAAGTGCTTGCTTTAAGGAACGTGCCTTGCTAAAAGCATTCTAAAAGGACTGTCTAAAAGGACATTTTAGACTCAGGAGTGATTGGGTAGTTGCATATCTACTTCTTAACTCTAGCATCCTAAGTGAACCTCCCAATCACTTACTATATTTTGCAGAGATAGGAGGTGACCCTGGAATAATATTGAGCAATTGAATCTTGGCACTGGTGATGACAACAGGAGAGCAAGGCTTTTAGAAATATTCATAGATGACAAACAGCTGCAGTGCTCTCTGTCTTGGGAAAAGCAGTGCCAACTCCATAAACAAGTGCATATATTTTATTTTGCACTTGTCTCTTTCAAAACATCCAGAAGGAAATGATCCAGATGTGCTCAAAGATTTGCTCTCCAAAATAGTGGAAGTAGAGAATGTGGAGAACCAAAATCAAAGTGAAAGTCCAGTGGAAAACACAGTGGAAATCAATCAGATGTTCGACATTAAAGTGAACAAAAATAAATTTGACTCAAATTTCTTTCTGACTTGACAACTAATAATAGCCTTGCCACTGACTGGCTTTGATATGTTTCAGATTTAGACGTGCTTGGCCAAGATATTTGTACCTTTATACCCAAGAATGTCCATGACTGCACCAGAAAGGAAATCACCCTTAAGAGAACACTTGGGGCTCAAGAACATGCAGACAATGAGAGTGAGACTATTTGCTGCAGTGCTGCAAGGCTTGTATCTGGACAAACCTCTCTGAGCCACAAAATACAAACATACTATATGAGACTAAAAATAACTGCATGAATGCTCAGTTGGGGAAAATTATGGACAAAAGATACAAAGACACAAAAAAAGAGTAATTGTCCTTATTAGGGACTTCCCTAGTAACTCAGATGGTAAAGAATCTGCCTGCAATACAGCATACCTGGGTTCCATCCCTGGGTGGGGAATATCCCCTGGAGAAGAGAATGGGAACCCACTCCAGTATTGTTACCTGGAAAATTCCACAGCCTTTGGCTGTTCAGAAGAGTGTGTGTTAGTCGCTCAGCCATGTCTGACTCTTTAGGACCCCATGGACTGTAGCCCGCTAGGCTCCTCTGTCTGTGGAATTTTCCAGGTAACAATGCTGGAGTGGGTTGCTATGCCCTTTTCCAGGGGATCTTCCTAACCCAGGGATCCAACCTGAGTCTCTTATGTCTCCTGCATTGGTGGCAGGTTCTTTACCACTTAGTGCCACCTGGGAAGTACCACTTGTCTGGCCTCTAGTCATTTTCTAAGGATGGGGGAAGGCTAAGAACTCTGGTTGGTATCAAATGTGAAAGAAGAACATAGGTGTTATAAATTTAGGGTCAATTTGATGTTTGAAAATGAGATACAATGAAAATCACATTGAAGAGGGGACTGAAAAATTGAATTCAACACCTAATTTGACATTTCAAAGGGTTGTGACCTTGGGAAAGTTTCTGAATTGCTGTTTCCACACCTCTGTTACAGAGAAACTATCAAGGCTTTTCCTATCATCCAGAGAAGCTGTGGTTATCAAATAAAACCACGTATGTGAGACTCCTTTGAAAAATGAAAATATTGGCCTGATTTTTCTTATCAGAAAGACGAGGAGAGAGGCAAGGGGGGAAAGTGCGAAGAGTAAATAAGGGCTTTGGAATGGAACCTACCTGTGTTTCATAGTGACTCAGTGACTCATTCATAAGAGAGTCCCTCCTCTTAGCAAATTTGTGACTACAGGTGAGTCATTTAGCCTTTCTTGGATTCGGTTTCCTCATATGCAACAATGGATATAATATGTACTATATCTCATAGCTATTTTAAGGATTAAGAGGGAAAAAAAGTATATAAGTTCAAAGATATTTTGGTTTGCAGATTTCAAGCTATGCCTCATGCCCCTGAAGGTGTCAGACCTCTTAAGCATCAAAGTGCTTAAATTTCGAGAGTCTGAGTGACCAGCTCAAGTATATGCCAGCAGATATAGAATTCCTGATGGAAATCTCTTGATCAGATTATTTAACAACAAAAACACTTTAAGAACCCAAGACCTTGGAAAAAATACCTGTTTTGATTCAAGTTATGATGACTATTACTCACATGAAGACAGTGAAGTACATCTTACAATTTAGGAAAATGGAATATTTTAGAGGATTTTTCCTCTTATGTTGAATGTTTTTCTTGCCACTGAATTTCAACTAAGCATCAATTGCACTCTTCTTTCTCTGCCGATCAAGTGTTCCAGTGTTAGGAAAAAAAGGAAGAGGTTAGTGAGATTCACATAGATTTAGATTTACTAAGCAAACCAGATATTTTTAAGAGCACACTGAAGGGTTTGTGCCTCATCTGGTGACCCAAGTCATGACCCTTCTGGTGTCAAATTAGAACATTTTCCTCCATATCCCACTGAGGACTCAGCATTCTGGACCACTGTCACCAGGGGGAGGAGAGGGATGGAGGAAAGGATGTAGCCCATCAAGCCCAGGTATCCACTCCCGCAACTTGTAATATAAATATCAGGTTCTCCAGAAATATAGCCTTTTTTCTCTAGATGGAAAATTGAAGAAACATTTCTCTTTATTTACTTCTATTTCAATTTAATTCTCATGTATTATAGGCTAAATGAAACAATAGGCAAAAATTCTTCCTCTTACATTCTAAATTTAGAAAGTATTCTCCCTTGTTATTATAATCAATCCATTGTTACATGAAAGCTATGCATAGGCTGAGGACTTGAATCTTGTTTTCCTTCACTTTTGTGTCTCCAGAATCTGCCCTTCAGCCCATGTTTAATAAATATCTGCTAGAAACACAAACAGACATATATTTCTGCTCAAAACCCACTGCCATGGATTGTACTGTTGTTATTGTTTAGTTGGTCAGTCGTGTCTGACTTTTTTGCAACCCCAAGGACTGTAGCCCACCAAGCTCCTCTGTCCATGGGATTTCTCAGGTAAGAATATTGGAATCGGTTGCCATTTTCTTTTCCAGGGGATCTTCCCGAACCAAGGATTGAACCCACATCTCCTGTATTTGCAGGCAGATTCTTTACCACTGAGCCACCAGTGAAACCTCACATCCCCTTCAAAACTGATATGTTGAACCCCTTATTTTCCAATGTGATTGTATTTGGAGATAAGGCTTTTAGGAGGTAATTAAGTTTAAATTGGGTCATAACAATGAAATCCTAATCCAATAGGACTAATGGCTTCATTTGAAGAAGGAGAGAGTTCTCTGCCCCAGTGTACCGGGCTATGGCCATATAGGACCTCAGTGAGAAGGTGGCTGTCTGTAAGCCCTGGAGAGACCCCTCACCAGAATCAGACCATGCTACCTTGATTTTGAATTTCCAGCCTCCAGAATTGTGAGAAATGTTTCTGTTGTTTAAACCACTCAGTCAATGGTATTTTGTTAGAACTAGCCAGGCAGACTAAAATAGTCACCAAAAGTAATGATTGAAATTTTTGTCTCAAAGGAAAACTACCTTTTGAAACATGTACGTATATGCACATATATAAGTGGTGCTAGTGAAAAGAACCCATCTGCCAATGAAGGAGACAATCCCTGTGTTGGGAAGATTCCCTGGAGGAAGGCATGGCAACCCACTCCAGTGTTCTTACCTAGAGAATCCCCATGAATAGAGGAGCCTGGTAAGCTGCAGTCCATGGAATTGTAAAGAGTTGGACACGACTGAAGCGATTTAGTGTGCAGCACACATGCACTGTATACACTTATATCCACCCCATTTTTACATATAAAAATTCAGATTAAGAAACCTAGATGTATTAAATATATCAAATGTGACTCTATAATGAAATGATGGCAAATACCACACACACCTGGTGAGAGCAAAACAAGTAAAACCCTTGGTCAGGAAATACAATTTGAAATACAATTGGAACCAAACAGTTGAGTGGACACTAAATCAGCAAAGTAACTCATCTGCCTCCTACTGAGATAATATTTTTCTGTTGGTCCTCCAGTTTGCACAGGGAACCTCTGGAGCTGGCTTAGAATGGAGCACTTGATGGGGTACATTCCTATTGGTATACCACAGTTTCAGCAAAGCCAAGCTTCCGTGTAACATATCTTTTCTAATCTCTCTCAGTGATGGATTTCAACGGAAACTTTACTTATGTAAATAGAAAGACATCACGTCTCATTATTATCACATTGAGCTAAGGACAGTTTCCCTCTTGTAATACTTTTCTCATTGAAACTAAAATGTTCTTATGATATTTAATTGATGGTTGCATCTGGACTTGAGGTGGTAGGAGACAGGAAGGCAGTGTTGTTTGGGAAGCAGCACACTTGCCCAGCATTCGCGGTGCTGTGACCCACATCACTCTTGCCAAGCACATTGGAATGGACATGCTGGAACATCTGTGGTTGTGTGATGTCAAAGAAGCATTTGCTGCAGGCTTTGGCTTGACAAACTTTGAAATATTTCCTGGCTTTTCAGAGGTATTACTGTATTTTCCATCTTTTAGAATGTGCCAAAGGGGAAGAAAACATGGAAAGTTGCCTCTGCTTACAGGATTCTAATTATCATACATTTCTGTGTTCTACATGTGCAAGTCAGGACCTGGGCTCAGTCAGGAGAGCAATTACCAGTAAGCCCTTACATTGCTGATTGATCATATGGGGTGTCTAGGCATTCAGACCACAGAGCCCAGGCAGCACAGGTTGTGGCTAAGAATGAGACCTCACAGTAAGGTTGACTTAGTTGTGATACTTCATTTGTATTACTAAAAAAAAATACAATTGTTTTTGAATTGAATTACAATTCAGGAAAAAACTGCAAACTGAAACATGTACGTATATATACACACATATGCACACATGTGAAACTTTCCACAGTAATTAAACATTTAAAAGAAAAGTGGTACAGATGAACCTATTTCCAAGGCAGGAATAGAGACGCAGACATAGAGAACCAATATGTGGACACAGAGGGGAAAGGCGAGAGCCGGATGACTTAAGAGAGTAGCATTAACACGACTGAAGCGACTTAGCAGCAGCAGCAGCAGCAGCAGCAACAGCAGCAGTATTGACATATATGCTTTGTTGTTGTTCAGTCACTAAATTGTGTCTGACTCTTCTGTGACCCCACGGACTGTAAGCTGCTAGGCTCCTCTGTCCGTGGGATTTCCCAGGCAAGTATACTGGAGTGAATTGCCATTTCCTTTTCCAGGGTATCTTCCTGATCCATGATTGAACCCATTTCTCCTGCATTGCAGGCAGATTCTTTACCACTGAGCCACCTGGGAAGCCCGTATATACACTGCTGCTACCACGTGTGAAATAGATTGCTAATGGGAACCGGCTATAAAGCACAGGAAGCTCAGCTCGGTGCTCTTTGATGACCTAGATGGGTGGAATAGGGTAAGGGAGGGAGGTCCAAGAGGGAAGGGATACATGTATACATATAGCTAATTGACTTCATTGTACAGCAAAACTAACACAACATTGTAAAGCAAACATATTCCAATAAAAATAAATTAAAAAAATAAAAGATACAAGTTAGTATTTCCTCTGTATTTCTTTAAAAGAATTATGGTATCTTTATAATTCTTTTGGACTTCCCTGGTGGCTCAGATGGTAAATTGTCTGTCTACAATGCAAGAGACCTGGGTTTGGTCCCTGGGTTGGGAAGATTCCCTGGAGAAGGAAATGGCAACCCACCCCAGTACTTTTGCCTTGAAAATCCCATGGATGGAGGAGCTTGGTGCAGGCTACTGTCCATGGGGTCACAAAGAGTCAGGCAAGACTGAGCGACTTCACTTTCACTTTCTTTCTATAATTATTTTAGTACTATAGAGAGTGTCTTCTGTGAATATAATTTTCAACTTTTTGTTGTATAAATTTATAGATGATAAAACATACGTCTTTAAGTTCAATAAGTTTTGACAAAAGTATACCCCCATGTAAATTCCACTTCAGTGCAGATATAGAATCTCTGCATCAACCCCAAATCTTCCCTCATATTGTTTAGATTCTACTCTACTCTTTTTGCTCCATGTAACTACTAATCAGCTTTCTGTCACTGTAGATTAATTTTGTCTCATCCAGAAATTCCAACAGAGTGTCATATTATCTGTGTCTATCTTCTTGTACTCTGCATAGTATTTTTAAGATTCATCTAAACAGTCATGTTTGTTAGTGGCTGTTTCCATTTTGTTGTTGAAAACAATTTCTGTCTTCTAATTATGAAAATCTCCTTTCCTATCTAACATGGATGCATTTACTCATTTATTTTATGAAAAACACAACATTATTTCATAATTATCTTTTAGCCTATTAAACTTATTTTCATCTTTCCCTTATCAATACTATTTTCTAGCTGAAAGATGGAAATGTACAATAAGTTAGGCCTTGTTAAATGTTCTTAAAAGTCCACTGAGGCTGCCAAAGTTAGATTAATGGGATGCCATGGCCATTGAGCTTGACTTTGATGATTTTCTAGAGATGTGATCACTCTAGTATTCCTAAACTGGGGTACTTTGAGGTGGCTTTTTTTTTTTTTTTTGGCTCCAATTGCTTTATAGAATTGCTATCATATTAACATTTGAGGAGCTATCCCACGTTGAAGGTCAGGAAGGGCAGCAGCGAGGAGATACCCCTCGTCCAAGGTAAGGAGCAATGGCTGCACTTTGCTGGAGTAGCCGTGAAGAGATACCCCATGCCCAAGGTAAGAGAAACCCAAGTAAGACGGTAGGTGTTGCAAGAGGGCATCAGAGGGCAAACATACTGAAACCATACTCACAGAAAACTAGTCAATCTAATCACACTAGGACCACAGCCTTGTCTAACTCAACGAAACTAAGCCATGCCCGTGGGGCAACCCAAGATGGGCGGGTCATGGTGGAGAGATCTGACAGAATGTGATGTAGTCCACTGGAGAAGGGAATGGCAAACCACTTCAGTATTCTTGCCTTGAGAACCCCATGAACAGTATGAAAAGGCAAAATGATAGGATACTGAAAGAGATACTCCCCAGGTGAGTAGGTGCCCAATATGCTACTGGAGATCAGTGGAGAAATAACTCCAGAAAGAATGAAGGGATGGAGCCAAAGCAAAAAGAATACCCAGTTGTGGATGTGACTGGTGATAGAAACAAGGTCTGATGCTGTAAAGAGCAATATTGCATAGGAACCTGGAATGTCAGGTCCATGAATCAAGGCAAATTGGAAGTGGTCAAACAAGAGATGGCAAGAGTGAATGTCGACATTCTAGGAATCAGTGAACTGAAATGGACTGGAATGGGTGAATTTAACTCAGATGATCATTATATCTACTACTGCGGGCAGGAATCCCTCAGAAGAAATGGAGTAGCCATCATGGTCAACAAAAGAGTCTGAAATGCAGTACTTGGATGCAATCTCAAAAATGACAGAATGACCTCTGTTCGTTTCCAAGGCAAACCATTCAATATCACAGAAATCCAAGTCTATGCCCCAACCAGTAATGCTGAAGAAGCGAAGTTGAACGGTTCTATGAAGACCTACAAGACCTTTTAGAACTAACACCCAAAAAAGATGTCCTTTTCATTATAGGGGACTGGAATGCAAAAGTAGGAAGTCAAGAAACACCTGGAGTAACAGGCAAATTTTCCTTGGAATACGGAATGAAGCAGGGCAAAGACTGATAGAGTTTTGCCAAGAAAATGCACTGGTCATAGCAAACACCCTCTGCCAACAACACAGGAGAAGACTCTATACATGGACATCACCAGATGGTCAACACTGAAATCAAATTGATTATATTCTTTGCAGCCAAAGATAGAGAAGCTCTATACAGTCAGCAAAAACAAGACCAGGAGCTGACTGTGGCTCAGACCATGAAGTCCTTATTGCCAAATTCAGACTGAAATTGAAGAAAGTAGGGAAAACCACTAGACCATTCAGGTATGACCTAAATCAAATCCCTTATGATTATACAGTGGAAGTGAGAAATAGATTTAAGGACCTAGATTTGATAGATAGAGTGCCTGATGAACTATGGAATGAGGTTCGTGACATTGTACAGGAGATAGGGATCAAGACCATCCCCATGGAAAAGAAATGCTAAAAAGCAAAATGGCTGTCTGGGGAGGCCTTAAATAGCTATGAAAAGAAGAGAAGTGAAAAGCAAAGGAGAAAAGGAAAGATATAAACATCTGAATGCAGAGTTCCAAAGACTAGCAAGGAGAGATAAGAAAGCCTTCCTCAGTGATCAATGCAAAGAAATAGAGGAAAACAACAGAATGGGAAAGACTAGGGATCGCTTCAAGAAAATCAGAGATACCAAAGGAACATTTCATGCAAAGATGGGCTCGATAAAAGACAGAAATGGTATGGACCTAACAGAAGCAGAAGATATTAAGAAGAGATGGCAAGAATACACAGAAGAACTGTACAAAAAAGATCTTCACGACCCAGATAATCACGATGGTGTGATCACTGACCTAGACACAGACATCCTGGAATGTGAAGTCAGGTGGGCCTTAGAAAGCATCACTATGAACAAAGCTAGTGGAGGTGATAGAATTCCAGTTGAGCTATTTCAAATCCTGAAAGATGATGCTGTGAAAGTGCTGCACTCAATATGCCAGCAAATTTGGAAAACTTAGCAGTGGCCACAGGACTGGAAAAGGTCAGTTTTCATTCCAATCCCAAAGAAAGGCAATGCCAAAGAATGCTCAAACTACCGCACAATTGCACTCATCTCACACGCTAGTAAAATAATGCTCAAAATTCTCCAAGCCAGGCTTCAGCAATATGTGAACCGTGAACTTCCTGATGTTCAAGCTGGTTTTAGAAAAGGCAGAGGAACCAGAGATCAAATTTGCCAACATCTGCTGGATCATGGAAAAAGCAAGAGAGTTCCAGAAAAACATCTATTTCTGCCTTATTGACTATGCCAAAGCCTTTGACTATGCCAAAGCCAAACTGTGGAAAATTCTGAAAGAGATGGGAATACCAGACCACCTGACCTTCCTCTTGAGAAATTTGTATGCAGGTCAGGAAGCAACAGTTAGAACTGGACATGGAACAACAGACTGGTTCCAAATAGGAAAAGGAGTACATCAAGGCTGTATTTTGTCACCCTGTTTATATAACTTATAATGCAGAGTACATCATGAGAAACGCTGGACTGGAAGAAACACAAGCTGGAACCAAGATTGCCGGGAGAAATATCAATAACCTCAGATATGCAGATGACACCACCCTTATGGCAGAAAGTGAGGAGGAACTAAAGAGCTTCTTGATGAAAGTGAAAGTGGAGAGTGAAAAAGTGGGCTTAAAGGTCAACATTCAGAAAACTAAGATCATGGCATCTGGTCCCATCACTTCATGGGAAATAGATGGGAAAACAGGGGAAACAGTGTCAGACTATTTTTCTGGGCTCCAAAATCACTGCAGATGGTGACTGCAGCCATGAAATTAAAAGACGCTTACTCCTTGGAAGGAAAGTTATGACCAAAGCATATTCAAAAGCAGAGACATTACTTTGCCAACAAAGGTTTGTCTAGTCAAGGCTATGGTTTTTCCTCTGGTCATGTATGGATGTGAGAGTTGGACTGTGAAGAAGGCTGAGCACCGAAGAATTGATGCTTTTGAACTGTGGTGTTGGAGAAGAATCTTGAGAGTCCCTTGAACTGCAAGGAGGTCCAACTAGTCCATTCTGAAGGAGATCAGCCCTGAGATTTCTTTGGAAGGAATGATGCTAAAGCTGAAACTCCAGTACTTTGGCCACTTCATGCGAAGAGTTGACTCATTGGAAAAGACTCTGATGCTGGGAGGGATTGGGGGCAGGAGGAGAAGGGGACGACAGAGGATGAGGTGGCTGGATGGCATCACTGACTCACTGACTCACAGACTCACTGACGTGAGTCTGGGTGAACTCCGGGAGTTGGTGATGGACAGGGAGGCCTAGCCTGCTGCGATTCATGGGGTCACAAAGAGTCGGACAGGACTGAGTGACTGATCTGATCTGATCTGATCTAACATTTTTGGCACCAAGCAAGTCAACTGCCATAATAAAAGTAAAGGTCTGTGTAGCTCAGCACTCTATACCTTACTTCATTTAATCTTTGTAATAGCCCTGCAAAGCATGTCTCATAGAGCACTCGGTGTCTCTCAGGTCTCATGGAGCTTATAGTCTAAAGGAGAAAGCTGACTTTAATGAGAGTATGATCCTTGTTATGCTAAGATTGGAAGCTATAAGAACACATGTCTGCTGCTGCTACATCACTTCAGTTGTGTCTGACTCTGTGCGACTCCATAGACAGCAGCCCACCAGGCTCCTCCGTCCCTGGGATTCTCCAGGCAAGAACACTGGAGTGGATTGCCATTTCCTTCTCTAATGCATGAAAGTGAAGAATGAAAGTGAAGTCTCTCAGTTGTGCCCGACCCTCAGAGACCCCATGGACTGCAGCCTTCCAGGCTCCTCTGTCCATGGGATTTTCCAGGCAAGAGTACTGGAGTGGGGTGCCATTGCCTTCTCCAAATCTAATTGAAGGGATAGCTAAGAACTTGCTGAAGAAATGAACTTTCAGCAGGAACTTGGAGGAGAAGTAGGGTTAGCCAAGCCAGAAAGGAGGTTAAGAGTATTTCAAGGACAGCATGTGTACAGGGTTGGGGCTGAGAAAGGTCCAGCTGGCAGGTAGATGAAATTAATAAAAGATTTTGTGTGTTTGGAATCCACAGTTGGAAGCAGAGGTGGGGCCAGCTGAGTCATGTTGCACCTGAGCTGGGATTGGAGCCACTGTGGAAGCGGTTTTGGGATAGTAAGACTGGGTTGTGAATGTTGCTCACTATGGAATGGCAGTAATGTTCTGTAGTCACCTATGTATGATGACTCAGAGAACTGAATTCCAGTGGGTTGGCAAGAGGGTTCAGAGGAGAAAAAAATCCAGTGGTTTCACAGGTAAATATCAGAATAACATGATGTCAATTTATTACAACATTCACTTTATAAACTACTTAATGATTGAAATCAGTTAATATTATTTCCTCTTAGGAAAATAATTCTTGGTGTTTGAAGTGTTTTTTCTGAGGTAGGATTCAGAGCATGTACATAGGCTGGTTTCTATCATTATTCTGTTTTTAGGTAAAAAAGTTTAATTTACAATGTTGTTAATGTAATACTTATTACTGATAATATTTTATTTTTAAAAGTCAATAGTTACCACATAGACCATTTCTGTGTGCAAAAATCCAAGAAATGTATTAAAAAACAGTCAATGATAAATATCTGTATATTTTAAGGGCAGCATTTACATTGAAAATTTCATCTCTGTTTTGCATTTGTAATAAGTGAATAAATCTAGTATTGTACATTCTCAAGGCAATTATGGGGAGACCAAGATAAGTTTGGTCATTAATCATATTGGGAAACTAGACACAGGAGGAAAGAAATTGAAATGAAAGTCACTGAACCAAAATAACACATATTAAAAAATGTATCGATTGCCTGGTCCAATATGAGATTCAAGTTAATGTTTGTGATTCTGAACTCTGTCTTGACTTAGAACAGAGAGCAACGAAAAAGAAAATTGCCAATTTCTTCTTGGAATGAAAAGGTTAAGGCTTAGAGGAGTATGTTTTATATGTTGCAATCATCTTAAAATTAAAATGAAGTTAACATTCATATTGGTATTGCCCTAATATATGGGGGGTTAAAATATAGGTGAAGTCTGAGATTTGGGTCTTTGACTTGATTTCAACAAAATGTTTATCCCAAGGTTTATCACCTATCCCAGGAATATGTGTTAATATAAAAGTAAAATGTTGGCTGTTGTGACCTGACATCAGTGGGAAAAATAAACAGTAGAGAAATGGATTATTTAAAGATGTTCATCACTAGTGAGCTATCAGTTTGATATAAAACTTTTCTTTAATGTTTGTTTTTGTTGCTGAAATGGATTTCCAGGGTACAAATTTGGGTTGTTAGAAACATCATAATTGTAGAAAAGCTGAAAAACATCGGGGTCATGTTTTTAGGACTACAGTTCTGTTGAAATTCCAGATATTTAAGGTGCTAAAGGACTAATCCCTAAAGATTTTATTTCCTTTTTGCTTTCATTTTTTGATGTTTCCTAAGGCCCTCATTAACCTTTTTCTTTTCCCCTTTCCTTGCCATAGTTTCTCAAGGAGTGTTTCCTGGTCTCTTTTACTTACCTCAGGCTACACAGGTACCACCCTGGGGGCCCCATCAGACCCAGCCTGGTAGCAGCCACAGCACCGTGGCCAGTCTCTTGTCTCTTCCTTTGTAGTGTGTTCTATGCCCACGGGTAGAACATTTCTGCAGTTTTCATGGTGTCAGTTCTGGGTGAAGAATCTATAGAGGTTCCTTCTGTTTTTACTACATGACTATAAATCCTTTGACCTGCCTTTGAAACGACCACTGCATTCTTTCTTCTTTTCACCAAGTCAGCTCTTATTTTCTAACATGAATGAACTATAAGTTTCATGGATTCATTCAGCAAATATAATTGAGGAAAAGGCAACATCAGATCACTCAGGATTGGGATGGGTATGCCAAAACAAGCTGGCCATGGTCAACTGGGGCCTGAGCAGAGGTCATCATAGGAGATGGTGACAGCATGAGGCAGGCTCTTGGCAGGGGAGAAGGCATAAAATGAACTGCTTTGCAACTGACTTAGGGGGTTTATATCCCCCAGACTTATCAGAAGCAGAATTTTTCCTTTCAAATCCCACTTTAATGGCCATTTCTTCAAATTGTGAGACCACCACTTTAGCTGTGTGATCTTGGAAATTTAAAAAAAATAATAATTTTTTCTGTTTCAAAAAGAAATATAATAATAATGCCCCAAGTAGTTGTTTAAAGCTGAAATAGTTCAACACTTGTAAAGATTTTAGCGGAATGTCTGGCACATAGTAAGAACTCAATGGAAGTTAGCTACTAGTACTGCTTTTACATGGAGAAGGAAATGGCAACCCACTCCAGTGTTCTTGCCTGGAGAATCCCATGGACGGAAGGGCCTGGTGGGCCCCAGTCTATGGGGTTGCAAAGAGTCAGACATGACTAAGCAACTAACACACACACATACACACTGCTTTTATGTCTTTCTTGATTAAGCTATAGTATTTATCTTCAAAGGAAAGATCCATTTAATCTTAGATTGTAGAGATCTTAGAAATTGTCCCATCATAGTCTCACACATTTAGAAATGGCACAGGGGTGGATGCAGGAAGTGACAGCTCCTCACTGCTAGTTCCATGACTAGAGCCTGGGTCCCTCAACTCCAAAATCAGTGTCTTTTTGCTCTGGACCATAGACCTTTTTCTGTAGATCAGTATGTGTCTAATCTCAGGTATAATTAAGCCTCTTGAGGTGTGGCCTCTATTCTGCAGATTGGTCCATTGCCCTGCCAGAAGCTTTGCATCAAAATGCCTGTTGTAATACAAAAATAAAATCTTTCACTTTATATTACAAATTAGATTAAATGGATTTATGGACTAAATCATTTTCAGTTCCTATTCACCACATAATAGGAGAAATTCAAACAACCTAAATGAGTAAGACTTTATTCAATAATCATCTTACCAGGAGTACTTTCTCAATTATTGGACCTAATACTCTCTAATGAGCTAATAGTTGAACTACTCTATGGGAGGAAGTGAGGCATTTCCAGGGCTGTTGCAATATGGTAAGGATACCTGAGTTTACTCAGGTGAGCTCCTGCAAATTTGCTTTTCCAGTTCACTGGGCTCTGCAGGGGAATCCTGTTCACTGTCTCCTTAGTCCTCACAATCCCTTATGAAATCTGGGACTGTGGTTAAAACACACACATGCCAGTTTTTCATTGCATAAGAGAGGAAGCCTATGCAGTTTCTCATATAGAGTTTGACTGTCAAGTTTCTTCCCTAAGTTAGTGGTTCTTTGCTTTTGTGATCATATTAAATGCATTCCTCATAAGAGGACTAATTGGGGTCAGTAAAATGTTTATTCTCCCAAATGCAAAACACAGGGATTTAAATCTGCTGGCTTATCTGCTTAGGATTCTGTCACACCAAGGGGATAATTTTGAGATTTTTCACAGGGAAATAGATTTATTCACAGTCACCATCTTGGGAAACTTGTAGTCTCTAGCTCAAAGTATAAAGTTTTTATATTATTTGTAGTTCCTTTTTCTTACTCCCTTGATTCCATATTTTTAATATCTTTTTCATTCTCAGTATCTAAGATTTTATTTCTTTCATCACCTCTGTTTTTAACAATAAAAAACTTTCTAAATTATCCCCCAAACAATAATAACTATAGCATAGAAAGACTGTCAATTTGTTTTTATAATATTTAACTGTAAGAATTCTGATTTTTACAGGATGATAGAATTTTGGAATTGGAAGTGACCTTTGAATATTCTTGTCAAGTGCTTGCCCTAACCCTTTGTGCTTGGAAGAGGGTTGGATTATGGCCCTCAAATATATCCCTGAACCTGTAAATGTTAGTTTATCGGGAAAAAAGGGGTCCTGCAGATGTGATCATGAATCTTGTGATGGGAAATAATCCTGGGTGAGTATAAGTGCAATCAAATGTATTCTTATAAGACAAGCAGTGGGAGATTTGACATAGAAGAAGAGAAGGTAGATAGAAGAAGAGAAAGCAATGTGACCACAGCGGCAGAGACTGGAGTGATGTGGCCACAAACCAAGGAATGGCAGCAGTCATCACAAGTTAGAGGAGGTTCTTCTCTACAGTTTCCAGAGGGAGAGAAGTCCTGCCAGCACTTTGACTTCAGATCAGTGATCATGATTTTATGTTTCTAGAAATGTGAGGGAATAAATTTCTGTCATTTTTAAGTCACTAAGTTTGTGGTAATTTGTTCTAGTAGCTATGGGAAATGAATATACTCCTTTCCTAAAACTTTGGTTATCTTTTTATTGCTGGTTTAAAGGAATTTGATGTAGATTCTGGACATGAGCTCTGTATAGGATATGTAAATCACAAATATCTTCTTTTATTTAGAGCCTTGCCTTTTCACTCTCTGGAGAAGGCAATGGCACCCCACTCCAGTACTCTTGCCTGGAAAATCCCATGGATGGAGGAGCCTGGTAGGCTGCAGTCCATGGGGTTGTGAAGAATTGGACACGACTGAGCGACTTCACTTTCACTTTTCATGCATTGGAGAAGGAAATGGCAACCCACTCCAATGTTCTTGCCTGGAGAATCCCAGGGACGGGGAAGCCTGGTGGGCTGCCATCTATGGGGTCACACAGAGTCGGACACAAATGAAGTGACTTAGCAGCAGCTTAGCAGCTTTTCACTCTCTGAGTGGTGTGTTTTCATAATTAGCTGTTCTTATTTTTAATGAAATCCACTTTCTCAAACTTTTCATTTATTTTTGGTGTTATTGGTCTTGCTTGAAAAAAATCCTTTTATTACTCTCAACATTTAGATTTAAAATCCATCTAGAATTGACTTCAGTGTTTGAAGCAGAGCAGGAGTCAGATTTACGTTTTTCCCATATTTCATTTGTCCAATGTTTTATTTGGACATTTCTTAGTATACTGCACTTGTATCTGTCATAAATCAAGTGACCATATGAATCAGCTTTGCTTGTTTGGGTAGCAGATGCCAAGATGGAATTAGAAGCATGAGATATTTATCAGAGGTAAAAGATAAAGGTAATAAAGATAAATGGGAGAAAGGAATAGCAATAGACGGGAGAAGTCTTCATACCTGTGAAGATCTGACATTTATGAAAGGAAGGAAAAAAGGAAGAATGCAGAAGAAGAGTCTTAGAGAGCAGTCCTGGCCAACTCAATGGAGAGCTTCAGAGCATAGATGACTTAGAACTCAACTGCACTAGGTTGACATAGCAAGACCTAGAACTCCACTTTGGTCAAACACTGGCTGAAGCTTCCCATGGAGAATGTGTCCTCTGTCCTAGTGCCGCGGAGCCCCTTAGGCACTGTAGCTAGTGTAGACCTGGGGCAGTTTGCTTGAAGGAAGATCTGAGCAATACACTTACAAACCTTCCATATTCCACTGCTTGCACTGTACAGATTCACTTTTTTTTTTAAAATTTTTAATTATGGTATATTTGCTTTACAATGTTGTGTTAGTTTCTGCTGTTCAGCAAAGTGAATCAGCTATATATATATACATATATTCTCCCCCCAACCTCCCTCCAATCTCTCTATCCCACCCCTCTAGATCATCACAGAGCACCAAGCTGAGCTCCTGTGCCACACAGCAGCTTCTCATTAGTTATCTATTTTACACATGGTAGTGTGTGTGTGTGTGTGTGTGTATATCAATCCCAGTCTTCCAGTTAATTCCACCTCCACTTCCCTCTGGACCATGTTTACATGTCTATGTTTACATTCTCTATGTCTGCATCTCTATTCCTGCCCTGCAAGTAGGTTCATCTGTATTACTCAGCCATAAAAAAGAATGAAATTGGTCATTTTTAGAGACACGAATGGACCTAGAGTTTTTCATACTGACTCACTTCTCATGCATTTTCAGACTCCATGGTTCCTGGGTGGCCTGCCTTCCTGAGAGGATACTCAGAAAACGATGGTTAGTGGGATGAACGACAGATCTCAGTTTTGCAGTTGTTCTTTCAGTGCTGCAGTTGGTACTCATTGTCTTTACTCCTCCATTATCTAGTCTAAATTCTTCTCACCCTCAGCTCTGACTTCTGCAGGTCTTAGTGATTTACCTGTGTGATATTGCGATTTATAATAGAAAATATATATTTGGTCTTTGTCCCTGTTCCTGGCTCAGGGCTCTGAAAACCCTTGTATTTCCTAAGAGATAAGAGGGAGGGGTGAAAAAAAGTATTTTTTGTTATTCATAACAAGTGTCTTTCAACCACACAAGTTTACGTTAATAAGATGACTTTCAGAAAAGTACTTAGAGATAAGGGACAGGTTGCAAGGAACCAATCACATGATTCAGTTCAGTTCAGTTCAGTCGCTCATTCGTGTCTGACTCTCTGAGACCCCATGAATCGGCATGCCAGGCCTCCCTGTCCATCACCATCTCCCGGAGTTCACTCAAACTCACGTCCATTGAGTCGGTGATGTCATCCAGCCATCTCATCTTCTGCCGTTCCCTTCTCCTCCTGCCCCCAATCCCTCCCAGCATCAGAGTCTTTTCCAATGAGTCAACTCTTCTAATGAGGTGGCCAAAGTACTGGAGTTTCAGCTTTAGCATCATTCCTTCCAAAGAACACCCAGGACTGATCTCCTTTAGACTGGACTGGTTGGATCTCTTTGCAGTCCAAGGGACTGTCAAGAGTCTTCTCCAACACCACAGTTGAAAAGCATCAATTCTTCAACACTCAGCTTTCTTCACCGTAGAACTTTCAGCTCCACCCTCCCAACCACCAGGGAAGGGAAAAGGGTTGGAGGCTGAATTAGTCCTCAGTGGTCAAGCATTTAATCAATCATTTCTACTTAATAAAGCTCCACAAAAAAACCCTGACTGAAGGATATTGAAGAGCTTCCAGGTTGGTGAATACATGAGGTGCTGAGTGGGTGATGCACTTGGATAGGGTATATAAACTGCATCCCTTTCCCATACCTTGCCCTATGCATCTCTTCCATTTAGCTGTTTCTGAGTTGAATTATTTTAATACTATAAAGGTAATCTATTAAATAAAATGTTTTCCTAAATTCTGTGAGCCATCTTAGTGTATTATGGAACATGAGTTGAGCGTCATGGGAAACTGAATTATAGAGGATTCCTCAGAAGTACAGGTGATAGCCTGGGCTTGCAGTTGGCATCTGAAATGGAGGCAGTCTTATGAGACAGCTTTAGCCTATGGAAGTTGACACTGTCTCTAGCAAAATAAGAGCTTCCCTTGTAGCTCAGTGGGTAAAGAATCTGCCTGCAATCCAGGAGACCTGGGTTTGATCCCTGGGTCAGGAAAATCCCTGGAGAAGGAAATGGCAACCCACTCTAGTATTCTTGCCTGGATAATCCCATGGACAGAGCAGCTTGGCAGGCTACAGTCTATGGGGTCGCAAGAGTTGGACACAACTTAGTGAATTTTCACCGGGAGAATAGTGTCAGGATTGAGCTATAGGAACCTCAGTTGATGTCAGAGAATTGCTTGGTATGGGAAGAACACCTATCCATTTTGTGGCCAGAAGTGTATGGTATAGTAGTGGAAGAAATCAGAGTGTGGGAAAGGGGAGGCTTTCTTTCACAACCTGACAATGTGACTCATATCCTCATATCAGAGGGCTTTGAGCCCTTGGTAATCAACTCCTTCTCAGGCCAGGATTGCTGTGCATGTCCCTTTACAGTAACATTTGGGCAAGGAAATATGGAGAGGCACCCCAGTGTATCACCAGAGTTTCACACATGTTCCCTTCTACCTCATGTAGGAGCAACTTTATCTCATCCTGCTGACCAGGGTCAATTACCCCTGGCATGATGCTGGCTCCTTTCTCACGTGACAGTGTCTGGACACAAGGAGTCCAAAGTGTCAGGGAACAGCCTTAGGTTGATGGGTTCCTTGGTTTGTCTGAAGGATAAGCCCCATTTGAGGATAAAACATCTAAGCATGGAGAACCCAGAGGTCGAGGACAGAGACCACAATATTCCCCCAGAGCATAGAGAGTCATGATAAGTGGGACCATTCCTGCTTCCAATCTTTGTTTCCTGAATCCGTGTGTCCTTCCTATTAGGACACGGCATCAAATGGAGGACTCTGGAAGATAGCACTTTATATACACCTATGTAAAGTGCATAGGTGTTGTATACACATCGGAGCTGGTACTTCAGCTGCCCTTATAGCAGGATAATACAATGGCTGCTTCTGGATGTTTGTGATACAACCAAAGCACCCTATGAAATGGATCCGTGCCCACAGTTCGTTCATCGAAGTGGGATCCCTGACTGGATACTATGTTATATGGAAACAGGCAGTCTGTAAACTCCTGGATAGTGATTCTGGCTGAGGTTCTGTGGGCAGCAAAGGCAAACACACACCTAGAAGAGCTATCTATTCCTATAGGAAGAAATCACTGGCCCTCATGATGTAAACTTGCTACCAAGGAGCCAGATGGTGTCCTAGAGGAACAGTGCCACATTGGATCTTCGTTCCTATCAGTCGTATATTCAGAGGTGGCAATAGCTGGATCAGCTCTCATTAGTAAGTGCCCGAGCTGTTGGGCTCATTTGTAGCCATTCTTCAGTGGCACTGTAATGCTTGTACCTATCTACCAAGCAGATTCAGAGTGAAGCAAGCTCTAGGCTTTTTCTTTTTCTGGCAGATGGTCAAAAGGAGCCCCCACATGTGGCTATATGTATGAGAAGGAGGTGAAGAACTCGTACAAAGTTAGTGTGTGACACTGAAGCCTGTGCTTCCTCTAGCCAGTTTAACCACTTGCTCTCAAAAAAGGTATATATATCAGACTTCCATAGCAGAATATGGATGGCTTATAAACAACAGAGATTTATTAATGTTTTTCATGGCTCTGGAGGCTGGGAAATCCAAGCAAGTTTCCAGCAGATTCAGTGTTCGGTGAGGCTCTCTTCTTGGTTCACAGATTGTCTTCTTGCTAAGTCCTTATATTAATATGATGAAGAGGGCAAAGGAGCTTCTGGGATGTCTTTTGTAAGAATAGTAATTTAATTCATGAGGATTCCATCCTTATGGTTTAATCACTTCCCAAAGTCCCCATCTACTCAAATTGGGGATTAGGTTTCAACACATGAATTTTGGGGGGATATAAGCATTCAGTGTATAGCAATATACATCAATAGATTTATTATAAATCATATTAATATGAAGGATGTATAGTATCCAATTTACAATCAATGATTTTATAAATAATCCAGTGAACCAGTGAAGTTGCTCAGTTGTGTCCAACTCTTTGTGACCCCATGAACTGTAGCCTACCAGCCTCCTCCATACATGGAATTTTCCAGGCAAGAGTACTGGCATGGGTTGCCATTTTCTTCTCCAGGGGATCTTCCCAACCCAGGGATCAAATCCAGGTCTCCTGCATTGGAGGCAGACACTTTACCATCTGAGCCACCAGGGAAGCCCTATTTTAAATTCTAGATAGCCAAATTATTCTTCCAGAATGTTTTTATTGATTTTTTAAAAATTCTTGCCTCCATAGCCAACTTTGCTGTAATCGACAAGTTAATATAGTTCTGACATGAATGTTGATTGATATTTTTATAATGAGTAAGACAAAAATGAAGCCACAAAAATGTATGTTAGAACTTGACTTCTTTGCTAATGATGTGACTAACTTATTGGCTGAAAGGGATAATAGTTTTCTGATACTAAGATAACATTTTCTCAATTTTTTATGCTGTTCACAATGTAATAGCTATATAAATGATACACTTTATTTAATATATATAAAATAAAGATTTTTCCTATTACATTCCGGATAGTCCTTCAGTAAAACAATAAATCATATTGTCTTTTGTAGCAATTACCCATTTTTATGGTATAAATATTTCCAAAACGGTCAATTTCAAACTACCAACAGGACGACACTGAATGTGGAGTTACGAAAAGATGTACTATTAGACAGTGTGTCCACCATGTAGACACAAAGTCATAAACAGTCCTCCAGACCATGAGTAATAGTAAACTATAGTAAAATAATTAAGAAGTTTTAAAGTTTGAGTTTGACTTTATTTTAAATATAATGTATCTAATTGTATGTAATTTAATTCTTAATAATGGTCGTGCTTGCAAAGTTCTTGGAAATTTCAGAACTGGCTCTGTGAAGCAGTACATGACAGCTCTATTACCTCTGGCCCTCCTTATGCTTGATCCTGGATATACCATTTCTAATCATGTGTCAGAATGCTTTTATGGCTGCCCAGCCTGTGACTTGGTGGGCTTGGAAGAATCCAGATCACCAAGGACCCTTTTGACCCACAGTCACTTGATGCCCCATGAGTCTAGTACCCTAGCTCTACTAGGGCCCAGTAACTCATTAGGAGCTGTTTTGGAGTGTGTGTTTAATTTGTATAAAAGGTGGCATGGCCTTGTCTTGGAACCCCATGGGTCTGCATTGTGATTCTCCCCCCAGGGCTTTGCTAAACACTTCACACAATATCTTCTCCCACCACTGAACACTAATGTAGTGTCTCTCAGATGCATGGCCCAAGGGTGAGGGTAACTTGGGCTGCAGCCTAGACCTGTTGAACAGTCCTGTTCTGCTTTGGGCCTCTCTAAAATGGCAGCTTATGCATCCCACTGACTGGAATAATATTCGTAGGCATGGAATATGAACCCTATGGGGCCTTGTGCTTCTTGTTCCGGGAAGGGAGGTGACAGATGCAGTGATTTGTCTTTTATTTAGAAGGGGCTGTCCTGGATATTTGTTGCCTAAATAGTTACTGATATGACAGATCTATGAATCTTTGTAGGATTTTCCTCCCACCTTCAAGACAGCATGTGTCTTATCAAGGGCTCCAGCCTTAGTGGTGGAAGTAAAGTGGGAGTGGGTTCTGATGGGTGCACAAGTTTCCTTAGTCACATTGTCTTAGTAGAGCTCTTAGGATAGAAATCAGGGTTGAGAAAGGAGAGGTTGGATCATGATGTGGCCTCAATAAAGGCCCCCTGTGGAGACCTGAAGCTGGAATAGCCATCAAAATTGGCCCTAATTAGGATAAGAGGGTCAAGCTGGCCTTCATAATGCAACATCCATCAGTCATTGGTTATATGCTACTCCAATGGGTAGGTGACCTTGGTTGCAAAGACCCTTTTCAGCCAAGGCAATTCTGAAGAGAACTGACACCTGAGGGTTCCTTCCTGCAACACTCCCAGGAACTGGGGGGTTAAGTCCTTCAGTTCTGAAGGAGAATCTGGAAGGCTCATCAGAGACCTGCTGCTAGTATGCAACAATGTCATTTACAAGGGATCTGGAAGAGCTAACAAATCTCCTTTTTAAAAAAGAAATTCGGGTATAGCTGCTTTACAATGTGATATTAGTTTGTTCTGTACAGTGAAATGGATCATCTATATATGTACATATATCCTTTCCTTCTTGGACTTCCATCCTCCCCTACCCCACCCATCCAGTCACCACAGAGCACCTAGTTGAGTTCCCTGCCCTATATAGCAGGTTCCCACTAGCTAACTGTTTTACACATGTCAATTCCAATCTCCCAATTCGTCTCGCCCACCGCCATCCATGTGTCCCTTCCCTACATCTGTGTCTCCATTTCTGTCCTGGTAATAGGTTCACCTGTACCATTTTTCTAGATTCCACATACATGTGTTAATATGATATTTATTTTTCTCTTTCTGATTTACTAAACTGTAACAGAATTTCAAACATGAAGACATATTTAGTAAGCAACGTCCTGGAATATCTATTAATAATTATCGATACCTTATAACTGCTATTTTAAAGAGAAAAACAACCTTTGAAGATGATAGGAAAGTTTAGGAGTTAAAGCCAGAGACCTCTGCAGTTGTTTACATACTGTTAGCAGGAACAGTTCAAACAAGTGTGCAGCCCAGAAAATAATAGATACAGGTGATCCTTTTAGATGGGAATAAAAAAAGTAATTTGCTCCGCATCTCTCGAATTGTTTTAAGAACCGCAGTAAAAAACTAAAAGGAGAACTGTTTCAGAAGCCCATTAGGCGCTCATATCCAAACCAAAAATCGAACCTGAGACTTTTTACAAGGGCAAGTAGTGCAATGGGCGGTAAAGGAAAACTGCCGGTGGCGTCTCTCAACAAACCCGGGCAGGGCGGGCAGGAAGCCCCCCTCAGGGAGACCCTCTCACGGATATCAGAAGGACGCTTCGAAGCTCCATTTCTCTGCAGTTTCCACCCCCGCCGCGGGACTCGGGGAGATGGGGGCAGAAAGCAGGGGAAGCAGATGGTGGAGGCAGAGAAGGACAGGAGCGCGGAGCCAGAGGAAGAGCGTGGCCCGGTCGCCACTGCTGTTGTTCGGGGTGCTGAAAAGCCGGGGCGGCGGCGGCCACTGCCCTTTTCCTTAGCGCCAGCAGGGGTTCCGGCTGCGCACCTGCTGAGCCTGTCCTGGCCCGGGGCCTGGAGGTGCCCGCCGGTGAGGTTCCCCCAGCAGACCCTTAATGGGGAAACGATGAGGGCGCAGAGCATCGCGAGGACAGCGGACAGGTGCCCCCGCTGCCCCTTCCGCGCTTCTGGGGGCAGCTATGACCCCTCCACCTGCGCGGGGACTCTCCGTGCTGTGCCAGGGGCAAGCTGCAGGCCGCTGCCTGCGAGGCGATTTCCTGCACGACGACGTGTGGGCGATCGTCAACAACCCCTAGGTGCGGCTCGGAGGCCCTCTGCGCTGGGGCATCTTCTCCAACGACTTCTGGGGCAAGGGCATGGCTGAGAATATCAGCCACAAGTTCTACCGGCCGCTCTGCGTGGTCCTTTACAGTCCGTGGACGTCCTGCGTCGTCCCTTACCCCGGGCTTACTTGCAGCTGCCCCTCTGGGTGGAGGGTTATGGCACTCTTCTTCCCTTCCACAGCCATCCCTCTCAATGTTCTCTGCCTGTCTGGGCTTCTGGGACTATGCTTGCCAGGTAAAACCCAGGGTGTCCTGGTGCCCAGCTCCAGAGGCACCAGTGGGGAGCTGGAATGGGAGTTTCCCTGGTGTTTGCCCGCTCACCCTATCTGCAGACCTGGCCCACTATGGCGAAGGAAGACCTGCATGGATGGACTCAGCGGCCTTTGTTGGGGAGTAGATGCTGCTTCCCAGTTGGGAATCTTTACAGGTTCCTGGGCTTCCGAGATAAGTCAGTGGTAAAGAACCCATCTGCCAATACAAGAGATGTCAGAGATGATGGTTGGATCCTTAGGTAGGGAAGATTCCCTGGAGGAGGACATGACATCCCACTCTAGTATTCTTGCCCAGAGAATCCCATGGCCAGAGGAGCCTCAGATATGACTGAAACAACTTAGCATGTGGGCACCTGCATCTTCACAGATGAGGAGGAGAATCTTGGCAGAAAAGAGACTATCCTGAGCCATCAGTAGTCACTGAGCCCAAGCTGATTAAAAAAAAAAAAAAGATCTTCTCCATCAAGACTTGAAAATATGCAAAGGAAAGGAAAACAAAGGCTGTAGTCTTCCCATTCCTGGCCTTCCAATTGAAATAGTTCCCCCCAACCCCCCAGCATTTCTGGTGTGAATAATTTTAATTTACAAGTGTATTGAGAAACCATGATTTTCCCCCTTTAAAGGGCCCCACTGGAGTTTTTGCAGGATCCTTAGCAATGCCTTTATGAGCAAGTGAAGGTCTTCCTCTACAAGAAACAATTATAGAGGGTGCTGGTAATCTTTAGGCTTTTGCCTTAAATGTATATAGACTGTTTTCAGCCCTTAGAAGACTGCTACAGGCCCAGGAAACAAGGTCCCTGTTTTACAGTTGGTCAAATATCCTGTTTATTCATTTATTTAACAAATGCTTATAATCTTTATGTTGCCTTTGAGATGTAATCTTCTATGCATCTCCAAATCTCTCACTCCACACTTCATTCCATCCTAGATCCCATGCTTTCTGGATGGACCAAGCACACTACCTCTTCAGGGTTTTTGTACTTTCTGATTTCTCTTCCTTGAATTTGCTTCATCCAGATATTTTTCTAGGTTTGCCTTTAATATGGTGTAAGCCCAGTGAAGTGAATCCCTAGCCCTAGTTACTTGCCCACAAAATTGATGCTCAGTCAATGCTAGTGAATGAATGATGATTTTTCTGCAGATGTTTAGGAACTTTTCTAGGTAATTATAAGGTTGGTTTCTACCTCTCCCCCCCACCTTTAATACAGGTAATAAAGTTTTCATAGTCCTATTTTCCAACTAAGGTGTCCCTGGGTGCCCTAGAGGTCTGGCTACTGGGGAGTTCAGGAGTCAGTCTGATTCTTCCATGGGAGTAGAGGGGTGAAGGATGGGAGTAGGGGTGGCTTTTGTGGCCCTCATCTGGAAATCTGCTGAGGTTGGGACTCTCCGTGGAGAATGAGGTTCTTCAGCACTAGACATTGAAGTATGCTTGTTGATGAATCTCCCTGTGAAGTTTAAATCACTAAATACCCCGAGGAGGAATACAGAACTACAGGGATCTCTTCCTCTCCACTAAATAAGAACTAAATTCCTGCCATATTGGTAACCTTTATTCCTGAGGAGGGTCATTCTCTCTCTCACTCAGTCCACAAACAGAAAGAAAGGGTAAGTTTTTCCCTCTTGGATTAAACAATGAAGACCTGAAAATGGTTTCTCTTAAAAGTAATGAGAGGGTAATAGGCAGGAAGGCTAGGGGTCTTCAAACAGAGGAAATAGGCTGCAAGTGTCAGACATTTTTAATCTCTCTCTTAAGCAGCAGGAGGAAATAAGCTATAGTGTCAGACTTTTTCCCCTTCTCTATGCAAAATTTAAAGGGGGTTTCTTTCTTTTTTCTTTTTTTAAAATCTGTTTTATTTATTTATTTTTTTACTTTACAATATTGTATTGGTTTTGCCATACATTGACATGGATCCTCCATGAGTGTACATGTGTTCCCCATCCTGAACCCCCCTCCCACCTCCCTCCCCATACCATCCCTCTGGGTCATCCCAGTGCACCAGCCCCGAGCACCCTGTATCATGCATCGAACCTGGACTGGTGGTTCATTTCACATGTGATAATTTATATGTTTCAATGCCATTCTCCCATATCATCCCACCCTTGCCCTCTCCCACAGAGTCCAAAAGACTGTTCTATACATCTGTGTCTCTTTTGCTGTCTTGCGTACAGGGTTATCATTAACATCTTTCTAAATTCCATATATATGAGTTAGTGTACTGTATTGGTGTTTTTCTTTCTGGCTTACTTCACTTTGTATAATAGGCTCCAGTTTCATCCACCTCATTAGAACTGATTCAAATGTATTCTTTTTAATGGCTGAGTAATACTCCATTGTGATGTAGTTGTTCTCTGAATGCTAAGGTGACAGTAATGACACTGACTACACCTGAACTTGTTCATGGGTGTGGGCTCCTCTTAACCAGCTCCCCTTCTTTTTTTTCACATGCTCCCTCCTTCCCGTTTCCTTTAAAGCCATATGAGGATGTCATGCATTAAATTTGAATCCTAGACTTTGCTTTCCCTTTTGCTTTCACATTGATGCCTGGGGTTTAGATCCTCTGGCACTTCAGAAATGAGGTGATGATAGTTTGCTGATTTGTTTGCTAATAGTTTGCTGTATTCCTGTTGAGGGAATGCAGAAGAGCAACCAGAATGATGAAGGACCAGAGGGACTTGCCTTAGAGGAAAAAGAAGAACCAGATGTTGTTATATGTATTGGTTGAATGATCTAAGAAGACTGTAGAAACCACTTATAAGCATTTGAGAGCTGAGATGATAACAAGAGATGGGGAAGAAGACCAGAGGAATGTACCATGTGTTTGTATAAGGCTGTGAAAACTCAGAGAAAGTGCTATAGAGCCCCATCATTTGAGACACCAGAAACAGATGATAAAAGTATTATTCAATTTTTTTCTAGCTGGAATTTTACCTTAAATGGGACTGAGTGTGTAATGAGTTACCACTCTAGGTTCTTCACCACCACATGAGGTGACCACTCTGAGGACAGTGAACTGTGAAATTCTGACAGCCTCAAAGGATGAAACTGCCAGGGGAAGTGGTTTTCCTCTTGTATCGAAGGTTAATTCTCCTTTTCTTTGTACAAAGAGGCTAATGAATGGTTTCACAGTCCCACCCCCTGTCTGTGTGTGAAATATGTATAAGCACAGAGTGAAACCAACTTTGAATGGAAAACTCTGGATTTGTCATTTATTTTAACAGTAAAAGACTGAGAGAGCTTTAATTCTGATAAGTGATTTCTGCAATTGAAACAGGGAGAATCTTTCAAGAGAATATTTATTGCTTCTCCAAAAAAGAGCTTGATATTACCTGCCTGCAAAAGCCTGAGAGACTGGACCTCAAGAAAGCATATTGTACATGCCCTTCCAGGTTAGAATCCTTCAAATCACTCAAATTTCAAGTTAGAACTCTTCTACTGTCAAGTCTATATTATTTGACACTCTTAATTATCAGTTCTACACATCTTTCACACTATAATGTAATAATTAATGTGGTAAGGCTTTGAAGTGATTTTTATATTATTAATGAAAGATGAGATTACATTCTTTACATTTTTAATGTTAAAAATGTCAGAAATTAAAAAAAATATTAATTTACAAGCATTTAATGAACACTGATCTTGGTGTTGGCTATAAACTATTGAGCATGATAGATGAAGCTCTTGCCCACAGGGCTTTAATAATCTATTAGACTGAACTACATGGAATTGCTAACATTTATAAGATTTTTGAATTTCAGAAATGGAAATTTCATATGATTTGACTAAATAGTAGGGAGAGGCAAACCACAAACAAATATATAAATGAATAAATAAGTAAAATGAAAGTGGGAAGTGGTGTGCCAGAAACCAAGCTATTTTCTTTCACCTCAATCCCTCTCTACTCTCCATTGTCTACTTAGCTTTTTGTTACTGGGGATGGCACTTTGCATGGCACCATGGCACTATGATTCTTTGCATCAGGTGACCAAAGTATTGGAGCTTCAGCTTCAGCATCGGTCCTTCCAATGATTATTCAGGGCTGATTTCCATTAGGGTTTGATCTTGCTGTCCAAGGGAATCTCAAGAGTCTTCTGCAACACCACAGTTCAAAAGCATCAATTCTTTGGTGTTCAGCTTTCTTTATGGTCCAACTCTCACATCCATACACGACTACTGGAAGAACCATAGCTTTGATTATATGGACCTTTGTTGGTAAAGTAATGTCTCTGCTTCTTAATATGCTGTCTAGGTTTGTCATAGCATTTTTTCTGTCTTTTAATTTCATGGCTGCAGTCACCATCTGCAGTGATTTTGGAGTCCAAGAAAATAAAGTCTGTCACTGTTTCCATTGTTTCTACATCCCTTTAGCTAGGTGATGGGACCAGATGCCATGATCTTCATTTTTTGAATGTTGAGTTCTAAGCCAGCTTTTTCGCTGTCCTCTTTCACTGTTATCAGGAGGCTTGCTTTCTGCCATAAGGGTGGCGTCATCTGCATATCTGAGGTTATTGATATTTCCCCTTGCAATCTTCATTCCAGCTTGTGCCTCATCCAGTCCAGCATTTCTCATCATGTACTCTGCATATAAGTGAAATAAGCTAGGTGACAATATACAGCCTTGATGTACTCCTTTCCCAATTTGGAACGTCTGTTGTTCTATGTCCAGTTCTAACTGTTGCTTGTTGACCTGCATACAGATTTCTCAGGAGGCAGGTAAGGTGATCTGTTATTCCCATCTCTTAAAGAATTTTTCACAGTTTGTTGTGATCCACACAGTCAACAGCTTTGGCGTAGTCAATGAAGCAGAGACAGATGTTTTTCTGGAAATCTCTTGCTTTTTCCATGATCCAGTGGATGTCAGTAATCTGATCTCTGGTTCCTCTGCCTTTTCTAAACCCAGCTTGAACATCTGGGATTTCTCAGTTCTTGTACTATTGAAGCCTTTCTTGGAAAAGTTTGAGTTTTACTTTGCTAGTATGTGAGATGAGTGCAATTGTGTGGTAATTTGAGCATTCTTTGACATTGCCTTTCTTTGGGATTGGAATGAAAACTGACCTTTTCCAGTCCTGTGGCCACTGCTGAGTTTTTCAAAGATGCTGGCAGCACTTTCACAGCAACATCCTTTTAGATTTGAAATAGCTCAGCTGGAATTCCATCACCTCCACTGACTTTGTTCATAGTGATGCTTCCTAAGGCCCACTTGACTTCGCTTTCCAGCATGTCTAGCTCTAGGTGAGTGATCACTCCAACCGTCGCTATCTGGGTGATTAAGATATTTTTGTATAGGAGCTGACTGTGGCTCAGATCATGAACTCCTTATTGCAAAATTCAAGCTTAAATTGAACAAAGTAGGGAAAAATCATTGACCATTCAGGTATGACCTAAATCAAATCCCTTATGATTATACAGGGAAGTGACAAATAGATTCAAGGGATTACATCTGATAGATAGAATGCCTGAAGAACTACGGACAGAGGTTCATAAAATTGTACACGAGGTGGTGGTCAAAATCATCCCCAAGAAGAAATGCAAAAAGGCAAAATGGTTGCCTGTGGAGGCTTTACAAATCGCTGAGAAAAGAAGAGAAGTGAAAGACAAAGGAGAAAAGGAAAGATATATCCATCTGAATGTAGAGTTCCAAAGAATAGCAAGGTGAGATAATAAACCTTCCTAAGTGATCAATGCAGAGAAATAAAGGAAAACAGTAGAATGGGAGAGATTAGAGACCTCTTCAGGAAAATTAGAGACACCAAGGGAACATTTCATGCAAAGATAGGCACAATAATGGAGAGAAATGGTATGGACCTAACAGAAGCAGAACATATTAAGAAGAGGTGGCAGGAATACACAGAAGAACTATACAAAAAATATAGAGGGCCATATATACAGAGAATTAAAATAGGGTGAGATGAGGGATGATTACTTAAAATTGAGTGGTCTGAGAAATTCTCTGCAGAGGTGACATTTAAACTAAAATCTCAAAGGCCAAAAGCTGAGAGAGGATGTTCCAGGCACAGGATGCAGTGAGTTCCACCAAGGTGAGAGCAGGTGGATTGCAGGGGGAGGGAGAGAAGGCTACAGTCCCTGGTTGTTTAGGGGGAGCAGCAGACAGAGAGATTTGTCAGCCATGGTAGGGAGTTTTCATTTGACTGTAGAAATTTGGAGAATTTTAAGTAGAAGAAAAGCATGATCTACTTTTTTAAAAGCTCACTCTGGTTTTGTGTTGAGAATGGACTGTAGAATGAGAACCAAAGTAGATGACTGGGTAGGAGGTGTTTGCTACTGTCCAGGTGAGAGGTGGTGGTGGTTTCAACGAGGTGATAGTAATACAGATGATGAGAGGTAGACCAATTGGGTACATGCTTTGGAGAAATTAAACTTATGAAGAATTAATTCATCATTAAAATGAATCACTAATATGTGGGATGAGAGAGAGGAATTAAGGAAAATTTGTGATGCAATGTACGTATGTGTGTGCATGTGTGTGTTAGCTCTCCATTAAGCCCTCTCATCCATTCATGCATATGCACACATACACACATCCCTGCACATTCACACACTCACACACATATAAGCACATGTTCACACACTGGAGGCTTCCATTCAAGATGATGTGGACTCACCAATCATTACTTCTGCAAATCCTCCCAGTCTACCTTACTGGATTTTCCTCTAGTTCACGTTTCTTCATCGTGTATGTGGAGATTTTAGGAGAGACTTTGGTAAATGACTTTTCAAAACTAGATATGCAGATATATCTCTGGAGCATCCCCAGTTTAAGGAGGCTGTTTTAAAAAATGAGGTTAATAATAATTATAACTTTATTTTTCTGTGAACCCATATTGACTTCCAATCTAATCAGAAATCGTTTTCCAAGTGTTCACAAATCATTTGGTTAGTAATCCACTCCAGAATGTTTTGTTATTTATTGTCAAGCTTGCTTGGCCTTCTATGGTTTTAGACTCCACTTGCCACATTTTAGAGAACTAGGAAATTGTTTGAATTCCAGGTTTCTGGCCCCTCTTTATTTCCCAGTGATTTCTATGTAATAAATTATTTAACTAATTAATTAATTTATGATTTTAAAATATATTAAATTCTGCACTATCTGAAGCACTATGAGACATTACTTCACAGTGCTATCTCATTACTGCAGTTACTTCATATTTGGCGATTCCTTTTGATATTCTAAAAATCTAAATGAACACACTTCAAATACCAAGTGCTCTCTCTTAATCTACTACAAAAAAAATGTGAAAAATAAAATCCATGTACATTTTTATATCCATGGAGGAGGGCATGGCAAGCCACTCCAGTATTCTTGCCTGGAGAATCTCATGGACAGAGGAGCCTGACTGCCTGCAGTCCACTGGGTCACGAAGAGTTGGATATGACTAAGTGACTTAGTCATACATTTTTAGACATTTTTACATTTTTAGACACATTACATTTAGACACACATATATTTTTACATAAGATGCATGTGGACCACCAAAGGTGGTGCGTATCTATTCTTTTATATCATTTTTTATAACTCATATGAGTTCAGTAATATATATCATGTGTGTGTGTCTACTAAGTCACTTCAGTCACGTTTAACTCTTTGCGACCTATGGACTATAGCCCTTTAGGCTCCTTTGTCCATGGATTCTCCAGGCAAGAATACTGCGGTGGCTTGCCATGCCCTCCACCAGGGCATCTTCCCAACACAGTGATTGAACATGAATCTACTGTGTTGACAGGCAGGTTCTTTACCACTAGCTTCACCTAGGAAGCTCAATATATATCATATATGTGTATGTATATAAATAAAGGTTGGGAGGATATATATATATATATATATATATATATATATATATATATATATAATCTATCAAGGCAAATTCGAAGTGGTCAAACAAGAGAAGGCAAGAGTGAATGTCGACATTCTAGGAATCAGCGAACTGAAATGGACTGGAATGAGTGAATTTAACCCAGATGACCATTATATCTACTACTGCGGGCAAGAATCCCTTAGAAGAAATGGAGTAGCCATCATGGTCAACAAAAGAGTCCCAAATGCAGTACTTGGATGCAGTCTCAAAAACGACAGAATGATCTCTGTTCGTTTCCAAGGCAAACCATTCAATATCACAGAAATCCAAGTCTATGCCCCAACCAGTAACGCTGAAGAAGCTGAAGTTGAACAGTTCTATGAAGACCTACGAGACCTTTTAGAACTAACACCCAAAAAAGATGTCCTTTTCATTATAGGGGACTGGAATGCAAAAGTAGGAAGTCAAGAAACACCCGGAGTAACAGGCAAATTTGTCCTTGGAATACAGAATGAAGCAGGACAAAGACTAATAGAGTTTTGCCAAGAAAATGCACTGGTCATAGCAAACACCCTCTTCCAACAACACAAGAGAAGACTCTATACATGGAAATCACCAGATGGTCAACACTGAAATCAGATTGATTATATTCTTTGCAGCCAAAGATAGAGAAGCTCTATACAGTCAGCAAAAACAAGACCAGGAGCTGACTGTGGCTCAGATCATGAAGTCCTTATTGCCAAATTCAGACTGAAATTGAAGAAAGTAGGGAAAACCACTAGACCATTCAGGTATGACCTAAATCAAATCCCTTATGATTATACAGTGGAAGTGAGAAATAGATTTAAGGGCCTAGATCTGATAGATAGAGTGCCTGATGAACTATGGAATGAGGTTTGTGACATTGTACAGGAGACAGGGATCAAGACCATCCCCATGGAAAAGAAATGCAAAAAAGCAAAATGGCTGTCTGGGGAGGCCTTACAAATAGCTGTGAAAAGAAGAGAAGTGAAAAGCAAAGGAGAAAAGGAAAGATATAAGCATCTGAATGCAGAGTTCCAAAGAATAGCAAGGAGAGATAAGAAAGCCTTCTTCAGTGATCAATGCAAAGAAATAGAGGAAAACAACAGAATGGGAAAGACTAGAGATCTCTTCAAGAAAATTAGAGATACCAAAAGAACATTTCATGCAAAGATGGGATCGATAAAGGAAAGAAATGGTATGGACCTAACAGAAGCAGAAGATATTAAGAAGAGATGGCAAGAATACACAGAAGAACTGTACAAAAAAGATCTTCACGACCCAGATAATCACGATGGTGTGATCACTCACCTAGAGCCAGACATCCTGGAATGTGAAGTCAAGTGGGCCTTAGAAAGCATCACTGTGAACAAAGCTAGTGGAGGTGATAGAATTCCAGTTGAGCTATTCCAAATCCTGAAAGATGATGCTGTGAAAGTGTTGCACTCAATATGCCAGCAAATTTGGAAAACTCAGCAATGGCCACAGGACTGGAAAAGTTCAGTTTTCATTCCAATCCCAAAGAAAGGCAATGCCAAAGAATGCTCCAACTACTGCACAATTGCCCTCATCTCACACGCTAGTAAAGTAATACTCAAAATTCTCCAAGCCAGGCTTCAGCAATATGTGAACCGTGAACTTCCTGATGTTCAAGCTGGTTTTAGAAAAGGCAGAGGAACCAGAGATCAAATTGCCAACATCTGCTGGATCATCAAAAAAGCAAGAGAGTTCCAGAAAAACATCTATTTCTGCTTTCGTGACTATGCCAAAGCCTTTGACTGTGTCCATCACAATAAACTGTGGAAAATTCTGAAAGAGATGGCAATACAAGACCACCTGACCTGCCTCTTGAGAAATTTGTATGCAGGTCAGGAAGCAACAGTTAGAAGTGGACATGGAACAACAGACTGGTTCCAAATAGGAAAAGGAGGACGTCAAGGCTGTATATTATCATCCTGCTTATTTAACTTATATGCAGAATACATCATGAGAAACACAGGGCTGGAAGAAACACAAGCTGGAATCAAGATTGCCGGGAGAAATATCAATAACCTCAGATATGCAGATGACACCACCCTTATGGCAGAAAGAGAAGAGGAACTAAAAAGCCTCTTGATGAAAGTGCAAGAGGAGAGTGAAAAAGTTGGCTTAAAGATCAACATTCAGAAAATGAAGATCATGGCATCTGGTCCCATCACTTCATGGGAAATAGATGGGGAAACAGTGGAAACAGTGTGAGACTTTATTTTTGTGGGCTCCAAAATCACTGGAGATGGTGACTGCAGCCATGAAATTAAAAGATGCTTACTCCTTGAAGGAAAGTTAAGACCAACTTAGATAGCATATTCAAAAGCAGAGACATTACTTTGCCTACAAAGGTCAGTCTAGTCAAGGCTATGGTTTTTCCTGTGATCATGTATGGATGTGAGAGTTGGACTGTGAAGAAGGCTGAGCGCTGAAGAATTGATGTTTTTGAACTGTGATGTTGGAGAAGACTCTCGAGAGTCCCTTGGACTGTTAGGAGATCCAACCAGTCCATTCTGAAGGAGATCAGCCCTGGGATTTTTTTGGAGGGAATATGCTAAAGCTGAAACTCCAGTACTTTGGCCACCTCATGCGAAGAGTTGACTCATTGGAAAAGACTCTAATGCTGGGAGGGATTGGGGGCAGGAGGAAAAGGGGACGACAGAGGATGAGATGGCTGGATGGCATCACTGACTCGATGGAAGTGAGTCTGAGTGAACTCTGGGAGTTGGTGATGGACAGTGAGGCCTGGTGTGCTGCGATTCATGGGGTCCCAAAGAGTCGGACAAGACTGAGCGACTGAACTGAACTGAAGAATCCTTGCATCCCTGGAATAAACCCAACTTGATCATGGCATATGAGCTTTTGATATGTTGCTGAAATCTGTTTACTAAAATTTTGTTCAGGATTTTTGCATTTATGTTCATCAGTGATATTGGCCTGTAGTTTTCTTTTTTTGTGTTCTCCTTGCCTGGTTTTGGTATCAGGGTGATGGTGGCATCATAGAATGAATTTGGTAGTGTTCCTTCCTCTGCAATTTTTTGAAAGCATTTTAGAAGGATAGGCATTCTCTCTTCTCTAAATGTTTGATATAATTTTTCTGTGAAGCCATCTGATTCTGGGCTTTTGTTTTGGGAGATTTTTGATCACAGTTTCAATTTCAGTGCTTGTAATTGGGTTGTTCATAATTTCTATTTCTTCCTGGTTCAGTCTTGGAAGATTGAACTTTTCTAAGAATCTGTCCATTTCTTCCAGGTTGTCTAGTTTATTGCCATGAGCACGTGTCTTTTAATTTCATGGCCGCAGTCAACATCTGCAGTGATTTTAGAGACCAAGAAAATAAAGTCTGTGACTGTTATTAAACTCTTGTTTTATTTTTCTTATTAACTTGTCTCATATTAATTTAATTCTTAGACCAGCCAGAATAAGTCAGCAGGATAGAGGAAAATTTCTTCATCCCTAATAACAAATAAGATGTATTTGTTACAAATAACAAATAAAACTTTTCCTGTGCATTCATATCTTTTAAATACAAAATTGGAAGTGAGAAATGGAATATTTCCTGCCATATCAGCAAACAAGGATGTCACAGTCACCAGTGATTTTAGCCACCATGAGCCCTGAGGGAACTTAGGAAGGAAAGAATACCTGCCATCTAGCAGTCATCAGACTGCAGCCATCCATTCCCTGAGGAACTCAGGAGGTGAAAACAGGATACTGGCCCCAAATAGCTGAGGTATATTTCAAGCTAATGATTTCAGGGAGCACAGACTCTTGTTATCTTCCCCGTACATAGAAAAGTGCCAAATTCCTAAACTTAGGTTATCTGGATTTCTTTAATTAACAATAATCTTTTGATGTTCGGACTACTTGCCCTTTGTTACAAAACTTGTATATAACCAGCTCCTCTGCTCATCTCTTTGGAGCAGATCTCTCAGGGTCACTTGAGATGCTGTCTCTTGGGCTTGAAGTCCTAAAACCTCCCACCAGATATAACATAACTCCCAACTTCAGGTTGTGAATATTTTTTAAGTTGACAGAACCCACTGCACTTTCACAATCTCCTTTTAAAACTAGGTATATAATAAAGATATATCTCCATGTCATTGTAGTTTCAAATTATTATTTTAATTGCCTAATAGTGTATGGTATGATGCTACCAAAGTTATTTGGATATTTATGTATGGTTAGACTTTTAGTTTTTTATTTTTCAACTTTTGCTTCTATAATTAACACGGTGAGGAGCATTCCTATACATATACATCTTTGTGTAATTTCCTAGTTATTTCTTCTTATCAGAATTCTGAAAGTGAAATTATAGAAGCATTATGTACTTTTTAAAGCTTTTGATACATATTGCTGTATTCTTCTCCAAACTGGACATCCACCAATGGTATGAAATTGCCTCTCACTGTGACTGTAAAACACAGAATGCTGCTCACTATCTGAGGGTTCTATAAGAATTAAGGGACTTCTCTGGTGGTCTAGTGGTTAAGAATCCACCTTCCAGTGCAGGGAACATGAGTTCAAGCCCTGGCTGGGGAACTAAGATCCCACATGCCACAGAACAACTAAGCCCAACTAGAGAAGCCCACGTGCCACAACTACTGAGCCCATATACTCTAGAACCCATGCTCCACCAAAAGAGAAGCCCACAGGCTGTAACTAGTGAAAGCCCATATGCTACAACAAAGACCCAGCACAGCCAGAGAATTTTAAAAAATTATAATGAAGTCATCAGTTATAATGATAACTGCAATTATTGACCGACAGTGCACTCTGAGAGGAATGCAAGATGAAAACAGGATGAAGCACTCTATGCTTTGGAAAAACAGGCCCCTAAATAGACACAGACCTCAGGAAAAATTGTAATGAATCCAGGTTCTTGTATCTTTAACATACAGAACAAGTGCTAAAATTATTTACTGAGATACCTCTTCCTTGTAACTAGCTATAACATTTTACCAAAATGTATGCTAAAGGCAGAGGAACCAGAGATCAAATTGCCAACAACTGCTGGATCATCAAAAAGCAAGAGAGTTCCAGAAAAACATCTATTTCTGCTTTCTTGACTATGCCAAAGCCTTTGACTGTGGGGATCACAATAAACTGTGGAAAGTTCTGAAAGAGATGGCAATACCAGACCACCTGACCTGCCTCTTGAGAAATTTGTATGCAGGTCAGGAAGCAACAGTTAGAACTGGACATGGAACAACAGACTGGTTCCAAATAGGAAAAGGAGGACATCAAGGCTGTATATTGTCACCCTGTTATTTAACTTCTGTGCAGAGTACATCATGAGAAACGCTGGACTGGAAGAAGCACAAGCTGGAATCAAGATTGCCGGGAGAAATATCAATAACCTCAGATATGCAGATGACACCACCCTTATGGCAGAAAGTGAAGAAGAACTAAAAAGCCTGTTGATGAAAGTGAAAGAGGAGAGTGAAAAAGTTGGCTTAAAGCTCAACATTCAGAAAATGAAGATCATGGCATCTGGTCCCATCACTTCATGGCAAATAGATGGGGAAACAGTGTCAGACTTTATTTTTTGGGGCTCCAAAATCACTGCAGATGGTGACTGTAGCCATGAAATTAAGATGCTTACTCCTTGGAAGGAAAGTTATGACCAACCTAGATAGCATATTGAAAAGCAGAGACATTACTTTGCCAACAAATGTCCATCTAGTCAAGGCTATGGTTTTTCTAGTAGTCATGTATGGATGTGAGAGCTAGACTGTGAAGAAAACTGAACACCGAAGAATTGATGCTTTTGAACTGTGGTGTTGGAGAAGACTCTTGAGAGTCCCTTGGACTGCAAGGAGATCCAACCAGTCCATTCTAAAGGAGATCAGTCCTGGGTGTTCTTTGAAAGGACTGATGCTAAAGCTGAAACTCCAGTACTTTGGCCACCTCATGCGAAGAGTTGACTCATTGGAAAAGACTCTGATGCTGGGAGGGATTGGAGGCAGGAGGAGAAGGGGACGACAGAGGATGAGATGGCTGGATGGCATCACTGACTCGATGGACATGAGTTTGAGTCAACTCCGGGGGTTGGTGATGGACAGGGAGGCCTGGCATGCTGCAATTCATGGGGTCGCAAAGAGTTGGATATGACTGAGTGACTGAACTGAACTGAACTGAACTGATGCTTAACTGTAAGGGCTACCCAGGGGGCTCAGTGGTAAGGTATGTGTCTACCAATGCAGGAGCTGCAGGAGACTCGAGTTCAATCCCTGGGTTGGGAAAATCCCCTGGAAGAGGAACGGTTACCCACTCCAGTATTCTTGCCTGGAAAATCCCATGGACAGAGGAGTCTTATGGGTTATAGTCCATTCGGTTGTAAAGAGTTGAACATGATTTAATGACTAAGCACAACTGAGCATGCATGCATGATTCAGTGCACATATTCCCTAACCAGATCATATATATACTAGCTTTTCCCCTACCTCAGCAGAGCAGTTCCTTCAGAGCTGAGGGGCTTTTTCCCAGATTATAGTCCTTATTAATACCCTGACTACAACTTAACTCACAGCTCTTATGTTGTGTGAACTTAAGTCAACATTAAGCTTCCATGGTGGCTCAGATGGTAAAGAATCCAACTGCAGTGTGGGAAGACCTGGGTTTAGTCCCTGGGTTGGGAAGATCCTCTGGAGGAGGGCATCAGAACCCACTCCAATATTCTTGCCTAGAGGATCCCCATGGACAGAGGAGCCTGGCTGGCTACAGTCGATGGGGTCACAAAGAATTGGACATGACTGAGTGACTAAGTGTGATCACTGACCTAGAGCCAGACATCCTGGAATGCGAAGTCAAGTGGGCCTTAGAAAGCATCACTACAAACAAAGCTAGTGGAGGTGATGGAATTCCAGTTGAGCTATTTCAAATCCTGAAAGATGATGCTGTGAAAGTGCTGCACTCAATATGCCAGCAAATTTGGAAAACTCAGCAGTGGCCACAGGACTGGAAAAGGTCAGTTTTCATTCCAATCCCAAAGAAAGGCAACGCCAAGAATGCTCAAACTACCACACAATTGCCCTCATCTCACACGCTAGTAAAGTAATGCTCAAAATTCTCCAAGCCAGGCTTCAGCAATACTTGAACCGTGAACTTCCTGATGTTCAAGCTGGTTTTAGAAAAGGCAGAGGAACCAGAGATCAAATTGCCAACATCTGCTGGATCATTGAAAAAGCAAGAGAGTTCCAGAAAAACATCTATTTCTGCCTTCTTGACTATGCCAAAGCCTTTGACTGTGTGGATCACAATAAACTGTGGAAAATTCTGAAAGAGATGGGAATACCAGACCACCTGATCTGCCTCTTGAGAAATTTGTATGCAGGTCAGGAAGCAACAGTTAGAACTGGACATGGAACAACAGACTGGTTCCAAATAGGAAAAGGAGGACATCAAGGCTGTATATTGTCACCCTGTTATTTAACTTCTATGCAGAGTACATCATGAGAAACGCTGGACTGGAAGAAGCACAAGCTGGAATCAAGATTGCCAGGAGAAATATCAATAACCTCAGATATGCAGATGACACCACCCTTATGGCAGAAAGTGAAGAGGAACTAAAAAGCCTGCTGATGAAAGTGCAATTGGAGAGTGAAAAAGTTGGCTTAAAGCTCAACATTCAGAAAATGAAGATCATGGCATCTGGTCCCATCACTTCATGGCAAATAGATGGGGAAACAGTGTCAGACTTTTTTTTTTGGAGGCTCCAAAATCACTGCAGATGGTGACTGCAGCCATGAAATTAAAAGACGCTTACTCCTTGGAAGGAAAGTTATGACCAACCTAGATAGCATATTCAAAAGCAGAGACATTACTTTGCCAACAAAGGTCCATCTAGTCAAGGCTATGGTTTTTCCTGTGGTCATGTATGGATGTGAGAGTTGGACTGTGAAGAAGGCTGAGTGCTGAAGAATTGATGCTTTTGAACTGTGGTGTTGGAGAAGACACTTGAGAGTCCCTTGGACTGCAGGGAGATTCAACCAGTCCATTCTGAAGGAGATCTTTGGAGGGAATGATGCTGAAGCTGAAAGTCCAGTACTTTGGCCACCTCATGCGAAGAGTTGACTCATTGGAAAAGACCCTGATGCTGGGACGGACTGGGGGCAGAAGGAGAAGGGGACGACAGAGGATGAGATGGCATCACTGACTCGATGGACGTGAGTCTCGGTGAACTCCCGGAGTTGGTGATGGACAGGGAGGCCTGGCATGCTGAGATTCATGGGGTCGCACAGAGTCGGACAGGACTGAGTGACTGAACTGAACTGAACTGAGTGACTAAGCACAGCAAGTCAATATGATCATAAAGGTGAATGAATTTTAAGCAAATGGTCTATTGTTCTGAAAAGCTCAGCCTGCTGAAGATGGAAATTGTGTAAAGGCAACCACAGTGGTCTGGGCTCCACATGGGGTAGGACTGTGCTCTGAGGCCTGAGACCTTGTCCTGCCCTTTGCTCAGGTTTGTTTTCCCAATGGTTTATAATTTCCAGCAGTGCTCTCACTATTTCACTATTTAGTGGGATGCTTTTCCTGTGTCTTAACTGGACTTCCTAGTTGTCCACTGTTCTTTCCTTATTTCCTCTGGGTGAGGTGTTTGAAGTGATTTATTTCCCATCAACCTGGATCAACACACAGTTGCATCAAATCTTACTGCAGATCACTGGCATGAGGTCCCAGCCAACATTTAATTGTGCTAGTGGGAATGGAAATGAAATGGACAAGATGTTGTCTATACCTATTAGACAGATCTGTCAAACATAATCTTGGATGTTCCAAATTTTGTGGATTATAAATGTAGATAACAGGTATTTAGTATAAGTATACACCATATGTAAAGTCTAGATTTTCATATTCTCAATTTGGCAAAAAGGAAGTGTTTATATAAGAGAAACAAGTCAAGGTCATGAGAATAAAGACATGGGACTATTGCTTTGTAAAATGGTTTGGAGTGTAGATAATATAGGCAACTTCAGTGTGATTGTATGTGTTCTCCTCCCCATCCTCTACCTACCCCCTACCATCTGCAGATAAATTTCCCCACTGGGAATACTAAATCCTATTTAAAAAATCTAAGACAACCTTTAGAAGTCTCTGTTCTACATTTCTATCTCACAAAATTAATTTTTTTAAAAGAAAGTGAAAATATATTTCTCTCCTTTTTCTCTTTTCCTATCAGTTCAGTTCAGTTCAGTCACTCAGTTATGTCTTACTCTTTGCGACCCCGTGGACTGCAGCAGGCCAGGCCTCCCTGTCCATTGCCAACTCCCAGAGTTTACTCAAACTCATGTCCATTGAGTCGGTGATGCCATCCGACCATCTCATCCTTTGTCGTCCCCTTCTCCTCTTGCCTTTAATCTTTCCCAGTGTCAGGGTCTTTTCAAATGAGTCAGTTCTTTGCATCACGTGGCCAAAGTATTGGAGCTTCAGCTTAAGCATCAGTCCTTCCAATGAATATTCAAGACTGATTTCCTCTAGGATGAACTGGTTGGATCTCCTTGCAGTCCAAGGGACTCTCAAGAGTCTTCTCCAACACCACAGTTCTTTTCCTATAGTTTATTTTTAATATTGAAATTCAGTTACTCAAGTCAGTGGGGATTTATATTAGCAGACTTTACTAAAAATTCCAAATAGCTATGGTTTTGCTGTTCTTTGAAATATCAGCTGCAGTTACTGATAAGTCTTTTGATGCCCCAAGGGCTCCCTTGTGCATGGTAATTAGATGATAGCTGCAGATGCATAATCTGGAAAGTTGGTTCCTAGCGATACCCCAGGTAAGAAGACACATTCATGACTGATATGTCCTAATTGCAGGTGTGATTATAGGAGGAAAGCTCAGTGATTTCTGCCTCATCTCTGGTTACTGTGACTCTGATCCAAAGTGCTGCAGGACTTGTCTTTGAATAATCAGCAGTCTAGGAAGAACCAACAGTGTGAGCTCAGAAGTGGAAGGGCTTAGATTGCATTTTGTGTGGAGTGAGGGGAGGAACTGGGTCAGCAGCTGTCATTTGCTACTTATATGAAACCAAAAATGCATAGTATTGTACTGCATTTGTAGTTATTCCCCGCAATTTTGTTTAGGACAAGAAGTAAGATTTACTCAAACATACAGAATAATGATGTTGGAGGCAATATTTAACTTATTAACTGAATGGCTTATCTTTATAAATAACAGATTTGCTCTGCTTTCCTTATGGTATTTACTGGTATTATTTGAATGCAAGAATCATATATTCTGTTTTTTGCTAATGCATTTTCATGCATACATATCATTTTACACTGCCTAGTGACTCGCGTTGATAGTCACTGGCTGTTGATAAAACTGGCTGCAAGAATTGTGGACTTGCTTTTGTTATGGTGTTGTCTATTGCTATGTACTTTATTCACAATGGAGTGGTAAGTGTAATTGGAAATGGACCAAAAAAAGGCAAAAGCTAAATTGATCTTTTTCCTCTAGAAATCAAATGTTCCACTTGAATTGAAATATGTGATGAGCAGAGAAAACAAAGTTCCACCAATGTAGTTTCTTTATCATTATAAATCACTGGCTGGATCTATTTGACAGTTGCCCTTTATTAGAGCACATAGTTTCCTTTATAGTAACTCCAAGATCAGCTGCTTTTCTAATTAAGCAATATTATCATTGTAACTAAGAATAAGGGCTATAGTTTTTAATTGCAGAAATGTCAAGATCCTAGGTGTTTTAAGCAGCACCTAGGAGTTGAGTTTCCCATCATGCTGAGTTATTATTCCTCTTCTAAATTCATGCATTTCTCTCACCCTTCTTTTATATTTAGAGTATCATAATGCAGAACTATGATGCTCTACAATCACCAAGTAAATTTAGCATTTCCTCAAATTAGAAAGACAGAATTCAGTGACCTATACATTATATTTGAAGCTACTGAAAATCTAGCACAGTTGTATTGTGGGGAAAAAAAACAGTTATTTATCTAAAAATTATAGATGTTCTGGTCCCATGAACTTCCTGTGATCATGGACCAAGATGGAGTTATGAGATCACTTTTTTCTTCTCACAGTACCCACAGCTGGCAGGTATATGTGCATTGCTGTGGACACACAAAGACTTTTTAAGGGAGATATGGGACTTAGATGTAAATAAACGTATTTTAGTGCCTCAATGTCCATTTTCCTAAAATTACCTGAGCATTGACCTGTAATCATGACAGTAAATTTGTTCTCCTTTCTCCCCTCCCTCCACAATTATCTCTCAGCTTACAAATATATGGTATACTTCTTACCCTCAGTGGTATTGTATCACAGGTGTAAAACTGCTGAGGCACCAGACAAGCCTCAAAGCACAAAATTCGAAATTCTGGTGTCAGCAAACCCTCCTTCTTTAAGTCACGAACAATTCAGGAAAGAGCTTTGTGTCTTTCCTGCTATATTTCTATTTCTGTGAAGGATAAAGCATTAGAACCAGAATTCTGTGACTCGTGTCAGTTTTCACATGAATGGAATTCAGAGGAGTTCTGATCATTATAGAAATTATTAGTAGTACATTTATTTGAATTTTAAAAAATGAAGTAACCATTTTTTTCTAGCAGAAAGAAGTTTTATTTGACCAACTTATTTGGTAACCAGAAATGACTTTGTCAGTTAAGTTGTATGGTGGGTATTTTCCATAATGTGAATAAATGAATCTGTAATTCCAAGACTTTAATTAAGTTATATTCAAAGCACATGTTTGGGAGATAGTTTTCCTTACATAGCTCATGTTCCAGCAGAGTCTGAGCCTTCTAAGCAAAGGACATGTTTGACTAGCAAATAGCTTTGGAAGCTAGAGATATATATCAGGTGGGATTTAAAGACATACTGCCACTTTCTGAGTCTGTGAGTTCAATAAGGTGCTTTTAAGTAAAAGATTAAAGATGTAAGCAATAATATTTTGTTAAGTTTTGGAAAGCTCTATTTATGTTCCTCCCAGTAGCTGAAAAGATGAAGAAGAAAAGAGCAGGAAGTCAGTTTGCAATTATGCAGAGTACTAATTATTTGCTTTCAACAAACTTGGATGTGAATCTATTGAGTTGTCAGCTGACACTTTAATAAATATGTGTTCAACATAAATCATTACATACATTTTGGTATATAACATGAAATAAGTTTAAAGAATTGAGTCATTGCTATAACACAACTTCTCTTTCCTCTTTCACTAGTTCATGTGAACCATTTATAAAGTCAAAAATTAGAGGTCAAGTCTAAACTGCATTTTCTCTCCTTCTGGCAACCAGTAGTAGTGATCTCAGATATAAGGATTAACAACCAAAACAAACCAAACCTCCAACATTCAGAATAGCCACATCCATCTTATTGAGAGATGCATATTTTATATTTATACTTCTGAATAATAGATTAGAATATATTTGTTATATTGATTATGTATTAGTAACTTAATGACAATCAAATCTAAAGTAATTTTTAAAAATTTTTTTTATTTTTAAACTTTACAAGATTGTATTAGTTTTGCCAAATATCAAAATGAATCCGCCACAGGTATACATGTGTTCCCCATCCTGAACCCTCCTCCCTCCTCCCTCCCCATACCATCCCTCTGGGTCGTCCCAGTGCACTAGCCCCAAGCATCCAGTATCGTGCATTGAACCTGGACTGGCAACTCATTTCATCATGATATTTTACATGTTTCAATGTCATTCTCCCAAATCTGAAGTAATTTTTAACATTTTATAAAGCCTTATGGTCAAAAAGGAAAATTTTAAATTTATGTGCATATTTTGATGCAGAGAAATAGGACAATCAACAAAAGAACTTAAAGCATAAAAATATGTTTACAGTAAGATAAAATGCTGAGAGGGAAATGGAATAGAAATAGGAGTTTTAGGAGAAGAATGAAATAAAATTAGCTTGTTCACATTGTGTAAATAGAATATCATCAGCTTTAATCATTATTACATTTAAATACCATGGGGTACATACAAAGCAGTGAGGTCACTAATTTTATAATGCCTGCACTTAGAATAAGCTGGAAACAACATCCTTTCAGCTAATTAAAATCATGAAGAAATTTAGACATCAGTTTAAAAAGGTGAAATTTAATACATAGTTTAAAAATTATATGAGGAAATAAATGAGAAAAAAAAAGACAAAGGACAACTATCCAAAGTTCTTAGCAATATCCCCATGACATTCTCTACAGTCAGTGTCTTCCTTTTTTAAAAACTATTAGTAGTATTGTACTTCTAGCAAGCGATTTGTTTTTAGCCCAGTTGAAAATCTGCTAATAGTAGTATGGGACAATTATTGGAAAAAAGAACAAATGAATAGGGCAGGTGAATCCCCTGGTTCAAAGTTTGCAGAGAGGGAGTGCCTTAAACCATAGGGAAGCTGGGGCAATTATAATCACAAGCTGATAGAATTTAGATTGGAGACTATGAAAGTCGAATATCTTATTAGTTAAATGACCTTTCAAAAGGTTTCAACACACTTTAGCACTAATTGAAAAGAATCCATGGAAGCAAGATAGAAGAGCAAAGTAAGTGGAGACTGGGATTTTTTTTTAGGGAAATATGTTAGAGAAGGTGGGAGAGGTGTAGGAAAGAGGTGAGAAAATTTGTCTGAAGAATCAGGTTACAGTAGGAGATGAAAAACCAAAGACCCATTTAAGTAGACCCCAGTTCAGGTTTCTAAGAAGCAGAGCATGAAATAGGAAAAAAGAACTGTTTTGTAGATGACAGAGATGGAAAAGTATTCATGACACACACATAAAAAGATCATAGCGAGAAAGAGAGTAATGGGAACTATTACTTCATTGCTAAGTATTGAACAAAAAGCAAAGACCCTGAATGATACCAGGCATGATGGCAAATTTATCAGTCTATCTACTTCCAGTTTTATTGAGATACAAGTGACATATAACTTAGTTTAAGGTGTACAACATAATGATTTGATATGTACTGTAAAATTATCACAATCAGTTTAACATCACCTCATATAGTTATACATTTTATTTCTCTGTGAAGAGAATTTTTAAGATCTACTCTCTTAGCAATGATCAAATATAAAGGCAGTATTGTTAACAATAGTCACCACGCTGTACACTAGATCCCTGGAACTTATTCATCTTGTAAGTGGAAGTTTGAACTTTTGCCTCCTTTTGCCCATGTCACCCATTCCCTGCCCCTTACTTCTGGCAACCAGCAGTCTGTTCTCTGTATTTACGAGCTAAGTTTTTTAGATTCTACATGTCAGTGAGAGCACACAGTATTTTTCTTCCTCTGTCAGACTTATTTCTCTTAGCATAATGTCCTCAAGATCCATTCATGTTGTAGCAAATGACAGTATTTCTTTTCTCATGGCTAAATAATATTCCCTCATATTATCTGTCTAGCTATATCCATTTATGCACTGATGGACACTTGGTTTGTTTCTATGCCTTGGCTATTGTAAATAATGCTGCAGTGAACACGGAGGTGAGATACTTTTTCGACACAGTGATTTTTTTTCCCTCACATATATTTCCAGAAATGGAACAGCAGATTTAAATAATTTTCTGTTTGGCCTAGGTTGAAATGTCAATGTAATTAGACTATTTTATCTTCCATATTATCTATACAGTCAACAAATAATGAGCTTGCTTATCACTGCTTCTCAGGTGGTGCAGTGGTAAAGAATCTGCCTTCAATGCTGGAGACGCAAGAAACATGGATTCAATTCCTGGGTTGGGAAGATCCCTTGGAGAAGCAAATGTGCTACCCACTCCAGTCTTCTTGCCTGGAGAATTTCATGGACAGAGGAGCCTGGCAGGCTGCAGTTGATGGGGTCTCAGAGAGTCGGACACAACTGAATGACTGGGTGCACAGCCTGCTAGATGTCAGGGGGCTTGTGAATAGACACAGCTGGTCCCTGCCCATATATTCCCCAGAATCTCAGAGAAAAAGCACACAAATGGCTATAGGAATAAGTAGTAAATTATGATGCAAGAGGAGAAGGCAATGGCACCCCACTCCAGTACTCTTGCCTGGAAAATCCCATGGATGGAGGAGCCTGGAAGGCTGCAGTCCATGGGGTCGCTGAGGGTCGGACACGACTGAGCGACTTCACTTTCACTTTTCACTTTCATGCATTGGAGAATGAAATGGCAACCCACTCCAGTGTCCTTGCCTGGAGAATCCCAGGGATGGGGGAGCCTGGTGTGCTGCCGTCCATGGGGTCGCACAGAGTCAGACATGACTGAAGTGACTTAGCAGCAGTATGATGCAAGAGGAACAACTTTCAACTTGGGTAGACAGAAAAAACTTCATTTACTGCCTATCTTTGCAAACATTCACCCAGCAGCATGGAGAGGAGCTGGGACATAGCAGTGATTGTGATGGACCCAGTCCCCACGCTGCTGGTGGTGCTGATGTGTGAAGGCCATGTGAATTTCTCTCTGGAGGTGGTAGCTTGCTGTTTGAGGTAGAAATACTCTTCTCCTCATTCTCATGCATTTTTCTAGTATTTTGAGTTGTTCTTTTGGTCCTTCCAAGCATCCCACAATCTAGCACTACTTTATAATGCAACGAATTCCACCTGTCTAAACATGACATTCAAGACTTTCAGATTCCTTTCCAACTTTGTCTCCAGTTACCCTCCCTCACTCCTTCCCTTCACTTCATTCTCTTATCACTTGATGCTTCACCTTCCAGAAACACCTGTGTTGCTTTAAACCTCTGTTCCCTTGTTTCTCTTGCTTACTCTGCCTGGAATGCAATCTTTTTCTCAATTGCCTGTTTCCTTGACTTCAGCTTTTTGAAACCCTCTTCATCTTTCCTTTGAGTCGCAGGGCATAGCCATGTCTTCCACAAAGATGCCTCAGATCTTCCAGTCGAAAATATTCCCTTTCTTCTCTGTCTTCCCATGGCACTTAGTTCCCTTAACGATGTGTGCAGTTTCCAGATGTCTTGACTTCACATAAGATCTTAAACTCCTTGTACAGCATCTGACAAATAGGAGCTATTTCAAAAAATACTTGTTCACTGAATAAAAACACAACTATTGAGTCTGAAGGAGTTCACTAATTGAATCAATGTGTGCCTCATGTAAACACATAGTGGTTGATTTTCAGAAATCTGTTCTCACTATCCTGGAATTTCCAGAAAAACATGGGATGCAAGATAAAATATTCAATACATGCTATTAATAGTAATTGTATCTGAATGTCAGGTGTGGCTGAAGAGTCCAGATGAACAGCTTATTCTCTGTGTGTTCACTCGTGTTGTGATTGGTTTTCAATCTGGCATCAGTGTGAGTAGCTCTGATGCTATTTTCCGCTCTGAGTTTCTGCTCTAAGGATGCTACATTCTTTACAGCAGGGTTCATTGGGCTGGCACATGCTGCTGCTGGAGGCTTCTCAGCAGTGCCTAACTGGACAATGGGGTGAGGAAGAGTGTTTCAGGGCATCATGAAAGCCTGAGCCATGCTTGCCCAATCCATGATTGCCTCATTCCAACTTGCTACCCCAGGAGCACTTGCAGATCCAAGTGTTCTCCATGTCTTGCATATCCATATGTGCAGTGAGAGTGTTCGTTCATGCTCAGGCACCTGGTTTCAGGCCAGCACCTCATCATGGATGAGTCTGGTTCTCTATTTAATGCTGGGCTGTGCTAAGTTGCTTCAGTCATGTCTGATTCTGTGTGACCCTGTGGACTGTAGCCCACCAGGCTCCTCTGTCCACGGAGTTCACCAGGCAAGAATACTGGAGCGGGTTGCCATTTCCTTCTCCATGGGATCTTCCAGACCCAGGAATCAAACCCTTGTCTCTTAAGTCTCCTTCATTGGCAGGTGGATTCTTTATCACTAACGCCACCTGGAAAGTCCTATTAAATGCAGGTGATGTCAAAATAAGCACTCAAGGAGTCTGTGTGTAGAAGGAACAGATTTTGACCCTCACAGCTGCCCTGCTTAAAATCATTACTTTCAGCCTGTGGGTCAGATCTGAGTCTTAAACTGTGGTGACACTACACACCCATTGCCCACTTCCCTGATTTTCTAGTTCCTCTCAGATTCATGCATCAGTAACTGTGCATGTTCTAACAGCAGCAGTATGTTCTAATGGTTTTCAATTCTCTGCTCCCAGTGAAAATATTCAGCTATATTCAGGGTTTTCCTGGTTGTTCAATTATCTATTGTTGCTTTACAGACTATCTTAAATTTAATGGCTTAAAATTATTTTATTATTATTCTGTGTCTATGATACTATGGGTCAGGAACTCAGGGCACAGGGAGAAGTATTCATCTCTGTCTCAGGTTTCTTGGGGCTTCATCTGTGTTACTTTAAATAGCTGAAGATTCAACAACCAGGGGCAGTGGAGCACAGTTAGATTTTTTACATGGAGGCCCAGGGCTCTGGGAGTTAGTTTTCTAAGACATGGGAAGTAGAGGCGGCCAGTCTCTTAAGAGCATGGAAACTGGCACTACTTTCATCAGAGGAGGAGTGGCCAAGATGCTAGAGCAGGAAGCTTTTGAGCTTACCTCCACTTATGGGCACACCAAAGTTAAAATCATTCACAGAGCAACTGTTGATGTAAAAGGACAGGGAACTAGTATAAAACCTCTAAAACTAAAAATATAAATAAATAACCATATGAAGATGGCTAGAGAGATGGATCAGTTCAGTTCAGTCGCTCAGTCGTGTCCAGCTCTTTGTGACCTCATGAATCGTAGCACGCCAGGCCTCCCTGTCCATCACCATCTCCCGGAGTTCACTCAAACTCACGTCCATCGAGTCGGTGATGGCATCCAACCATCTAAACCTCTGTCATTCCCTTTCCCTCCTGCCCCCAATCCCTCCGAGCATCAGAGTCTTTTCCAAGGAGTCAACTCTTCGCATGAGGTGGCCAAAGTACTGGAGTTTCAGCTTTGGCATCATTCCTCCCAAGGAACACCCAGGCAAGATCTCCTTTAGAATGGACTGGTTGGATCTCCTTGCAGTCCAAGGGACTCTCAAGAGTCTTCTCCAACATAACAGTTCAAAACCATCAATTCTTCGGTGCTCAGCTTTCTTCACAGTCCAACTCTCACATCTATGAGAGATGTGAGGTTTTCCATGACCACTGCAAAAACCATAGCCTTGACTAGATGGACCTTTGTTGGCAAAGTAATGTCTCTACTTTTCAATATGCTATCTAGGTTGGTCATAACTTTTCTTCCAAGGAGTAAGCATCTTTTACTTTTATGGCTGCAGTCACCATCTGCAGTGATTTTTGAGCCCCCAAAAATAAAGTTTGATCCTGTTTCCACTGTTTCCCCATATATTTCCCATGAAGTGATGGGACTGGATGCCATGATCTTCATTTTCTGAATGTTGAGCTTTAAGCCAACTTTTTCACTCTCCTCTTTCACTTTCATCAAAAGGCTTTTTAGTTCCTCTTCACTTTCTGCCATAAGGGTGGTGTCATCTGCATATCTGTGGTTATTGATATTTCTCCCGGCAGTCTTGATTCCAGCTTGTGCTTCTTCCAGGCCAGCGTTTCTCGTGATGTACTCTGGATGGTTACACCCATATCCTGAGATGGGCAACCCACAAACAGGAGGAAAACAGAATGACAGAGGTTCTCCCCAAGGAGCAAGGGTCACATCAGCCTCCCCAGACTGGGTGCTTTTGTACCAAGAAGATAAGCTGCTAGAGCACCTGACTTTGAAGGCCAGTGGGGTTTACTTTCTGGAGAGCAAGAGGGCTGTAGGAGACAGACTCCACTCTTAAAGAGCGCATGCAAAATCTCACACACTTGGTGACACAAGGTAGAAGCAGTCATTTGAAAGGATTCTGGGCCAAACCAACTTGCTAATCTTGGAGAGCCACCTGGAGAAGTAAGAGGCAAGTGGGGCCCACCCTGGGGACATGCACACTTTTGGTAGCAACTTTGGGGAGCTCATTCTACCATGAGGACACTGGTATTTGCAATTGCCATTTGGAATCCTCCCTCTAGCTTATTAGAAGCTGGACCTGGTCTGCCTATCAACGTGTTGCCACCAATGTGAGGAGGCCTCCAGTCCTAGCAAGCCTGCTTTCTTAAGACCTCCTGAGCACCCAGCTACTCCAGGACCAGCCCTGTCTATCAGAGGATTTAGGACACAGCCCCATATACCAGTATGCTGGCACCAGCACTGGGTACCCCAGGATTCTGCAGCAAGAGACCATGGGACCCAGTTCCACCCATCAGTGTGCCAGAATTAGGCCTGGGACCTACCTTACCTACCAATGGGCAAGTACCAGCCCCTAGGACCCCTGGGCCCTGGCCCTGCCTACTAGCAAGCTGATACTACCACTAGCAAAGAGACACAAGACACTTTGAATCCCTCAACCAGCTGCCCTGGAGTCCTGCCTCAATCACAGTGGGATGAAATTAGCTTTGGGAAACTCCAGACCCCACAATCAGCTGGTCAGGAAACAGCACGGTCCATCAATAGGTGAGAACTAGATCCAGGTCCCCCAGCTCCACAACCAACCACCACGGGGCCTAGCTCCACACACTGGTAAGCCAACACTAGCCCCAGCACCACCTGGGGCTCTACAGTAAGCAGCCTCATGACCTGGCCTCACTCTCCAGCAGTAGGCAACTTCTGCACAAGGACGGTGGAGAAGGCAATGGCACCCCACTCCAGTCCTCTTGCCTGGAAAATCCCATGGACAGAGGAGCCTGGAAGGCTGCAGTCCATGGGGTTGCTGAGGGTCGGACACGACTGAACGACTTCACTTTCACTTTTCACTTTCATGCATTGGAGATGGAAATGGCAACCCACTCCAGTGTTCTTGCCTGGAGAATCCCAGGGACGGGGGAGCCTGGTGGGCTGCCATCTATGGGGTCGCACAGAGTCGGACAGGACTGAAGTGACTTAGCAGCAGCAGCAGCACAAGGAAGGATCTTGCAATCAACCAGAGCAAGGGTCAGCCACACTTAGCAGACAGCACAGTAGTCAGCCCACCACAATAGAAGGACCCATGCAGCCCACAGAGGGCACCCCTAGAACATAGAGCTCTGGGGTCCTAAGGGGGGAGTGCACTGCTAAAATGTATGGCAGAGATCCTCAACCCCCAGGCTACAGACTGCTGACCTGTTAGGAAGTGGGCCTCACAGCAGGAAGTGAGTGGTGGGTGTGCAAATGAAGCTTCATCTGTATTTTCATCTGCTCCCCATTACTTGTATTACTGCCTGAGCTCCGCCTCCTGTCAGATCAGCAGTGGTATTAGAGTCTCGTAGGAGCAGGAACTCTACTGTGAACTAGAGATCTAGGTTGCTTTTGAGAATCTAATGCCTGATGATCCAAGGTGGAGCTGAGGAGGTGATGCTAGCACTAGGTGGGGGCTACAGATACTGATTATCATTAGCAGAGGTTTGACTGCATCAAGGCTGTAATAAATCAATTGCTTACCGACTCATATCAAAACCCTATCAGTGAGTGGCAAGTTCCAATTAAGCTGCATCTGGTGGCAGGCTTTAAGTTAGAATCTGACACTTATTTCAGTCTGCTTGAGGCCTGCCCATTATTTTATTTACCACTTCCATCCATACTTCTTTCCCATATTGTGCACTTGTCTCAGTCACAGTTTTGGTAAGCCCACAAGCTGCTGCTGCTGCTGCTAAGTTGCTTCAGTTGTGTCCAACTCTGTGTGACCCCATGGATGGCAGCCCATCAGGCTCCCCTGTCCCTGGGATTCTCCAGGCAAGAACACTGGAGTGGGTTGCCATTTCCTTCTTCAATGCATGAAAGTGCAAAGTGAAAGTGAAGTCACTCAGTCGTGTCCAACTCTTTGGGACCCCATGGACTACAGCCTACCAGGCTCCTCCGTCCATGGGATTTTCCAGGCAAGAGTACTGGAGTGGGTTGCCATTGCCTTCTCCAAAGCCCACAAGATAACCCCAGCCAAAATGAGTGAAAAACAAACATCACGGTAGGGCTTCTTTGAAAGGGGAGAAAGATCCAATGATGAGAGATCAGAAGACTCTAAGACTACCAACAAAAAGAAAGCTTCATTTAAAGAAAATACCAAGAATCCTACTTAAATTATGGGTTCATTGCAACAGGTGATTCACATTCTCCAAATCTGCTTTGTATAATATGTGGATCCAAGGAAGTCATGAAACCTTAACAACTGCTTTGCCACACAGAGACCAAGCACTGTGCATTAAAACACAAGTCTTTGGAGTTTTTCAAAAGAAAAATCATGAATACAAGGAACAGAAGCAGTTATTGAAGGCCACCACTTCATCAAATGTGTCTGTACTGACAGTATCATTCTTGGTGGCTAACTGCATTGCTAAAGCTAAGAAGCCCTTAACTATCGGTGAAAAGCGGATCCTGCCTGCCACTAAGGACAATTGTCATGAACTTTTAGGAGACACTTCAAAAGGTGGCACATATTCCTCTTTCAGCTAGCACCATAATTAGACAAACTGATGAAATAACAGAGAATTTTAAGGCACAATTGTTAGAGAGGATTCATGAGTCACCATGGTACACAGAGTCTGCCATTGTTAACAATGAGGCAATGATGCGTTTTTTTGTGTGATATATTTTTCAGGAGGATGTGCATAGCTTCTGTTGCCAACCAATACCACAGTTACAGAACTATTTAAGTCTTTGAATGATTACATATCAGAAAAACTGAACTGACCATTTCATGTCAGTACATGCATGGGGAGAGTGGCTGCCATAACTGGATGGCTTTCTGGTTTGACTACTCAGATCAGAAAGGTCGATTCTAAATGTGAGTCTATGCACTGTGTCGTCCATAGAAAAATGCTAGCTAGTCACTTGAACTTAACAACGTTTGGCAGGATGTGGTTAAAATTATCAACCATATTAAAGTACATACCCTTAACTCAGGTCTGTTCATGCAGCTCTGAGAGGAGATGGACGCAGAGTACACACGTCTTCTCTTATACAAAAAAGTGAGATGGCTTTCTAAAGATAAATCACTAGCCAGAGTTTTTGAGTTACAATGCCCACTCCAGAGATTTCTTTTAGAGAAACAGTCACCATTGGCAGCACATTTGTGTGACACAGAATGGGTTGCAAAACTTGCTTATTTGTGTGACATATTCAACCAGCTCAAAGAACTCAATATGTAACTTTAGGGAAGAATTACCACTACATTCAAGCCAGCAGATAAAGTGGCTGCATTCAAAGCCAAACTAGAATTATGGGGGTGACAAATGGACATTGGGATTTTTGATATTTTTAAAACATTAGCAGATTTTGAAAGAGACTGAGCCAGGGACTTCTTTCTTTGAGCTGGTGCATCATCACCTATCTCAGATTTCAAAAGAGTTTGAGCATTACTTCCCAACCATAAAAGACCCCCAAACTGGGAAGGATTGGATCCACGACCCATTTGTGAATAAGCCAGGTGAATTTGTCTGTGCTAGAAGAGGATTATCTGTTTCAGATCTCAAATGATGGTGGCCTTAAAAGTATGTTTGAGACAACTTCAAATCTCCATACATTCTGGATTAAAGATAAGGTGGAATATCCTGAGATTGTCACAAAAGCATTGAAAAGCCTGCTTCCATTTCCAACATCTTATCTTTGTGAAGCAGAATTTTGGTTGCAGTGACAGCCACCAAAAGGAAATTATGGAGTAGACTGGACATAAGCAACACACTCCGAGTGTCACTGTCTCCCATAATCCCCAGATGGTACCGTCTAGTTTTAGGAAAACAAGCACTGATTCCACATTATGGTGAGTTGTATAATTATTATATTACACATCACAATGTAATAATAATAGAAATAAAGTGCACAACAAATATAAGGTGCTTGAATCATCATGAAATCATCCCTCATCCTTCTTACCCTCATCCATGGAAAAATTGTCTTCCACAAAACCGGTAGCTGGTGCCAAAATGGTTGGGAACCACTGAGCTATAAAGTATCTCCTATAAAAGTCCATTTCTCCAAGGCTGGAAAAGGTAACATGCTTGCTAAATACATAGAAATAAAAACAGCAAATTAGGCAAAATGAGGTGACAGACGCACATGTTCTAAATGAAGGAACAAGGTAAAACCCCAGAAGAAGAACTAAATGAAGTGGAGTTAAGCAATCTATCCAATAAGGAGTTCAGGGTAATGATCTTAAAGATGAAAAAAGAACTTGGGAGAAGATTGGATGAGCAGAGTGAGAAGTTAGCTGAGATTATGGCAGAGGCAGAGGCGGGATAAAAGTAGTGACCAGCACCTCGAGTTTCTAGTGCAACGGAGTGGGAGGCTGCAGAGCACTGCCCACCTGCCTCAGGGAAGCTGGGCTCCCGGGCCTGGATAGTAACACTGAGGAGCCAGAGGTGAGGAAAGGCGGGGGCCAGACCACAGCCTGTGGCAGCCAAGTGGGTAGCAGAACAGCCTCAGGGCAGCCAGCAGCAGCCGTGAGCCTGGGGAGCCCTCTGCTCATGGCCCTCCTCTGACCTCAACTCCAGCCTTCCCTGGACCACTTTCCCAGCAACTCCAACAGGGCCTTTTCCCTGGCCCCCCAGCAGAGTAACCAACACTCAGTGACTGGTGAGGGTTTATATGCTCAACAAGGACCAGCCTTGGGACAATGGCTGCCAGGCACGTCATCCAGCTATGTGGAGTGGCTGGCTGAAAGGCACGTCCCTCTTAGTCAGGGTTGGACAAAACGTGGTCCACTGGAGAAGGGAATGGCAAACCACTTCGGTATTCTTGCCTTAAGAATCCCATGAACAGTATGAAAAGACAAAAAGATATGACACTGGAAGATGAGCCCCTCAGGTTGCCAGGTGTCCAATATGCTACTGGAGAAGAGCAGAGACACAGCTCCAGAAAGAACGAAGAGGCTGGGCTAAAGCAGAAACCTCACTCAGATGTGGATGTGTCTGGTGGTAAAAGCAAAGTTCAGTGCTAAAGGACAATATTGCATAGGAACCTGGAATGTTAGGTCTTTGAATCAAGGTAAATTGGACATGGTCAAGAAGGAGATGGCAAGAGTGAACACTGACATCTTAGAAACATTGACATCATTTTAGAATATCAATATCATCTCAGTGAACTAAAATGGATGGGAATGGGTGAATTTTATTCAGATGACCATTATATATCTACTACTGTGGGCAAGAATCCCTTAGAAGAAATGGAATAGCCCTCATAGTCAACAAAAGAGTCCAAAATGAAGTATTTGGGTGCAATCACAAGAATGACAGAATGATTTCAGTTTGTTTCTAAGGCAAGGCAAACCATTCAACATCACATTATTTCAAGTCTGTATGCCAATAACTAATGCTGAAGAAGATGAATTTAAACAGTTCTATGAAGACCTACAAAACCTTTTAGAATTAACACCAAAAAAGTGATGTCCTTCTCATCAAAGGGGACTGGAATGTAGTAGTAGGAAGTCAAGAGGTACCTGGAGCAACAGGCAAGTTTGGCCTTGGAGTACAAAATGACACAGGGCAAAGACTAACAGAGTTTTCCAAGAGAACGCACTGGTCATAGCAAACATCCACTTCTAACAACACAAGAGACGACTCTACACATGGACATCACCAGAGGGTCAATACTGAAATCAGATTGCTTATATTCTTTGCAGTGGATGGAGAAGCTATATACAGTCAGCAAAAACAAGACCTGGAAGTGACCACCTTTCCTGTCTCCGGAGAAGCCTGTATGCAGGACAAGAAGCACCAGTTAGAATGGACAGGGAACAATGAACTGGTTCAAAATTGGGAAAGAAGTATGTCAAGGCTGTATATTGTCACCCTGCTTGTTTAACTTACATGCAGAGTACATCATGCAAAATGTTGTGCTGGATGAAGCACAAGCTGAAATCAAGATTGCAGGGAGAAATATCAATAATCTCAGAAATGCAGATGACACCACCTTTATGGCAGAAAGTGAAGAGGAACTAAAGAGCCTCTTGATGAAGGTGAAAGAGGAGAGTGAAAAAGCTGGCTTAAAACTCAACATTCAAAACACTAAGATCATCGCATCTGGTCCCAGCACTTCATAGCAATATATGGAGAACAAATGGAAACTGACAAATTTTATTTTCTTGGGCTCCAAAATCACTGTGGAAGGTGACTGTAGTCATGAAATTAAAAAATGGCTCTCTCCTTGGAAAAAAGTTGTGACCAACCTATACAGCATATTAAAAAGCAGAGACAGCACTTTGCTGACAAAGGTCCACATAGTCAAAGCCATGGCTTTTCCAGTAGTCATTTTTGGATGTGAGAGTTGGACCATAAAATAGGTGGAGCACAAAGAACTGATGCTTTCAAAATGTGCTGAAGACTCTTGAGAGCAAGGTGATCAAATCAGTCAGTCCTAAAGGAAATCAACCTTGAATATTCATTGGAAGGACTGATGCTGAAGTGGAAGCTCTAATACTTCAGCCACCTGATGAAAAGAGCCAGCTCATTGGAAAAGACCCTGATGCTGGGGAAGATTGAGGGCAGGGGGAGAAGGGGGCAATGGAGGATGAGATTATTGAATGGCATCACTGACTCAGTGGACATGAGTTTGAGCAAGCCTCGGAAGATAGTGAAGGACAGGAAAGCTCAGTGTGTAGCAGTTCATGGGATTGCAAAGGCTTGGACATATTTGAGCAACTGAACAACAACAGCAAAGAGTTAGGAAATATAAAGAAAAACCTGAGATGAAGAATACAATATCTGAAATGGGAAATACACCAGAAGGAATAAAATGTAGATTAGATGATACAAAAGAATGTATCAGAACACTAAAATACAGAGTACTGAAAATCACAGAAGTTAAACAACAAAAAGGAATTAGATACAAATAACTTTTTGTTAACTAAATTAATATTTTAGATCATGTTCTTAAACTATGTTCTGTAGAAACTTTAGATTCTTAAATGCACTTCAGATATTCTACACATTTTTTCTTCTTTTCAAAACTAGTTAATGAAGTACCTACCAAGAATTCCAGCTTGATCTTAGTGCTTCATGCAATCACTGGTCATTGTGTTTCCAGGATTTTAGAGAGATTTTTGTCTGTTTAGAGAGGCCTGGGCTTCCCATGTGGCTCAGATGGTAAAGAATCTGCCTGCAATGCAGGAAACCTGGGTGCAATTCCTGAGTTGGGATATTACCCTTGAGAAAGGAATGGCAACCCTCTTGCCTGGAGAATTCCATGAGCAGAGGAGCCTGGCGGCCTATGGGGTCACACAGAGTCAGACATGACTGAATGACTAACACTTTTACTTTCACACTTTGGCTGTTAGGGGATGAAGTTTCAACTGTTCGCTGTCAGTGAAAAGTTCTCATGTGCACCTTTTCAGTGATTCAGGCTCTGTGTTAAGTACCAGTGGACTCATCTTCCCACTGGCTCTCATTCTCCACTGTTGGCTGTTACCCTGTAATGTGTAGAGTTTGTCATTAGAGATTGATTTGGCTTGTTTGTGATGCAGGAAATGGGAAAGTATTAATCAGGGAATGTTCTAGAGGAGTTTAATATCAAGTGGCCCAGCAGATGTGTAGACTGGGTTTGAGTCTCTATTCTCAGCTCAGTGATGAGCTGCCTCAGTTTAGGGAAAGTGTCTCTGACCTTAAGGTCTGGCACAAAACAAATGACAGTTACATCAAACATGGAGTGGCATGATGTCATCATCATAGGTGATTAATCAAGCCACTGAATATTTTGAGAGTAGATAGCTCATCCAAGGGGCTTCCCTGGTGGCTCAGATGGTAAAGAGCTCATCCAAAAGGTTTTTGTCTCATCATCTCTTTGGGGCAACCACAATAGATTTAGGCAGCTGGACCCATTTGCAAACCAGTAGGCTACCTTTTTTAGATTACCAGCACACAATGATGAAATGCCAGCCTATTTGGCACCCCATTTCCTGCTCATAAGTTAATTAATACAGCAAAGCTGGACTATTTACTCACTCCCAGGGAGAGAACAGGTGGTGAGCATTCCTGCTTCATTGAGCGGACACTGATGGCAAAGAACAAACTGATTGAGGCCAATGTTTTGTTTTGGTTAATACTTTGTCTTGTTTATTTTTAAAATCTATGAAGGCAGATTAAAGATTTTTTCACTACTCCCTAGCAATTTATAAACAACATGATACAAATCCATAAACTAAAAAGAAATGATGGAACTAGGTAGCTTAAAATTTGTTTTCAACATTTATTTACTTATTTGGCTGCATGGGTCTTAGTTGCACTGTGTGGAATCTAGTTCCCTGACCAGATATTGAACCTGGGCCCCCTGAATTGGGAGCACCAAATTTTAGCCACTGGACCACCAAGGAGGTCCCAAGGTAGCTTTTTAATTTGTGAAGGAGAAATAAGATTCATATTATACTCAAAATTCTTTTTGCCCTTTTCAGTGTAGCAAATGAACCCTAGAGCTACAACATAATAGCTTTCAAGTTTTTGTGTTGTTGTTCAGTTGCTAAATTGTGTCTGACTCTGCAATCCCATGGATTGCAGCACACCAGACTTCCCTGTTCTTCGTTGTCTCCCAGAACTTGCTGAAATTCACATACATTGAGTCAGTGATGCTATCTAACCATCTCAGCCTATGCCACCCACTTCTTCTTTTGCCTTCAATCTTCAATCTTTTGCCAGCATCAGGGTTTTTTTTCAGTGAATCGGCCCCTCACATCAGGTGGTGCATTTTCAAAAACTGGATCACACTAGAAAAATATAGAGAATGGAAGAATTGGGGCCATGATTATCTGCATACTAACAACATGCTGTAATCACAGGATTCTAGTTGTATAACTTGATGGTTTCAAAAGTGCTTCCACATAGATTATGCCATTTATCTTTTATCCCTGTGAAATGAAGAAGGTAGGTATTTCTCCCATTTTAGAGTTGAAAATACTGAGGTTAAATGCCTGCTTCAGTTTGTGTCTGGGGCACAGACTCTGGAATAAAATATAGTCTCACGATATTTATAAAGGAGTGTCACTAGATTAGTATCTGTGGAGGAGGGGGAGGAAGCAGAACTGGGTCAAGGGAATCATTAATGTATGAAGCAGACCCAATGAAAGGTGAAAGCTCTTTGGCTAGAATGGCTCCTCAGAGTTGTTCTGAGTTGGGTTGAGATGGCCAGGATTGTATACCCTTGTATCAATCAGTCATTGGATGTGGGCCACTTTGGGAAAGGACGTGATCTTGGACAAGACAGTGTTCTGCTTCTAACAATCCCTGAGTAGTGTGACAGCTAACGGCTGTCTGCTGACAGCATTTTCAGAATCAGGTGAGTTCTTCATTGGAGGGAGATTTTGGCAGGAGGTCGGGGGGTGGGGTCCATTTCCTGGTGGCTCAGACAGTAAAGAATCTGCCTGCAATGCAGGAGACCTGGGTTCGATCCTCGGGTTGGGAAGATCCCCTGGAGGAGGGCATGGCAAACCACTCCAGTATTCTTGCCTGAAGAATCTTCATGGAGAGAGGAGCCTGGTGGGCTATAGTCCATGGGGTCACAAAGAGTTGGACAGGACTGAGAACTAAGCACACAGCACACATTCCTCATACTGTGTGAATCCAGTTTTGTCTATTCATTCTGGGACAGCTCTTCCAGGATTCCAGTGTACCTCTTCCTGGGAGAAACTTGGAAGAGAAAGATGAGTGGGATGAAGTTATAGCCTCACCGGTGGAGATGGTCTCAGGGTTTCAGTTGGTAATCATGTGTCTTCCTTAGCACCCAGGTTAGATTTCTCTTACATTCAGCTAGTATCTCTGCCCATATAAGTGGTGTACCCGGTGACAGGATCCAGATGCTTATCACTCAGAAGTCTAGCTCTAATCATGATTGTCGAAGCCCTGGATTGCTACATTTATCCAAATATAGTAAAATTGGGCAAGGATTTGGGAGACTATCACAAGGTGGGTCTGTAGATCCTGAAGATTCACTGTGGACAGAATTCGTTTGTTTCCTGCTTACTCTCACTCTAGGGGTGAGGCTATAATGATGCTTCAGGGCTCCAGGTATCAGTGTCAATTCAGCACTCGGTCCAGTAGTCCTCAAAAATGTTTGGACCTTTTCTCAGTGTATATTTATGCAAGTAAATGGTCATAGGTTCCTTTGGGGAAGGACCAGAGCAATCATTTCTGTGTTCACTTAGCTGTGTGTTAGAAGGTGTTGGAGAGTTCCCTCCTTCTTGGAAACTTGCCCTCTTCTTCAGTCAATGGGTTCCATGTATAAAAACTCACTCATGTCTGGAAACTCTGCAAGCGACTCTAACTCTAAATTGGTAATGCTTTCTTCAGGTTCCTAATGATCCATGCTTGATTTATTTTGGTGGTACAACCCAACTGGGTTTCCCTGTTGGTTCAGCAGTAAAGAATCTGCCTGCAATGCAGGAGATGCAGCAGGAGCCATGAGCTTGACCCTGGGGTCAGAAAGATCCCTTGGAGAAAGAAATGGCAACCCTGTCCAAAATTATTGCCTGGGAAATCCCATAGACAGAGGAGCCTGGTGGGCTATAGTCTACAGGGTTGCAAAAGAATCAGACATGACTTAGTGACTAAATGACAACAACAACCTGAGTAATATCCTTGTGGACTGCCCTTCTTTTTGGTCCATAGGACATTGGCTTCTGTTAACCCTCCCAATAATTCTCTGTGGCTCAGGTCCATCTGGTTCTCGACTTGCTGCTTATTATGAAAATGGCTCTCACCTGGCTTTTGAAAGATACTCTGCTGAGTGGCATCTACTGCTTTGAGATCCTATCTTCCATGTTGTAATCAGCAAGCCACCCTTTGTAATGGCCTCTTCTTCTGGCCCAAAGAGGAGGGGCATTGATGACCCCCTTACTAGTTTGATTCTTCTGGCCTTCACAAATGATATTGGAGAAGGGAATGGCAATCTACTCTAGTATTGTTGCCTGGAGAGCTCCATGGACAGGCGAGCCTGGTGGGCTACAGTCCATGGGGTCACAAAGAGTCAGACATGACTGAGCAACTAACACTTTCACTTCGCAAATGTATATCCTCCAGGCCTTCTTAGGAAATATAACTATCTGGTGGGTTTTCAGCCTTTACATAAAATATCCATTTCAGTGTGCCTCTCATCTGAGCCTTTTAAGCCATTTTTCACCATGGTCTATTATTCAATTCTGACATTATCTAATTTAGCGTTGTTGTTGTTGCTGTTTAGTGGCTAAGTCATGTATGGCTGTTTGCAACCCCATGGATTATATCCCACCAGGCTCCTCTGTCCACGGGATTTCCCAGGCAAAAATATTGGAGTGGGGTGCCATTCCCTTCTCCTGATTAGTATTAAGCATGTATTTTCCCATGCTTTTGGTGGCTTGCTAATAGTGAATTCATACCATCTCCTGGAATCTTTGCAAAGATTAGGTAATGATAATCTCGCCTTCATTCAACTTTATGCCCTGGCCCTCTTGTCTAAGCACCCTCAGCATACAGTTCCATGTGTACTCCTGCTGGTCCAGGCTGGATAACTCTTGCCACAGCTTTGGAGTATCATCCCACTTCTGACAGGGATACATATTAGCTTCCAGTGGGAAGAGGACTGCATCATTTTAAGGAAGGATAGGAGTGTCAGTTGGTAGAGAGAAGTGGATCATTTTTTTAATTTTCTAATGTGTTCTGGGGACTCTGGTCTGTGGAGTCAAGATGTTTAGTGGTCATCAACCCACATATTTCATCCATGTGGACTCTCATTCTTTCTCAACCAGGAACCTGACCTTGGCATAGCAGACCCCTTTTAGTTAGGAGAGTAACAATTTTTAGAGTTCAGCTACTCAGACAAACCTGGTTCTGGTCCTCAGCTTCCTCTGCCCTCTCTGTAGTGGGGGAAAGCTTCTTTGTAGGCTGCTAAGGAGTTTCTCCAGAGAAGGCAATGGCAACCCACTCCAGTACTCTTGCCTGGAAAGTCCCATGGACAGAGGAGCCTGGTGGGCTTCAGTCCATGGGGTCGCGAAGAGTCGGACACAACTGAGCGACTTCTCTTTCACTTTTCACTTTCATGCGTTGGAGAAGGAAATGGCAACCCACTCCAGTGTTCTTGCCTGGAGAATCCCAGGGACGGGGGAGCCTGGTGGGCTGCCATCTATGGGGTCGCACAGAGTTGGACATGACTCAAGCAACTTAGTAGCAGCAGCAAGGAGTTTCTCAGGCTTCCCAGGTGGTGCTAGTGGTAAAGAACCTGCCTGCCAATGCAGGAGACATAAGAGACATGGGTTCAATTACTGGGTCAGGAAGATCCCCTGGAGGACGGCATGGCAACCCACTCCAGTATTCTTGCCTGGGGAATCCCATGGACAGAGGAGCCTGGTGGGTTATAGTCCATAGAGTCACACAGAGTTGGACACAGCTGAAGCTACTTAGTATGCACACATGCACGCAAGAAGGTTCTCGCACATAACATTTAACTAGCCAGTAATCTCTCAGCTACTCGTTACCTACCTCCCTGCCCCTGCTACCTCCTCTATATCTAGTAGAGCAATAGCCAGGTAATTCCATGATTTTGTGGCTGCCCCTTCCCTTTTATACACCAGCCAATGCAGTCCCTTCTACCATTATACCATCCCAACTGACCACTGCTGGAAGGTTAAAAAATGGAACTGCTGCCCTATGCCAGGTGCTATCTGTGCTTCACCTATCATAGGAGAGGGGGCCCTTATTGCTACCTGGACAGGGAGTGATCCATGATCCAGCTCCAAAACCCCATTTTAGCATCTGTTTTTCTCCTGGATCATCCATGATAGTAAGTGTTATAGACTGGGTCCTAGAGGGATGATCCTGAAATGAAATTTTGCTTGCAGATGTTTATGAAAAAGTGTCCTTAAGATCAATATATTTATATTCCCTCATTGATTAGTCATTGGTTATTAGCTGCTCTGGGAAGGACTGTGATTTGGGCGAGGCAGCCCTGCCACTGGAGCCATCTCTAAAGAGTTCATTAGCGGTCCAAGCAGCTGGGATAACAAGTCTTTTTTTTGCAGGGGGATGTGGGTATGTGTTGGGGAGACCGTCATGCTGACATTACCAGTGTGTGTTCTGAAGAGTTCTGTATCCTCTTTCTGAGCTTTCTGAGGGCACAATAAGCTCTTCTGAAACTGCCAGTTCCTAAGTAAGGTTAATGAGCCTCAGCTATAAGTGTTGCTAATAGTCAACTGGCACAGGAAACAAGCAGAGAGAAAGAGAGAGATTGAGGGTGGGAAAGAGAAAAGCAGAGGTGCCCCTGTTGATGGAAGGGGCACTCAGAGACCACATGGGATGGACAATGATCACTGCCCAGCACTACCCAGACTGGCTGCTGCTGGCTCCCAGTAGGTAGATGCTTCCCTGAAATCTGTCTCTGTGACAACTTGGCATGAAGATCAGGTATAATCAAGACTTTCAAAGGTCCATCTTGTAGCCTGAATGATTAGCTTCTGATCACACAGGGAAAGCTACTGTGTTTGTCAGATGTTACAGTCACAGTGATGTAATTTATAGTTTAAGATGTGCTGCACACACATCCTTTGTTTCCAGCTCTTCATGCTATATGTCTGATTCCCACCCTTCTCCAGAGCCTGACATATATTGTCTTTAAGGCTTTCCAAGAGCTTCTTATTGTCTTCCCAGTGTGGAGCCCCAGACAGGTGCTTCATCTGTGTCTCATGCACCCAAATGGGTGCTGTCCAACAAGGGGTGTTACTGATCCTGGAGCCTATTTACTTCCTCCAGTGATGTTGCTGGAAAAAAAATGCCGTAAACACTTCTGGGAATTTCCTATTGCAATTCTGCAGAGGGTCACGTTGAAGCATGTAGGCACAATGTTAAAGTCAGTGTCATACATGACTTTATTGCCATACATCATATTCAAACTAAAACACAACTTTAATCATTAGCCCATTTAACTAAAAAAAATTAAAAAACAAAGGGTAAAGCATCGGCATTTTAATATGTGGGGTATTGATAAAAAAAATCTTGACTGAGGATATTAGGAGTTGAAGCACATACTGAGAATTTCTTTCCTTATTAAATCCATAAATAGCAACTATTTGACATATAGACTCTTAAGTCAGTAATTATAAGGCAAAATCACTTTTGATCTTTTTTCTTATCATGGCTGATTTATTCTCCTACCTTGTCAGCTGAAAAATTTTACCTTAAAAACATTCTTCTTCCTTTTTTTTTTTTTCTTTTCAACATTTCTCACTTCTTTATTCTCCTTGACGGGAAGATGACAGCAGCTCTATTAAATGGGAACAAGCTGGGATATGTCATTAAATTTTAATCACTTTCCTGCCTGTGAAGCTGATAATTGGAGATCATTTAATAGAACCTGCTACTCTGTTGGCTCTCTGGAAATCCCAGCTGTTTGTAAAAGGCAAAGAGCCTAGTTATCATTTTAACCCAAGCTCATCTCGAGCATGGATTTTATGCCAAATACCCCAGTATCCAAATGCCATGAGTCTGAGGACCTACCTTCCTTCACATTAAGCTTTCTTTCCTTTCTTTCCCTTTAATCAGTAGAACAATTTAATGAAATGTCATGTAGCAATCAGCAGGGCACACTCCTTATCAGAGACCAAGCCCCTGACTAATTTCCCTTGGTTTCCCCTTTCTTCTCAAATGCACTCAAAAGCTGCCTCCTAAATTCCTTCTGCTTTGTTTCAGACAGCAAATGGATGCAACAACGGACTGCAAACAGTCTCACCTGTTCCACTCCAGATCTGTTTGAATTTTATCTGTGAATTAGTGTCTCCTGTGGTCTTGTGACTCTCCAGTCAACTGTTAACCTACACTCCTTATTCTTTTTCACCCCATCTCTGCAGAACCAGGCTTCTTTTTTCAAAGAGGGGTAATTCTTCCTCCAGTTCTATGAACCATCCTTAAACCTTCATCATAACAAACTACCAAGACTGTGGAAGGAATTACACTGCTGATATGTAGGTTAAGAGCCTTGTAGCTCAGAGTTTCCAAGTCTATACTTAAAAAGAAAGCTTTAGCTCTCACATTCAGCATCTCTGCACCCATTCATTCATTCTTCTTCATCCATTCACTCAATACATTTATTTTGTGCATAGCCCTCTACTAGCATTAAGGGTATAACAAAACAGGTATGGTTCTTGTCTTTGAAGAGCTATTGATCTGTTGGGGAGATAGACATCACATAAGTAACTGTATGAACACTTAATTACATTGTGATAATTGCAGAATGAGAGCTGTAACAGGACACCTGACTAATAGGGGTTAATATTTCTTGAATCCTGACCCTGTGCCAGTGAATACGCCATGCTATTACAGGCATGAAACCACCGAATGCTCCCAATCAGGCTGTTATCCTCCTCATGCAAAGAGACAAGAAAATAACCTCCCTAGTTGCACACATTGAATGTAGCCATTCCTCCTCACAGCTACATCATGTGAGAATTCCTTTTGTGTTACTTACCTATCAATACTTTGAGATATCATATTTTTAATTTTTGACCATCTGATAGGCATGAAACTATATTCCAGTGTGGTTTAAGAAAGAAAAATATGATTGTACTAAACCGTAGATCAGCAGTGAACAATATTTCCATAGTTATAATAAAGAAATTTGAAAACTGATTTAACTGAGAGTAGTCTTTGGAGGGCGCAGGTGAAGGGAAGTGTGTTTGTGTGTGTACCTGTGTGGGGCCAGGTGTCGATGAGGATGATGTGAGGAGGCCAAATCCTAGTTTCCGTAGGGAAAAGTCAATATGATAATGCTGAAAATTGGAAAATCAGGTACTGGTAGTACAATTGTGTTATTTTAAGATGTGAAGGTAAATAGTATAAAAAAATAAAGGGATGAGCATATGTAAATGCAAAAATATAAAAAAGGGTTGAAAGTATGTAAAAATGTTGCCTTTGGGAAGTGGGATTTGGGAAAGGGTTGGGTTGGCCAAGGGACTGTTGTTTCTTGTTGTAAGCCTTGTTGTTTGACTTCGTTTTCCCTCAGTTTCAAAGGTTTTTGAAATCAGGGGCGCTAGGGTCATCCATGGGAGCATGGCAGCATGGAAGCCTCTGGTCCCTTCTGGTGGTCAGCACACCCTCCCTGGAAAACTGGAAGTGGCAGCGGTCCTCTCACAGAGGAGTTAGAGTGGCTGCCTCCCCATTGGTACCAGAAGCCCAGAGCTCTGGGTTTCCAGTGTGTCTGAAAGCCATGTGGTCCATGATGAGGTACCTGCTGGGCTCCTCATCTCATTGAATTTCAATATTCAGTGGCACTTTGAACAGTTCTGGTGACTTGAGGAGTGAAGCACTGAGTCAGTTGTAGCCTGCACCCCCACCACCATCGCCTTCTCCCTTCTTTTGGTATATTAGGTTAGAGAAAAAAGGAGTAGTGGAAAGGGAGAAAAAGAAGGTAGCAGAAGCCCAGCTGTTTGCCCTTACTTAGAAACAAGTGGAGGTGAGGTGTGGGTCTGTGAAGTCTCAATTCAGTTCAGTTCAGTCGCTCAGTCTTGTCCGACTATTTGCGACCCCATAAACTGCAGCACGCCAGGCCTCCCTGTCCATCACCAACTCCTGGAGTTCATTCAAACTCATGTCCATCGAGTTGTTGATGCCATCCAGCCATCTCATCCTCTATCATCCCCTTCTCCTCCTGCCCCCAATCCCTCCCAGCATCAGAGTCTTTTCCAATGAGTCAACTCTTCGCATGAGGTGGCCAAAGTACTGGAGTTTCAGCTTTAGCATCAGTCCTTCCAAAGAACACCCAGGACTGATCTCCTTTAGAATGGACTGGTTGGATTTCCTTGCAGTCCAAGGGACTCTCAAGAGTCTTCTCCAACACCACAGTTCAAAAGCATCAATTCTTCAGCGCTCAGCTTTCTTCACAGTCCAACTCTGACATCCATACATGATTGCTGGAAAATATTGCTGCTTCCGTGGTGGAAGAGCCCTGAGCATGAGAGGGCAGGTGTTCCTAGTTCTTTGGGGTAGGTGGTCTCTACCTTCCCCACTGTCTCTCCCTGCTTCTTGTGTTAGAAAGAAATTTTTGGGGTTGGCCAAAAAGTTTGGGCTTTTCATGACATCTTATGAAAAACCTGAAAGAACTTTTTGGCCAACTCAATATTACAGCACAAATTTGGGAAGAAGCCTGGAGGACTCTGCCTTTAAGACATGTTTAGGAGGAGGCAGGGAGATTCTTTTAGAGCACAGGATTTTCCGAAGCCTTTGTAGTTTTGGTGTTGTCTCTTCTGATCCAGCTATGAAGACTGACAGATTTATCAGCATGGATGCTCACTAAATGAAGCTGTTTCTAATGGACAAGAATTGTAATAAATATGAAAGTTCAATTTATAGTGTTAGTACTTTACCACTTCAGCTTACATCTTCTGTGAAGTCCCAGAAAAACCTCCTCTTTTCAGGGTCTTTGATCCTAGTCATTCCCTCTTTTGACCATTTCTATCATTTATTTTCCCATCTCATTGGTCATTCATTCAACACATATTTATTAAGCATCTGCCATGTGCTCAGCATGTTTCAGGCACCAGGGATATCTTGGTGAATAAGGAGGACAAGATCCTTGACCCTGTGTAGCTTCCCTTCCTGTAGAGGAGAACAGATATGAAATAATCTACAGTGAAGAACTGATGTCAGTGCTATGAAGAGGAAATGAAACAGGATGTGTTTGAGAGTGAAACAGGTTGTGATGGAGAGTGATGGGTCAGCCACCCTGAGCAAGTGGAGTCTAAGCTGAGATTGAATGGGGGGAGGACCAACCCTGCAAGGACCTCTCAGAGTCTCTCAAGCTTAAGGGTAATGAGCAAGGGGGGAGTTAGGGAGTGAGCTCAGGGGGGTGGCAGGCCCAGGTGATATAGGGCTGTTTTGCTATAGAAGCAAGTTTGGATTTATTCTGAGTAGAATGAGAAGATTGGAGTTTATATTTTTTAAAGCGTTTAAAATTGTGCATGTGTCATTATTGGATTAGCATTAAAGATCACTCTGACTTCCATGTGACAAATTGGTGGGGATTGGGGTGGGCTATGTACTGGGATGAAGCAGGGGATCAAGTAGGAAACAGTTATATGGTTTAATGGGAAGAAAGTGGGTGTGTATAGATGAGGGGTATGTTTGGTTAGAGTCAACAGGACCTGCTAGTGGGCCGGATGGGAAGAGGGAAAAACCAAGAATTCCTGGGTTTCTAGCTCAAACAGAATAGCTGGGTGGATGGAGAAGCTCTTTATTGAGATGGAAGGATTGGAGGAGGAATTTGGAGGGGTAGGTGTTAGAGGAGGGAGGATGTAGTCATTGGGAGATGTGAGATCCCTGAGTAAGAGAGAATGGGGTTTGTTCATTTGTTCAGAAGGTTGATGGAGGAGAGGAATGAGGAGTTAGGAAAGCATTGGTGACTGTCAGTTTGGGGATCTCATCAGAAAGAGAGACAGAAGTCAAACCATAAGGAGATGGTGAGGACATGCTCAGATTTTGCTCACAGTTGTACACTAGTGCCTGGCACAGTGCCTGGCAAATGTAGATGCCAAATATTCAAAGCAAATAAACAAATGAATGGGTGGTAATGTGGTGTGGGAACTGAGTGTAGAATACTTTCTGTAAGTGTTGCAATGAAGACATGAGGAGAAGGATGCTACAGCTGGAGCAATGGCAGGTTTTATATTTATTTTTGTTTAAAGGACAGGAGATTCCTATAGTCACAGCAAAGAAACCCTCTGGGGAGGACTGATGAAAGAAGTCCTAGAGGAGGGGGTGATGAGGATGAGTAGCAGATAAGGGAAAAGGAAGAAGGGAGAAACAGGGAGGAGACAGTGATGGGAACAAGCATGTGGTATACAGTCTCCCAAGGGCCAGGGATTTATTTTCTCATGTAATCATTACAATCACTGCTTGGGATAGTGTTATATTCTCCACTTTCATGTGAAGTGACTAAGGGTTTGAGAGCTTAAATCACTCCCTGAAGTTCCAGGATGAGCCAACAGTAGCTTGGGTTTGTGCCCAGAACCTGCACTATTACCATTAGGCTGTGTATCGGCCATTTGGACTCTAAAGAGCCCCAGCAAGGAGCTGGCATAGGTGAGGAATCAGGTGGTAGACTTTCACTGCCATTTTCATGTTTAACCCCAACCATCAGTAATTCTGCAGAGTGAGCCAACTGGACTGCAATACGCAGCACTGTTGAAACCTGAGGTTTATAGGTTGTCATGTTTGTGAGCAAAGAGGGAAACTGCCTCTTTTGAAAGGAAAGCTGTCAAAATTTGGGGTAAAGAATTGCAAAGGATTAAAGTAATTTTTAGAATCTTTATTTGTTCTTTTGTATCAGGTGGTGGATTAACTGAGGTTAATAGAAAGTCTGAAGAAGTGATATGTACAGGACTTAACAGTTCTGAGCTGGCAGGAAGAGGGCCTTGGTTTAAATCATGATTCCAGTGCTTCCTAGGCAGTTTGTTTCATCTCTCTCTGAGATTCAGTTTCCTGACATGTAAAATGGTGAGGGAAATATGACCTCCCTCAGGAAGGATTGTGAGGGCTAAATGTGGCATTGTGTTTCTAAACTCCAAACCCAGGCCCTGTGCAATGGGACCACAGCATTATTTTTGTTTTATTTCCATTCCTATTGTTTTCTTAAGCATGTCTTCGTCACCTTGGGCTGCTGTAATAGAATACCATAGACTGGGTGTCCTAAATGATAGGAATGCATTTCTCATAATTTTGGAGGCTGAGAGGTCCAGGATCAAGGTGCTGACTGATTCAACTCCCTGGAGAGATGTCTATTCCTAGCTTACAGAGGGTCACCTTCTTACTGCGTCTTCACGGGGCAGAGAGAGGGAAGGCAAGCTTTCTGGTGTTTTTTATAAGTGCACTAACCCCATCATGAGGACCTCAAGCTCATGATCTAATCTGTTAATAAATCTGTCTACATCTCAAATACCATCACACTGAGTGTTAGACCTTCAACATATACATTTTGGGGAAACACAATTCAGTTCTTAGCAAAGCATGAACACACTGAGAAATAGTGGCTCTGAGATTCTGAGCCACACAGTTTGGGAATGAAGTGATGAATTTGTATGAGATTTGTTTGTTCCTGTTCTTGTTTAGTTCATTTGTGAGAGCTCTTTCCAAGCAAAACCCTAGAGTGAAGTTATGCTATGCTCATTACTCTGAGGCTGACACAAATCTGGCTAAATACTTTATCTGGTAAATAAGATATGGGTTACAGATGTCACCAAGCATGAGCAAAATCCTTTCCTTCTCATTTCATTTATTTAGTTGCCTAATTTTATTTTCTTTGCTGTGATTGGCTTAAAAGCAGAATTTATTGTATTAGAAATCTTGGACTGTCGGTATGCATGGCTCCAGATCAGAAAAAATTCATTTACTGTTGTCTTTCTCCTAAACTGCTGTTTGCGAATTGAGAAATGCCTTGTACTTAAATACTCTTTCCCCATCATACCAATATGTCAAATTAATGCACACAACTTTTGGCATTAGTAGGCTCAGGGATATGTATATGAAGTCTTATCTTTATTTTCCTTAGCCTGATACATATGTAAGCCCATGTTTCATATTTCAATGACAGTCACCACAATACGCATTGAGACAGTTCTTGGTTTAAGGAATTCATCTCTGCAGAAACCTCTGCTGCAGGTCTCTCATATTCTTACATTATGTAACAATATGTATTGAGTGTCTGTTACATATCAGGCATCCTTCCAGCTGTTGGGGGAATATCAGAGTCAATGAAATACAATCCTTTCCTCATAGAATTTAGCTGGTTGATGACCATGATTTTTGCTTTAAATTGGCTCATTTTCTAACTTTTGTAGGTGAAACATTGGCTAAACTCCTACTCAGTGAGTCTTAAAAGTCTTTATTTTAACTACACATTTTAATTACATATTTTAATTGCACAAAAGCATGTAAATCAGGTTACTGAGACAGGTTTGGATTTGGAGAACGGTTACACATTTGGCACTAAAGTGAAATTGTAAAGCTATAAAATTAGAATATATAGGGAGACATATAAATATTTCAACTGGCATTGTTGGAAGGAGGAACTATCTTGGTCCATTCAAGCTACTATAACGGAATACCACGGACTTGGTAGCTTACAAAGAGTAAAAATTTATTTCTCAGAGTTCTGGAGTCTGAAAGTCCAAGATCAAGGTGTCTGCAAATTTGATGTCTGGTGAAGGCCCACTCCCTGGTTAATTTTTGCTGTGTCCTCACATGGTAGAAGGGAGAAACTCTTCAGCCTCTTGTAAGGGCACTAATCCCATTCATAAGTGATACACCCTTATGACCTAATTACCTACTAAGTGTCCTGCCTCCAAATACCCTCACATTGGAGATCTAGGCATCAACATATGCATTTTGGTGGGACACAAACATTCAGTCCTTTGCATTAGTGAAACTCTTATGTCCTTTTACTAGTTTATTCTCATAAACCTCATGGTTTTTTTTTCTTTTTCCCTGAAGTGAAAACATTGTATAATTTTTCTTCATATTATTTAATCTTCTTTATAGGAATGTTAAGGTTTTATTCCATACCTGTGATGCTATGAGAGACCAAATGCATTTCAGATCATTATTAACAGCATTATACGGTTGTGAGAGAAATTTGATGAGCTAGGGCAGTGAGATTTGTAAGAGACAGAAAGAATAATCTGTAACTAAATCATATGTAGTTAATAAATAATAACATTTTCTTCTGATGGAAATTGTTGTTTACCTGTTATTCCTCCTTCCTACGTTTTAAATGCCTTTCCTTGTTGACTAAATTCAGATGAGTAGTTCTTGACTTTATTCAGCTGCTACCTGTCAAAAATGAAATAATGGAATGAACAAGGTGTGAAGTTAAATACTGAGACTTCACAGAATATACAACCACTGGTTAAAGTGATGTTGTGAAACCATGCTTGCTTAATATGCTAATCTCTTCACTTTGAAGTGTCTTGATGAAAGCTTAAGCCTAATTAATAAGTAAATATGCTTAATTCAGAGCATAGTAATGACATGACAGGGGATCTAACTTCATATTTTTTGAAGTCATTTTCCCCTTTCAACTTCTCTGTCACTACTAGTTTCTTATTTCCTTTTATTCATTTGCATGTGAAATTTCTTTATTTAAAGATGTCTTAGGAAATATGTTGCTATAAAGGTTTTTATTTTATTGGGAAATAGAAATATTTTAGTCTTTTGTTGTAGAATTTATGATGCCACATCCAGACAATTATCACTGAAGCTGGTGAAGCAGGAAGGTGGTGGTGGTGGGCACTAAGGGAGAATTAACTTCAATGCAGCTTTTGTTCTTGATACAAACCAAACTCACTAACAAAACTATTATGATATATCATTTATATTATTATATATTTGAGCTCTACAATTAAGTGCATACACATTTAAGATTGTTATGTCTGCTTGATGAATTAACTCTTTCATCATTATGGAATGCCCCTTCTCATTAATAGTAATATTGCTTGTTCAGAAATTCAGTTGTTGTTTTTTAGTCACTAAGTCATGTCCAACTCTTGCGACCCCATTGACTGTGCCTGCTAGGCTTCTCTGTCCTTGGGATTTCCCAGGCAAGAATACTGGAGTGGGTTGCCATTTCCTTCTCCAGGGGCTCTTCCAGACACAGGGATCCAGTCCATGTCTCCTTCATTGGCATTGGCAGGCAGTTTCCTGTGTTTTTTTTTTCTGTGTTCACTGCTGCTACACTTGATTTGTGAAGCCCTGGGCATAGCCCAGACACCACACAGAGCACAGGGGGAAAGCACAGGGTGTCACAGTGTGCTCCAGCCCAGCCCAACCCCTACCTCACCCCTGCCCCAGGTCCTCAGGCATGAGCAGGCCCTGTCCCTACCCCCACAGCTGGAGAACAGATTTGGGCCTGCTCAAATACCTGCTCCAGTGTGGCTCCCAGGCCACTCCCAGACATCTTAGCAGTCAGAGGAGGTCCCAAAGGGTGCAGAACCAGCACCATCCAGGCAAGTCCAGGCCCCAGACCCTAGTGTCTGATCCCTGGCTTCACTTCCTGTCCACACAGTGTGAGTGCCAGTCTTGCCCTCTGCCACCTGCCGTGTGGCCCCAGGTAAAGCAGTCCAGACCCCTCAGGCTGAGGGATCATACAGCAGGGATGGATGGTAGGGGCAGGGGTGGGCAAAGGAACAAGGCTTGGTGACAGGAAGCAGAGCAGCCAGCGAGTAAGCAGCCCCAGGCAGGGCAGGACACACCTGGCTGCAACACAAGGAGGGGACAGCACTCAGAAAGCAACTCCCCAGGCCTGGTGTGGCCCCCCAGGGCAAGGAAGGCAAGGTGGGTGGGGACAGCCACCAGGGCCTGGCGCCTGCGCACAGAGAGTAGAACGTCCTCAGATGGCAGTGAGTTTAATGGCAGAGCAGCCTGCAGCCCTTGCACTTGGGAGTCAGCTGCGCTCTAGCGGGACCAGGGCCGGTCCAGCAACGAAATATTAAAACCTCAAACCCTGACAAGAGGCACACGCCTGCACATTTGCCACACTGACACACACACTCAGGAGACACGCACACATGACAATGACCTCCCTGCTGCCAGCCAGAGTCCTTTGCTGAGTCCTGTCCCAAGTCAATGGTCCAGGCAAGGGATGGGGAGAGGCCAGGTGGCATCTCGACCTTGTACAGAGCCTGCAGTAGATTGTGGCAGGGAAAGGAGCAGGATCCCAGTGTGCCGTTGGGCTTGGTCATGAATGCCAGCAGCAGGGGGGGAAGGGCCCTGGGGAAGTAGTCCTGCTGCACCACATGGTTCAGCACCATCAGGGGACAGTACAGGTTGTGCCAAGGTCCAGCCCTGGCTGATCCAGGGTATTCCAAGGGGACACGGCGTCAGCGACTATTTACATATTTATCAAAGATATAAAGAGTAATAGAATGAGGATAGCTCAGTAGGAAAATTCAGTGGAGAAAAGAGGCTGAGTAGCTTGGTTTACGCGGAAAATCAATATAACCTGTGACACCAGGTTAGCTCTGACCACGGAGGCTGCAGGCGCCCTCTCGAATAGCGGAAGGTGCCCCACCTTAGACACCTTTTCGAGTGGGTCTTAGAAGCCCAGGCAAATAAATGGTCGCAGAGGACCTCTGCGCTCCATATGGAGACTTCAGCCAGAATGTGAAAAGAAAGAATGACATGGGGAGACCAAGCTCTGATGAGCAAGGCCCGTAGCTTTATTTTCAACAGGGGCTTTTATACCCTAAGTTACACATACAGGATAATAGGAGATGCAAAGTCAGCAGTTTTTGATACTTATCAAAAACCAGGGTTTCTTTCCTGCAAATTTATCGTATACAAATGGTTTAGGTGATTTACATCATCTTCTGGCCAGAAGGCCTATCAACATTTTATGGCTCTTGACAAAGACTTATCAACCGTAAGACTTATTTTCTCTAAGAGTAATTATTTTAAGGTTTGGCGCCATCTTCCGAAGATAAAATTGCATTCCTATAGGGCGGATGTGTAATGGGTTTACAACAAAGGAAAGAATTTATTACCTTAAGGGTCTAAAGTTACTAACACCAAGGTCACTACTTATTTTTTCTACATACCAAATATATTAATTAATACACATTCAAGGATACAATTCAGGGGATGTGGAAACTTGGCAGCAAGCATTGGCTCATCAATGAAATCCTTTACTAGTTTTATTCTGACAGTTTCTAACTCTCTGAGAGGCTCTAAGCTATTTGAATATCTTAAGCTTCCCGTGCCTCTCGAGGCTGGGAGACTGTAAACAATCGTATGCATAGCTGTAGGACTCCAGGTAAACTTGTCAGGAGAGTTAGAGAGCCAGTTGAGGGGTTTGGATTTAAACACTCCTAATTGCCCAGGAACTTTATTAATTGGAGCTGTAAGTTAACTCTTTGACAGAGAGAGCGAGATGGTGGTGGGGGACAGCCCCCAGTAAAGTCAGAGGTGAGAGCACAAAGCACTAAAGTAGGCAGACTCTGGTTTTTTGGGGGTAGATGCTCGAGAATATCCGGGGGGACTCCTGAGGCTCGATCCCGCCTTTGCGTATGCCGAGCCTCCTTCCTCATGACCTTTGTCACGAGTGGAATGTCTCTCGCCGGCTCCCGGCAAGGTTGCAATGGCCTTGATCTTGTCTTCACTCTTGAGCAGACCCATGTGGATGAGGAGCGGGTGAGGAAGGCATTGGAGTAGAAGGTGGAGCAGCTGAAGGCCGTCTTCATCAAAACATCTACTGCATCCTGTATGGCTGTCCTCACCTAGGCTTCCTCCTTAAACACGGAGGGCACCTTCAGGAAGGCGGAGACCACCTTCTCCGGGTCAGAGGCAGGCAGGTTCTTTACCAGGTTGTTTTACTGTCAGCCACCAGGGAAGCCCTAGAAATCCAATTAATGTGATATTAATATAGCTTTCTTTTGATTAGTATTTGCATGACATAGTTTTCCCATCATTTAAATCTATATATCTATGTCTTTATATTTTAAATAATTTTCCTTTAAAAAGTCTATAATTGGATCTAGCTTTCTTCATCCTCTCCAACAGTCTGCCTTTAACTGAAGTGTTTACACTGTTAATTTAATTACTGATGCATTTGTATTTAAATTTGCCCTTTTTAAAAACCTAATTTTAGTTCTTTTCTATGTGTCCTATTTGTTCTTGTTTCCTTTGTCTTTTTCTTATCATCTTCTTTTGAGTATTTATTATGTTTCTATTTTATCTCCCCTACTGGTTTATTAGTTATACATCTTTTAAGTTAATTGGGTTGTTCTGTGGCTTCAATACAAATTTTTAACTTATGGCTATAGCCTGCCAGACTCCTCTGTCCATGGAATTCTCCAGGCAAGAATACTGGAATGGGTAGGCATTCCCTTCTCCAGAGGATCTTCCTGACCCGGGGATTGAACCTGGGTCTCCCACATTGCAGACAGATTCTTTACCATCTGAGCCACCAGGCAAGCCCCTAACTTATGACAGTACATTTCCAATAATACTATAGTACTTCCTATATTGTGCAAGAATCACCATATTATTTATTAATTTCCTCCATCGTATCCTGCATGCTACTCTTCTTATATATTTTACTTCAACATATTCTATGAAACATATGCCTGACAGGTATTTTCACTTCAGACAGTTACCTTTCAAAGAGATTAAAATCAAGAAAAATGTCTGTCATAGTTACCCACATTTTTTCCCTTTTCCCATGTTGTTTCTTTTTCTCTATCTTATATCAGATTTCTTCTGCCTGAAGAGCTTCCTCTGAACATTTCTTGTTCTACAGATTTGCTGACAAGTAATTCTCCTCAGCTTTTGTTTCTCTGGAAAAATCTACCTTTCAGCCTCTTTTTTGAAAGGTATTTTCACTGGACACAGAATTCTGAGTTGATTTTTTTTTTCCAGTTCTTTGAAGGGGTGACTGAACGGTCTCCTGCTTGCTTTATTTCTGACAGTAAATCTGTTCTGGCTTCCTATCTTTGTGCCTCCAGAAAATGTTTTTTTCCTCTGGTTACTATGAAAAATTTCCCTTTATCTTTGGGTTTCAGCAGTTTGGCTATGAGGAGTGTAGGTGGGGTTTTTCTTGGTACTTGTTCTGCTAAGGCTCTCTGAATTTCTTGGATCTGTGGTTGCTTTTCTTTCAGTAATTTTGAAAATTATATCTTCAATAATCTTTCTGTCCACTTCTCTTTTATCCTTCTGGTACTCCAAGTACATGTGTATTGCCTCATATCTTTTGGATAATCTGTTCTCTTTGTTTCATTATTTTTTTAAAGCTATTTTTATTCATGTATTTTTGGCCATACTAGTCTTTTTTCTGCCTGGGACTTTCTCTAGCTGTAGTGAGCAGGGGCTATTCTTTGTTGTGGTTCACAGGCTTCTCATCTTTTCTTATTGTGGAACATGTTCTTTAGGGTGAGTGGCCTTCAGTAGTTGTGGCATGTGGGCTCAGTAGTTGTGGTTCCTTGGCTCTAGAGCACAGGCTCAATAATTGTGGTGCACAGGCTTATTTGCTCCACAGCCTGTGGGAATCTTCCCAGATCAGGGATATAACCTGTTTCTCATGCATTGGCAGGTGGATTCCTTACCATTGAATCACCAGGGAAACCCGCTCACTATATTTTCCCCCCAAATTCCTCCAATGGTGGGCTGCTGCCACTTTGTACTCAGCACGTGGTTTTCATTGCATGTGTGCTAAGTCACTTCAGTCATATCTGACTCTTTGTGACCTTATGGACTGTAGCCCTCCAGGCTCCTCTGTCCGTGGGATTCTCTAGGCAAGAATACTGGAATGGGTTGCCATGCCCTCCTCCAGGGGATCTTCCATATCCAGGGATGGAATCCACATCTCTTACATCTCCAGCATGTGAAGGTGGGTTCTTTTCCACTCATGGTTCTTTTCCACTCAAGGCCTTGCTCATCTACACTGTGGGTGTGGAACTGTCTTACTGTTTCAGACCTTTGTCCTCGCTACAACTTCCCCCACCTTCCCCTGTCACATAGCCATAGTCTGCCCTATACCAGTGACAGTGTCTCTCAGGGAGCCCTTCCATCAGGGCACATGTCCTGCCCTCTCCCAGTGATAGCAGGCCTCTGCTTTAGGGACCTGGGCTCAGTTGCAGGGCCTGGACTCAAACAGCTGTCTCATCCCCCTTCAGCTGCAGATCACTTCGCTGCTAGCCCTCCTTCCCCAGCAGCATACCTTCATCCAAGAGCAGGTGCAGGAGGGTTCCCTACCACATTCCCCATGTCTTCAAGGTATTGCTTCATACAAGATGGGGTTTAGTGCTTGTGTTCCAGTGAAGGGGCCTATGCCAGGTACCATTCCTGTCCCGTCTTGTAAGCACTCAGTAGAGGCCCCCAGATAAAAGCTGGTGAATGAACACAGACCCTCCTTAAGTCTGAGGCTCCCAGGGATATAACCTGACAGGTTAGTCCATACTCAGCATTTCAGAATTTGTTAAAATTTCACTTTTTCCCCTTACTTTATGGTGATTATTTCTTTCTCCCACATCATGCTAAAAGTGAAACAGTTTGTGGGTCTCAGTTTTCTGCAGAGGAATTTGTCATCCACTGGATTTCAACAAATCCTGGTAGCTTTAAAGTAATTTGTTATTTAAAAAATGCTTCATAATATATCTTAGTATTTGAATTTAATAATTTCATACTGCTATGATCTTTTCCAGTCTTTATCCAATTGCATAAAAATGTTATTATACTGTTTACAAAATATTTTTTTAATTTTTAAGCACAATAAACTCTCTATAGATTTTGTTAACACCAAGTACCCTGAGGTAGCATTCTTAGGGTATGTGAAGGCATTGGAGAAGTAGTTGGGTATACTGATGCCCAGGCAAATGTCTTTTAGCCAGGAAGAAATTATTTAACTAGGAACATGATCAGATATCTTCATTTTATCATATGAGAAACAGAGATGAGGGGAGCCATTGGAGAATTTATAGAAGAAACTATATTAGACTAATATTGCTGGTTTTCTAAATTATCAGCCATTTTCTATTGGGGATTATCATTAGGTAAGAGGGTTTTATTCTGAAGACTCCTGCCTTTATTATTTTTTGGATTGGTTGATTTAACCCAAGCTGGACTTTCAAATTCCTTTATGGTGAAATACAGAGAATAAAATATATGTGAGACAGCAAAAGAGACACAGATGTATAGAACAGTCTTTTGGACTCTATGGGAGAGGGTGAGGGTGGGATGATTTTGGAGAATGGCATTGAAACACGTATATTATCATATGGGAAATGAATCACCAGTCTAGGTTCAATGCATGAGACAGGGTGCTTGGGGCTGGTGCACTGGGATGACCCAGAGGGATGGGATGGGGAGGGAGGTGGGAGGGGAGTTCAGGATGGGGAACACATGTACACCTGTGGTAGATTCATGTCAATGTATGACCAAACCAATACAATATTGTAAAGTAATTAGCCTCCAATTAAAATAAATAAATTTATATTTAAAAATATATGTACATATATTTATGCCTTGTGAGTCCCTAGAATATGTAGTAAAACAAAAATTATGTTGATATATTCATTTAAAAGTTTATTGGCAGCTGTGTTGGTATTTGAACTGAACTCAGCGCTAAAATGGTTTATTTCAATAAAATGTTTCTTGGCTTCATTCAGAAATTAGCACTAAGAGCTCCTCCAAATAAATCATTTGCTAAAGAGACAAAATTTCTTTAATTTACTGGTAGCAAAATTTCTTTACTCTATGGGGTAGTTCTAGCTACTGCTGCCCTTGGTTCACTTTGCTTAATGTTAATTGGGCACTGGTGCTTGGCCATTTTTTATCACCCATATGAATTTCAGTCAATGGAAGATAAATTATTTCCTTTCTCAGTTAAAACTAATCAATTTAGGTATCTACCTTCAGATAAATGGCCAGGATCATATGTTGAAAGAGAAGATAACACAGTCTAGGCATTTCTGACTGACAAGCAATTCAGTCAGTCATAACATCTTCTTTGTTGAATATTCCATGTCTCAAGCTTTTCCATCAAAAAGTCACCATATGGAATTCTCTATCTTTAGTTAAGAGCTGTGATTTCAAGATAACCAAATATCTCTCCAGCCTTTTGTAAACACACATTAGCATTTCTCTTTTTCCCTCCCTGTCTTCCTTTATTCCTCCCTACTTTCTTCTAATGTAACCTGCCAAAAGATTGTGGTTATAATAAAAGCAGTCTCATCATAGTTCTGTTGTACAAACTCAGAAGATCTAGTAATAGTTCCTTCATGAGGACATAATTCTAGACTATGTAGCAAATCCTTAAGATCCCAAATTACCTAGTAAAAGCTCCAATTTTTCCCCCCTGAAAATCATAGGTCACATGTTTGGGCACATGAATAATATAGGTCACATAATAAACATAGGTCACATGAATAATCTACATTCTGTAGAATGATTGTGACAGAATACAAGAAATACATGCTAGAAACATTTTTTTAATGAAGAATTGAGAAGCCAACATTTTCAGCCAAAAAATAGGACTGTACATACAAAAATAATTGAGAATGAATATTTTAGAATTCAGCAACAAGCATCACAATTCATGATCATGATTATAAACCAATAACTGTGATTGTGACCACTATAGTTATACTTGACTGGGTACTTACTAATGGGCAGGAACTATACTAATTGTTTTGCAAATTTTTTTAAGTTTTACTATTGGCTCAGTGGTAAAAGAATCCACCTGCCAATGCTGGAGATGCAGGAGACCTGGGTTCAAACCTTGGGTTGGGAAGATCACCTGGAGGAGAAAATAGCAACCCACTCTAGTATTCTTGCCTGGAAAATTCCATGGACAGAGGAGCCTGTCAGGCTATAGTCCATAGGGTTGCAAAGAGTCAGACATGACTGAGTATACACACAGCCACAGCCATTACAAAAGCATATGAAGTTTTCAGTACACAGAGTGGTGAAGAGCGTGGATTCATGCCAAAAGCCTGGGCTCCTGTTCTGTCCCACTATTTGTCAGGTGTATGAACTTGGGAAAATTTATCTTTTTAAATAGTATCTTAGTTTAATATTGAAATTAATGCAAAAATCATGATACACAAATATGCGTAATCATGGTACACAAAATATAAACATTTAGAAGGAAGATAGAATTTAACCCTGCATTTGCACAACTCGCCTCCCCCTAATCCCAGCCCTGATCCTTATTGCTCTCAAACTTCTGGGCACACTCCATCAGCATCCCTTTTCCATTTTCTTTTGCCCCAAAATATCTGCAAAGCATGGTCCCTCAACTGCTTTGACTTTTGCTCAAATATCACCTTCATAATGAGCCTTCCCTGACCCTTTATTTAAAATTGTAGTGCCTGTTACCAGCACTCCCTGTAGTCATGTACAGATGTGAGAGTTGGGCCATAAAGAAAGCTGAGAGCCAAAGAATAGATACTTTCAAACTGTGGTGCTGGAGAAGACTCTTGACAGTCCCATGGACAGCAAGGAGATCAAACCAGCCAATCATAGAGGAAATTAACCCTGAATGTTCACTGGGAGGAGTGATGCTGAACTTGAAACTCCAATACTTTGGCCCCCTGATGTGAAGAGCTTACTCATTAGAAAAGACCCTAATGCTGGGGAAGATTGAAGGCAGGAGGAGAAGGGGACAATAGAGGATGAGATGGTTGGATGGTATCACTGACTCAGTGGACATGAGTTTGAGCAAATTCCAGTAGATGGTGAAGGACAGGGAAACATGTAGTGCTACAGTCCATGGGATAGCAAAGAATTGGACATGACTGGGTGAACAATGAATGACAAAAAAGGATGATAAGAGTTATTTTAACAAAGTCAGTTTCTATTGATTTCTCTCAGCCTTGACTCCCTGTCTCTGGTGATATGACTGTTCCTTTCCTCCTGGTACATGGAAGGCATCTTTCACATAAGCATCATCTCTTTCTCAGGAAGAAAAGAGGAGGTCAGAGTGCTGGACAAATTTCTTAAACTTTGTGTCAGGGTCCTCATGTGTGCAGAGCAAAAATACTAGTACTTACCTCATTTGTTGTGAGGAATAAGTGAGATAATACATCTGTCAGTCAGTCAGTTCAGTTGCTCAGTCATGTCCAACTCTGCGACCCCATGAACTGCAGCACGCCAGGCCTCCCTGTCTATCACCAACTCCCGGAGTTCACCCAAACCCACCTCCATCGAGTTGGTGACGCCATCAGCCATCTCATTCTCTGTCATCCCTTTCTCCTCCTGCCCCCAATCCCTCCCAGCATCAGAGTCTTTTCCAATGAGTCAACTCTTCGCATGAGGTGGCCAAAGTACTGGAGTTTCAGCTTTAGCATCATTCCTTCCAAAGAATACCCAGGACTAGTTAGACCTAATTGATATCTATAGGTCATTTCATCCCAAAACAATGAATTTCACCTTTTTCTCAAGCGCACATGGAACCTTCTCCAGGATAGATCACATCCTGGGCCATAAAGCTAGCCTTGGTAAATTCAAAAAAATAGAAATCATTCCAAGCATTTTTTCTGACCACAATGCAGTAAGATTAGATCTCAATTACAGGAGAAAAACTATTAAAAATTCCAACATATGGAGGCTGAACAACACGCTGCTGAATAACCAACAAATCACAGAAGAAATCAAAAAAGAAATCAAAATTTGCATAGAAACGAATGAAAATGAAAACACAACAACCCAAAACCTGTGGGACACGGTAAAAGCAGTCCTAAGGGGAAAGTTCATAGCAATACAGGCACACCTCAAGAAACAAGAAAAAAGTCAAATAAATAACCTAACTCTACACCTAAAGCAACTAGAAAAGGAAGAAATGAAGAACCCCAGGGTTAGTAGAAGGAAAGAAATCTTAAAAATTAGAGCAGAAATAAATGCAAAAGAAACAAAAGAGACCATAGCAAAAATCAACAAAACCAAAAGCTGGTTCTTTGAAAGGATAAATAAAATTGACAAACCATTAGCCAGACTCATCAAGAAACAAAGGGAGAAAAATCAAATCAACAAAATTAGAAACGAAAATGGAGAGATCACAACAGACAACACAGAAATACAAAGGATCATAAGAGACTACTATCAACAATTATATGCCAATAAAATGCACAACGTGGAAGAAATGGACAAATTCTTAGAAAAGTACAACTTTCCAAAACTGGACCAGGAAGAAATAGAAAATCTTAACAGACCCATCACAAGCATGGAAATTGAAACTGTAATCAAAAATCTTCCAGCAAACAAAAGTCCCGGTCCAGACGGCTTCACAGCTGAATTCTACCAAAAATTTAGAGAAGAGCTAACACCTATCCTGCTCAAACTCTTCCAGAAAATTGCAGAGGAAGGTAAACATCCAAACTCATTCTATGAGGCCACCATCACCCTAATACCAAAACCTGACAAAGATCCCACAAAAAAAGAAAACTACAGGCCAATATCACTGATGAACATAGATGCAAAAATCCTTAACAAAATTCTAGCAATCAGAATCCAACAACACATTAAAAAGATCATACACCATGATCAAGTGGGCTTTATCCCAGGGATGCAAGGATTCTTCAATATCCGCAAATCAATCAATGTAATACACCACATTAACAAATTGAAAAATAAAAACCATATGATTATCTCAATAGATGCAGAGAAAGCCTTTGACAAAATTCAACATCCATTTATGATAAAAACTCTCCAGAAAGCAGGAATAGAAGGAACATACCTCAACATAATAAAAGCTATATATGACAAACCCACAGCAAACATTATCCTCAATGGTGAAAAATTGAAAGCATTTCCTCTAAAGTCAGGAACAAGACAAGGGTGCCCACTTTCACCATTACTATTCAACATAGTTTTGGAAGTTTTGGCCACAGCAATCAGAGCAGAAAAAGAAATAAAAGGAATCCAAATTGGAAAAGAAGAAGTAAAACTCTCACTATTTGCAGATGACATGATCCTCTACATAGAAAACCCTAAAGAGTCCACCAGAAAATTACTAGAAATAATCAATGACTACAGTAAAGTTGCAGGATATAAAATCAACACACAGAAATCCCTTGCATTCCTATACACTAATAATGAGAAAACAGAAAGAGAAATGAAGGAAACAATTCCATTCACCATTGCAACGGAAAGAATAAAATACTTAGGAATATATCTACCTAAAGAAACTAAAGACCTATATATAGAAAACTATAAAACACTGGTGAAAGAAATCAAAGAGGACACTAATAGATGGAGAAATATACCATGTTCATGGATTGGAAGAATCAATATAGTGAAAATGAGTATACTACCCAAAGCAATTTATAGATTCAATGCAATCCCTATCAAGCTACCAACAGTATTCTTCACAGAGCTAGAACAAATAATTTCACAATTTGTATGGAAATACAAAAAACCTCGAATAGCCAAAGCGATCTTGAGAAAGAAGAATGGAACTGGAGGAATCAACCTACCTGACTTCAGGCTCTACTACAAAGCCACAGTTATCAAGACAGTATGGTACTGGCACAAAGACAGAAATATTGATCAATGGAATAAAATAGAAAGCCCAGAGATAAATCCACGCACATATAGATACCTTATCTTCGACAAAGGAGGCAAGAATATACAATGGATTAAAGACAATCTCTTTAACAAGTGGTGCTGGGAAATCTGGTCAACCACTTGTAAAAGAATGAAACTGGACCACTTTCTAACACCATACACAAAAATAAACTCAAAATGGATTAAAGATCTAAACGTAAGACCAGAAACTATAAAACTCCTAGAGGAGAACATAGGCAAAACACTCTCCGACATACATCACAGCAGGATCCTCTATGACCCACCTCCCAGAATATTGGAAATAAAAGCAAAAATAAACAAATGGGACCTAATTAAACTTAAAAGCTTCTGCACATCAAAGGAAACTATTAGCAAGGTGAAAAGACAGCCTTCAGAATGGGAGAAAATAATAGCAAATGAAGCAACTGACAAACAACTAATCTCAAAAATATACAAGCAACTCTTACAGCTCAACTCCAGAAAAATAAACGACCCAATCAAAAAATGGGCCAAAGAACTAAATAGACATTTCTCCAAAGAAGACATACAGATGGCTAACAAACACATGAAAAGATGCTCAACATCACTCATTATCAGAGAAATGCAAATCAAAACCACTATGAGGTACCATTTCACACCAGTCAGAATGGCTGCGATCCAAAAGTCTACAAATAATAAATGCTGGAGAGGGTGTGGAGAAAAGGGAACCCTCCTACACTGTTGGTGGGAATGCAAACTAGTACAGCCACTATGGAGAACAGTGTGGAGATTCCTTAAAAAACTGGAAATAGAACTGCCTTATGATCCAGCAACCCCACTGCTAGGCATACACACTGAGGAAACCAGAAGGGAAAGAGACACGTGTACCCCAATGTTCATCGCAGCACTGTTTATAATAGCCAAGACATGGAAGCAACCTAGATGTCCATCAGCAGATGAATGGATAAGAAAGCTGTGGTACATATACACAATGGAGTATTACTCAGCCATTAAAAAGAATACATTTGAATCAGTTCTAATGAGGTGGATGAAACTGGAGCCTATTATACAGAGTGAAGTAAGCCAGAAGGAAAAACATAAATACAGTATACTAACACATATATATGGAATTTAGAAAGATGGTAACAATAACCCGGTGTACGAGACAGCAAAAGAGACACTGATGTATAGAACAGTCTTATGGACTCTGTGGGAGAGGGAGAGGGTGGGAAGATTTGGGAGAATGGCAATGAAACATGTAAAATATCATGTAGGAAATGAGTTGCCAGTCCAGGTTCGATGCATGATGCTGGATGCTTGGGGCTGGTGCACTGGGACGGCCCAGAGGGATGGTATGGGGAGGGAGGAGGGAGGAGGGTTCGGGATGGGGAACACATGTATACCTGTGGCGGATTCATTTTGATATTTGGCAAAACTAATACAATTATGTAAAGTTTAAAAATAAAATAAAATTGGAAGAATAGAACCAAGATAAAAAAAAAAAAAAAAGAATACCCAGGACTGATCTCCTTTAGAATGGACTGATTGGATCTCCTTGCAGTCCAAGGGACTCTCAAGAGTCTTCTCCAACACCACAGTTCAAAAGCATCAATTTCTTCAGTGCTCAGCTTTCTTCACAGTCCAACTCTCATGAAAAGGCTTAAAACAATCCAATGCATAGAGACAATTAATCAGTGGTAGAGCTCAGATTTTCCCATGTTTATTTTATACCAAATCGATGTTGAATTATTATTGAGAACTATATTCTTTCTACAATGTTCCTGCATTCTTTGTTGGGTACATTAGGGGAAATGGGATCATCTTCATTTGACCTATTAAGTTAAATTTTCTCTTTTTTATGAGCTTATAGTATTTGAAAGGGAACAAAAACAGAGTATTAAGAAATAAAAAATAAAAGTATTCTGGGATAATGTACTAAAGTTCATCAGTGTTTGGGATGCTTAGAGAATACCTGGGTTAACAGTCATTCCTGAACAAAGGGTGTATTTATTTAACTGATTAATGCCTCATTATATTAATAAAGTATTGAGAAGAACTGTTTGTGTTTATTCGTTATTTTTCTGTAACTAACAATAGTCATATATAAGCTAGAAAATGTATATTAATTTTGAAATTATTCTAAGCAGCAGTCCTTATGAGGAGACTGACATTAAAGACTTGCCTTTAAAGATTTACTCTCCAAAAGAATTGCTGAAGTATTTAAAGGAAACATAATCTGAATTTCTAGAGTATGGAGGCAACTAATCTATCGTAATTTGAGAAAGAAAGAAAACAAATTCAAATAACCATCCAGAATTGGGTGAGTTAGAAGATAATGTTGAGGTTAAGGTCTGGCGTTCCTCTGCACGTAGTGAATAGTCAATGCATTTTCGTTATTGATTCATAGAGCTTTACGTGACTGTGAGTTAAATCTTTCTCAAAAGATTTTTCGTTTATACTTTGCATTCAGCTTTAAGTAATTTTTTGTGATTGTGAAAAGAATTATGATATATACTTCAAATATGAGACATATACATTATTGGTTAAAATGGTTACTTATTTCAATTGATAACTGTAATTTGGCTTTTATGCAAAAAAAAATGAGAAGTTGTCTTTCATGTCTCCAATGATTATTCATTAAATCACCTAATTTACAGCTGATATGGTGAGTCCCCTGATCTTTCTTTAATCTTTTCAAAAAGGTGTTATCATGGTTAAAGACTAAGAGAATAGGATATCTTAAAACCTGAGCTCTTATCATTGCTTTTCTTGAAAAATCTTCAGAATAGAAAACCACCATCTGGTTTTGTTCTTCTGAAAGCTCACATCACATCACAGGTGTTTTCTTGGTCATCCTTGAGTCAAAGGTATAATGAACTCTGTGGTGATTCTGACTTGCTTTATGACCTTGGGCAATTTTCTCACCTCTCTGGGCCTCTATTTTCTCATCTTTAAAATACTGATAATTGGAGGAAGTTAAAGATTTTGAGTATCCTCTATGATCCTTCTATATCCAAAATTTTATAAAACTGTACTATTATGTTTCTTCTTTTAAAAGTTGCTATTCTTGCAATGTTGGGTACAAAACTGGAGGTTCTACTGTGTATTGGTGGCCGAGAGGGAATCTTTGCTCTGCTGTGCTCAGTTGCTCAGTCATGTCCAACTCTTTGTGACCCCATAGACTGTAGCCCACCAGGCTCCTTTGTCCAAGGGGATTCTCCAAGCTAGAATACTGGAGTGGGTTGCTATGCCCTCCTCTAGGGGATCTTCCCAACCCAGGGATCGAACCTAGGTCTCCCGCATTTCAGGCTGATTATTTACTGTCTGAGCCACTAGGGAAGCCCATGAATACTGGAGTAGGTAGCCTACCCATTTTCCAGGGGATTTTCCTGACCCAGGAATTGAACCAGGGTGTCCTGCATTGCAAGCAGATTCTTTACCAGCTGAGCTACCAGGGAAGCTTCAGGGAATCTTTGTTGTTCTGTTCTAACAAATTTAGGCAGTCATTGGTTCATTTAGTTAGTATATACACATTCATCACTTATTGTATGTGTCTTAGGAATCATTTGCTTGTTAGAAACAAAAACACTTTCAAAACTGTTTTGTAAAAATGAAAGTTTTATTGAAAGAATACATGAGAATCTCACCGAACCCAAAGTTGCATATGTGATTATGGTTTCTGGACACAAGCAATGGTTAAGTTAAACTGTCCTATTTTTCACCTTGTCAGGAATTTACTACTTTTCTTTTGCATTTTGTCCATGTTGTCTTCCTTCCCCCCCTCTCTCTTCAAAGACTGTTTGCATGATCTCTCCATTTGTCTTGAGAAGAGATGAACTAGAATTATATTGTCCTGACTCCAGATCCTCATTAAAGACAGTGTCTAGCCCAGCATAGGTTAGATGTCTGTCTACACTGTAGCGGGAGAGTCATGTAAATATAAAGCGTAATGATAGATAAAGGCACAAGGCACCATTGGACAACTGAATGGAGCATCTTATCCATGTGGAAGTTGGGGTGGCATCCTGACAGATAGTGAGCTGCAGAAATGGTGGAAAGTCTCGGCACAAGTAGCACGAGAGGTATCAACTGAAAACAAATGTGTGTGTGACAGCTCAGAACCTGTGTAGTAAGCAGGATGAAGTGGGGGATGGAGGCAGGAACACCATTAGGAAGGAAGATGAGAGAGATGCCAAGGGAACTCCTGCCTGAGGCGTGGACATCTTTGAGTCAGATTCCTATGTGGCAAAAAGTGATGAAGTCAGAAGGACTTGAATGTAAAGGTTAAAAATAGTCAAGTTGCTTTATAAAAACTGCTGTTTTTTTAATAAACTGACAATGATAATTGTTGAGAATGCCAAAGCCATGGTTCTGAGATGTTTGCCATAGTTGAATCCTGCATATCTGTGAAAACCCAACATTGATGATCTCTTAAAATGTTCATTTTCCTCTGAAGAATATAAAAATGAATGGGAACTTTCTTATTATTTTATACTTTTTATAATTTTATTTCTAGCTTCTAATTAATTTTGCCATTTCTGAACACTTAGAGTTGGATATGCTTGGGTAAAATGAAAGCTGTCTACCTGCCAGAGACATTTGAGAACTTGGTTGGAAGAGAAGAAATACATTCTCACAAAACTGATAATTGGAAGTAAAACGAACACTTTGGTAGTAATGTCTTGTTTACTTATTGTTACAAACACACATACATAGCCTCATTTTCAGAGTTTGTTTTATCCAGTTTTGATAATGTTATTATAATAATGAAATGGCAGCTAGTTTATGTTGATAAAGGTACATCTGAATTCCCTTGCAGAATGGGGGAAAAAAAAATAGAGAATGTATTTCATCTGTGGTCTGCCAGTGAAAATTAAAATACAGGCTATTTATTAAATGTACTTCCATCTGGATTATTCTTGTGTACCTGATTGATATATAAAGCCCAACTAATTATGTGATTTGGCTTGGAATTTAACTCATGCTTGCTGCATCCAGGCAGCGGGTAAACTTTGTGCTTGAACAGATGACTGCTTATTTACTTGGAAAACAAAATAGACACATGTGAGGTATATTTTACTGGCCTGATTGTTAGGAGGCTGCTTTAATGTTGATCATCTTCTTAAGTGATGTAACAGGTGCATATCCCCATCAGATTATGGTTATAAATTGTCAAGAATTCACTTTGATCAAGATTATATACAAGGCCTTTAGTATCAAATCTCTTTAAATTAGGGCTTGGATAGTAAGAAACAGTTTAGTTTTCACATAAGGAAAAGTTGCTTCATGACTTGAAAGGTTGTTCTGGTGTACTTATTTTTGAAAAGTGGTTCTGGCATTTCCTTTCTTGTTTATCTTTAATAATGATAGAGTAGCATAGCTTGGGCTTCCCAGATGGCTTAGTGGTAAAGAATCCTCCTGCTAATGAAGGAGATGTGGGTTTGATCCCTCAGTCGGGAAGATCCCCAGGAGAAGGAAATGGTAACCCACTCCAGGATTCTTGCCTGGGAAATCCCATGGACAGAGGTGCCTGGTGGGGCTACAGTTCATGGGGTTACAAAAGAGTCAGACACAACAACTAAACAACAACAGCATAGCTTAGTGATTAGGTACAAAGCTAGCCTCTAGGGACAGAAGTTCTGGGGCCAAGTCTCAGCTTTTTTACTGAGAAGTAGTATGAGCATAAGTTATTTTCTTACTCCAGAAATGGAATAATGGCCTCATGAAGTAATTATAAGATTTAGGGGATTTGTTCAGTTGGTAAGTTATGTCTGATCAAACTTGAATCTCCAGCATCTTCTGCATTGACAGGTAGGTTTCTTTATTACTGAGCCACCTGGGAAGATTTCATCCTGTAGGCTGCTCCAGGTTCTGGAGGTTGCCCATTCCCATCCCCGGTATCTTCTTAGACAGCTAGAAACATTTGGTAGAGAGCACTTTTGTCTGATCTAACTTTCTTCTCATTCTGTGGGCCCTGAGTGGCTTTAGCCTGCATTTTGCCCTTGTTGGGCACTGATCATTTGACCTCCTCTTTCCCATGTTATCATCATGCTGGCAATAAGTGGGATTCTACTGTCCAGGGTCTTTGAGTTCAGCATTTTTCAAAAGGACCTTACTCATCTTTAAGTAAAATATGAAATATCACACTCCATCTCTAAGAAGCCCATATGTTTTTGAAGGACTGTAAAGTGACAGCCTGTTCACTGATAGAATGAAAACCCGGGCCCTGATTATTATATCTGGTGGGTTTTTTTTGTAGAATTGTTCTGTTCCTCAGTAAAACAACATTGTGTGTAACATTTCTGGGGGATATACTCTTTTATTTTGGCAAGGTCATAATTATTTTTATGGGCTCTTGGCTGAAACTGTTCAAAGGTAATGCATGTCTGTGCAGGTATTCATGGTGATATGCTAAAGAAGTGCTTCTCTGTAATTGGTCATGGTCTTGTGCTAGGGAATCTTTAATTTCTTAGGAAAAAAAGTGAGGTAGGCTCACTTTATTTAATATAAATAAGAGGAAAAGGCAACCCAAGTAAGATGGTAGGTGTTGCAAGAGGGCATCAGAGGGCAGACACACTGAAACCATACTCACAGAAAACTAGTCAATCTAATCACACTAGGACCACAGCCTTGTCTAACTCAATGAAACTAAGCCATGCCCGTGGGGCAACCTAAGACAGGCGGGTCATGGTGGAGAGATCTAACAGAATGTGGTCCACTGGAGAAGGGAATGGCAAACCACTTCAGTATTCTTGCCTTGAGAACCCCATGAACAGTATGAAAAGGCAAAATGATAGGATACTGAAAGAGAAACTCCCCAGATCAGTAGGTGCCCAATATGCTACCAGAGACCAGTGGAGAAATAACTCCAGAAAGAATGAAGGGATGGAGCCAAAGCAAAAAGAATACCCAGCTGTGGATGTGACTGGTGATAGAAGCAAGGTCTGACGCTGTAAAGAGCAATATTGCATAGGAACCTGGAATGTCAGGTCCATGAATCAAGGCAAATTGGAAGTGGTCAAACAAGAGATGGCAAAAGTGAATGTCGACATTCTAGGAATCAGCGAACTGAAATGGACTGGAATGGGTGAATTTAACTCAGATGACCTTTATATCTACTACCACGGGCAGGAATCCCTCAGAAGAAATGGAGTAGCCATCATGGTCAACAAAAGAGTCTGAAATGCAGTACTTGGATGAAATCTCAAAAATGACAGAATGGTCTCTGTTCGTTTCCAAGGCAAACCAATCAATATCACAGTAATCCAAGTCTATGCCCCAAACAGTAATGCTGAAGAAGCTGAACTTGAATGGTTCTATGAAGACCTACAAGACCTTTTAGAACTAACACCCAAAAGAGATGTCCTTTTCATTATAGGGGACTGGAATGCAAAAGTAGGAAGTCAAGAAACACCTGGAGTAACAGGCAAATTTGGCCTTGGTATATGGAATGAAGCAGGGCAAAGACTAATAGAGTTTTGCCAAGAAAATGCACTGGTCATAACAAACACCCTCTTCCAACAACACAAGAGAAGACTCTACACGTGGACATCACCAGATGGTCAATACCGAAATCAGATTGATTATATTCTTTGCAGCCAGAGATGGAGAAGCTCTATACAATCAGCAAAAACAAGACCAAGAGCTGACTGTGGCTCAGACCATGAACTCCTTATTGCCAAATTCAGACTAAAATTGAAGAAAGTAGGGAAAACCACTAGACCATTCAGGTATGACTTAAATCAAATCCCTTATGATTATACAGTGGAAGTGAGAAATAGATTTAAGGGCCTGGTTCTGATAGATAGAGTGCCTGATGAACTATGGAATGAGGTTCATGACATTGTACAGGAGACAGGGATCAAGACCATCCCCGTGGAAAAGAAATGCAAAAAAGCAAAATGGCTGTCTGGGGAGGCCTTACAAATAGCTGTGAAAAGAAGAGAAGTGAAAAGCAAAGGAGAAAAGGAAAGATATAAACATCTGAATGCAGAGTTCCAAAGAATAGCAAGAAGAGATAAGAAAGCCTTCTTCAGCGATCAATGCAAAGAAATAGAGGAAAACAACAGAATGGGAAAGACTAGAGATCTCTTCAAGAAAATCAGAGATACCAAAGGAACATTTCATGCAAAGATGGGCTTAATAAAGGACAGAAATGGTATGGACCTAACAGAAGCAGAAGATATTAAGAAGAGATGGCAAGAATACACAGAAGAACTGTACAAAAAAGATCTTCACGACCCAGATAATCACGATGGTGTGATCACTGGCCTAGACACAGACATCCTGGAATGTGAAGTCAAGTGGGCCTTAGAAAGCATCACTATGAACAAAGCTAGTGGAGGTGATACAATTCCAGTTGAGCTATTTCAAATCCTGAAAGATGATGCTGTGAAAGTGCTGCACTCAATACGCCAGCAAATTTGGAAAACTCAGCAGTGGCCACAGGACTGGAAAAGGTCAGTTTTCATTCCGATCCCAAAGAAAGGCAATGCCAAAGAATGCTCAAACTACTGCACAATTGCACTCATCTCACAAACTAGTAGAGTAATGCTCAAAATTCTCCAAGCCAGGCTTCAGCAATATAAGAACCATGAACTTCCAGATGTTCAAGCTGGTTTTAGAAAAGGCAGAGGAACCAGAAATCAAATTGCCAACATTCACTGGATCATGGAAAAAGCAAGAGAGTTCCAGAAAAATATCTATTTCTGCTTTTTTTTAAATTTAATTTTATTTAACTTTACAATATTGTATTGTATTTCTGCTTTCTTGACTATGCCAAAGCCTTTGACTGTGTGGATCACAATAAACTGTGGAAAATTTTGAAAGAGATGTGAATACCAGACCACCTGATCTTCCTCTTGAGAAATTTGTATGCAGGTCAGGATACAACAGTTAGAACTAGACATGGAACAACAGGCTGGTTCCAAAGAGAAAAAGAAGTACGTCAAGGCTGTATATTGTCACCCTTCTTATTTAACTTATATGCAGAGTACATCATGAAAAACGCTGGACTGGAAGAAACACAAGCTGGAATCAAGATTGCTGGGAGAAATATCAATAACCTCACATATGTAGATGACACCACCCTTATGGCAGAAAGTGAAGAGGAACTAAAAAGCCTCTTGATGAAAGTGAAAGTGGAGAGTCAAAAAGTTGGCTTAAAGCTCAACATTCAGAAAACGAAGATCATGGCATCGGGTCCCATCTCTTCATGGGAAATAGATGGGGAAACAGTGGAAACAGTGTCAGACTTTATCTTTTTGGGCTCCAAAATCACTGCAGATGGTGACTGCAGCCATGAAATTAAAAGATGCTTACTCCTTGGAAGGAAAGTTATGACCAACCTAGATAGCATATTGAAAATCAGAGACATTACTTTGCCAACAAAGGTTCATCTAGTCAAGGCTATGGTTTTTCCTGTGGTCATGTATGGATGTGAGAGTTGGACTGTGAAGAAGGCTGAGCACCGAAGAATTGATGCTTTTGAACTGTGGTGTTGGAGAAGACTCTTGAGAGTCCCTTGGACTGCAAGGAGATCCAACCAGTCCATTCTGAAGGAGATCAGCCCTGGGATTTCTTTGGAAGGAATGATGCTAAAGCTGAAACTCCAGTACTTTGGCCACCTCATGCAAAGAGTTGACTCATTGGAAAAGACTCTGATGCTGGGAGGGATTAGGGGCAAGAGAAGAAGGGGATGACAGAGGATGAGATGGCTGGATTGCATTACTGACTCGATGGACGTGAGTCTCAGTGAACTTCAGGAGTTGGTGATGGACAGGGAGGCCTGGCATGCTGCGATTCATGGGGTCGCAAAGAGTCGGCCACGACTGAGCAACTGATCTGATCTGATGCCTATTTATTTTAAATAATTTAAAATTGTATTTATTTTTGGGCGTACTGGATCTTCACTATTGTTTTGACTTTTCTCTAGTTATGGAGACTAAGGGCTACTCTCTATTTGCAATGTGTGGGCTTTTCATTGCCATGGCTTCTTTTGTTGTGGAGCACAGGCTCTAGGGTGTGGACTTCAGTAGTTGCAACACATGGGGTCAGTATTTGTGGCTCCCCGGCTCTAGAGCACAAGCTCAATGGGCTAGCTGTTCCATGGCAAGTGGGATCTTCCCAGATCAGGGACTGAACCCATGTCTCCTGCATTAGCAGGTGGATTCTTTACCACTGAGCCACCAGGGAAGCCCCTGCCTCCTATTTAAAATGAAGTATAGTTGATTTATCATATTAATTTCATGTGTATGGCATTATGATTCAGTATTTTTACAGATTGTTCTCCATTAAAAGTTATTGAAGATAAATAATTCCCTGTACTGTACAGTATATCCTGGTTGCTCATCATTTTATATACTGTATTTTGTATCTCTTAATCCCATACCCCTAACTTGCTCCCACCTTCCCTCTCCCCAACAAAGTAATGGTTAGTTTGTTTTCTATACCTATGTGTCTGTTTCTGTTTTGCTATAGACATTCACTTGTGTTATTTTTTAGATAATACATATAAGTGATATCATACAGTATTTGTCTTTCTCTCTCTGACTTATTTCACTAAGCATAATATCCTCTAGTTCCATTCACATTGTTGCAAAGGACAGAATTTTATTCTTGTTTTGGATGAATAATATTCCATTGCATATATACCAAACCTTCTTTATCCATCCATCTGCTGATGGACACTTGGGTTGCTTCTATATCTTGGCTATTGTTGATAGTGCTACCCTGAACACTGAGGTGCATGTATCTTTTCAAACTGGTGTTTGCATTTTTCTAGATGTATACCCAAGAATAGAATCGCTGGGTTGTGTGGCAGGTCTATTTTTTTTTAATTATTATTATTATTTTACTTTACAATATTGTATTGGTTTTGCCATACATCATTTCTAGGGAATCCTCCATATCATTTCCATACTGGCTGCACTAATTCATATTCCCACTAACAGAGTACAAGGGTTCCCTTTTCTAAGCATCCTCACGAGCATTTATTATTTGTAGACATTTTGATGCTAGTCATTCTGACTGATGTGAGGTGATTTCTCATTTTGATTTTGACTTGCATTTCCCTGGTGATTAATGATGTTGAGAATCTTTTCACATGCCAGTTGGCCATCTGTATATCTTCTTTGGAAAAATGTTTATTCAGGTCTTCTGCCTGTTTCTTTCTTTTTTTCTTTTTTTGATTGGGTTTGTTTTTATTATTTTTTTGATATTGTGTTGCATGAGCTGTTTGTATATGTTGAATATTAACCCCATATCCATCATATCATTTGCAAATATTTTCTCCAGTTCCTTCTGTGGTCTTTTCATTTTGTTGGTGGTTTCCTTTCAGTTTAATTAGATCCCATTTGTTTATTTTTATTTCATTTCTTTTGCCTTAGGAGACAGATTCAAAAAAATATTGCCACAATTTATGTCAAAGAATGTTCTGCCTATGTTCTTTTTTAGGAGATTGATGGTTTCTGGCCTTACATTTAGCTCTCTAATTAATTTTGAGTTTAGTTTTGTATGTGGTGTTAGAGAATGTTCTAATTTCATTCTTTTACATGTGGTTTGTCCAGTTTTCCCAGCACAACTTATTGAAGAGACTTCTTTCTACTGTATTTTTTTGCCTCCTTTGTCATAGATTAATTGGCTGTAGGTGTGTGGGTTTATTTCTGAGCTCATTATTTTGTTCCATTGCCTGTCCTTAATTATCAATAAATGGCTCAAAGTATGAACTTATTTTCCAGGTTACAGTGAAACGATAAGAGTTTCAAAATTCATAAACTTCCTCCTAAAGCTCTAGCCCCTCTCAATGTCTTCATGCAAGAATAACATACAAGAAACTGACAAATTTTATTTTGTCAAGGTCCAAAAGGTATGATCATCATGATCATCACCTTCATGCTTCTCTGGGCCACCATACCACTGGGAACTGCAAGTGAGAAGAGCTGCCCTGTGGCCCAGGCTCTCTGGTTCGAATAGACTGAGAGGACCAATTCGTTTCCTGCTTCTCATTCTATTTTTGTTTCTCACTGCTATGAGAAGACTAGAATTCCCAGCTTATGCATCAGTGCTCATATTCTCACCCTATTCTGGATATCCCCTTCCTTTTCATGCCATCCCAAACACCTCCATTGTGCACCCCACAACTATCTTTAGCCAGCTTCTCCATTCCACATTCTCTTCACCTACTTTGACCAAGTGAAACCTAAATTTCCTCTGATGACACTGCAGTCCTCTTGAGTAAAGGCCATAATTTTTTTCTCTCCAGTAATACGCTGTGGTTGGTAGAAATGAACTGGATATCCTATACTGGCATCTTATCACCTCTTCTCCATCTTCCTTCAAAAGAGAAGCACCCCACAATAATTCTTTTCGTTGCTGTCATTGGTTGCCCACACATGTAGTTATTGTGGCAGGCTGGTTAAAAATGTATGCTCTGGAGTCCAATATTGCCTGGGTTTGAATTCCAAGGCTCCTACTTGTATGAGTTCTGGTATGCCGCTTAATTTCTGTGCTTCAGCTTCCTTGTCAGGAAAATGAAGTTTCTTATGAGAAGCAGGATAATAAATGAAAGGTTCTTAAAACAATGTTTGAAACATAGTATATGATTGATAAATGTGAGATATTATTTTTAAAAGTAATTTTCACTTCCATATGCTTATCTTCATCAATGACTATAGTGTATCTAAAGTCTGAATTTTAGGCAAAGTGCCTTCTTCCCTTCCAGCTTACTTCCTCTGATGTTTCCTCTCTAGCATTTCTTCCTTTCCACGAGGATCACCAAGTTTCACATCCTATTGCATTTAACTCCCAATCAGTATCCACATCATTGCTACCTTTCTTGGTCATGTTAGAACCTATGGGCCATCTTCAGAGTTCCTGTCATTTAACATTAACTCCTTTCTTGCTCTCTCCTTTCTTCATATTCATCTGGCAAAACCACAACTTTACTTAACCTGTTTTCGTACCTATTCTGCTAGATCCAGGCAACTAAATATTCAAGGAAAAAGACACATAACTTTCAGATTAATGAATATAAATCTCAAATGACAACCCAATGCTACCCATCAATCTTACTGAACTTTCTAGTCCATTCATTTTTACATACTCCAAAATGATTGTCTCACATCTTCTCTCTCTTTCAACCTATAACTCTCCCGCCACTTCATCCTTTTATTTTTCTGATTATCTTTCTAATACATTGACTCTTTCCCCTTGGTCTTCTTTGCTTGCTACCTATTAATATTGTAATTGTTCTGCTTAATAAATCCCTCAAAACTTAATGGCTTTAAATGATCATTCCTAATTATCTTTCTCAGTTTTTGTGGGTCAGGAATTTGGGAGTGACTTGGGGTATCATGTAGTTGCAATCAGTTGTTAGCAGGGTCTGCAGTCATCTGAAGGCTTAACTTGGACTGACTCACTCATATGGCTTCTCTATGGTGCTACTTGAGTATCCTCACAACATGGTAACTGACTTTCCTTTGAGTAAGCGAAGAGATGCTGCGATGCTTTATATGACCAAACCTTGAAAGTCTTGCACCTTTACTTCTACAGTGTTCTGTTGGTCACACACACTAACCCTGATTTGTTGTTGGTGGAGTGTTGGAGTCACTGCCCAAGGGCATGGATACCAGGACATGAGGATACCAGGAGATGAGCCATCTTAGAGATTGTTACCACTACAAATCAGCTTGATGGCTAAATAATGACATTCCCTGTATCTCTGCCTAGACATTTCTTTTTTTCTGTATCTATACTCTCTCCTCTGGTGCTCTTATCTAGTCTTATGGTATTATATATCATATATAAGCTGTTGACACTCAAGTTTATCTCCACTCCTAAACACAAGAGCTGTACATTCAAATTCTCACTTGACATTTTCAGTTAGATGTCTGATAGGTGTTTAAAACTTCCTTCTCAAATATCTCCTAAGCTTCCTCATCTCATGGAATGACATCAGCATCTGTCCAGTCACTCAAGTCAGAAATCTGAATTTTACCTTTCCCTGATGTAATTCTTAACAATACCTTCCAACCATACCTAAATTTGTCTACTTTGCTTCATCTCTATTGACACTCTCCTAATCCAACACATCTTCATCTCTCGTCTAATCTAGATCAAGAGCTCCTGACTGGCCTTTCTATTTCCCATTATTCACTCACTAGAGAGATTTTTTAAAAAGAGTATTATTATATTATGTGTTTGTTGTCATTGTTCAGTCACTAAGCTGTGTCTGACTTTTCGTGACACTGTGGATTATAGCTCCTCTGTCCATGGGATTTCCCAGACCAAGAATACTGGAGTGGGTAGCTATGCCCTCCTCCAGGGGATCTTCCTGACCCAGGGTTTGAACCTGGGCTTCTCTTGCATTGGCAGTCGGGTTCTTTACCACTAGCACTACCTGGGAAGCCCTTAATGTGTTTCAACACCTCTCTTGGCTTCCCATTTCACTTAGAATGACATCCCACTTCCTCACCTCACCTAAAAGACCTTCCACGTGTGGCGTCTGCACACCTCTCTGACCCTGTTTCCTATCACGTCTTCCCTTGTTTACAACATTCCATTCACCCTTGGTTACCTTCTGATCTTGAAACATGCCAGCACATCCCAAAACATGGCCTTTTGTGCTGGTTTTCACTCTGAAATGCTCTTGCCCTGGATCTTGGTGGTGTCATTCTTTTCTCGTCATTCAGGTCTTGGCTTACATGTCCAGAGAGGACAGTAAGGCCTCCTCAGAGAGGCCAGTCCTTCTCATACAGTCTAAAGCAGCTCCAGGTCATTCTCTAACACATTTTATTTTCTGCATAACACTTAATGACACGGGCAATTTCTTGCTCCTTTGTCTGCTGTTTGTACCCTTCAGTAGAACGTAAGCTCCATAAATGCAGAGGCCTTAAGTCCCTTGTTCATTTCCAGTACCTAGAGTAGTGCTTGGCTTATGTTAAAGACTCAGAAAATGAGTAGTTGAATGGAATAATAAATAGTTGTTAACTGGTCACTCACTAAGGTACCCTTCTTTGAATCATTTAAATTGAATTATCCCTGGAAATAATAATAATAATTATATAGATAGATATATATGAACTATTTAATTGGAAGACAAGTCTTTGGCACATTCTGGTCCAGAGAAAACAATTCAAAGAGGCATCTTCTTTTCTTCTGTAAGGCAAATATTGTCTTCTTAATACATAACATTTCTCTTTCCTTTTATGCATTCTGTTGTAAGAATTGAATACTCTTTATTGTTCTTGGTGTTTAAGCAAATTTACCTACATTTTAAGAATGTTATAATTTCTGTTATAGATAATTATGCCTTTGGGGTACTACAGGCTTAAGGAGTCTTGTGTTAACAAAAATGTGTGTTCATTTATGCTGTTTGCTATGGCATTTTGGGGCTTCCCTAGTGGCTCAGCAGTTAAAAAAAAAAAAAAAAAAAAAGGCCATCTGCAATGCAGGACATGTAGCTTGATCCAAAAGTCTACAAGCAATAAATGCTGGAGTTCAGTTCAGTTCAGTCGCTCAGTCGTGTCTGACTCTTTGCGACCCCATGAATCACAGCAAGCCAGGCCTCCCTATCCATCACCAACTCCCAGAGTTCACTCAGACTCACATCCATCGAGTCAGTGATGCCATCCAGCCATCTCATCCTCTGTCGTCCCATTCTCCTCCTGCCCCCAATCCCTCCCAGCATCAGTCTTTTCCAATGAGTCAACTTTTCGCATGTGGTGGCCAAAGTACTGGTGTTTCAGCTTTAGCATCATTCCTTCCAAAGAAATTCCAGAGCTGATCTCCTTCAGAATGGACTGGTTGGATCTCCTTGCAGTCCAAGGGACTCTCAAGTGTCTTCTCCAACACCACAGTTCAAAAGCATCAATTCTTCGGCGCTCAGCCTTCTTCACAGTCCAACTCTCACATCCATACATGACCACAGGAAAAACCATAGCCTTGACTAGACAGACCTTTGTTGGCAAAGTAATGTCTCTGCTTTTGAATATGCTATCTAGGTTGGTCATAACTTTCCTTCCAAGGAGTAAGCGTCTTTTAATTTCATGGCTGCAGTCACCATCTGCAGTGATTTTGGAGCCCACAAAAATAAAGTCTGACACTGTTTCCACTCTTTCCCCATCTATTTCCCATGAAGTGATGGGACCAGATGCCATGATCTTTGTTTTCTGAATGTTGAGCTTTAAGCCAACTTTTTCGCTCTCCACTTTCACTTTCATCAAGAGGCTTTTGAGTTCCTCTTCACTTTCTGCCATAAAGGTGGTGTCATCTGCATACCTGAGGTTATTGATACTTCTCCCAGCAATCTTGATTCCAGCTTGTGTTTCTTCCAGTCCAGTATTTCTCATGATGTACTCTGCATAGAAGTTAAATGAACAGGGTGACAATATATAGCCTTGACGTACTCCTTTTCCTATATGGAACCAGTCTGTTGTTGCATGTCCAGTTGTAACTGTTGCCTCCTGACCTGCATACAGATTTCTCAAGAGGCAGGTCAGGTGGTCTGGTATTCCCATCTCTTTCAGAATTTTCCACGTTTATTGTGAACCACACAGTCAAAGGCTTTGGCATAGTCAAGAAAGCAGAAATAGATGTTTTTCTGGAACTCTCTTGCTTTTTCCATGATCCAGCAGATGTTGGCAATTTGATCTCTGGTTCCTCTGCCTTTTCTAAAACCAGCTTGAACATCTGGAAGTTCGCGGTTCACGTATTGCTGAAGCCTGGCTTGGAGACTTTTGAGCATTACTTTACTAGTATGTGAGATGAGTGCAATTGTGCGGTAGTTTGAGCATTCTTTGGCATTGCCTTTCTTTGGGATCGGAATGAAAACTGACCTTTTCCAGTCCTGTGGCCACTGCTGAGTTTTCCAAATTTGCTAGCGTATTGAGTGCAGCACTTTCACAGCATCATCTTTCAGAATTTGGAATAGCTCAATTGGAATTCCATCACCTCCACTAGCTTTGTTCATAGTGATGCTTTCTAAGGCCCACTTGACTTCACATTCCAGGATGTCTGGCTCTAGGTCAGTGATCACACCATCATGATTATCTGGGTCATGAAGATCTTTTATGTACAGTTCTTCTGTGTATTTTTGCCACCTCTTCTTAACATCTTCTGCTTCTGTTAAGTCCATACCATTTCTGTCCTTTATCGAGCTCATCTTCACATGAAATGTTCCCTTGGTATCTCTAATTTTCTTGAAGAGATTTCTAGTCTTTCCCATTCTGTTGTTTTCCTCTATTTCTTTGCATTGATTGGTGAGGAAGGCTTTGTTATCTCTCCTTGCTATTCTTTGGAACTCTGCATTCAGATGTGTATATCTTTCCTTTTCTCCTTTGCTTTTCACTTCTCTTCTTTTCACAGCTATTTGTAAGGCCTCCCCAGACAGCCATTTTGCTTTTTTGCATTTCTTTTAGGAACGGCGGTTGCGCGGGCACAGGAGGGCCTAGAGGAGCTATCACACGTTGAAGGTCAGGAGGGCAGCAGTGAGGACATAACCCTCATCCAAGGTAAGGAGCAACGGCTGTGCTTTGCTCGAGCAGTTGTGAAGAGATACCCCACGCCCAAGGTAAGAGAAACCCAAGTAAGATGGTAGGTGTTGAAAGAGGGCACCAGAGGGCAAACACACTGAAACCATACTCACAGAAAACTAGTCAATCTAATCACACTAGGACCACAGCCTTGTCTAACTCAATGAAACTAAGCCATGCCTGTGAGGCCACCCAAGACGGGCGGGTCATGGTGGAGAGATCTGTCAGAATGTGGTCCACTGGAGAAAGGAATGGCAAACCACTTCAGTATTCTTGCCTTGAGAACCCCATGAACAGTATGAAAAGGCAAAATGATAGGATACTGAAAGAGAAACTCTCCAGCTCAGTAGGTGCCCAATATGCTACTGGAGAAGAGTGGAGAAATAACTCCAGAAAGAAAGAAGGGATGGAGCCAAAGCAAAAAGAATACCCAGCTGTGGATGTGACTGGTGATAGAAGCAAGGTCCGATGCTGTAAAGAGCAATATTGCATAGGAACCTGGAATGTCAGGTCCATGAATCAAGGCAAATTGGAAGTGGTCAAACAAGAGATGGAAAGAGTGAATGCCAATATTCTAGGAATCAGCGAACTAAAATGGACCAGAATGGGTGAATTTAACTCAGATCACCTTTATATCTACTACTTCTTAGGCAGGAATCCCTCAGAAGAAATGGAAGTGAAGTGACGTGAAGTGAAGTGAAGTCGCTCAGTCATGCCCAACTCTTTTCGACCCCATGGATAGTAGCCTGCATCAAGCTCCTCCATCCATGGGATTTTCAAGGCAAGAATTACTGAAGTGGGTTGCCATTTCCTTTTCCAGGGAATCTTCCCAATCCAGGGATTGAACCCAGGTCTTCCGCATTGCAGGCAGATGCTTTAACCTCTGAGCCACTTCTGCCTCAGAAGAAACGGAGTAGCCATCATTGTCAACAGAAGAGTCCAAAATGCAGTACTTGGATGCAATCTCAAAAATGACAGAATGATCTCTGTTCGTTTCCAAGGCAAACCAATCAATATCACAGTAATCCAAGTCTATGCCCCAACCAGTAATGCTGAAGAAAGGGAAGTTGATGGTTCTATGAAGACCTACAAGACCTTTTAGAACTAACACCCCAAAAAGATGTCCTTTTCATTATAGGGGACTGGAATGCAAAAGTAGGAAGTCAAGAAACACCTGGAGTAACAGACAAATTTGGCCTTGGAATATGGAATGAAGCAGGGCAAGACTAATAGAGTTTTGCCAAGAAAATGCACTGGTCATAGCAAACACCCTCTTCCAACAACACAAGAGAAGACTCTACACATGGACATTACCAGATGGTCAACACCGAAATCAGATTGAATATATTCTTTGCAGCCAAAGATGGAGAAGTTCTATACAGTCAACAAAAACAAGACCAGGAGCTGACTGTGGCTTAGATCATGGACTCCTTATTACCAAATTCAGACTTAAATTGAAGAAAGTAGGGAAAACCCCTAGACCATTCAGGTATGACCTAAATCAAATCCCTTATGATTATTCAGTGGAAGTGAGAAATAGATTTAAGGGCCTAGATCTGATAGATAGAGTGCCTGGTGAACTATGGAATGAGGTTCGTGACATTGTATAGGAGACAGGGATCAAGACCATCCCCATGGAAATGCTAGAGAGGATGTGGAGAAAAGGGAACCCTCTTACACTGCTGGTGGGAATGCAAACTAGTACAGCCACTATGGAGAACAGTGTGGAGATTCCTTAACAAACTGGAAATAGAACTGCCTTATGACCCAGCAATCCCACTGCTGGGCATACACACCGAGGAAACCAGAATTGAAAGAGACACGTGTACCCCAATGTTCATCACAGCACTGTTTATAATAGCCAGGACATGGAAGCAACCTAGATGTCCATCAGCAGATGAATGGATAAGAAAGCTGTGGTACATATACACAATGGAGTATTACTCAGCCATTAAAAAGAATACATTTGAATCAGTTCTAATGAGGTGGATGAAACTGGAGCCTATTATACAGAGTGAAGTAAGCCAGAAAGAAAAATACCAATACAGTATACTAATGCATATATATGGAATTTAGAAAGATGGTAACGATAACCCTGTATGCAAGACAGCAAAAGAGACACAGATATATAGAACAGTCTTTTGTACTCTCTGGGAGAGGGAGTGGGGAGATGACTTGGGAGAAAGGCATTAAAACATGTATAATATTATATAAGAAATGAATCGCCAGTCCAGGTTTGATGCAGGATACAGGAAGCTGGGGCTGGTGCACTGGGATGACCCAGATGGATGGTATGGGGAGGGAGGGGGAAGGGGGGCTCAGGATTGGGAACATGTGTACACCCGTGGTGGATTCATGTTGATATATGGCAAAACCAATACCATATTGTAAAGTAAAAAAAAAAAAGAAAAAAGAAAAAAAGAAATGTCCTTGTTTACCTTTTAGACTTTTTTTTTCTCTTTTTTCCTCTCTTATCACCTGAGGAAATACATGCTGCATAGCTGACACTCAGTCTGGATCGGTGGGTACCTTGTCCTCTTCATGCTGGCCTGAGACCCACCTGAGTGAGCAGGACACTGAAATTATGTGTTGGTTAACTTGCCTCCATTCCATTAAATTTTATGTCAGGATGTTTTATGAAACATAGCTAATTCTGTGAGTTTAACTACACAAATATTTGTTGATGTTTGTTCAACACCTGCTAATCAGATACAATTCTGAATTCAGTAACAAATACCCCATAGATTTTAGACATTTCCAGAATAATTAATGATACCAGCTGTAACAGTTATTAGAGTTCTATCAGAGATACAAAACTATATTTATATCCACATTTATATCTATAGCTATAGTTGATCCTCGTTATTTCTGGATACCATATTTGTGAATTCACCTACTTGCTAAAATTTTTTGCAACCCCCAAGTCAATATTTGCAATGCTTTTGTAATCACTTTTGGACATGCACAGAGTGACAAAAAATTGCCTTTCATGTATGTTCCCAACTGAGGGTAGAGGTTAGATGCCCTGAATTCTTGCTTAAATTCTCATACTGTGAACGAAAGGGTTTTTTTGGGGGGGATGGGGAGCACAGTCTAAAGTCTAATGTACCATATTTTTCATACTTTTGTTCGTTTTTTTTGGTGATTTCACTGTTTAAAGTGGCCTTTAAGTGTAGTGCTGAAGGGCTGTACAGTGTTCTTAAGCACAGGAAGACTGTGATCTGCCTTATGGAGGAAAATCTGTGTTCTGGACAAGCTTCCCTTGGCCATGAGTCATAGTGCTATTGGCTGTGAGATCAATGTTTATAAGTCTGCAATAGGATACATCCATAAATAGGAAAAAGAAATTCACTGCTTTGCACATGAAACCACTCTTCAAAGTGTTAAGATAAAACTAGAGTGTGTGATGAAGCTATGGAAATGATGATAAAGTGGCTAAGATAATGCATTCATGAGCTAATGACCCATTAAAAGAGCATAGTGGACAGCAATGACGTGAGGTTGAGAGCCAAAGAAATTTAAAGCCATGTTACCCATGACTAGAAAAACATTTCTGGGCTAGTGCTACCTTGCTGACACATTTCAAAAGATGATACCATATTTAAAAAAATGTTGAAGATGAGGTAAGTTCTGCAGATCAAGAAGCTATAAGAAGAATTTTAAAAATACCTGCTAAATGGTTGACAAGAAAAGGGTTATGTGAAACAGCAGATTTTCAGCATTGATGAGGCTGGCTTCTTTTGCAAGGACAGTTCAGTTCAGTTCAGTCTCTCAGTCGCATCCGACTCTTTGTGACCCCATGTGACCCCATGAACTGCAGCACGCCAGGCCTCCCTGTCCATCACCAACTCCCGGAGTTCACCCAAACACAGGTTCATTGAGTTGGTGATGCCATCCAACCATCTTATCATCTGTTGTTCCCTTCTCTTCCCGCCCTCAATCTTTCCCAACAATAGGGTCTTTCCCAATGAGTCAGCTCTTTGCATCAGTTGGCCAAAGTATTGGATTTTCAGCTTCAACATCAGTCCTTCCAATGAACACCTTTAGGATGGACTGGTTGGATCTCCTTGCAGTCCAAGGGACTCTCAAGAGTCTTCTCCAACACCACAGTTCAAAAGCATCAATTCTTTGATGCTCAGCTTTCTTTATAGTCCAACTCTCACATCCATACATGACTACTGAAAAAACCATAGCCTTGACTAGAAGGACCTTTGCTAACAAAGTAATGTCTCTGCTTTTTAATATACTGTCTAGGTTGGTCATAACTTTCCTTCCAAAGAGTAGCGTCTTTTAATTTCATGGCTGCAATCACCATTTGCAGTGATTTTGGAGCCCACAAAAATAAGGTCTCACACTGTTTCCATTGTTTTTCCATCTATTTGCCATGAAGTGATGGGACTAGATGCCATGATCTTAGTTTTCTGAATGTTGAGCTTTAAGCCCACTTTTCCCACTATCCTCTTTCACTTTCAAGAGGCTCTTTAGTTCTTCCTCACTTTCTGCCATAAGGGTGGTGTCATCTGCATATCTGATGTTATTGATATTTCTCCCAGCAATCTTGATTCCAGCTTGTGCTTCTTCCAGCCCAGCATTTCTCATGATGTACTCTACATGTAAGTTAAATAAGCGGAGTGACAATATACAGCCTTGCTGTACTCCTTTTCCTATTTGTAACCAGTCTGTTGTTCCATGTCCAGTTCTGATTGTGGCTTCCTGACCTGCAAACAGGTTTCTCAAGAGGCAGGTCAGGTGGTCTGGTATTCCCATCTCTTGAAGAATTTTCCACAGTTTATTGTGATCCACACAGTCAAAGGCTTTGGCATAGTCAATAAAGTAGAAATAGATGTTTTTCTGGAGCTCTCTTTGTTTTCCAATGATCCAGCAGATGTTGGCAATTTGATCTCTGGTTCCTCTGCCTTTTCTAAATCCAGCTTGAACATCTGGAAGTTCACGGTTCACCTATTGCTGAAGTCTGGCTTCAAGAATTTTGAGCATTACTTTACTAGTGTGTGCCACCACCGCTAAGTCACTTCAGTCGTGTCCGACTCTGTGCGACCCCATAGACAGCAGTCTACCAGGCTCCGCCATTCCTGGGATTCTCCAGGCAAGAACACTAGCGTATGGGGTGAGTGCAATTGTGCAGTAGTTTGCACACTCTTTGACATTGCCTTTCTTTGGGATTGGAATGAAAACTGACTTTTTCCAAGTCAGTGGAAAAGGCTACTGTGACCACTGATGAGTTTTCCATATTTGCTGACAAATTGAGTGCAGCACTTTCACAGCATCATCTTTCAGGATTTGAAGTAGCTCAACTGGAATTCCATCACCTCCACTAGCTTTGTTTGTAGTGATATTTTCTAAGGCTCAGTTGACTTCACATTCCAGGATGTCTGGCTCTAAGTGAGTGATCATCATTATCTTGGTCGTGAAGATCTTTTTTGTACAGTTCTTCTGTGTATTCTTGCCACCTCTTCTTAACATCTTCTTCTTCTGTTAGTTCCATGCAATTTCTGTCCTTTATTGAGCCCATCTTTTCATGAAATGTTCCCTTGGTGTCTCTAATTTTCTTGAAGAGATCTCTAGTCTTTCCCATTCTATTGTTTTCCTCTATTTCTTTTCATTGATTGGTGAGTAAGGCTTTGTTTTCTCTCCTTGCTATTCTTTGGAACTCTGCATTCAGATGCTTGTATCTTTCCTTTTCTCCTTTGCTTTTGGCTTCTCTTCTTTTCACGGCTATTTGTAAGGCCTCCTTTTTGCCTTTTTGCATTTCTTTTTGTTGGGGAAGGTCATCAGGCGCTCTGTCTATCAGATGTAGTCCCTTAAATCTATTTCTCACTTCCACTATATAATCATAGGGGATCTGATTTAGGTCATACCTGAATGGTCTAGTGGTTTCCCCTACCTTCTTTAATTTAAGTCTGAATTTGGCAATAAGGAGTTCACGATCTGAGCCACAGTCAGCTCCCAGTCTTGTTTTTGTTGACTGTATAGAGCTTCTCCATCTTTGGCTGCAAAGAATATAATCAATCTGATTTCAGTGTTGACCATCTGGTGATGTCCAGGATCTTCTCTTGTGTTGTTGGAAGAGGGTGTTTGCTATAACCAGTGTGTTCTCTTGGCAAAACTCTATTAGTCTTTGCCCTGCTTCATTCCGTATTCCAAGGCCAAATTTGCCTGTTACTCCAGGCGTTTCTTGACTTCCTACTTTTGCATTCCAGTCCCCTATAATGAAAAGGACATCTCTTTTGGGTGTTAGTTCTAGAAGGTCTTGTAGGTCTTCATAGGACCATTCAACTTCAGCTTCTTCAGCGTTACTGGTCGGAGCATAGACTTGTATTACTGTGATATTGAATGGTTTGCCTTGGAAATGAACAGAGATCATTCTCTCATTTTTGAGATTGCATCCAAGTACTGCATTTCGGACTCTTTTGTTGACCATGATGGCTACTCCATTTCTCCTAAGGGATTCCTGCCTGTGGTAGTAGATATAATGGTCATCTGAGTTAAATTTACCCATTCCAGTCCATTTTAGTTCACTGATTCCTAGAATGTTGACATTCACTCTTGGCATATCCTGCTTGACCACTTCCAGTTTGCCTTGATTCATGTACCTAACATTCCAGGTTCCTATGCAATATTGCTCTTTACAGTATTGGACCTTGCTTCTATCACCAGTCTCATCCACAACGGGATGTTGTTTTTGCTTTGGCTCCATCCCTTCATTCTTTCTGGAGTTATTTCTCCACTGATCTCCAGTAGCATATTGGGGACCTACTGACCCGGGGTGTTCATCTTTCAGTGTCCTATCTTTTTGCCTTTTCCTACTGTTCATGGGGTTCTCAAGGCAAAAATACTGAAGTGGTTTGCCATTCCCTTCTCCAGTGGGCCATATTTTGTCAGAACTCTCCACCATGACCCGTCCATCTTGGGTGGCCCCACACAGCATGGCTTAGTTTCACTGAATTAGACAAAGCTGTGGTCCATGTGACCAGATTGGCTAGTTGTCTGTGATTGTGGTTTCAGTCTGTCTGCCCTCTGAAGCCCTCTCTCAGCTCCTACTGTCTTACTTGAGTTTCTCTTACCTTGGACATGGGGTATCTCTTCACGGCTGCTCCAGCAAAATGCAGCTGCTGCTCCTAACCTTGGACATGTGGTAGCTCCTCCCGACCGCTCCTGTGCTGCACAGCTGCCACTTTTTGCAAGGACAGTTTCAAGTAAACCTATTTAATGAAAGTGGCTTCCAAATTCCCTGGCTTTAAATAACTCAAAGATCACGAAACTAATTATTTGTAATAAATATATATTAAATAAAGTGTCTTTAAACAGAAACACACAAGAAAACAAGATTATGTAATGATTGGTTGGCAAAAATAGAGTGACCAGAGGCTAGAGGAGTCTATGTATCTCCCCATAGGAGCAATGGTTCCATATTCACTAGTTGTGAAGTGTTCTTGGCAACTTTGTGGAAGATAACTACTGTAAATAACAAGAATTGGCTCCTCTTCAAGGAATATGATTGGTTTATGTGATTGTGGGATCTTTCTGGGAAGTCCAAAATCTATAGGACCTAAACTAGCCAACCAGAAACCCCTGGGCAAGTGCTTGCAATGCAGCCCAGAAGCAAAACTTCTCCATTCAAGGAAACTTGTTTTGCTCTTATCATCATTTGACTGATCAGATGAGGATCTCCCGGTTTATTGAGGCTAATATTTACCAAAAGTCAAATGACTGTAGATGTTAAGCACAACAACAAAACTTTCACAGCAACACTAGACTAGTGTTTACTTGTATAACTGGGTACCACAGCCTAGTCAAGCTGACACATGGAACTACCCATCACACTAATATAATCATCTTTTTTTGGAAAAAAACAATTGGAGTATATTTGCTTTACACTATTGTGTTAGTTTCTGCTGTACTGCAAAGTGAATCAGTTATATGTATAGTATATCCCCTCTCTTTTGTATTTCTTTGCCATTTCGGTTACCACAGAGTATTGAATAGAGTTTCCTGTGCTGTAGTGTAGAATCTTGTTAGATATTATACGTCTCTCTCTAGCTCACCTACTCCAGTGTTCTTGCCTGGAGAATCCCAGGGACAGAGAAGCCTGGTAGGCTGCCGTCTATGGAGTCATGGAGAGTCAGACACGACTGAAGCAACTTAGCAGCAGCAGCAGCTCTCTAGCTCTAACTTGGTTACTCACTGGTGTCTGATTCTTTGTAACCCCATAGACTACAGCCTCCCAGGCTCCACTGTCCTTGGGATTTTCCAGGCTAGAATACTGGTGTGGGTTGCTACTTCCTTCTCTAGGGGATCCTTCTGACCCAGGGATTGAACCTATGTCTGCTGCATTGGCAGGCAGATTCTTTACAATGCACCATGTGGAAAACCCATTTTATACACAGTAGTATATATATGTCAATCCCAATCTTCCAATTCATTCCATGCCCCTTTCCCCACCTTAGTGTCATATGTTTGTTCTCTATGGCTGTGTCTCTATTTCTGCTTTGCAGATAGGTTCATCTGTACCATTTTTCTAAATTCCACATATATGAGTTAATAGCTGATATTCATTTTTCTCTTTCTGACTTACTTCACTATGTATGACAGTCTCTAGGTCCATCCATGCCTCTGCAAATGGCACAAAGTCTGGTTCCTTTTAATAGCTGAGCCATTGAGTGTTTTCTGTGTTCAGGCACTGTTGTCAATACCTCCATGCTTATTTAACCACCACAGCAATCTTTTGCAGCTGGTACTATTATATATGCATGTGATGGATGAACAAATGGAGACATAAGTAAGCAGAAATGACCTGCTCAGGTTCATGCAGCATGTGTGATGAAGATGAAAATCAGCTCTAACTCTAGCCCTAAAACCTGCCTCCTGGGTCCCTCCTCTGAATCAATTCATTCACTCTCTGATGTAAAAAGAAAGCTAGCTATGGCAGGAAATATCTTAACTTCATAAGTGGACGGGATTTTTACACTAAAGAACAGTACCACCTTGGCTGATATCAAGGGATATACTCAATTTGGAAGGGTCTAGGCTTCTGCATGGGTATTGTTCTCCTTCTGTCATGATCTTTACCTCTGTCCACCTAACTCAGGCTCAGCCTGGTTCTGTGTTTGATGAGACCACAATTGTGACTTGATGGGCTATTTTAGCTATTATCTCTTTTTTAACTAGCCTGGGAAAGGCCAATGCATGTTACAGAGTCAAATACTGTTGAGAAACAAAGTTCACATAAAGAGATTCAATGAATTGTGTTCTGAAAATGTTTACACAGAATTGAAATAACCTCAGAGGTCCCAGGTTATCTCCATAATCACAGTATGGCTTAATACAGTTGTTAACTAAACCGTTAACTGCCTCGAGGTAGAAGGATCTGTGATTGCTGGAAATACCCCTTAGAAATGTTTCAGTTGTAAAAAGCAAAACAAGCAAAAGTAGAACTGCAAATTACCAAGTGCTAAAATTGAAGTAAAAATAAAGTTAAATACAATTGAATGTCACAAAAATCTGATAATGACATTCCAACACAAATAGCATGGGAAATACGGCACACTCCAAGAGACTGATTTTTCAGCTATTTCCATAATGTGATTCAAAAGTTTTTTCTGTTTAGTTTGTAGAACTCTTGAAATAATCCATGATTTTCTGGATTAAGGAAGCAGGTCACCCATCTACTTACTAACGTAGTCCCAAGAAAGTACCTTGAAACTGTGAGCAAAACTTAAGATGCATAGATATCCTAGGTAGAGGCGAAGGTATTCAAATGCTGTGTCTCCCACCACTCCATGCAAGATCAGATCAGGCCAGCTAAGGCACATGGCTCCATCAGATAGAGGCCAACTCATATGAGTGTTTGAGAAGAAATACATCATCTGTAGCATCACCCTTTCTCTCTCCCAAAGAACATGTGGAGGAGTACAAAGATAGAATGGCAACATGAATCAGAAAGGAGTGAATCATGATTTAAGCAAGTTTGCAACTGCTTGGTGAGGTGAGAGGTGTTTCAACATATATTTTAAGATGCATCTTATACTTAAGAGTATGAAGGAGCGTGGTTGATCATCATGCTATAAAAAAGGTAAAAAGAATTGAACCTTATTATTAAAAGTAAGTTATATTTATTTTCCCCAGTAAAGTGCTGGATGTAGGTCTTCAAAGAAATGTGACTGAATAGTTTCAGGTACATTAATGTAATGTGGAAACGGACATTTTGAAAAAAAAAGTAGGCCTTGTGTTGTCAAGAGTTTCCTAAGTGACACTAGTGGTAAAGAACCTACCTGCCAATGCAGGTAGACCTAAGAGACTCGGGTTTAATCACTAGGTTGGGAAGATGCCCTGGAGGAGGGCACTGCAACCCACTCCAGTATTCCTGCCTGGAGAATCCCTTGGATAGAGGAGCCTTGTGGGCTACAGTCTGTAGGGTCTGAGTCTGCACAACTGAAGCAACTTAGCACTCATGCACTCAAGCACTGTGTTGTCAAAACAAAGAAATGGGAAGCTTCTCAAGATGAATAATAGAGCAAGCAAAACAATATTGAGACAGGTGAGGAAAAGCAGGTGTTGAGTACAGAAAAATGTTAACAAAGAGATTGAGGGGAAGCCCAGTGAGGGAATGAAGGCTTGAACAAAGAAGCTGGCTGTGAGCAGTTCAGGCCTCCATGGAGGCAGAGGCAGCCTGGTTGTAAGTTTTGTCAGGTCGAAAATAGGAGAGGGAGAAGGCTGGCTGTTTAGAAGATGGTCATTTTGACCAAAGTGTTTTCTCTGGAAGGAAATGGGAGGGGATGGGTGAAGACCTGAGACCTCAGCTGACTCTGTGGCCTCTTTGGACACTGGCCATGACTGTCAGTGTCTGACTTAAGAATGGAACAGAGGATAGTAAGTAACAACTTTCAACTTCCTGGAGAACACAAAGGATTTCCCTTTGATTATGGCTTTTCTGTGACTCTAAGGCATCCTCATGGTGAGTCGGTGTGGTCAGGGAGGCCCTGAACCCCAGAGTCTGACACTGGCCCACGAGATTGTTCTTGGGGTCCTGAGGAGGTGGGAAGGAAAGGGCAAAGTGGTGTCTCTGGGGTCAGATTCCCTGAATCAGATGCAGTTTTTTGCTACTCCCAAACTCTGTGACCTGCTAACTTACTTCACCTTTCTAATCTCAGGTTCTTCACATGTAAAATGGGACTAAAGACACCATCTCCCTCATAGAATTGTTAGGATGATTAAATAGACAATGCCCAGGACTAGGCATGAAGTGGAATCCAGAAAATAATTGCTAGTATTGGCACCTTTATAGCGAGCGTGCTATGTGCCTGGTTCTCTTGGTCACTTGCTTTTGCTATAGTTATCTGATTTTAGCCTCATGCTAACATATACGTGTTGCTTTTATTATTTACATTTTTTTATTTGTAAAAAATTGAGCTCAGAGAAAATAACTTGTTAAGGAAAACACATGCAATCACTATGTGACTCTCCGTCTTTCCTGATCCAAGTCTATTTTAACTGGCCTGTGACGCTTAGCATTTGTAAGAGCAGATGTGGAGAATTAGTGGGAACCAACAGCTGAGTGCAGAGGCATGGTTCTAGTTATAGTAAAATGATTCATCTTGTCCACTACTCTACACCAAGACCCTTCTAATGGTGACACAACCAGACCCAGATCATTCAGTGTGGCTGGTTATAGGAACTCATACTTTTTTGATCCCTTGATGTATGTTACACACCAAAAAAGGAGATTTCCCATTTAACATTAATAGGAATTCTCGGAAGTAGCCACCATTACCACCTCTGTTTTGCAGATGAGGGAATGGGACTGGTAGGTGGCCGAACCACAGTTGGAAAGGACATCTGTCTGATTTCAGAGCCCATGACTCAATGACGCAACACCATCTGTACTGTTTCCCTCTGCTGCCGTGGGCTGATTGGCCTCATGTATGCATTTCATGTCTGCAGAGCTCCCACTGCTCTTTTGAAATAGTTTGCTCCCCAAATCCCTCTCCTCACTGGCATGAAATATACCTTGTGCTTACCAGTAGCTATGGTTTCCCTGTGTCATCACCCACCTCCACATCTTCTCCCCCATAATTTCTTTTGGCATAAAGCAATACTTTAGATACTTTATTTTCAAATACCCTGCCTTGTTCAGTTGCAACTTATCTGAAAACACACAGCACTTATTATTGATTTACTTATTCAACAATTATCATTTGCTGGTTTGTATTCTTAATTAGCCTTTATGTATCAGTGCCTTTCCTTTTGAAATAGATTACCAAGTCCTTGAAGTTCATGACTTCTTAAAAAAAAACAACAACAAAACACTAGAAATTCTTGAGAGTTGGACCATAAAGAAAGCTGAGCACTGAAGAATTGATGTTTTTGAACTGTGGTGTTGGAGAAGACTCTCGAGAGTCCCTTCGAATGCAAGGAGATCAAACCCGTCAATCGTACAGGAAATCAATCCTTAATGTTCATTGGAGGAACTGATGCTGAAGCTCCAATATTTTGGCCACTTGATGCAAAGAACTGATTCATTAGAAAAGACTCTGATGCTGGGAAACATTGAAGGCAGGAGGAGAAGTGGATGACAGAGGATGAGATGGTTGGATAGCATCACCAACTCAATGGACATGAGTTTGAGCAGGCTCTGGGAGGTGGTGAAGGACAGGAAAGCCTAGTGTGGTGCAGTCCTTGGGGCTGCAAAGAGTCAGACACAACTAAGTGACCAAACAACAATAGCAAGAAATTCTTGCTTTACATATCATCTAATTTAATGAATATCAACTGATTCACTCTTTTCAGAAAAACAATGTATTTATCAAGAGAGATAATTTTATTTTATGAATTTATTTATTTGGCCTCCATGTTTATTATAGTAATCTGTAAAAACCTTTTTAAAAAATGGCAATGGGGGTTACACATGAAATGAAATACAAAGTTCACTTTATAAAAACACTGAAAACATGATTGTGTCCTTCCACAACCCAACAACACACATGGTGTCAGAAACACCCACATGGTTCAAATTGAAGGTTTTAGTCATTTGACAATTATTTCCTGCACACTTTTTACATGCAAGGCACTGCACTGTGGTAGGTGCTGGAGATGTATTAATAAGCAAAAGAAAATTCCAGCTTTCACAGAGCTTCTGGTCCCCTCGAGGGCAGACAGACACCAGATGTAACAAGTACAAACATGTCAGGTCATCAAAGGGGTATGAGGGCAGGGGGGAGGGCAGGTAGGAAAAGTTCCTGTACACTCTCCAAATTCTTAGGAGCAATCTAAGACTGCTTTGAAGGTCACAGTCTGGGGAAAACATATAAACTCTAAATATATATACATATATATTTTAAATGTATTTATTTATTTGGCTGGGCTGGGACTTAGTCGTGGCATGTGGGATTTAATTCCCTCACTAAGGATCAAACCAGGGCCCCCTGCATTGGGAGCTCCATGTCTTAGCCACTGGATCACCAGGGAAGTCCCTAAATATATATATATATATACATATATATATATATATATATATACACATATATATTTTTTTTTTATTTGAAACAAATTAATCTTTACACATACTGTAAGTGAAGACAAATGACAGCAAACTGCTGTGGGGAACATTTTGCAAATATACGTGTATTAAGAATATTGATACCAGCATTATTGATTATAATAACAGGACATTTGGAAAATATAGCCCATAGGAAAGATTAGGTAAGTAAATTCTGGTATATCCACATAATGAAATGCTTATCAATTTGTGTTTTAGTTTTCTTATTATTGTATTTTTATTTATTTTTTAATTGGTGGAAAATTTCTTAATGGTTTTATGTTGGTTTCTGCCATACAACAATGTAGGAGTTAACACACCAGTTTGGAAAACTTGTCAACCATGTGCCCAAATGCAGCAGCAAATGTGACAGGAAAAAAGGATACATACTTAGATTTTAAGTAGTATTTCTCTTACATGTTACTTTAATTGCCTTAATACTAAACAAAATGTTTGTGTATTATATTATTTAATCATCTGACTTCACATGAATGAAGAAAGATGATTTAGAAATAAAGCTGGTACTCAATTCAGTTCAATCATTCAATTGTGTTCTTTTGCAACCCTATGGACTGCAGCACGCCAGGCTTTCCTGTCTATCACCAGCTCCCAGAGCTTGTTCAAACTCATGTCCATCAGGTCAGTGATGCCATAAACGATCTCATTCTCTTGTTGTCTTCTTCTCCTCCTACCTTCAATCTGTCCCAGCATCAGGGTCTTTTCCAATGTGTCAGTTCTTTGCATCAGGCAGCCAAAGTATTGGAGTTTCAGCTTTAGCAGCAGTCTTTCCAATGTATATTCAGGACTGATTTCCTTTAGGATGGATGCGTTTGATCTCCTTGCTGTCCAAGGGACTCTCTCAAAAGTCTCCTCCAACACCACAGTTCAAAAGCATCAATTCTTTGGCACTCAGCTTTCTTTATAGTCCAACTCTCACATCCATACATGACTACTGGAAAAACCATAGCTTTGACTACATGGACTTTGATGGCAAAGGAATGTCTCTGCTTTTTAATATGTTGTCTAGGTTGGTCACAGCTTTTCTTCCAAGGAGCAAGCATCTTTTAATTTCATGGCTGCAGTCACCATCCAAAGTGATTTTTGAACACAAGAAAATAAAGTCTGTCATCACTCTTTCCATTGTTTCCCATCTATTTGCCATGAAGTGATGGGACCCGATGTCATGATCTTAGTTTTTTGAATGTTGAGTTTTAAGTCAGCTTTTCCACTCTCCTCTTTCACTTTTATCAAGAGGCTCTTTAGTTGCTCTTTGTTTTCTGCCATAAGGGTGGTGTCATCTGCATATCTGAGGTTATTGATATTTTTCTGGGATATCTTGATTCCAGATTATGTTTCATCCAGTCCAGCATTTTGCATCATACTCTGCATATAGTTATATAAGCAAGGTGAAAATATAGAGCCTTGAGGTACTCCTTTCCCAATTTTGAACCAATCAATCAACTTGTTTCATACCTGGTTCTAACTATTGCTTGTTGACCTGCATACAGATTTCTCAGGAGGCAGGTAAGGTGGTCTGGTATTCCCATCTCTTGAAGAATTTTCCACAATTTGTTATGATCCACACAGTCAAAGGCTTTAGTGTAGTCAATGAAGTGAAAGTATATGTTTTTCTGGAACTCTCTTGCTTTTTCTGTGATTCAACGGATGTTGGCAATTTGATCTCTGGTTCCTCTGCCTTTACTAAATCCAGGTTGAACATCTAAAGTTCTCCATTCACATACTATAGAAACCTAGCTTGGAGAATTTTGAACATTACTTTGCTAGCATGTGAGATGAGTGCAATTGTGTGGTAGTTTGAACATTGTTTGGCATTGCCTTTCTTTGGGATTGGAATGGAAACTGACCTTTTCCAGTCCTGTGGCCACTGCTGAGTTTTCCAAATTTGCTGACATACTGAGTGCAGCACTTTCACAGCATTATCTTTGGGAATTTGAAATAGCTCAATTGGACTTCTTTTCATTCCAGAATGTCCAGCTCTAGGTGAGTGATAACACCATTGTGGTTATCTGAGTCATTAAGATCTTTTTTTGTATAGTTCTTCTGTGATTCTTACCACCTCTTCTTAATATCTTCTGCTTCTGTTAGGTCCATACCATTTCTGTCCTTTATTGTGCCCATCTCTGCATGAAATGTTCCCCTGGTATCTCTAATTTTCTTAAAAATCTCTCTAGTCTTTCCCATTCTATTGTTTTCCTCTACTTCTTTGACTGATCACTTCAGAAGACTTTCTTATCTCTCTTAGCTATTTTTTAGAACTCTGTATTCAGATGGATGTATCTTTCCTTTTATCCTTTGCCTTTAACTTCTCTTCTTTTCTCAGCTATTTGTAAGGTCTCCTCAGACAACCGTTTTGCCTTTTTTTTTTGCATTTCTTTTTCTTAGGGATGTTTTTGATCATCATCTCCTATACAGTGTTACAAACCTCCATCCACAGTTCTTCAGGCACTCTATCAGATCTAATTCTTTGTGTTTATTTGTCACTTCCACTGTATTGTTGTAAGGGATTTGATTTAGGTCATACCTGAGTGATTCAGTGGCTTACCCTACTTTCTTCAATTTAAGTCTGAATTTGGCAGTAAGGAGTTCATGATCTGAGCCACAGTCAGCTCCTGGTCTTGTTTCTGCTGACTCTATAGAGCTTCTCCATCTTTGGCTGCAAAGAATATAATCAATCTGATTTTGGTGTTGACCATCTGGTGATGTCCATGTGTAGGGTTGTCTCTTGTGTTTTTGGAATAGGGTATTTGTGATGACCAGTGTGTTCTCCTGGCAATACTCTGTTAGCCTTTGCCCTGCTTCATTTTGTTCTCTAAGACCAAACTTGCCTGTTACTCCAAATATCTTTTGACTTCCCACTTTTTCATTCTAGTCCTCTATAATGAAAAGGACATCTTTTTCGAGTGTTAGTTCGAGATGGTCTTGTAGGTCTTCATAGAACCATTCAACTTCAACTTCTTTGGCATTAGTGGTTGGGGCATAGACTTGGATTACTGTGATATTAAATGGTTTGCCTTGGAGACAAACAGAGATCATTCTGTATTTTTGAGATTGCACCCAATTACTGCATTTCAGACTCTTTTGTTGAGTAGGAAGGCCTACTCCATTTCTTCTAAGTGGTTCTTGCCCACAGTAGTAAATTTAATGGTCATGTGAATTAAATTCACCCATTTCAGTCCATTTTAGTTCACTTATTCCTGTAAAATGTCTATGTTAACTCTTGCCATCTCCTGTTGAACCACTTCTAATCTACCTGGATTCATGGTCCTAACATTCCAGGGTCCTATGCAATATTGTTCTTTACATCATCAAACTTTACTTCCATCACCAGTCACAATAACAACTGGGCATTGTTTTTGCAATGGGTCAACCTCTTCATTCTTTCTGGAGCTATTTCTCCACTCTTCTCCAGTAACACATTGGGCCCTACTGACCTGTCATATCTTTTTGTCAGTGTCATATCTTTTTGCCTGTTTATGGTGTTAAGGCAAGAATACTGAAATGGCTTGCCACTCCCTTCTCCAGTGGACCACATTTGGTCAGAACTCTCCACCATGACCTGTCCATCTTGGGTGGCCCTACATAGCATGGCTCACAGTTACATTGAGTTAGACAAGGATGTGATCCAAGTGATCAGTTTGGTTAGTTTTCTGTAATTGTGGTTTCCATTCTGTCTTTTTTCTGATAGATAAGGATAAGAGGCCTGTGGAATTTTCCTCATGGGAGGGACTGGCTATGGGGAAATCTGGGTCTTGCTCTGATGGGTGGGTTCATGCTCAGTAAATCTTTAATCCAATTTTCTGTTGATGGGTGAGGTGTGCTCCCTGTAGTTTGGCCTGAGGCCAAACTATGGCAGGGGTAATGGCAACAAGGGCAACCTCCTTCAAAAGTGTTTATGCCAGGACTATTGTATTTAGTGCCCCGACACCACAGCAGGCCACTGTTGACCCATGTCTCTGCTGGAGACTCCTGGACACTGACAGGCAAATCTGGCTCAGTTTCCTGTGGGGTCACTGCTCCTTTCTCCTGGGTCCTGGTGTGCACAAGGTTTTGTTTGTGCCCTTTAAGTGTCTGTTTCTCCAGTCCTGTGGAAGTTCTGTATTAAATCCCACTGGCCTTCAAAGTCAACTTCCCTGAGGGTTCTCAGGCCCTTTGCTGGATCCCCAGGTTGGGAAATCTATTTTGGACTTAGAACTTTCACAACAGTGTGAGAACTTCTTTGGTGTAATTGTTCTCGTGTTTACCTGTCATCTGCTCCGTGGCTCTATGGTGGGGTTCACATGCCGTGCCTCCCAAATCTGCTTCAGCTAGAGGCCCTGTCTCTGTGGCAGGCCACTACTGACCCATGCCTCTGCAGGAGACACTCAAAAACTCAAAGGCAGATCTGGCTCAGTCTCTTGTGGGGTCCCTGGAACCTGGTGTGCACAAAGTTTTGTTTGAGCCCTCTGAGTGTCTCTGGTGGGTATGGGGTTTGATTTTAAATGTGATTTTGCCTCTCCTGCCAAAATCCCATGGATGGAGGAGCCTGGAAGGCTGCAGTCCATGAGGTCACTGAGGGTTGGACACGACTGAGCGACTTCACTTTGACTTTTCACTTTCATGCACTGGAGAAGGAAATGGCAACCCACTCCAGTGTTCTAGCCTGAAGAATCCCAGGGACGGGGGAGCCTGGTGGGCTGCCATCTATGGGGTCGCACAGAGTCGGACATGACTGAAGAGACTTAGCAGCAGCAGCAGCAGCAGAAACAACCATCTTGTTGGGGCTTCTTCTTTGCCCTGGTACTCAATAGATTTAGACATTTTTATGTATCTTGAGAGTCCCTTGGACTGCAAGGAGATCCAACCAGTCCATTCTGAAGATCAGCCCTGGGATTTCTTTGGAAGGAATGATGCTAAAGCTGAAATTCCAGTACTTTGGCCACTTCATGCGAAGAGTTGACTCATTAGAAAAGACTCTGATGCTGGGAGGGATTGGGGCAGGAGGAGAAGGGGACGACAGAGGATGAGATGGCTGGATGGCATCACTGACTCGATGGACGTGAGTCTGGGTGAGCTCCGGGAGTTGGTGATGGACAGGGAGGCCTGGCGTGCTGCGATTCATGGGGTCACGGAGGGTCGGACACAACTGAGCGACTGAACTGAACTGAACTGAACTGATGTATCTTCCTGTATTATTTGGTGCACAAGAAGCAAGTAATTTTTATAGTCATGTAAGTTGAAACAGTTATCTAGTTTTAAACTTTGTTTTTTATGAAGTTAATATTTATTTTCTGATATTTTATCATCACGTTGTTTTGTGTTGTGCATGTGTGGCTTTTAAACATAAGTGTGTTTTAAGCATATATCTGCTTTGCTAGACATTTAGGGTACTATTCGACCAATTGCTGTACTTGCTGAATTAAATCTTTTAGTGGGAACTATAGTTCACTGATAGAATATTATGAAAATCAAATTCTCATGGTTATTCTTACTCTTTCATCCAAAGCTTCTTTAAGAATATGTGGAATCTGTTTCTATTTCATATTCTAACATGATATTTGCAAGAAAATATGTGATCTCTTAATATCTCATGACTTTTTTCTGTTTTGAATATCTTCTCATGTTGCCTTCAGATATTTTTAGAGGACAAAATGTAGAGATTCTGTGGCATTGTTATATCACCTTACAAAAAACAGGGAGTTAAAAATATCATTCTCAAAGAGAATTTTTCCCACTTTTTGTATCAATATAATGTCGTGCAGTTCCTGTTTTATTTATACCTCAATTCTGTACAAAGTTGATTATTTAAATGCGAGAGCATCTGAATCGTTATCACTCTGTTTACCAGCTCTTTTAAATGTGTGCAATTTATTTTAATACAGAACAGCTGGAGAACAATCAGGTGACACCTCTGTTGGCATCGAGAAATAATTACATCATCCTTATGCTAATCCCTACCATCCTCTGTTGCAGATGGCAGTGCTGTCACCCTCCAGTGATCTTTCTCAGAGATGACTCTAAATGTGGAATCTCTGCTTGCTTGTAGCAATCTGACTTATTTAAAAGGATAAGTGGAAGAGAGGACATGATAGCATCTCCTTGTCCCTAGGTATGTGTATTATTTTGTTGAAATTATAGACGGTTGTGTAACAGATTGTAAGGCACTCAAGCCCAGAATTGTAAGTAGTCTAAGTTACTAATAACATACTCTGTAGTCCATCAGCCTTCTATGTGAAGAAATGTGGCTGCTTTCTATGAAATGCATTTTGAAAAAGTCACCTTGAAATTTTGTGTGTGGTAGTTCTTGAGAAGACGGTGGGTTATGCTACATACAATCACCGTATCTGATAGGCAAGCTACTAGGACATTTTTGTGCTCATTTCAAAATCTCATTTGCCCAGATGAAATATTTTGTGTTTCGGTGAATCAAAAAACTTTGATTCATTAGATAAGAATAAGTGGGTTTATATGGAAATAATTATACTTTTTTGTTTCAGCTTATATTACCTTTCACCCTCCCTCTGACTGTCAGCTCCCCTCTCCCTCCCCCATTACTGATTCCAGGAATATTTCCCTTGTGTGGCTTATTCCACAGTCTTCCCTGAGTCATTTCAGGAAAATCTGCCACACATAATCATCCACCTCTTTACCACCTACCTGGAAAAGTCTCTTCATGTTGAAAAAGTGGGAAAATTTTAATATGAAAAGTAAATATGTTCATCCATGAAAATAAGTGCCAGGCACTGGGCTAGGTCCAGAATATAAACCTGTAAAGTTGGGGTCTTATTCTCAGTGGTGGAATCATTTTTGGCACAGAAATAGACACAAAACCAGATAGAGGGACAGTGTGGGGGCCACAGTAATGACAGGAAAGAAGACATACTCAAGTTAGGGTAATTGGAGGAGGGTTTGTTCACAGGACTGGAAAAGGTCAGTTTTCATTCCAATGCCAAAGAAAGGCAATGCCAAAGAATGTTCAAACTACCACAAAATTGCACTCATCTTACACACTAGCAAAGTAATGCTCAAAATTCTCCAAGTCAGGCTTCAACAGTACATGAACCGTGAATTTCCAAATGTTCAAGCTGGATTTAGAAAAGGCAACGGTACCAGAGATCAAATTGCCAACATCCATTGGATCATCGAAAAAGAGAGATTTCCAGAAAAACATCTACTTCTGCTTTATTGACTATGCCAAAGCCTTTGACTGTGTGGATCACAACAAACTGTGGAAAAATCTTAAAGCGATAAGAATACTAGACCATCTCACCTGCCTCCTGAGAAATCTGTATGCAGGTCAAGAAGCAACAGTTGGAACCGGACATGGAACAATAGAATAATTCCAAATCGGGAAAGGAGTACATCAAGGCTGTATATTGTTACCTTGCTTAATTAACTTCTATGCAGATTACATCATGCAAAGTGCCAGGCTGGATGAAGCATAATCTGAAATCAAGATTGCCAGGAGAAATATCAATAACCTCATATATGCAGATGAAACTACCCTTGTGGGAGAAAGTGAAGAATTAAAGAGCCTCTTGATAAAAGTGAAAGAGGAGAGTGAAAAAGTTGGCTTAAAGCTCAGCATTCAGACAACTAAGATCATGATATCCAGTCCTATCACTTCATGGCAAATAGATGGGGAAAAAATGGAAACATTGAGAGATTTTATTTTGGGGGACTCCAAAATCACTTTGGATGGTGACTGAAGCCATGAAATTAAAAGACACTTGCTCCTTGGAAGAAAAGCTATGACCAACCTAGAAAGCACATTATAAAGCAGAGACATTCTTTGCCAACCAAGGTCTGTCTAGTCAAAGCTATGGTTTTTCCAGTAGTCATGTATGGATGTGAGAGTTGGACTATAAAGAAAGCTGAGTGCTGAAGAATTGATGCTTTTGAACTGTGGTGTTGGAGAAGACTCTTGAGAGTCCCTTGGGCTGCGAGGAGATCAAACTAGTCCATCTTAAAGGAAATCAGTCCTGAATACTCATTGGAAGGACTGATGTTGAAGCTGAAACTACCCGAAGCAAGCTCCGGGAGTTCGTGCAGGACAGGGAAGCCTGCAGTCCATGGGGTCACAAAAAGTCGGACATGACTGAGCAACTGAACTGAACTGAACTTGTTCACAATGCAGGTGTAGATCCCACAGGAGTGCTACCCCAGGGTAGGGAGGGCAGAGTTACTGTTATCACCCCCAGGCCTGAAGGGAAGAGAGGGTGACACTTACTCAAAGCCAGAGGAGAGAATCCTGTAGAAAACCTGAGACTTGCAAAGAGTGACACACCCATCCTGAGGCAGCCTTGCAAGACTCTTCCCTGACCTCCCTTCCTCCCACCTCCTGGCAGGGCTCCCCGTGAAATCAAACTGGAAGGCAGAGGCCACAGGGACCAGTTGTAGCACACAGGGCAGGTTTCTGTATGGAACAGAGAGGAGCAGGATGCAGAAATGGTCCTGGGGACCACGGGAGACCTGGAGCACATACAGATAAAAAACTCCTGTCAGTAGGAGCTCTCGACCATAGAGGAGGAAGAGTAAATAGAAATGGGCTCCCGCTCCATATGTGTTTAAGGAGGGTGCATGCAGTGTGCAATTGGAGCACCGAAGACAGACATCCAGCCCTTGGTGTGGAGGGCGGGCTCACAGTCGCACTCCTGGGTTTTAAAGGATGAAGGGTTTTCTTGTTCAGAAAGCCAGCCACTGCTAGCTGGTTACTGGCCTGTCACTCACTGTCAGGCCTGGGTGTCTTGCTGCATATAAATAATTTCATAGAACAGCAACGTCTGAAAATATTGACAGATCTGAGCTCAGAATAATCAAGTCAAAAACAAGTGTATTCTAAAATCACATCTGAGCAGAGAAAAAAGCCAGAACATTGTCTAAAGTGCAAAGACGACCAAATATTCCTCCATTCTAGATAATATGGGTGAATTCCTTACAAATTACAGATTTAGTTTTGCTTCAGTTCTTCCCCATTGTTAATAAGGTAGACAACAGTAAGTCTTGAGTAATGCTCTTCCTCGCTACCTGTATTCACCTAATACTAACCCCAATTCTATGATAGGTTCCTTCTAAACCCTCTTCCTAAGGCATCGCAGAGTTGCAAGGTGTCATTCCCCTTTCTGCAATGAGCAATAGACTAGACTGTCAACTGTTGAATATTCCTTGTAGTTTTCCTTGCAGGAAAACTTCCTTGTAGGAATCAGTGTATTCCTTGTAGTTTTAAGTTGGAAAGTATCCACAACAGTTAAAACTGAGAAAGAACATTTTAAGTATGTAAAAAAATGCATAAAATGGAGAGAATCTGATAAACTGAAAAAAAAATCATAAGTAGTTCACAATGACTGGAGCTATCTTAGTCTGTGAGAAGCTGTAAACATGTCCCTATGTCTGTAATCAAATCCAAATTTCACTGTTTTCCGGTTTGTGTAATTTGGTGAGGAAGAAGAATAACGTGCATAAAAATTGGAGAAAGATCTTACATTTTGACATAACACCAAAATTACCTGTGAAGTGAAGTGAAGTGAAAGTCGCTTAGTTGTGTCCAACTCTTTGTGACCCCATGGACTATACAGCTCATGGAATTCTCCAGGCCAGAATACTGGAGTGGGTAGCCTTTCCCTTCTCCAGGGGATCTTCCAAACCCAGAGATTGAACTCTGGTCTCCTGCATTGCAGGAAGATTCTTTACCAGCTGAGCCACCAGGAAAGCCAAAGAATACTGGAGTGGGTGGCCTATCCCTTCTCCAGTGGATCTTCCCAACCCAGGAGTAGAACTGGGTTCTCCTGCATTGCAGGTGGATTACCAACTGAGCTGTGAGGGAAGCCTTACCTGTATGCACATATTAAATACTTACTTACCTGTGTGCACATATTAAAATAGCTTTATTCCCCTTAGATTTTCTGAGTGCAAAATTACAACAGATTCATAGAGCAGTGCTTCATAAGTTTTGTGGAGTGAGGTGGAAATGTGGCTTGTTTGTGGGTATCTTCAGGATGTTCAGTTGACCTACACTGGGTAACTGGGACTCGGGGACACTCTGGGGGGAGGAATGTGGGGGAAAAGAATCAATAGCATCTTCTGGGCTCTAAGGAGTTGGTATTTTAATGAAACTTTCAGGCAGATGTGGAAAGATGATTTTGCAAAGCCTCAAGCTCAGAATTTTAAGTGACACATGTTGCTAATGAGACATTTGGCTTAATCCATCTGCCTCCTAAGAATGTGGCTGTTTTTGTTTTTCTCATTGTGGCAAGAAGAGACTGGATTAGGAAGCAGGGATAAGACACTAAGCCATCCTTTTATATGGAGCCTGGGAGTTCTCAGTTCTTTGAAGGCACCAAGGAGTCACTGTATCAAGTCTTGCAAAATCCATATCTTTAAGCAGAGGCATTCCCTGATAGCTCAGTTGGTAAAGAATCTGCCTGCAATGCAGGAGACCCCAGTTCAATTCCTGGGTCAGGAAGATCCTCTGGAGAAGGGGTAGGCCACCCACTCCAGTATTCTTGAGCTTCACTTGTGGCTCAGCTGGTAAAGAATCTTCCTGTAATGCAGGAGACCTGGGTTCAATCCCTGGGTTGGGAAGATCCCATGGAGAAAGGGAAGGCTACCCACTCCAGTGTTCTGGCCTGGAGAATTCCATGCGCTGTATAGCCCATGGGGTCACAAAGAGTTGGACACGACTGAGTGACTTTCACTTTCATATATATGCAGAAGTTGGTAGTTGATGACTTTCAGATGTTTTTCTTGTCAGATCATTTTAAATAAAACTAATATTAAAAAAATAATTGCTGAAATTTTTATAGAATTTATTTTATGCCAGGCATCATACTCGGAGAAGGCAATGGCACCCCATTCCACTACTCTTGCCTGGAGAATCCCATGGATGGAGGAGCCTGGTGGGCTGCTGTCTATGGGGTCGCACAGAGTTGGACACGACTGACGCGACTTAGCAGCAGCAGCAGTAGCAGCAGGCATCATACTTGGCACTTTCCATACATTCATTAGTTTACTCCCAACAGGAACCCTGTGAAGTAAGTATTGTGAGGATTTTGCATAAGGAATTGAGAGACAGTTTTAAGCAGTTCACCCAGGATCACACAGCTAGTAACAGTTTGTCGGTAAAGTCTGAGCTTTGCTGGACTGCAGGAATTAAGCAATGTGGTGTGGAGCTGTGCTTTCTTTCCAAACCTTAATATACATGGGAATCTTTAGGGGCTCTTTGAGAATAACTCCTGGTTCAACAGATCCTGCCACAGGGCCTGAGAACCTACATTTCTACCAACTGCTATTGATCTGTTTCTGGCAGCGAGGGATCCAGGACCTGCAGTTAGACATGGAGTCCATGTCTTAAGGGTAAGACTCTCAACCAGTGGTCTCTCTGCTCTTCCTTTTTCTGATGTGTCACATGAGCAGGTCAGGTGATATTAAGGCCCAGCCAGGCTTGTGAACCCCACGCCTCTGATTTCAGCCTGGAAGCACCTTCCAGCTGTCCTGGTGTGGTCTCCTGGTCATGACAGCCTAGGATGCCCTGGAGGGGAGCTGGCGTGGCAGCCTCCTCCCCACAGGCTGAGTTCAGGTGACAGCACTTGAGCTTTTGGCCACATAGGGGCTGCTCCATTCTCAGCTGTTCCTTCCAGGAACACAGCCTCCCCTAGCATCTGGCACTGCTTCCTTTTGCCACATGGATTCTCATTCCTGTCACAGCTGATTAGGGGCTGGATCTAAAAACAGAGCCCGATACTCAAAGTACCACATTGTGTCATTTTTGGTGTGCCTTGTAAATGGAGCCCCAAATTGTAATATTCCTATGAAGAAACCTCTAGCATCTGAATAAAGCTCCTTCTTCTTTAGAAGGGTTTCTACTATCAGACTAATGGAGGATACTTAATTCAGTGTGGCCAGTCAATGCTGTGCTTAAAACCCATAATTTTGAAACTCCTTTTGCTTTTGTAATAGCTGTGAGGACCTGTGAATAGAAAGCGATAAACCCTGTTATAACTTAAGCTTCAAAGAAGGTTTCATTGTTATGGATTCCTAAATCTCACAGTCTTGTACATGTGGTTTAGGGTTCCATTTCCCTGTAATCCTCATTCCTATATTCACTATGCAAATCACAACTCTGTGTTTCAGATGATCAGTCAGGGTCCACTGTAGTGGGCCTTTCTGCTTTTTCTTTCTTTTGCTTTGATCATGCAGTGCTGTAGCACAGGCTCAATAAATTATGCAGAGAATTTCTCCAGATGCAGAGCTTCTGTGACATTATGCATTATGATTTCCTTGCTGCATTTTGACATTTTGTGGAATTTAATTGCATTCAATGATGCTCCTAGCCTAACCAGACCATAGCAGCCGTATTATCCCCCTGCTGCGCTCAGCAGTGCCTTCTGGAATGTTGTGGAATAGGGTGTTTGCTGTCCTGTTAGCATGTGCATGTAATTCATTGTCTCAACTACATCCAGGTTAGTTACAAATCATGAAGATGTTTGGACTGGATAATCTTTTAAGCACATGTTTAACTTCCAAGTACAGAAACAAGTCTTTCCATCTTTAGAATGATCTCTATTCTAGAAGCATTGAATGATCTGGCTTCTGAATTTTTCCTAATCTGTGGTTAAGGATGCTTTTCTTATATGCCATTGATACTAAATGATTATTCCAGCCATGATTTAGGATTAGTATGTATAATACTTAACCAGGGATGAGATATTTAGGATAAAAGGCACAGAATTTCAGAAATTATCATAAATCTTGTGATGACTATGGTAAGATAAGGATGATGGTTCCAAAAACCCTTGAAGAGAAACACAGTTGGTCTGTATTTCTTTCTGTATGTCTGTCTTAGCTAAATGCTCCATTCTCACTTGTATTGAAGATCCAGAATTTTTTTTTTTTTCTTTTCCAAAAGAAAGCTATAAAAATCTATGAAGCGCTTCTTTGGGATTTTCTTAATATTGGAAAAATGGTGGAATCCTTGTTATTAACAGAGTAAGTACTGTATTTAAATGTCCCCCATGAAAGCATGCAGCTTTCATGTTAATTGCTTTTGGATTATAGTAAAAACATTAAAAATATCTATTTAAACAGGTAGAAGTTAGGGCAGAAATTTAGGAAACCTCACAAGACAGGCTGCTTCTCCCCTGCCAGGCCTCACTTCCTATATTCTACCCACACTTTGCCTTGCAGCTCAGGAATTTAGGCAGAAGCTCTCTCAGGTTTGTGGGGTTGAGTGGTACTCTCTGAGACTCTACTGTGTTTTCTGGAGCAGTGTTAGATGAATCAGAGCACAGTATACGGTCTTCCTTTTCCTTTTGGATCAATAATTGGTTACTCAGTCAGGCCATAGAATCCTGGCTCTGTATATGAAAGCTTATGACAAAAAAGTAAGAGGTCATTGTGGGATTTGTCTCTCTCTGCCAGATGGCCTGTTATTTGGATTCAGATTCCCTTTCTGAAATGTCACTTTCACATTTGCGTGCATGCATGCTCAGTTGTTCAGTCGTGTCTGACTTTGTGATCCCATGGACTGTAGCCCGCCAAGCTGCTCTGTCCATGGAATTCTCCAAGCAGGAATACTGGAGTGGTTTGCCATCTCCTCCTTCAGGGGGTCTTTCTGACCCAGGGATTGAACTTGTGTCTCTTGCATTTGCAGCAGACTCTTAACCACTGAGCCACCCAGGAAGCCCCACTTTTATGATTACGTAGCTGCATTTTGAATTTGAGTATTTGGTTTATAAAACTGGGACTCATGTACATTGTTCCCTCCCCACCACATCAATTCCAGTGTAGTTCTGATATAGGAATATACTTTCACACAATGTGAAATAGGTGTATCATGTGTCCTAATTTTTTACTTTATAATATTTTTGTTAAATATTAAATGTATAACAAAAATTGTAATAAAACATTTGATATATTTTAAAGTTTCAGATGGATTCAGTGAATATATCTGTATTGTGTGCCTCTCCCCAAACCATTCTGCCTCAGAGGCACCATTATCCAGAATTTTATGTTTATTTTGCCTTTATGGCTTAACCACATCTTTAAAACCACATCCTTAAAAATATTTTTTAGGTTTTCATATTCTTGAAACCTATATAAATCAAATCATCATTTTTAAGTGTTATTTTTGAAATTGCTTTTTTTTTCACTTACCTTTATGTTCCTGAAATTCATCTACATTTTTGCATTTAGCTATAATTGATTCCTTTCAGTGGATGTTGAATACTTCATTATAGGGTTGTACTATAATGTATTTATAGTGCTATTGATAAACTTTGGTTTTCCATTGTTTTGTTACCTGCTACAAATAGTCCTTGTACGAACAGTTGTTACATGCTCATTGATGTAAATGCATAAGACCTTCTTTAGTTAATATTCCTAGAATTGACAATCCTGAAACTTAAGGTATAGACGCCATCAATATTGCTGGATGGGTGAAAAAATTAAGGTCTTTAGCTAAATTTTCAGTCTCATCCTTGAATATATGCAATCCAGTTGATCCATATCTTTGCCAATACTTGATACTATCAGCTTTAAAATCCTGACCAATCTTGTGGGTGTGAAATGGTACGTCACTGTGGTTTTTAACTTGTTTTTCTGTGAATATTAATGAGATTTAGCATATTTTGATAGTGCACTCTCAGCCACTGGGGTTTTTTTGTGAAGGGCTTGTTTTAAGTCTTTGCCCATTTTTATAGGCTGAATTGTGTCACTCCAAAACTCACATGCTGAAGCCCTAACCCCTAGTACTTCAGTGTGTGACCATATTTGGAAATACAACCTTCAAAGAGGTAGTTAATAGTACCTTGCTAGGGTGAGCCCTAATTCAATTCAACTAGTGCCTCAGTGAGAGGAAATCTGGACACAGATAGGTTCAGAGTGAAGGTAATGTGAAGAACAAGAAGATGGCTGTCTGCCAGCCTAGGAGAGAGGCCTGAGAAGGAACCAACACTGACAAAACTTTAATTTGAACTTCTAAGACCCAGAACTGTAAGAGGATGCATTTCTATTGTTTAAACAATCCAGCCTGTGGTTCTTTGTTATGACAGCAGGAAGATGAAGACTGCTATTAATTTTAACAACTTCCTCTATGGTTTATACTTATTGTGTCTTATTTAAGAAATCTTTCTCCATTCCAAATACATGAAGACCCTCCTATATTATATTTCTAAAAGTTTTTAGCTTTGCTTTTTCATAGCTGTTTTTTTAATTTATTTTTTATTGAAGGGTAATTGCTTTACAGAATTTTGCTGTTTCTGTCAAACCTCAACATGAATCAGCCATATGTATATATATATATATATCCCCTCTCTTTTGATCCTCCCTCCCACCTCCCTCCCCATCCCACCCCTCCAGGTTGATACAGAGACCCTGTTTGAGTTTCCTGAGCCATACAGCAAATTCCCATTGGCTATTTATTTTACTCATTAAAGACCCTGTAATTGACTTTTTTAGTACACACAGAGGAGCCTTGGAATACAGTTCCTCTTCCACTATGTCAAAAATCACTGATCATCATGTGGCTTAGGAAAAATCCACCCTTTCCTCACTGAAGTTTCCATGTATCTGTGATTCTCTTTTTACTTTCCCTGTGCTAATACCACATGATTTTTAACATTATAGCCTTATAATAACTATGGATTTGGTACAATAACAAATATGTTTCTTTTTTATGGGTTCTTAGCTATTCTTAGACATTAAATATTCCAAATTTATAAAGTTTTGATTAAAATCATATTGAATTTATAGGTCACTTAAGGAGGCTTGATTTCATTAAGATATTCAGCCTTTCTACAACCATAAAGCTAATGTAGGCTGAAACTTATAGTGTCTCAAGTGACAGCAGTCAGTGGCTCTTGAACCAAGCATTCAGATTTTAAACAACAGTTCCATTTGGTGAATCAACAAGCTGATTGATTGCCTGGAAATGAATCCCAATCATGAGCCCTGGCTGTTCACAAGGTATTTCAGGATCCCCTTTCTCCTATTGCCTTTCAAAGCATTCTGTATTTCTGGACTAACACAGTTAGAGTCATTGTGATGTCAGGGATCTATGCAGTGCAGGATAGGTATCTTTGTCACAATGAAGCTTTTAACTTTTATTTTAGAATAAGTTACCTTTTCCACTGAGCTTTCATTCATCTTGAATTTATAATTTTTTTCTTTAAATACACTACACATATTTGTTTCCTTAGTTCTTCAATTTGGACATCATGGAACATAGACAGACACCAGGGCAGCTTGGTTGCCTTTTCACAGAGTGGTAGGTCATAAACATTCTAAAATCTACCAACTTTTCATCTTATCTATTAATTCACATATGCAAAGTCTAGTCAAATGCCTAAAAATTATAAAGGAGCAAAAGATCTGTTCACAAATTGTGTCACTGGTTTTTAAGCTTGGGATTCATAGCAACACTGATAACCCTTAACAATGACAGCAAGCGTCTATCAGTTGCTTGTGTGGCTGGGCTGTTTTGCATTCAACGTGTACTACCTCATTGATCCCTGCAGCCGCCGTATTAGGTAAAGTTTGTCATTAGTCTGTTTTCTTGATCTAGAAATGGGGGTGAGAGGAGTTAAGCACTGTACCCAAGGCCACTTAATAAGTGGCAGAGACTTAACTTGAACTTTACCGGCAATGTTCTTAACCTCTACACTTGTTTTCTTGCAAGATAGTCATCTGAGGAAAAACGATACTACTGAGAGTTAAACTGCAACTTTCAGCACTGAAATCACCATTTTTTCCTAACCAGCCTCCATATACTCTCAAAATATAAAGTGATGAAACAATGAGTAAAAACCCAGATTTCTTTCTTAATTCCACATTATCCATTTTTTAATTCACATTGTGGGTTAAAACTTATCCTTTTTTTCTTAGCAGCAAGTTTTTATTTTGGTTTTGCTGATTCCCATTACCTATCTCTTATTTTCCTTACATTGATTTACTAATGTGTATTCAAAAAGCAGTAAGTAATTTCATTAGAAATGTAACACCTGAGTTAATAAGAAACATGTCTTCATAATAGATAGAAGATATTTTCCATCATTTTATACTTTAAAATTATTTATTCTTTTGGAATAGTTAATACATGCATGTGACATTTAGAAGGCAAATTCTCATTATCCAAAAAAGTAACAAGTGAAGAATGAGTCCCTCTTTAGCCCTTTGTCCTCCAACTACCATTTCTCTCCATAGAGAGAACCACTTAGACCATGTTTGGGCATATACTAGATGTAGAAAGGAGAAATTCACTACCTTGTAAAATACATTTATCTCTTTTAGAAGCTTTAAAGTTGTTGTCCTATATTTGTTTTGATAGTTTACATATTCCTGCATAGTAACTAGTATAATAATGAGATTTAACTCATCATAAGTGATCTGCAGCTTTTGTAGAGTATTTAATCTTGGTAAGTGCCTGTTGTTACTTTACCATAAATCTCTTGAAAGCTGAGGAGGCAACTTGCCAAACTGAAGTACAGTTATTGGTCTGTTAGATTGTAATAAAACACATATTTTAGAAAGAATTGTAAACCCCCAACATCATAAATTTTTGAAAATTCCAGAATAATTGCTAAATGACTGTTACTTGCTACTTTCTAATAATAAGTGGGTATTATATCATATGTATAAGAACAGTCTTGTACCTAATAAAAAACATCAAAACTAAAGAATGCAATTGGTAGCCTAATTATAACCCTTAGAAAATTTTAAGAGTATTTATTTCCTATTTTGCGTGTGGGCAAATTTAAGTAAGATGTTAATAGGACACAGAACACAACTATTTTTACTAAAACTGTGTCATTCTAGGAAAAATCAGCAGGCATGATTCCATTCAGACCTGGTATATTTCAAATAATTACGGGACAGTTCTCTAGGCCCAGAACTTTGATCTTGAAGCTTTTCTTTTATCTAGGGCTGGGAGTTTAAACCTTTAAACTTTTGGTTTGTGTACCTACTAAATTTTTACAAACTGCACATGCCCTCACAATTTTTAAATTGGTATCTTAAATTTTTAATCATGTTAAAAGTTAAAGTATGTCATTTCCCATATACTTTTAACGTTGATGATTTACACAAAGCTGTTTTTATCTCTCTTTTTAATATACCTGCTGCTGCTAAGTCACTTCAGTCGTGTCCAACTCTGTGCGACCCCATAGACGGCAACCCACCAGGCTCCCCCATCCCTGGGATTCTCCAGGCAAGAACACCTAATAGAATATAAATACTGGAGTGATTTGTTATCCATTAACATCCATTTTAAACACACACAAATAAGAGGGCTTTCCAGGTATGGCAAAGTAAGTAGTTTGGAGAAATGCCTCCAAAACAAGAAAGTATAAAACTACACGTAATTAAAATAAAAAACAACCACTTTCAGGCCCATGCAAACTCGATGGAACCAGACAGAAAATTGAGAAGCATTTACTACTGAAATAATTCTAGACTTCAGGTAATAACATCAGGATATCTGCAGCCTTCTTGCCTGGAGCCTGTCCCAGTCATCCTTCCCAGCTGTAGTTTTGTCAATTTACCAGAGTAAAGATGGATGCAAAATAAACAAACAAACAGCTTCACTGCTAGAAGGAGCAAACAATCTGAGGTACAGTGGAAAATCACTATTTTGTCAACTAAAACTTACAGACTCAGTGGAAACTTTGATGGTCCTAAGTCCTGTTCAAGTGAACTGTGGATCATCCAGAGAATTTAACAGTGAGAATCTGCAAATGAGAGTGTCATAGAAGGGTTGACACAACCTCTACACTTGTGCCCAGTTAGCTAAAAACACTACATGCAAGCAAGCAGTAAAAGGCAAGGCAGATCTAAGAACTGGCTGTAATTTTGAATGTGCTCTCCAAACCTCAAAAAGATTGACTCATGGAAGATGGAAGGTGTACAGCTCAAGGTAGTTAGGCAATATCTGCCCAAGTCATTAGGTAACCTCTAAGGTATGCAGACCCAGAAGCAACTCCTAGGAAACAAAACCAAAAAATGAAGACAGAATTCAAAATTAAGCAGAAACACCAGTGGCTACATACTGTAGGGGAAGCAAATTCCAAAGTTCAAGCAAGTTACAACAAACAACAACAATAAAACCTTCAGAAAAAATAGAGTTTGTGATTTCTACAATACATTAGCAGAAATTACCAGTTTTCAACTGAGATCTCATGAAATTTACATTTAGGGGGAAAAAAAGAAGGAAATAACACTGAGAAGGCCCAAATATTGGATTTTTCAGACAAACACTGCAAAGCAGTCCTTATAATGCTAAGAATGAAAGGAAACTATATTCTGAGAACTAAAATATGACAATAACTCAACAAATATGGAATATCATTAAAGAAATAGAACCTAAAAAGGAACCAAAAGATATTCTACAGTTGAAAACAACTTAAATACTCCCTGCTGCTGCTGCTGCTGCTACTACTAAGTCGCTTCAGTCATGTCCGACTCTGTGCAACCCCATAGATGGCAGCCCACCAGGCTCCGCTGTCCCTTGGATTCTCCAGGCAAGAACACTGGAGTGGGTTGTCATTTCCTTCTCTAGTGCATGATAGTGAAAAGTGAAAGTGAAGTCTCTCAGTCGTGTCCGACTCTTAGCGGCCTAGATTGTCTTAATAGCAGATTTCAGATGACAGAAAAAAGAATCATTGAACTTGAAGGTAGATGAATAGGAATCGTTCAATCCAAAGATCATGAGAAACAAAGATTGAAGAAAGTGAATGGAGCCTCAGGGATTTATACAAAACTGTCCTGTCAGTATATGCTTCATGAGAATTTCAGAAGGAGAAGAGAAAAAGACATAAAAGAAAAACCAGAAATTAATGATTGAGTGATTCCAAGTTTGAAGAAAGATATTAAACTGCAGATGCAATGAACACCAAGTTTATAAAAACAGAAAGCAGCCCACACCCAGATATATATTGTGAAACTACTGAAAGCCTGCCTGATTTTAAAACTAACTGTACAACACCATAGTAATCAAGATTATGTATTATTGGTATAAGGAAAGATGTATAGATCAAGAAAGAGCTTCCAAGGTGGTGCAGTGCTAAAGAATCTGCCTGCTAATGCAGGACACACAGGAGACCCAGGTTTGATCCTTTGGTTAGGAAGGTCACCTGGAAATGACAACCCACTCCAGGAAATGACAACCCACTCAAAGAATTTTCTTGCCTGGAAAATTCCATGGACAGAGGAGCCTGGCAGGCTACAGTCCATGGGGTTGTGAAGAGTCAGACAAGACTGAACGACTGGTCACACACACATGTAGATCAAGAGATAGTATAATGAGTGCAGAAAAAAAAATTCACTTGTTTACAGTGAATTGACCCCTTCATGGATCATAGTCTTGTGGTGAAGGGGCTTCCATAACTCAGTGAAGCACTGAGCCATCTGTGCCATACAGGGCCAAGCAAGATGGACAGGTCATGGTGGAGAGTTACGGCAAAACATGGTCAACTGGAAGAGGGAATGGCAAACCACTCCAGTATTTTCACTCTAAGAACCCCATAAAGAGTGTGAAAAGGGAAAAAAAAAAAAAAAAAAAGGAAAAAGAAGAGTATGAAAGGTGAAAAGATAAGCTCCGAGGTGGAATGTGTCCAGCATGCTACTGGAGAAGAGTGGAAAAAATAGCTTCAGAAAGAAAGAAGAGGCTGGGCCAAAGCAGAAGCGAAGCTCATTTGTGTATGTGTCTGGTGGTAAAAGTAAAGTTTGATTCTGTAAAGAACAATATTGATAGGAATCTGGAATGTTTAAATCAATGAATCAAGGTAAATGGACATGGTCAGCAAGAGATGGCAAGAGTGAACATTTACATTTTAAGAATTAGTGAACTAAAATGGATATGAATGGGAGAATTTAATTCAGATGACCATTATATCTATTACTGTGGGCAAGAATCCCTTAGAAGAAATGGAGTAGCCTGCATAGGTAACAAAAGAATCTGAAATGCAGTACTTGGGTGAAATCTACAATACAACAGAATGACCTTGGTTCTAACACAAGCCATTCAACGTCACAGTAATCCAAGGATATGAGCCAACCACTAACGCACAAGGAGCTGAAGTTGAGTGGTTCTATGAAGACCTACAAGACCTTCTAAAACTGACACCAAAAGAGAAGTCCTTTTCATCCTAGAGGATTTCATCCTAGAGGACTGGAATGCAAAAATAGGAAGTCAAGAGATACCTGGCAAAAAGGCAAGTTTGTTCTTGGGGTACGAAATGAAGTAGGGCAAAGGCTAGCAGATTTTTGTGAGAGAATACACTGGTCATAGCAAACACCCTCTTCCAATAACACGAGATGACTCTCCACATGGACATCACCAGATGGTGAGTATCGAAATCAGGTTGATTATGTTCTTTGCAGCCAAAGATGGAGAAGCTCTATACAGTCGGCAAAAACAAGACCTGGAGCTGACTGTGACTCAGAACACAAGTTCCTTATTGTAAAATTCAGGCTTAAAGAAAGTAGGGAAAACCACTAGGCCCATTCAGGTATGACCTAAATAAAATCCCTTATAACTATGCAGTGGAGGTGACAAACAGATTCAAGGGATTAGATCTGGTACAGAGTGCCTGAAAAACTATGGACAGAGGTTTGTAACATAGTATGGGAGGCAGTGGCCAAAATAATGCCAAAGAAAAAGAAATGCAAGAAGGCAAAGTGGTTGTCAGAGGAGGTTTTAAAAATAGCTGAGGAAAGAAGAGAATCAAAAAGCAAGGGAGAAAAGGAAAGATATACCCAAATGAATGCAGAGTTCCAGAGAATAACATGAAAATAAGAAAGCTTTCTTAAGTGAACAATGCAAAGAAATAAAGGGAAACAATAAAATGGGGAAGACTAGAGATTTCTTCAAGGAAATTGGAGATACCAAGGGAACATTTCATGCAAGGATGGGCACAATAAAGGACAGAAATGGTACGGACCTAACAGAAGCAGAAGATATTAAGAAGAGGTGGCAAGAACACACAGAAAAACTGTACAAAAAAGGTCTTGACCTGGATAACCATGATGGTGTGGTCACTCACCCAGTGTAGACATCTGGAGTGTGAAGTCAAGCGGGCCTTAGGATCATTACTATGAACAAAGCTATAGGAGGTGATGGAATTCCAGCTGAGTTATTCAAAATCCTAAAAGATGATGACATGAAAGTGCTGCACTCAATATGTCAGCAAATCTGGAAAACTCAGCAGTGGCCAGAGGACTGGAAAAGATCAGTTTTCATTTCAATCCAAAGAAGGACAATGCAAAAAAAATGTTCAAACTATCAAACAATTGTGCTAATTTCACACACCTGAAAGATAACTCTCAAAATCCTTCAAGCTAGGCTTTAGTGGTACACGAACTGAGAACTTCCAGATGTGCAAGCTGGATTTAGAAAAGGCAAGGAACCAGAGATCAAATTATTAACATTCATTGGATCATAGAAAAAGCAACGGAATTCCAGAAAAACTTCTGCTTCATTGACTACACTACAATACACTAAAGCCTTTGGCTGTGTGGATCACAGCAAACTGTAGAAAACTGTTAGAGATGGGAGTATCAGACCACCTTACTTATCTCCTAAGAAACCTGTATGCAGGTCAAGAAGCACACGTGGAACAATAGGCTGCTTCAAAATTGGGAAAGGAGTACATCAAATCTGTATATTGTCACTCTACTTTTTAAATATTTATGTAGAGTACATCATGTGATATGCTAGGCTGGATGAATCACAAGATGGAATCAAGATTGCTGGGAGAAATATCAACACCTCAGATATCAGATGATACCACTCAAATGGCAGAAAGCGAAGAGGAACTAAAGAGCTTCTTGAAGAAGGTGGAAGAGGAGAATGAGAAAGCTGACTTAAAACTCAACATTCAAAAAGCTAATATCTGGTCCCATCACTTCATGGCAAACTGAAAGGGAAAAACTAGAAACAGTGACAGATTTTATTTTCCTGGGCTCCAAAATCACTGCGGATAGTGATTGCAGCCATGAAATTAAAAGATGCTTACTCCTTTGAAGGAAAGCAATGGAAAACCTAGACAGTATATTAAAAAGCAGAGACATAACTTTGCCAGCAAAGGTCCCTATAGTCAAAGTTTTTTCAGTAGTCACATACAGATGTGAGAGTTGGGCCATATAGATGGCTGAGCACCAAAGTGCCGGGGTCCAGCCCCGGCTGATCCAGGGTATTCGAAGCAGAGACGGTGTCGGCGAGGATCAGGAAACAACTGCTTAATTAAACGTTAATTAAGGATATAAAGAGTAATAGAATGAGGATAGCTCAGTGAGGAAATTCAGTGGAGAAAAGAGGCTGAGTAGCTTGGTTTACGCGGAAGACCAATAAAACTTCAAGACAAGAAGTTTGCACCACTTACGTAGGCCGCAGGCATCCTTCCGTTCTCCCGAAGGAGAGAAGACACTGAGGCCTCCCCAGTCAGATCTTAGAAGTCCAGGCATAATTAGTAAGCACGGCGGGTTCCGCGCTCCAGATGGAGACTCAGCCAGAGTGAGAGAGAGAGCGACATGGGGAGACCAAGTTTCGGTGAACAAGGCCCGCACTTTATTTTCCAAAGTAGTTTTTATACCTTAAGTTATGCATAGAGGATAATGGGGGAAGGGGTGGAGTCATGTAAGGACAGCAGTTCCTGGTTCTAATCGAAGCCAGGCTTTCAAACTTATCATATGCAAAAGTTCAGGTGATTTACATCATCTTCTGGCCAGCAGGCCTGTTAACATTTTAAGAAACTTATTTTTCTCTAAAGGTGATTATTCCAAAGTCAAGCACCAGCCTCCAAAAAAGGATTGGACAAAGCTGCATTCCTATAGGGCAAAGGTGAGGTGGGCTCAGTCAAGAAAAAAATTAACTCAAGGGTCCAAGGTTACAAACATTGAGGCTACTACTTACATTTCTATACACCCATTATATCAATCAATACACTGCCAAGGACACAGTAGGTAAGGAGTATGGAGACTTAGCAGCAAACATTGGCCCAATAAGTGAAAAACCCTTCACCAATACAATTTCTAATCAATCTTTTAACTACTCAAAGGAATCTGTGTTTAGACAGTTTAGAACATCTCCCGCCTCTCACAGTTGGGAGGCTCTGAACAATCACATGTGGCCGGAAAAACCTATTCAGGTAGGCTAGAGGATTTCCAAAGGAGTTTGTAGGTTGAAACACTGTCACACCCACCCAGGAATTAATAACTGGAGCTGTAAGCTAACTCTTTTTTCAGAGAGAGGTAGTGGGGGACAGCCCCCATAAAGTCAGAGGTGTAGTTGAAAGCACAAAGCAGAAAGTAGGCAGACTCTGGTTTTGGGGGTAGATGCTGAAGAATTTCCAGGGGGACTCCTGAGGCTCGATCCTGCCTTCGCGTATGCCGAGCCTCCTTCCTAATGACCTTTGTCATGGGCGGAGTTCCTCACGCTGGCTCCCGGCAGTGATAGAATTCCAGTTGAGCTATTCCAGATCCTGAAAGATGATGCTGTGGAAAGTGCTGCACTCAATATGCAATATGCAATATGCACTCAATATGCAATATGCCGGCTCCCAGCACCAAAGAATTGATGCTTCAAACTGTGGAGCGGGAGAAGGCTCTTGAGAGTTCCTTGGACATCAAGGAAATCAAAGCAGTCAATACTAAATGCAATCAACTCAATATTCATGGAAAGGATTGATGCTGAAGCTGAAATCCAATATTTTGTCCACCTGATGTGAAGTGCTGACTTATTAGAAAAGACCCTTATGCTGGGAAAGACTAAGTGGAAGAGGAGAAGGGGGTGACAGAGGATGAGATAGTAGGACGGCATCTTGACTCAACGGACATGAGTTTGAACACACTCTGGAGGATGGTGAAGGACAGGAAAGGCTAACCTGCTGCAGTTCATGGAGTCACAAAAAGTCAGGCATGACTTGGTGACTGAACAATAAAATTAGAGTCTTTCAACACCAAATGTTGGCAAGAATATGGAGAAACTCTCCTGCATTACTAGAAGGAATAAAAAATGCTACAAACTGTTTGGAAAACAGGCACACACAGTTTTTTAAAAAGGTATTAATAAATACACATTTCCCATTCTACCAGCAATTACACTCCTAGGTATTCATCAAAGAGAAATGGTAACATATGTCCACAATAGACTTTCATGTGAGTGTACCTAGAGGCTTCATTCATCGTTACCAGTCAAAAACTGGAAACAAATCCATCCATCATTTGGTGAACGAGTACACAAAATATGGAATATCTACACCATGAAGTACTACCCAAAAAGAAAAAGGAATGAACTACTGAATAAGCAACAATCTGGGTGAAATTCAGACATCACTCTAAGTGAAAAAAATCAGCTGTGAAATACACATAATAGATGAGTCAAATATATTGAAATAATAGGAGAATGGAAAGTTATACAGGTAGAAAGCATGTCAGTGCTTGCCAGTGACTGGGGGTGGAATTGAGGATTAGTTGCAAACTGTGCATGGGGATTTTGGAGAGATGATGTAAATTAAAACTGGCTTGTGAAAATCATTGCAGGATTTTTATAAACCTAATAAATTCCTCATACTGTCCATTTAAATTATTGTATTTAATAGAGCTTTAAAAAAACAAATTGAATGAATTGATGCCTTTGTGATAAGAAAGTATAAAAATATAAGAAAATATCGATGTAGAGTGTATGTGGTAGATTTATGAATACTCCTTATAAAATTCTTATTTTTCATTGTAATAGTATTTTATTTTTTAAATATTTAATTGGGGGAAAATTGCTTTACAATGTTTGTTGGTATCTGCCATACAACAATATAAATCAGTCAGATATAAATATAAATATAAATATATATATATATATATCTCCCCTCCCTCTTGGGACTCTCTTCCTGACCCCATCCCATCCTTCTACATCATCACAATGTGCCAGGCTGGGCTGTCTATGTTATATAGCAACTTCACACTGGCTAGCTGTACTTCCCAGGGAGCTCAGTGGTAAAGAATTGCCTTCCAGTGCAGAAACTGCAGGAAACACTGGTTTGATCCCTGGGTGGGGAAGATCCCCTGGAGGAGGAAATGGCAACCCACTCCAGTATTCTTGCAGGGATAATCCCATGGACAGATGAGCCTGGTGGGCTGCAGACCATGGGGTTGGAAAGAGTCGGACACAACTGAGCAACTGTGCATGTATGTATGCACTGGCTATCTATTTTACACATGATACTGTATATATATATATATATATACATACACATATATACATATATACATATATACATATATATTGAGATATATATATATATATCAATACTACTTTCTCCATTATTCCCATCCCTTCTTATCCTGCTGTGTCCACAAGTCTGTTCTCTACATCTGTGTCTCCATTGCTTCCCTGCAAATAGGAGCATTAGTAACATTTTTGTAAATTCCATTTTATGTGCTAATAAATGATATTTGTTTTTCTCTTTCTGACTCACTTCATTCTGTATAAAAGGCTCTAGGTTCATCCACCTCACTACAATTGACTCACATTTGTTTCTTTTTATGGCTGAGTAATATTCCATTGTAAAAATGTACCACAGCTTCTTTATCCATTCATTTGTCTATGGATATCTAGGTTGCTTCCAGGTCCTGGCTATTGTAAGTATCACTTCAATGAACATTGGGGTACATGTGGTCAAATTGTGGTTTATTTAGCATATATGCCCAGTACTGGGATTGCTGGATCATATTATAGATTTATCCATTGTTTTAAAAGGAATCTCCATACTATTCTCCACAATGACTGTATCAGTTTACATTCCCACCAACAGAGCAAAAGGGTTCCTTTTTCTCCACATCCTCTCCAGCATTTACTGTTTGTAGATTTTTTGATGATGGTCATTCTGATCAGTCCAAGGTGATAGCTCATTGTAATTTTTATTTGCATTTCTCTAATAATGAATGATGTTGAGCATACTTTTATGTGTTTATTAGCCCATCTGTATTTCTGTTTTGATTGTTTTCTGATATTGAGCTGTATAAGTTACTTATATATTTTGGAGATTATTCCTTCATCAGTTGCTGCATTTGAAATTATTTTCTCCCATTCTGAGGGGTATCTTTTCATCTTGTTTATAGTTCCCTTTGTTATGTAAAATATTGTGAGTTGTATTAGGTCTTTTTGTTTATTTTCATTTTTATTTCCATTACTCTAGGAGGTAGGTCAAAGAGTATCTTACTGCAATCTAGTTCTGAGAGTGTACTGCCTATGCTTTCTTGTAAGAACTTTACAGTTTCTGGACTTACATTTAAGTCTTTAACCCATTTTGAATGTATTTTTGTGTATAGTGTCAGGAAGTGTTCTAGTTTTATTGTTTTATAGGTAGCTGTCCAGTTTTCCCAGCACCACTTATTGAAGAGACTGTCTTTTCTCCATTGCATAGTCTTGCTCCTTTGTTAAAGATGAGGTGCCAGTATGTTTGTGGGTTTATCTCTGTGGGCTTATTTCTATTTTGTTCCATTGGTCTATATTTCTGATTCTGTGCCAATACCATGCTGTCTCAATGACTATAGCTTTGTAGTATAGTCTGAAATCAGGGAAGTTGATTCCTCCAGTTCTGTTTTTCTTTCTCAAGATTGCTTTGGCTATTTGAGGTCTTTTGTGATTCCATACAAATTGTGAAATTTTTTGTTCTAGTTCTGTGAAAAATGCCATTGGTAATTTGTTAGGGATTTCACTAAATCTGTAGATTGCTTTGGGTAGTATAGTCATTTTGACAATATTGATTCTTCCAATCCAAGAATATGGTATGTCTCTCTCCATCTATTTGTATCATCTTTGATTCATTTACTGAGTGAAGTAAGTCAGACAGAGGAGAAGAAATATCATATGACATACCTTATATATGGAATTTAAAAAGAAAAGATACAAATGAACTTACTTACAAAACAGAAAGAGACTCACAGACTTATGGTTGCTGGGGGGAAGGATGTGGGGAAGGTATAGTTAGGGAGTTTGGGATGGACATGTACACAGTGCTATATTAAAAATGGATAACCAACAAGGACCTTCTGTATAGCACATGGAACTTTGCTTTATGTTATGTGGCAGCCTGGATAGGAGCAGAGTTTGTTGGTGAATGGATACATGTATATGTATGGCTGAGTCCCTTTTCTGTTCACCAGAAACTATCACAACATTGTTAATTGGCTATACCACAATACAAAATAAAAAAGTTTTTTAAGAATCAAATGACTTTCATTGACTACTCTATCATATTTATTCACAAGAAAAATTTGTATATACATTTTCAAATTTTAAATTATGACTGTAAATTTATAAATATGGAAAAATGTTTGTGGATTTGGTTATTAATACAAGTAACCTAAATATACTTATTATAAATGCACTGAGACAACACAAGGTATGGTTAAGAATACACACTCTGGAATCAGACTGCCTAGATTCAAAAGCTAGCTCTGCCCAGACATGTAGCCTTGGAAAAGTTTCTCAACCTATGTTTTTATTGCCTCAACTGTAAAGTGCAGTAAAAATAACATTAAGCTTGGAGATCTTAACAGAGTCCAATGAGATAAAAATATATAACACTTAACGTCCATAGTAAACACTATATATATATATTATTTTCATGTTGATACTTTTACATGGAAAATAAATTTTATTGGAAATGCATGATAAATATCAGTTATTTCTCAACATCAGTGTTATCCCTATTTTCAATGCAGTATTACAGAGAGCAACTTTTCTCATAAATCAGTAAATGGTTTTAATTTTCTAAGTGTATAATAAAATAATCCAAGTTACATTCCAAAAAAATCACTTCCCATTTTCGATCAAATATTTTAAAATGATCCTTCACTAGATGACCTGGTTCAATTATATTGAAAGCAAGGATTTGGATACCATCTGCCTTGCAAAGTGTTTCTTCTCCATGTTTCCCGTCATTTTTCTTTGTAACCACAACAGAAATTTTCTTTGTGATGCCTCATCAGTCTTTACCCTCCAGGGCAGTGGACTTTTGTGATGTTCTCGAAGAGGGGAAGTTTTGCCTTCCCTCTACTAGGTTGTAGGAACAGCTATTGGGAAGGAGAAACAACATAATAAATGGACTGCTTACTATCTCAGGCAAACCTAAGGAAGTAATATATGTAGAAAGACTTTATATATGGCCTGAGGACAAGGACTTCAGTTTAAGGACTCACTGTACAGGGCCTCTTTTCTGTCCCATGTTGAATTAGGAACATATCATGCTCAGCATCTGCACACTTGAGTTTCCTGTTCTTGTTCCCATTTGTTGTGGACACTGAAGGTGGCCTGTGAACCAACAGTAGGGAAATGAAGTTAGGAAGAAAATAATTGCTATTGTGGCTGAGAACATGCTGCTGCTGCTGCTAAGTCACTTCAGTCATGTCTGACTCTGCAACCCCATAGACGGCAGCGCACCAGGCTCCCCCGTTCCTAGGATTCTCCAGGCAAGAACACATATTGTGGTTAAAATTTTGTCTTTAGGGATTAACCTATTTGGAGATTTTTGCATAGAAAATAGTTTCTTACAGAAAATAATACTCTTTTTTATGTGCATATTCTTTTATGTGCATAAGTCATGTCTAACTCTTTTATGATCCTGTGGACTGGAGCTGTCCAGGCTCCTCTGTCCATGGGATTTCCCAGGCAAGAATACTGGAGTGGGTTGCCATTTCCTTTTCTAGAAGATCTTCTTGACCCAGGGATGAAACCCGCACCTCCTGTATTGGCAGATGGATTCTTTATATATGAGCCACTAGAGAAGCCCCTATAATACTATTATCACCCTAAAAGAAAGATTCTGATTTTTCTATTAAAGTTATATTTATACAATTTATTTATTTTGTTGTTGATGATCTTAAATTTAAAAAAAATTGGAATAATTTTGATTATTATTTGATTATATATATAATTTGATTAACTCTTAAGCCAGGTTTTTGTGACTCAGGGGAAGTCTTAGAGACTAAAGCTTGGGGAAGGTCCTGTCCTGGGAAAGCCCCATAAGGTCCTGCTTGGTTGCATATATTTAAGGACAACATGATGATTTGATGTACATATATATAGTGAAATGATTGCCACAATCAAACTAATTAAGAAATCCATTACCTCACATAGTTACCAGTTTTCTTTTTTGTGTTAAGAACACTTAAGGTCTATTATCTTAGCAAATTTCAGATATACAACACAGTACTCTTAACTGTGGTTGCCATACGCACATTAGATCCCCAGAATTTAGTCATCTTATAACTGCAAGTTTGCACTTTTTGTCTGATATCTCTCCATCCTCCAGCTCCATTATACTCTTTGTTTCTACAAACTCAGCTGTTTTAAAATCCATGTGTAAGAGAGATCATACAATACTTATCTTTCTACACTGTTGATTCTCTTAGTGTGTTTTCTGTTTGTTGTAAATGATCTGAAAGTGCCATTCATTTTTAGGATTCTCTTCCATGTATTTTTTTTCCCCACAGCTGGCTGCAGTACATTTGAGAATGGTGGGGCCTTATGAAAAGAGTATGTTGAGATGAGCCAGAAAATATAGGGCAATCTGTAAAGTGGCTTTGGGAGGATTTTGCCAAGAGCATGCAGAAGCTCAACAGTTTATCTTTCATGCCCTGCCTCTCAGCCCCATATCCCCGAGTATTTCCTATGTACACTCCTCTGATTTCATTAACTCACTCATTATAGCCATGTTAGAAATATATTATCATTTTTAGTTTATAACTTGAGTTAAAAAAAAAACTAGGGTGCTTCCAAGGTGGCACAGTAGTAAAGAATCTGCCTGCAATTCAGGAGACTTGGGTTCAACCCCTGAATCAGGAAGATCTCATGGAGAAGGAAATGGCAACCCACTCCAGTATTCTTGCCTGGAAAATCCCATGGATAGAGGAGCCTGGAGGGCTACAGTCCACTGTGTCACAAAGAGTTGGACACAACTTAGCAACTAAATAACAAAAATTGACAAAACCCTAGCTCAATGTGTTTAATTTTTTAGCATTAGAATTTATAGAACAATGAAGAACATTTCAGTAGGTTAGAAGGAACAGAAAAACAACATTTGGATTAAACCCAGAAATCTATTTACTTTGAATACTTGTTTATTCCACCCACACCCCACAATCATCACATAAATCTTGTGTAAATACTTCCTCCTCTTACCTTGTAAAATAGGTAACTTTCATAGTGCCTATTCTGAAAATGGTCTGCTAAGGGTTCAGGGTTTGCCAAGGCCATTTGAGGTCCAGGTTGATGACAGACACTGGGCATCAGCATCAGCACTTGGTGTCTCGGTCATGTGGTTCCTGAGACATCCCTGATTCAGGAGTGTGGTTCTGATGGCAGCAGAAAAAGAGCAGCCTGCAGACTAATTGGCATGCAGTGGGAGCATGAGCAGCCAAGTGACTTACACGGCATCCACTGTGTCCTTACAGGCCTACAGATTCTCGGCAGACCCTGGCCAGGGGGTGAGGGCTGAGTTTGGAGTAGCTCAGTCTGGAAGCCAGCTAGCTGTGTGTCAGCTGCTTGATTAAGGGACCTTAAAGTCAGCTGTAAACTCTGCTTGCTTCTCTGAAAAGGGACAAACTGTGCTCGGCACAGCAGACCAGTGAGGGGCCCAACATGTTTAGTGCAAAGCTGCCAAAAAAACCTTTAAGCTGGTCCTATCATAATGTTGGTCCCTCCCTTAGAAAATCAGCCATTTCAGACTTACTCAAGATAACTTGCCTCGTTATGGGAGTGCCTGTCTTTTTGTGCATAATTTTCTTCACTTATGTTTTCATAAGATGGTGAGACATTTGATAGCATTTTTAATTTTTCATTGTGATTTATGTTCATTTATGATGATGCTGTGAAAGTGCTACACTCAATATGCCAGCAAATTTGGAAAACTCAGCAGTGGCCACAGCACTGGAAAAGGTCAGTTTTCATTCCAATCCCAAAGAATGCTCAAACTACCGCACAATTGCACTCATCTCACACGCTAGTAAAGTAATGCTCAAAATTCTCGAAGTCAAACTTCAGCAATACATGAACCGTGAACTTCCAGATGTTCAAGCTGGTTTTAGAAAAGGCAGAGGAACCAGAGATCAAATTGCCAACGTCTGCTGGATCATCAAAAAAGCAAGAGAGTTCCAGAAAAACATCTATTTCTGCTTTCTTGACTATGCCAAAGCCTTTGACTGTGTGGTTCACAATAAACTGTGGAAAATTCTGAAAGAGATGGGCATACCAGACCATCTGATCTGCCTCTTGAGAAATTTGTATGCAGGTCAGGAAGCAACAGTTAGAACTGGACATTGAAAAACAAACTGGTTCCAAATAGGAAAGGAGTATGTTAAAGCTGTATATTGTCACCCTGCTTATTTAACTTCTATGCAGAGTACATCATGAGAAATACTGGGCTGGAAGAAGCACAAGCTGGAATCAAGATTGCCGGGAGAAATATCAATAACTTCAGATATGCAGATGACACCACCCTTATGGCAGAAAGTGAAGAAGAACTAAAGAGCCTCTTGATGAAAGTGAAAAAGGAGAGTGAAAAAGTTGGCTTAACACTCAACACTCAGAAAACTAAGATCATGGCATCCGGTCCCATCACTTCATGGCTAATAGATGGGGAAACAATGGAAACAGCAGCTGACTTTATTTTGGGGGGCTCCAAAATCACTGCAGATGGAGATTGCAGCCATGAAATTAAAAGATGCTTACTCCTTGGAAGGAAAGTTGTGACCAACCTAGACAGCATATTAAAAAGCAGAGACATTACTTTGTCAGCAAAGGTCCATCTAGTCAAGGCTATGGTTTTTCCAGTAGTCATATATGGATGTGAGAGTTGGACTATAAAGAAAGCTGAGCACCAAAGAATTGATGCTTTTGAATTGTGGTGTTGGAGAAGACTCTTGAGAGTCCCTTGGACTGCAAGGAGATCCAACCAGTCCATCCTAAAAGAGATCAGTCTTGGGTGTTCATTGGAAGGACTGATGTTGATGCTGAAACTCCAGTACTTTGGCCACCTGATGCGAAGAGCTGACTCATTGGGAAAGACCCTGATGCTGGGAAAGATAGAGGGCAGGAGGAGCACGGGACAACAGAGGATGAGATGGCTGGATGGCATCACCGACTCAATGGACGTGAGTTTGAGTGAACTCCGGGAGTTGGTGATGGACAGGGAGGCCTGGAGTGCTGCGGTTCATGGGGTTGCAAAGAGTCAGACATGACTGAGTGACTGAACTGAACTGAACTGAACTGATGTATATTATAAACCTCATACATTTATGTATATTGTAAATATTACATGTCAGCATCAATAAACATAGAGCTATTCAAGTTTTCTTTTTTAATGGAGTGTTAGTTGCTCACTTGTGTCCGACTCTTTGGGACCTTATGGATTGTAGCTTACCAGGCTCCTTTGTCCATGGAATTCTCCAGGCAAGAATACTGGAGTGGGTAGCCATTCCCTTCTTCAGGGGTTTTTCCTGATCCAGTGCTTGAACCTGGGTCTCCTGCATTATAGGCAGATTTTTTACCATCTGAGCCTCTAGGGAAGCCCCAAGAATACTGGAGTGTGTAGTCATTTTTGTGGCTCAGACGAGTTCAACCATCAGAGTTCTCTGGTTTCTTTTCCATGTTTTGCTTCTTTCTTTTGGACATCTGTGAGATTTCTTTTTCTCAACCTTTGTTTCTGATATTATATTTTAAAAGTATTTTAAAAGGTGTAGTTTTATATGGAAACATCTTACTATCTTCTTAGCTCTCTCTAATGTGGAAATATTTTTTCTTTCTTTTTTCTCTTTTCTACTTTCTTTCTTGCATTTTTGAAATGTGTCAAGTATCCTTCTAAGTATTTTATATGGATTATTTTTTATTTAATATTTACTGAGCTCTACATGAGGCTATAATTATTGCTATTGTTATTATTATTATTATTCCCATTTTGCAGAAGAGGAAAGTATGCTCTGAAATGTTAAATGCATAGACCAAGGCTATTCAGTTCAAAAAAGGATTAAAATTTATTTGTTGCAGCAGTTTGGGTCCAAAATCTATGTCTTTATAACCACTCTATAAAATGGGTTCCTTACATTTTGAAACTTTTCTGTAAGTTTGAAACTTATGTTTTTCATTACGTGGTGTAAAAAGAAACAAAAACAATGATTTAATCTCTCTTATTTTGTGTTTCTACCCTTGTTCAGTATCTTTTCATGCTGATTTTTCTCCTACTAGAGAGAACTAGTCTGGAAGCATGTACACTTGGCAGACACAGTACTTTCTTTTATTCCCATGTTTACAAGAGAAATAAAATAACTCACTTTACTCAAAAGAAAACTAAGATAACTTTTTGTTTTGACTTGTTCCTACTTAAGGTATGGATTTGATTTGTAAATGTTCCAAACATCTTGAATCTGTCTTTTTAACTGATTGTTCTCCTTTTTGGCGTCTCCCCCCCGCCGCCAAACAAAGTTTAAGAGAATATATTCTAGATTTGTCTTTAGACCCTTGTGGATATTTTTTTCAAGGAGAACTTCTTTTCTTAGGAGTTTATTGAACAAATCAAAGTTTTGGGGAGGACCTGCTATTCTGGGTATGCTGTAGCTCTGACTGGAAAACTATTATTTACCTTGACTGTATATGTCATATATCTAAAAGTATTGTAAGAAAAATGCTTTTTAACTCATCATGGCATTCTTGAGCTTTAGCGGGGGTCTCACTGCAATTGTCTGCAAACATTTATTTGTCTTAGAATTCTTAAGGGTTCCTCAGATGCTAATAGTACAAATTTAGATGATGTCTAAAGTTACTTCCAGTCAAATTATTTATTTTATGATTTTTATTGATTATGATTAGTAGTTTTTCTTTTTGAATTCCACATGGGTTTTTTAATAAAGAAAGTGTTAGATTTGTTGGGAGCTTCCTTGCACATATTTCCTGTTCTTCTTAGCTGTATTCATTCATTCACTCATTCATTTGTTAATTCACGCTGTGCCAAAGCAAAAACATGTTCCCTCAAACTAAGTAAGGTGACCCCATTACAAGCTCATTATGGCATTCAATAGCTTTCTGAGGTAATTTTACCACTGTTTGTAAATTAAATATTTGTATGACATCTCCATCACTGGATTGAAAGCTGCAGGAGGCCAGGGTCCACATAATAAGAATTCAAAATATCACTGTGGAATGAATATATCTCTTTGTCTCCTTACAGTGTCTTGTACTAACTGAGACTCATTCTATATCTGTTGTAAACAAGTAACCACCTGGAGGGGTAGAAAAGAAGACATATACCATGACTGCTACCTCAGGGTGTATACAGTTTAGCCCAGGAAAATGAAGAATCAAACCCATAGCTATCAGTGTAGTGATGTGGGAGTTGGAGAAAAGGGGAAGTGGGAGTAGGCAGCTAGAAAGGAGGGCTTCTCAGTGAAGGGAGGCCTGACATGGAAAATGAGTTGTGAGGAGAAACCCTGTCAAGGTCATCTGAAGAGCAGAATCAGCAAGAAAGGTGATGCTAAAACCAATGCAAGGGTAACATAAACATCTGAGGAACTTCCCCAATTGCTCTTTTGTCTCAACTTTTCCCCTTATGGGGCTTCCCAGGTGGCTCAGTGGCAAAGAATTTGCCTGCAGTGCAGGAGAACTGGGTTTGATCCCTGGGTTGGGAAGATCCCCTGGAGAAGGAAATGGCAACTCACTCCAGTATTCTTCCCTGGAAAATCTCCTGGACAGAGGAACCTGGTGGACTAGAGTCCATGGGGTTGCAAAAGAATCACACACCATTTAGTGACTAAACAACAACAACTCCCCTTGTGAGAGAAAAAAGTACTTTACCCAATGTCAGTAGGTGAATAGCTGCAGCCATGACAAGCTGGGAAGAGGAGGATGTTAGAATTTGTGATGGGAACAAAGGTTTTCAAAAAGAATAAAGGGCAGCCCTGAGACAAGTAGCAGGGCTCTGAGTGATAGCCTGGGAGCACAGGATGTCCTGGGTGGAGAGCAGAGGAAGGTGAGATTTGTATGGGAGCATAAGGGTGAGAGGCTAAAAGAAATGCATAATGGCAGCTAGGAAAGCTCTGTTCTAGGGGACACAATACCCACGAGCCAAGCATCATCTTTGTGTCTCATGAGTCTCATCAGGATGAAAATAAGGATGGTTGGTGAAGAAGCCAAGCCAAGGAAGGACTGTCACTGTGCCCATCATGGGGAGGGCCCTTTGGTGTTGGGTGACCTGCATACGTGATTGATACTGCAGAGTAAAACCAAGACATCCCAACATCACCCCCCAAACATTCACTTTGTATCTGTTTGGGATCATTTTGCCTTTGCAGTAATTGATTTCTCTCTAATTCTCCCCACTTCTCAGTTCAGTTCAGTTCAGTTCAGCTGCTCAGTCATGTCCGACTCTTTGCGACCCCATGAACCGCGGCAGGCAAGGACTCCCTATCCATCACCAACTCCTGGAGTCCACCCAAACCCATGTCCATTGAGTCAGTGATGCCATCCAACCATCTCATCATCTGTCATCCCCTTCTCGTCCTGCCTTCAGTCTTTCCCAGCATCAGGGTTCTTCTCAAATGAATCAGCTCTTCATATCAGGTGGTGAAAGTATTGGAGTTTCAGCTTCAATATCAGTCCTTCCAGTGAACACCCAGGACTGATCTCCTTTAGGATGGACTGGTTGGATCTCCTTGCAGTCCAAGGGACTTTCAAGAGTCTTCTCCAACACCACAGTTCAAAAGCATCAATTCTTCGGTGCTCAGCTTTCTTCACAGTCCAACTCTCACATCCATACATGACCACTGGAAAAACCATAGCCTTGACTAGATGGACCTTTGTTGACAAAGTAATGTTTCTGCTTTTTAATATGCTGTCTAGGTTGGTCATAACTTTCCATCCAAGGAGTAAGCATCTTTTAATTTCATGGCTGCAGTTACCATTTGCAGTGATTTTGGAGCCCCCCCAAAATAAAGTCAACTAGTGTCTCCACTGTTTCCCCATCTATTTGCCATGAAGTAATGGGACCAGATGCCATGATCTTAGTTTTCTAAATGTTGAGCTTTAAGCCAACTTTTTCACTCTCCTTTTTCACTTTCATCAAAAGGCTCTTTAGTTCGTCTTCACTTTCTGCCATAAGGGTGGTGTCATCTGCATATCTGAGGTTATTGATATTTCTCCCAGCAATCTTGATTCCAGCTTGTGCTTCTTCCAGCCCAGCGTTTCTCATGATGTACTCTGCATAGAAGTTAAATAAGCAGGGTGACAATATACAGCCTTGACGTACTCCCTTTCCTATTTGGAACCAGTCTGTTGTTCCATGTCCAGTTCTAACTGTTGCTTCCTGACCTGCATAGAGATTTCTCAAGAGGCAGGTCAGGTGGTCTGGTATGCCCATCTCTTTCAGAATTTTCCACAGTTTATTGTGAACCACACAGTCAAAAGCTTTGGCATAGTCAATAAAGCAGAAATAGACGTTTTTCTGAAACTCACTTTTTTGATGATCCAGCGAATGCTGGCAATTTGATCTCTGATTCCTCTGCCTTTACTAAAACCAGCTTGAACATCTGGAAGTTCATGGTTCACATATTGCTGAAGTTTGACTTTGAGAATTTTGAGCATAACTTTACTAGCATGTGAGATGAGTGCAATTGTGCAGTAGTTTGAGCATTCTTTGGCATTGCCTTTCTTTGGGATTGGAATGAAAACTGACCTTTTCCAGTCCTGTGGCCACTGCTGAGTTTTCCAAATTTGCTGGCATATTGAGTGGAGCACTTTCACAGCATCATCTTTTAAGATTTTAAAGAAATAGCTCAACTGGAATTCCATCATCTCCACTATTTTTGTTCTTAGTGATGATTCCTAAGGCTCACTTGACTTCACATTCCATGATGTCAGGCTCTACGTGAGTGTGAGTGACCACACCATCATGATTATCTGGGTCGTGAAGATCTTTTTTGTACAGTTCTTTTGTGTATTCTTGCCACCTCTCCTTAATATCTTCTGCTTCTGTTATGTCCATACCATTTCTGTCCTTTATGAAGCCCATCTTTGCATGAAATGTTCCCTTGGTATCTCGAATTTTTTAAAGAGATCTATAGTCTTTCCCATTCTATTGTTTTTCTCTATTTCTTTGCATTGATCGCTGAAGAAGGCTTTCTTATCTCTCCTTGCTATTCTTTGGAACTCTGCATTCAAATGGTATATCTTTCCTTTTCTCCTTTGCTTTTCGCTTGTCTTCTTTTCACAGCTATTGGTAAGGCCTCCTGAGACAGTCATTTTGCTTTTTTGCATTTCTTTTTCTCTGAGACGGTCTTGATTCCTGTCTCCTGTACAATGTCACCAACCTCCGTCCATAGTTCATCAGGCACTCTATCTATCAGATCTAGTCCCTTAAATCTATTTCTCACTTCCACTGCCCCACTCCTCACACACGCATATTCACTTCATGAGACCCAGCATGGCCCCCAGGTATGTTTTATCTTCTCAAGGACAGAAATATTGACATCTTCTTCCACAACTCCTAATCACACTTCCCACAAAAAAGTCCACTTTTCTGCTAGGAGTTTTTTATTTTCTCTCACCATTGCAGTTCCTTCCACATCACATTTCATAGATAAAGCCTAATCTATAGCCTTCATTTCCCTTGCATGTATGCTCAGTTGCTTCAGTTGTGTCTGAGTCTTTCAGACCCTATGGACTGCAGCCCTTCAGGCCCCTCAGTTCATGGGATGGATTCTCCAGGCAAGAATACTGGAGTGGGTTGTTATTTCCTTCTCCAGGGAATCTTGCTGACCCAGCAATCAAACCCTGTTTCCTGCATTGCAGACAGATTTTTACCGACCTAGCCACCAGGGAAGCCCTCATTTCCCTTACCTTTCTTCTTACTTTTTGGTCACAATTTTAAAAACAAAACAAGAATTATAGCAAAAAAAAACCTCCATTAACTTACAAAAAAGGGAGGCGGTGCTTTGCAGAGTGAGAAACCACAGCACAGAAACTAAAGTTTACCAAAAATGCCATTAGAGAGTGTCATCAATAGTGTCAACAATATAATTCAGGGAACTGGGAATCTGATTCTAGTCATTAATTTTGCACAGAAATAATCATTTTTATGCAAAACCATCCCTAAGTGGTTGATGATTCCTGGACTCAGTGTTCCAGATGAAAGCATCTGTGCTAAACCCTATTAAAGTACTTCCAGAATCACTTCTTCACATCCCCACATTTCAGTAAAGAAGCCAAAATGTAGCTCAAAGTAATTACTTCAGACTAAGCCCTGATGCTAATGGCACTACCTAATTAGCATTGTGGCTCAGTGAGGAGCCAGAGTGTATTTTTAATGGCTTTAGAATGGTGATAAAATTAAAGTGGAATTGTGCAGAAGGAATATGTAATCCTATTACACTAATGTCTCAACATAAAGGGAATAGTGAGGAGGGTTGTATAGAATTGCATTACTTTGCTCTTGTCTCTGCATTTAATATTCCCAGTTTCTTGAGCTCTTGCCCTCTGGGAAGTGCACACCTGCCCCCTCTAAATCCCTTCTTTCCTGCAGGTGTCGGATCAGTTTCAGTCTCTCCATGAAGCTCTTTCTGACTATTAGGTGCATCTTTCTTTGAAAGCTGGTGGTGGTGTTATTTGGGCACCAAAAACTCAGTTGTTTTAAGCCACAATTCTATCTTCTTCTGTGGTAGTGCCTCATACAAGACATCTTCAAAAATTGATTTCAGGGACTTTTCTGGTGGCCAAGACTCCACTTTCTTAATGTAGGAGAGCTGAGTGTGATCACTGGTTAGGCAACTAGACACCAACCACATGCCGCAACTGAGAGTTCACATGCCACAACTAAATATTCTACATGCCACAGCTAAGACTTGATGCAGCCAAGTAAGTAAATACATAAAAATAAATCTTAAAAAAAGACAAGAAAATCAATTTCATTAGAAAGCATATGAGGATGATATGTAGAAAATAGCAAAATTCAGCTTTGTTCAATTTTTTGGAGAAATTATTGTGAATAGAGCACAATAATTAATTAAATTAAATTAAAACTATTGATCTGAAATTCTTGATCTTATTCAAAATGTTATTGAATTAACAGATATGCAGATAAATCAAACTTTCCAGAATTCCTTCCAGAAGAATGAAATTATCCTAATAAAGATCATATGAACTCTTTCTAATGAGAGTAGCATCAAAGAACAATGAACAAAGGCCTCAAAGACATGAAATTACTCATTCATTCACTCATCCACCCACCTGTTTAGAAGCACTACGTGTTCATGACAGGTGTTAGGACACAGAAATAAAAATGTCATGGGTAGAATTCTTGACCTCATAAAGATACTGCCTCTGTAAATGCAGGAAGACAGAAATGCTGTTAGAACCAAATCATGAAGGATGATGTAAGCCATGGGAAGGTATTTGAATTTTATTATGAATTCTATGGGGAAGTGTTGAAGATGTTAAACAAGGAAGTAATGAGAATGATTGATGTTCTTGAAAGATCCTTCTGGGAGTTTTTGAGAGTGAAGACATGACCAAACAATTTTCAATATAGGAGAATTAGAAAGAGACCATCAGATATTTAAGATATTTTCTCCTAACAGAATTAAAAATAGGGATCTGTACCACCAGTTGGGAAGCTGAAAACATTTCTTGATGAACACTCGACCAGTTTAAAAGCTTTTCGGTCATGAATTAAAACAATTATGGACTTCTTGGCTTTGAAAATAATTTAAGTTTGAAAACAAAATTTTGGTTAGAGTTATATGAATTTTTATTAAACTAATGTGCAAAAAGAAGCTATGTTTATCTGATTTGTTGACTTAAACATGGAGCCTTTCAGAATAAATCAGCATTCAAAGGGAATTAAAAACATTTTGAAAGTGAAGTGAAAGTGTTAGTCATGTCTGACTCTGCGACGTCATGGAACTGTAGCTTGCCAGGTTCCTCTGTCCATGGAATTCTCCAGGCAGGAATACTGGAATTAGTAGTCATTCCCTTCTCCAGGGGATTTTCCCAATCCAGGGAAAGAACCCCAGTCTTCTGCATTGCAAGCGGATTCTTTACCAACCACCACAGAAGCCTTTATGGTTTAATAAAACTTTTTTGTTCTTTCATATAGGTTCTTATTAAGAACAAGGCACACTAAAATTTCATTTGTTTCCTTCACCTTTACTGTGTTCTCTGCCAAAAGTGGAAGTACTATTTTCATGTAGAAGAATGTATACAAAACAATTTATAAATTTCAATGAAAGTAATAAAATCTTGTCTAGACCTATAAAGGAAAGAATTTTACATACGCAAAAATTCTTTGGTTGACACACCAGAGAAATTACAGATATTGCTTTGCACAGCTGTTACCTGCCCTATTGTAAATTTGGTTAAATGAAAATTATTCCTTAGTCCATATCTAATTCTTTCATCTCCTCTCACTCCTACCTTGGAACAAAAAGGACATTCCTAAGTTGGGCGTCTTGTGGGGTCCATAAAGATTGTGCTTGTGCACATAGCTTGTCCTCTCTTGTCTTGATGGTAGATTTATAGCCCCAAGTATCAAAGGGTCAAAATTCCATTGCCTATTAGTCCTAATAAAGCAGCAGGAGTTTCCTGAAGGGAATGCTGACAAGCCTAATTGTTCATAACTGGAGGGTGAAGGGTTCATTCTATCATTGAGATTTTAACCCTCTCTTTACTCATTTCCTTCTTGACTTAACAGATAAGAGTTGGATTCATAACAGAGGTATTCAGATTTTCAAGATAATGAAAGACTGTAGCAAGACTGAGATATTTATTTGGATTTGGTGATACAGTGATGGGTAATGTCAGAGGTCTGTGCAAGAGTGTCAGTGTCTGAGACAAGAGTCAGTGCTGAAGTGTGACTGTTTTGGAGGGTCAACCAAATGGGATAATGGATCAGCTACAGAAGAAAAGTCTCTTCCTAGTTTTCCTAAGAGTTCTGAAAAAAATATAAGAATGAAGAGACAGCTTATATATAAATGTCTTCAGAAAAATATGTATCATGCAAGCAGAGGACTTTGAAGACCAAATTTCTTAGAAATACTAGAGAAGTTTTCACGAACTACACTTGCTGTCATCCACAAATACTTCTTGATATCTATTGTGAGAGGATGGTGTGACACTGACAATGCAAAGAGAATCTTATGATAGAAATCTAGGGAGGCAGGCTGTGTTCTTGTAAAGGTAGGAGACATATCAAGGCAGAGCCTGTGACAAGTGCTACAAGTCTAGAGGAAAAAGGGGGACCAGTAGTAGACTCAAAGGAAATCACAGAGAATGATATGTATAGTACAAGGAAGGTCAGGAAAGCAATGAATGGGAATTTCAGGAAGGAGAAGATGACCAACACTATTGATTACTCCAGAAAGTTAATGAGACTGAAGACTAAAAATGAGTAAGGCAGGAATATGTAGTTTTGGTTGAATGGGGATGATGAATGAGAAGAAGTAAACATTGTTTGACATGGGACAAATTTGAGATTATCGTCATCATGTGTAAAAAAAATATTACCAAATTGAATTCAACCATACATATACAGATAATACACCATCATGATCTAATGGGGTTTATCTCAACAAGACAAGATGGTGGTAAATACACATACCCATACACAAGGACACACATATGTGTAAATAATTGGCTTATCTATATTAATAGATACCATATTAACATAATAAGAAAAAAATTTTAAAGTACTCACATGATCATCTAAATAGATGTAGAAATACATTTGACAAAAATCTATTATATATCCATTCATGATTTAATGAAACAACTCTCAGAAAATCAAAAATCAAAGGGAACTTTCTTGATAAAGCACATCTATAAAAACTATAAAACTAGTATCTTAGTGGAAAGTCTGAACAAAATTGGGAAAAAGATAAGGATGACTACTCTCATCATGTGTATTCAGCATTGTACTGGAGGTCCTAGCAAGTGTAAAACAACAAAGAAAAAATAAAATGCATACATATTGGAAAAGAATCAAGACTGGATTTACTCTCAAACAATGTGATCATGAAATTAGACATTGTAAAAAAATCTATATATAAAAAAGCTGTTACAACTAATAAGTGAATTTAGGAAGTGACTGGATAGAAAATGAATGAAGTATTTCCATATACTAGCAATGAGCAACTTCAAAATGAAATTAAAATAATATCATTTACAGTAGCCCCAAACATGACATACTTAGGGATACTTTTTATCAAAATATATGCCAAAGCTACACACTGAAATTTACAAAACATTGCTGAGAGAAATCAGTGAAGAAAAAATAAATGTAGACATATACCATGTTCATGATTCAAAACATCAAATGTGGCTAAAATGTCAATTCACTTCAAATTGATCTAAAGATTCAATGTAATTCTAATTAAAATCCCACCAGACTTGTTGACAAAAATTTTTTTTCCAAATTTTAGAATGCAAATTTTGGGAATTCAAAGGACTTCGAATGGTTAGAGCAATTTTAATGAAAAGAAAATATTGGAGAACTTATATGTGATTTCAAAACTTACTGATTTGGTCTATGACATACGGACCAGAACAGCAGAGTAGAGACCTGAAGCAGACCCACACATGATTTGGCAATTGGAATACCAAACTGTATTACGAGGAAAGGATTATTATGTCAGTACATGGTGCTAGGAAATGGATATCCTTATAGGGAGAAAACTTCAACCTCAGTTATTCCCTTATGCCATGCCTGCGTGTGTATGAAGTCGCTTCAGTGGTGTATGACTCTTTGCGACCCTATGGACTGTAGCCTGCCAGTCTCCTCTGTCGATGGGATTCTCCAAGCAAGAATACTGGAGTGGGTTGTCATGTCCTCTTCCAGAGAATCTTCCCGACCCAGGCATTCTTTACCTCTGAGCCATTGGGGAAGCCCTCCCTCACCTTATATAATATTCAGAAATTAATTCTAAATGGCTGATAGACATAATCTATAAAACTTTTGGAAGAGACCAAAAATGGTGTTTTTGTGACGTTGAAGTAGGCAAAGATTTCTTAGACAAGAGAGTTAAAGCCCTAAACATAAAAGGAAAAGAAACTGATAAATTATCTTTCATCAAAGTGTAAAGCATTATAAAGAAAATAAAGATGAAAAGGCAAGCCTTAGACTGGAGGAAAATACCAGAGTAGATATGTAGGACTTGTATTCGAAATAGATGAAGACAGTTTACAGCATGATAGTAAGAAGCCACACAACCAACCTGAAAAATTGGGCTTAAGATTTGAACAACCATTTCAGAAAACTAGATCTAAAAATGACCAATAAACACATAAATGATGTTTGACATCATGATTTGTCAAGGAAATACAAATTAAAACACAAGAGCACGATTTGCCTGCTAGAATGGTCAAAATTAAAGACTCACAATATTAAGTGTGAGGTGGTGAGGGAACTGGACCTCTCAGACATTCTTATGTCTGAGTTTAGTTTACTAGCATAAACTAGTACAAGTATTTAAAAAATAATTGGTAGTTTTCAATGAAATTAAATATACGCTTAGCATAAGACATGTCCACAAAAAGACATGCAAATGAATATTTATGAAAAGTTTATTCATAATATCTAAAATGGAGACAATCCAAAATGTCCATCAACAAGTGAATTTATGAATGAATTGTGGTATATCCATGCAATAAAATGATACTTAGCAATAAAAATCTATGAAATGCTGATACATACATTGATATGAATTCATCCTAAAAATATAATGCTGAGTGAAAGAAGCCAGACCAAAAATGCAGTCTGCATAAAGCTGTTCCTCATGCAGGGGAAGACAGGACTGAATTCAAAGGGACACTTCTAAAGGAGATGGAAAAGTATATATCAGACCAAAAGTATCTAAATGTATGCATATAACTTGTGCATTTTATTTCATGTAAATTATATCCAATAAAGTTGATTCATAAGTAAAAACATGGTAGACACAAATGGTATGGCTTGGTTTTGTCTTTTAAAATAGGATTAATATTGTAGGTACCAAGCATAGTGTCCAATATAGCAAGACATGATATAATTAAAACTAACGGTAGAATCCTTTTGATGTTCAGTTGTTCACTAGCTAAGTCATCTCTGACTTTTTGTGACCCCTTTTACTGCAACACATCAGGCTTCCCTGAATTCTTTTTGTCCATGATGTATATTATATTTGAGTTCAGTTCTTAAAATATGAACCTCCACTGTAAATAACTAAGCAGTTTTTTGGTTCATAAGTGAACTCTTAAAACCATTAGATTGTACATAATCAGATCAGATCAGATCAGTCGCTCAGTCGTGTCCGACTCTTTGCAAACCCATAAATCGCAGCATGCCAGGCCTCCCTGTCCATCACCAACTCTCGGAGTTCACTCAGACTCACGTCCATTGAGTCAGTGATGCCATCCAACCATCTCATCCTCTGTCGTCCCCTTCTCATCTCATCCTCTGTCGTCCCCTTCTCCTCCTGCCCCCAATCCCTCCCAGCATCAGAGTCTTTTCCAATGGGTCAACTCTTCACATGAGGTGGCCAAAGTATTGGAGTTTCACCTTTAGCATCATTCCTTCCAAAGAAATCTCAGGGCTGATCTCCTTCAGAATGGACTGGTTGGATCTCCTTGCAGTCCAAGGGACTCTCAAGAGTCTTCTCCAACACCACAGTTCAAAAGCATCAATTCTTCGGCGCTCAGCCTTCTTCACAGTCCAACTCTCACATCCATATATGACTACTGGAAAAACCATAGCCTTGACTAGACGAACCTTTGTTGGCAAAGTAATGTCTCTGCTTTTGAATATGCTATCTAGGTTGGTCATAACTTTCCTTCCAAGGAGTAAGCGTCTTTCAATTTCATGGCTGCAGTCACCATCTGTAGTGATTTTGGAGCCCAGAAAAATAAAGTCTGACATTGTTTCCACTGTTTCCCCATCTATTTCCCATGAAGTGGTGGGACCGGGTGCCATGATCTTCATTTTCTGAATGTTGAGCTTTAAGCCAACTTTTTCACTCTCCACTTTCACTTTCATCAAGAGGCTTTTGAGTTCCTCTTCACTTTCTGCCATAAGGGTGGTGTCATCTGCATATCTGAGGTTATTGATATTTCTCCCGGCAATCTTGATTCCAGCTTGTGTTTCTTCCAGTCCAGCATTTCTCATGATGTACTCTGCATATAAGTTAAATAAACAGGCTCATTCCAAATAGCCTTAGACGTTATGAAACTCTTGTTTCTTACATTTCTTCTTGTTATTTTTTTAAGATTAAAATATAAAGTATGTTATATTGGCTGACTTCAGTATGCTGAATTTGTCTGACTCTATGGATGAGTATTGGACTTCCCTGGTGGCTCAGGTGGTAAAGCATCTGCCTACAATCTGAGAGACCCAGGTTCAATCCCTGGGTTGGAAAGATCCCCTGGAGAAGGAAATGGCACCCCACTCCAGTATTCTTGCCTGGAAAATCCCATGGATGGAGGAGCCTGGTCGGCTATAGTTCATGGGGTGGCAAAGAGTTGGACATGACTGAATGACTTCACTTTCACGTTCATGGGTGAGAAAATTCTAGTTCTCCTATTTGCAGAATGAATGAGCTGAAACCAGTTAGTATTTATTTTTCACCAGAGAAACACTTGCCTTTGATACATTTTTTATAGACAGTGGGTGAATTGCAGATCCAAAAGACATGTTCAAGGAAAAATGAAGGAAGTGCTGTTTTTTTTTTTAATTTATTTATTTTAATTAGAGGCTAATTATAATATTGTATTGGTTTTTTTTAACTCATTATTTTTAATAGGTTTATTGAGATATAGTTTACATATATACACTTTTCCCAGTTAAAGTGAGTAACTTAATGATTTTTAGCATATTCAAGGGATTATACAGCTGTCACCACAGTCTATTTAGAACATTTTCATCCTCCCTAAAAGAAACTCCTCACCAATTAGCAGTTACTTGCCATTTCCTCCTGTCCACCTCCCACCCTCCAGCCCTAAGCAATGAACAACCTGCTGACTATGTTTATAGATTTGCTCATTCTGGACATTTCATATAAGTGGAATAACAACATGAATAGTGTAAGATCGTCACACACAAAAAAGACTGGCTTTTTAAACTCAGCATAATATGTTTTTTTTTTTCTTTTCCAAACATAATTTTATTTTATTTAATTTATTTATTTATTTATTTATTTTAAATTTTTTATTCCTTTATTTCTCATGTGTTCCCCATCCTGAACCCTCCTCCCTCCTCTCTCCCCATACCATCCCTCTGGGTCGTCCCAGTGCACCAGCCCCAAGCATCCAGCATCGTGCATTGAACCTGGACTGGCATCTCGTTTCATACATGACATTTCACATGTTTCAATGCCATTCTCCCAAATCTTCCCACCCTCTCCCTCTCCCACAGAGTCCATAAGCCTGTTCTATACATCAGTGTCTCTTTTGCTGTCTCGTATACAGGGTTATCGTTGCCATCTTTCTAAATTCCATATATATGCGTTAGTATACTGTATTGGTGTTTTTCCTTCTGGCTTACTTCACTCTGTATAATAGGCTCCAGTTTCATCCACCTCATTAGAACTGATTCAAATGTATTCTTTTTAAAGGCTGAGTAATACTCCATTGTGTATATGTACCACAGCTTTCTTATCCATTCATCTGCTGATGGACATCTAGGTTGCTTCCATGTCCTGGCTATTATAAACAGTGCTGCGATGAACATTGGGGTACACGTGTCTCTTTCCCTTCTGGTTTCCTCAGTGTGTATGCCCAGCAGTGGAATTGCTGGATCATAAGGCAGTTCTATTTCCAGTTTTTTAAGGAATCTCCACACTGTTCTCCATAGTGGCTGTACTAGTTTGCATTCCCACCAACAGTGTAAGAGGGTTCCCTTTTCTCCACACCCTCTCCAGCATTTATTATTTGTAGACTTTTGGATCGCAGCCATTCTGACTGGTGTGAAATGGTATCTCATAGTGGTTTTGATTTGCATTTCTCTGATAATGAGTGATGTTGAGCATCTTTTCATGTGTTTGTTAGCCATCTGTATGTCTTCTTTGGAGAAATGTCTATTTAGATCTTTGGCCCATTTTTTGATTGGGTCATTTATTTTTCTGGAGTTGAGCTGTAGGAGTTGCTTGTATATTTTTGAGATTAGTTGTTTGTCGGTTGCTTCATTTGCTATTATTTTCTCCCATTCTGAAGGCTGTCTTTTCACCTTGCTAATAGTTTCCTTTGATGTGCAGAAGCTTTTAAGTTTAATTAGGTCCCATTTGTTTATTTTTGCTTTTATTTCCAATATTTTGGGAGGTGGGTCATAGAGGATCCTGCTGTGATGTATGTCAGAGAGTGTTTTGCCTATGTTCTCCTCTAGGAGTTTTATAGTTTCTGGTCTTACGTTGAGATCTTTAATCCATTTTGAGTTTATTTTTGTATATGGTGTTAGAAAGTGTTCTAGTTTCATTCTTTTACAAGTGGTTGACCAGATTTCCCAGCACCACTTGTTAAAGAGATTGTCTTTAATCCATTGTATATTCTTGCCTCCTTTGTCAAAGATAAGGTGTCCATATGTGTGTGGATTTATCTCTGGGCTTTCTATTTTGTTCCATTGATCTATATTTCTGTCTTTGTGCCAGTACCATACTGTCTTGATAACTGTGGCTTTGTAGTAGAGCCTGAAGTCAGGTAGGTTGATTCCTCCAGTTCCATTTTTCTTTCTCAAGATCGCTTTGGCTATTCGAGGTTTTTTGTATTTCCATACAAATTGTGAAATTATTTGTTCTAGCTCTGTGAAGAATACTGTTGGTAGCTTGATAGGGATTGCATTGAATCTATAAATTGCTTTGGGTAGTAATATTGTATTGGTTTTGCCATACATCAACATGAATCTGCCACGGGTGTACACGTGCTCCCCATCCTGAACCCCACTCCCACCTCCCTCCCCATACCATCCCTCTGGGTCATCCCAGTGTACCAGCCCCAAGCTTCCTGTATCCTGCATCAAACCTGGACTGGTGATTTGTTTCTTATACGATATTATACATGATTCAATGCCATTCTCCCAAATTATACCCCTCCTCCCTCTCCCACAGAGTCCAAAAGACTGTTCTATACATCTGTGTCTCTTTTGCTGTCTCCCATACAGCGTTATTGTTATCATCTTTCTAAATTCCATATATATGCATTGCTGCTGCTGCTAAGTCGCTTCAGTCATGTCCGACTCTGTGAGATCCCATAGACAGCAGCCCACCAGGTTCCCCTGTCCCTGGGATTCTCCAGGCAAGAACACTGGAGTGGGTTGCTATTTCCTTCTCCAATGCATGAAAGTGAAAAGTGAAAGTGAAGTCGCTCAGTCATGTCCGACTCTTAGTGACCCCATGGACTGCAGCCTACCAGGTTCCTCCGCCCATGGGATTTTCCGGGCAAGAGGACTGGAGTGGGGTGCCATTGCCTTCTCTGTATATATGTGTTAGTATACTGTATTGGTGTTTTTATTTGCACTTTTGGTTAGTCTTTATTGCTTGTGTTGTACCTGCTTATTGGAGGATGGCAATTTAGTTTCACTGGTAACATTTTAGAAGCTACAACTTTATGGTAGAAATTTTTCAGAGGAAATTTTATTTGGCCATGGGCTCAGGTTTAGGCCAAAAAGTGTATCTTTTAAAATATGACTATTTTAAATATGATCATGATATTATTAAGATTTTTGAAAGACAGGATATGAATAAAATTTTTCTTTCATAAATTCAAATGAATGAATTAAATGCTTACTGTGTAAAGCCCTGGGATGGAATGGAAACACAGATAAGATACTCATTGCTCCTACAGAGCTAGAAAAATTAAATGATTTTCTTTATTTGGAAATTAATTCACACATGGTTTGGTGATTGGAAATATAGTAACAGTGCAATAGCATATCAGTGAGAAAATGAAATTGGCTGTAAACAAAATGGAAGCTTCCCTAATGGCTCAGTGGTAAAGAATCAGCCTGCAGTGCAGGAGACGTGGGTTTGATCCCTGGGTCAGGAGGATCTCCTGGAAGAGGAAATGGCAACCCACTCCATTCTTGACTGGAGAATCCCATGAACAGAGGAGCCTGGTGGGCAACAGTCCATGGGGTGTCAAAGAGTCGGACACAACTTAAGAGATTTAACACACACACCCACAAACAAGTCTCTGTGAAGTCGTTAGTAATATGAAGCTGCTAGTCCCTAAGTGTTAAGTAATAGTGAGGTCAGGACACCCATATATGCTTTAGAATGAAGTGTGGGCACAGAACACATGATTGCTGTGTGGAGGACACCTTTTGTACATTTAGTATATGGGCTTCCCTTCTCCAGGATAGATGCAGGTTCTGCCTCATTTGTCCCCTCAGCAAGGCACCTTCTCACAACTGCATTGTGATGGTCTGACCTCAATATAAATGCTGAATTAACAAGGAGAATGTTGAAAGTCAAATAAAGTTTTATCTTTTGGAACAAAAGTGTGTTTCATTGTGCTTTGCCTTCCAGTAAAGAGGAAATTAATAGACTTTCTGAGAGCTTAGAATGAGAGGAAGCAGTAGAGATCACTGTGGAAACAGGCCCAGAAAGCCCAGAAACTTACCCAGATTCACAGAGCACTGAAACTAAAAAGTTTGCAAAAAAAAAAAAAAGAGTCCTGATTAAAGTATTTTAAGAATCAGAACACCACCATCATTAGGAAGACCAGTCAGAGAGTAACTTGGACCAGTATGAAGTTATTATTTCAGGGCTAGAAAGAGACAGATCACTGCCATGGATAAAGGCTTAGGCTCCTGGGGTCAACTGGGCCCGAGTGACATTTCAGGTCTTCTGTTCAATTGCTCTGTGACTTTGGGCTATGTGACCATGTTTTCCAGCAGACGATGGGATAATAGCTCTTGCCTGCTTAGAGGGAAGATCATTTGGGGCCATCACTAATCACAACTGTTATTTGCAGTCTGACTTATACAGGAAACCAGAGACTATGTCTGAATTAAAAACTCAAAAAACTACTTTTGATAAAGACACAAAGGTTTGGGGGATAAATTTGGTTTTTGTTTTATTTTTATCTGTGTTTGTATTTTAGTGTGTGTTCTTTGACTTTTTGGCCATGTCGTGGCTATTCACTCCCACACTCAGACTGCCTGGAGGACCAGGGTGGGGGGTGGGGCTCTGCAAACAGGATTCCTCATTCTCAGGATGCAGCACAGTATGGACCACTACAGCTGGACAAACTGGGGTATTTTCTACTGATTCCTGATTTTCGCATTGGAAATACACTTGGGTTGATTTGATCAGAAATGTGAAAAGCAAATATGCAAACATACTGCATAATAAAATAGACCAGAATTTCTAGATTTTAACAGCTTTCCAATGTAAATATCCTTTCCACCAAATATAGACTTATGGGTCTATGGAGGGATTAGGTTTCAAAAACTGCATAACCTAAAGAAATGCATGGTTTACATGTATATAAGCCATGATTAAGCTGTATACATTATTTCTGCAATACTGATAGACATGGTAGGCCAAGTTTTATATCCTGACATGAATAATGTTTGTATGTATGTCTCGAATACTCAGTGCTGGGCTCAATGTGGTTCTTGTTTCTACTTCAAAATGTTATTTATGGCATTTTTCCAAGGAGCTAGCTTTCCACGTGAGTGAAAATTCAAAATAAAAGAAAAAATCAAATTGAATATACATTAGGAAGTGAAGCTTTACAAAAAAATCTACAGGCTGTTTTTAACATGACACAGGTCTTTGTCCTCAAGGTAAAAATAATCTGAGGTTCAAGTGAAGAACTACAGAGCACTTTGTCCAGGTAGCTCTCTCCTCCATGATCTCTGGCCACTGTCAACTGCTGGGATGCCCAGTTCAAGTCCAGCTCAGGAGACCTTTCTCGCTCTCCACTGTGGTCTGGACACGTTGTCCAGGCCAGTAAGTTGGGGATGATTGCTTTCATTTCTCAGGAGTCACTGGCTTTCATTGCCTAATGTTTTAGGTGGGTTTTTTTTTTTTTTTTGAGGAACAATTAACTTTAAAGGTGCTGGCAAGATTGTGTAGAGAGTGACTTATTCCTGACTTTCTACCCCCATCTGCAACAATGATCAAATCATCATACCTTAAATATAAACCTTAAATATAAAGCTACATTGAGAGCAAATGGGGAATGTGACCTGTTCTTTGGATGAGTTTTGTTTGGGCTAGAAAAAGATTTATTTCTTCTTGTTTCAGCATTATTTATACCCTTTAAATTGCACTGTGTTTTATAGGAGTTGCCTCTGCTGAAGGACTTTGACCCCAGCTATGAAGTGATCTATTTGAGGACAAGCTGTGGTCTGTGGGAAGCTGAGGCTGCAAAACATCTTCCATGGCCCCTGTGTGAACTCAGCTCAAAAAACAGATGGATTTTAATTTTTTTTTTAACTCTTAACTTTGAAATTATTTTAGCCAGAAAAAAATTGGGAAAAAATTATGCCAACTAAAAAACTAGCACTGATACGATGTTATTAACTAATCTATAGGTCTTATGAAAACTAGACACTGTTTCCACTAAAGTCCTCTCTCTGATCCAAGGTCCAACCTAGAATGCTTGTGTGCTCAGTCACTTCAATCATGTCCGACTCTTTGCAACCCTGTGGACTGTAGCCCACAAGGCTGCTCTGTCCATGGGATTCTCCAGGCAAGACTACTGGAGTGGGTTGCCATGTCCTCCTCCAGGGGATCTTCCTGACCCAGGGATTGAACCTGCCTCTCTTACGTCTCCTGCATTGGCAGGTGGGTTCTTTACCACTAGCACACATAAAAATGCATCCATCCTAAGTGCACATTTTAATGAACAAATTTATATGCTATGTGACCACTACCAAAATTAGTAAGCAGAGCATTTCTACCAATCACAAAAGTATTCCTTATACTTGCATCACCCTGAAAAATCTATCGTATTCCTTCCCGGCTAGCCACTTGCAGCCCTGGTAATCACTGGCCTACTCTTTGTCACTACAAATGATTTATCAAGTATTTCAAATAGGTGGGGTCATGTAGCACATATACCTCAGCATCTGGCTTTTTATGTTCAGTATAGTTACTACTTGTTGGAGGGACTGATGCTGAAGCTAGAGCTCTAATACTTGGTCATCTGATGCAAACAGCCAACACATTGGAAAAGTCCCTGGTGCTGGGAAAGATTGAGGGCAGAAGGAGAAGAGAGCATCAGAGGATGAGATGGCTGGATGGCATCAGCAGTGCAATTTACGTGAACTTGGGCAAATTTCGGGAGATGGTGAGGGACAGGGAGGCCTGGTGTGCTAAAGTCCATGGGGCCGCAAAGAGTCAGACACAAAAGGGCAACTGAACAACAACTTAGTTACTTGGAGATGCATCCATGTTGTGGGATCAGTAGTTCTTTTCTTTTATTGCCAAGTTTGGAAGTACCATAAAATTTATCTATTTGCTTGCCTGCTGATGGATGGTTTGTTCCTGGGTTTAAGATATCCAGAGGTGGAGTCATAGGGGAAGTGAACCCTTCCCTGCCCTTCTGCTTATTCTTCTAGGTAAAATTTTTGGCTAACAAACATAAGTAAAGAGAACAGTAATAGAATGGACATCAGAACACCATTAGATACCTGTGGTTCATGTCCCTCTCTTTATGGTTGCATTGGGATGAAATTGCTTTGGGTTCAGGGCTTCTTCTTCCCCTCTTTTAAATCTGAGATGTAGGAGGCGGTCCTAAAATGGAGGAGGAATAGGACGGGGAGACCACTTTCTTCCCCACAAATTCATCAAAAGAACATTTGAACGCTGAGTAAATTCCACAAAACAACTTCTGAATACTGGCAGAGGACATCAGGCACCCAGAAAAGCAGCCCATTGTCTTTGAAAGGAGATGTTTTATCAACGGTGCTGTATAGATGGAGAAGTCTTGAGGCTACTGTAAAAACAAGACTGAAAACCAGAAGCAAGAGGCTTAAGTCCAAATCCTGAGAACACCAGAGAACTCCTGATGCCAGGGAACATTAATTGACAGGAGGTCATCAAACGCCTCCGTACCTACACTGAAACCAAGCACCACCCAAGAGCCAATAAGTTCCAGAGCAAGACACACCACTCAAATTCTTCAGCAACATAGGAACACAGCCCTGTGTTCCTTCAATATATAGGCTGCCCAAAGTCACTCCAAACCCATTGACATCTCATAACTCATTACTGGACACTTCATTGCACTCCAGGGAGAAGAAATCCAGCTCCACCCACCAGAACACCGACACAAGCTTCCCTAACCAGGAAACCTTGACAAGCCACCCATACAACCCCACCCACAGCGAGGAAACTCCACAAAAAAGGGAACTCCACAGACTGCCGGAATATGGAAAGGCCCAAACACAGCAATATAAACAAGATGAAGAGACAGAGGAATACTCACCAGGTAAAGGAACAGGATAAATGCCCACCAAACAAAAGAGGAAGAGATAGGGAATCTACCTGATAAAGAATTCCAAATGATGATAGTGAAAATGATCCAAAATCTTGAAAACAAAATGGAATCACAGATAAATAGCCTGGAGACAAAGATTGAAAGGTTTAACAAGGACCTCAGTTCAGTTCAGACGCTCAGTCGTGTCCGACTCTTTGCAACCCCATGAATTGCAGCACGCCAGGCCTCCCTGTCCATCACCAACTCCCGGAGTTCACTCATACTCATGTCCATCGAGTCAGTGATGCCATCCAGCCATCTCATCCTCTGTCGTCCCCTTCTCCTCCTGCCCCCAATCCCTCCCAGCATCAGAGTCTTCTCCAATGAGTCAACTCTTCACATGAGGTGGCCAAAGTACTGGAGTTTCAGCTTTAGCATTATTCCTTCCAAAGAAATCCCAGGGCTAACTCCTTCAGAATGGACTGGTTGGATATCCTTGCAGTCCAAGGGATTCTCAAGAGTCTTCTCCAACACCACAGTTCAAAAGCATCAATTCTTCAGTGCTCAGCCTTCTTCACGGTCCAACTCTCACATCCATACATGATCACAGGAAAAACCATAGCCTTGACAAGATGGATCTTTGTTGGCAAAGTAATGTCTCTGCTTTTTAATATGCTATCTGGGTTGGTCATAACTTCCCTTCCAAGGAGTAAGCGTCTTTTAATTTCATGGCTGCAGTCACCATCTGCAGTGATTTTGGAGCCCCAAAAAATAAAGTCTCACACTATTTCCACTGTTTCCCCATCTATTTCCCATGAAGTGATGGGATCGGATGCCATGATCTTCGTTTTCTAAATGTTGAGCTTTAAGCCAACTTTTTCACTCCTCTTTGACTTTCATCAAGAGGCTCTTTAGTTCCTCTTCACTTTCTGCTGTAAGGGTGGTGTCATCTGCATATCTGAGGTTATTGATATTTCTCCCAGCAATCTTGATTCCAGCTTGTGCTTCTTCCAGTCCAGCGTTTCTCATGAGCTACTCTGCACATAAGTTAAATAAACAGGGTGACAGTATACAGCCTTGACGTACTCCTTTTCCTATTTGGAACCAGTCTGTTGTTCCATGTCCAGTTCTAACTGTTGCTTCCTGACCTGTACACAAATTTCTCAAGAGGCAGGTCAGGTGGTCTGGTATTCCCATCTCTTTCAGAATTTTCCACACAGTCAAAGGCTTTGGCATAGTCAATAAAGCAGAAATAGATGTTTTTCTGGAACTCTCTTGCTTTTTCCATGATCCAGTGGATGTTGGCAATTTGATCTCTGGTTCCTCTGCCTTTTCTAAAACCAGCCTGAACATCTGGAAATTCACGGTTCATGCACGGCTGAAGCCTGGCTTGGAGAATTTTGAGCATTACTTTACTAGCGTGTGAGATGAGTGCAATTGTGCGGTAGTTTGAGCATTCTTTGGCATTGCCTTTCTTTGGGATTGGAATGAAAACTGACCTTTTCCAGTCCTCTGGCCACTGCTGAGTTTTCCAAATTTGCTGGCATATTGAATGCAGCACTTTCACAGCATCATCTTTCAGGATTTGAAATTGCTCAACTGGAATTCCATCACCTCCACTAGCTTTGTTCATAGTGATGCTTTCTAAGGCCCACTTGACTTCACATTCCAGGATGTCTGGCTCTAGGTCAGTGATCACACCATCGTGATACATCATTACAATGGCTTTGGCTGTTTTTAATCTTCTTAGCACTGTTTCCTTACACACCTGCATGAGAATGTGCTGCAAGTAGCAGTGATTTTATTTGCATGGATTCCTTGAGTCCATGCTGTGTAAAAAGTTTAGACAGATGGAGATCAAAGAAAAAACATGCTGTATTCCGTATCTTTATTGTCATAAAGCTAAGAGAAATATGAACAGAAAACTCAAATTCTTGTTCACTGTTTACTGCCTCTGGCCATTTTAGCTCTGCGAGCCTTACTTGTGATATGGGAACAATGCTTGCTGACCTGCCAACATCACAAAGATCCTTCAAGGATAAAATAAGATGGATAGAAAAGCCCCACATAAGCTATGAAATGATATACAAATACATAATGGGTCTATTTATGTATGTTTAAATATTCTAGCAAATTAAATATAATAATAGAGAATTTTTATACATAACAGGTTACAAACCAATTAGCAGAACATCATTTTGAGAAAACACTTAGCACCTAAATCATACTGATATATACATATTATATACTTTCCTCATTTCATTCTTTCCCACAATTAAGGGAGAATTGTGCATGCTCAGTCACTTCAGAGGTGCCCAACTCTTTGCAACCCCATGGTCTGTAGCCTGCCAGGCTCCTCTGTCTGTGTAATTCTCCAGGCAAGAATACTGGAGCGTGTTGCCATTTCCTATTCCAGGATGTCCCCAACCCAGGGATCAAAACTACATCTCCCACATTCGTAGGTGGATTCTTTACCACTGAGCCACATGGGAAGCCCAAGGGAGTCTTTGCTTCCTACCATTACAACATTCTCAATATTTCTAAAAGTGCCCTTGATGGTCCCCCAAAGCGCTGCTGTCTACTTTGTTTCTGGCTCTCATCACTGATGTCTCTGGTCCTTGGGCTTTGCTTTGCCATACCTTGTCCTACACCATGGTGATTCTTTCTGCCATGGACCCAGAGTGGCAGTGCACCAATGTTGTGTGCTGTAGATGCTATATTGCTTGAAGTCTGACTGTGTCATTTATGTGCTTAAAGCCCTTTCCTGGCTCCTACCTGCCTTCAAAATAAAGGGCAGACTCCTCATTAGGCCTCAAAGGTCCAGTTTCTTTTAGCCTTTCTCTTTTTCTTTCCCTGGCCTCACTTCTCACATTTAGCCAGTGGTTGATACTCCCACTATATTTGATCTTGAGTTATTCCCTTGTTCCCTGCTTTCTTTCAAGCCTAAGGTTTTGTATATGCTCTTCTCTCTAAGTCACCTGCAGTCATCTCATGAATTCTTCATCATCCTTCTTGTGCTAGCTGCAGCCTGGGCTGCAGATTTGAGTCTCTGGGACTGGTTGGCTGATTCATCAGAGAAATTATAATGCAGCCAACTGGCCTAGGGTTTGTCTTCTCCTCTGTGTATACTCTCTGTGTTCAGCTGTTTTCACTTAGGGGTTTTGAATCAGCCTCTTCTTCGGATTCTGTTTTATCTTTCAGTATCCAATATATGAGGCTTCCCAAGTGGTAAAGAATCTGCCTGCCAATGTAGGCAATGCAGGAGATACAGGCTCAATCCCTGGATCAGGAAGATCCCCTGGAGGAGGAAATGGCCACTCACTCCTGTATTCTTGCCTGGGAAATCCCATGTCCATAGGGTTGCAAAGAATTGAATGTGACTGAGAGACTGGGCACACATGCACACACATCCTATATTTATATTTTAAAATAGTTTGTAAAAGGCCCTTCAGGGCTGCACATTGCCTAAGTTCATTCTTTTTGTGACAAGCATTTATTCTGTACTAGCTATGTGCCAGGGACGATTCTCATTTTAGGAGGCTCCAAAGATACATGAATGATACTGCTGATTTGCATCAACATGAATGGACTTGGAGGGCATTATACTAAGTGATATAAGTCAGACAGAGAAAGACAAATACTGTATGATATCATTTATATGTGGAATTTAAAAAATAAAACAAATTATGAATATAACAAAAAAAGAAATAGACTCATATATAAAGAGCAAATTAGTGGTCACTATTGGGGAGAGGAAAGGAGGGAGGGGCAATATAGAGGTAGGGAATTAAGAGGTACAAACCAATAAGAATGAAATAAGGGATAAAGATATGTTGTACAATGCCAATATTTCATAACTATAACCTTTTAAAAATTGTGAATCATCATACTGTAGACCTGTAACATATATAACACTGTACATCCATATTTTTTTAGAAAAACAAATAAATAATGATCATTGTATTATAGACACTCAGAAATACCAGTGGATAAAAACATGCTAGATAAGCAAAACTTTGTTTTAGTTGCAGAGGGTAGAGATTAGTTGATGGCTTTGAGTCCTACCTCCATCACTTTCCAGACTCCTGGATAAGAGTCTCTTAACTCTATAACTCAAAACTCTGAACTTCATAACTCTGTAAAACAGATTTATGACTCTGTTATGACTCTGTGTAGCACATTTGCTTCACACAGGGACCAATAAATATTAAACATAGTAAATATCAGATTTTGTTATTAAATTGAAACTTCTCTGACTGAAGTGGTCAGCAGCACCAAACTGATTAAATCTATTAAGTAAATTTTTGGCCATGTCATGAGACCGGGAATGGAACCTAAGCTCCCTGCTGTGGAAGCTTAGAGTCCTAACCACTGGGCCGCCCAGGAATTCTCTAAAGGTATTAATTTATAGAGAATAGATATTATTATTCTGGCATCTCTGGCTAAATTGTTCATACAGTATATTGAGGAAAAAAGCTGAAATGAACATAAAGAACCTGAACCCCAGTTGACTGTTGACACTTTGACAGTAAATGATGAAAGTTTCATGCAAGTCATTTCATTTTTCTTACTTGTAAAACTACAAGAGCTCATATGGTCCCTTCTAATTATACTAGAATTTTGGCATCTCTTGAATGATTTTAAAATTGGTTTCGAGAACTGAAATTATATTCTACTTGATTCTCACATCTCCTATCTCTATATTTCCTAGTAGGATAAAGGGAAATATTTTCTTGTATATAATCCTTTCTTTGTAAGTAACTTGCTAGGATAAGAGTTTCACAGTTCAGGAAGAAACATTATTGTAGCCATGGAACAGTATATTGAAGGTTAATTTGAGCTTTGGTGCAGTGGAGACATTTATGAGTGCATTCTTTGACTGGTTGAACAACTTCTTTCCTTCAGAATCTGCCTTTGAATATCAAAGGAGACATCAAAGGTCGTTCTGCCTCTCTGTAGATGCTACTGGTTATTAAGGTGTACATGAAACACTTCATTTGTTCAAAGGAGTGCATTCCAGGGAGAACGCATAGACACAAATTCTCTTTGTTGTTTTTGTTAAACTGTAATCTTTCCCAATGTGAGCTGTGTCTTTGCTACTTTGGTCAGCTGAGAAATCTTTTTTTCCTACTGTTGAAAAGGAAATCATATTTTTTAACTTTTATTCTAAAAACTTTGAATTCAAATTCTTTCTTAAAGCTCTGAGTCTCTTCTTATCCTTTATTGTGTAAGAAAATAATCTTACTATGATTCATATTTTAGAAGAAATTTTATATAAAGCTATTTTGCAATTTATGGGTGTAATGTAGTTACAGTTCTTTGCAATGTGATTATTTTGGTTACTATGGGCACTATTTAGGCAAAAAGTTATTAAGTGTTTATACATTCTGTGAAGGGCTTGAGACTCTAATAGGATATTTTCATTTCAAACACCAGAATTAAGATGAGGAAATGACATTTTCCAAGTGGTTCTTCTCCTTGATCCTGCTGTCCATATGCCATGCTTAATTAGCTCTAGATGGTAAGAAAACATAAAGGGAGAGCGAGAGCGAGAGCGAGAGCGAGAGAGAGAGAGAGAGAGAGAGAGTTAGCAGGAGTGATAAGAGAAAATTTTAATTGGAAGAACAATAAAGGTCATGTAAATTCATTTCAGCTTGGTAAATATTCATTGATCATCTTGTTATATTTAAGGTATATAGCTGTCATTTGGTAGTTCAAATGGATAAGAAAGAAAATTCCTTGATTACCCAGGTACTCACAAACTTGTGAGAGAGATGGATAGACACACTTTTTACTACTACCAGGCTGATTATGGTAAAGGCTGTTATATAGACACTGAGGATCTCTGTACACAAAAGTTAAGGGCAGAAGCTCCTAAAGACAGACCTGGCCAAGCCAAACTCTGCACTATATATTTTGTGTAACTTTGGATAAGATATTGACTATTCTAAAGACCCAGTTTCCTCATCTATAAGTGGAGACAATAATGTTGACCTCTAAGGGTCAGTGTGAGGATCACAGGCATAAAAGGATTATATAATTTTACACACGGAAGATTATATGCATAAGTAGTTATATGCATTGGCACAATGTCAGACATTTAGTAAGAGTTCACAAAATGGTAACTATGTGGTGAAACTCCAGAGAAGGAGGAAATCAAATCCTACTGGGGTTTTGTAGACACCTTCTCAGAGAAGGTGATGTCAACAACAAACTGGCGCTTGCCAAGAGCATTTGCCAGTGACTGAACAACCACAAGAACATTTGCCATCTGCCTCTGCAGAGATTGAACTCTGTGCTGCTGCAGCTGCCAACTTTCAACACCGCCTAAGGGGAATTCATGGTGGAGAGTGAAGCATTTTTCTGTGTTCCAGGGAAACTGGTGGAACAGATCTTTAGATAGTTAGATATTTTCAGGAACTGATTTCATGATCCCAATCCTTGCATCTCTTTATATCTAGACAATCACTGAATCCCTTCATGGTTACATCAGCTCCTCATGACTAGCAGAAAACCTTTTGTAAAGTAAGCACTTGATTACATGAACTCCCCTTCACCAAAATTTTATATATTGCCCTTTCCCCACTGCCTCTTTGGATCAGAGTCTCGGAGCTATGTGAGGTGCTGTCTTCTGAGCTGCAGCCCTCATTTTGCCCCAAATAAAACTTAACTTGCAACTCTCAAGTTGTACATCATTTTAGTCATCAGTGACATTTTATTTTGGTCTTAAATATTGAGCAGGTCTCAGGAGCCATGGAAGGGAAAGGAATTCAGGGCACAGGAAACTGTGTATTCAGAGGTTGCAAGATATACAGAAGAAGAACCTAGACAGCATTAGTAGAGGAGATTTGGGTGTGTCTGCCATGGGAGATTATTTGGATATGTAGCTCATGGTTAGGTTTTGGAGGCTTTGAATGACAATAAATTTAGACCTTAGTGAGAGTTACATATTTGGGATGAGTTTCATAGTTTTCAAAGAGCCTTCTCAAACATTTAAAAGAACTTTATAGTCTGTGAGGTAGGTTAGGCAACTATTACATAATCCCATTTTATGCCTAAAGAAATTTAGCTTCAGAGAGGTTAAATGTCCTGTTCCAGACCACAGAAAGAGTAATGGTAGATCTAGAACTGGGTCTCAAATTGTTTGAGCTAGATAAATGTTTTGCCCAAGAAGCTACCTGTGATTGCTGTGATTGCTATGTGCAGGTATTAAGGGGAGAGATAACGGGGGCCTGAAATAAGAAACTTCCATGGAAAGTAGAAAAGGAAGCACAGACCGAAAAGCCTCTGTGAAGGTAGAATCAACAAGCTGGAAGGGCTGGTTAACTATGGAGGGTAAACTAAGAGGAAGCAGTTTAGGGCTCTGAGGTTTGGAATCTGATTAACTGAGAAGGTGAATGCTAATGCTCAGGGAGTTTGAAGTGCTTTTACTGTTGGAATGCTGGCTGTCTTTGCAGCAGCAAATCTTGGAGCAGTTGGCAGAAATAGAAAAGTAACTAATGGCATTTGAATAGTGTCTTATGTTTACACATCACAATCAGGTTCTTTATCTCATGATTTATTTGAGTAGCTGAAAACACCTGATATAATGATTAAGTATTGTTTCTAGTTTTTTGTTCTTCTCATCTATCAAATGGATATTATAATGATTTGCCCCCTGGAATTATATTGTATGAGAAATATATTTGAATTACAACAGTGTCTGGCACATAGAAATTGTTTTCCATCATTGCTTTGATTTTGTTGTTGTTAAGTTCCAGTTCTGCAGATCATGTATAATGGATTGATGAGGAAAACCCCAAAGGCCAGTTTTTATAGGGGTGAGGGGCAGAGTGAAGAGATTAAGTAACTCAACTCCTGGAGTGTTCTCTGTATTAATTTATGAATTTCAGCCTCCAACTAGAGGAGGGAAGCCAGATCATTTTTGGCTTATTTTCTGTTTTATTATGGGTTGAAAAAGAGAAATAGAAACCTTGGAATAGAGGTTGTTTATTTAACCATTGATCACTCTACTCCTTCATTTCTATGAGAAGCTAACTTTTAATTGAAAAATTACTTGATCCCCTCAGATTCACTTCTTGAGGGAATGGAATTTTTCGTGGGGGAAGAATTGTCAAACAAGGGAGAACCTCATACATAAAATTCCTCCAAATAATACCCCTAATATACTTTCTGGGAAGTAGAATACAAGAAATTTACTTCAATATCACATTTTAAAAGAAATCCCCAAACCTGGAGTTTGTTGTTTTAGGAGAAAAGAAACCACTTCTGATTTTATCCATTTTGTTAAGACCTGATCTTTACAAGGATGTATCTTGCCTGAGGACAGTGTTACCTTAAAATGTAAATTATGGGAGTAGGTCTGATGAGGTCAACCTCCAGACATTCTTTGGATTCATTGGAGAGTATATAACTTCATTGTCAACACTAGCAAGCGGGTACTCTTCCTGCCCCCTTCTGATGCCTATGTCAGAAGCTTTCTCTATCTCCTTTATACTTTAATAAAACTTTATTATACACACACACACACACATAACAGAAGTTGAGAAAATGAGCCTTCAGGGGCACTTATCCATTCAGCTCCGCCCTTTTGAGCACCTTATCCCACACTGTCATTCTCTCTCTTTCTACTGTTTAACTCCTAAAGAAATTTCAGGAATAACCAGAGTTTAGTCTTTGTGGTGTTGAGCCGAAAATAATACCCATAAGGGAGTCTGGGCTGAGACGGAGAGTATGCTTAGGAGAGTTCTAGCAATTTAGTATCACAAATTCTATTGACTGAAAATCAAAGTTAGACTTTTATCTCAGAAAAATGTATGTGTGCACATATATGCAAAATGTTACTAATCACTTCAAGGGCTGTGGACTCCCTTAACCCCTTCTTGGCGCAGGAACTGTGCCTGTTTCGTGAGTGCAGGTCAGGAAGCAACAGTTAGAACTGGATATGGAACAACAGACTGGTTCCAAATAGGAAAAGGAGTATGTCAAGGCTGTATATTGTCACCCTGCTTATTTAACTTCTATGCAGAGTACATCATGAGAAAAGCTGGGCTGGATAAAGCACAAGCTGGAATCAAGATTGCCAGGAGAAATATCAATAGCCTCAGATATGCAGATGACACCACCCTTATGGCAGAAAGTGAAGAGGAACTAAAGAGCCTCTTGATGAAAGTGAAACAGGAGAGTGAAAAAGTTGGCTTAAAGCTCAACATTCAGAAAACTAAGATCATGGCATCTGGTCCCATCACTTCATGGGAAATAGATGGGGAAACAGTGGAAACAGTGTCGGACTTTATTTTATTTGGCTCCAAAATCACTGCAGATGATGACTGCAGCCATGAAATTAAAAGACGTTTGCTCCTTGGAAGGAAAGTTATGACCAACCTAGATAACATATTCAAAAGCAGAGACATTACTTTGCCAACAAAGGTCCATCTAGTCAAGGCTATGGTTTTTCCAGTAGTCATGTATGGATGTGAGAGTTGGACTGTGAAGAAAGCTGAGCGCCGAGGAATTGATGCTTTTGAACTGTGGTGTTGTAGAAGGCTCTTGAGAATCCCCTGAACTGCAAGAAGATCCAACCAATCCATTCTAAAGGAGATCAGTCCAGGGTGTTCTTTGGATGGACTGATGCTAAAGCTGAAACTCCAATACTTTGGCCACCTCATGTGAAGAGTTGACTCATTGGAAAAGACTCTGATGCTGGGAGGGATTGGGGGCAGGAGAAGGGGATGACAGAGGATGAGATGGCTGGATGGCATCACCGACTCGATGGACAAGAGTTTGGGTGAACTCTGGGAGTTGTTGATGGACAGGAAGGCCTGGTGTGCTGCAATTCATGGGGTTCCAAAGAGTCAGACATGATTGAGTGACTGAACTGAACTGAACTGAACTGAGAGTATCTCAGGGCTTGCCAAGCTCATGATTAGGAGCTAACAGAGAAGTGCTAAGTCATTTCAGTCATATCCAACTCTTTGCAACCCCATGGACTGTAGCCCATCAGATTCCTCTGTCCATGGAATTCTCCAGGCAAGAATACTGGAGTGGGTTGCTATTTCCTTCTCCAGGGGATCTTCCTAACCCAGGGATTGAATCTGTGTCTCTTGTCTCCTGAATTGGCAGGCAGGTTTTTACCAGTAGTGCCACTTGGGAACAGAGAAGAGAGGAAGATAAAAAGTAAATATGGTGCTTGTGGGTGAATCCAGTCCAAATCTTGCTGAAAGAGACTCAGTTTGGTGTATTCTTGATTCTTCTCATTTTCTCCATTGGCTAAACACCTGGACAGTTTTCTCAGTACATACCACTTCTGTCAGAATTGTTAGTATAGTAACAAAGGACCTGATGTTATGAGAGATAAGGAGAAAAATGGGGAAAAAAGACATGATCTGAGTTGGTCATTTGCTCTCTGTGCCAGTTAGGCACATTTAACTATTAGAAAATATATAAGGCCATGGACATTTTCTAAGTATCAAAGCAAGTTTCTTTTGGAGTTGTTAATTCATTAGGCCTTACAGGAGGATTTTCCCAGAGGATCCCATTCAAGTTCAAAATTTTGAGAGAAGCAGAGAAATATCCTCTGAGGAAAAATATTATTGAAAAAACAATAAAAGGGTAGGGGAAAAGCAAAAGTGGGTGGACTGTAAGGGTGAGGGAAATGGTTGCAAGATTTTAGGATTAGATACAATTCTTTTTGTCTCCTCTCTACCCTTTCAGTTCAGTTGAGTTGCTGAGTCATTTCTGATTCTTTGTGACTCCATGGACTGCAGCACGCCAGGCTTCCCTGTCCTTCACCACCTCTTGGAGTTCGCTCAAACTCGTGTCCATTGAGTCAATGAGGCCATCCAACCATCTCATCTTCTTTTGCCCCCTTCTCCTCCTGCCCTCAGTCTTTCCCAGCACCAGGGTCTTTTCCAGTAAGTTGTTTCTTTGCATCAGGTGGCCATCTACCCTTTAATATGTAGTTAATTTGCATGCAGTTTGCACATGGAAATTACCTCTGGATATAACCACAGAATATATGCAAAATTTGATATTGAATAGAAAGTAAACAGTCACATATTCTAAAGCTGTGAGGCCTGCAGCCTCCTGCCTCTCCCCTTTACTTGTCCTCGGTCAGTTGGCAAGCTAATGTACAGACACGGACTGAGAAGGCCCTACCCTCTGTCTGCCCATTCTGGAAGATTATATTCTGGTAACCAAGGAGGAGAATTCTCTGCATATCATCAAAGAATCTATGCAAAAGTTGACATTGGAAAGAAAGTAAATTATCACATAATTTAAAGTTGTGGCCTGAAGATCACAGAGAAAATGACACATGATGTAAAGCAGGAGGCCACTGAGCCCACCTTTGATGCTTATTAACTTTGTGACTTTGTAGAAATCACATAACCTCACCTGACCATGGTATTTCTTCCTTTTTTTAGTATAAGACAGTGACCCCCAATCTTTTTGGCACCAGGGACTGGTTTCGTGCAAGACCATTTTTCCCTGGACCCAAGAAGGGGGGATGGTTTAGGGATGATTCAAAGGCATTATATTTATTGTGTGATTTATTTGTATCTGTTATTACATCAGCTCCACCTTAGATATCAAGCAGTAGATCCCAGAGGTCAGAATCCCTGGTATAACAGATTATTTGGAAGATATTAAATAACACAAAATAACTCATTTACTCTTCTGAACAGAATTATCCAGTAAATGTCATTTCTTAGTTGAGAAAAATATGGAGGTATAAAGAGATTATGAAACTTGCTCAGGTCTCCTAGACAGGGCTGGGGGGCTGAAACAGGTGGTCTGGCTTCAGAGGCCATGCTCTTACCTTTGGTCATTGTTGGTTTGAAAATTGAGCACAAAGAGCAAGGGACAAGTGAAGAAAGACAGGGATCACTCTAGATGGGAAGGCATTGAGTTTAATAAGTAAGGGAACTCAGGTTCAAAACTTGTCTTAGGTGGCTGCAAGATGAATAGATCTCTGTCCCCACCTGACAGAAACTTAAAAATAATAGAGATACCTGAACTGGGTTCAGTCCACATGGCCTCAACAACACTTTACTCTCTCAGGGCTGTGTCCTTGGAACGTCTCCCACTGTGGGAACCATGGGCAGAGTGTATATTCCAAGCATGGGGGTTGAGGGTGGGGTGGGGAGGGGAAGAGCCTCTGACTGCCCAGGTCTAGTTCATGGGTCAACTATCAGTTAAATCTTCCAGTGACCTCCTGTGATAGTCTTTTTCATTAACTGCAATTAATGCAGATTAAATGAAACAGTTTTTAAGACCAAGGTATATTTCTTTTGAAAGAAGAACATTACATATGTGGTAGACTCTTAGCATTGTTCTGGGAACATTTTTTCTTTCCTGTTTCAGGTATATGGCTAAAAGCAGCATGCATGCTAAGTCGCTTCAGTCATGTCTGACTCTTTGTGACCCTGTGTTCTGTAGCCCACCAGGCTCCTCTGTCCATGGGATTCTCCAAGCAAAAATACTGGAATGAAATTGCCATACCATGACAATTGGAATGGGTTGTCATACCCTCCTCTTCCTAGGGGTTGCCATACCCTCCTCCTCCTAGGGGATCTTCCCAATCCAGAAATTGAACCCCCGCCTCTTTCATCCCTTGCAGGTGATCTCCTTACATCTTACACCTCCTTACATTAAAAGCAGCATGAGACCATTTTTAAAAAGACTGTTTTGGTCATAAGCTATGTAGATACATATGTACTTTTGGACTGATAGAGACTGTTTTTAATTTAACTGACTCGGAGACATGACCCAGAGTATTTAATAAACTCTATGCTGGAGTCCAATAACATGATCTAGTAGCATGATCTAATAGCAAAGGATATTTCCACATCCACTTCAAGTTGTTAAATCAATAAATAGTCCTACAGACCCAGTCACTCTCTTCTGCTGTTAGAGTATCTTAATCGGCCAGTTCAGGAGACCAGCCTTGTGAGATGCTGCTCTTTATCGTAAATTTCCTATTAAAATTATACATAAAAATGTCCTTCTGGTTATATGTAATTTCAGCCACTAACATAATCAATTATTTACCCAAAGTTAAAATATATTTGTGAGATAAGAGGATTATCCTAAAAATGGAATAAAATGAAGATTATTTTTTAAAAGAAGCAAAACATGTGTCTAGAGAATACTCTTGCAGATAGAATTAGGATGATACTGCCTGCACTAAAAATCTTTATTGTGTTTGCATGTATGTGATGTGGGAATTGTGTGTGTTATGATGATGAAAACTGTCAAATTTCAATCCATCTGTTCATTGAATAGCTTATGTCTCAAAAGCCCCTTTTCTACTTGATTTCCATTCATGTTTTTGCTTCCATTATCATACTTTTTTCATACTGTTTTCAGTGAAATCACGTTTTTTGAAGATACTTTTCCTACCAGTTTTATAGTTGGTGTTGCCTCTAAAATGTTTTTAAGAATTTAAATTTAGTCTGAAAATTTGTCCCTTATCTTGATCCACCCTAAAAGAGGACTTTGCATAAGTGTGAAATTGAGATGATGTAAATTTATGCATACCCACTGTTAAACTGATGAGATAATTGGACTGATGCCACATATTTATTCCAAGTTTTGGATTTGGGCCACTTATTCAAATAGGTCTATGATATTCATTTTTAAATATCTAGCCATGACTACTTCACAAAACACCACCCAGTGACTTCAACACTGGCAGTGTAATTGGTCCTGACTGAAATGAGAAGAATGCCCAGACTTACTATGAACAGAATTCATCCTGGCATCACTGGCACCTCAGTCTCTGTAGTTTTCTTGCCCAAGGTGGCCACAGGACCCCAGTAGTCAATGAGGTTAAAAATGAAAAGAAAAATCTTTTCTTGACATCTGTTGAAATAAAGCTTTGCTAGTGTTTTGTCTCAGGACATTCAAGATTTGGAGTTCTTCTGACTGTTTTCACGCAAAAACAAAAACAATCAATATTATGAGTCACATTAAAATTACTTTGAGAGGCTGTGTGAGCAGAATGGTTGAGAGCTTTGTCTTTGAGTTTTAAAGACTAGCCCCTGAAATTTACTAGCTCTGTGTCCCTGGACACATCACCTAACTTCTTTATGCCTTGAGCTGTTTGTAAGAGGTTGGCAGAGATAATGATACTTAGCTTCTAGAGTGCTATGAGGATAAAACAAAACATGAAGCATTCAGCACACTGACCACAGGGGCGGAGTGACCAGCAGCTGTTCCCTTTACTCAACTTTGCCTTTGCTCCATCACCTCATTACTGATTCTCTTTTGGCACAGCTACTTCCACTTTTCTTACTCAGTTCATCATTGGGATAGAAATGCTCACCATAAGAAGTGTTTGTAAAGTGTCTTGAAATGTCCACTGGGTGGTTATTTACTCACCACTTTTTTTTTCTCTGCCGTGACTGTGCTCAGGCTATTGTATTTCTGCCTGTAGGTAATGTAAGGGTCCGTTCTACTCTTTCCAGAGAATCCAGTCTAAATGACTTACATTTTTGCAAAATCAGTAGAAATCACATTTTTGGAAATTTACCTTGGTATTCATTAGATAGTTTTTAATAATCCTCCCATGTTATCTTTTGGTTTTGTACTTTGAGGAAAGAACAATCACATCCTATTCAAGGAGAGGAAAGGTTAGAGTGGCAAATAAAAATGAATAGTTATTTTATAAAGATACATTTGGTTATGTCACCATTTGTCTGCAAGAGTTACAGATATAATTAGGACAAGGGGAATTATCTGATTCAATGACAAGGCTTTCATGGGAATTGATGGCATTATTGGTTTGGTTAAAGGGCTATTTAAACATTCAAATGTATAGTATACCTGCTGCTGCTGCTGCTAAATCACTTCAGTTGTGTCCGACTCTGTGCGACCCCATAGACGGCAGCCCACCAGGCTCCCCCGTTCCTGGGATTCTCCAGGCAAGGACACTGGAGTGGGTTGCCATTTCCTTCTCCAATGAATGAAAGTGAAAAGTAAAAGTGAAGTTGCTCAGTCGTCTCCAACTCTTAGCGACCCCATGGACTGCAGCCCACCAGGCTCCTCCGTCCATGGGGTTTTCCAGGCAAGAGTACTGGAGTGGGGTGCCATTGCCCTCTCCAGTAGTATACCTAGCATATGGTATTTATGTGGGAAGCTGTATAAATAATGCAAAACTAGTTTATTTTGTAATATTTTTTGTTTCTTTACCTTTAACTTTCAAGTTAATCTTCTAAAAACAGGACCTCAAGAGTTTTTTTCTGTGGAGTAGATTATTAATCGCCAACATGCTATCAATGATGATTGCAACAAAACTATGAAAAATGTGTTTAGACTCTTTCACGTTCTTTTGAAACTTCTAAAATCAGTTTTGAAGAGCATATGGAGACCTACAGGCAATTATTTGAAGTGAGACTAAAGCATAATTGAAAATCATTTGAGAAAGTGAAATATTAATGAATATCAACATCTTAATTTCTGTACCGTTGAAACTGTTTATAAAAGCATGGTGTGTAATATAAATAACACAATGTCATGTTTAATAACATGTCACACCAGATTCTTTCCTTTTTATCCTACAACCAGTTTCTTTTGATGTTTGTTTTAGCTGCTTTAGAATGACTTGTTTTCTGTTTGTCATTCAAATTTATCATTTAACAATAGCCCCCTGGCAGTGTTATGCCAGCCTTCTACCCTTCCTCTCTTTGATAGGCCAGTTTCTACCGCGTGTGATTTGGTAGAGGCTGAGAGTAACAAGAGGTATAGGTAATGGAGAGTTGGATGATAATGACATAAAAATGAGAAGTGTCCAGTACTGTGACTGGTCCAGATTAAATGTTTCATATATGAGACTTCTATTGCTTCTTCTTATAAATGCATTTATAGTATTTTTTGTCTCCAAAGCCTTGATAAATCTTATGAAACACACACACAGAGCAAAGAAGTTTGCCTCCTTTGGATCTTACTTCCACAGGACTATGTGATTTTTAATAAATCTAAGCACCTCACTAGGAAAAAATTAAAACAATGAGCCTTAGATTCTATTTATATCTCCTTAGCATTTACTATCTTATGGTAATATTATATTATATAATATCAATATATACCTAGTAGTATGTTTCTTATTCTGTATGTAAATTTTATATATACATATATATATCCTTTAAATGATACTTTATTATAGTCTGGATTTTTTCCATGACATAGACATTAGGGTATAATTTTTAAATGCTTACATAGTTGAGCAACTTTAGAGTCTGCTTTTGTTATTTATCATATGACAAGGTAATATAGGATATATATATATATATATATATATATTCTCCCTTTCTGATATTTATTGTATTTTTCTTTTCTAAGCAAGTCTAAAAAATAATCTATATGGACTTAATTTAAAAAGTTATTTTTCTGTCTTGTCATTAAATTTTTACTATTACAGGGTTAGTTTTATGTCATTTGTTATTTGATGCAGATTTTTAAATTGCATTTATCTTTATTTTTAATTTCACATTTACTGAACTTGATATTATAAACTGATAAGGCTTCCAGGTACAACTATATTTTTCATTTTTAATCAATAGTTCTTCAGAATATAATGTTACTATATTGTTTGGAACTGACACATGTAATAATGTTAAGTATTCTCTTATTTAATATGACTTCATGAAAATTTATTTAACATAATCATTACTTGATTAATTTGTCTTAGTTTTTTGCCATAATAGAAAACCCTAGATTTTTCCTTTTTGTATTTGCACAGATACTGCATGCTTTAAATTATTCTGTAGATTTTAGCCCACATATATTTTTGTGTCTTGTATAGGCATTAGATTGTCATCAAGGAGAAAAATCATATTTACTGGATCCAGTTTTTATTTCTCTTGGAACCAGCCTTGTGCCTCAAGTCTGAGCATCAGGGCATTCTTAATTTTATAGTAATATATGCTACCCATCTTTCTTGAGGTTACAGTTTCTAGAAAAGTAAGATGTGTAGTCAAAAGAGACAGGAGGACCAGAACAAGTATATCTGCTACACCAGACTGTTCTCAACTCACCAGAGTGATTTCTATCAAATGTTCTTTCATCAGTAAGGAAGTGCTTGTCCTACTCTCCTTTGAGCTCTGGCTTACTCTTCTCTAAACCATCCCATCTTAGCCGCTCCAGGTTTGTGTTGTGGCTTCTTCCCATATGGACACCTGAAAGAAAAAAAACCAAAAAACTCTTCTTTTGGTGAATCTCATGGCAAAATTAATGCCTCAGGACATTCACCATGCCCTGGCCTTCAGTTCAAGAATCTGGATATAAACACATTCTAAAATTTCTTCTCAAGACCTCATATTCTTTTGTTTATGTGTTTCAAACTTTAAAAATGTGACAAGTAGGCACCCAGGTGTATTTCAATGAAGATCGTGCCCAGTTGGTTTTTCATACTTCTCCAAGATCAATAGATATAATATTGATGTATATCAATCTATATTAATATTCTATTAATAATCTATTATTAATCTATATTGAAGTGAAGTCACTCAGTCATGTCCAACTCTTTGCAACCCCATGGACTGTAGCCTACCAGGTTCCTGCATTCGTGGGATTTTCCAGGCAAGAATACTGGAGTGGGTTGCCATTTCCTTCTCCAGGAAATCTTCCCGACCCAGGGATTGAAGCCAGGTCTCCCACATTGTAGGCAGACGCTTTACCATCTGAGCCACCAGGGAAGCTCAGACTATATTAATAATCTGTTAATATTATTATAATTGGTAATAAATCTAATAATTCTGGATTATAATTAGGTATATTGACAGTCCGAAATTATCTTTATTTCTTAGATAAGACTTCCCACTTTGCTTGCATTTTTACACAAGTAAAAATGTGTAAAATCTGCCCTTTAGTACACAGATTATTTTCAAATTGGATATGCTTTTTTCTTTAGGTTTCTCTTTCTTTACAATGGTGTAATGATGCTGTGTTTTTACCTGTTGTATTTGTTTGTTTGTTTGTTTTTACCTGTTCTATTAATCTGTTTTTATTATTCACAGTTTCTTCATTCTGGATGTCAGTTCTCCTCCTAATGGTTTCCTCTTATGCTTGACTTCTTTTCTAGCATTTGTAAATTTCATGAAAATTTTAATATCCTTGCCCCTTGTTTTGGTAATAATTATCTCTTCTTTTAAAGTAGTGAGAGTAAATTGCTCTACAACCACATAAAGGAGATTCAGAGGATGGATGTTTTCTCTGACTTCCCATCCTTTTAGTAGTTGCTCTAATACTAAACTTGGGTTTTCTAAAATCTTATTTGTGTTCTATATGTAACTTGTTGACACTCCTTATTACATTTTCCTGGTTCAAATACTCTTTTATGAATTTCTCTCTGAGTTTTCTTCTCCTTTGGATTTTCTCTTTTCTGAATTTAGCTAGGAGAAAGTACTCTGTCATTTATTAGTTTTTCTCAGAATTTTTTTTTTTTTTTTTTGCTTTTGCTTTAACTGAACTGAGGAGAAAGAAAATATGAGGTATGTAGAAGGCAGAGAGTACTCCTTCACAATTAATCTTTCCTTCATAGTCATCTTAAATGCATTTATGTGACAGACTATAGAATAATCCCTTCCACCATATTACTTTCATGGAAAAGGTCAAGATAATAATAATGACAATAGTACTTATGAAAATTTGTCAACAATGAAAAATTAGGTAACTATAGAGTGCTTTCCATTTATCATCTACTTTATACTCTTGGGTGGTAAGATACATGGGCAAATGGTTTCCCAAATTTACCAATGTGCAAACAGCCATGAAATTAAAAGACGCTTACTCCTTGGAAGGAAAGTTATGACCAATCTAGATAGCATATTCAAAAGCAGAGACATTACTTTGCCAACAAAAGTCCATCTAGTCAAGGCTATGGTTTTTCCTGTGGTCATGTATGGATGTGAGAGTTGGACTGTGAAGAAGGCTGAGTGCTGAAGAATTGATGCTTTTGAACTGTGGTGTTGGAGAAGACTCTTGAGAGTCCCTTGGACTGCAAGGAGATCCAACCAGTCCATCCTAAAGGAGATCAGCCCTGGATGTTCATTGAAAGGACTGATGCTAAAGCTGAAACTCCAATACTTTGGCCACCTCATGCGAAGTGTTGACTCATTGGAAAAGACCCTGATGCTGGGAGGGATTGGGGGCAGGAGGAGAAGGGGACAACAGAGGATGAGATGGCTGGACGGCATCACCAACTCGATGGACATGAGTTTCAGTGAACTCCGGGAGTTGGTGATGGACAGGGAGGCCTGGTGTGCTGTGATTCATGGGGTCACAAAGAGTCGGACATGACTGAGCGACTGAACTGAACTGAACTGAAACAGAATTCGACAGCATATTGAAAGGATTATATACCATGATCAAGTGGTATTTATCCCTGGGATGCAGGATGATTCAGTAGTGAGAGTAATGCACTCATTGGTAAATTTGGTTCAATGACTTGCCCTTGGTCACTCATCCTGGCCAGACTGTGAACTTATATATTCTGGCTGTAAAGCTTGATATCTTTTTACTATAACATCCTAATTTTAAATTAATGCTAAGATTCTCTCTTAGTCCAGTAAAGATAATGTTTTCCTAGTAGGGTCCTTCTAATGCACGGATGTCATGCTGAGCTAGTAACTAATAACCGTGGGTTATAAGTAAAACAGTCTGAGGATTAACTGCATAAAGCTTACCTAAAAAGAGCATGGTTGAGAAATAATTTATGTTACCAAAAAGTTTGGATGCATTTTGGAACTTACTTCTTAATTTTGATCAGTTGGCCTGTCAAATCACACAGAGGACCACTACTAATTAGGGATCACCATTCAAGATATGCTAGTGACAAGAATACTTTCATCATTCACATTTCTATTTTATCTCCAGAGGCCAATTGTAGGCTGTCAGCAATTCTGTGTGTTTGATCAATAACTTTTCTGGCCTGGAGTGAATAGAGTGTGCTGATCAGTTGAATGATGTGACATTGAATGGCAAATGTGTCTACTTTCAAGTTGTATAGGAATCTGTAATTAAAAGTTGGAGGATAAAGGAGTCATTGTATTTTGATAAGGCAGCCTCTGCATTTATCACCCTATGAGGAGTGAGGTATAGTCTCTGAACAGCTTACCCCACCCTATAGAAACCTCTAAGATTCAGATCACCATAATGGTTGTCCAGGCTAGAACACCTGGCAATCATTTTATCAACTGTCTCTTTCACCTCTCACAGTCAAGTAGTCACCAGGGCTGTGGTTCTGATCATTCAGTTTCTCCAGAATTTGACCACTTATCTCCAACACTCTGGCACCATCTTGGTTAAGGCCCTCATCCAGTCAACCAGTCTTACCTGGGTTACTGCAAATAGACTCCTACCTTGTCTCCCTGCCCCCAGTTTTGCACCTCTTCAGCTCCATTCTCCACACTGCTAGCCCTTGATCCTCCTAATTATCTTAAAATAGTAAGTGGTTTCCTGTAACCTTTAGAGTGGAGACTAATACTCCTGTGCAGGACATGATTTTGATTTGGCCCTTGCTGATTTTTTGGCCTTACCTCTTGACATCTCTCCTTTAATGTTAGCCATTATCCATCCTAAAATACTTTCAGTTCCCCAAATATACCAAATTTCATTTGGCTCAAAGCTTTTTCACAGACTTCTTCCTTTTTCTGGAATGCCCTTTTCTTTATCCTTAGCTCATACTCCTTCTTTAGGTATTGTTTCTAGGACTTCTTGCCAGAACTTTCTTATCCACAGTGTTTCATACATCTGATGCTCCAACAGCATTTACTTCTATCTTATTATACTTTTCATTGTTTCTTTTTTATATATACTTTTCATTGTTTCTTAATGACTGTGACTCTTTTCTGCTTTGATGTGAGGTCTTCTAGGGCTGGGACCATGCCTTCCTTTTTATCTCCAATAGATATTATAGTGTTGAACCCAGAATAGACCTACAATAAGTATTTTTCCCCAGCTTTATTAAGCTATAATATACAAATAAAATGATATATATTTAAAGCATACAGTGTGATGATACATATACCTTCTTATATATTGTTAAATAGTCACAACTGTCAACATAGTTAACATAGCCATTACCATCATCTCATTTGGTTAACTTTTGTGGGGGGAGTGCAAACACTTAAGCTCTACTTTCTTAGAAAATTTCAAGTATACAACACAATATTATTAACTATATTCGGGGCTTCCCATGTGACACTCGTGGTAAAAAAAAAACCTGCCTGCCAATACAGGAGACATGAGATGCAGGATCAATCCCTGAATCGGGAAGATCCCCTAGAGGAGGGCATTGCAACCCGCTCCAGTATTCTTGCCTGGAGAATCCCATGGATGGGGGAGCCTGGTGGGCTACAGTCATAGGGTCGCAAAGAGTCGGACATGACTGAAGTGACTTAGCACAGCACAACTACATTCACCATGCTGTACATTAGATTCCCAGAATTAATTCATCTTGTAGCTGAAAGATTTTACACTTTGACCAATGTCTCCCCATTTTACCCACTGCACAGCCCCTGGTAGCCCCCATTCTACTCTGTTTTTATGAATTTGACTATTTTTAAAGATTCTACATGTAAGGTAGATCATACAAATTTTCTTTCTCTGTCTGGCTTATTTCTTTTAGCAAAGTGTCCTTCAGGCTCACCCACATCATTGCACAGGGCATGATTTTCTTCTCTTTGTGGCTGAACAATATTCCACTGTGTATGTATCTGTATCTATACATATTCTTTATCCATTCATCCACTGACAGGCACTTAGGTTGTTTTCATGTCTTGGCTATTGTGGCTAATGCTGTCATGAACATAGAAGTGCAGATATCTCTTCAAGAGAATGATTTCCTTTCTTTCAAATATAAAGCTAGAAGTGGAATTGCTGGGTGATATTAGTTCTAGATTTGTCACATGTGACCCTTTTTGTTGAGGTACACTCCTTCCATATCTAATTTTTTGAGATGTATTACTGTGATAGGATACTGAATTTTGTCAAATGCTTTTTTGTGCATTGACTGAGATGGTCATCTGAATGTTATCCTTCATTTTTTTAATGCAGTGTATCACTCATTTAATCTGTGTATGTTGAATCATCCTTGCATCCCAGGCATAAATCCCACTTGATCATGATGTATGGTCTGTTTGGTGTGCTGCTGAATTGTTTACTTTGTTGAAGATGTTTTCTTCTATGTTCATCAGTGATATTGGTCTGTAGTTTTATTTTCCTGTAATATTCTTATTTGGGTTTGGTATCAAGATAATGTAGGCCTTGTAAAATGAATTTAAGAATGTTCTCTCCTCTTCACAGTTTTGGGAACAGATTGAGAAGGATTGGTATTAATTCTTATTTAAATACTTTATAGAATTCACCATGAAGCCTTTTAGCCCTGGATTTTTCTTTGTTAGGAGATTTTTGATTATTTATTTAATCTCCTTACTCTGTTGATGGGCCAAGATTTTCTGTTTCTTCACTATATAGTCCTGATTGGTTTTATGTTTTTAGGAATTTATTTGTTTCCTTTAGATTATCTAACTTGTTAGATAGTTCCATTTTTTAAAGCTTTTATCCACCCCTGCCCTGGGTGATTTCTTGGTTGATATTTTTTTTCTATAGGTCCCTTGACTTCCATATGCTGCCCAGCTTTTCCTTCTTGCCATCAATTCCCTTCTCTGTGCTGTGCCTTCCCAAATTCCTGCTAGTTTCTTATGCTGATAGTTATTTTATATATTATCTTTTTTTCTAGCTCCAGACCATATAGGGTTTTCCAGGCTAAACTATTTTCAAAATCAGCTCCGTCTATGTGTTATTCAGGTTAGGATATACTGACATATCAAGCAGCTCCCAAATCTCAGAGAATAACACACAAAGATTTAGCTCTTGTTCATACAAGATCCACTTTGGGTCATCATGACTACTCTGTTCTAAGCCGTGACCTGGGATTTCATGCTGTGATGTCCTACAGCCTTGCCTCTGAAATAGGTAGTTTATTGGTTAAAAGAAGGTAAATATTTCCTTCTATTTAGGCAGTATTGCAGGAGGGGAAGGCAAGAGGGTCTCACACCAGCTCATCTTTTAAAAATGTTTTATGATAGTAAATTTCAATTATATAAAATAGTAATCAATCCAGGGCCAATTTTGCTTCACTTGTATTCCCACTTACCCTTCCTACTCTCACTGGACTGTTTTTAAACTGGTCCCAGAAAGTTCTTCTCTATCTACCTTTAAAAGATATGGAGGAACTTCCCTGGTGGTCCAGTTGTTAAGAATCCACCTGTCAATGCAGAGGACATGGGTTTCTATCTCTTGTTCCAGAAGATCCCACATGCCACAAGGCAGCTAAGCCTGTGCACCACAACTACTGAGACACATACTAGAGGCCAAGACCTGCAAATACTGAAGTCCCTGCACCCTAGAGACTGTGCTCTGTGATGAGAGAAGACGCCGTGATGAGATGCCCATGCACCTGGCTAGAGAGTAGTCCTCACTCACTGCAACTACAGAAAGCCAGTGAGCAACAACGAAGACCCAGCATAGCCAAAAATAATTGATTAAATAATTAAAAATAAAAGATATGGATTCTTTCTAAAAGCATCATCTGGATATCTTTCAGTTCAGTTCAGTTCAGTCGCACAGTCGTGTCTGGCTCTCTGCGACCCCATGAATCACAGCACGCCAGGCCTCCCTGTCCATCACCAACTCCCGGGGTTCACTCAGACTCACGTCCATCGAGTCAGTGATGCCATCCAGCCATCTCATCCTCTGTCATCCCCTTCTCCTCCTGCCCCTAATCCCTCCCAGCATCAGGGTCTTTTCCAATGAGTCAACTCTTCGCATGAGGTGGCCAAAGTACTGGAGTTTCAGCTTTAGCATCATTCCTTCCAAAGAAATCCCAGGGCCAATCTCCTCCAGAATGGACTGGTTGGATCTCCTTGCAGTCCAAGGGACTCTCAAGACTCTTCTCCAACACCACAGTTCAAAAGCATCAATTCTTCGGCGCTCAGCTTTCTTCACAGTCCAACTCTCACATCCATACATGACCACAGGAAAAACCATAGCCTTGACTAGACTAACCTTTGTTGGCAAAGTAATGTCTCTGCTTTTGAATATGCTATCTAGGTTGATCATAACTTTCTTTCCAAGGAGTAAGCCTCTTTTAATATCATGGCTGCAGTCACCATCTGCAGTGATTTTGGAGCCCAGAAAAATAAAGTCTGACATTGTTTCCACTGTTTCCCCATCTATTTCTCATGAAGTGATGGGACCAGATGCCATGGTCTTCGTTTTCTGAATGTTGAGCTTTAAGCCAACTTTTTCACTCTCCACTTTCAATTTCATCAAGAGGCTTTTTAGTTCTTCTCTTTCTGCCATAAGAGTGGTGTCAACTGCATATCTGAGGTTATTGATATTTCTCCTGGCAATCTTGATTCCAGCTTGTGTTTCTTCCAGTCCAGCATTTCTCATGATGTACCCTGCATAGAAGTTAAATAAGCAGGGTAATAATATACAGCCTTGATGTACTCCTTTTCCTATTTGGAACCAGTCTGTTGTTCCATGTCCAGTTCTAACTGTTGCTTCCTGACCTGTATACAGATTTCTCAGAGGCAGGTCAGGTGCGTCTGGTATTCCCATCTCTTTCAGAATTTTCCTCAGTTTATTGTGATTCACACAGTCAAAGGCTTTGGCATAGTCAATAAAGCAGAAATAGATGCTTTTCTGGAACTCTCTTGCTTTTTCCATGATCCAGTGGATGTTGGCAATTTGATCTCTGGTTCCTCTGCCTTTTCTAAAACCAGCCTGAACATAAGGAAGTTCACGGTTCACATATTGCTGAAGCCTGGCTTGGAGAATTTTGAGCGTTACTTTACTAGTATGTGAGATGAGTGCAATTGTGCAGTAGTTTGAACATTCTTTGGCATTGTCTTTCTTTGGGATTGGAATGAAAACTGAACTTTTCCAGTCCTGTGGCCACTACTGAGTTTTCCAAATTTGCTGGCCTATTGAGTGCAGCACTTTCACAGCATCATCTTTCAGGATTTGAAATAGCTCAAGTGGAATTCCATCACCTTCACTAGCTTTGTTCGTAGTGATGCTTTCTAAGGCCCACTTGACTTCACATTCCAGGATGTCTGGCTCTAGGTGAGTGATCACACCATCGTGATTATCTGGGTCGTGAAGATCTTTTTTGTACAGTTCTTTTGTGTATTCTTGCCACCTCTTCTTAATATCTTCTGCTTCTATTAGGTCCATACCATTTCTGTCCTTTATCGAGCCCATCTTTGCATGAAATGTTCCCTTGGTATCTCTAATTTTCTTGAAGAGATCTCTAGTCTTTCCCATTCTGTTGTTTTCCTCTATTTCTTTGCATTGAATGCTGAGAAAGGCTTTCTTATCTCTTCTTGCTATTCTTTGGAACTCTGCATTCAGATGTTTATATCTTTCCTTTTCTCCTTTGCTTTTCACTTCTCTTCTTTTCACAGCTATTTGTAAGGCCTCCCCAGACAGCTATTTTGCTTTTTTGCATTTCTTTTCCATGGGGATGGTCGTGATCCCTGTCTCCTGTACAATGTCACAAACCTCCATCCATAGTTCATCAGGCACTCTATCTATCAGATCTAGGCCCTCAAATCTATTTCTCACTTCCACTGTATGATCATAAGGGATTTGATTTAGGTCATACCTGAATGGTCTAGTGGTTTTCCCTACTTTCTTCAATTTAAGTCTGAATTTGGTAATACGGAGTTCATGATCTGTGCTACAGTCAGCTCCTGGTCTTGTTTTTGTTGACTGTATAGAGCTTCTCCATCTTTGGCTGCAAAGAATATATTCAATCTGATATTCAGTGTTGACCATCTGGTGATGTCCATGTGTAGAGTCTTCTCTTGTGTTGTTGGAAGAGGGTGTTTGCTATGACCAGTGCATTTTCTTAGCAAAACTCTATTAGTCTTTGCCCTGTTTCATTCTGTATTCCAAGGCCAAATTTGCCTGTTACTCCAGGTGTTTATTGACTTCCTACTTTTGCATTCCAGTCCCCTATAATGAAAGAGACATCTTTTTTGGGTTTTAGTTCTAAAAGGTCTTGTAAGTCTTCATAGAACCGTTCAACTTCAGCTTCTTCAGCGTTACTGGTTGGGGCATAGACTTGGATTACTGTGATATTGAATGGTTTTCCTTGGAAATGAACAGAGATCATTCTGTCGTTTTTGAGATTGCATCTAAGTACTGCATTTTGGACTCTTGTTTACCATGATGGCTACTCCATTTCTCCTGAGGGATTCATGCCCGCAGTAGTAGACATAATGGTCATCTGAGTTAAATTCACCGATTCCAGTCCATTTTAGTTCACTGATTCCTAGAATGTCTACATTCACTCTTGCCATCTCTTGTTTGACCACTTCCAATTTGCCTTGATTCATGGACCTGACATTCCAGGTTCCTATGCAATATTGCTCTTTACAGCATTGGACCTTACTTCTATCACCAGTCACATCCACAGTTGGGTATTGTTTTTGCTTTGTCTACATCCCTTCATTCTTTCTGGAGTTATTTCTCCACTCTTCTCCAGTAGCATATTGGGTACCTACTGACCCGGGGAGTTCCTCTTTCAGTATCCTATCATTTTGCCTTTTCATACTGTTCATGGGGTTCTCAAGGCAAGAATACTGAAGTGGTTTGCCATTCCCTTCTCCAGTGGACCACATTCTGTCAGATCTCTCCACCATGACCCGCCCATCTTGGGTTACCCCACAGGCATGGCTTAGTTTCATTGAGTTAGACAAGGCTGTGGTCCTAGTGTGATTAGATTGACTAGTTTTCTGTGAGTATGGTTTCAGTGTCTGTGCCCGCTGATGCCCTCTTGCAACACCTGCGATCTTACTTGGGTTTCTCTTACCTTGGGCGTGGGGTATCTCTTCATGGCTGCTCCAGTATAGCACAGCCGCTGCTCCTTACCTTGGATGAGGGGTATCTCCACACTGCCGCCCTTCCTGACCTTCCATGTGGATAGCTCCTCTAGGCCCTCCTGCGCCTGCACAGCCACGGCTCCTTGGACGTGGGGCTGGTCCTCCCCCACGATGCCCCTGGCCTCCGGCGTAGGGTAGCTCCCCTTGGCCGCCGCCCCTGACCTTGGACTTGGGTAGGTCTTCTCGGTCGTTCCTGCGCAGTCGCAGCCTGGCAATCTCACCCGCTGCCCCTGACCTTGGACGTGGGGTAAAGCCTCTTGGCCGCCACCCTTTGGGCATGGGGTCCTCCCCGCTTCTGCCCCTGACCTCGGACGTGGGGTAGCTCCTCTTGATTGTGCTTAGTGCGCAGGTCGAAGCCACCGTGAAATCACACCTAAAAGATGACACAATCTCCTAACATCATTTAGCATTCAGTTAGCCCCACCAGCGGTTAGGTATTTTAGCTAGGAGTGACACATGACAATTCTGCTCACATCTATTGGCTTAAACTAGTCACAAGGCTCCAACTAAATGCAAGGATGCTGGGAAATGCAGGCTTTTGGTGTACCCAGGAAAAGCTTTATGAAGCAGGACTTGGTGAATGCAACCTAACATTAGACAAATTTCTGAGCTAACATTGCCTCTTTTCAAGTATGTTTTCTCCCCTTATATTTAGATATCAATAAATGTTCTCAAACATGTGGAGTGATGCTGGATTAACTACTGGCACAGTCCGTCTCAGAAATTTGGGACAGACACACATTGTTTATTTAACCCATAGGTATTCCATTCTGAATCCTGCCCATAAGTTTCACCCATTCATAAAGGTCCAATTCGAGTATTCACCTCTTTCAGAGAAAGGTTTTCCTGACACAAAACTCATAATGAACTTTCACTTCCCAATTGTTGAAACACACTAGTTATTTGTACCACTTGTGAATCACTTCAATCAGATTGTTTTCTTTTTGAAGTGCATCTAGGATCTGATCCCTGAGTATCAGGGTGTTCTGGCTGGTGATTTTGCAGCATTAACCCTCTCTGGGAGAGCAGGTCAAGGCATAGATCATGTGATAAGAAGTCTGGGGCAGGCGTATGCTCTGAAGGAATGCAAGTCTTAAGAGAAGACACCCTCCCATTCACAGAAATGTATCAGTAAGTTAAGTGGGAGGGCGTGCTAATGACAAACCTTTTGCCCAATTTTTATTATATTCCTAGAAGTAGCAGTAGCACTATGGGCACCCAAAACTTAGACTACTTAGTGGCCTTGGCTAATTGAAATGATTTAGCTGATTATGCAGTGAGTAAATCCTGTCTTATCCAGTGGGGGAATGATGACATCTGTGAAACACCTGGCACCAAGACAGGGGTGAGATTTGTTGAGGTATTTTCTTTTTTTTTTTTTTTAATTTTTATTTTATTTTATTTTATAACTTTACACTATTGTATTGGTTTTGCCAAATATTGAAATGAATCTGCCACAGGTATACATGTGTTCCCCATCCTGAACCCTCCTCCCTCCTCCCTCCCCATACCATCCCTCTGTGTTGAGGTATTTTCTGAAGGTGTGTCACCTACCTGCTGTTTCATGCTGCATCAGAATTTTGATTATAATTTAAAATGTAACGTTCTATTCCTTGTCTTGTTTTCTGTCTTAAAATATAGTATCTTACAGAAGTTTTTGCACTTGTAGGTTTGTTTGAGAGTTCCTAAACTTATACAATGGAAAGGGAAAAATGACTTTCTAATTAATTTAAGCTTCAGTTCAGTTCAGTCGCTCATTCGTGTCCGACTCTTTGCGACCCCATGAACTGCAGCATGCCAGGCCTCCCTGTCCATCACCAACTCCCGGCCTTCACTCAAACTCACATCTATCGAGTCGGTGATGCCATCCAGCCATCTCATCCTCTGTCATCCCCTTCTCCTCCTGCCTCCAATCCCTCCCAGCATCAGAGTCTTTTCCAGTGAGTCAACTCTTCGCATGAGGTGCAAAGTACCAGAGTTTCAGCCTTAGCATCATTCCTTCCAAAGAACACCCAGGGCTGGTCTCCTTTAGAATGGACTGGTTGGATCTCCTTGCAGTCCAAGGGACTCTCAAGAGTCTTCTCCAACACCACAGTTCAAAAGCATCAATTCTTCAGCACTCAGCTTTCTTCACAGTCCAACTCTCACATCCGTACCTGACCACTGGAAAAACCATAGCCTTGACTAGATGGACCTTTGTTGACAAAGTAATGTCTCTGCTTTTCAATATGCTATCTAGGTTGGTCATAACTTTTCTTCCAAGGAGTAAGTGTCTTTTAATTTCATGGCTACAGTCACCATCTGCAGTGATTTTGGCTTAATTTCATACAAAACAAGGTATGAATTCTCTAGAGAGCTGGTGGTCCCCTCTGGCTAACCCAGTCTGTCTTGATTACTGCTTTTGTCAGGCTGTTTCTCTGAGACTCACCAAGTTGGTTCTACAGATTTCTCCCATCTTGAAAGTGTGAAGAAGTGAGGCTGCTTTTATCTAATAGCATGATTAAATTAATATGAGATTTCTCTGTATCTTGCATGTAGTTCTGCATTAATTATCTATTAAGTCATTTTTTCCTAATTAAAATGTTTAACTTTCACATGTCCAAACTCCTGTGTCTTTCCTACCCCAGAAGGAATTTCTATAGGAGCAAGTGCTAGATGAGAAATTTTCACCAACAACAAAGGAAGTGAGTGGAGGCAAAGCAATGCATGAAGACAGGGAACAGAAAGCCCAGATGCTTATCTGCAGACTCTTAGTGCAAGGAAGTGAAAGCCAGCTGTCGAGAGTGAGTATAGAGTCAGTAACTCTGAAGTAAAAAATTTGGAAAAGAGCCTATAAAAATGAGCAAAAGTGGAAGATAAGGTTGAGAGGTGGGTCGTTGTCAAGAACAAACTCTGGGATTCTTGGTTTGACTTTATGAGCTGGAAGGAACTTGGTAAGTGAGTGGGCCGGCAGGTGAAAAACCCAGTGGAGCAGACACAGTACACTCTTCATTCCCATGTCTCCCTCTGGTTTGGATGGTCTATAATCTGCCAGCTCATGCTTTGTTCAGTTTATTCTGAGTGGGAACTTTGGGTTTCATTGATACTATTGTGGTGATGAATAACTCAGAATTATAGTTCCATTTGAAAATGTTTCCTTCATGACCCAGAAACATTGTACAATGCCACTTCCTGAGCCTGATCATCCAAAATCATGTTGTGGTCAGAGCCACACAGGCTCTCTGATTCACTTTCTAACCAACCACAGTTTAGACAGAGGTTTCCAAAGTTGACTGGGCATCAAGGACACTAGGGTGCTAACTCTGGGCTCTGTGCCTAGAGTTTCTGACAATACACTCAATGGACTTGAATTTGGGAACTGACATCATAGATTCATTGTGTAATGTGTCCTGTTTGAGTAGTATCATGTAATTGCTGTGGTTATTAATCTTTAGAAACTGGACACTTAGAACTTAACTGTGGAAATCTGAGATATGGATGGACCTTAGAGCATCCATTAGCAGGGTGCTGTGATGACCTAGGTGGGTGGGATGCAAGGGGAGGTCTAGGAGGGAGGGGATATATGTATACACATGGTTGATTCACCTTCTTTTATAGCAGAGACTAGCACATCATTGCCAAGCAACTATACCCCAATTAAAAAAATAAAGAGCCCCAGTTAACTACAAATCTTCAAAGGATTACAGCCTGCAGTAGTTGATGCAGCCAGCACTTTTCTGCAGACTAAATGTTGTCCAGTAGTAGTCAACCTCTGCCCCCTAGTACTTGAAGGAAAGGAGTAATGCAGTGTATGTTTGATAAAGATGTTCTGCTTTTATAGTACTGAAAGTCTTGGCTTCCATAATGGGTAAAATTGGACCCATAGGGAAAGAACAGAAAGACCTTCTGTCAGCATCATGCTATTTTCATGAGGTGTGGTATGGGAGAGAAGACTATGTATGTATATATGGTCAGATCTGTTTCTGCTGTAGAGAAATGGAAGAAAAGACATGTGCTACTCTTTAGGAAAAGAACAGAAGTGACCAAAAAGGCTATTTAAGACACAGTCCAACATTTTTCTTTCCAAAAAACTTTCTCCTGACTTTTAAGTTTCTATTGATGACATTACAGAGACCGAAACCCTCAGATTTCATTAGTTACTGCCTTATTGACTTTACTTTAAAGGGAACTACCATCAAAGGACAATTCTGTCCCCTACATGTTTATGCAAGACCTTCCAAAATCATTTTTGCGTTTTTAAATTGTTGGGAAAAAATTCTGAGATGAGTGATATTTCATGACATGTGAAATTGACTACATGAAATCCAAATGTTAGTATCTATAAAAGCAGTTTTATTGGAATGAAACCAAGCGCATTCATTTACATGTTATCTCAGACTGCCTTTAAGATGGCAGAACTGAGTAGTTACACAGAGGCCAGGTGGCTCATAAGCCAGGAACCCTTACCCTCTAGCCCTTTACAGGAAAAGTTTGTCTTAGTAGATTGTAAGCTCCTTGAATCCAGGAACTATGTTTTAAATCCTAAGAAGCCTCTAACAGAGTGTTTAGCATAGAAAATTCTCAATAAATTTTTGAAGAACTGTACTTCAGAAGTATAAAATGAACTGCTTTTTTTCATTGCAGCAACTAACCCAGAGACTTTACCTAAGGGGATTTCAGTATATATTTCTTTTAATTGAAATTTAATTATTCTTTTGCTTAAGTCAGTGGTCCTCAAACTTTACCTTGCATCAAAACCACTTGGAGGACTTAAAAAAAAAAAAAACAGATTCTGCAGCCCTGCCCTGAGAGTCTGATTCAGTAGGTCTGGGGCAGGACCTGAGAATTTTCATTCCTAAAATGTTCCCAGTGATGCCGCTGCTGCTAGTCCAGGCACCACACTTTGAGAACCATTGATTTCATTAATACTTCCCAAACCAGGATGAAAACCAGCATCACCTGAGGAAGTATGTTAAAAATATAAATTTCTAGGCTTCCCTGCCAGATATTCTGATTCTGCACATATAGGATTGGGGCTAGTAATCTGTTTATTTAACAAAGCATTCAAGTGTTTTTGAGATTTCCAGAAGTGTCACTTTTTGGAATCCATAGGTGCAACAACATCCTCTGAGGTGTGATTTCTTCTGCTTAATATTCAAATACTTAGTGCTTTATTCATAGAATAATAGTTTCATGGGTTTAGAAGAGACCATCTAGTTTGCTAGTTTGGTTTTCAAAACTCAAGTGACAAAACGGTTGGGTGAAGTATTTAATTTAAAAAAATCTCAATTAGAATTGACATTAGAGGAAGTATGAAGTGGAGTGAATAGGAGGGCTGAGCAACCTATCTGGTATCGGGATGGTGTCTGCGAGGGAGCTGTTATGGGTGATAAAATGTGCCTTCCAGCAGCTGGGAAGTACTGATTCAGTCTAACAATTGGCTTTTGACTTTTCAGAGAAAAATGACATAATCCTACATACTAATATTTTCACTGAATTTTCAGTTGCTGAGAAACCAATGGAAGTTAAGGGAAAAATCCTTTTCTTCAAAAATTGGAACATAATGACAAAAATAGTTTTTATAATGACAAAAGTGCCAGGCTCTAGTGAACGCTCTGTAGAGCTTTTTTTTTTTTTTTTTTTTCAAGTTTGTGTAGTCTTTTATTTTTTTTTTTTCTTCTCTAATTTTATTTTATTTTTAAACTTTACATAATTGTATTAGTTTTGCCAAATATCAAAATGAATCTGCCACAGGTATACATGTGCTCCCCATCCCGAACCCTCCTCCCTCCTCCCTCCCCATACCATCCCTCTGGGCCGTCCCAGTGCACCAGCCCCAAGCATCCAGCATCATGCATCGAACCTGGACTGGCAACTCGTTTCCTACATGATATTTTACATGTTTCATTGCCATTCTCCCAAATCTTCCCACCCTCTCCCTCTCCCACAGAGTCCATAAGACTGTTCTATACATCAGTGTCTCTTTTGTTGTCTCGTACACCGGGTTATTGTTACCATCTTTCTAAATTCCATATATATGCGTTAGTATACTGTATTTTTGTTTTTCCTTCTGGCTTACTTCACTCTGTATAATAGGCTCCAGTTTCATCCACCTCATTAGAACTGATTCAAATGTATTCTTTTTAATGGCTGAGTAATACTCCATTGTGTATATGTACCACAGCTTTCTTATCCATTCATCTGCTGATGGACATCTAGGTTGCTTCCATGTCTTGGCTATTATAAACAGTGCTGCGATGAACATTGGGGTACACGTGTCTCTTTCCCTTCTGGTTTCCTCAGTGTGTATGCCCAGCAGTGGGGTTGCTGGATCATAAGGCAGTTCTATTTCCAGTTTTTTAAGGAATCTCCACACTGTTCTCCATAGTGGCTGTACTAGTTTGCATTCCCACCAACAGTGTAAAAGGGTTCCCTTTTCTCCACACCCTCTCCAGCATTTATTATTTGTAGACTTTTGGATCGCAGCCATTCTGACTGGTGTGAAATGGTACCTCATAGTGGTTTTGATTTGCATTTCTCTGATAATGAGTGATGTTGAGCATCTTTTCATGTGTTTGTTAGCCATCTGTATGTCTTTTTTGGAGAAATGTCTATTTAGTTCTTTGGCCCATTTTTTGATTGGGTCGTTTATTTTTCTGGAGTTGAGCTGTAGGAGTTGCTTGTATATTTTTGAGATTAGTTGTTTGTCGGTTGCTTCATTTGCTATTATTTTCTCCCATTCTGAAGGCTGTCTTTTCACCTTGCTAATAGTTTCCTTTGATGTGCAGAAGCTTTTAAGGTTAATTAGGTCCCATTTGTTTATTTTTGCTTTTATTTCCAATATTCTGGGAGGTGGGTCATAGAGGATCCTGCTGTGATGTATGTCGGAGAGTGTTTTGCCTATGTTCTCCTCTAGGAGTTTTATAGTTTCTGGTCTTACGTTGAGATCTTTAATCCATTTTGAGTTTATTTTTGTGTATGGTGTTAGAAAGTGGTCCAGTTTCATTCTTTTACAAGTGGTTGACCAGATTTCCCAGCACCACTTGTTAAAGAGATTGTCTTTAATCCATTGTATATTCTTGCCTCCTTTGTCGAAGATAAGGTGTCCATATGTGCGTGGATTTATCTCTGGGCTTTCTATTTTATTCCATTGATCAATATTTCTGTCTTTGTGCCAGTACCATACTGTCTTGATAACTGTGGCTTTGTAGTAGAGCCTGAAGTCAGGCAGGTTGATTCCTCCAGTTCCATTCTTCTTTCTCAAGATCGCTTTGGCTATTCGAGGTTTTTTGTATTTCCATACAAATTGTGAAATTATTTGTTCTAGCTCTGTGAAGAATACTGTTGGTAGCTTGATAGGGATTGCGTTGAATCTATAAATTGCTTTGGGTAGTATACTCATTTTCACTATATTGATTCTTCCAATCCATGAACATGGTATATTTCTCCATCTATTAGTGTCCTGCGCCCGATCTCGTCTGTAGAGCTTTTAATTTACAATTTTATTTCTAGCTGTGTGATGCTCTAACACAAATTTTCAGCAGTGTAAACGTCTATTGACCGTGCTGTTTGCAAAGATTATACACTCATTAGAAGCGCACGTCAGCCCTGATTTAGCCACATGGAAGGTCAAATTCACCTGGGCTGCATTGTGGACAGCCTGGGGCTCAGGCAGGTGCTTCTGCAGAAGCAGTATTTGACACAATATATTCCCTGTCCGTTCTCCACATGAATAAAGAAGTGGGAATGAGAGACCACGTGAGGCAGCACAGAACTGAATTTGGAGCCAGCCAACCCAGTGGGACTCTGCTGTGCACTTGGAGTGACCTCAAGAAAGTCACACAACCTCTTGAGCAGTCTCTTCCACCATAAGGCTGAAGGGGTTTTTCGGCATCACATGATTCTTAAATGAAGGTGCTTCATAGACCAGGCAGCCTTGTCCCTGCTTATGGCATTGTTGATGTGCTCCAAATGTGTCATGAGATTCGCAAGATTCTTGTCTGGAAGTCTTAGAAACATGTGCCTGGTGTAGACTATACAATATGTACGTGTTTCCTGAGTGAAACTGAGAAAATAAAAGAGAAAGAAAACATGTCGGTTTAAGACAAACTTAATAAGAGCTTTATAGAGCAGAACTCAAATATAGGTAAGAAATGAACCAAGTGGATCTTTGAAGAAGGGTTCATTTACTTTTTTCAGGTCTGTGACTTAGAATTCATGGTTAGCAGTGTTAGACATAGAACTTTACCTTTTAAAAATCCCTATGACTCTGTCTCTGTTACTAAGATAATGTCATGTATTATCTTAGTATTAATGTCATGTTAAAAAAGTCAGTCTAAAGGTTCGTCTAGTCAAGGCTATGGTTTTTCCTGTGGTCATGTATGGATGTGAGAGTTGGACTGTGAAGAAGGCTGAGCACCGAAGAATTGATGCTTTTGAACTGTGGTGTTGGAGAAGACTCTTGAGAGTCCCTTGGACTGCAAGGAGATCCAACCAGTCCATTCTGAAGGAGATCAGCCCTGGGATTTCTTTGGAAGGAATGATGCTAAAGCTGAAACTCCAGTACTTTGGCCACCTCATGCGAAGAGTTGACTCATTGGAAAAGACTCTGATGCTGGGAGGGATTCGGGGCAGGAGGAGAAGGGGACGACAGAGGATGAGATGGCTGGATGGCATCACTGACTCGATAGACATGAGTCTGAGTGAACTCCGGGAGTTGGTGGTGGACAGGGAGGCCTGGAGTGCTGCAATTCATAGGGTCGCAAACAGTCGGACACGACTGAGCGACTGATCTGATCTGATCTGAATGTCATTTCAGTTCCACTTTAGATTTACCCAGGGTAAGAAAAATTCTCATTTAGATTATGTTTTTGTTCAATGAGAAATAAAAAACAGTCTGGCACAACTTTATTTATATGTTGATATTTCTGTAGCTTGTAAAGGGAAGTGAATCCTCACTCATTGCTCACTAGTTAATGCCACTGAGCACTAAAGGGCTGTCCAGAAGAAGCAGATCTTCAGTGTGTGCCCTCTGCCAGGTGCCCAAACAATGGGAAGGATAGCAGGTGCTTTTGTAGAAATATCAAGGTTTACAAGGTGGCCTCAGCAAGAACAAAAAGTATAGGGAAAGTATTTCTGTATTTGTAGGTGTTGCTTTAATATAGGTTAATTTATCAAAACATATTGAGTCCATATTTAGTTATTCAAAGATCTGGGAGCTGGGGAGGTAACTATACTCAAGACATAGTTCCTGCCCCCTGAGCTTCTGGTTTAGTGTGGAGACAGGCACATTAATAGGCAGTTATGGGGCTGTGTGTATGCCCTGAGCTTGTAGGAACTCACAGTGAGGACCCCAGCATGGCTAAGGAGGGGGCTGGGACTGGGAAGGCTGGTCACATCTATGCTGGAACTTGAAAGATCGAGAGTAGGTGATGTTCAGCAATCTGTGAGATATGTTTCCAGATGAATTGAGCTAATGGGTGCTGCTCTTAAGAATGTAAAACCTGGGAATGAGCTGTGAAGACAGCAGTGACAGGTGTGCAAAGCCAAGAGGAGAAAGGGAGAGGCCAATAGAAGCCCAGAGGACCCTGCTCCAGCCTCAGTTATGAAAAGGCGGAAGCCCATGAGCAAAGGGAGGAAGTAAAGCCAGAGGGAAGCGGGTGGGATGAAGGAGGGAGAGTGCTGCCTAGTCTTTGCAGGGACTGCCCAGTCTGATTCCCAAGACAACTGGAGTTACTATTATTCCCAGTCTTTGGCTTCTGTGAGATTCCTCAATTCTCAAAGCAACCTTATCTGTACTTGAACTAGCTTGAATAGGCCTTTGTCCTTCATGAGACAGAAGATCTTGAACTGAGTGGGAGGCCAGTCAGAATGTCATAACGTGTCTCTTTCTGAACAGTCTTGCTTTCCCTACTCCCAGATGCAGAAGCAATATGCTCCTGTTGAGTCAAAACCTTGGAACACTGCCTACCCCCACCCACCCTCAACTCCAGGAGAGCTACACCTCATGTCTAGACCTGCTCCTCCTCTTCTGTGCCCTACTGAGGGATAGGTCACTAAGAAGTGCCTTCCTCTATCTTATCAATTGACTGGGAATTGCCTGGCCTGTGACTCTGGGGTTTGTCTCAGTCAGTCCAATGTTAGCTTTATACCGCTTTCCTTAAATGAGCCTCCTTTGTTGCACATTCATAACCTGTTCCCAGAGCTTTCAAAGTACCATGGTCTGTGCCCTTCATCTTGATGCTTGATTTGTGGTTACTGGAATCTGCCATGACTCTACTTCAACTTTATCTATGATTGTTATCCCCTCTCAAGGTGACATTGCTGCTACAACATTGCCATGTGACCCTTACAAAGTCCCTAAGAGACAATCTGAGCACCACTGTTTTCCCAGTTTAACCTTTCCATGTCAGTTGATTGAGCTTATTATAATATATAAAACTCTCAGATATATAAAATTTCAACAGAAAAAAATTATATATTATAATATATTACAACTCTCAAATCTATAAAGCACCACATTTGTTTTTATTTTTTTCTTCCAAAATAAGAATGGAGCACAAGGGTAATTATCGTTGATCACTGCACGATGTGAGATAGTGTCAGTGAGTGGGGGATGGATAGGTGATAGGTAAATGTGAGGCAGCCAGCATAAAGACACAGGCTGGCACATTCCCAGTGAGAACAGGATGGAAATAAAATCTCATGGTTTGCAAGAAGGGGAGCTTGTGCCCAACTGAAACTGTGATTTGATTATCCATATCTGACAGATTTAAAAGCCTGGAGGTGACAGAGATTTAGTCAATAACAGAACCCACATCTTCTGGTTCTTGAAGCGACTCAAACTTCTGAGAAAATCAAGAAAACAACTTCTCCTCTAACTCCACACACACCAACTACTGGGCTAGACATGTAAGAATTAGGCAGGACCTGGGGTGCATCTAGTCTAATACAGTGCACTGTCTGAAGCAAATATTCTCACTACAACATCCTTTTGCAGTAAGCTTCTTGCCATAATTCCATAATTCCTGTAATTCCAAGCTCAGGTTACTAATGAGAGAACTTTTTCTCTCCCACCATGCTCTATTCTATAAACCTGAATTTCCTTCCCATAGGCTCTATTTTGGCAATACACTATCCATTTCCAATCACCTAAGCCAGAAACAGCCATCTCTGATAAACCCTTTTACTTTTCTATATGTTAATAACAGAATCCTGGTTTGATTTGTTTTGTTCTGTTTCTTTGGTGCAGTTTTTCTCCTCTTCTCTTTTCCTCTGTTATCATTCTCTATCCCTATCAAGAACTTCATCATTTTGTGCTCTGTTGATAAATTTCACGCCAGATCGATTTATCTATCTCAATGATTTTGTCAGAGCTCTCCTGTCCTTTTCAAAATCTTCTCCAGAGAAAGGTGCAAAAATGAGTTTTATTGTGCCATCTGGATTTTAAGGCTCTTTGTAGCTTTTATAAATGGCAACCTCTCCTATTTAATTTCACATGTGTATACTTCACAGTTTGACAATATTTCTACTATTATCAGAAAAATATCACACTTGTTCATAATAGGAAGCCTTTTGTATTCAGTGGTTCTTGCTAGAGCTGGCTATGTCCCACCCTTCCAAATAAATTGTCTAGAAAATTGACAGATCTTCTCATATTCTCCCTTTTTCCATTGATTTCTCATTTCTTCGTTGACACCTGATGTTGGTGACATCCAACCGTTTAGTTATCCAGTGAGAGTACGTATGTGTTTGAGATTATTATCACCGGAACGTAAGCATTAGCACAAAGGGGGCAGATTCGGAGTTGTGCTTCCATTGAGGAGAGAAGTGCTGAGTCACTTTCTTTAGTCCTGGAGAAGATAATTGACAAGGAAATGGGAAGGGAGAGATGTAAATAAGTAGAAGGCAGGTGATACCCGCATAGAGTTATAGTTGGGGTAAGGTCTGGAAGCCCTTTGAGGCATTGGTGCCTAACTCAGGAGGATTGAGGGCAAAAATAGAGGACGGTCTTCGCAGGTAGGTCAGATCACCAACACCTAGTAAGTAGAAAACAAGGAGGTGGGGCAGAGTGATGGGCCACATGCTTGTCTTAAATGTTTTAGATATTGAGACTGATGTCTTTCCCCAAGAAAGCAAGTTCTCTGAAAAAGATCAACCTTCTGTGTCTTTATAGAAGCAAGGAGTTTTAAAGTGAAAGAATCAGAGGGATCTTTTGGCTTTGAGCAGTAACATTCTGATACAGGACAAATCATTGACGTTTTTGTTTTTTCATTTTTTAACATACTTATCATAGGCATATTCCTATGCTGAGGAAGTATTTTGGGCTCCTATAATTTCTTCCCTGAAAAGGGTTTCTCAAAGGCAAAAGAACAGAGCTCTGATTACATTTTTTAAGTTAATGCATTCTGGAATATTTAAAATTTTCTTGATTAAAATGACAGTTTGAATTCAAAGGGCCACACGATATTAAGTGCCAAGTGATGGATGACAATTGCACCATAGTCTCATCTTCCCTTTCCCATTCACCTGTTCTTGTTATGAATCCCTTTACTCCTTCCTGATTAACAAATGGAAATACATGACTAAATTGTTTAAGCTTAATTCATGGCTTATTTTTGCTGTATATTCTATTTTGTTAGAAGATATTTTAATGGTTTGTCTTTCATTAGAAGAATTTGTGGTAGAAACTTGCTTTTGCTTTGAAAAAGAGACCTGGCAGAGCAGACATTTTAAGCTGATCACTTAGTTTCTGAAATTTTAGAGGAAATAAACAAGATGATTAGTTTGAAATGTAATTCATAGTCAATGAGTTAAAAAAAAAATACTTGAGTTGCTGATTACAGCTAGCTCAAGCAGATCTTCTAAAAAGTAATTCACTTTTGGAGAGATTCCAAATGGATTCTTTCTGCTTAAATTTGCAAAATTTCCCAATGCTGTGTCAATATTTCAAACAGCATTGAAAAAAAGTTTATAAGCAGAATTGATTTGACTTCAACTGCTCTGAATGTAGGCGGTGTCTTGAATTTTCTGAGCCACAATATTCACAGATTGAAAAGAGACTTGAGTTTAGAGAAATAGTTCTGATTCTCCCTAGTGCACTTGCAGCTCTATTGCCTGTCTCCCATAATGCTTTTCTTTTTCTTTTTCCCTTTTGAAAATTTTTTTTCCCTTTTGAAATTTTTATTGTGGATGATTTCAAACATACACAAAAGGAAAGACAACAGAATAGTAAACCTCCAAGTAACCAGTGCTCAACTTCAAGAATCATCAACTCAATGGCTATCTTGTTTCATCTGTACTCCAACCAGTTAATATTTTCTCCTTTCCCCTATAGTCAATTATTCTGAAGCAAATTCTAGACATTCAAGTCACTTCATATTTAAATATTTTAGCATGATCTCTAAATTATGATTCCTTTAATATTATTACCATATCTTTAAAAATTCAGAGTAATTTCCTTCAGGAAATATCCAACTCAAATTCTCTGTTTTGTCTGATATAGTTTTTAATAATGTATTTATTCAGATCAGGATCTAAACAAGGGCTCACATATTGTATTTGGTCAGTATGTCATTTAAATCCTTTTCAGTATAAGTTTTCCTTCCTTCTTTTTCCCCTTACAATACATACATATATATATATATATATGTATGTATGTATTTTTTGGCAGGGGAAACTGGTCATTTATTCCTGTAGATATTCTCACAATATGGATGTTTTTATTTAACATCTTGCTTTGTCTCTTGCATTTCTTTAATAATCTGATCACTGCATGATCTGCCCCTGCCTGATTCTTCAGTCTCATCTTACACAGAACTGTCTGCACTCTACCCACATCAGCATTTGCTCACCGGTACTTAGAATGGCCTTTGATTGCTTGGCTGAATCTCTTTTATTTGTTTATTTATTTGGTTGTATCATGAGGAATCTTTCGTTGTAGCACATGGACTCTATAGTTGTTTCTTGTGGACTCAGTCGGTATGGCACATGGGCTCAGCTGCTCCATGGCATGTGAGATCTTAGTTTCCTAAACAGGGATCAAACCCAGGTCCCCTGCAATGCAAGGCAGATTCTTAACCACTGGATCATCAGAGAAGTTCCTGAAATATCTCTTTCTTATTGTTTAGTTGCAAAGTTGTGTCCAACTCTTTGCAACCCCATGGGCTTCAGCCTGCCAGGCTCCTCTGTCTATGAGATTTCCCAGGCAAGAATGCTGGAGTGGGTTTTCATTTCCTTCTCCAGGACTTTATCTTATTAAATTATATTTAATACAAAGGAAGTAATCATGAGTAGTGCTTCAATTACTTTTTATTTTACTCCTATCTCCAGGCCCTTCTACTTGTGGTCACTGTGGTTACTTTTTATTCCCAGTATCCTGTGATACTACTCACAGGTGGATAGTATTCTGGCAGAGACCATAACTGATGTGGAATTCAGTCACTTCTTTAAGTCTTGATGGCCTCGGGGCCTACATTGCTTAGCTGTCTCCACAGAGTTTCTCAAAATGCAAATAATTCTCCATGTTTAAAAGGAGATGCTTATGCTTGTTTATTAGTTTGCTCGGGTTGCCATGATAGAATGACACAGACTGGGAGACTTAAACAACAGAAGTTCATTTTCTCATAGCTCTGGAGGCTGGAAGTCCAAGATCAAGGTGCTGGGAGGGTTGGTTTCTGCTGTGACTTCTCTTCTTCACTTGCAAACAACTGCTTTCTGTTTTTTCTGTGGGCATGCAGAGAAGTCTCTGGTGTTGCTTTCCTTTTTTATAAGGACATCAGTTCTATTGGATTAGGCCTCACCATCATGACCTGAATTGATTACCTCCTTAAAGACCCATTTTCAAATAAATTCATACTGTGGGTTAGGGCTTCAACACATGAGCGGCCACAATTCAGTCCATAACTATCCAAATAACACATTCCCCAGGAGTCTGGGTCCAAACTGAACCTACTCTGCTACCTACAAAACATTTCATTTGTTTCAATTCTTAGCAATAGGTGACTCACATTTTATTTTATTTCATTTTTTAATTCAGCTTAATAATATACTTCCCTGGCTGTTCCTTTTAATAATTAAATTGTCCCAAAGCAGTCTGTTCAAGGAGGTTTCCATTCTTTTTGACACAGCTGTTTCCACTACTACTTCCTTATTTTTTGCTTTCTGACACAAGATGTTTCAGGCTCAACTTCGACTTTTCTCAGTCCCAGACCTAGAGTCAACCACTTCTCCAAGGAACCCTGATTCATTTTAGTGAAGAATGATATTTAGAAACTAAGATCTGAGCACTAGGTGGGCTCACCATTACTGGGATGGCCTTTAGTTAGTGAACCTCTCTTCACTGACAACTCTTTTTTGAATCATGGAGTCATAATGTTACAACCAGTCCAATCCATTACTATTGGAATTATGTCCTTTGTTTCCATATTCATATCTCTCTTTCACTGAGAATCCTGATTTCCAACATCAACATACTCATTCACTTGCTCAAACAGCATCACAAGTACAGTTCCAGAATTACACCAATGTTACTACTAATGAATACTAAGTTTAAATTTTCTGTTTTTTTTTTTTTTTGTCTTTAGAATATATCCTATCCACAATATGCAAAGTACTATGTTCTAAAGTCTGTGAATTAATTCTTTCCTCCATGTGGTCAACAATTTGACATAAGGTTAGGTTAACTTATTTCTGCTTATATTCAATTTTAGGGTTTGCTTTTCTTCATTCTTTTAGATTTTACATTTTGAATATGTTGAACATTTTTTACAGTTTAAAATCAAATGATATAAAGAGATATATCAGGAAAGTGTCACTCCCAATTACTATCCCCTACACCCCCAAATCCTACATGCCTGTCACTGTTAACCATTTAATTAACTTATACCTTATTCTTATTTCTTCAAACATACATACACACACTGTTTGCAACTTACTTTTTCAGGATATCCTGGAACTTTATACCAATTCGTGGAGATATTTCTTATTATTTCTTAGAGCTGCATAGTAATTCATTGTGAGAGTATAGTAGCCAGTCTCCTACAGACGGGCATTTAAGTTGTATTAAATATTTTGCCATTACAAATTACACAGCTGTAAATGTTTTTTGTATTTATTTTACATTTGTGGGATGATATCTTCAGGGTAAAATTTCTTGAGCAAGCTTGCTGGATCAAATGGTAAATGCACATGTGCTCTAGATATTGCAACATTCCTCTTCACAGAGATAGAACTATTTTCAATCCTGAAAACAGTGTGTAACAGTGCCTGTTTTCTCACAACTTTATCATCAGAGTGGCTTGTCAAACTTATTTTTTTCTCAGTCTGACAAAAGAGAGAAATGGTATCTCAGGAAGCTTTAGTTTCTATTTCTCTTATTATAAGTCAGTCTGATGATCTCATATAGCAAAGAATCGCCATATAACATTTTTGTGAACTGTCTATTCATGTCTTTTGCCTTTTTTCTAGATAATATTTGATATTTTTAACTTTGATTTTCAAGAGTTCTTTCTATATTAGCCACATTAAAATTTATCTATGGTATGTGATACTTTAGTTTGTTCTTTTCATGAACATTTTTAAGATGCAAAGCTTAAACTTTTGAAGATATTTAATGGCATCAAATTGATCACCATTTTATTGTTCCTGGAGTTTGACTCTTAGTTAAAAAGTCTTTCTACTTAAGAAGGAATGTACCCTTGTTTTATTCTAGTGGTTATATAAATTCATGTTTCTTACATTTGGACCTCTAATCTATCTTGAGTTGATTCAAAGAAAACTTTTTTACTGAAGGCAAGTGTAACCTTTATTTTCAAGGCCATGGTATTCTAGTCTTACCAGTAAATACCAAAATTATACCAACCATTAGGTACACTTCCAATTAGGTACACTCCTCCGTATGAAGTAGCCCACCAGCTCCTCTCCCAGCTCCACCCAGGAGGCTTCCATCCAGACAGAGCACAGGGATTTAGGAGGGCTGGTTGGGTACAATTTTGATAACCTCCTTTTTAAGCTATCAGCTATTTCAGGTATAGTATCAACTATTTCGGGTCAAGAATTTATTTTACTACTTAAATATCTAGCCACTAACAGATAAGCATTAGGGAATTCTCTGGGGTATAGCAATGCTCTGTTTGTTGTGATGATGGTTTTTACACATGGATAAAAACTCATCTAACTATACATGTGAAAAGGGGTAAATTTAGCTGTATGCCAATTACCCCTCAATAGATAGGACTTTAAGAAATTGTGTCTATAAAGTGTGTTTGTGGTAGAGGAAATGGGGAGAGGATGATAAAATTTCTTAAAACACTAGAGCTATGTTAAAACAAATAGTTATCCCCGCCCCCACAAAAAAAGCCACAAAATTAAAGAAAAGGAGAAAAGAAAGGAGACAGAGTGTCTCTCTGGGTATTTGATGAGAGGCTCTGTCGTTTACTCCCTGTAGTGCTGCTCTGCCCCGTGCACCTTTCACCAGGCAGTCACCTGCCTGCATCCAAAAGTTGTCTGCAGTAAACTTGTGCTACTGATGCAGAAGAAAGTGGACCCGCTGAACCGGCTGGCTGCCCAGTGGTCACACCCTACTCACGTGGCTTCGGCCTGTAGAAAGGGTACAGAGATCATGCCGCTGAAGCCTGTCAGGTAGGTCTACAACCCCAGAAATATGCACAGGTACCAGGGAGGAACGTCTTCTATAGTGTAAACCATGTTCAGTTTCGGAGTCTAGACTGCCAGTTCTATCCAAGGACTCTCAGCGAGAGAGCTCTTTTCTATGCTGCCGTTTTCCATGGGGCATTTGCCATGAGCTTGATGTCTTCATTTTCATGTTCACCATTGGACGTGGCACCCCCGTTGATCACCACTGGTAGAGTAAAGAAAGTGGGGCCCTTCGCTCTATCTTTGTATTTCCCTTCAGTCGAGCTTACAGCCCCTGTGGATATGGACATAGTGTTCTTACTAATACTCACTTGTAGTGTACTTACTAATACTTACTAATAATCATTAAGAGAAAAGGAATAGCTTGGCCTTTGGACTGAAGTGGCTGGAAGTTGTCTTGCTCAAGCGAGGAGCTCAGGATCAGAGTCCAGTGCCTGGAGCCTCCGATTCTCAGGCAGAGAAAAGCCCTACTGGAGGCAGCTTGGGAGGCCCCAGTCCTGCCGCTGCTCCACAGTACCTGCCGCCACCTCCAGATGATTCATTTTAAAAGACACTATCAGAGGTTAAAAGGCCACGTTGACTATAGCCTTATTTCATCTGTTTCTACCAACTCTAGGAAAATTGGATCAAAAATTTAAAATTAATAATATGAATTATATTTTTCTGTGATTAATTTTTAAATAGTTGATTTAATATAATGGTCAGATTAGTTTTAAGTACTAAAAGGGCTTCCCAGGTGGCACTAATGGTAAAGAACTCACCGGCCCAAGCAGGAGATCTAAGGTGGGTTCCATCCTTGAGTGGAGAAGATCCCCTGGAGAAGTGTATGGGAACCCACTCCAGCATTCTTGCCTGGAGAATATCATGGACAGAGGAACCTGGCAGGCTACCTTCCATGGGGTTCTAAAGACTTTTTGAAAGGTACTTAAAATATACCTACTTAAAAGGAACAGTGACATCAATATCTTTGTAATCAATTTATAAAGGGGCCTTATAAAGATGATGCAAAAAAGCTCTAACAAACTCTGACATACTAGTTTTATGACCCAAAGTTCAACTTTTACCTACTCAAAAATGCACACGCTGACCACCTTATTCACGCTTCTCATCAATTCCCCATCTTCCTTTCATGCTTTATTTCTTCCACAACAGATCATCTTCTGAGATACTGGATATTAGATGTGTCGAAATTTAACTTGCTTATTTTGTTTTCCTGTCTACTTCAACTAGAATGTAAACTCCATGAGGTCAGAGTTTGTATCTGTTTTGTTCACTGGTATATCCCGAGCCTCCAGAACAAGACTTATCACATGATGTGTGTGTGTGAAGTTGCTCAGTCGTGTCCGACTCTTTGTGACTCCATGGACTGTAGCACATCAGGCTCCTCTGTCCATAGGATTCTCCAGGCAAGAATACTGGAATGGGTTGCCATTTCCTTCTCCAGGGGATCTTCCTGACCCAGGGATTGAACCCAGGTCTCCTGCATTGTAGGCAGACGCTTTACCGTTTGAGCCCAATGGGCACTTGATATATATTGGCTAAATACATTAATGAATTAATAGTATGTCATTATTCTGTCCAATAATTATCCATTATTGACACACAGATCTTTTCTTTTAATGTAAGCTAAATAGAAGCATGGTATCAGAATCAACTGGAGAACTTGTTACAGCACAGATTATTGAGCTCTACTCCCAAATTTTGGATTCTATAAATCTGGCACGAGGCCTGAGAATTCGCATTTCCGCTAAGAGTAGGACATGACTGAGTGACTTCACTTTGACTTTTCACTTTCATGCATTGGAGAAGGAAATGGCAACCCACTCCAGTGTTCTTGCCTGGAGAATCCCAGGGACGGGGGAGCCTGGTGGGCTGCTGTTTATGGGGTCACACAGAGTCAGACACGACTGAAGCGACTTAGCAGCAGTAGCAGCAGCAGCTGATGCTGGAGGTAGAAGGAACACTTCAAAAAACACTGCTTTACAGAAACCAAAACTCAATAGCATCATGAAATTTGGGGAATGGATGTGAATTACTAGCATCTGGCCTTAGCTTTGGGCTTAGTACATCTGCTATATTATGATTAACCTGCAGGAGCAAATGTGGTGGGGCATAGGATTGGTATGGCAGTAAGTAGTTTCCTTGACTCTCTCCCAACAAACTAAGAAGCATGCTGAGTCCCCACAGGCTGTCGTTTCGTTCAAGTGTGTTTTGAGCCTTCGTGATGGCAATAGACTCTCATAAAGCAAGCCCTGGCCTTCCCCAGAATGTCTTAGTTAACATGATGAATGAGTGGGAATTTTCCCATTGGAAGGCTGTTATGGCTTTTCTTTTGGTGAAATCTTCTTAAAAGATTCTCTAATGCAACATGAAAAAAAAAAAAAAATAGCATTCCAGTTACTGAGACAGTAAGCCCTTCTACAGTGGCTTTCATCCTGATAAGTCTTTGCAAACATCAACTAATACCTCAGGCAATCCTTGGAGGCAAGTTGTATTCTCTACATTTTGTTCTTTTAGAGATTGGAGACAGAGGTTTGGCTTCCAGCTCATGTTTTTGTGGCCTGGCCTCTCTCCTTTTTGGTCTGTTTATTCGCTGGAAGAGAGATGAGAATTAAGCCTTAAAAACCAGATTCTCTGCTGCTTAGTAACCTCCTGATGCAGGTTATTTCCTGCCTCAGTTGTTATTTCCAACAATCCTGTTTTTCATGTGCAATGATTAATTACTAAGGCAATGATCTTAAGGACTATGACATTGTTTATTATTCAGTAGGGGTGAACTTTTGCATATCAGTCCCCTATAATGAAAAGGACATCTTTCTTGGGTGTTAGTTCTAAAAGGTCTTGTAGGTCTTCATAGAACCGTTCCACTTCAGCTTCTTCAGCGTTACTGGTTGGGGCATAGACTTGAATTACTGTGATATTGAATGGTTTTCCTTGGAAATGAACAGAGATCATTCTGTCGTTTTTGAGATTGCATACAAGTACTGCATTTCGGACTCTTTTGTTGACCATGATGGCCAATCCATTTCTTCTGAGGGATTCCTGCCCGCAGGAGTAGATATAATGGTCATCTGAGTTAAATTCACCCATTCCAGTCCATTTCAGTTTGCTGATTTCTAGAATGTCGACATTCACTCTTGCCATCTCTTGTTTGACCACTTCCAATTTGCCTTGATTCATGGACCTGACATTCCAGGTTCCTATGCAATATTGCTCTTTACAGCATCGGACCTTGCTTCTATCACCAGTCACATCCACAGCTGGGTATTCTTTTTGTTTTGGCTCCATCCCTTCATTCTTTCTGGAGTTATTTCTCCACTGATCTCCAGTAGCATATTGCACACCTACTGACCTGGGGAGTTCCTCTTTCAGTATCCTATCATTTTGCCTTTTCATACTGTTCATGGGGTTCTCAAGGCAAGAATACTGAAGTGGTTTGCCATTCCCTTCTCCAGTGGACCACATTCTGTCAGATCTCTCCACCATGACCTGCCCGTATTGGGTTGCCCCACGGGCATGGCTTAGTTTCATTGAGTTAGACAAGGCTGTGGTCCTAGTGTGATTAGATTGACTAGTTTTCTGTGAGTATGGTTTCAGTGTGTTGGCCCTGTGATGCCCTCTTGCAACACCTACCATCTTATTTGGGTTTCTCTTACCTTGGGCACGGGGTGTCTCTTCACGGCTGCCCCAGCAAAGCACAGCCATTGCTCCTTACCTTGGATGAGGGGTATCCCCTCACCTCCACCCTTCCTGACCTTCAACGTGGTATAGCTCTTCTAGGCCCTCCTGTGCCCTCGCAGCCACGGCTCCTTGGATGTGGGGTTGGTCCTCCCAGCCACCGCCCCTGGCCTCGGGTGTGGGGTTGCTCCTCCCGGCAGCCGCCCTTGGCCTCAGGTGTGGGGGCGTGGGGTATCTCCTCCCGGCCGCCACCCCTGACCTCGGACATTGGGTAACTACTCTGGTCACCGCCCCTGACCTCGGACGCTGGGTATCTCCTCTCGGCTGCCCTCCCTGACCTCGGACATGGGGTAGCTCCACTCAGCCGTTCCTGCGTGGTCGCAGTCTGGTACTCTCGGCCGCTGCCCCTGATCTCGGACGTGGGGTAACTCCTCTTGGCTGCCGCCCTTTGGGCATGGGGTCCTCCCGGCTTCTGCCCCTGACCTCGGATGTGGGGTGGCTCCTCTTGGCCTGTGCTTTAGCGCACCCGTCGCAGCCACCTGTGCTTTTTTGTTTCTTTTTTTTTTTTTTTGCATTCCTACTGGAATGCAAAAGTAGGAAGTCAAGAAACATCTGGATGTATGTTTCAAACGTCATGTATGAAACGTGTGTCATGTATGTATCATGTATGTATCATGTATCAAACGTTCCAAACGTCATGTATGAAACGAGGTGCCAGTCAAGGTTCAATGCACGATGCTGGATGCTTGGGGCTGGTGCACTGGGACGACCCAGAGGGATGGTGTGGGGAGGGAGGAGGGAGGAGGGTTCAGGATGGGGAACACATGTATACTAATTAAATAATTTTCTATTAAAGAAAAAAAAATAAAAAAAATAAAAAAAAAAAGAAACACCTGGAGTAACAGGCAAATTTGGTCTTGGTATATGGAATGAAGCAGGGCAAAGACTAATAGAGTTTTGCCAAGAAAATGCACTGGTCATAACAAACACCCTCTTCCAACAACACAAGAGAAGACTCTACACATGGACATCACCAGATGGTCAACACTGAAATCAGATTGATTATATTCTTTGCAGCCAAAGATGGAGAAGCTCTATACAGCAAAAACCAGACCAGGAGCTGACTGTGGCTCAGACCATGAACTCCTTATTGCCAAATTCAGACTTAAATTGAAGAAAGTAGGGAAAACCACTAGACCATTCAGGTATGATCTAAATCAAATCCCTTATAATTATACAGTGGAAGTGAGAAATAGATTTAAGGGCCTAGATCTGATAGATAGAGTGCCTCATGAACTATGGAATGAGGTTCGTGACATTGTACAGGAGGCAGGGATCAAGACCATCCCCATGGAAAAGAAATGCAAAAAAGCAAAATGGCTGTCTGGGGAGGCCTTACAAATAGCTGTGAAAAGAAGAGAAGTGAAAAGCAAAGGAGAAAAGGAAAGATATAAGCATCTGAATGCAGAGTTCCAAAGAATAGCAAGAAGAGATAAGAAAGCCTTCTTCAGCGATCAATGCAAAGAAATAGAAGAAAACAACAGAATGGGAAAGATTAGGAATCTCTTCAAGAAGACTAGAGATACCAAAGGAACATTTCATGCAAAGATGAGCTCGATAAAGGACAGAAATGGTATGGACCTAACAGAAGCAGAAGATATTAAGAAGAGATGGCAAGAATACACAGAAGAACTGTACAAAAAAGATCTTCACAACCCAGATAATCACGATGGTGTGATCACTGACCTAGAGCCAGACATCCTGGAATGGGAACTCAAGTGGGCCTTAGAAAGCATCACTACGAACAAAGCTAGTGGAGGTGATAGAATTCCAGTTGAGCTATTCCAAATCCTGAAAGATGATGCTGTGAAAGTGCTCCACTCAATATGCCAGCAAATTTGGAAAACTCAGCAGTGGCCACAGGACTGGAAAAGGTCAGTTTTCATTCCAATCCCAAAGAAAGGCAATGCCAAAGAATGCTCAAACTACTGCACAATTGCACTCATCTCACAGGCTAGTAAAGTAATGCTCAAAATTCTCCAAGCCAGGCTTCAGCAATATGTGAACCATGAACTTCCAGGTGTTCAAGCTGGTTTTAGAAAGGGCAGAGAAACCAGATATCAAATTGCCAGCATTCACTGGATCATGGAAAAAGCAAGAGAGTTCCAGAAAAACATCTATTTCTGCTTTATTCACTATGCCAAAGCCTTTGACTGTGTGGTTCACAATAAACTGTGGAAAATTATGAAAGAGATGGGAATACCAGACCACCTGATCTTGAGAAATTTGTCTGCAGGTCAGGAAGCAACAGTTAGAACTGGACATGGAACAACAGACTGGTTCCAAATAGGAAAAGGAGTTCATCAAGGCTGTATATTGTCACCCTGTTTATTTAACTTATATGCAGAGTACATCATGAGTAACGTTGGACTGGAAGAAACATAAGCTGGAATCAAGATTGCTGGGAGAAATATCAATAACTTCAGATATGCAGATGATACCACCCTTATGGCAGAAAGTGAAGAGGAACTCAAAAGCCTCTTGATGAAAGTGAAAGAGGAGAGTGAAAGAGTTGGCTTAAAGCTCAACATTCAGAAAACGAAGATCATGGTATCTGGTCCCACCACTTCATGGGAAATAGATGGGGAAACAGTGGAAACAGTGTCAGACTTTATTTTTCTGGGCTCCAAAATCACTACAGATGGTGACTGCAGCCATGAAATTAAAAGACGCTTACTCCTTGGAAGGAAAGTTATGACCAATCTAGATAGCATATTAAAAAGCTGAGATATTACTTTGCCAACAAAGGTTCGTCTAGTCAAAGCTATGGTTTTTCCTGTGGTCATGTATGCATGTGAGAGTTGGACCGTGAAGAAGGCTGAGCGCCGAAGAATTGATGCTTTTGAACTGTGGTGTTGGAGAAGACTCTTGAGAGTCCCTTGGACTGCAAGGAGATCCAACCAGTCCATTCTGAAGGAGATCAGCCCTGGGATTTCTTTGGAAGGAATGATGCTAAAGCTGAAACTCCAGTACTTTGGCTACCTCATGCCAAGAGTTGACTCATTGGAAAAGACTCTGAAGCTGGGAGGGATTAGGGGCAGGAGGAGAAGGGGACGACAGAGGATGAGATGGCTGGATGGCATCACTGACTCGATGGCCGTGAGTCTCAGTGAACTCCCGGAGTTGGTGATGGACAGGGAAGCCTGACGTGCTGTGATTCATGGGGTCGCAAAGAGTCAGACACGACTGAGCGACTGATCTGATCTGATCTGAGGGGTGAACTTACCAGAAAACAGAAGTCTTGGTTTTATGGACATTCTTCTGTGTTAAATAGAACAGTGAAAGTGATATATGCAAAATTATCAGCAGAATAAGCACAACTCTGTTGACCTAGAAGTGTTTTCAGTAACATCGACACTTATATTCAGTAAGTACCAGGTTACATTTATCTTATAATTTCTAAATATGTTCTTAAATTTTGATAAGGTGAGAAGTCCATTACTAGAAAGAATACCTTTTATTGGGTAAGAAAGCACATACACTGAGTCTAGAGGCTAAGAGAGTATTTCTTTGATTCTCAATCACACTAAATCCACTATTACCAGTAAAGAGAAGGCAGCCCCTCTTTCTAGTCTTTCTTCTTTTTTCTTCCTTCATGTAATATTTTTTGAGTGCCTAGTATAGGCTAGGTCCAGTTGCTAGGATTAAAGCAGTGAAAAAAAAACAAAGTTCTGACCTCAAGGATTTAGATTATAGTAAAGGGAAATCATTAAACAACACTGTATATGTATATCAAAATGAAGAGTGATAAATACTGTGTAGATATCAAGAAGGAACTCACAAGTAAGATGACACTTGGTACACGAAGGAAGTGTGGGCATGAGCTGATGAATATTTGAGGGAAGAGCATTCCAGAAGAGGGAAATTAGGTGCCCGTGCCCTGAGGGAGAAGCAGGGCTGATATGTTCAGGAGCAACAGAGTGGCAATGGGCTGCAGGAGAGTGAGTCAGGGGTGAAGAGGCACTAGATGAAGTGAGAGAAGGGGAGAAGTATACCGAGATACAGATCAAGCCTCCCATTCTTTTTAAATATCCTATGAATTAGATGGAGTGTTAGCATGGGTAGGGGATTCAATGAGTAGATGTTTGAATTTTACAAGATACTGTCCAGAATTGGGTAGAAGAACTAAGCTATGTTAGTTTTTTTCTAGAATAACTACAGATTGAAAATAAGTATTGTTTCAAATTTGTGTTATTTTCCATAAATTCAGAAATTTAAGACCTCAAGCTTAACTTATTTATCAAAAAGCTCAGGTTACATCTCTAAGGATTATGCCCCTTAAAGTGAAGTGAAGCCACTCAGTTGTGTCTGACTCTTTGCGACCCCATGGACTGTAGCCTGCCAGGCTCCTCTGTCCATGGGATTTTCCAGGCAAGAATACTGGAACGGTTGCCATTTCCTTCTCCAGAGGATTTTCCTGACCCAGGGGTTGAATCGGGGTCTCCTGCACTGCAGGCAGACTCTTTACCATCTGAGCCACCAGGGAAGCCCATGCCCCTTAAAGGGAATCACAATGAGAATTCGTGTAAAGAATTTGGCCCATTCTATGCCTTTCCATCATATCCTCCTACTATTCCCATTTTGCATGCACTAAGATTGAATTTGAACTTATATTAGCACATGTGCTAACTTATATTAGCACATGTTCCTAAACAATAATTTAAGAATTTAATTTTGGATTGAATCCTTTGTTAGCAGTACATTTTTAAATAGACTAATTTGTTGCTGACCATTATGATTAGAATAATCACCCCATTGGAATATATGTACAGTAGAGATAAAGGGAATTAAAACTATGAAGGCTGATTATTCCACTTCCTTTCACAAATACTTAATGTTATACCCCAAGAGGACCATAGTCTGAAAATGCACTACAGTTTCTTTTATGACTTGTACAGATTGAAGTTGGACTAAATATGTTGGTTTGTAATAAATAGTGACATAAATCAGGAAAATAGCCAGTTTTGATTGGCAGCCAATTTAGATTGCCAGAATTAATGTCATTAAATCTATTTCTTATAGTTCTCTGTTTCCTATGTCTTCTAATGTGGTTTCTCTGCATAACATGAAGAAATGTCATTGAATTTTATTTATGAGTATTTTATTTTGTTTTGGTTTTTCATTGCATTCTCACAGGGTGTCTTGAGGTTGTTTTCATTATGCATTTACATTATTATTTTTATTTATTAATTATATTATATAATATATATAATTTATATTATATTATTTTTATTACATTATTATTTTCATTATGCATTTACATTCATGTGGTGTACTTCTAACTGGAGAACTCTGAGTAGGGTTGTGTATACAACTAAGGGCCTAACTTGCCTAAAACAATGATATGTCCTTTGATATAATGATATCCTTTCAGCCTCTGTCACTGCAACCCTAGCTCCAGTCACTATCATTGCCTGAGACAGTTTTGTGAAATGGTTGACCTTTTACATTTTTACAGCAATGTATAAGAGTTCCAGTTTCCTAACTGATATTTGCTTTTATCAGTCATTTTCATTTAGCCAGTTTAGCTTGCATGAATTGCTATTTCATTGTGGTTTTAATTTCCATTATAATTAGTACTGTTGAGCAGGTTGATCATCACATTTAATTGCAACTCATCCATGCCCATGCTACCTTCCAGATATTCTTTATCTATTTAATTTCTATTTTTGTTCATAGCACTTGTCACCTTCTAACATGATACACAATTTACATATTATATTATATATATTTATATATATATATTCTTTTCTTTTTTGGCTTGATTTTATTTATTTTGTATTGAAGTATAGTTAATATATGATATCATGTTAATTTCAGGCATACAGCTCAGTGATTCATTTATACATACATATATGAAAGTGATCCTTGGGTCGGGAAGATCCCCTAGAGGAGGAAATGGCAAGCCACTCCAGTATTCTTACCTGGACAAGCCCATGGACAGAGGAGCCTGGCAGGCTACAGTTCACGGAGTCGTAAGAGTTGGACACAACTTATCAAGAGTCAGACACAGCTTAAACCACTACCACTATGGTTTTTCCAGTGGTCATGTATGGATGTGAGAGTTGGACTGTGAAGAAAGCTGAGTGCCAAAGAATTGATGCTTTTGAACTGTGGTGTTGGAGAAGACTCTTGAGAGTCCCTTGGACTGCAAGGAGATCCAACCAGTCCATTCTGAAGGAGATCAGTCTTGGGTGTGCTTTGGAAGGACTGATGCTGAAACTCCAGTACTTTGGCCACCTCATGCAAAGAGTTGACTCATTGGAAAAGACTCTGGTGCTGCGAGGGATTAGGGGCAGGAGGAGAAGGGGACGACAGAGGATGAGATGGCCAGATGGCATCACTGACTCAATGGATATAAGTTTGAGTGAACTCCGGGAGTTGGTGATGGACAGGGAGGCCGGGTGTGCTGTAATTCATGGGGTAGCAAAGAGTCGGACACAACTGAGTGACTGAACTGAACTAAACTGAACTGAACCATATGAAAGTGAAGTGTTAGTTGCTCAGTCACGTCCAACTCTTTGCTACCCCATAGACTGTAGCCCCCCAGGCTCCTCGTCCACGGATTTCTTCAGCAAAGAATGCTGGAGTGGGTAGTCATTATCTTCTCCAGGGGATCTTCCTTACCCAGGGATTGAACCCAGGTTTCTCACATTGCAGGTAGATTCTTTATTGTCTGAGCTACCAGGGACGGCATATATATATATATATATATATATATATATACACACACACACACTCAGTGATATATATATTCTTCAGATTCTTTTCCTTATATATTATTACAAAATATTGAGTTGTATTTTTTACTTGTTGTGTATTACCTTGACAGTCTCCCTTCCCAACTAGAATGTTAACTTTTGCCATTTTGCTCACTGATGTAGCCCAGAGAATCTAGAATAGAACCTGGCATTTATTTGGTATTGGATGTATACTGGCTGGAAAAATGAATGATCAATAGCCTTGTATTACTTGGAACACCATTGCTGAGAAGGGAACATTTTCAGGAGATTGTTTCCGTTCATCATCCATCTGTTTCTTGTGCTTTCTGTGTCTCATGAGCCGAGGCCAGGTACCTGAGTTGCATGACTGGTTGCAGTTAGCAGCTATGTATATTGCTGTATGTACTAAACCATACAGGGATCCTCACTTGGTGGAAATGAAAAATTACTGTGAAAATGGCAAAGTAGTCAAATAAAGCAGAACAGTTTTTGCAGGGCACTGTCTTTGCAGGAAAAAAAAAAAAGGTAAGATATAAGACAAAATCTTAGATATTTTGCTGACAGTGGTGAATAAAGTTAGAATAAGACTTAATAGCTGCCTTGAAGAACTTGGCTTTCCCTACTTACATTCCTACTTCATACATACTCTACTATGGATATGATCTAAACATACAACACCCATCCCAAGAAATTGCCATGGTCTCTTTGTTCTCTATTAAGTCCACATTCCTTAGCGAAGTTTCTGAGGTCCTTCACAACCTGAGCTCAGCCACCCTTCCAGTTTCAGTTCTTGTTTCCCTTATCTGTCCAACCTTACAACAGCATAAGGAGCAAAGTTACAGATTGTGGCCTCTTCCTTTGACAGACTTTTCACTTCAAGTCTATTTGTCTTTTCTCTTGCTCCATTGGTATAAAATTTGTCCCCTGCCTATATACTTGGACATGAGCATGCACGCGTGCACACACACATACACACACACACACACACACACACACCCCTACCTCTTTCTGAATTTAGAAAAATCCTTCTCATTGTATAAGGCCTGATTGAAAGGTCACTTCTAAGGGCAGTATTAGACTTAGGTAGAATGAATTTCTTCCCATTCTATACTATTATGATACTTAATGCAATCCTATTTGGATTTTAGCTTTTATAATTTTGTCCATCAAATATGAAGTCCCAAACCAAGGGTTGGGTCATGTTCATCTTTTTGCCCAACAAGTCCCCCACTTTTTACATACAATAATTTGTAATTGAATATTTACTGAAAGAAAATAAAACTAAATAAAAATAATGATTCTTCTTCCCTTGTATTTTAAAGGTATTGAATGGGTTTTTAAAAAAATTAAATACTATGATAATCAATACATTTTGACATATAGCTATTTGCATCATAGGTACATTTATACAAATTCAACTACATGATCAATTTTTTTGTGTGTGTTTTGTTTTTTAAAATTTACTTATTTTTTAATTCAAGGATAATTGCTTTACAGAATTTTGTTGTTTTCTGTCAAACCTCAACATGAGTCAGCCATAAGTATACATATATCCCCTCCTTCTTGAACCTCCCACCCATCTACCTCCCCATCTGCCCACCCCCACCCCAAGTTGATACAGAGCCTCTGTTTGAATTTCCTGAGACACACAGCAAATTCCCATTGGCTGTCTATTTTACATATGGTAATGTAAGTTTCCATGTTACTCATTCCATACATCTCACCCTCTCCCTGTGTCCATAAGTTTGTTCTCTGTGTCTGTTTCCTCATTGTTATTCTGCAAATAAATTCTTTGGTACCATCTTTCTAGATTCAATATATATGCGTTAGTATATGATATCTCAGAGAAGGCAATGGCAACCCACTCCAGTACTCTTGCCTGGAAAATCCCATGGACAGAGGAGCCTGGTAGGCTGCAGTACATGGGGTGGCTAAGAGTTGGACACAACTGAGCAACTTCACTTTCACTTTTCACTTTCATGCATTGGAGAAGGAAATGGCAACCCACTCCAGTGTTCTTGCCTGGAGAATCCCAGGGATGGGGGAGCCTGGTGGGCTGCCGTCTATGGGGTCACACAGAGTTGGACACGACTGAAGTGACTTAGCAGTAGCAGCAGCAGCATACGATATCTACCCTTCTCTTTCTGGCTTACCTCACTCTGTATAATAGGCTCTAGGTTCATCCACCTCATTAGAACTGACTCAAATGTGTTCCTTTTTACAGCTGAGTAACATTTCATTGGGTATATGTGCCACATCTTTATCCATTCATCTGTCGATGGACATCTAGGTTGCTTCCATGTTCTAGCATTTGTAAATAGTGCTGCAGTGAACACTGGGGTATGTGTGTCTTTTTCAATTTTGGTTTCCTCAGGGTGTATGCCTAGGAGTGAGATTGCTGGGTGATATGGTGGCTTTATTCCTAGTTTTTTTTTAAGGAATCTCCATACTGTTTCCATAGTAGCTGTATCAGTTTACATCCACGCCAACAGCACAAGAGTGTTCCCTTTTCTCCACACCCTCTCTATCATTTATTGTTTGTAGACTTTTTGATGATGGCCATTCTGACCAGTGTGACGAGACTCATTGCAGTTTTGATTTGCATTTCTCTAGTAATGAGTGATATTGAGCATCTTTTCATGTGGTTGTTAGCCATCTGCATGTCTTCTTTGGACAAATGTCTGTTTAGGTCTTTTCCCCTCTTTTTGGTTGGGTTGTTTGTTTTTCTAGTATTGAGTTGTGTGAACTGCTTGTGTATTTTGGAAATTAATCCTTTGTCAGTTGTTTCATTTGCTATTATTTTCTCCTATCCTGAGGGTTGTCTTTTCACCTTGCTTATAGTTTCCTTTGCTGTGCAAAAGCTTTTAAATTTAATTAGGTCCCACTTGTTCACTTTTGTTTTTATTTCCATTACTCTAGGAGGTGGATCATAGAGGATCTTCCTTTGATTATGTCATCGAGTGTTCTGCCTATGTTTTCCTCTAAGAGTTTTATAGTTTCTGGTCTTACATTTAGGTCTTTAATCCATTTTGAGTTTACCCTTGTGTATGGTGTTAGAAAGTGTTCTAATTTCATTCTTTTACATGTAGCTGTCCAGTTCTCCCAGCACCACTTATTGAAGAGGCTGTCTTTGCCCCATTGTGTATTCTTGCCTCCTTTGTCAAAAATAAGGTACCCATAGGTGCATAGGTTTATTTCTGAGTTTCCCATCTTGTTCCATTGGTCTATATTTCTGTTTCTGTGCCAGGTTTGTAATATAATCTGAAGTCAGGAAGGTTAATTCCTCCAGCTCCATTCTTCTTTCTTAAGACTGCGTTGGCTCTTCAGGGTCTTTTGTGTTTCCATATGAACTGTGAAATGTTTTGTTCTAGTTCTGTGAAAAATGCCATTGGTAATTCGATAGGGGTCACACTGAATCTGTAGATTGCATTTGGCAGTATAGTCATTTTCACATTATTGATTCTTCCTACCTGGGAACATGGACTATTTCTCCATCTCTTTATGTCATCTTTGATTTCTTTCATAAATGTCTTATAATTTTATGTGTACAGTTCTTTTCTCTCCTTAGGTAAGTTTATTCCTAGATATTTTATTCTTTTTGTTGCAATGGTGAATGGGATTTATTCCTTAATTTCTCTTCTGATTTTTCATTGTTAGTATATAGGGATGCAAGTGATTTCTATGTATTGATTTTGTTTCCTGAGACTTTCCGGAATTCACTGATTAGCTCTAGTAAATTTCTGATAGTATTTTTAGGGTTTTCTGTGTATAGAATCATGTTATCTGCAAACAGTGAGAGCTTTAGTTCTTCTTTTCCCATCTGGACTCCTTTTATTTCTTTTTCTTCTCTGATTGCTGTAGCTAGGACTTCCAAAACTATGTTGAATAATAATGGTGAAAGTGGATATCTTTGTCTTGTTCCTGATGTTAGGGGGAATGCTTTCAGTTTTTCACCATTGAGAATAATGTTTGCTGTGGGCTTATCATATGTGGTCTTTACTATGTTGAAGTAGGTTCCTTCTATGCTCATTTTTTTTGTAGAGTTTTAATTATAACCTAGAGAGCATATTAAAAAGCAGAGACATTACTTTGTCAACAAAGGTCCATCCATTCAAGGCTTTGGTTTTTCCAGTAGTCATGTATGGATGTGAGAGTTGGACTGTAAAGACAGCTGAGCACCGAAGAATTGATGTTTTTGAAATGTGGTGTTGGAGAAGACTCTTGAGAGTCCCTTGGACTGCAAGGAGATCCAACCAGTCTATCCTAAAGGAAATCAGCCCTGGGTGTTCATTGGAAGGACTGATGTTGAAGCTGAAACTCCAATACTTTGGCTACTTGATGCGAAGAACTGACTCATTTGAAAAGACCCTGATATTGGGAAAGATTGAGGGCAGGATGATGGAGAATGAGATGGTTGGATGGCATCACTGACTCAATGGATGTGGGTTTGGGTGAACTCTGGGAGTTGGTGATGGACAGGGAGGCCTGGCGTGTGGCGGTTCATGGGATTGCAAAGAGTCGGACACAACTGAGCGACTGAACTGAACTGAATCATAAATGGGTGCTGAATTTTGTCAAAGGCTTTTTCTGCATCTACTGAGATTATCATATGGCTTTTATACTTCAACTTTTTATTACAGTGTATCACATTGATTGATTTGCATATATTGAAGAATCCTTGCATCCCTGGAATAAACCCAACTTGATTATGGTGTATGAGTTTTTTAATGTCTTGTTGAATTCTGTTTGCTTAAATTTTGTTGAGGATTTTTTCATCTATGTTTATCAGTGATATTGGCCTGTAGTTTTCTTTTTTTGTGTTCTTTGTCTGGTTTTGGTATCAAGGTGATGGTGGCCTAGTAGAATGATCAAGTACACTAAATCAGTTTTTTAAAATCAGAAGCAAAAATAAATAGAGAAGGAGAAAAAGAGAGAAAAACAGCAACTTCAGCAGTGTGGGGTCGATCTCTCACTATTGCCTGCATTAAGCACAGGCCCAGGGGAGAGCAGAATCTGAGAGTTATGGCTTTGGCCTCTTAATCAGTTTCAGTTTCAGTTCCTGCAATGCCTCATGGTATGAGTCTCTGCTGTTGTGAACAAGATTCTATTTTTTTAAGATGTACATTTTTCATGCTATGTGGCCTCTGAGAAGAAGCCAACTACTTTATTTGGTATGGTCATCTAATCCAGATCTGGACAGTGACCCATCTCTTTGAGGCATCTTAAGAGATGGCTTGTCCTGATCCACCATCAAGAATTTTGAACAGGATTTAGCCATCTGTATGTCTTCTTTGGAGAAATGTCTATTTAGTTCTTTGGCCCATTTTTTGATTGGGTCATTTATTTTTCTGGAGTTGAGCTGGAGGAGTTGCTTGTATATTTTTGAGATTAGTTGTTTGTCATTGCTTCATTTGCTATTATTTTCTCCCATTCTGAAGGCTGCCTTTTCACCTTGCTAATAGTTTCCTTTGATGTGCAGAAGCTTTTAAGTTTAATTAGGTCCCATTTGTTTATTTTTGCTTTTATTTCCAATATTCTGGGAGGTGGGTCATAGAGGATCCTGCTGTGATGTATGTCAGAGAGTGTTTTGCCTATGTTCTCCTCTAGGAGTTTTATAGTTTCTGGTCTTACATTTAGATCTTTAATCCATGGTATGGGGAGGGAGGAGGGAGGAGGGTTCAGGATGGGGAACACATGTATACCTGTGGCGGATTCATTTTGATATTTGGCAAAACTAATACAATTTGTAAAGTTTAAAAATAAAATAAAATTAAGCCAAAAAAAAAAAAAAGAATTTTGAACAGGATTTAGGAGTCATTTTGACTTTATATGGGCTTCCCTGATGATTCAGATGGTAAAGAATCTGCCTGCAAAGCAGGAGACTTGGGTTTGATCCCTGGGTTGGGAAGATCTCCTGGAGAAAGGAATAGTTACTCAATCCAGTATTCTTGTCTGAAGAATTCCATGGACAAATGAGCCTGGTAGGCTACAGTCCATGTGATCTCAAAAAGTCAGACATGATTGAGTGACTAACATTTTCACTTTTTTGACTTTATATAATTTTGCTTCATTTCCTGACTTTTGAACTCAACTCCCACACAAGATATTCAACTTCACAGTAATCTGTAAGCACTATATTACAAAGAACAGGTCATATTTTGATAGGGTAACTAAAATGGTTTTTATAACTTAAAAACATAATGGAAAAAGTAGATGATTTCAAGTAGAGACACAGAAATTGTTAATAAATAAAAATTATGGAGGATGTATATCTAAGGAAGATTTAATGATTGTATCTGTTCCTTCTGTTTTGGCAAAGAAGGTTAGATGGATGTCCCAAGAAAGGTCTCTAAATGGATTATGATTTCTTACACAGACAGTGGTGACCAACTGTTTTTCTTCACTAAATACACAGCAGCAGGAAACATTTAAAATGTAGCATGAAGGATTTATCTCAGATACAGAACAGTTTTTTGTTTGCTAGACACTGAGACAACTTCTTGAAAGATGTTATAGAATCTCCTACTGTGGAAACTTCTTTTTAACCTCATTCTGTCTGGAATAGTTTATGTCAACATTTTTCAAAGTATGTTTTAGTATTTTATGGACTGTAAAGGGAAGTTGCTCAAAATAAAGATTCTGTTATCAAATACATTTCAGAAACACTAGGTTTAATATAGTTAAACAAACTTCTTTACTTTGGGCTTCATGGGCTTTTATTCTGCTTTATGTTTCATGAGTATCTAATGGAAAGTAACATTCAATTCAGTTCAGTTCAGTCACTCAGTCGTGTCCGACTCTTTGCAACCCCGTGAATCACAGCACGCCAGGCCTCCCTGTCCATTACCAACTCCCAGAGTTCACTCAGACTCACGTCCATCGAGTCAGTGATGCCATCCAGCCATCTCATCCTCTGTCGTCCCCTTCTCCTCCTGCCCCCAATCCCTCCCTGCATCAGAGTCTTTTCCAATGAGTCAACTCTTCGCATGAGGTGGCCAAAGTACTGGAGTTTCAGCTTTAGCATCATTCCTTCCAAAGAAATCCCAGGGCTAACTCCTTCACAATGGACTGGTTGGATCTCCTTGCAGTCCAAGGGACTCTCAAGAGTCTTCTCCAACATCACAGTTCAAAGGCATCAATTCTTTGGCGCTCAGCCTTCTTCACAGTCCAACTCTCACATCCACATATGGCCACTGGAAAAACCATAGCCTTGACTAGATGAACCTTTCTTGGCAAAGTAACGTCTATGCTTTTGAATATGCTATCTAGGTTGGTCATAACTTTCCTTCCAAGGAGTAAGCGTCTTTTAATTTCATGGCAGCAGTCACCATCTGTAGTGATTTTGGAGCCCCCCAAAATAAGTCTGACACTGTTTCCACTGTTTCCCCATCTATTTCCCATGAAGTGATGGGACCAGATGCCATGATCTTTGTTTTCTGAATGTTGAGCTTTAAGCCAACTTTTTCACTCTCCTCTTTCACTTTCATCAAGAGGCTTTTTAGTTCCTCTTCACTTTCTGCCAGAAGGGTGGTGTCATCTGCATATCTGAGGTTATTGATATTTCTCCCAGCAATCCTGATTCCAGCTTGTGTTTCTTCCAGCCCAGCGTTTCTCATGATGTACTCTGCACATAAGTTAAATAAACAAGGGGACAATATACAGCCTTGACGTACTCCTTTTCCTATTTGGAACCAGTCTGTTGTTCCATGTGCAGTTCTAACTGTTGCTTCCTGACCTGCATACAAATTTCTCAAGAGGCAGATCAGGTGGTCTGATATTCCCATCTCTTTCAGAATTTTCCACAGTTTCTTGTGATCCACACAGTCAAAGGCTTTGGCATAGTCAATAAAGCAGAAATAGATGTTTTTCTGGAACTCTCTTGCTTTTTCCATGATCCAGTGGATGTTGGCAATTTGATCTCTGGTTCCTCTGCCTTTTCTAAAACCAGCTTGAACATCAGGAAGTTCACGGTTCACATACTGCTGAAGCCTGGCTTGGAGAATTTTGAGCATTACTTTACTAGCGTGTGAGATGAGTGCAATTGTGTGGTAGTTTGAGCATTCTTTGGCATTGCCTTTCTTTGGGATTGGAATGAAAACTGACCTTTTCCAGTCCTGTGGCCACTGCTGAGTTTTCCAAATTTGCTGGCATATTGAGTGCAGCACTTTCACAGCATCATCTTTCAGGAAAGTAACATTATGTGTAGTAAAATGCATTTATAAAATTTATTTGATAATACAACCAATGTAAGAGGCTTTTACAAAAAGGATTGATATTCTGTGTTACTTTTTTGGAGATATACTGATGTATATTTGAAGTGGTAAATTAAGTGAACTTTTGTAAAATGTTAAAAAAAAATTCTCACCTGCCACATTCCTCCTCTTAAAACAGCAAACTTCTCCACAAAAATATCCTTCATTTTAAAGATTTGAATAAAGGTGATGTATAATATTATGTTAGCATCAGGTGTACTAAATGCTGATATGGCATCTGCATACTTAATGATATAATCAAAAGTCTAATAACCATTGATCCCTATGCAAAACTATTGCAATATTATTGACCATATAACTTATGCTTTATATTACATCCCCATGACTTATTAATTATATAACTGGAAGTTTGTAATCTTACCCCCTTATACCTATTTCAGCCAACCTCTAATCCCTTGCTTCAGGCAACCACCTCTTTGTTCTATGTATCTATGATCTATTTTCATTTTTTATTGTTTGCTAATTTTCTATTCCAACTTAAGTGTCTTTCTTAATTTGTCTTTCTCTGTCCGATTTATTTCACATAACATAATATCCTCTAGATCCATCCATGTTGCCCCAAATGGCAAGATTTTATTTTTCTTTACAACTGAGTAATATTCCATTGTATGTGTATATACAAACAACAACTTATTTATTCATTCATCTATTGATGAACACTAAGTTGCTTCCATATATTGGCTATTGCACATAATGCTGCAGTTGGTGGACACAACTGCAGTGTGTCTAGCAAAAGACACACTAATCTTTTCAAATTAGTGTTTTTCATTTTCTTTCTGTAAGCCCCCATAAGTACAATTGCTGGGTCACATACCAGTTTTATTTTTAATTTAATAGATGAGCCTCTATACTCTTTCCACTAGTGGCTGCACCAATTTACAATCCCATCAACAGTGCACAAGGGTTCACTTTGCTCCATATCCTCACCAACACTTTTTATTTGATGTCATTTTCATGACAATCATTTGACAGGTGAGAGGTGAAATCTCCGTGTGGTTTTAATTTGCATTTTTCTTATGATTAGTGATTTTGAGTATGTATTTATATGTCTGTTGACTATCTGTATTCCTTATTTGGAAAAATACATATTCAGGTTCACTGCTCACGTTTTAATTGGGTCATTTCACATTTTTGATGTTGATTTGTATGAGTTCTTATATAATTTGAATATCAATCCCTTTTTGGATATATTTGCAAATATATTTTCCCATTCAATAGGCTGCCTTTTCATTTTGTTGATAGTTTCCTTTATTGTGCAAATGCTTTTTAGTTTGATGTACTTTCAATTGTTTGTTTTTGTTTTTGTTTCTCTTGCCTGAGAAGATACCCAGAACAATATTACAAAGACCGATGTCAAACAGCATAGTGCCTATGTTTTCTTCTAGGCATTCTATGGTTTCAGGTCTTACATTTAAGTCTTTCATCCATTTTGAGTTTGTTTTTCTATATGGTGTGAGAAAGTACTTCAGCTTGATTCTTTTGCATGTAACAATCCATTTTCCAATACAAGTCCATTGCTCATATTAGCATGGGTTCATTTTTGTACTCTCTCTTCTCTCCTGCTGATCTATAAGTCTGTTTTTATGCAAGTAACATTTTGTTTAGGACTTCCCTATA